>NC_138538.1:38653667-39925585 GCF_964234715.1 Podarcis melisellensis
CCACTCCAAATTCCATTTAATCCATCCTTAGTAGTACAGTAAATAGTGGCATTTCCCACAAGGGGGTGGCCTTTTTCACAGGTGTATGTTACAGCTGTCCCATAGGAGAAGTCATTCAAGAACCTGCCACTGTGCTTGCCATGGGGAACATCTGGTGGTGGAAAGCATGGAATACCTAGAAACATAAGCAGAAGATACATGCCAAAGACAAATATTTTAGTGGGTTTTTAAAAATATTTATTGTGTCTTAGTTCATTTTGCATCTAAACATCTCCCTACCTAAGGATACACTAGTGCTTTCATTTAATTTGAGGAAATGCAGTGCTGTTCAGTTATTATCTTTGTAAGTTAGAAATCTGAAAGTTTTTTAATGCCCTACAGCAATTGTATTTTTGAACACTTATTTTTGTATTTGTGAATTGTTATATTGAATTTCTTTTGTAAGAATGTCCGATGGTTTTGTAAGTGTAAGAATAATAATAAAAATGTGAACCATGCGTTTTGATTGATAATATTGTGAAAATTAAGTCTGCTAGTGCCTACTAGCCACAAAGACAAGAAATAACAAGAAGAGACAATAAGACAGAGGGTGGCACATTGGGAATTATTTTCTGGATACTAGATACTAAGCAGGAATAGAAGGCTTGTGTGACACTGCAGAAATAGTACATCAGACCTGACAGTTACATCTGGCAATCATTAATTTCATCTTTTGTTTGAAAATTATATTAATTTCATGTACGTAAGGCAGCCTACTTCTTCCTGTCACATCTTTGCAAAGTTCTTTCATTCACAGTATTTTAACCTTTCCCCTATAATGAAAATCTAAAAAGTACATTTACAGAAATTTATCTGTATTATATTTGCAT
This sequence comes from Podarcis melisellensis, assembly GCF_964234715.1. Classification (NCBI taxonomy): domain Eukaryota; kingdom Metazoa; phylum Chordata; class Lepidosauria; order Squamata; family Lacertidae; genus Podarcis; species Podarcis melisellensis. The sequence continues at coordinate 38,654,537 of NC_138538.1, forward strand.
AACTGTACTCGTGTCAGTCTAATTTACTTCATGGGACCTCTTCTATAGAAGTTAGTGGTAGTGAATCAGGACCCATTTTTTTAGTTAATTATTATATAACAAAGAAACATTTATCTGGACAGCATCCATGTGACAAGAGATGGGCAAAATTGCAGGTAAGTAACAATTGTTACAGGCACAGGAGCAAATTCAGGGCTGAGGACCCTTTGCCCACCCCCATAAAATATTTGAGGGGGCTGCTCGTCCCCCAAAGTTGATGAGAATTGCCATTCAAATGGTGTGTGTGGGCCGCACCATGTGAACAATTATGCAAGGTGGGGCTTACTTGTGTCCCCCCCCCATTTTATTCAAGTTGGCAGCCCTGGTTACAGGTAAGTCCCTTCCTCACATCAGTAGGTTTGCAAAATAACTTGAAGATACAGGAGTCTGCTTCACTTTTTCTTATACTGAATGTGACCAATATTGAACCATTGTCTATTCCTATGTTTATTTGCTTATTTCAGCAGAGTCTCAGAGGTTATCCCAAAGAGTGAGTTATACCAGGCTTTGTAAAACAAAGCTTCCATGCCATAATTTCTTTTAGGTAAAGGTAAAGGGACCCCTGACCGTTGTTAGGTCCAGTCGCGGACAACTCTGGGGTTGCGGCACTCATCTCGCTTTATTGGCTGAGGGAGCTGGTGTAAAGCTTCTAGGTCATGTGGCCAGCATGACTAAGCCACTTCTGGCGAACCAGAGCAGCGCACGGAAACGCCATTTACCTTCCCACCAGAGCGGTACCTATTTGTCTACTTGCACTTTGATGTGCTTTCAATATGCTAGGTTGGCAGGAAAAGGGACCGAGCAATGGGAGCTCACCCTGTCACAGGGATTCGAACCACCGACTTTCCGATCGGCAAGCCCTAGGCTCAGTAGTTTAGACCACAGCGCCACCAGTGTTGTATTTTCAGTTGCTGTAACCTGCCTTGGAACCTTAAGGTGCAGTACAGGTAATAAAGTACAGTCATACCTCGGGTTATGGCCGCTTCAGGTTGCATTTTTTCGGGTTGCAGACCGCCAAATCCCAGAAGTACTGGAACGGGTTACTTCTGAGTTTTGGCAGTCGCGCATGTGCAGAAGCACTAAATCGTGCTTTGTGCATGCGCAGAAGCACCATATCACAACCTGTGCATGCGCAGACACGGGTTGCGAATGTGCATTCCGCAAGGATAACGTTTGCAACCCGAGCGTCCACTGTAACAACAAGAACAACATTTTGACACTGATTTACCTCTAATACTGCTAGACGAGAGCATGCAAATGTATTAACCCTTTACCATCCATATTAAATTGATTTTGAGGTGTTCCTGGTGCCATATAAGAATACTATTTACAAACATAGCAGTAAAAAATATGTTTTACTTACGTTGACAAAGAGGAATATCATTAGTCCACCCTACTTTCCGGCCAAATACGACACACTTTCTGCTGGAAGTACTACCAATTAACCTGTGCCTGTATCAAGAAAAAAGTAGCTGTGGGTTGTCTTGTTCTGCCTCGTGAGATGCATAGAACTGATGTGCTTATAATGTGAACGTTCTTCTTACTGACTTTCCACAAACAAATGAAATGCTTTTTGAAAGACAGGGAAGCACATTTCTTGTCAGCCAGGATTGTGCAGCTATCTCAACATATCTTACAATATTCATTTAATTAATATGTTCACCCCTCTTTCAATTGTTCTTGGTGTCGAGTGTCCCAGTTAACTAATATCCATTGAGCAAGCAATCCAGGACACTTCCTGGGGCAATATGGATTTATAACGCAACTTACCTAATTTATTTTACTTGTATGTTAAGAAATATGATACATTGTCCACTGAAAGGAATGAGTGAAAATGGTTACATGCCAACACTGATAAAAGCTAGTGGGACTGGGCCAGGGAGGTGATCAATGCCTGGTAACAAGAGGGGGTGGTTCCTGCCTGGAGGAGGCAGTGGTAAAACCACTCATTAAGAAACCCTCCCTGGACTCAGGAATCTTTGACTACCGGCCAGTTGCTAATCTCCCCTTCATGAGTAAGGTTCTGGTGGTTGTGGACCAGACCCAGGTGCTCTTGGAGGAAACTGATTTTCTAGATCCATTTCAGTTGGGGTTTCGGCCTAGTTTTGGCACAGAAACTGTTTTGGTTGCCCTGCATGATGACCTCTGTTGGGAGAGAGACAGGGGAAATGTTTCCCTGTTAATTCTCCTCGACCTCTCAGCAGCTTTTGATACCATTGACCATAGATTCCTTCTGGAGCAGTTGTCTGAGTTGGGGATAGGTGGCACTGCTTTGTGGCGGTCCTGGACATTGCATCCATCATCTGAGGCCCTCTTTCGTGTACCTCCTTCACGTGAAGATGGCAACAGGAGAATGGGCCTTTTCTGTGGTGGCTCCCCATTTGTGGAATGCTCTCCCTAGGGAGATTCACCTGGCACCTTCATTATATAGGTGTCAGGTGAAAACGTTCCTCTTCAACAAGGCCTTTGGCTGATAAGGAGGGCTATTGTTTTGGCTTAATGATTTTATCTTGTATTTTATTCTGTGAATCACCCTGACATCTTTTGATGAAGGGCGGTATGAAAAATTAATAAGTAATTTTTTGCACATGGAAGCATGTGCAAAGACTTCTGCTTGTACAATGCGACTTTCTCTCCCTTCCTGTGTGTCTCCTGAAATTGCCCCCAGAACAGTGGGGGAGGAGCATGGGGGGGGGGACTGATCTGCCTGGCAAACTGAAATGCTTCACAGTAGGAACGTTCCTCATAGGGTGGCATTGAATTCCACCCTGTGTGCTCAGATCCTTAAAAACAAAAATATTGCCACACCCAGTACATAAGAGCTCTGCTGGACCAAACCAAAGAGCCATCATTCACCTATTACAGTGGCCAACCATATGCCTAAGTAGTACATGAATGCAAGGCACTTCATTCCTTTCTGAACAAACAGGCCTAGGGTTAAGTGTAGAAAATCGTTAGTCTCTAGGGTTACAAGCTCTCTCCTTTTCTATGTGTTCGGTGCCTTTAAAAACTGCATAGTGAACCAACAGAAATAAGTCAAATGAGATTTTCCTGATGGGAGAGAAAAGTGAGAGGAAAAGCTTTACCAGATTCTTTCTGCTTATGCAACTAGGGGAGATAGAGCAGCCCTAGTGGGAAGTCAGGCCAGAGGCAGCAGAGGAATTCTCCCTTCTTGGCTTTTCTGATGCTTACCCTTCATTGCAGGTGTAATTTACAGTGGAACCGAATAAAATATCTTGGGGCACAATCAACTTCCCATTATCTGGTTCCCCTGGATTTCCACAAGATTGTCCTAGCAGGAAGAAAGAGACAAAGTGTGCCTTAAAGTACAATGCTGATCTAAAGTTTCCATCTGCTTTTCGTTTTAAATTATTAAATTATCAAGGGCAGAACTGCACACCTCAATACATCTCTTGTATTCAAACCATTGAAATGATTCAGATTGGTACACAGCATATTCTCACAAGTATTTCAAAGAATGTTATGACACTCACGTTTACAGAGCTCCAGAACTTTGGACCACTCCTGGCTTTGAAGGCACTTAATAGAGTACCTCAGTCCGGTATAGCCTGGACGGCACATATATTTCACAATCGAGCCAACAGGAAATAAATTCTTTTGCTTATACTCGTCGGTTAGCTCAGCAAAGTTTAACCTAGGTGGAGGGCCACAGCCACCTAATGATAAAAAAAGATGGGGAAATCAAGGAAATGTGAAGCTCTGCCCAGTGCAATTTTGTGTTTTGAACCACCATATCATTTCCTCCACCTCTAACATGGAAATGACCATTCCTTATCATCAAAAGTAACCACTGGGGCAGTAGCTGTACAGAACTGGTGGGAGCCTGATTCCTTGTGGGATATGCCACAAGTTAAATGTATCAGAATGTTAATGCATTAGGCTTTCTGTATTTATCTTCTAGCTGTTCTGGAATAATTAATTGCCATGGGCCTTTTTCAGGTGGCAGTTGCCCCAGGCCTCACACATGGTGGGACCATGTCAGCATTGGTATTGCTGTGGTGCTGACAACTTTTAGAAACGACAGACAGCAAGGGAACTGCCATCTCCACTCACTGCCTCTCTCACCATTTGGGCTGGACTCCCCCTCCCCCCACCAGAGGCCACTGGTGAGGAACTGTGAGGGAGAGCAATAGGATAACCTCTGGCATTGATGTTATCAACAGGATACCTGTGGGCCTACCTAACATGATGGGAAAGACAACAACCCAGCAAATTACAACTAGGCAAAGACAAAGGCCTTACACCCTGAAAAGTCAACAACTTTGCACTGCATTCCAGTCTCTTCTGGGCAGGTTGGGCCACCAGGCTATTTTTCAGGCCTGTTTTACCTGTAGGCAGCTCATTTCCAGGAAACTCAAAGGAGAGGAGATAGGGAATTACTCTAATTGGATGCTGCCAGCAAAGATCAAAGAGAGACCAATTAGGACTCTTCCTCCTCTTCTCTCTGGGGATAGTTCTAGCTGGAAAAAGCCTGTAGAGAGAAAAGATCTAAACGGATTGCTGCTAGTATGTAGAGAGACTAGGAGACAACAAATTAGCATCAATGTCTACACCATCACCAAGGAAGAAATGTATGTAATGTGGCTGGGGGAAAGGACAATAGAGGATTCAGGCCTGTGCCTAGCAGAGGAAGAAAGAAGTAGAGCAGTCAGGGCCTGGGACATATTGGCATAAATATGTACATGTGTGTGCACTTTAATTTTATTTAGAGATGATCTGAGGAAATTAATTGGATGTTCTACTTAAGATGGGACATGGGAGCAACAATTGAAGTGAATTCTGTGTGTGTGTGTGTGTGTACGTGCGTATGAATTTTAGAAACGAAATCTTCATACACTGCTTCTGGTGTCATTCATTCATTCTCTCTCTCTCTCTCTCTCTCTCTCACACACACACACACACACACACAGAGAGAGAGAGAGAGAGAGAGAGAGAGAGAGAGAGAGAGAGAGAAATAATGTTAATACATTTTTAAAATATCATGGTTGCTAAGGGAATGGGGACAAATGCTACATTAAGAAAGGCCCCTCAAATGAATTTTCTGCCTCCGGGCTTTTCATAATCACATCAGAAATGGTTACCTTTGTTTCATGCTTCAAAAGTTTTGGATCCATATGGAGGTTTCAAAGAGCATGTGGCAACAGTTCAGTGGGAGACCAAAATGCCCCATGGACCTAGCATGGGGACTTTCCAAACGATCAAACTGATCCACACAATAGATGGTTTCCATAAGTTGCAATTGACAATTAGGGATTATCAAAAACCACACGATTCTGGAAATTTCAACTCCCCTGTGGATGTGCTGCCAGGCAAATGTAGTTTTTGACAATCACTACATTGGAACTCAGTAAATTCATTTAACCAAATGTTGAAAAGAGTTCTTACTAATCTGTATAGTACCAAAGATTGTACTAATTATTATTTATATTAATGGACGCATCGCTTGCATCTTCAGCCTTAGTGGCCAATGGCTATCATACTACACACACTTACCTGGGATTAAGTCTCATTGAATATCGTGGAGCCTGCTTTTGAGTAAAGTAAACTTGCATATGAATCTAAAGTAAGCATTGTGGAAAGTTGGAATGACAGCAAAGAGGCAAAATGTTGATCAAAAAGACTGCTAATAGAAAGATCAATAATTATTTCCCCTAATTGTAGATAAAAAAAAAACAGCTACAACAAACTATTCAACAGACTGTTATACAAATTTTAAGGTGCATACACAGAACAGGTACACGCTCCACAGAAAACCAATCCTTTGCCCTTCAAAAATTAGGGAAGATTTCCTGAAAAAATAGACATTTTATTTGAGTTCACTGAGCAATCTCAAAGCCATCTTTACTCTCTTAATGACCCCAAATATCATTATTTTTTGCTGCAGAAGGAAGCATGTTGGAAACACCTTTCCCAATAGATTGCCTGAGTTATTTTCACTTGCAAGTCCTTCAAATCCTATAGAGGTTTTCAACCTTTTTGGGTCCACGGCTCCCTTGACCAACTACATTCTTTCTGCAGCACCCCTGTGGTGCTCAGGAGCCAAGTTATGTCACCCCTTGCCTGCAGAGCTGGCAGCCCCTTACTGCTTTTTGAACACCCTCCCTTGTGGAGCGTTCCCTCAGCCTCCTCTCCTCCTCCCAAGAGTCCTCCCGGCAGCCACTGCTGCCACCACTGAGCTGCCCACCCTGCCCCAAAGAGAGGTGCCTCCTCACACTGCCCCACAGGGGCCTGGGAAGCACCCCCTGCCCAGCCCCAGAGGCACCATTCAGAGGAGGAAGGGAAGGTAAGAGGGACAGAGGCCAGTGTTGTCCACAGCACCCCTGAACATCATTCAAGGCACCCCAGGGTGCCATGGCACACTGGTTGAAAACCACTGCTGTAAATAGATAAACATATTTGTATGACTGGACCACTGCTCTACAAAACCAGTCTGGCAAGTATCTGTTAAAAACAGAGCAGACCTGTCAAAAGAGCATATACCTACAAATAGGTGAAAATTCCTATTGGGGCCAGGAGAGACAAATAGGTATTGTCAGGTACCTTGACCAACAGGAGACAAGTCATACTCTCAAATTTCTATTGTAGACCTTTTTGTGTAAAGCATGTATGATGATTTTGGGTGGTCTTTGGCTAAGGGGTTGGGCAATTTCTGTAGTGTCGTTGTTGTTGATGATGATGATAGACTTAAAGGATACTGGGTCTCTTGATTGGGAGCTGAGCTGCAAAACACCCCATTTTTTTTGGTATAATAACAAGAATTCTCTCCCAGGAAAGATCAGACAGTTCCCTTCCCTGGTCATGTTCAGGAAGAATTTAAATACATTTTATTGTTCAGGCCTTTGGAAGCTGACAAAAACATTTAGGCATTGTAGATTTTAAAACTGTCTTTAGAAATCTTTTTGTTATTGTTGGATATGTTGTTTGTTAGTTGTCCTTGCATCTTTGGGAGGGAGGGAGATAAATAAACTTAACAGATAAATATTGAGACTTTACATCAGACAGCATATATATTGTAATTTTATATCAGATAGCACAATAAAGAAATCCACTTATTTCTTAATAATAGTATAATAATGTATAATAATATTTATACATAATCCATTGATGAATGAGGAACATCCTAAATAAGATTGCCATATATTAGGTGCATTGTTTTATTAGACAGCTCTCCCGCTCCGCCCACTTTCTAATACAAAAGTTGGTAATCAAATGGGACTTTTAAAAATTGTTTATTTACAAGAAGCCACTGAGGAAGTTTAATATTTTGCAGTTTCTTCCTTCAGAAACTTCCTCTTGCTATTTTATGTAATGGATTTATAGGAGTATTCAGCTGACTCTCTTCATTCATTCACTGAAGAAGCACAATTGTAAAAAGAAGAATAAAAGAAGCATAATTGTACCAACCTGGCCACACCCTAAAATACCAGTGTTACTATAGACTACATGCTGTGGTGGCTGTGTGTTTGGCATTAATGTTAAATGTAAGCACGTACATCTCTTCAATGTAACCAGAAACCTTGACTGTCCCAAGTTTCTTGATTGTGCAGAAGAACCCTATGGACAGACACACAGTACCATGCACATACAACCAGAAGGGTCTGACCACTGACAGCATTAGATCTGGGATGTGTCAGTAGCAGGCATCATCCCACTCTCCTCATGTACTTGGTGAACATGTGAGGGGGATCATCCAAACATTAGACTCTCTCACTATTTTTTAAAGCCATAGAATGTCAGCTCTTGCTCTTAAACCTGACTAATCTAACTAGACTAATCTAACTCCCTTTTATATAAACAAAACCCTTTCCTTCAACCATGAGCCAACTGGTTTTAGCATCCTACTCATATTATTGCAGCTGTTTACATGAAAGTAAACTTTAAATATGTAGTGATTTCATTTCTAAAAATTGCTTTCACTTGCTGTGTTTCCCTTGTGTGTCCCTCATTTTTGCTTCTAACACTGTGGGCTTGGGTTTGCCTAGAAAGATTTATACCTTGTTCTAACCTGAGGTCTTAAGGCACTTAAAATACACTTTTAAAAGGATATAAAGCGGGGGGGGGGGGGGACTCAGTTTCTTTTTCTAGAAAAATAGCACTGATATATAGTAATCCATGTCCCCACAATTCTCATAGTTTAAACATACTGTACCATTGCCATCCTCAGACCCCTGGAAAAGTTAGATAAGCCACACTCCTGCCTGATATCTGCATAGCCACTACCAGTCAGTGTAAACAATACTGAGCAAGAGGGTCCATTGGTCTGACTATATAGTATAAAGCGTCTTCCTATGCTCCTACAAGCAGAATTATACCAATCTGGGGTTGAGTTTCCCAGGTTTTACTTTGAGGTCACAATGGACTAGAAAGGCTGGAAGAAGCATAAAGTGAATCAAAAGTTTTCATTTGAATGAGGCCAAGAGGAGATGCTGGACATGCTAATTAGTAGACCCAAGAAATCTGAGTCTACCTCCCAAACAGACTGAACTTTTGCACTAGGCATAAGCATCACATTGCACGACAGAGTCTCAAGATGTGCTTTTCCAAGCCCACAGACACAGTATGTTCACACTGCTCTCTCAGCGACATCTATGCTGGCTTAGTCATGAACACGGAATGGAAGATGGCAGGAAATCTGAAGGACATGCTCTACAGGGAGCTGACTTCAGGTACCAGGCCTGTTGGCAGACCAGCTCTGCGTTACAAATATGACATGAAGGCAGGCAACATCAGCCCCTTGCAGATGACCACAGTGCTGGAGACACAGTCAGGTTGTGCATCCATAGCAGTGACCAGTGGAAGAATGACCGCTGGGAGGAGTGCGGAGAGAAGAAATGCCATGGTGTAGCTGCAGCAGCACAACTGGACACCTTCATCTACCCCAGCTGCAATACAACATGTCTCTCCTGTATCAGCCTCTATAACTACAACAGGCACTGTAGCCTTCCAATGGTTTGACTTCATTCCCAAAGGCACACTCCTCCATTGTCTTCTGAGACAGATGGATGCCAACCAACAACAAACAATATAAAGCAAGGATTAGGAACCACCCTCCCCTCCCCATTAGCTACCCTCTTGAAATCCCCTTTTAACTGCTGATGACCCTTCCTTAAGGTCCTTTCTCCCAACAGAAGCGGAACAAAAATGTATTGCCAACTCAGGCAGCACCAACTTTTGCCACATTCCCTGGGGAAGGGAGCCTCTCCCCGCAAAAAAGGATGGGAAAGGAGAAGTACAGAAGCTAGACATAAAGAGTCCCAATTCCCAACTTCTCACCTTGATCTTCCAAAGTAACGGCCAGAAGTTCCATCAAGCCCCATAATAAGGGAAGCATGCATGCAAGCATCATAGCTCTCACTCAGGTCACAGCAATGAATGAGAAGTTGCTGAACCTAAAAGGGATATATAAATAAATGCAGAAGAGGAAGCAGCAGCAGCAGGCAAATAAATGGGGCTTTCACAGAAAAAAACCCAAAGGAAGCTTGACAGAGAACTATATAAAAGGCTTCCCAGTCTTTCTCAGCACTTAAAAGCATTGTGTAAGCTCCAGGCAGACATTAGCCCAGAGTCTGCTTTCAGTTTGAACATAGCAAATAGAAAGGGTTAAGTTGTTGAGATTCTCTTTTGAGAAATTATGCACTGGTTCTGGCCATCCTACCTCCAAACCTATCTTACAGTTACTATAGTGCCACTGCTGAAAACTGTCCTCAGCTCAGCCTCCATTTCTTCCAAGAAGATACAAAAAACTGTATTACATTAAGGCTGAGCTGCTGCCTTTGGACAGCAAAAAGGTTGGCATAGTCACTGGCTTTTAGAATTAGCACCCCTATTGTCCTAGGAAATACTGAAATTGGAAGATTAGGATGAGTTATGCTAGGATGAAGTTTTACTATTTGGCACCTTAAAATGCATCTCTTACCAACAGTGATGTGATTCCAGGGGCTGGGGTTTTTGCCTACTTTCCAAGCTGATTAGTAAGCACTGCATTTTACTGCTTACCATACATCTACGGTCTGAATTCAGTTGTTTGCTTTGCACTGCAAATTCTACTCATGGGATTTGCTTGGCAAGTGAGGCACTGAGCTTACTCAAAACAGAAGTACACCAGCAGTCAGAAACTGTTCTTAAATAATGGTACATGCCATTTACAATTAAATAATTAAAGGGAAATTAATAGTGGATTCAGACACGAGTTTTCCTTTTCTTTATCCCATTCCTGTGTCCACATTCCAGTTTGGAAAGCTTTAGTCAGTTGTGGCTTCCCAGCATATGTTCACACACTCGGATATGTGAGCAAGCAGTTCCCTTCTACAACCTTTTACAGCATTTCCTGCACTGAAGTGTTCTCAGTGTATGAAATACATAATACAGAAAGGGATTTGCAGTACCAATGCATATGCAACTGCAGAACACACATATAATTGCATCCCCTGCTAATCACCCACTGCAGAAGACAGAACCCAGTATGGTACGCAACACTTCAGTGACTGCAGGGGATAACAGAACTATTATTCCTGCTTTTATTGTAGTAGCAGAGCTAACTAGAGGCTCAGAGGCACATGGACTTACTATGCATGAAGGACTGGGTGGCCACAGGCAAGCTCAAAGTTAAACATTCATGTTTGCGAGGCTGATGGGAGTTGTGGTCCAAAATTATCTGGAAAGCTTTAGCTACTTTGAGTTCTAATTAATCTGGTCTGTGACTGTTTAATAAAATTTGATTGATTTGAGTTCTAACGGTTTTTACATAAAAAACCCGCCAACTTAAAATAAATTTCTACAGTCAGCTGCCAATTACATTTCAATTAATGCACATATTAACAAAGCCGCTATACAGATGCCTTTTTCCACAGCAGGGAATATGGAGAAATTAGTTACAAACCATGCAAGTCTCACTATTACAAGGAAAGGCCATGTTTAGTATTGCTCATTGTAGCTACCATAACCAAATGACCTTTAAACAAAGGTATGTACTTTTATCTCAGCCAGTTAACACGTGTCCATCACATTCAACACTCAAAATTAAAGGAGCAACACCAGGGGCGCCGACTTATAAAAAATATTGGGGGGGCCCATACCGGGGTCCTGCCCCGGGAAGTTTTCTAAATTTTAGATGAAAATTAGTGAGTTTTAAAGTTTTTTAAAAGTATTTTAGAGTCATATGATCAACATTAGAACCCCGAAAACTCGACTCTCTATAACTCCACACTCCGGGAAACTCAACAAGCCTGAAACACTTTTTGGCTTTGAAAAAAGAAACAAAACATAAACACGCACGGTATTTTCGTAAAAAGCTAATTTAATTTACAGTAACAATTATGCTTATAGACTATTACAGAGCAGTGAATATATAGCTCTGAAAAGACTGAAATGATATTTAAATAAATCCTAAACTATCATTAAAAGAATAAAACATAAAATATTGCTGTCGCACGGTAATAGCACTTTGATTAATAAGTGAAATAGCTAATTTAAGCTTACTTTGAATAAGACTGAGGGTTCATTAAATAAAAATAATCTCAAAGTTAATGCTTTAATACAGTTAATAAAGTTAATACAGTATGCCTAATACTGTATGTAAATACTGTAATACTGTATGTAAATAACAGGCTTTAATTGGGTCTTACACCCTAAAAGTATTTAAGTATTTGAAAATAACTAATACAGTACTATTGTAATATAGAAATACAGTACTAAACTAGTACAAATATTTCGAAACTGAAAATTTAACATTCTGTATGTATTTAATTCTCTATTTTATAAAGATTTTTAATATCTGACAGTGAGTTTGGAGTAGCCCAATGCAAAAATCCTGAGGATCCATGTGGATCCGTGCTTTGTAACCACGTTTTTGCACCACTGTGACCCTAGGCAACAGTGGGTGCGTGATTTTTTTGGTGCAAGATGTAGCCATGAACATGCTATGTGATCTGATGGTGCAAAAATCCTGAGGATCCATGTGGATCCGTGCTTTGTAACCACGTTTTTGCACCACTGTGACCCTAGGCAACAGTGGGTGCGTGATTTTTTTGGTGCAAGCTGTAGCCATGGACATGCTATGTTATCTGATGGTGAATTTGGGGTGACCCAGTGCAAAGATCCTGTGGATCCATGCTTTGTAACCACGTTTTTGCACCATTGCAGCCCCAGGCAACAGTGGGTGCGTGATTTTTTTGGTACAGACTGTAGCCATGGACATGTAATGTGATCTGATGGTGAATTTGGGGTGACCCGATGCAAAAATCCTGAGGATCCATGTGGATCCGTGCTTTGTCACCACGTTTTAAATTGGGAGGGAAGGAAAAACACAGAAGGGACAAGAAGCACAAGAGGGGTGTGCGGAGAAGCAGCTGGCTAAGAATGCAGGCGAGGAGTTTAACGGGGTGGGGGGAGGAAAGGAAGGCAAAAGTCCCCCCCCCCAAGCCAGCCCTCTCTCTCTCTCTCTCCCACCTGGAGCCTGCACGCAGTGTGACTAGGAAAGAATTAGAAGGAAGGACTCGATCCTTTCCTTAACCCTCTGCTTGCCAGGAGGGCAGGGGATTCCCTGCTCTTTGTTGAGTTTGAGCAAACGCAGCAACAGAAGCGGGTGGGCAGTAAGACCCTGAGGCAGAATGCAGGAAAGCCCCTGCGCTCCGGCGAGTCAGCTCCAGGGACCACACATTCGCTCAATAACACGCACAGAGCGAAATTTACGGTAATAATTTTCTTAAATTATTGGGGGGGGCGGAGCCCCCCCAAACGAATTTTTGAGGGGGCTCGGGCCCCCTCAGGCCCCATGGAGTCGGCGCCTATGAGCAACACTGAACAGCACGTGGCCCACTTTGAGATGCTAAGAACACATACTTATAGCCAAGGCACCATCTCATGATACTTTGCACAAAGTTAAAATGTGTGCAGAATGCTTGTCTGGGTGCTGTAAAGGAAGTTACCAGGAAGTTTTTGCCACAAACATCTATTTTCACTGCATTGTGCATCTCTGCATGGTGAGAAACAGATTCGAAACAGCTATGTGCTATTAGCCACATCAACACAAGCTGCACTGCATCACCAGTTTCCTCTTATCTCTTGGGAGTAGAAAGCTACCAATGATAGTGCCTTTTATTCAATATTTTAGTTTATTTGCACACATTCTAAGAGAAACAATTTTTCTCTCTGTATACATACTACATAGTTAATCAATTTAAACAAAAGAAGTGCACAATTCAACAAAAAAATTTAAAACAGCATATAACAAACAAGTTACCTTCATGACTGTAACAAGCTATAGTTCAAACCATCACATTGATCTTAACAGGAGAATCATTTGACCTGTTTCCACTGAAATTAAGCTGTTGTAAACGTGACCCTTGATTTTTTGGTTAAGTACACAGAGTTTTTGTTTGCCTATGAAAATATATCAAAAAGAAAACGAGTATTTTCAATTAGGCACATGTTACTTTTGTTCACACTTTTTAAGATCATGTAAGGAAATCAAGGCAACTTTTACAATTCTTCATGAGAAAGGCTTGTGGAAGTCAAATGTTTGGTAAATATTAACAGCTTTACTTGTCCCTCCCCTTCAAGCGATGAACAAGATTCTAGGAAACAAACTGTAATAAGTTCTTCTTGGTTCTGTATTTGATTGAGGCACTTTAAAACACATCCTGCAAAGGATGTTGTAACCCAGTTCTATGCAAAAACAATAAGTGCAAATGATCAGAGTTTTCTTGGGGCCCAATACTGCTTCATGCTTCAAGTAGCTGAATAACCTGGATGCCCAGTTTTTAATGAAAATTGCTTTGGCTTTTTCCATGCAGATCTTCATTCAATTCTCATTTCCAGTTCTCAAAATAAGAACTGCTGGGAATTAATTATCAACTGGAAGCTTACTGGAGCACAGCTCTACTGCAATCAGGAGGCTTTGGGTTCCAATCCTATTTCTGTGTGAGTGGCAACTGCACGGTAAGACTCAGCATTGCAAGAAGAAGGGTCAGCTTTTCTGTAAAAAAAAGTTACAAATATTTTTGATTGATTTTGATATGTTTGAATCATTATATCATTCTGTTTAGTCTTCCTGTCAGGAAGGAAAAAGCAACACACAAATACATCAGCATTCCACTGCATACTATTGACATTTTGAAAGCAATGTAAGTAACTTTTACATTGAAGAAGCGGCCATACTGTTACTTCTTAGGAAAGAAAATTAGTTCTGGAAGCTATAGAAGCAGAAGTAATACACGGATTGTTAACAACTATAGGATATTAGAAGTAAAACAGATAAAGAGAATTAGGATTATATAAACACAACAGATATAAGAGAGAGAGACAGCCTAAGTACAGTATAGAAAAATGGTCCCTTCTAACATTCCTTGTAGAATCTGCCCTTGAATCAACATTCCACAGGCACCACTGTCCATGTGGGAAACTTGGACAAGTGTCAGCAATGGAGCTTCAGTAAGCAAGGAGTACTGCCTTTTGTTTACCAACAAGAATGAATTTACTTTTGTCTACTTCTCTGCATAAAGCGATTACAAGATGATGGGAATAACTGTGTGGATGTCATGTGACCTACAAAATAAAATTTCTCACTGAAATGCTACCACTAGGAGTGGTTGGTGATGAGGAACAGCACTATACCCCTGGCCGCCAGGAGGCCAGGTGCACGCACCATCCTTCTCACTTACCACTTTATTTCCACTAGTAAAAGAGTATTGGTAGTTCTCTCACACACCTATAACACTCAAGTATTTAAATGTGACTATAGTTATAATTCACGGCTGGAGTAGTTATTGCTAAATGACGTTTAAGAAGTGTCTGTTCCCAGGCAGGGTGCATTATTTGCTACACACTGTGGAAGAAGAGTCCTTTGCTGTCATATAACACCACGATTAACTATTTTAAAATACAGGTTACTGCCTACATAAAAACATTCTTGACTTCAGGACAAAACATGCTAGCAGCTGAAAATATTTGAATGGTTGATCAGTTGAGACAGAAAAGAAAGAGAGTGAGTTGGGGAAAAGGGAACCCATGAGCCAGAATAGTGTCCCTGACCCATGCAGGTGATTCCAATGTCCTTCCCATTTCTGTGCTTTAATCAATGCCTGCTCAATCACGAGAAAGAAATGTAAAATGCTTTCCCACAAACTCACCAGATCGCTCTAAAAAGAGAATCTTCAAACACAAAACATGTTATTCAAAGAATAATCTCTAGGTTGTTTGACTAAGATTGAGAAGCTTATTCAGCACATACAGTAGGATGACTATATTTAGCACTGGAAAGGCTTGATAATATTGTACTTTACAATACATTTAAAATGAGGCAGAGATGCTCAATATTCAATAGAAAACTATAAACATGAACAGCTTCAAGCAGATAAGATGCCATTAATGGGTTTAAACATTCTCAAAGTAAATATAACCCTATAGTTGTTCAAAAATCAAACTAAGACCCATTGCAAAACAACACTATGCCCCCCCAATTCCTTAACAAGTATTTGTGCAGAACTACACACCTAGGCCTTCTACAGGTATGCACATTAAGGTGCAATTAGTTGGCAGTCCCAACAATAGATTATATTTATATTTCCCATAATCATGAGTATGAGGTTATATCAGTGTTGAGGAAACCCACACTGGAAGATGTATTTTGAGGAGGTAGGTTGGTTGGTACAATCATTCCTCCATGCCTGCATTGTTTGCTTTATTGCTTTGACTATTCCAAGATTAGGTGTCTGCAGAATGGGGCAGGAGTCACTGTCTGAAGGTCAAGCGCCTGCCAGAAGTATTATAGCTACAGCAGGACCCCAAGGTTAATTATGCTGGCTTTGTCCATTTGCTTATTGTATCCCTCACGCCTTCTAAATAACAACTTCCAAAGCAGGTTTGAGGGCTTTGGACATTATGCCAACAAGTACACAGCTACGAAGAATTTAGAGTGCATAAATCTCCCAGATGCAAACATAAGTTTTGAGATTTGACATAGGCCCAGACCAGCTGGGTCCTGCATGTTGGCCAGAAAGGGTCTCTCCCTGGGGCTCCCGACAAATGAATGGGGAAATATCTGGTCTTGCTTATGTTATATTACTCTGCTGAAAGTCTTTTTCACTGATTAGTATTTTGTATTTAGCCTGTCACTTAATAAAATCACTGAACTTCTCTCCACTGGTATTGTTACTGCCTCTGAATCCAAAAGATCTCTTGCCTTTGACAAAAAAATCAGTATTCTCTAGTATCAAAACTGAATCTCAGAATATCTTAAAGACTTAAAAGACATGTGAACAATCTGTTACAGAAATTATTGCAATGAATATTCAAAACTAATAATTATTGTATTAATCTACAGAAATACATTAATTAGTGCTCACAAATTAAGCGAACCTGTCTGCATACACACATGCATCCTATTAAAATAGTTAAACTATGCATACAATGCTACAACAAAAATGGACAGTCCTGGACACAAAAATAGAAAGGTCATGCAAGACAAATGTTCAGAATAAGTTATTGCTGCAAATTGTTGGCTTAGATTACAGGACTGGCCTAGATTCTTCCAGAAAAAATCTACTGGCTTCAGGAGGGGTTTTTCAACCAATTCATTTTCTTACTGTGTCTGAAAGTAAAAATCACAAACAGCAAGTACCCTTGACAGTTCCAACATCTGTAGATTAGAGCAGAGGGTTTGATGACTTAATTTAATAGTAGATTGCAGGATTTTTAGTGCCAGAATATTCATTGTCATTGTCATTGTCAAGTCTGCATTAGGATGGACAGTTTAGGTAAATTGAGACAGAGCATTTCTGTCACTTCAGAACACCAATGGTGGAAATGGGATAAAATACTGACTAGCCATTCTAGAAAAATTATTGTGTTTTAGTTGTTAATGTTTATTCTGTGCTGCCATATTAGTGCAACTGTTCACCAAATAAATAAATAAATAAATAAATAAAAACTAAAGCCCTTTCTGAACACCAAGCACATTTATACGGAAAGTGTAAGTGAATAGAAGGCAAAGTGAAGCCAAGAAGCATATATTAGCTCACACCGCCACAAACGAAGCTACAAAGAATTACATATGGCTTCTCCTGAGCTGACTCACCCCTTTATAAAGCAAGATCTGTATTTCCAACCTGCAGCAATAAGACAAATCCCCAATATAACAGCCACCACAGATCCTTGAAGGGAAGAAGAAGAAATCCAGTGATATACTGTAGTAATGATTAACAAGGCAAAGTAATAGTTTTTTTCTGTTGAAGAAAAAACTGGCCCAGTTCTAAATAAAGGCTGAAATGTAATCACATCAGTAACTTCAAAATAGGTTTGAGACAACAACCCCCAACAGGATCCAAATCCTACTGCAGACTTAACAAAAGATAGACAAACTATTAAAATCAATGAGAAAAACCTGTCAGTTTGTTTAGCACATGAAGAACTAACATAAAAAGCTGTGCTTTCAGTGTTTGACCACTTCCATTTGTTTCCACTATTTGTACTCTGAATCCAATATCAGACTTCGTAGTGAAGCCAGGAATCAAGGAAATATGTGGCTTATCAAACTATGTAAGATTTAAACAACTTTAATTAGTCCATGAAATAGTATGAACAAGTCACCAGACAAGTTGCTACCTTGTAATGTTCAATGGACATTGAAGCCACTCATGTGGATGAGTTCAAGTGTTACAGGACACAGCAAGTCTCTAGATGCATACATACCTTGAGCAGCAAGTCCACTGTACATCTGCACTCACCCCTTTTTGGGCGGATATGCAGTCTTCCTCAGAGATTGGTTTTACAAACAAGTTCTTCCTATTCCTAGCAGATGTTAGCTGTGCAAACTGAATGGCCCTAATGGCAATCAGAGAGCAACTCCTCAACCCAAGCAATGCGTCCAGCTCAAAACACCTTTTCTCTTGAAAAATCTTTAAAGCACCAACCACACCCAGAAGCTGGAACATTAAAAACCACAACTGGGAGGAAATCTGTGCTGGATTTGGAGTCAGCTATGTTCATTACAGAAGCAAAGGTAGTGGAGGAAATAAATAAATAAAATAAAAATACACTAGAACCTGGAAGAAAGTATATTTGTCTGCACCCTAAGAATTCTCGCAAAAGAATCAAATTTTTTATTCAAGTAGGAGTCTTCAACATTTAAACCACAAACTGGAGAAAAAAAGGAAGGAACACACACATTTCCACCAGGCAATAATGTACAATGGGTGCTGAACTCCAGGCTTTGGAGAATGAACAGCGGCAAATCAATGAGGGATTGTACCTCATTCTGTAATTACTTACCAATAATAATTCCTGGGGAGTGGTTAGGTGCTAAAATGGAAGAAAAAGAAAGTTAGGTGTTATGTGAGGGTGACAGATTCTAGCTCTCTCTCACCGCATTTGCATCTGTCGCACACTCTGAATAAAATATAGTACATTAAAGTATTATTAAAGGTTCAACTAATAACTGAAGATAATCTGCTCCAGTAGACAATGGAAGGCTAAATGTTCTAATTATTAATTAGAAGCATTTATCTAGCTGATGAATAATTATAATTAATAATTAATCCAATTGATCCAGCTGAAAACCAAGAAATGGGGTTCTCACTTAAAAGTCCTGGGTGGCAGACCAGTGCAGGGGAGGAGACTACCAGTTTAGGTCACAAGACAGTTATGTAGTTATATACATAAATTTATATACAACATATATATACTATTATATATACTATTTTGGTGGTAATAAAACCTTTAAGTGGTTTACCAAAAAACAACAACATTAAAATTATCAATAAAAGGCAGTTAAAAATAGGTAACATGCCAAATTAATCTTGCCTAAACAAAAGTGTTTTAAGCAGATCCCAAAAGGTGTATAGCGACTGATGTCCTTAGGCAGGGAGTTCCAAAGTATAGGTGTTGTCATGTTAACATATTTCTTACAGGTGTGGAATGAATATTATGTGGCACCTGTAACAGTGCCAGTTCTGCAGATTAAAGAGGTTGAGTAGGCATATAAGGGTTTGGTTAGGGCAGCAAATAGGATTTCTGAGCAGAGATGAGAGTCTCACTTCTGTCAGCAACCATGCTGCAGCACTTTGAACTAAATGTAGTTCCCGTATCAAGCAGAAGGGAAGACCCATATAGAGTGCATTGCAGTAATCCAATTTCAACTCACCACTGCCTGAATTACTGTGGTCAAGCTCACCAGGGCCACAAATAGTCATAATTGCCATACCGAGTACAGCTGATAAAAAGCACTTCTAGCCACTGAAGCTACCTGGCCCTCAGTGACAAAGCTGGATCCAGAAGCACCTGCAGATTACATACCTGCTCCTTCAGGGGGAATGCTACCCCATCAAGGGCAGGCAACTGATCAGTTTCTCAGACAAAGGAACAACTCACTCACAGTACTGAATCTTGCCAGGTTTCAACATGTTTATTATTCTCCACCCATCCCACTACTGCATAAAGGTACTGATTCAGATGTTATAGAGAAACAGAGGTGGGCGTCATGATTATAGTGCTGGCACCTTGCCTGCTCCAACCCCTAATGACCACTCCCAGCAGCTTCATATAGATACTGAATAGCATTATGGATGACATAGGTTCCTGTGGCAACCTATACCACACGTGCCAGGAAGCCCAAAAACACACTTCCAATGCTTCTCTCTGGACTCTGTGACTGCAACCATTAAGCAGTGTTTGGTTAGCTCTGGAGCAAGAATTCCACCACTTGTGCTCTAGTCTTCATCAACCTTGTTCCACAGCCCAAAGTTCCCCAGACTACCAAGGAGCCACCCTGGTTCCACAATGAGGAAATTTGGGGGTGAGCATGTTCACCACCCGTTTCATCTCACCATTCTATTGGGAGACCATGGCTTTGGTGGAACTGTCAGCTTTCTCACCCTCATAAAGGTAAAGGTACCCCTGCCCATACGGGCCAGTCTTGACAGACTCTGGGGTTGTGCGCCCATCTCACTTAAGAGGCCAGGGGCCAGCGCTGTCCGGAGACACTTCCGGGTCACGTGGCCAGCATGACATCGCTGCTCTGGCGAGCCAGAGCTGCACACGGAAACGCCGTTTACCTTCCCGCTGGTAAGCGGTCCCTATTTATCTACTTGCACCCGGAGGTGCTTTCGAACTGCTAGGTTGGCAGGCGCTGGGACCGAGCAGCGGGAGCGCACCCCGCCGCAGGGATTCGAACTGCCGACCTTTCGATCAGCAAGTCCTAGGCGCTGAGGCTTTAACCCACAGCGCCACCTGAGGCAAAAACTAAACTGAAGGTATGCCCTGCCCATTGACCTAATGACCATTTTAGAAAGCCTTATGGCTGGGCATATATTGGATGGCATAAATCCCCAGTCAGAGGGCCTTAGCGTAGGTATTTAAGTCCCTGGGCTTGTCCAAAACCACATTTGAGACTGTCTCTGCTTTAACAAGCACAGGGCTTGTTGAAACACCTTTGTTATTGTTTGTCAACATTTGTCTAAAAGACAACATTCTCTTATTTCAGGTTTTTTTTTAATATGCTCTTCTTGATAATGAGAAGAAGCCCACTGGCACAGCCCATGAATCACTTGTACTAGGACAGCACACAAAACCTAGGAAACACATTGCTTGGGCTTTTGGAGTGCAGCCATCATCATGCCTAGCTACAGTGAGTTACAGAACTGAAGAGAACAATTAATGGATTTAATCAAAGTCAAACTTAATTCCAGAACTGCACTGGGAATTCATGGGACAACAAGCCAACCATGGTGATATATTCAGTTGAGGATTATATGCAAGTTGAACTTTATGGTATGCAAGCCTCAAGAGAAATACTCAGTTTCAGAAAACAAACTATTTTTACCAGCTTAATCCTTTCCACATTATACTAAGGAGAGAAATCTAAAGGTCAAGGGCCAAAGTTAAATGGTAGTACACCTGTCCTGCATGCAGAAGGTTCTAGGTTCGATGCCCAGCATCTCTAGGCAGAGCTCAGAATGTCCTGTGTCTGAAAAACTGGAGAACTACCAGGCAGTGTTGACATTACTGAGCTAGATGGACCAACTGTCTGTGTAGAAGGCAACTTCCTATGTTCTTATGGGTACTTGTTTGCCAAACAGTGTCTCCAGATACTAAGCAGCAAATATGAGCTTTCCCCTCACCTTCAGAACTACAAGGAAGAGACACCAAGGCCACAGAGATTATACAGAGATGTGTCACTGGAGTCTAACACACAGAATCCTTCCTTCCTCATTCTGCCACCGCCTAACAAGCTGATTAGTAAGGACTGAGTAAGAAACATTCCTGGAATAATTCACAAGACTAGAAATCCTCCCCTATGTCACCTTGCCTTCTCAAATGGAATGTTCCCATTCTCAGCTCAGAATTTCTTGTATTAGAAAAGCTGCCACACCCTGCAATAGAAGCGCAATAGCTAATCTAAAAAAAAGCTGATTAATTTGCTGTCACTACCACCACCACCTTTCAGTTTTACCTGTGTCATCTTTGGGCGGCTTTGTCTCTGGACTGTGTGTAGATCCTATGCAAAAGAGGGAGTTTATAAAACACTGGCTTTGGAATTCATGAAAAGCAGTATAGAAAATTTTAAAGAAAAGCAAAGAAAACTGGAAAGCTTTGCCAGAATTTCTTACACAATAAAAGAAATGCCTTGATGCACAGAAAAAACATTCCATAAATTACACAATTCACATAAAGCCAGGCATTCCTAAGGGACCTTCTAGCATGCAAACCAGCAAAAGGCCCCACAAAGAACTAAACGGAAGAAAAAACTCAAAGCATTTACCCCCAAAAAATCCTGAGTGATTGTCTGCTGTTGAAGCTGTCCAAAGGAAAATTCAGCATTTTTAAGAAGTAGTGAACTTGGGAGTTGGATTACATTTGACTAAGCAGTCAGAAGGCATCTGAGCTCCTAAGAAGCATTAAACGCCTAAGGAACAATTGTTCTCTTTATAACATTTACATTTAATGATAAAATAGAACAAATGTTTCCACTTCTTCCACAAGACATATTCTCACAATTTCCTGTACATTAGCTTTCCCAATGACATTTTTTCATTTCAGTTTTGCCTAGCACTATCACTGAACTTCTACCACCCTGTTTGCCTTAATCACTCTTAAAAGCAAACTCAGATTATTGAGTGTGGACTGTAACTGCAATCAGAACATCCACTGAGAAACAACAGAGATATTGGCATGCTTGGAGAAACAAAACCTAAAGAGGAAACCCTTCAAAATAGACTAATGAGAACTAAGGGAGCCAAGTAGATGTTGAATAGAGTGACTGCTGGAAAAGAAAAACATAACATGGGACAGGACAAGGGAAGTGGAATGAACTGAATAAGGGAAATAGCTTGCTAAATTCTGAACATGCAGTCTTTTCAGAAGAATGCCACAAACCACAATTCTTGCTCACTCCCCACTTTTTAAAATGTACCCACCAATAACAGTGAAAAGCAAACGTTTACCAATTCCAGGGTCCAGGGTGTTACCTCCTCCTTCTGCTCCTCCTCCTCCCCCCGTTCCTGGACCAGCTGTGTAAAGAGACTGATATCAACATTCAAGTACTGACAGCTCTCCATTTATGCCCTTTCAAAATCAGAAGTCAGAAAAATCCATATGGGGTGCCATATGGTCTCAGAACACCAGCTCCTCATTGGTCTCAGTCTTTGGAATCAGCTTTAGGAAGTTAAAATATATATATATTTTAAAACTGCTGATGCTACTTCATAATTTGATTTTTTTTTTTAAAGCTGGCTTGTTTTTAACATCAGATTTTAAGTAAGCAAAGGAAGCAACTGTTGCTGCTGCAACCACTACTAGCAGTGTGTGGGTGGGGGTGAAAGAATGAAGGAGAGAAACATTTGAGCAGTCCAGCGGAGTAAGAGGAGTGGAGCAAGCAAGCATCCCAGGCAGCAGCCACTGACATGAAGAAGGAGGAGTGGAATGAAAGGGAGAAATTTCCAGACTGCTACCACCACCAATGAAGCCAGCACAGTTCACAAGGATTCGTTTACATCAGATGTGGGAAACTGGATCCAATCAGTGGGCCAGATCCTTATCCCCTTCAAAGGCCAAGTGTGAAAGGTAGTCAAACTTGCTAATCATTGGGGCTTTAAAGCAATGCACGCTGCTCTCTGCAAGGACCGCTGATCAACTGATTCTCAGGGCTTGCAAAAAGCCACAAGCGATGCTATGCAGGTGCCCAACAGCGGAAGCTTGTCCTGAAGCATGTTAACCTCCAAAGCTGCAAACCCTTTTTTGGCCCAGCTGCATCTTTACTTGCCCCACCCTTCACATCATATATGATGCGAAGTGTAGGGCAGGAGAGTGTGGCTTGGCCAACAGCGTCTTGTAACCCAATGGAGAGGCCTAGCAGGCCTAATTAGGCCCCTGGGCTGGAGGTTTTACACTGCTAGTTTACAGCAAGAATGTAGAAAATGCGGCCCTTCAACTTCTATCAGCAGTAACATGATAAAAGATATGACTTATGAGTCCAACATCATCTGGAGACCAACAACTTGATATTGTAGAGGACCTGCCATATACTCGTTCTCAATTTTATTATTTTAAAATCAAATTTTTGCCTGCAAGCTTTTAACTTTAATGTCTACTAGGCAACCTACATATTACTGAGAACCTACAGCATCAAAGCCTTCAGTTTTGTCTGTTTTTAAGGCCCATCATAGCCTCCTAACTAAAGGACACTGTGTATCAGGACTGAGAAAAGTATTTACTCCAAAAAAGCCTTTGAAAAGCTGTTGGAGCAATGATTTAAATTGTACAGGCATTTCTATCTCCCTCTGCATCTATGTACTTTGAGCTCAAAACACTATGACCAAACACACGAACAGACCTATAAATTTCTCTTGAGGAGCAGTACATAATTTCTATAATAAATATAATTCCATGAGAGTAAAAAGAAATTGTTTACCAGTTTCAAGTTTTCACTTTCACTCTCAGGTGCTGATTACTAATGCATTTATGCCTTCTTTCAAAATTAATAGTCAGAAAATTCTGTATGGGGTGCCATTAATGAGATTCACTCAAATAGGGTTTTCTCGTGATATTTTCTGTGGAATAAGCTTTAGAAAGTTAACATGCATATTTTTTAAACTGCTGATCTTATTTGTATTTTGAATTTTTCATAGGCCAATTTGTTTTTAACATCTGATTTTATCTGTACCTTCTCTATACTGTAACACTTTATTTTTACTTGTACATTGTTGGGCTGGTGACGAAGCGCACATGAGCAGTCAAGTTTAAACAGGATGAGGAAAGCCTCAAGCGAGCGGAGCATGTGACCATTACTACTCTCATCACTAGCAGTGGGCGGAAAGAAATGTCTGAACAGGCTGGTGGAGTGAGCAAAGCAAGCAAGCTGCCCAGGAAGTTGCCGCTGCTAGGTCCACATTGCTGCCACTCTGGAGAGAAGGAAACCTGTATTTCAAAACTACAGGCTTTCTTCTGTGGGCTAAGGTGGGGAGGGTGAAGGAGAGAAAATGCTTCAGGCTTTTGACCTTCTGCCCATTGGTGGCAGGCAGCCCAAGCTAGCACAGTGAGTGAGTTGGTCACCCAAGCATGTGGAGTGGGTAGTGAAAGGGGAAAGCCACTTCTCAATACCACGGACTGGTTGCTGCTTACTGGAGAAACAAGCTCCAAAGAGGTCCACCAGACACCTGTGCCTCACTCTACCCGATCTTGACAAGTGGCAGTGACCTGAGAAGTCAGGAAAGCAACAAAGCCCCACTCATGCTGCCTCACCAGATGCCACTGCAGAATGTAAGGAGCTGGGAGCATGCGGGAGATAGGGAGTGTCTGAAAGGCAGGCACACGGGGCTGGCGAGCTACACAAATAAGGGCACAGCCCCAGTTAATGTATATTTTTGGTAAACCACTTACAAAGATTTTAATAATTAAATATTGTTCAATTAAAACATAAAATATAAATGCTTTGGAAATTTTTGAACTCCTGATTTGATCATGCGGGATGGCTTACTTCACTTTGCAGCTGAAGCAGTTGACCCAAGATAAAAAAACAAACAAACTGAAAATTGAGAGACTGAAGTCCCATTTTTTCTAATTCACCTGTGTTAGAAGTTGTATTTCCATGACCTGGAACAACAGTGGTGAAAATACCTGCAAGAAAATAGAGGAGGCAAAGAAATATGGATGTTCTGCATTAAAGTGCAACACAATACCCCGCTTTTCCACCCAAGGAGCCCTTGCAATACTTACCCTTGAGACATTTTGGAGGAGGAGGATGCCATATGTTGTCAGCCCCACATTTACTACTGTCGCTGCCCACCAGAGTGTATCCACGTTCACAAACATACATTATAATATTATTATATTCATATGTAGGTCGAAATGTAGTTGTCAATCCTCCATTCTTAATAGAGGGTCTACGGCAGCTGACAACTGAAAAGAGATGAGCAGCATTTTAAAAGATACTTGTTAATTAACCTATGGGTTATTAAACCATGCACAATGATTTAACTATGGTTCATTTACTGCCAGCAAACCACAGTCTGAAGTTGTTTGTGTTTAAACTCCAGTTTGTTTTAACTGTGGATTGGCATTACATGTGGGTGCAGCACCCTTTTCTTAACTGTGGTTTGTTTGGCCACCCCATCTCAGACACTCACCAAACTGCAAAGACACAATGGAAGAGAGACTGGAAAAGAAAGCAAACTGGAAAAGTAAGCAATGGTTTGCATTATTATCTGTGAGATAATTCACACTTTACTTATGACTTGTTAAACAGTGGCTTCTATGCAAACCAGGCCAATGTCTCCACCAAAGAAGCAGCAGGGACTTTATACTTGCAAACCACCAAGAACCACCCAAATTTGGCAAAATGTTTTTTTTTAACAGAATCTGCATATTCCAAATTGAAAGTGGACACAAAAGAGGAGTCCACTTATTGTGGATTTAAACAACTACAGTAGAACCTTGACTTGCATACCTTTCGTCTCATAGACGTTCCAAGTTGCATCCGCGGCAAACCCGGAAGTACACACCGGATTTGCCGCAATTTGCGCATGCACGGAAGTGGCTTCTGCCACCTGCGTGTGCACAGAAGTGGCTGCTGCCGTCTGCGCATGCGCAGAAGCGTGCTACCGCCAAATGCGCATGCGCACAATACGCTTCTTCTAGCGTACCGTTTCGACCAGTGGACAGACCTCCGGAACGGATTATGCCCGTAAGTAGAGGTTCCACTGTAACTGATTGAATAAAAATATATAATCTTCATTATATTACATTATTTATTTGACAGGTCTATAAACTGCTTCAAAGACAGAAACTATTAAAGTGATAAAATCAGATTAGACTCAAAAGACTAACCTCTAAAAACAGTAGCACTGTCCCTGAAATTATACTATTACAATCCCATAAAATAGTCTGGGTCACACTTCAAGGACGGCTTTCTAGAAATTGCTTAGAACTATTTAAAGCCCTCTGTAACTTTGGACCAGGTTACACAGTGCCTCAGATTTGGATGTTAAAAGGTGTGTTTATTTGTTTAGTACATTTATAACCTGCCTTCCTTCCATCTGGGCACTGAACTGACCAGATCTGACCCAAATCTGCTTAGTTTCAGCAATGTGACTACATCATTGATTGGCTCACAGACCATCTGCTGAAGTGATTTCACCAAGGTATACTTGACAATTTCTACCTACTGAGTATTGTTCTTAAAAACGCAACTCACATGTGCAAGTCATTTTCTATGAAGCTGAAATGCAGCATATAGTGTTATGCCTCTATACTAAGAGGTAACATTAGGTTATTACGTATTTTAGTGATTACTGATTTCTTCTCAAAGCTTAGTATAGATAACGCACAAAAAGCCCATGGAATGTGGACAGCCAAAAAAAAGAAAGGAAGAAAACCCAGCAAAGAATAGCAATTACTACTTAATACTCTTCCCTCCATGTATTGTAGGAAATTTATATTATTTTGATTATTCATTGTACTCTGAGCACAACAACCCATTCCTGCTAAAGGTAGTAATGCTTAAGTCCAAATGAAACTAATGGAATAAATTAGGTAAAGGTAAAGGGACCCCTGACCATTAGGTCCAGTGTTGACCGACTCTGGGGTTGCGGCGCTCATCTCGCTTTATTGCCCGAGGGAACCGGCGTACAGCTTCCGGGTCATATGGCCAGCAAGACTAAGCCACTTCTGGCGAACCAGAGCAGCGCACAGAAACGCCGTTTACCTTCCCGCTGGAGCGGTACCTATTTATCTACTTGCACTTTGATGTGCTTTCAAACTGCTAGGTGGGCAGGAGCAGGGACTGAGCAACGGGAGCTCACCCCGTCGCGGGGATTCGAACCGCCGACCTTCTGATTGGCAAGCCCTAGACTCTGTGGTTTAACCCACAGAGCCACCCGCGTCCCTCAATGGAATAAATTACTCACATCTAAATCTAAGTTTCTTTGTTTTCAATGTGACTTAAAAGTGGCTATCCTTGACGGGATCAGGCCATAAGCTTCCCTCAAAATAACTCAGGTTAAAACAAGCTATTCATTGAGGGGGCAATGCTATTGCACATCTCATACTGCATCTCAATCCCACTGAAAACCTCAGAGGCTGAATAGCAGCAGCAGCTTACAAATATAGTTCATTCTAGCAAGAACTTTATTTACATTAACATATCACAAGGAAGCTACTAAGCATAAATTTCCATCACCTTTACATTCAGGTGCAGCTGGACGCCACTCTCCATTTCTACCATCTGCAGCAGTTGAACACGTAATGGTTGGGCTTCCAATAAGGGAGAAAGTAGGGTTACAGGTATACGTTATTGCTGTGCCATGGTCAAACTCATGGAAACCTTTGCCAGTGTGTACGCCATTGGCAATGTCAGGAGGGGGAAAACAGGGGATTCCTGGGAAGCAGAAGCAACATTAACAGTTCAGTTAGACTACAATTGCAAGAGCATCCCTGTTAAGGGGGTATTTGGACTAATTTATTTTCACTGAAAAGATGTTTCATTTAAAAAAAGTAATCATTTGATACTTATTATAGGCATATGCATCCATTTTGGATGACACCCAAACATTGAAACAGTGGGCTGTTGTGAAGATATTTCCACCTCCTCCAAAGCAAACTGGGTCTTCTGTGAAGCAGGTTGCCCCTAAATATAAACAGGGGAAGCTACCAAAGCCCCCATGCCAACTTCAGAGCAGGGACTGCTATAGAAAAAAGAGTTATAAAGAAAGCTGTTTGGGGAGGGGGGATAAATAGTACACACACACAAAAAAAACCCCAACCCACAACCAAGAACTCTGTTGCCCCAAGGTTCCTTGATGGAGAAAACTTCCTCCCAGCTTTTATTTTTACAGTGGGCTTTATTTTCTTCATGGAAATTTATGGAGGCAGTAAAACCAGGGAATAAAAGCTGTCCTCTGAAAACAGTTGAGCGGGAACCCCCGCTCCCCAGGATGGTCCTTGTGGCCCCTTGTGTAGGGATTCCACTATCCTCAGCTTCCTCACTATTACCAGGGGTACAGCCTTTATTTCTCCCCATGTATGTCAATGGAGACAAGGCTGCCTTCACAGCTGAACACAGAGAAATAACAAAGCCTGAACCCCTGAAAACCACTGGAAGGAGGAGGGAACATTCCTACCCAGCAAAGCCACTTGAAAGCTATGCAAAGTTGCCAAGAAGGAACTGTTTCAGCTGAAAAGTTAAATGATGTTTCAGGAGGCTTCCAGTAATCAAGGTACATAATCCGGCCAATTCCTCCTCAATCCACACACATGTGGAATACTAACTCCAGAAGAAGATAGGCCCCCAAAAATGATATGGGGCAACCAGTGAATGAGGCAAATTCAGATTCCTCACAGGCCATTGTTAAATTTTAAACACCCAAGCAAAAAGGTGAGCCCAAGACAAATAGGTAAAAAAAGTGGAATATGTTGAAGTCTAATAATTTTTTACTTCTTTAATCTGCTTATTATTATATTTGTATCCCACTTTTCCTCCAGGAATGGTTCTCTACCTCCCTATACAAGATCACCACAGAGAAGAGGATCTTCTGGAGGTCCTCAAACTAACCCCTTTCACCAATGTGTGGATGTTCTATATACACTGCTTTATTCCCTCAGATCCTCTCTGAATAATGATAATGAAGCAAAGTTGCTTCCATTACTTCCACTAAAACTTAAATACTAGATTGAGAGGGACAAATCCTTTCTGTTTCTAGGAACGTTGAAAAGTTGTTTAATGAACAGACTGTGTAGGGTTCTTGATGAAACATACCCATTTGCAAGGAATGGCAGAGGTTCCCTGCTCTAATATCTTATGCAGTGGCGTAGCGTGGGTTATCAGCACCCAGGGCAAGGCAAGTAATTTGCGCCCCCTAACCCATGGATTTGCGCCCCCTAACCCGTGGATTTGCGCCCCCTAACCTGTGGATTTCCCTAACCCCCAGATGTTGCACCCGATGCGGCTGGCCCCCCCCCCCGCACCTCCCACACTACGCCACTGATCTTATGTGTCTAACTCCTCTCTCCTCTAATACCAATTTCATGAATTCCCAGTAACATGTGATTTTGTCAACTAACATATGTTAATTCATTGCACAAATTTCCTGCTCTGGGGAAAGCTACAAATACAGCCAGCTGGTTGGAAACAACAATTATGGTGAGTATCTGGAACAAGATCAGAAAGTATCCTGAGTTTACATATTGGTTGAGGACACTTACACACTTGCAATAAACAGAGCCACACTATAACACATTGAGATTAACCTTAATAAGCTAGAATTAACAAATCATCTTACGTTGGCAAAGTGGAAGATCTCTATTCCAAACAACTTTGCTGTCTATAAGGGAACATCGAAGAGTCTTTTGGCCTATTATTCTGTACCTAAAGGGAAAGAGAAACCTTATATTTTAGTGCAAAGGGTGTAGGTGTGCAGATAGAGGATATATCTTAGCCAGTACATATACCTTATTTAGACTATACTCTCCCCTACAGTGTCACAATTTTGCTAGTTGACACAAAAAGAAAATAATGGAACCAACCACCACGAGTACAAAAGCAGAAAGAAACAACACAGCAGTACGAATATTAACAGCAGTAGTATTAAAATCTGTTCAAGTAATAAGTTCAAGTAAAAAGTCTCTGTTGTTGCTGAAATGTTACAAAAATATGGTCAGGAGAAGTTTCCTGAAGAGAGGATTCCATAGATGGGGTACTGCAACTGAAAAGTCTTCTCTTTGGTTGCTGTCAGTCTAAGTTGAAACAACCTAGCAATTCACTTCACTTTACAATACAGAATTACAGTGGTGCCTCGCAAGACGAAATTAATTCGTTCCGCAAGTCTTTTCGTCTTGCGAGTTTTTCGTCTTGCGAAGCACGGTTTCCCATAGGAATGCATTAAAAATCAATTAATGCGTTCCTATGGAAACCGCCTTCAGACCAGGTCTGGGGACAGTCTGTCCCCCGACCTCTTCTGAAGGCTGGCGGGGGGCAAAAGTCTTTGCTCCCCCCTGCCTGCCTTCCCGGGAGAGCGGAAAACGCAACGCTCTCCCAGTCCAGGACCTCTTCCGAAGGCGGGCGGGGGGCAAAAGTCTTTGTCCCCCCTGCCTGCCTTCCCGGGAGCTTTTAAATCAGTGACATCTTTATGATGTTTTTGGAGGTCACTTCCAGGTTCGGCGCAATGTGTATATACACAGTTGCTCCCATATTGAATGTGCATAAACAGAGGGCTGCCTGGAAACAAAATGAAAAATCTGAATACAAATTGCCATTGCTTAGGTAGTAAAATCAACCAGAAACAGTAGATCTGTTCCCTCTTTATTAATTTATTTGGAGCATTTACTCCCCTCCATACCCTCTCTGTGGACACCCATGATTATAATTATAAGATAGAGCAGATTTTTAAGAGTACAGTAATGTTTAATAAGGTAGCAGTTAATATGTGTCTGTCACCAACCCCTCCCAGGAGTTTGAAACAAAGCAAGGTGTTACAAACGTTGA
Source organism: Podarcis melisellensis (assembly GCF_964234715.1). Lineage (NCBI taxonomy): Eukaryota > Metazoa > Chordata > Lepidosauria > Squamata > Lacertidae > Podarcis > Podarcis melisellensis. Next base: position 38,685,564 of record NC_138538.1, read on the forward strand.
CATAAAACTCACCCCTCATTACAGCCTAGAGTTATTTCATCACCTAATCGCAAGTCTGTTGCTTTTATTATTCTGCCATTCTCAAGAGTTATAGCAGGACATAGCCTTCCTAAAAGAAAAATCAGAACAGGCATCAGCACATGCAACCTTGATTCATTCATTCATTTTTTTAAAAAGGGTATCCTATAGACAGATTAGGGACAGATGGGGCTCCTCAACCTTGGAAGGTAGCCCACCTAGGAGAAGGAAAGCTCTGATCCTAAACCTCCGCTGCACTGCAGGCTATCTTCAGGATAAGAAAAGGCTAAGGAGTAAACCCTATATAGAGCAGAGTCCCTAAGACGGTTGGGTGGCGCCTCGTAAGCCTCCTGCAGCCAAGCTGGTGCCAAACAAATTGCTCCGCTTTCCTTTGGACCACATTAACGAGGCCAAAAGTGGGCCAATAGAAATAATAATAGTAAAAAAAAATTAATAGAGGAAAATGTCTGGCCTACATATAGAGAGTTGTTAGAGAAGAAAGAAGGAAAATTGAAACTTAAAGACTTTGATGAAATAAGAGAACATGTTCAAGACTGGTTGCAATATCAAAAATTAAATGAGATATTTAAAGCAGATAACAAGAAAGGTTTTTGTTATACAGTATCTAGATTCCAGAAAGAAATTGTAGATGAAAATTTTAAACTATTAAAAAAAGATGTATAGTATTTTATTAGAATGGGAGACCAAAGATTAGGAGGTGAAATCCACAATGATTAAGTGGGCACAAGATACAATTAGAGGACTGGGAGAAATTATGGAGAGTAAATTTGAAATTTACTGACTGTATATTATTAAAAGAGAATTATATGAAAATGATTTACCGTTGGTATATTACTCCAATGAAAATGGCAAAAATGTATAGATCAAGCTCCAATAAGTGTTGGAAGTATAAAGAGAAGGAAGGCACTTTTTATCATTTATGGTGGAACTGTAAAATAGTTAAAAATTATTGGGAAATGATATACAGTGGTACCTTGGGTTACATACGCTTCAGGTTACATACACTTCAGGTTACAGACTCCGCTAACCCAGAAATAGTACCTCAGGTTAAGAACTTTGCTTCAGGATGAGAACAGAAATTGTGCTCCGGCGGTGCGGCAGCAACGGGAGGCCCCATTAGCTAAAGTGGTGCTTCAGGTTAAGAACAGTTTCAGGTTAAGAACGGACCTCCAGAATGAATTAAGTACTTAACCCGAGGTACCACTGTATAATGAAATGAAAAAAATGTTTAAGGTAACTTTTGTTAAAACCCCAGAAGCCTTTTTGCTAGGAATTTTAGGTCAAGATTTGCTAAAGGGGAAACACAGACTTTTTATGTATGCTACAACTGCGGCAAGGATGTTATTGGCATAAAGATGGAAAAGCAATAAAATACCAACGAAAGAAGAATGGAAAGAAAGACTTACAGAATATGCCGAAATGGCAAAACTGACAGACTAAGAAATAAGGGGAAAAATCCTTTAAAGAAGATTGGGAACCATTTTCGGTTTATCTACAGAAACAATGCAAAGAATTGGACTCATTAGCAGGTTTTAAGTAAACATTTACAAATAACAAAATTTGTATAAATTATAAGATTAAATATAAAAAATGAATGGAAAGGAAATAAGCAGGATTTGATATTGAAAATAACCTAGAAAAAGGAGGTTGAGAGAAGTTGGGGGAGGGGAGGGATAATTTGGGATTGGTGAATTATGATGTATGTTATTGTCACGGCCACCCAGGACTGGTCCCAGCTCACAAGAGACCTCACTCCGTTGCAGCTTATTTACAGGAAAAGTTTATTAAAGATTTCTGCTTCTCATACAGTTCAGCATTGTGGCCGTACGTCTGCCACGTTAGACCGCTGAAGTCCCCTCTGACTCCTCCCCTCTTCCGCACCAACTTAATAGCCTGGCTCTAGACCACCTCTTCCTCTCCTTTCTTTTCCGCAGGGTCTTCCTGCCCCCCTGGGTTCCCTCTCTCCGTGACTCGCCTGAGGCTGAATCCTCTGCCGCCTCTTCCCCCCTCTTTCTGGCTTTAGGGCCGGGCTCCTCCCCTGAGCTCTCTCCACTTCCGCGCGCCTCTACGTTTGAACTTGGCGCGCGTACGTTGCTGCTGACCTTTCTTTCGACCGCTACACCACCCCCTGCTCTGCTCTCCACCCTTTCCGGCTGAACACCCTGCTCCAACCCCCTCTCTCTGTTCTCTCCTAATCCTGCTCCCTCCGAGAGACTGACAACTCCACCCCCTTTACTCCGTTCCGGCTGAGACGTCTCTTGCTTCCTCTGTCTTCCACTGGGCTCCTCTCCGCTTCTCCCTTCTCCTCCCCTTTGCTTGATTAAGGTAACCCCCTTTTGAGAATCCTCTGACTCGCTGCTCAGACTCGTGGATTCCCTCAGAATTCCATCATCTTCTTCCTCATCCTTCTGCCCCTCCTCCCACTCGCTCTCCGTCTCCTCTGTCATCTCCTCCTCTCTCCCAGAAACCCTGACATCCATCCCCCCCTCGAAGCCCCCCCTTCCCCCCTCCCGCTCGCCGGGGACCGGTTGTGGAAACTGCGGCTCTTCGGGGGTAGGCTCAGGATACAGGTCGTCTACGTCAATGTTCTCTGCTGGCAGTTCTGTGTAAGTGTATTCGAAGTCGGGTTCTTCCCCCAAATGCTTCTCAGTCTCTGCTTCCATCGCTACTTCCTCCGGTGCTGCCCGCCAAGGACCTATCAGCCACCTCTTACGCCATTCCTCCTCTGGCTGCTCCTCCCACCAATAAGGGGTTTCCGTGTCCACCCCCGAGCACGATCCCCTGGGCGGGCTTGATTCTGGTGTTCTTTCCTCGGGGGAAGAGAAACCCCTGAACGTGCTATCTGACAATGTGGGTGTGAAAAGCCAGTCATCAAAGTACTCAGCTGGCATGGGTCTATGTGGGAAAAGTGCATGGAACTCTTCTTTCAAAAGGGGTTCGTCTAACTCGTAGCCTGGCACCCAACTATTAGCAGCGGCTGGTGTGCCCTCCCTGGCGAGAAAATATTCAACTCCCTCCTCCCCCCATCTCGAGTCCAGTATCTCTGTGACCTCGTTAAGAGGTCCTGGTCTTGGCGATTCCCCCCTCTCAGGCGCCCTCCTACGTGGCTCTGGGGGTGCTCCTGACTCTTGAAACCTGTGTGGGGTTTTGTAGGGAGTGAGCACCGACCTATGAAAGACCGGGTGCACCCTGGAACCTTCCGGAAGGGCTAGACGAAAAGCCACCGGATTGATTTTAGCCTCAACTTGATATGGCCCTAGCTGCCTGTGTCCTAACTTCTTCTTGGCCAATGACCTGGCCGGCATCGCGTGGGCTGCTAACCACACCCAGTCCCCAACCTGGATGTCCTCTCCCGCCCTCCTGTGCTTATCGGCCTGCACCTTATACGCCTGTTTTGCCAGCTCCAAATGTCTCCGCAGCTCCTCGTGCACCTCTTGCAACTCCGCTGCAAACTGGTCGGCATCTTGAGGCCCCCCCCCTCCTGGTGCCGCAAATCTCGGGAAGGTTCTGGGATGACGGCCATTGTTCGCGAAGAAAGGCGTCACCCCGGTGGAAGCGTGTTTCGTGTTGTTGTAGGCGAATTCAGCCATCGGCAGATAGTCCACCCACGCCGCAGGTCGCTGGTTGGCGTAGCACCGCAGGTACTGCTGCATGATCGCGTTGACCCTCTCCGCTTGACCGTTGGTTTGTGGATGCCTCGCCGATGTCAGGTTGATTTTGACGTGCAAGATGCCCAGAAGCTTTCGCCAAAAAGTGGAAACAAACTGGCGCCCCCTGTCGGACAAGACGGACTGCGGAAGTCCATGCACTCTGAAGACGTGATCGATGAAGAGCTTTGCGGTCTGTTCTGCCGTCGCCACCTTGGCACAAGGGATGAAGTGCGCCATCTTGGTGAACAAGTCCACCACCACTAACACCGCCGTCTTACCTCTGGAGCTGGGCAGGTCTGTAACAAAGTCCAACGCTACCCTCTCCCATGGTTGCTGCGGTGTCTCCAGCGGTTCTAGCAATCCCGCCTGCTTCTGGTGCACTGGTTTGGACCTCTGGCAGATATCACACCTGGCGACGTAGTCCGCCACCTCTCCTCTCATCTGGGGCCACCAAAAGTCTCTAGCCACCAACTCCATCGTCTTCTCTTTGCCGAAATGGCCTGCACTAGGGGCGTCATGCAACTGTTGCAGAACCTTGGCTCGAAGATCGTCGGTGGGCACGTAAAGGGCACCCTTACGAGTCAAAAGTCCATCTTGTAATTGAAACTCATCGTTGTGTCGCGACCCTCCGCGTAGCTCCTCCATCTTAGACTGTGCAAACTGATCCCTTTGCAACGCGCGTCGCACCGCGTCCAGGTCGACTGCGATGGTAGCGCACGTCCACGCCTGCGGTGCGAAAATGTGCTTTGCTGCGATTGGAGCTGCTTCCTCCAAGTATTGCGGCTTTCGGGACAGCGCGTCTGCAATAACATTGGAGTCTCCTGGGATGTATTCTATTTTGAAGTCGAAGTCCGCAAAGAACTCCGCCCAGCGCATGTGTCGCTGGGTCTGCAACTTAGCCGTCCGCCAATACTCTAAGGTCTTGTGATCCGTGCGGACCTGCACCGTGTGCTTGGCTCCTATTAAGAAGTGTCGCCACGCTTTGAAAGCTGCATGAATGGCCAACAACTCCCTGTCCCATATGGTATAATTGCGCTCCGCCTTGCTGAGCTTCCGGGAGTAGAACGCACCCGGTCGCCAGTTGCCTTGTGAATCCTCTTGCAAAAGAACGGCCCCAACCGCTCTATCTGACGCATCGGTCTCTACCCGCATGGGTCTGCCGGGATTCACGTGGAGCAGCTGCTCTTCGGAGGCGAAAAGACCTTTAAGCGTCCGGAAGGACCGCTCCGCTTGTTCGGTCCAGACGAACTTCTTTTTCTTGGAACTGAGGGTGTCAGTGATCGCCGCCGTCGCGTTCGCAAAACCTTTAATAAACTTGCGGTAAAAATTGGCAAAGCCGATGAACCTCTGGACCTCTTTCCGATTTCGAGGGCTTTTCCAGTCCAACAGCGCTTGAACCTTAACCCTGTCCATGGCCAGTCCCTCGTCGGACAACTTGTAGCCAAGGAAATCAACCTCTCTGACATCAAACTGGCACTTTTCCAACTTGGCGTACAGCCTGTGTTCCTTCAGCCTCTGCAGGACCTCCCTCACGTCCTTATCGTGATCCTCCGGCGATTCCGAGAAAATCAGGATATCGTCGAGAAAGCAGACACACTTTTTGTAGAGGAGACCTGCTAGCACGTGGTGCATAAATGCTTGAAAAACGTGGCTGCCATTTTGGAGGCCGAAAGGCATGACTCTGTATTCGTATGTGCCCAGAGGGGTGAACATGGCGGTCTTCCACTCATCTCCTTTCCGGATGCGGATGAGATTGTAAGCTCCACGTAGGTCCAGCTTGGTGAAAATCTTGCCCCTCCTGACGGTCGCTAAAAGGTCGTCAATCTTGGGCATGGGGAAAGCTTTGGGCTTAGTCAAGCTGTTGATGAACCTGTAATCCACTATAAGCCTTTTTTGGGGCGTGTCCTTCTTCTTCACAAAGAAAACAGGGCTGCCTCCCGCTGCTTTAGATTCCTGGATGAAACCTCGCTTGAGGTTATGGTCTATGAACTCCCGAAGCTCTTGCATTTCGTCCTCCGACATGGAGTACAGCTTGGCAGCAGGCAATTGCGCCCCTGGCACTAAATCAATCGCGCAGTCGTAAGGTCTATGAGGCGGCAACTTGTCAGCTTCCTTCTCACAGAAAACCTCCAAGAATTCCTGGTACTTGTGAGGCACTGTTTGCACCATACCCAGATGCAATGGCTGCTCAGCTTCTCCTCCCTGATCGGTCTGAAAGCAATGCTGAGCACAATACGATGAACAAAAGTTGATCTGCCTCTGGTACCACGCAACCGCGGGACTGTGCCTCTCCAGCCAACTCATGCCTAACACGATGGGTGTGTCCGATAAGTGGGTGACATTGAAACTAATAAGCTCTCGATGGTTGCCAATCTGCATCATCATGGGAGGGGTTTGCTGCACCACTTGCCCCCCCAGCAACTTCCTGCCGTCCACCGTGACCACGTTCAGAGGCGTCGTTGCAGGCAGGAGCGCCATGTTGTGCTGCTTAACGAACTGCAATCCCATGAAGTCGGCGTTGCTTCCCGAATCGATCGTTATTGGAACCTCGAGGAGTCTCCCATCAGGCAACTGGAGTGTTGCTGTGAGCAGAACTGCCGGTTTGGGAGGCAAAGGGTCCACGCTCTGCAGTGATGCTGGGGGCTTGTCTACAGATCCGCCTGGCTGAGCCCCAGTAGCTCTGCTTCCAGCCAGGCACTGTCGTTTCCCTGAAGCTGCTCCCCTGGTTGCACCTCTGCTGTTACAGTTGCCAGCGCTGCAGTGTGCTTCTGGAGCCTCTGGGGGCACTCTTTCGCCATATGGTGCGCACTGTCACAGATGTAACACTTCCTGGTTCCTCTAGGAGGCTTCGCTTTGGCTGCACCAGGGACAGGGCTCTGGGATGGCTTCTGAGCCCTAGCACCACCAATCTCCATTGGCTCCTCTCTGTCCTTCCCCATTGGCGAGGGGTGCGCACGGCTGAAGTCCCTGTGCACAAAAGGGAGAGTCCTTGCTTGCGCACGCGCTTGGGGCCCGTCCTCCTCGTGCCACGGACGCCCCTCATGTCGAATTCCAAGAGCTAAAGCCCGTTGCACCACGTCTTCTAGGGTCTGGGGTCTGTCCCCCCTAGCGATCTCATCCTTGATGGGGGGGCTCAATCCCTCCCAAAAAAGATCTCTGACCGGTTTACTGTCCTTTGGCCAATCTAAGGCGGTGAGCAATGCAAAAAATTTAGAGTGGTATTGGCGCACAGTCGCTTTCCCCTGCCTCAGCCCGTGCATTTGACGGCGCGCAATGTCCACATCCACAGAGGATTGAAAACAAGAATCCATCGCTTTGATGAACGCAGTTGAATCGCGACGGGCCGGTCCATCTTCGCGCCACAAATTGCGTAGCCAAGCCCTGGCCTCCCCATGCAGGTGCGAAACAATGAACCCCACTCTCTCCTCCTCATCTTTAAAATCGTGACGGAGTAAGTGCAGTGCATATACAACGTCCGCTCTGAAATTGGGATAGTCTTGCAAGTTGCCATTAAAATGCGGAACTAGGGCACCCCCCCTCCGTCCAAGCGCAATGCCCTCCGCTCTGGATCCTGGGGCCCCCGCCTTGTCCGCGCGCTCCCACCTTGCCTGCAAATCCTGGCACGTCTTCTCCAAGTCGTCATTCTTCTTCTGCGAAGCAATGACTGCCGATGTGAGAGCGGTAACCTGATTCCGCAATGCAACCAGCTGCTCCTCAGCGCTCATGGCTGCTCCCGTTCGTGAGCTTCGCAAAAAAAAAATTTTTGCTTTCGGAGAGGGGACTTACTGTCACGGCCACCCAGGACTGGTCCCAGCTCACAAGAGACCTCACTCCGTTGCAGCTTATTTACAGGAAAAGTTTATTAAAGATTTCTGCTTCTCATACAGTTCAGCATTGTGGCCGTACGTCTGCCACGTTAGACCGCTGAAGTCCCCTCTGACTCCTCCCCTCTTCCGCACCAACTTAATAGCCTGGCTCTAGACCACCTCTTCCTCTCCTTTCTTTTCCGCAGGGTCTTCCTGCCCCCCTGGGTTCCCTCTCTCCGTGACTCGCCTGAGGCTGAATCCTCTGCCGCCTCTTCCCCCCTCTTTCTGGCTTTAGGGCCGGGCTCCTCCCCTGAGCTCTCTCCACTTCCGCGCGCCTCTACGTTTGAACTTGGCGCGCGTACGTTGCTGCTGACCTTTCTTTCGACCGCTACACCACCCCCTGCTCTGCTCTCCACCCTTTCCGGCTGAACACCCTGCTCCAACCCCCTCTCTCTGTTCTCTCCTAATCCTGCTCCCTCCGAGAGACTGACAACTCCACCCCCTTTACTCCGTTCCGGCTGAGACGTCTCTTGCTTCCTCTGTCTTCCACTGGGCTCCTCTCCGCTTCTCCCTTCTCCTCCCCTTTGCTTGATTAAGGTAACCCCCTTTTGAGAATCCTCTGACTCGCTGCTCAGACTCGTGGATTCCCTCAGAATTCCATCATCTTCTTCCTCATCCTTCTGCCCCTCCTCCCACTCGCTCTCCGTCTCCTCTGTCATCTCCTCCTCTCTCCCAGAAACCCTGACAGTTATAATGTAATTTGGGGGTGTGTGGAAAATTTATTTATTTATTTTTACAAAAAAAGACACCAAAAGTGGGAGTCTTGTGGTCTGGGCTGCCCAACACATCCTTACACACCACCCAGGCTTGCATCCCTAGGAGGTCATTTGGGTGCTGCTCACATCTCGAGACAGATGCCAACAACACTACAGGAACACTACAGAATCATTTCCAGATGACCTGTTAGAGCATTCATGCTTTTTTTGTGTGTAGAGAGGTTATACAACATTGTGTCAAAAAACTGTTATACCATAATCTTCAGTACATTTTCCTGTCACACACTTTACTGCAAGAAGCCTATTTTTTAAAAGCAGCAAGTTTGCTGCACAAAGGCACCAAATACATTGTGCTGTCTGAATTTGTGGGTATTAGATTGGATCCCACCTGCAAAATAGAGACAGTCCTGAGATGCTCTTGAAAATACTATCTTCTCTAACAGGTATCCAGATTTATTGGTTTTTCATAATAAGGTCATCTGTTGGCTGCATCCAGCCTTTAGGGTGGTTTCTTTTCTCCGTCATGAGTTGAAAGCAGCTGAAAGATCTTTTCTCCCCTTATTGTATGCTTATCCTTTTTCACCTCTGGCAAATAGATGTTCTAAGTTTTGTTAGTGCTGACACTGTCTAGTATCAAAAAAGAAGACAGCCGAGATAATTAAAAATTCTCTTTTGTTGACTACAAAGTTGTAATACTGCTTCCATACCCTTGTGTTTATCTCAACTGGTTAAAACTAAGGCATTTTGTTCAAATAAATTTAACAGTTATACTTTAATTAATTAATTAAATTGATCTACCAGCCTTCATATGAATATGACAGGGCAATTAAGTACAGTACTTTTAAGTACAGTAGTTTTGTGTGCCTGCTAGGCTATTGTGCACTTATGTGCATATTTCCAGTCGGGCCACCTCATGCCGCTAAATACACAAGATCCTTCCCACCCACTTCAGGAAAACAGCGGTCACTGCTGACACCTCTCACCATCATGATATTGTAAGAATCACAGAATTGTAGAGTTGGAAGGGACTCCAAGGGTCATCTAGTCAAACCTCCTATAATGCAGGAATCTCAGCTAAAGCATCCAGTTAAAGAAGCTAGTTCAACCTTCAGGTCCAGTTTAAATGTCTTAGGAAAGAGGTTGCTATAGCAGCTGCCTAATACAATTTCTATTCACTATTTATTTACAGCTAATTATTGTCCAAGGAAGCTTACTATATATTTAATATGAAAATACAATAAAACAGAGAAGACTCACTAGGACAGGGCCAAGAGCTATATAGGTTTAACCCCCATTCTCACATCTGACAACCACTCTGCTGCTGAATCTCCTGGCCTGCAAATGGGTGCTAAAGCAGCCAGATATAAGTCCCTCATAGGCCAGGAATTCCCACAGGTCTGGCGTTGCTGCCGATGTCTCTCACAGCTTTGGGCTGTGAAATTGTGGTGAACCAACTATTAACTACTGGTTAATTTTTTGCTTTTATGAGGAAAACTCTGGTACTTGGAGACTTGGAGAAATTAAATAGGAAAAAAAGGTTTTATTTTACAGAACAAAACTGGTAAAACAAAGGATGTGTAAGGAGATAGAAATCTTTCAAGAAACAGACTATTTATATTATATTAAATTTAGTGGATGTTATAGGCTTCCAAACACACAGCTTCTTTTCAGTTATTTCACTTCAGTTCCTTAAACTTAATTGTATAGATGTTACAGCTTAGGTCTTAATACTTGGGTTATTCGACATGGTTTCCCAACCTTTTATAAATCATATTCCTGAGGCTTCTTACTGAATGGAGACCCAAGTAGAGTGTTCCCTAAAAACTCTTTCTCCTGTCCCCTATTCAATTTCCCAGTTTTTCTGTTGTCTGTATACTCCTAAAAAAGGCACTTATCACTATCTTTCAAACTAAGCTCAGAGACTTCCTTCTCTGGCTACAGATATGATCCTCAGAACAGATCCCTCTCACACAGCTCAGGAGTTATGCTCCTATCCAGCAAAACACAAAGAACATCAACTCTCAACTGCCTTTCCTTTTCCCTCCCAAAGTGCTGACTCCCCCTCCCTCAGGCAAGCTGCACCTGCAGCCAGCGCCCTACAAGCTACACCACCCTGGTGGAATTTTGCAGCACTGCATCACCACACTGGTCTTTCTGAGCTTTACGTCACAGTTGTATACTATAAATACATGACACAGCCTCCTCAAAAATCCAATTAAGGTGTGTTAGGTGGGCAAGATAGGGACTTAAGATCAGATAGAGAAGGAAATGAACAACGGATATGAGGTACTGGAGAGTAAGAGGTTGTTCAGAACATAACAAAGAGCAATAAATTCCTACTGGTTAATTGTATGTTAATTGAGCAACCTTATAAATTTGAACAGAATTAGTCACATGAACAAAGCTTTGGAAAATAAGATGTTATAGCTAGTAAAAGTTATTTAATATGGCTTAACAATCAGAACAGTATATGAAACATGTTGACATCTCAAGGCCAGTTTTAAGCCTTTTTTGGGTCAATCTCATCTTTTATATATTTGGATTGCTGGAAGCAGAACCCTCATCTATGTGTAATCATTGTTAAATTTAAAAGGGAATACTTCAGAGATATGCAAGAAAAATGCATTTGAATGCAGAATGTGGCAGTGAATAGAGAACACGAGCCTAACATTACATCTAATTCTAGAACTAGGAAGGACACATCATGCTTAATGTATCACAGGTTCAGTTTAAACACAAGGAAATACTTTTCTGTGTATGGAACTTTGGAATCAAAATAAATAATGGCCAACAGTGCAAAGGACTAGAAAGAAACAGCATTAGAAAGAACAAATAGGACCAGCTACAACAAAATGCTGTGATATTCCGTCACCTTCCAATAAAAGGTAGGTAGACAGCCAGTTAGGACCTTTCTCCACCAAACAAATTCATCCTCTCCATTCAGTTCCCGCCCCCGGCTGTTAGCCAACCACCTGATAACCACCTTATCAGCTACTTTAAAATGAGGCTATAATTTAAAATTGCATTTTAACCTGTATTTTAAATTGGGTTTTTTCTTTTTCTCTCCCCGCCCCCTCTTTTCCCCTATTATGTTTTTACTGTGATTTTATTGGTGCTAGCTGCTCTGAGCTCGGCTCTGGCTGGGGAGGGCAGGGTATAAATAAAATTTATTATTATTATTATTATTATTATTATTATTATTATTATTATTCATGTTCCATCTTCATCAGGCTATTTTTGCCTATTTGGTTTCTTAAAAGTTGTTATTTGGTACTTCTGCAAACTTTGGGGTTCCTCCCAGGATGCTATTTCTCTGTTCTTGTTTCTTAGAAGCACCGCTGTGACTACAGTCCCAAGGGCATCCACCACCTAAGTCCACCACTGGGAGGAGTAATACTTAGAATATTCTAGTTTCCCAATTTAAGCCCTCAACATACTACAATAGAAAACCCTTCTGTATTATTTCCTAACTTTTTGAAGTGTCTGGATCTCCTCTAATCCACTGCTCTGATCTAAGGTGGCTGTTCGATAGTTTTACATATTCTGCAAAGTAAGTGAAACTCACCTTGACAAAACTTTGGATTTTCTGTTGACCATCTTGAAGTGGCAAGACACGTAAGAGAAAGAGTCACTCCAGGAATAGGCTCATAACCTGGAATGCATCGGTACTGCAAAACAGTCCCAACAGGATAACTGTCTTTTGTATCCCCACTCCTTAGGCTAGCATTAGGTACATTTACATGGGTGCAATCACCTGGAAATAAAAATTGATAGGAAGCTTAGAAGCTATGGGAGCGAAGTGAAGGTTCATTGTAGCATTGAACACTGGATGATTCATAAAGAAATGTCTACGAGATTTTCCTCTAATGGGATCTAATGAGAGCCATGTCCTAATAGATTCCTGGATTTCATTTACAGAGCATTGTTGGAACAAGACTGGCAACAGAAAGACTTACAGAGCAATCATAACCATAGCTACCTGGAAGTAAGCTCTACTGACTTCAGTGAGGCTTGCTTGAAGGTAAGTGAGGATAGGACTGCAGCCTTACTGTACTGGGCCAAAATCCTGAAAGATGAAGGGGACTATCCACTGAAGCATGTTTAATATCCCATTGCACACACTGCTTGTGAGTCTAGTGTCAGGTTGCCAAAGAATTACATGCTTTTCAAAACGGCAGTAGCTAGCTGAAACGCTTTAAGAAAGAAAGAAATGTATTTCATCATACATTAAGAACTATTTTCTTCACAACAAATTTACTAGAGCTGTAAGCAATTAACTATTGCAGCATTGGGGGTTTTTTAAGGATCTTGAGTAGATGAAAACATTAATTAATTTTGCAAATTCTTACATCTATGTTTTCTTCCTCCAATCCTGTGATGCAATCATGACAAATCCCCAACAAAATCCTAGTTCATTTGAAACCTTGCCTGTGACCTTTTGGTTGACCCTAAAATACATATATTATTGCCAAAGTATGGCCTTCAGCTTTTCAAGAATTAATACACAATCCTCTTATTGGAAGTGAGGCAATGTACAAAAAACATATTTACCCTCAGTGCTTCATACTTGGCTATTCCTGCTTAGGAAGTTTTGGAAGCAACAAGATAATGACACCCTTAAATTTTAGTAACATATAATGCACCAAATAAATTTACATGTTTTCTAGTAACTGCAAATGCCATTTGGAATGTTAGGTAGCTGTCTCACAACTACTTCAAGTCCATGCAATAAAAATTGTATTCAAAGAGACAGCAAAAGGAAACAAACACACAGTATTCAAATGCCAGGCCTGTCCAGCACATGTCCAATGTGCTTATAGAGCATGCTGCAGTGTTCAAATCAAGGTATGTTGTGAATACCATGGATGCTCATTTATGACACAAGCTCTTGCATCAGGTAGGCAGGCTGTCGCTTCTTTATTAAGAGCCCTCCCCTGAATGCAGTGCTCTTATGTGGCTCTGTGTCTAGCACTGCCTGGCTGCCTGGCTTAGTACTGACATCATTAGTCAAGGAGGCTCCCTGTTATTTGCTTTTGACTCTTGAAAACAGTACAAGACAAAGGAAGAGGAAAGCAAAAAGGACCCACAGCAAGGTCAGGGAAGCTCTGGGCTTGTCCAGAATTGCAACACATTATTCATATGCCCCAGCAGCATGTCAAGAGTAAGGCATCCAGTATAGTTAAAGGTCTTATGAAGTAAGGCCTGGAAAAACGGAAGATTTAAGGGGAGACGTGGTGGCTGTTTCCAAATATCTGAAGTGCTGTCACAGCAGAAGGCGGAGCAGATCTTTGTTGCTCCGGAAGGCAGAATATGAACAAACACGTGGGAATACTTAAAGAGCAAAGTTCAGGTAAACATAGACAGGTTCCTAGTTCCCTCCTGCCCTGGACGCGGGAATTGCCTTCGCCATCCCCGAGAAAGCCTTGCTTCGCCCGCGGACATGATTCGGCTCTGGAGGGAGACGGCATCCCGAAGCCCCCCCGCCTCACCTTGAACTCTGGACAGCGAGGAAAACAGCAGCAGCAGCAGCGCTAACGGAAACCGCCCCCTGCCTGGGAAGCCGGGAAGAGGCGCCATCGTACAAGAGAGAGAGCCCGGAGTCAGAGAAAGAGAAAGCGCCGCTGCAGCTCCCTCCGCAGCTGAAAAGCAAAGCGACGGAGCAGGCCCAGGAAACGACTCGACTGCAAGAGAGAGGCGGCGCTTTTCCGGCCAAGGGGCGTGAGCAGCGGCCTCGCTCAAAGGCTCCGCTGAGAGGAAGGGGGGGGGGAGCCGCACGAGGAACCAACTCCGCCGTTATCGGTTCCCGGTATTAGCTAACGCTCCAAGGCCGCCGCGCGCGTGCTGGTTGGAGGTTGAGGGCAAGAGCGCGCTCGGGATTGGCGGGTGGAAAATGTGGGCAAACCATAACTGAGGGGAAACCAACTTTCGGGTAACAGCCGCATCATGAGTCTGCTCTCTGACCCCTGACGGGAAGAGATAACGGGCTCCGTGCATGGCAGCCCAAGCTGGGGCGTGTCCAGCTGCTCCTGGTGTTGGGACTGGGGGACCTCGAGGGACCCGAATTCATTCCCACATAAGCTGTAATTCTCAGAGTGGTTTAACAATCAATCCCACTTCCCAAGAAACCCTGGAAATTAGCACTAGGAGGGGAATAAGAGCCCCCTAAGTCTCAACGCCGTACCCAACTACATATCCCATGACTGTTTAAAGTGTTATTTGTTGGCATCCATCTGCCTCAGGTGACAATGGAGGAGTGTGCCCTTAGGGGTGAAGTCAAAGTGCTGGAAGGCTGCAGCGCCTGCCTGTGCTGTAGTAGAGTATGATGCAGTAGAGACATGTTTTCTTGCATCTGGGGCAGATGAAGGCATACCACTTTAAATGTATAGTGCAAATAGGACCTAAGTGAACCCCACAGCATTGCACCTCTGGTATCATTTCCAAACAGAGTTGCCCTACAGGGCCCGCCCAGGCCCGGCTACTGCTATGGTTTCAATGAAGCAAGTATATCAAGTTTTTGTAAATCTCCTGTTCTTTTCATTAGTTTGGCTTAGAAGAGGATTGGGCAATTCAGACTGCCACTATCCACCCACAAGCACTACCCCTGCAAACATATGCACACAATCTGGCATCCATCTGTCTCAACAGGCAATGGTGTGTGCCTCCAGGAGTGAAGCCGTCTGCTGCATTAGCAGCACCAAAGTTACCCCCAGGATGCAAGCTTGGGCAGTGTATATGGAGGTCCTGTGCTGCCTAGACGATAAGACCCCCATCTTGGTCACGTTGATAATGGTCTAAAGGAAAGCAGAGCAGTGTTTTGTATCAACTTGGCTGCAGGAGTTGTCAGAAGGCGGCGTACAAGGTACCCTCCAACTGTCTTAGGAATTGTACTACCTATTTCTGTAGTGCTTACTCCTTAACAGTTGAAGAGTAAACAGTTGGTCCCTTACCTTTCCCGCTCCGACCTGGCCACAGTGATCCATGTGACAGTCACCTCCACGCTTGACTACTGTAATTTGCTCTACACGGGGCTGCCCTTGAAGCTGTCTCAGAAACTTCAGCGGGTGCAGAATGCTGCAGCGAGGCTCCTCACGGGGTCTCTGCCATGGGAGCATATTCACCCAGTGCTTTTCCAGCTGCACTGGTTGCCGGTGGAGTACAGGGTCATATTGAAGGTGCTGGTTTTGACCTTTAAAGCCCTTCACGGTCTAGGACCCTCATACCTACGGGACCGCCTCTCCCGGTATGCCACATGGAGAGCCTCAAGGTCCATAAATAGCAACACCCTAGTGATCCCGGGCCCTAAGGAAGTTAGATTAGCTTCAACCAGAGCCAGGGCCTTTTCAACTCTGGCTCCGGCCTGGTGGAACGCTCTGCCTCATGAGACCAGGGCCCTGCAGGATTTGATTTCTTTACGCAGGGCCTGTAAGACAGAGTTGTTCCATCTGGCCTTTGGCTTGGAGCCAATTTGATTCCCTCCCCCTTTCTTTTTTCTTTTCCTTTCTCCTGCGATGAGGCTACATTTTACTATTTTAATGTTTCAATAATTTAATGTTGTATTTTAATTTTGTTTTTAAGTTGTATTAATTCAACTTGTTTTTATTATTGCTTGTTAGCTGCCCTGAGCCCAACCTTGGCTGGGGAGGGTGGGGTATAAATAATAATAATTATATTATTATTATTAACCTTTTCTTCTCCCAAATATATTCCACAAGGCAGTAGAGGTTTAGGAACAGAGTTTTCCTTCTAGATGGTTGATGAGGTTGATGTGTCACATCTGCCCCCCACTTCCCTCTGAAGCACATGCAGAAACCACCTTCTTGACTGTTGGACCCACCATTGGTGTCATCTTCTCAATCTGCCAGAGCCTGTGTACTTCTGTTTGTCTATCTCAAGTTTCTTGCCAATCCCTGTATGTATAACAGAAGATTCATTATTCCCTCTTTCCACACTCTGTATACCGCTTTTAGTACCCTTCTTAGCCTTTTGTTGTAAGCTTTCATTTTCTAGTACATAGCTTCTCATTAGTGATGTCTCTGAAACTGGTCAGAATTTTGCTATGGCAGTGGGAGAAAAGCAGGAAGTACAAATGCAACATTGTTCTTCTCATGTGTTTATCTTTCTTATGCATTTACCGTATTTTTTGCTCTATAAGACTCACTTTTTCCCTCCTAAAAAGTAAGGGGAAATGTGTGTGCGTCTTATGGAGCGAATGCAGGTTGCGCAGCTATCCCAGAAGCCAGAACAGCAAGAGGGATTGCTGCTTTCACTGCGCAGTGATCCCTCTTGCTGTTCTGGCTTCTGAGATTCAGAATATTTTTTTTCTTGTTTTCCTCCTCCAAAAACTAGGTGCGTCTTGTGGTCTGGTGCGTCTTATAGAGCGAAAAATACGGTATGTTAGCTAAGAGATAAGGAGTAATCTGATTAGTTGGATTTGCCTACTTAGGATAGAAAGTAGTATAAGTGATGAGGTCAAATTCAATTCCTTGACATAGGGACTGGCATGACAACCACATTCTTGGCAATCCTGCCAAAATAATTGTTGTTACTCCCTTTCTGAAGAACTGTTGCATCATCCAAAGCAAGGCAAGGTATGAAAGCAGCGTATTTTTTTTATTTGTCTTACAGCCTCACCCACTCTCTGCTTTGCATATATTCATGTCTTTCACAATATGAGGAAATGGGGGATAAGTTTTATAAAGCAACATGAGGAAATAATAAAGAGTATAAATATCTCTAGAAAAAAATTACCAGTCTACCTTTATGTCGTGGGTGCTGCTTAAACTGTTCTACCCATTCATTTTTCTAAGGCTGATACCTTCAGCTGCTTACCAAACCTTTGACACTCTCTCTCTCTCTCTCTCTCTCTCTCTCTCTCTCTCTCTCTCTCTCTATATATATATATATATATATACAATGCGCAGTTCTTGTTCGCTCTGTGGCATGAAACAGTAAATATAAGTATTGTCATTGGGTTGTATTTAATACTAGTCCTACTCCAAAAATGATGAACATGATTAACTTAGTTAAATGGGTCTGAGTAAAACTTAGTTATCTTTTAACCCTGAGATCAAAAGCACTTAATGAAATAAAACTTATTATCAGTTTACATTGAGTAGCAAGTAATACTTCTTTGTTGTGTAGCCTAATGGACCAATGTTAAGACTTCCTTTGGGATACCAGGCTTCAAACCTCCATTCGGCATGAAGCTCATTCAGTTCCTTTGGGTAAGGCAATGTAACATTACACCAGGTCCAAATCTCATTTAGAAGTGAGGCTGCTGCTGCTTTGCCTTGTAGATGGAAAACAAGCTTTTAAAATAGTGTCTATGCCAAGTTGCCAGGTCAGATGACTGAGCTGAACAAGGTAAACAGCCTAAGTCCTCACTCTCTGGTCCTGCCTCAGAATACCCCTTTTGGGGGGACTTACACTGGCTTCAGCGCAGCCAGCTGAACAAGATACACCAGTGAATGATCTGCTGAACCAACATAGGGGCCTCAATGCTGGTTGAGCCAGGTATCTGTAGCATCCTAAGGTGCTTTTCCCGGCAGACCTTGCAATAGCACTGCCCACTTAGGTCACTCTTTCGCAGCCTAACCTACAGATAATGTGAGATAACCATATATTAGCATCTTGGAAGAAGGATCTTGATTTAATATGCTGTAAACCACTTTGAGGTTTTTCTTAAAAATATAAAGCAGTATAGAAATTAAATAAATAAACTAAAATAAAAAGGGTGGGATAAAGTAATGAGCAATAAATGAATTATCATCCTGAAGGTCTGTTGGGACATCCAGATTTTGGATAATCAAGAGAATTCTTCAGATATTTTGCTCTTTCCTGGAGCATAACATTTTAGTTCCTCAAAGCAGAACCATTTCATTGTGTTGTTGTGGTAATTGCTACAAAAGTATTTTAAATAAGGTGAGAGCAGCTTTTCATCTTTCTAAATCCTTCACCTTTTTTAGAATGCCGAAATCTCATGGTGAAATGAATTGTTCTGTTCATTATGAAATTAAGTCTAGCATCTTATGGGATTAATGAGTAATTTGTTGACACTATTATAAACTCAGGGAGTTTCCCCATGCTCCCAAATCAAATCCTGTATATAATGTTTTTAAAGGAAAAACGGAATAAAAATGTAAAAAGCTTTAAAAAATGGACAGATATGCTCCCCCCACTCAGTTTACTATATATTTTCTCCTCCAGCACACGCACGCACGCACGCGCGCACACACACACACACCCTGCATAAACACAGGAAGGCTGAAATTAGGGTGAAGGGAGGCTGCTTTATTGTTACTGAATAGTGCAGCGAGCAGACCAGATACACACATTATTTTTGGAGAATAATACTTAGGGAGATTTTTGCCTAAGGAAAATCACTATTGTCAGCTGCCCATAGGCACAAATGAGTAATTAAACCCTCCCATGGTTAATCTATTTCCACATAAACTAGCCCATAATGATTTTTAAAGTAAATATAGTTTATGACTTAAGTGCTGACTTCAGAGAGACTACCTCGTGGCACTGTAGAGGATGTGATTTCCTTTTATAAAACAAACAGTCTGATTCTTTTTATTGGACAGACTATTTAAAAAAAATGATGTTATCTTTCTGAAATGTTCAGTACGGATGGGCACAGTACTGATGTCATGAAAATACTCAGTTCCCACACCCTTTCCGCTTTCTGACTTCTTCCTGCGGTTGCTGAACAGAGTATAGCTAATAATATATTAGCAATTGAAGGACACAAATGGATGTGTTCACACCTGCCTTTTCAAGCAGCTTACTCCTGCATTAAGTTCAGCAGTAAAGTGCTTCACTTCTATAATATTTGTTTGGCTTTCAGTGGAAATCAATAACTTCCTTTTTACTGTAATGCTGTCCCCATGCCAACAATAACAGTGACTTTACTTCCTGGTTAGAAGCCTTATAACTTGATACAAAAATGCAAAGCAATGGAGAGAAGACACTCAAGTGAGGATAAAACACCCCTTTATATCTTGCTTGCGTGAATGGGCAATAAAGAACTAAAAAACATGCTGTGGTGCTGTGCATTTGACCCCACCCCTTATGATATGCGGTTCCTCCTGGCCCCACTCCAACCTGAAGCCGGGAAGTCCTTATGCCTTTTCTATTCTAAAGAATCAGCCCAGGCCATCCCCTCTCCAAAGCTAATGCTTCCTCCCCAGCTCTGCTCTGCGCAATCTGATAGTGCTTTTGCCTGGCTGGAACGTGTTCTTGAACTGTGATAATGCCTCTTGTTTGCCTGGATGGAGGGCAAAGAGATGTCCTCTAACTTTTGCGTGGCCGGAAAGTACCCTATTGTAAAATGTTAGAGATACATCAGTTGCTCCATCTCCTTTCCCTCTTGTCCCACCCACCATTGGCATGTAGCAATTTGTCAGGGCTGAGGCCAATGGTTATTACATTTACCTTTTTACGTTGTTGCCTCCTGAATTGGGAAAAGGAAACCTAAAATATCTTGGAGGTATGAAAAAAAGGGGAGGGTTCAGGTTATTCCACCGAGTGGGTTATTCCACTATGACAAGGCCTTCCATAAGAGGGCCTCCAGCAATCCCCATGCCAGGTGGAATCTACGTAACAGTGTTTTCTGGTTCAAGCTGGTGGACCCCATATCAGGGAGAGGTCAGAGGGCCTTTAAACAAAGAAGCCCTGCTTCCAAGCGGGACCCCTTATGCCATGTTTGCTGAAAGTTTAATCAGGAGGCCTGCCAAAGACCTCAATGTAAGGTCATGCACACGTGTGAACTTTGCCTCGCTCTCCACCCTCAACCCACTTGCACCTGTACTCTTGCCCCCCACAGCTTCTTTTGAGGACCCTGGGGCTACGGTCCTGGGGGGACTAAGGAAGGATATTTGCACCCTGCCCCTTCCACTGGTGTGGGAGAGAGGGAGTAATCACCCACCCAAACCTCAGGTCCTATGCTCCCTTGCCCTCTCTCCAGTACACCCTGCTGCCTTCCACTTGCTTCTGTTTTTGTTCCCAGACTGCCAAGTGGTGGGTTATCTTTGGGAGGGCTTTACGAGGGTCTTCACATACCAGCCATAGGTGAGTGCAGGTATTGGAAGTGTCAAGCCAGAAAGTGGTTCAAGAGCTACCCAAAATTGCCACAGCAAAAATAAACAAGCAACCAATGGCCAACTGGATTGTGGGCACCTTCTCTCAACCAGACTTCAGGTGTCTCCCTAGCTACGGTGCCCAAGAAGGTACCAGGGGAATTCAGGTTAATACACCACCAGGTTCTGGCAAAAGAAGTGGATTATAGGATAAATGGACCACAAAAGAAGCCCATTGAACAAGAATCATTCAGAACAAGTGATATGTTAAGCCTAGATCCCTTTAAAAGCTTCTTAGGCCAACAGGGATACCTGGATGCATGTTCCAGATGTACATCATTCCCAGGCTCTGGCTATGCCTATTTGGCCAGAACCAAGTCAGATGCCTAGCAACTTCATTGTAAACAAAACTGTGACCAGCAGGTTTGCCAATTCTTGCGTTAAGACAATGGCTGAGCTTTTATATGCTCTGATGCACAGAGGAAATCTGTAACCTCTGTGCCTCCACCCTGTTCTTCTCCAACCAACCTTGGTGAGGACAACTAATTTTGCACCACAGCTGGGGTATGTGGAAGAAGACTGGTGGAGGTACAGCAGCTTCAGCATTACCCAAAGTCCAGTGTATTTAAAAAGTTTCTCATCTTGGCAAACACTTAGCAACTCTAGCCATTTAATATACCCATAAAATTGATCCAACATTTAAGTTAAATATAAGTCAAATATAGATAAGCTAGATATAGATTCAAAGTGCAAAACTATACACATGCACTCAAAAGTAAGTACAGTGGGCTTTACTTCCAGGTAAAATGGGTATAAGATTGCAGCCTAATGGGTTTTCATTACAACACCATTAAATAGGATGCAGTTTATACTGAATCATTTTCATTGCGTAATCCTGGCACCACAGGGGCAGCAACCACCACCTTGTATATATAATTTGATTTGTTGAGAACTAGTGTCAACGTATATCAAAGACTATCCCAATAAAAATTCTCATTGGAAGAAAATTGCTTATAAACTCTATCAATGAGATATAATGTTCAATTGTTTCCTTTCTTAAGGCAGCAGAAAACAGAGCCAAACATTATTAGCACTTTTCCAGGAACACAATTTTAAAATACATTTAAGTAATCAGGGGTATGATCAGAGGAGATATAGATATTTAGGTGGTCTTGGTTTGCTTCTCTTCCCAAAAAATCCACTGTAAGCATTATGTTGGATACCTACTGTTAGTTCTTAAATTACTGCAATAATGTAATGAGCGAGCTTTTGAATTACTCAGAACTCTTCTTCAAGGTGGATATTCAGGAAGGTCAACCAGCCAAAGATTGAGAAGAGAAGAGAAAAAATATGTTTCATGACATATGCCCATGACACACATTTTCCCTTTTCTTGTCTTTAATGAACATTTAAGCCTGAAGACAGAGTTCTAGTGAACCCAAATGCTTACTCCCTAATTTGTGATGCTTTAGCTGTTCCTTATGGTAATGTGCAAAAAAATAGAAATAAATCTTAGATGCCAAAAAATAGGATGGGTTCTTTATTTATACAGTACATCCAATTAGATTCTGTCCAAGACAATAAAAGACTTGACTCTCTATGCAAATCTAAGTCAAAGTTATGTAACATTTAATACTGTAAGTAGGCCTTATCAAACATGCCTTCAAAGTTCAGGGAAATGTTTTTCTAGCTAAGGAATATCTACATTTGCATGCAAAACCAGCTGATACAGGGGTAATCTGTTGCTTTTCTCATTTCTCCTCAACTCAACAGCTCCCTACTGTAGTGCAGTCTAAGAAGAGAAAACATAATATGATCCACAAATTGTATGCAGAAAAAGGAAAAATGAAGATTAATCTTAAGTTTTTACTTCCAGTGTTATGCTTGCTAGTTTATTAGCGGTGCACAGATGCAGGATGCAAGATATAGAATCAATCTAGAGTGAAAACATTATGAGGACAAGTATGAATGATTTCGGATTGAAAAAAACATATATTTTTTTGCTACAAACAGGAGATTGTGTATGCAGCCTTGGTCTTTTAAAGCATTCTGTAAATAAATGTATAACCTGCAACTATAGAAATTTTTTATATCACCAAAGAAACAGGTTTAATGTAAACAGGCTCGTGTGAAAAATGTGTTATTTATGTGGCAACAAGTTTTCTTTTCTTTTCGCTGAAACAGGCTGCACCAACGGAAACATTAAGTTCCTCATATTTAAAAAGCAGTACAATTAGAGAACATAAAAGATAGCATGTGCCCTCTATAGGAGGAAACCGGGATTTATTCATTCAACAATGGTCATATCTAACACACTTAGGTAACTCTGTGCTTCTAGTGGTTGGCAAAAAAAAAAGCTAGCTAGAACACATTTCCCTCCATTTAGCCTGGTTTCCCCTTCCAGGAAAAAAAGGATTACTTTTTTTAGTACAGTAACCCATTTGTGCTATCTCACGACCAGTTTTACAATATTAGGTAAGGTAAAAGGTAAAGGACCCCTGGATGGTTAAGTTCAGTCAAAGGTGACTATAGGGTTGTGGCGCTCATCTCACTTTCAGGCCAAGGGAGCTGCCTTTGTCCACAGACAGCTTTCTGGGTCATGTG
Organism: Podarcis melisellensis; assembly: GCF_964234715.1. Lineage (NCBI taxonomy): Eukaryota > Metazoa > Chordata > Lepidosauria > Squamata > Lacertidae > Podarcis > Podarcis melisellensis. The sequence goes on from NC_138538.1 coordinate 38,708,519, forward strand.
ACCAGCATGACTAAACTGCTTCTGGCACAACGGAACACCGTGATGGAAACCAGAGTACATGGAAACGCCATTTACCTTCCTGCCACAGTGGTACCTATTTATCTACTTGCACTGGCATGCTTTCGAATTGCTAGGTTGGCAGGAGCTGGGACAGAACAATGGGAGCTCATTCCGTTGCGGGGATTTGAACTGCCGACCTTCCAATCGGCAAGCCCTATCCGGAAGCACCCTAAATCAGTTGTGAAGTCTGTATATCAAGTTATAAATATCTGGAAACAACTTTTTACATAACTATTAAGAGGCACTGGTTTCAATTTTGTCCCAATCTTTTAAAAATATACTTTTATTGTGCTTTCTTATATATTTTTTAGTTTCTCTTAAATGAAATAAACTCAGCTGAATGAAATCAAATATTTGTTCTTTTAAGATATGTGGACTATTAATGAACTTGACTTGATTTATTCTATGAATGTCTTCTCCAGGAGGCTTGAAATGTTATCAAACGAAAACTCGCCATGCAAGAAAATGTGTGTAAAAAATTTATGCTCTTCAAGCTTCTTTGCTCAGCCACCCGTCCCTCCTATGTTAAGCAATCATATCTGTTTGTGAAAATCTGCATGAGAATCAGCCAGCTTGCCCAGTATAAAGGCAGCATAGATATACGGTACTGTAATCCCCATAACTATTTTGGGAAGGGTAGAGGTACAGGAGCATGTATGATTCCAGTCAGGAGAACAAAGAGAATCCCTTCTCCCTCCCAAAGTCACAACTGCTACTTAATTTAATTTTCAACATTAAAATGACTTTAAAAATAATACCTTTTGATGCTAAAGTCAGCTGTGCTGTTTCCTATTTCTGCAGACCATATTTCATAAGACTGCATGGTTTAAAGTTCCTTGATTCAAGTGGCTGAACAAGCAAAAGAAAGAGGCAGGCATATAAAGAAGAAGAATGACTAAGAGCACAGAGCTATACATGCTTACTCAGAAGAAAGTTTCACAATCGGCAGTGGTCCTTACTCCCTAAATAAGGTGTTTATATTTCAGCCTAACCTTTTATTTGCCAGGTTTCAAATACGTACCTCTCTGCTGTGTTGTGCAAACACTATTTTTTGCAGAGGATGAGTTATTCTCATCTCTAGGTCAGGGAATGTATTCCAATGTATCCCGTACAGTATGTTGGATTTAAGAATACTATTACAATGAGTGGCTACAAACTGTTCTCCACCCCCTGCTTTCTACATGCTTGTAAGAAGAAGAAGAAACCCTAAAGCGTCTACAAATGCATAAGAACAGATTAAAAAAAAGTACGATTGCAACTCCCAGGCATTTGACGTGTGATTTCAGCTTTACGTGGTTGAAGGACGGCCAGTTGAAATAAAACAAATCAAATGCATGAAAGGCAGAGCTTAAAAACTCCTTTTGTGCATAGTTTTCCTGGTGTGGAAAAAGCTTTTAAGCTCTCAGACTTGCTTACTGGGCTCCGGGAGAGTCTTGTGAGTTCTTGTGAAAACTCAGATGGCCCCACAAGATTTCACAAAGCATCCCAGAGCCTGGTAAGCAAGGCAAAGAGCTTGGACCACTTGCTGCATCAGGTCTAGAAACAGTAAGGATGCTCAGAAGAAGGGGGGAGTCAAGTTTTGTTTTGTTGTACACACCATCCCTCCCCAGATGTGACCCTGACACAAGCCATGACTGAACAAAGGTGCTACAGAGAAGAAACTGGCAATGGGTTGGATATGAATATTGTGCTAAACAAGAATTTATGACCAGCTTACCTTCTTCTCTTTTCAAAAACTTTCTTTAGGAAAAAAATACCAACAGTAAGAAGAAATGCCACAACCAGAAGTGCTGAGAGATGGGGGAGAAAAGAAGGTGATGGAAACTATAAATAAAGTATTACCACAATGCAAGTGCTATATAGCACTAATTTAATTAGCAGCACTAATCTCAGGCAACAAATTGGGGAGGAGGAGCATGCAAGCCTGGGCTCACTGAAGCTTGTCCTTGTAATGCTAAACCATGGTTTAATAGTACATACAAAATTAAAGGTAAAGGTAAAGGGGCCCCTGACAATTAGGTCCAGTTGCAGACGACTCTGGGGTTGCGGTGCTCATCTTGCTTTACTGGCTGAGGAAGCCAGCGTACAGCTTCCGGGCCATGAACCAGAGCAGTGCACGGAAATGCCATTTACCTTCCCGCCAGAGCAGTACCTATTTATCTACTTGCACTTTGATGTGCTTTCAAACTGCTAGGTTGGCAGGAGCAGGGACCAAGCAACAGGAGCTCACCCCGTTGTGGGGATTCGAACTGCCAACCTTTTGATCAGCAAGCCCTAGGTTCTGTGGTTTAACCCACAGCGCCACCCACGTCCCATACAAACTTGGGTGGGGACAAACCTAGAATGCCCAGTCCCTAATCTAAATAGAAAACAATAATATTGAAAAGGAAAATAACCAGAATATTATCATTACTAAGTGGCAAAGTTTACACTTTGCTTTCAATTCAAGCCCCTACAGAGATGAAAGCATTTGTGTGTATGCATTCACTATATAGATCCACAGATTTTCGCTACAAATGTAAATTGTTCACTGTGATATTATGAAAAGTCTGAGATTCTATATTGGGATAGTCAAGGTGATGCCCTCCAGATCTTATTGGACTCTGGCTTCCATCAACCCCAGCCACCATTGCCATCCCTTGCCAATGGTAAGGGATGACTGAAGCTGCAGCTCATCAACATTTTGAGGGAACCATTTGAATGGGAATTGACATCAACTTTGCAGGGGCCTGGCCCCATCAAATATTTTATTGTGGGGGCTGAAACTCCTAGCAGTTGACTTCTATGCTGCCTTGGTCTTACTCTACATTCTTGAGTGACTACATTTAGATGCCAGTTCACTATGGTGCAATAGCCACATAATTTGGGAGAAGGAGGGAGTATCCACATAATTTATTGGCAGTGGCTACCATATGACTCCTTGTTATGGATTTTCCTCTTATGAAACAGTGTGTTCATACTGCACTATTCAGTAATGTTCCACTTTCTCACACTAGTGGGAAAAGAAAATCAGAGGAACACATAATAACTTACAGTACTATTTGCAAAGTATTTCAATCATAGTTAAAGAAATGCCTGAATAGAGTCAAACAAATGCATAATAAGATAACTTACAAATATAAAGTAGAGTTCGAAGTTGTGGTCCTTAAAATAAAATAAAATAAAAAAGAAATGTTTTTCAAAGGCCATGGGTAATGCAGGGACATGTTACTTAAGGAGATATCATTCATTATAGGACCAAATCTGCTATAAGCTGATCCTGACTTACTGATTCAAAGCAGTAGACATGGGCAGTGTCGCTTTAGAGAGAATACACACACATTTAATATAGATCTTATATACAAGATCTTATATACAGTACATATACACACATACATGCTCGCTCTCTCTCTCTCTCTCTCTCTCTCTCTCTCTCTCTCTCTCTCTCTCGGTTGCCACCTCTGCTCACTCAAACCCTTTGCCAACCCCACTTCCCCCACACCTGACCAACCCCCTTGCTTATACCCTCATAGTGTGCCCGTCCCTCACTCTAAGCCCCACCCCCTTTTAAAGGAGGCGCTTCAGAGAACCATTTGGCAAACCAGTATCTGACATGCCTCCCTTCTCCATTAAACCTCACTGCAGGCGGGTTTAATTGGGGAGGACACTCCAGAGAGAGAAAACAAAACAAAACAAAAATTCCTTCCAGTAGCACCTTAAAGACCAACTAAGTTAGTTCTTGGTATGAGCTTTCGTGTGCATGCACACTTCTTCAGATACACTGATGGACTCCAGAGAGAGGTTTGTCTAACCTTCTCCTTCTCCTTTTGGCGTAAGCCACACCATGATGACAGTGTTCCATTTTTATGTATATAGTAATACACACACACACACAGAGAGAGAGAGAGAGAGAGAGAGAGAGAGAGAGAGAGAGAGAGAGATTGTTACCGGGAAGAACAAGGATTGCAGGAGTTTGTCAGAGGATCTGGTGTCTGCACATGGAGAAGCCCAATTTAATCTCCATTCCAGACTAAGGAGCATCTATCACCATTGATCTCTCTTTAAAACCACTCTCTGTAGTGCCTCAATAGATTGTTCTTCCAAAAACATTTTAATATATTTAATGATGTGCCAGTTGCGTTCTCCGTACACACACACAAACACAGAAAACAAGTGTATCAAAGTGCTTGGTAACACAGCCTTACTACAAAGTACGATAAGCTGGAAATGAAATTAGTATGCAGCTCCAGCCTCTGAACAATACGATCACAGGTATAAAGCTTGTATTTGAAACCACTTTCACTGATATGTCAATGTAAAGGAAACAATGTAAAATAAACCCCAAAATCAATGCACATTATTGCTTCTATCATTGGAACACAGTGCAAGGGCAGCCAACCAACCACATTGGAACCAAATAACATGTAGACAAAACCTCAGATTTTGAAATCTTATGAGGCATTGAGCATGGATATTCATCCAAACACCAGGTGCAGTTCCCCAATCATTATACATAGCACTACACATTGAATACACCAGTGAATTACACATCAAAACCTTAATCTATGTTCAGTAGTCTAGTTAATTCATCTCAAGAACTTCACTCTAGTAGATTCAAAGATGTGTGGAAGAATTTAAGCAAAGAGGGTAGCAAATGGGAAACATGAATAAATACTCCTAATAATATACGATACAAGTCACAAAAGCAACTAAAATACTATGATTTCAAATTATTTCCCTAGCACCTTGACTCCAAAGCCTTCATTTGCTCCAGAAGGTATACTAAGCAGAGGGCTAGTCACCAAGACAAAGTTGTGGTGTACACTTGGCCTTCATTAATCTACGCTGGAAGAGTAGCTCCACACTTTATTCAGCAGACCTGGGATCTTGAGAATATGCACATGCACTACTTTCCACTTGGTTCCTAATATTGTCAAATCACCCAAAGCCCTATTATTTTGCAATGCTGAACCATGAGGAGAAAAAGCACCATGCATGAAGCCATATGCCACCTACTGGTAAATGCATTAGCACCCAAATGAAATCTCTCTTGCACCCTACATACCTTTACATTCATCACCAACGGTGGGAAAAGGTAATCTCACTAGCTGTGTAAATACTCTTCCACTCCTTCTAAAAAAATTAAAAAAGGAAAAGAAAAGCCCTCATGGCATAATCAAGCTCTTAAGAGGAATCCAAAAGTAAAACTCAGCCTTCTACTTTATTTAATTTATATTCCACCATTCACCCAAGGGTCCCAGGGCTGCACGCAATAGACATTAAATAGACAGGTTAATAAAAACAGAAAACAGAATAAATCAAACAATATCACATGATTATTAACAACTAGCAGCCTCATGCCCAGCATCGCACAGAAATTCTAAGAGACCTAGACACCGCTGTTGCAGCAAGATCAAATGCAGAAGAAGCTTCCCATCCTTCTCACACTGCAGCACAAAGGCATGAGATTTTTTTCACCCTTCTCCCCTCACTCTGGATGCTTTGAGTACTTGGGTTGTGTAAAATGTAGTAGTTTCTAATGTGGTTATAGCTGTAAAGTGTTTTTGTTGGGGATGGACGCCAATGCTGCAAAGGACCCTAGGTACACCTCTGTATAAAGGCTTAGCCTATGCTTGAACCCTCATTACAGCTTCTTTTTTGTTTCTGAGCAACAAGCCACATATTGAGCTGGTTTGTAGGGCGCACTATGCTAAATCTGATAGATAGATAGATAGACAGACAGATCAGATACCAACACTACGGACACGGTAAAAATCAAAGTTCTCCAAGGAGTTAACAGGTATTCAAATAATTACACTGCAGGACAAGACAGAAAGAACAGAACATTCTGAAATCCTAATAAAAGCTCTGAATTAACCATTAGTACCACAAGCGATTACAATGCTAGCTACTGAAATGAAAAAAAAAATAAATTTCCAACCTGTATTATTTGTAGCACCGCCTCCTGATGGTGGCACAGCTTGCCCTGTATAAGAGGCACATGCAGATGGATTTAAAGTTTTTGCTTTAAATGGTAATAATCAAAACTCTCAAATGAATTAACAGCTTTTAGAACAAACTGCAGAAAAAGCAAAAATAACAACATAATCCCAATAAAACCTAATTTAAAAATTCTGTGTTGACCACACAAGCTATTGCAATTAAATAATTTGTTTCTAACCTGTTGTGTTTGTACCATCTTCTGTGGGTTTCTCAATTAGCCCTGTATAAGAGGCACATACAGGCATATTTAGTTCTCGCTCTTATAAAACATTACAATTTAAAGCTTTTGCTACTCCTTAATCTAGTGTAACGGAGGGCTATGGCCTATGACATGAGTGATGCAATTAAAACTCTGTGGTTATCAAGCATATACAGATGCATGCCATATACATAAACAACAACTCTGTACCAGAGAAGATGAGTATGCCAGCTAGAAGGGTTTCCCTCTGCAATACTTCCTGGCATCCTCATATTCTTACTGCAGATATGAGAGTCTATTGGCATTTTTTTCTATGAAGAATAATGGCTTTTCCTTGGCTCCCCTTGGAGACTTTAGTTGCTGTTAGGTGGCACAATATAAGGTGGTTAGTCCTAATTAATCTGGTATCTGTCACAAGAGAATCTTACGTTGACATTCTGGAGGCTTCTGGCTCCATTCAACATGATCTTTCTTCCACTGACACTGAATAGTAGGTGATCCATTTAATGTGTACCTAAATAAAAGGAAAAGTACAAGGTGCACCTTTATAATAATAATAATAATAATTTATTTGTACCCCGCCCATCTGGCTGGGTTTCCCCAGCCACTCCCCAGCCTTTATACATAATTCTTCAGCAATTCCTTTAATAACTCATAATTTTGAAGCATGCACTTTACCGATATCAAAGAAGTTAGCTGTGCATCCTAACAGAGAGATTTTTATTGTCTCTGCATTGCAGTTTCAATGTTTTTTCCCCTATTATTCCCCATAAATGAAGGTTCTACCATCTTTGTTTATAAACGTTATTGTGAGCTATAGTTCCCAGAGTTCCCTAAGGAAGAGGAATTGATTCTTAAACCACTCTGAGAATTGTAGCTCTTTGAAAGGGGTCTCCTAACAATGCTCAGAATCCTTAACAAACCATGGTTTCCAGGATTTACACTGCTTTAGATGGACAGTGCAAATGGGCCAATGTATGGTTCATCATAGAATTCCTTATCACAGAGCAAGTGCTTCTGATATCCTGCTTCCCTCTGCTACCCTCTGTATCATCAGGCAATGCTCTGCCACTCCTGGACAGTTATGAGACCTATTAAAGTTGGCTGAAGGTCTCCCAAAACCTGAAGCTGTCTCTGTCAAGTAATGATATGTAAAAAAATACCATACAGTAAATCTTATACAATTTAGCATCAATCATCTGATAATAAAGTTGCAAAATAAACCCAACACAAGAATAAGGCAGGGCCAAGAACCCTTAACTCTGTTAGATTAACAAAAAGTTTCTCTTTGGTCTATCTCAAATGCTAGATGCCTAAATTCTTCAGAATAGCAACTTTTTTAAAAAGTGGGTAGAGGAGAGCATTACTTTCCACTTGAAGAATGTAGCATATTCAACACCTGTGGAATGTATTTTATTGCATTCTTCCTGCAAGGTCCTTTGTGAAATAGTTGACAAGGAAGTTCAGAGCTGGTTTATTTTGCAATGCACCACATTTGGTTTGCTTATTTCAGTTTACTGAGGAAAATCTTCATCCTCTCAGAATAAATAGGAACGTATCATACTTACTACCATAACATTTATGGGAGAGAGCTGTGCTTAGCTTCTCTGAAGTTTATTTTAAGAAACTACTATTGGCATGATTGCCTCAACTCTTAGGTTATTGGTTGTTGGTTTTTTTTAAAAAAAGGTAAACTATAGATTTGTTCTCCAGAATTCACCTATTAAATTTTATGTATTAATTAAGACTTGCTAACAGAGCCAAGTCAAAACGCACCCATCTTCACATGTGAAATTTACTTTTGCCAAATACAGGAGATTAGTTAGAATAACAGCATCACCATGTTCTGGTTTTCCTGGATCACCACATGATTTTCCTACAGAAAGATGAGAATTAGCATATTAGGATTATATGGATATGGCATTCATTGACAATTTGATTCATCAAATATTCTGCCCCAGGGTCAAAGGGTAACTAAGAAAGCTTATGATCTGCCTATGTTTTCAAGAAGCAGCCCCTTGCAGTGTTAGAAAAGTTGCCTTTTAAGTGAGAAGAAATTAAGAAGAACGCTGATGCAGGGTTTGGAGGTGGGTGACAGAAAATACACAAGGCTTTTAGATATAAAAAGTCCATTGAAATTAATGGCTTTAAGCACACTCAATTGCTTGACAGATCATGGAATTGCTATTGTTAAAAGGCTGTTGTTGTTCCAACCAAATCAAAAGCAAATTAAATGTATTTCAAGTCTGTGGCTATATCCATACATCACATTAAGAGTTTGGATTTGATATCCCGCCTTTCACTCCCTTTAAGGAGTCTCAAAGCGGCTAACATTCTCCTTTCCCTTCCTCCCCCACAACAAACACTCTGTGAGGTGAGTGGGGCTGAGAGACTTCAGAGAAGTGTGACTGCCCCAAGGTCACCCAGCAGCTGCATGTGGAGGAGCGGAGACGCGAACCCGGTTCCCCAGATTACGAGACTACTGCTCTTAACCCCTACACCACACTGGCTCTCCATTAAGACAGTAAACAATGCTTTAGTGGTGCATGAATATGCTGAAGCAAACAGGCTCACACACTCCACCACCACAACAGCTGGCCTGCAGTTTGCAGTGTCTTGTACCAACTATAGGTTATCCTACCTTGCTGAAAGGTAGGATAGTCAAGGTTACATGATGGGTCTTTGTTACATAGCATACTGTGGTTAATTGAAAATTACATGTGAAAAAGATCTAGGATCTAGTATACCACAAGCTTAACATGAGTCAGCAAGCAATGTGATGCAGCAGCAAAAAAAAAGCTAATGGTATTCTTGGCTACATCAACAGAAGTAACAGTCTGACCACACCTGGTGTACTGTGTCTGGTTTGGGGCACCAACATTTAAGTAAGACACTGACAAGATGCAATGTTTGCAGAGGAGGGTAGCCAAGATTATCAAGGGTCAGGAAACCAAGCCTTATGAGGAACAGTTCAGGGAGTTGGGTATGTTTAGCCTGGAAAAGAGAGACTGAGAGGAGATATGATAGCTGTATTCAAATACAGTGGTGCCCCGCAAGACGAACGCCTCGCAAGACGAAAAACCCGCTAGACGAAAGGGTTTTCCGTTTTGGAGGCGCTTCGCAAGACAAATTTCCCTATGGGCTTGCTTCGCAAGAAGAAAGCCCATAGGGAAATCTCCGGGGACCTCTTTTAAATGCTAGCGGTGGGGAGCAAAGCCTTCCCCCTCCTCCGGCCTTCAGAAGAGGTCCAGGAAGGCCGGCGGGGGCCGAAAGGCTTTCCTCCCCACCGCCAGCATTTTAAAAGCAGTCCGGGATAGCAGGGAAGCGCTTCCCGCTATCCCGGATGGCTTTTGAAGGCAGGCGGGGGGGGAGCAAAGACTTTTGCCCCCCGCCCGCCTTCAGAAGAGGTCCTGGACCTCTTCTGAAGGCAGGCGGGGGGCAAAAGTCTTTGTCCCCCCTGCCTGCCTTCCCGGGGGCTTTTAAATCGCCCTGGGGCTGTCCCGGGGCGATTTAAAAGCCCCCGGACGGCTTTTGAAGGCAGGCGGGGGGGAGCAAAGACTTTTGCCCCCCGCCAGCCTTCAGAAGAGGTCCAGGACCTCTTCTGAAGGCTGGCGGGGGGCAAAAGTCTTTGCTCCCCCCTGCCTGCCTTCCCGGGAGAGCGGAGAACGCAGCGCTGCCTTCCTGCTCTCCCGGAAAGGCAGGCAGGGGGGACAAAGACTTTTGTCCCCCGCCCGTCTTCGGAAGAGGTCCAGGACCCCTTCCGAAGGCGGGCGGGGGGCAAAAGTTTTTGTCCCCCCTGCCTGCCTAACCGGGGGCTTTTAAATCGCCCCGGGACTGTCCGGGGCGATTTAAAAGCGCCCGGACGGCTTTTGAAGGCAGGCGGGGGGGAGCAAAGACTTTTACCCCCCGCCAGCCTTCAGAAGAGGTCCTGGACCTCTTCTGAAGGCGGGCGGGCGGCAAAAGTCTTTGCTCCCCCCCACCTGCCTTCCCGGGGGCTTTTAAATCGCCCCAGGACAGTGGAGAAGTCCTCCGCTGTCCCGGGGCGATTTTAAAATTCTGGCGGGCGGCAGCGCTGCCGCCCGCCAGCATTTTAAAAACCCCGGGACAGCGGAGGACTTCTTCGCTGCTGCCCGCCAGCATTTTAAGATCGCCCCGGGACAGCGGAGAAGTCTCCGCTGTCCCGGGAAGGCAGGGGGGGGGAAGCAAAGACTTTCGCCCCCCGCCAGCCTTCAGAAGAGGTCGGGGGACAGACTGTCCCCGGACCTGGTCTGAAGGCGGTTTCCATAGGAACACATTAATTGATTTTTAATGCATTTCTATGGGAAACCGTGCTTCGCAAGACGAAAAACCCGCAAGACGAAAAGACTTGCGGAACGAATTAATTTCGTCTTGCGAGGCACCACTGTATCTAAAGGGCTGTCATGCCACACAGAGGATGAAGCAAGCTTATTTTCTCCTGCTCTGAGGGCTAGGAGCTCTCAGAGCTCTTCCAATCAGAAGCTTCACTTTGGAAGTCGAACGTTTCAGAAGTTGAACGGACTTCCAGAATGGATTCTGTTCAAATTCTGAGGTAGGGCAGTACAGTATCATACTCTTCTAAACATATTACAGATGAAAACAAGATTTCAACTGTGGTATCTTGAAGTTAATTGCAACAAGATACTGACCTTTACAAAAAGCTGGGATTTCTGTCCAAGTGTAATTCTCACGACAAGTAATAACAGGAGTTATTTCAGGGATAGTGTCGTAACCTTGGCGGCAGATATAGGCCACAGTGGTGTTGGCAATATAGTAATCCTTCCTTTGCCCTTTCTTTACTTGAGCAAATGCGGACCTTGGTGGGCTCATGCAACTGCCTGGCAACAAAAGCAGACAAAAGAATGGGGAAATGTGCTGGGAAGGATTTGACAGAGAAAGAGACTTTTCCTTTTGATTTTTGAACCTTTTGATTGCAATACTGTATTACGTGACAAATGCAGGGAACTGGCACTGTCGGCATTTTGCTGCCAGATAAATACCTTCCTGATTGCTGAGCCATTTGTGGGCTGCTGGTATTACTCTGTCATTTCAATGAGGAGCTGAGAGTCACTCCAAGGAGTTTTAGCTGAATTTTAGGAAAATGTGGTTTTACCTGCCAGTTTTTTTAAAAAATATATTTTTGTTTATTTATTTTTTACATAAAATATAATAATATTCAGCTACAGTCATTTAAGGCAGTCAGGTCTCAATCTGAAAGCCGAACCCCACTCTCTGATTAGGAGGAAGTCAGAGAACAAAGTTCAGATGTTCTGAAGAAACCTCCATCCATCATTATCGGGGAAAGCAAACCTCCGGGAAAGCAGAGATCAGCTTGGACACTGCTTAACTGCTTTTTAAGGAGTCCAGGACTGCATATCACATTCCGTTTAATTGTTTCATAATGTTAGGCATATTTGCTCCAGCAAAACCTCATGGGGAATATTTTGGAGGGCATACACAATAAGGGGTTGTATCCAACTAACTTAAGTCCAGGAAATAACCTTAACTTCCTCCCTCTCTGAAAGTGAGGGAGGGTGACAAGAGGAGTCACTTTGGGCCCAATATTGGAGGGGCTCAGTGCTGTGCCACACACCTGTGACATCACAAGCATGGGGCACGCCTGTGACATCACTTGCACGGGATATAATGAGCACCTGTGACATCGCAGATGTGCACAACTGGGAGACGCCCAAGCGCCTAGCCCAGCTCACCAAGCTTGGTGGTGGACCAAGCAAATCTCCTGCCAGCCAGGCTGCGGCATGGCTGAGGCTGGCACGGCCAAAGTGGGAGCCACTACTGTGTCTGCCACAGCAGCAGCGATCGGTGGCAGAGGCAGGGAAAACGGCAGCAGCAATGCAATTGTAAGACACCCTGAGAACCTGTAGAACGGGATATAAAACATTTGCTTAAAATCCATCAATATATGAATTAAACAAGATGTCACCCTTGATTCTAAAACGAATAGTCATTTAAAAAGCCACAAACAACCCCCTCTCCCCCCCCCATAACAATATGTCAAGGATAGGTACATTAAAAAAATAAACACTTACCCACACAAAACTGTTCTATGTGTGACCACTTTGAATCTGGAAGACATGTTACAACATCTACTTTTCCATAGACATTAAAAAAGTTGCCCAGACACTTGTAAATTACCGTTGAGCCTGGAGAGAAAGATGCGCCCTCAATATTCTTATGAGGGACTCCATTGCGAATGACTGGTGGAGGGCCACAATCACCTATGATAGGCAGAAAATATTGCTTTTAAATCAATGCATTGCTGGCATTGTATTCAAAAAATATTACTATGAATTTAGCTTGAGAACTGGCAGAAACACACATCATTACCTTGTTCAGTTTCATTCAGCTTTCATGCAGAATACTGTATTTCGTTTTAGATGTATATTGCAAGGATGACCAAGCACTTATAAAACACCTTCAATGCACAAACCTTTTAACAACCAGTATCTCATCCATCCATCTTCCCAAACCTGAGACAGTCCCTATTTAGCAAAGGGGAAATGAACTAACATTTATCCCAAGACTCTCAGCCAATCTAATTCTCTATTTTAGCCTGCAATAGCTGTAAAAATAAAAAACCAAACAGATCAGGCAAAGCTGACCTTACTATTAGGCAAGGTGAGGCAGCTGCTTCCTGTGGTTTTTATTGGTTCCCACCCTCAATACCTACATGTATTTAGCTTTTTCCAATCTCCTGAACTGGCAATGGAACTTGCTTGTTTCTGAGTTGGGCAGGATTAGCCTGTTTTCTCATTTGGTCACCTCCCAATATGTCATAGGCAGTAGTGCTGGGAAAGTCCTCTGTTTGAGTGAGCAGGCAGAATGGCAGCCAGCCCAGGACATGCACTTTAGCAAGCATTACATTTGTGCACATGTTATTCTGCTGCCATACCGACCTACCATAGTTTCCAGATCTGTCAGGGAAACCTTGCTGGCGGTTCCCATGCCTAATAAGCACTGTGGTGCAGGGGCCCATGGTGGGGCGTTCTCTGCTTTACCCTCTCTTCTGAGGTGTGTCTCACCACCACATTGCTTTCATTTTGATGGCAACACAGCTCTTCGCCTATGTCCTTGTGGAGGGGGAAAGTGTGCAAGGGATTTGTGTATTTTGGTTGGTGCTGCTGCTTTTCAGTCTTTGTTTTGGATTTTGTATTGGGTTGTTTTATGCCTTTTTTAGATTTATGGTGAAGTCAAATTTTGAAGTTTTTGTTTTTGAAGAGGCCTTTAGGTGAAGGGTGGATTATAAATACTTTTGATAAATAAATAAAATTGCTGCTGTGTTGTATACAGGTGACCATTCTGTGCGCACTTTTAGCCCTGGGGATGGAATGGGCTTACAGTCTTAAAAGTGTTGGAGGAAAGAACTGCCTATGTATGCCTCTGCCCCTCTAAGGCTACCAACTTCCCTCGGCGCTGTGATGGAACCTGTTGAATATCAGCTGCTAGTTCAGTGAGCTTTTGGGCATGGAATAATGTAGGAAGCTAGCCAGATCTTTGCCTCAGACAGCAAAATGCCACATCAGCTTGTGGTGAGACAAGAATGACAAACCACCAGCGTGCCCAGGAACCAGCTGTTGGCACAATGCCACACTTAACCCACATTTAAGATGCTTGCAAACTGAACTTTAAAAAAGCTGGCAGGGGGAGGAGAAGAAAATAAAACAGGAGTTAGCAAAATCGTGTTTCCTGTACTCACAATATTTACAGAAAAGCCACGGAGCTTTTTAATAAGTAATTTTGTTATTGCAGCTGGGAGAAACGTGGAGACAAGAACATTACACTAACATATATGATTGCAGCGTTACCAGCCAAGCATCACAGGGCTCACCACAAACCTTATTTATCCAACAGTGCTGCTCTGCCTACACAACAGGCTTCCATGTGCCACATCAAAATTAACTCTATTTTCCTGTCACTTCCAGCCCCCTGCATGCCCTCAAAATCAGGCCTGTAGGGATAGGGGACCCTCCAGAGCATACTGGGGCATGCCAAAGGCCAGGGATCAGCATTTGGCAAAAGCTGTAAGAACCTAAAAATAGTCTTGCTGGATCAGCTCAGTGAGACATCTAGTGCAGCATCCTATTATCACAGTGGAAATAGCCACTCCTAACCACCAAGTGTTTACGAGTGTTGTCAGCTTTGCAGATGCACAAGAGGCCATTGCCAAGGTTACTCATATTGGCCAAACATTTGTATCCAACCAGAACGCTGTCTCAGTGCCACTTCTTCCCTACTCTCTCTCACACACAGTATCCAAGTATTAGGCATCTTGGCCAAATTTCAATACACCAAATTAGGCATATCAGAACTTTGTTCTCACAGCTTTTGAAGGAGTATTCTTTAAGGATATAAATCACATGATGATGTCACTAGCGGGCTGTGCTTGAGTATGCATAATTACATATACTCTTTCCCCTCAACAGTTATAAAAGTTCTTCTTCAGCTTGCAATGCTGAATCATTGGAAGGATGTGACTAAACATACAGCAGTAACAAAAATATCTCTAAGTCAATGGGCAGTATCCAATTAAGTCGCTCAAGTAGCGGAAGGACTTCTGGTTCCGCAATATAACTTCCCCTTTCTCTCTCTCTGCACGCCTCCTAAACTAGTTTGGGGTTCTTCCTTTCTGGAGCATATTGAGGGAGCATACAGGGAGAGGAAAAGGAGAGGATGTTCCACTACACCGTGCAAACAGAAATCCTTGGACTAATGGAACCATTTTGTTGGATACTGCCCATAATTTTAACTCACCACCAGTACACAGCACTGGTACTTGAAAAGTCCCTGCAAGTTCTTTGTGGCAGCTGTTGTAGATGCAACTGTTTTTTAAATTTATTTTTATTTATTTCTAATTTTAACAAAGTAATAATAATAAACAAATAAAAATGTGATGGTCTGACCCCTTTCCTTTTTAACAGTGCAAATTCTACAAATACCTCCTATATCTCATCAAAACCATTTCTCCTGTATATTCCCCACCTTACCTTGATAGCACATGTTAATTTATCATTAATAACTACAGTATATCCCACACCTCTTTATACCATTCTTCCATTTTATATTCACATAGCACTGGTACTTGAAAAGTCCCTGCAAGTTCTTTGTGGCAGCTGCTGTAGAGGCAACTGCTTTTTCAGCAATTAACTTATCACTGCTTTCTGATAAAAAGCTGATTTCCGGCTGAGCAGTCTCATGCCCATGCTTAGCAAAGCTCAATCCAGATAAGATGGAGTTTGTGGGTGGTTCCCTAGACTGGATGGATGGGGCGAAGCCTCCTCTTGATGGCATTACATTCCTTCCAAACAAGCAGGTAGTAGTTTGGGAGTACTTCTGGATCCATCACTGTCGTGGCCCTGGTGGTGCAGAGTGCCCTCCATCAGCTTCAGATGGCGGACCAGGCCCAACTATACTCTTATTTGGGCAGGGACAGCCTATCTTCTGTTGTCTACATTAGATCACTGCACAGAGGACTGCAATGGAGGGTGATTCAGAAATCATTGTTGGTGCAGAATTCACTGGTCAGATTGCTCAATAGGGCAAGATGGCTTGAGCACATAACACCAATCCTGGCCTGACTACACTGGTTACCAGTTAAGTTTCCAAGCCTAATTCAAAGTGCTGCTTTTGACCTATAAAGCCTTATGCAGTTCAGGACCCCAATACCTCAAAGACCACCTCTCCCTGGCACTCTGGACCTGGCTTTCGTCACCTGGAAGATCTGGAAGGTAGCAATGTGAGAATGGACCTGTTCAGTGGTGACTCCCTGTTTGTGGAATGTTGTGGCACCCACATTATATAAAATCATTTTTAACCAGACTTTTGCCTTTTAATTATCTTTGGCCTTGAGTGGGTGGAATGTTTTAATCCTGCCTTTTAAAAAATAGGATTTTCCTTTAGGGTCTTTATTTTTTCTTTTCTTTTATGCTGGTTTCAATGTATGTGTTTGTATGTACATATATTGAAAGCTTTGAATTACCTTGGTAAAAAAAGATGAATAATTTTTAATAATAATAATAATTCACTGTCTTTTTGAACAGAATGGTACAGAGCACACTTAAATACTGTGCTAAGCTAACTGCCCCAGAACCATGTACTCCCTCAAACTGGATTGTATTAAAATAACCTCTGAACATCACCTCATATAGGGCCCTGTTCCAAAAGAGCTGCATTGACTACCAGTTCATTTCTGGGTTCAATTTACAGTGGTACCTCAGGTTAAGTACTTAATTCGTTCCGGAGGTCCATACTTAACCTGAAACTGTTCTTAACCTGAAGCACCACTTTAGCTAATGGGGCCTCCTGCTGCTGCCGTGCCACCGGAGCCCGATTTCTGTTCTCATCCTGAAGCAAAGTTCTTAACCTGAAGCACTATTTCTGGGTTAGCGGAGTGTTTAACCTGAAGCGTATGTAACCTGAAGTACCACTGTACAGTACTCACTTTAGAGTTTTAAGCCCTAAATAACTTAGGCCCCACATGGCCTGAAAGACCTTCCCTGCAGAACCTCACAGGTGTTAAGATCAGCAGAGGGGAAGCTCTTGGGAGTTTCACAGTCCTCAGAATTCAGGGGGGAGGGGTCGGCCCAGAAGATTGTATTCTCTGTGGAATCCCCTAAATTGTGGAATTCCCTCCTCACAGATATGTGTCTGGCTTCTTCACTATTCAGCTTTCGGCAAAAGCTGAAGATGAACCTCTCCACCTTTGAGATGTGTGTTTCCGGGGCCCACTCTATTCCTTTGACTGTTAACTGTTTTAACTGTTTTAAATTTTGAATTTTAAATTGTAACCCAACCTGGGACCTGTTGGTAAAGGGTGTGTAATTAATGATGATGAAAACAACAACAACAGCGTGAAATTGTAGAAATTGCTTTAGGAATGTGCCTTCTTTTTTGGTCACTAACACTAGTAATCAAGAGGAAAGGAGAGCAAAATTGTCAAGTTCAGATGTTATAATGATTTCCAGCACTTATTTCAGCCCTGATACATATGGTTGAGGTTGGGGTTTTTTTTGGGGGGGGGTGGGGAGGTAGTTTATTCCCATCAAATTAGATGTGCTTCAAGAATTAAACAACAAACTACTGACAGGTTTTCCCCCCCATTTCCACCATTCTTTTCTGCCAAACAGGCTCTCAAAGCAGTTTACAACGCAAATGCAATCCATACAAACAGCGGATTATTTTGATTAAGCTGATTATTTGGATATTGTGTTTTTAGAACCAATTACTTGGTGAAAATGTAATACGTCATCTTTAAATATCACATTCTAAGAAGGCCCAGTCCTGCCTTACTCCCCCAAGAATCAATGGGACGTCACCTATTCCTGAGTTGCACCATATACAAAACAACTTAAGAAAAGCCTGTTGCACCAGGCCAGTGATCCACCTAGTCCAGAATCCTGTTCTCACAGTGGCCAAGCTCCCCTCCTGCAATTTCCAGCAGCTGACCTTCAGAAGCATACTACCAAGAAGTACCACTCCAGTTAGGGTGACTTTAAGTTGTATGAGTATATAAGTTCTATGAAACGATTTTCTTTCTTTCTTTCAAAAGCGCTCTTTGGGTGAGGCAAATTACATCAAATAAAAACAAAGGAACGAAATATCAGGGGAGTTAAAAGGTAGAAACAGGCTTGACATCCACTTGGCTGGGAAGTTGTTTTGGTCTCTTTCTCCCTACCCCACCCCTCCATCCATACTATTAGTGACTGGATTAACTATGAAGTATTCCATTTTAGATTAAAAATATGCTTGTTCATTCAAACATCATTCAGAATAATACTTGTTAGTTTCCGCTTGGCATTCCTACTTATGCTGCTGAGTAAGATTTACTCAAATCCAGTTAACAATTATATAGATAAAACAACAGGCATCTATGACGAAATACTACCTTTTCTCTCCCGCCCCCCCCCCCATACCCACATTGCAGAAGGCTGGACTGGATGACCCTCAGGATTCCTCCCAACTCTACCATTCTATGATTCTAGAAGATGAAATACTATACTACATATGTGTGTGTTTATTTATTCTATAAACTTTATACACTGCTTGATTGTAAAAATCCCCAAAGTGGTTTACAAAGGACAGTAAAAGCAAGAAAATAAATTACAACCCTACTGTAAAATGTACAAAAGTTAAAATACTAAAACAAATTAACATTACCTCAACTTTCTGAGCAGCCGGGTAGGTCTGTCTAAAAAGGAATGTTTTTAAACAGGTGCAGAAAAGTGTGTGTGTGTGTGTGCAGATATGTGCCTTTCTCAAACTCGAATCCCCAGATGTTGCACTACAACTCCCATCCTCCCTAGTTACTAGGACCAGTGGTCAGGGATGATGGGAGTTGCAGCTCATCAACACCTAAAGGCGGAAGTGTGGGTCTGGTGTTTATGTTTGAAGTCGGGCAGGATGGTGGGCGCTCCTAGCTGGCTCCCAGTGGCTCCAAGGGGCAGGGGGTGGGATCCCCTCTGTCGAGTCGCGGCTCCCGCTTTCCCTCCAGCTACTCACTCAGGACGCCGGCAAGTAGTGCAGAAAGCGCGAGGAGCCTCGGGCCAAGGCTGGGCGGCGAGAGCATCGCAGCGCGCAGCGTCCGCGCCCTCCAAGAAGAGCCTCTTCCAGGGAGCGATTAAGGCTTCCAAGAACGCCGCCGCGAGAGTCCGCGGGGCGGGGCCTGGAGGGGAGGAATCCGTCGAGGCGGGGAGAGAGCGGGAGGTTCAGGGAGTTGCGGCGACGCGCGAGGGGAACCTCTGCCCGCCTCCTCCTCTTCGCGCTGGGAAGTGCAAAAGCTGCAAGGAAATCGTTCGGTCCTCTTACACAGTTTTTGTTCCCCCCGCTATGACGTGAAGCCTGGGAAGTTCGGCGGTTCGTTGTCAGACTTGCCAAGGATGTTGCTACCACGGAATGAAAATAGTTACTCGTTTGGGGAATTTGAAAGTTTAAATACCCTTAAGGCTCAGCCCAGAATTATAGCCTCGCTCGGTTTTCTAGTTACGCCCCAAAGCGGAATGTTAAGGTGTGGTGGTGGTGGTGGTTTTTTGGCAAGGCGTGTGTGGGAATGCCGTCATGTGTCTTTCTCTCAAATATATAAATACATAGACTCGTAGAACTCGCTCCAGAGTTGGAAGGGACACTAGGGTCATCTAGTCCACCCCCTGCAGTCCAGGAGTCTCATATTCACTCGTGCCTGAACAATGTTGTATTTCAGATTAGTGTCAGGCCCTGGGGAATGTACAGAAGGCTTACTACACATAGGGAACCTCGAGCCCAGGGCCAAATATGGCCCTCCAGGCCTGGCTGGCTGCTGGCCCTCAGAATTGTCGCTGGGCCATTGGCCCGATACAGCAGTCTTTTCTTGTGTTCTTAACATTACAATTATGTTAAACCGTGGAGTTCCTCTTTTTCACAAATAAATGAAATTTCTCCGGTTACATCCTGTTCTTCTGCCACATCCTGGGTGCTGTGAGCAGTTACAGCTGGTTGCCATGCTGGCAAATGTTGTTGATACCTGCAAAATAAACATTAATGCAGCAAGTCTGTGAGGTAGGGTAAGCTGAGACTTAAGTCACCCATGGAGGTTTGCGGATGTGTGATTTGATGATTTGAGCCTAGGTCTTCCAAAATAACTACTGCCCCACACTAACTAGAATCTGGCAGCCATGAATGGAGCCAGGACAGAATGGAATATGTTGACTTTTCGGAACTCAGCACTAAGGTACCAAACATAATACGATTCTGTTAGCATAGTAAAATACTCCCTGACTGTCAGATTTAGCAGCAGTGCTGGGCCATTTCAACTTTGCACAGAAAAGTCAAAACTATGGTAGCAACGTAATGCCAGTGCTTAGTTTTAATAAACAAATACGTTTTTCATTATTAACATTTTAAACAAGATTAGGAAAAAAATGAAATAACCAATACTGTACTCTTTATCAATTCCTATCAAGTCCTATCTAGAGAGTGAATTGATTTCCTGAAGTACCAAATCCCAAAAATCTGCCAGTAGATGGCACACAAACCAAAGGGGACAAATACAGGAATGAGCGTTTAATTTGTTTACAACACCATCACTGTGGCGAAAAGTGGAGGTTTATATAAGAGAGAGTTGGACTGGAGTATAGCATCATCTCTATATTGTTTTTAGTGCAGGTTTTTGATTCATGCTGAGACCCTCTTCATAGATGCATTAATCAACTCTCTGCTTGCTTGTTGCTTAATGAAAGCTTTTATAATAAAAGAGCTAACTTGTCACGCACTTGTTCTTCTAAAAGTTCACATCCTTATTTTTATTGTAAAAAAAATAAAGCCTACATAGCGATTTATCACAAAATACTTTGGGATTGATTTTTACCATAAAATGTGAATGGTAGAAAAGAGAAGTAAGTGGAGATGGGGGGGGGGACTAAATGTTTGACCTTTGATTAAATTTCCAAAATTCTGGTTTTTAATAGGGGCTACAAACTCAGTTTAGGTTCCATGCCCCAAGTTTTTAATGAGAAAAAAGCTGCTGTTACCGGTATTCCATCTAGACCATTGTTTTTCAGTACCAACCAGGGTTTTTCCTCATCTTTATTACCCAAAAGCCAAATTTGCCTCCCACTGGTTTGCCTCACAATAAGTATGTATATGGCCCATCCTCCCTCTCCCTTTAAGAAATAGCACTTTCTGATTCAAGCCCCGCTCTCAATATAAATCCTATCATTTTCTGTCAGGTTTTTAGTATTTTTAATTCTTTTTATAGCTTAGTTTATTTGTATCCTAGCCACTTTTTTGTACTATTTGCGCTATATACTACATGGGAACCACCAAGGGACCAGATAACATTACAACCATATTGTCAGCAAATAAAATTATTAAATGTTCCTTTCCCTTTATTATGGTCCTTTATTATTGAAGTTGGCTCTTAATGCCACCACCAGTGGCTTCGAAGCTAGAACAAATAACAGAGGGAAGGGGGAGCAATCTTGTTTCATTCCTCTGTATATTATAATGGATCAAGAGGCATGCCCATTCATTCTTATTGCTGCCTTTGACAATTGGTAAATCAGTTTGATGGCATGAATTATTTCATGCCCCAGAAATAAATTAGAAATTACCTGAAGGAGGAGCTTTCTGTGCCACCAAAGGCTAGGCTGACACTGAGCATAGTTTTTGTTCTTCACAATGGTGAATTAACATTTAGAAAGCTCCTAACTGGATTAACTGTGTATCTGCAGTCTTTCTGTAAAGATCTCTTGGATCCATTTCTGTAAACGATTGGGTCAGAAACTATTTCATCTATGGGTGGATCTAGACACATGTTAAAAATGCTATAAATAAGTCAGAAATTAAATCGTTACAACAAAAGATAAAAAGGCCTATGTAAAAATCCATATAAATTCCTTTTTGCTCTTTGGTGCCATCTAGTGTTGCATGTTTATAATGCATTCAAAAAGTATTATTGTGACGAATGTAGCAGAGTCCTACGTGTTGACAATATTGCTATCAGTTTTTTGATGTAAACGACGCAATGCCACATGCCCTTAAAAGATACTGTGAGAAATTCAGTGTTGCTCTACAATGCTCATTGTGTCTGGGCAAGCATTTTAGCTTGCCAGACAGCAAAATCCCCCTCTCCCTGCTGCATTGTTCTGGAGGCTCTCGTGACACCCCCAAGCCCATTTTGATGGACACAGGAGAAGAGAGGGCAGAAAGCACCACTGCCCAAACCAAAGTCCTTGCACGGGGCTTCTGCTGATGGGATTCATTTGTTGAACCCCACACTATTTTTTTGTCCTTTTGCTATGTTTATTCAATAGGTAAAGTGGACCTGATGGTGGCCTCTGCATCTGTTTTTCAAATGTCTGCTCTGTTCATGTGTACAGCAGGGTGGAGTAGAGGGTGGCTGCAGTTCAATGTCAACATCAAAAACAACATTAATCCTCTTCCTTCTCTGCTCTTCCTCTTTGCATTCCATTGCTTTAGATATTTTTCTCCCCGAGCAGCTCACTTTCACTATTGGGAGTCAGGCTGGGAGAAAAATACATAAGACTCTTGCCAGGAATTAAGAAGGCAGGGGTGAAGATATATGAATAAACAACCCCTGACAGTTCTGTTTTAGCTCAATTATCAGGCTTGAAAACTCACTGCAAAACTTCAGCCTTCCCAATAAAGTTATTCCCTTCCCAGTGGAATTTGAACCTGACGTAAGTTTGAAATATCTGATTTACCATTGTACAGAAACTCCCTCCATCTGAGGCATTACTCTTGCCACTGCAAAAACTGTGGTCAGTCTGCTGGAAATCTCATGCCTTGTGTTTTAAAATATGCATAATGTGCATGTTTACGGATCAAGAATGAGATGTTATGGCCCATCCAGACTAGTGCTTTAACACATTGTCTTCTATGTATCTTTGCTCTTGACTTGTGGGAAAGTGCATTAGTGGTGTATTTATCCTGCATTAGATTCTTCTGCGATGTTATCCCAATGCTATCCCACTGTTGCTGTCCAGAAGGGCTACAGCACAACAAAAGCAGGATGAAAATAAACCAGTACATTTGTGGTATAAATATTTATAGGATTTCAGCAGGGAGCTATGGGAGATGCACTGATTGGGAATGAAACAGTGTGACCACCTCAAAGCTTTGGCAGGATAAAACAGTATTGTTATCTGATGAATGTGAGCACATATACTGTATTAGTCTATCAAATTGCATTGTTTGCAGCTGCAGCGAATAAAATCTAAGCAAGAATTTTGAGCCAAGCATCAATGGTTTGTAAAGGAAGCTTGTTAATTTGAGAAAGTTAAAATTAAGAACTACCTTCAAAAAAAGTTTATAATTGATTTTAATTTTGATTCTAGTTTTATTTTCACTGGAGAGTATATTTATGTATCCTTTATTATTGTGTATTTTATTGTATTTGCTACAGGCAATAAATATTTATTGTATTGAAAGCAGAATAAGCACAAAGCATCAGGAAAGTGTAATGAAAAGGACGTCTGGAGGGGCCATTAGCTCAGCTAGTCACATGCATGCAATCTATATTCTAGACTCAAATATGCCTGGAGTCATCTGATAGTAGCAAAGTTGGCTTATCTCACATTAAAACTCTCTTGCCAAGTACATAATTTCTTCATGATTGGGTAGCTTAGCAGAAAAGAAGTATGCCAAACAGATGGCAAATGAAAGCAAATGCAACTAGAAGAAAAATGTGTGTAAAAAGGGCATGCATGATCAAAGCAGCCATTGATTTAAGAGGTTGTTGCAGCTTTTATCTTTTGCATGCTTGTGCACGTGTATTTGTTACTACTGAATATTCATAGTAACATTGCCATAGTGTCATGGTGGATGAGGTGGCAGATAGCTTATTCTGTACATGAATATATATATGAATATGAAATTATTATTTACTGGTATGATTCACTTTATATGCTATATTTTTTCTTTACCTATACTATAGCAATTAATAAAAAATAGTCCAGTAGCACCTTAGAGACCAACTAAGTTTGTTCTTGGTATAAGCTCTCGTATGCATGCACATTTCTTCAGATACCAATTTCGTGCATACAGAGCCCGGAAGACAGATATAAAACAATGATATTGATCTATTGCAAGATCATCAACCTCACATCCTTGGTTGGGCTGAGTTAGGTGAACTCAGGGTGTGTTCACATTGCTGCATTAGAACACACTCTGTCCCCTGCTTCCCAGTGTGTTTCTCTGCTCTTTCCCCTCTAGCTGTTCAGATCAGCACAGCTTCATCAGTGTCAGATTCATTTCTCTGTGTGTATACACAAGAGGACATTGACAAGGCCCCATGTGGAGCACATTACAGTAATCCAAACAGGATGTAACTAAGGTGTGCCAAATCAACATCTCAAGGAACAGGCACAGCTGGCACACTAGCTTTAACTGTGCAAATACACTTCTGGGCACTGAAGAACATGAGCACCCATCAGGGCTGGGTGCAAGAGAACACCCAAATTGTGGACCTGTGTATTCAGGGAGAGTTTTACATTCCATCCAGCACAGGCTGAATCCCTATTCCCTGTTCTGCCTTGCAACTGACCAAGAGCACGTCTGTCTTGTCTGGATTAAGTTTCCATTTCTTCAACATCATGCAATCTGTAACTTGTGACAGACATCAATTTAGAACTGAGGCAACTTCTTTCGATTTAGGTAGAAAGGATTTAAAGCTGGATGTCATCAGCATACTTGTAACAATGAACCCTAAAACTCTAGACAAGCCCTCCTAGTGGTTTCCTGTAAATGATAAATCGCATGGGAGAGAGAACAGAATCCCTAGGAGCCCTGCAGGCCAAACATGAGTTCTCCACCACCACTTTCTGGGTTTGTCCCTCCAGGAAGGAACAGAGTCAGTGAAAAATAGTGTCTCCTTGTCCCATCTCAGTGAGGCAGCCCAGAAGGATACCATGGTTGATGGTATCAAAAGCTGCCAAGAGGTCCAGCAGAACCAATAGAGCCACACTACCCCTGTCCAGTTCCTGACATAAGGAATTCATCAAAGCTACCAAAGCCATCTTTGTCTCATAACTAGGTCTGTAACCAGATTAAAATGGATCTAAATACTCTATCCGCTCCAGAAATTCCTGGAGCTGAGATGCCATTATACCCTGGGATATTAGAAACTGGCCAATAATTATTCAATACGGTGGGATTCAAGGAAGGCCTTTTCAATAGAGGTCTTTTAACTGTCTCCTTAGGCTTGCAGGATCCTTGCCTTGTTGTAAGGTGGCACTGACCACTCTCTTCATACATCCAGGCAGTTCCCCACTGGCTTTTTTGATGAGGCAGGAAGAGCAAGGATTTAGTACACCTGTGGTAGCTCTCACATTTCCAAGGATCCTGCCCACATTCTCGGGCTGTACAAATTGAAAAGTATTCATTAACACTGGACAAGCAGAGGCCAAAGTTCCATCCACCTGACACATCAACTACAGTGTCCAAGTCAGAACGGATCTGAGTGATTTTGTCAGTGAGGTGCTGGGCAGGCTGTTGAGTACTCTAAATTCTCCTATGGGTCAGAGTGTAAAAGATATCTGACCACTCAAAACAGCTCAACTGGATGGCTCCTTAATGAAGCAATGCAGGCAGAGAGAAAAAGAAATTGTTGCTGTGCTCACTGCTACAGAATAGTTCTTCAAATAGGCTCTAGCCTGTGTTTGGTTGGACTCATTCTGTGTTTTCTGCCAACATCACTAGTTGCTATCTCATGTGTTTCATCATCACGTGTTTCTAGAAAACCAGGGGGCGGGTTTTGCTCCACTCAGTAAGATACTCATGAGTGATCGTGTCCACCACCTTGGTTATTTCTCTGTTCCTGAAGTCCACCAGTGCTTCAATAGAATCACCTTCCAAGGCAACAGGAAACTCCCCAAGAGTCATCAGCCACCTGGGGTGGACCATCTTAGTAGGTGCCCCACCTCTGCAGAAGTTTCAGTAATTCTAAACTCTATCAAGAAGTGGTCTGACCATTAAAATGGAACTATAGAAAGTTTATCCACTCTAAGATCACCGTCATCCAATCCAGCACAGAAAACCTAGCCCAGAATGTGCCCAGATACATGAGTAGGACCAGAAACAAGGAACAGACTCAGGCTTCTGACAGGGGAGCTTCAAAGTCCCTGAGAACAAGCACCAACCCCAAGACCACCATGGCTAGCTGAGGAAGAAAAACTGTAAAAACCTGTTTTACAGTTACTGTAATGCCACATTTGGCTTCCAAATATATTTCAATAAAAGCATCCCATGAGGCTTTGTATAAGATAGAATAGTGCACAGAATGCTTGGCCAGGTGCTGTAAAGGAGAACTTTGAAACTGCTATGTGGTGATAGCTGTATCAACCCAAGCTACACTGCACAAGCAGTTTGGGAGTAGAAAAGCTAGTGATAATACTTAGTGTCTTGTATTCAACATTTCAATTTATTTGCACACATTCTAAAATAAACAACTTTTCTTTCCTATAAATATTTAATCGTTTGAATAAATAAAGATGCACAATTTAGATTCTAAAAGCACTGTAAAAAAATACCTTCATGAATGTAACAAGTTTAATTCAGTACACTTGAAGCACTGCAGTTTTCACTCTAATTGATTTTAATGGGAGAGTTATTTTATTTAACTTTTTCCTACGGAAATTAAGGTGTCTCAAAAGTGTTCCTTGCTTTTTCGGCTAAGCATACAGAACTTTTGTTTGCCTATGATGATTTTTTAAAAAGAATATTTTCTATTAGGCACATATTACTGTTGTTTACACTTTTGAAAATCCTGTAAGGAAATAAAGGCAGCTTTTAAAATTCTGCATGAGAAAGCCTTGAGGAAGTCAAAAGGTTGGTAATTTTTAATAGCTACACTTGCCCCCTCCGTTTCATGAGATGAACAAGATTCTAGGAAACAAATGGCAACATTTCACATTTCCTACACAGAACCCATTACATCTTTACAAGGTTTGAAGAAATAGTAAAACACCTTGCCAGTGTAGATACACAGTCAGTTCTGCTTGGCTCTGTATTTGATTAAGGCACTTAAAGAGACATTCTTCAAGAGAAGCTGAAACCCAGTTCTACGAAAAAGGTAAGAGCAAATGATGAGAGTTTTGTTGGGGCCCAGTACTGCTTCATGCTTCAAATAGCTGAATAACCTGGATGGCCAGTTCTTAATGAAAATTGCTTTGACTTTTCACATAGTCCTTCCCTCAATTCTCATTTCCAGTTATAAAAATTGGAACTGTTAGGATCAACTGGAAGGGTGCTGGATTACAGGTTTACTGAAGAAACCTTGTTCAATTGAGAACCTTTGGCTTCCAATCCAGATTTTGATACCGACTTGTCAAATTGAGCAGGACTAGAAGGAGCTTCGGGTATTCTGTGAAAAATTTTAAAATATTTAAAATTAATACCTATGTTCCAAACATTACACCATTTTGTTTTGTTTTCCAGTCAGGAAGGAAAAAAGCAACACACAAATACATCTGCATTCCATTTCATGTTATTCAAATTTTAAAAGTATTGTAAGTAACTTTCACACTGAAGCAGTAGCCATGCTGTTGCTTCTTGGGCAGGAAAATCAATTTCAGAAGTTGCAGAAGTAATGCACTGATTGTTGGCAACTGCAGGATATTAGAAGTGATGCAGATAAAGTGAATTAGGATTACATAAGCACAATAGATATAAGGGTAGGAGACACATAGCCTAAGTATAGAAAAAATAGTGATTCCTAATAGATTCCTCTTAGAGAGCTTGCCCTTCTCTCCACTGGGGTTGTTATTGCCTCTGAATCAAACAAAACTCTTGCCTTTGACAAAACAATCAGCATGCTTTGGTATCAAATCTAAATTCCACAAAAGACTTAAAAGACATGTAACCTACCTGGGACAGAAATTATTGCACTGGATATTTATAATGAGTAAATAATTACTGAATTAATCCATGGAAACAGCTTAATTTGTGCTCACAAACTATGGGAAAATATATGCACGGTATCAAAACAGTAAAATCATGCATACAAAGCTACAACAAAAATGGACAGCCCTGGATAAAAAAATAGAAAGAAAAGCCATGCAAGAGAAATGTGGAGAATAAGTTGCAAATTGTTGGTTTAGATTACAGCACTGGCTTAGTTTATTCTGGGGGGGGGGGGGGACAAAACAAAACATCACTGCCTTTAGAAAGAACTGTTCAACAAATCTATTTTCTTACTGTGTCTGAAAGCAAAAACCACAGACTGTGATACACATTTGTAAAAGAGAGAATAATGTTTTATAACTTTATTTAATAGTAGATTTCAAGATTTTCAGGGCCAGAATAGTCATTGTGAAGTCAGCATTGGCATAGACAGCTGATGTAAACTGAGAAATACCATTTCTGTCACATCAGAACACCAATGCTGGAAATGGGATAAAATACTGACTAGCCGTTCTAGAATAATTACTGTGCTTTAGTTAGCTTTTATCTGTGCTAGGAGATTAGTGCAACTGTTCAACAAAAAATGTGCAAGCCCTTTCTGAACACTAAGCACATGCTTAGTGTGAGCAAAGTAGAAGTCAAGAAGCGTATGGAAGCTCACTCAGCAACCAAGAAGGCTACAGAGAATCAGGGACAGCTTCTCTTGGGCTGACTCACCCAGTTTTCTTGTAAGATCTGTATTTCCAAAGTCCAGCAACTAGAGCAAGCACAACTACAAGAGCCACGAGACATCCTTGAAGGGAAAAAAGAGAATGATATACCGTAGTACCAATTAATAAGACAAAGTAATTATTTTTCTGTTGAGGAAAAGCAATAGTATCAATAGAAGTCACAAGACAAGTTGTTACCTTGCAATACTCAACGGACATTAAAGCCACTCAGGTGTTACTGGGCAAAGTCTCTAGACAAATACCTTGAGCAGTGAGTCCACTGTACATCTACAGTTACCCCCTTTTGGGGCAGATGTGCCGTTGTCCTCAGAGATTGATTGCAGCTACGAGTCATTTTGCCCCTAACAGATGTCAACTCTGCAGACTGAGAGGCCCTAATGACAATCAAAGAGCAACTCTCCAACCCAAGCAGTGTGTGAAGCTGAAGCAGAGTCACCAGGTTGCCCCCAAGACTGAGGGGGCCCAGCATGCGTGTGATGTCACACGTATCGCGTGTCATGCACGTGCAGCGGAGGAGACCAAGCACTCTGAAGGAGCTGGCCATTAGCCCTGTGATGTGTCTCACATACACAGCCACCTCAACACTAGGCCCCCTGGAGTTGGCATGCTTGAGCTCAAGACACCCTTACTCCTGAGGATTTTTTTCAAAGCCCCAGTCACACCCAGGTGCAAGAACATTAAAAGTCACAGCATGGGGGAAGTCTGTGCTGAATTTAGAGACAGCTATGTACATTACAGGAGCAAAGATAGGGGAGGAAGCAGAGCTGGCCTCACCAAATAAACAAACAGACAAAGTATATCCGTCTGTACCCTAAGAATATTTGATAAAGAATCATTTTCCCCCTCCAAGTAGGAGTCTTTAACATTTAAACCACAAATTTGAGAAAAAAGTTAGTGAAATGCACAAGGCATTAAAATACAATAGCAGCATTTGTACACTGAAGTAACTTGCTCTGTAATTACTTACCAATAACAATTGCTGTGATGTTTTTAGATTCTAGAATAGAAGAAAATTAAAAGTGTGAGCTAAAATATGAAGCAATTTAATTCTGACAGGTTGTGGCTCTCTCTCTGCTGTATGTATTAATATTTTATTGAAGGAATTCCAGTTATAAAGAAATAAAGTAATACAGACAAAAAAAAGGAAAGGTGAGATAAGAAAAAAAAGAATAAATATGTGTCAAAAGAATCAATATACAAAGTTGCAATGTAATGTACTCCCATGCATACTTATATAAATAAGTTATATTATAATCCTAATAAATATGTGGATATTAATGCTACATTCTGTATAAACTCAGTTCAAATGTTGTCATTTTTTTCCAAACAAAGTCTATTTCTATAAGCAGTCCATTCATAAGTCACGAGTGTTGTCATATTGTCAATCCATTGATTTAAAGGAATCTTATCTTTATTCTTCCAATTCATCAGTCTCTTGGCCACTATTCGGGCAAATAGAATCCACTTTCATTGTCTGGTTGTTAATTTCCATATAGGTATATAGTTCAAAAGAATAGGTATATAGTTCAAAAGAATATTCTTTGCTAAAAGCTTTAGCTTTTTCTGCATAGTCATAGTTATACAGTCCAGCACTTCCTCCCAAAGCATAGTGCGTATACAACACTGTACAAACTTATGTTTCAAGTAGGCATTGTCCTTGCCGTATCTCCAGCATAGAGCTTTACCTGTGTCATCTCCAGGAGGCGTCTCTGGATTGTGTGTTGGTCCTATATAAAAGAGGGGGTTGTTATTATTATATTTATTTATATCCCACCTTTTTTCCAGACAGGGAATCAAGACAGCTTACAGATAAAATGTAAACAGCTTTTAAAAATCATGTAAAAACAATTAAACACCAATATTGTGTGTGTGACCTATTAAAAATACAGATAATTACAATAAAAAGCCTCACTAGTTCATAAAAGTAGTATAGGAAATTCTAAATTAAAGCAAAGAAAACTGTAAAGCTTATAAATTTGCTGTCACTACAACTTTTCAGCTGTACCTGTATTGTCTCCAGGAGGCACTGTCTCTGGATCTGCTCCTATAAAAAAAGAAGGGGTTGTTATTTTTATATTTATTTATATCATGCCTTTTCCCAGACAGGGAGTAAAGGCAGCTTACAGATAAAATGGAAATGACTAAAAAAGTCATGTAAAAACAATTAAACACTGGGGGGGGGGTGAGAGAGAGAGAGAGAGACCGACTTATTAAAATACAGATTGTGATGGGATAATGAGCTGCTTGTGCGTAAAAGCTTGATCCCTCTGGTGTTTGGCTGGTCAACCAAACCGAGGCACTAACGGAGCCTCCCAAGGCGTGACTCCGTTAGTCGCTGGTAGAATCTGACAGTGGGCGTCTACGAAATTTACGCCAACATAAAAGTTGTTTCACGGACATGCGCCTTCGTGACTCTCTGCGTGACAGCTTCCGGCGAAGGGTGGGAGTTGCCAACGGGGGTCTTGTTACCTCTGCACTATTCTCACTAGAAGTATCCCAGAGCCCTCCCTCCTCCGACTCCCCTTCTGCCGGAGCTTCTGCTCTCCCCCTGCTGGTTCCCTCCTCCGCTGCAGAATCTCTCCGAGTCTGCTGGAGCCTCTGCACCATCTCTCTTTCCGATGGCAGTTCCCTGACATCCACCTCCCCCTCAGGGCCCCCTTCACACCCCGCTTCCTCTCCCACTGG
Organism: Podarcis melisellensis; assembly: GCF_964234715.1. Taxonomy (NCBI): domain Eukaryota; kingdom Metazoa; phylum Chordata; class Lepidosauria; order Squamata; family Lacertidae; genus Podarcis; species Podarcis melisellensis. The sequence goes on from NC_138538.1 coordinate 38,739,605, forward strand.
CGGTGAGGGCGGAAAGCCCCTAAAGGAACTCTCCTCGTCGTCCGAGGATTCAAACACTTCTAACCATGGCGTACCGTCTCTCTCCCCGTCTTCCTCTTCTTCGTCGGAGTCGGCTTCCTCACCCACCCCTGACTCTGGGAACCCTCCAAACTCTCCTTCCTCATCGGTGGTCCCAAAGTGTTCCCTTCTAAATCGTGCCACGGGTTGCGGTTTTTTTGGGAAATGCCGATGAAATGTTTCTATTAAAACCTCGTCATTGACTACCTCAGCGGGTACCCAAGTGTTTTCCGACTCTACTTCCCCCTCCCATTCTACCAGATATTCCACCTGATCCCCCTTCCACCTGGAATCAATGATTCCTGCCACGTTCATGTCGCGTTCTCTCTCTTCTATCACGGGCGTTCGGGAGACCTCTCTCTCACGCTCCCCCCCCATTCACGTCCCTCTCGGTACGGCGACAGTAATGACCTGTGAAATACTGGGTGCAATTTCATGTGACTGGGCAGTCTGAGTTTGAATGCTACTGGGTTCACCTGCTGTATGACCTCAAAGGGTCCCAATCTTTTGGGTTTCAGTTTCTTACAACCCCCCTTGAAAGGTAGTCCCTGGGTGGATAGCCACACCCGGTCTCCCACCCTTATAGTTTCACCTTCCCTCCTATTTTTGTCTGCTTGCTTTTTATATTCTTCCTTGGCTCTCTCTAAGTTAAGTTGTAGCTGACGGTGGATGGCTTCCATCTCTTCAACAAAATGTTCCGCCGCCGGCACACTCCACCTCTCCCCTCCTTCTCCTGGAAATGCCCTGGGATGACACCCATAATTTGCCAGAAAGGGACTCAGCCCTGTGGACACGTTCTCAGCGTTGTTGTAGGCAAATTCTGCCAGAGGTAACTTATCTACCCAATCATTTTCTCGGTCCTTTACATAACACCTCAGGTATTGTTGTAAAATCCCGTTTGCCCTTTCCGCTTGCCCATTTGTTTCCGGGTGCCGGGCAGTGGAGAAATTGATTTCCACGTGCAGTAAGCTCATAAGTTTCCTCCAGAACCTGGAAGTAAACTGTTTCCCTCTGTCGCTGACCACCCTCAAGGGGGCGCCATGCAACCGGAAAATATGCTCTACGAACAACTTGGCGGTTTCCTCCGCTGTGACCGCATGTGAACAGGCTATAAAATGACACATCTTAGTTAATAGATCTACCACTACCATGACCGCCGTTTTGCCCTTGGATTTTGGCAGGTCCGTCATAAAATCTATGGAGACTGCCTCCCATGGCCTTTCTGGTGTGGGTAAGGGTTGTAAGAGCCCCGCTGGCGCCACCCTCTCCCCTTTCGCTCGCTGGCACCTGTCGCAACCCCTGACATATTCCCGTACATCCTCCCTCACCTTGGGCCACCAAAACTCCCTGGTAACCAACCACATGGTTTTGTGCTGTCCAAAATGCCCCGCTGTGGGGCTATCATGCAACTGCTTGAGTACTCTGCCCCTCAGTTCCCCATCGGGTATGTACAGTGCCCCTTTGTAATACAACGCCCCACTCTTTTCTTCAAACCCCCCTGTGTTCTCCTCTGTCCTCCTGAGTTCTCTGAGTTTCTCTTGGGCGTATTCGTCGTTCTCCGTACCCTCTAACAGTTCTTTCTGCCCCACCAAAGCCGCCCCACACACCCAGCGGTCTTCAGGGATTACGTGCCTTGCTTCCGGCGCGCCCTCCCCCTCTAAGTACTCAGGCTTTCTGGAAAGAGCGTCCGCCCTTACGTTCTCGGACCCTGGCACGTAACGAATCTCAAAATTGAATTTGGAGAACTCCTGGGCCCATCTCACTTGTCTCTGGTTCAGCACTCGGGCTGTTCTCCAGTACTCCAGATTTTTGTGGTCAGTCCGGACTTGAACCTTGTGCTGCGCCCCAATCAGCAAGTGTTGCCATCTCCGGAATGCTTCATGAATGGCGAGCAGTTCTCGGTCGTATACTGTGTAGTTCCTCTCGGATTTGTTCAACTTCCGCGAGAAGAATGCACACGGTCTCCATTCAGACGCATCTTTCCCCGGCTGGAGAAGCACGGCCCCTACCGCTCGGTCTGACGCGTCAGTCTCCACTCGCATTGGTTGCCGTAGATCCACGTGCAAAAGTTGCTCCGCCGACGCAAACGCTGCCTTTAAGCGTTCGAATGCCCCTTGCGCTTCTTCCGTCCAAGCAAATTTTTTCTTGCTGCTAAGACAATCCGTGATGGGCGCTGTTAAATGGGCAAAGTTCTTGATGAACTTCCTATAGAAGTTTCCGAAGCCCAGGAACCTTTGCACGTCCTTCTTGGTCTTTGGTGTTTTCCATTCCAGTACCGCTTGAACCTTGCTGGGATCCATAGCCAACCCCTTGTCAGACAACCGGTACCCCAGGAATTCCACCTCCCTGCTATGAAACTGGCATTTCTCCAGTTTCACCCACAGCCGATTTTCTCGCAGTTTGCTCAGTACTTCTCTAACATCTCGCACATGCTGCTCCTCATTCTCTGAGTACACCAGGACGTCATCTAAGAACGCCACGCAGTTCTTGTAAAGCAATGGCCCCAGGACGTGATTCATGAATGATTGAAAGCAGGCGGAGCCCCCTTGTAATCCAAAAGGCATAACTAGGTACTCAAACGCCCCCAAGGGGGTGAACATAGTGGTCTTCCACTCATCCCCCTTCCTCACACGTATCAAGTTATATGCCCCCCTAAGGTCCAGCTTGGTAAAAATCTTCCCTTTTCTCACCCGTGTCAGAATGTCATCAATTCTGGGCATAGGGAAAGTCACTGGTTCTGACACAGCATTTAGGGCCCTGAAATCACACACAAGCCTGGGTTTGCCCGTGTTTTTTTTGTCCACAAAGAACACTGGGCTGCCCCCCACCGCTCGTGACTCTCTGATGAAACCTCGCTTGAGGTTCTTGTCAATGAACTCCCTTAACTCCTGCATCTCACGGTCTGACATGGCATACAGCTTGCCCACTGGCAATTGTGCTCCTGGGAGTAAGGTGATTTGACAGTCAAAGGGTCTGTGCGGGGGCAGTTTATCTGCTTCCTTTTCACTGAAGACGTCAATCAAATCAGCGTATTGTGGTGGCACCTTCCCCTTGTCAGTCACTTCCATCCCTGCTAGAGTGGCTCTGGCCCCTGCCTGACCCTCTCCCTCCTTGCAGTGTTCTAGGCAATGTGCTGAACCAAAGGAAACAACCCTCTGATGCCAGCCTACTAGCGGATCATGTAGTGCCAGCCAGCTCATTCCCAGAATGATGGGAGCTCCTCCCAAGGTGGCTACATTAAACGCTATCAGTTCTGTGTGTCTTGCCACCCTCATAATCATTGGTATAGTCTGTTGGCTCACTTCTCCCCCCAACAGTTCCCTCCCATCAATCGTGGTTACTTGCAAAGGCTTACTTAATGGGAGAGTTTGTATCTGGTGTTCAGCAGCAAACTCCTTACTCATGAAATTACAGGAGCTGCCTGAATCCAATAGCGCTTTTATCTTTAGTGGGTGTCCGTTTGACAGTTCCAGCAACACCTCTATCACAAGCGCTGGTCTTGGAGGTTCCGGCGTGGGCACATTAACTACTCCCTGGCCTGGCTGCTGTGCCCTGATGTTGGCAACCAGGCGTTGGCTTTTACTTGCTCCTCTATTTCTCCTTCCTCCTTTCCCCCAACAGTTCCCGCCATGCCCTGCCATTCCTTCCTTTGCGGACAAACTCTGGCAAAGTGCCCTGGCTGTTGGCAGAGATAACATCTCTTGGCACTCTTTCCCTCCTTCTTCCGCCCTTCACTGGTGTTTGAAACTGCGCGCGCGCGCGCTGTTCCCAGTTCCATCGGCTCTGCGGGCGGGAAAGACTGCTCCGGAATCTCTGGAATGCGGAAGTCCTTCCAACGTTCCCCCTTTCCTTCCCGCTTTTCCAAAGCTCTTGCTTCTTGGCGCGCTCCTATGGACAGTGCAGATTTAGTCAGCTGATCCATAGACTCCGCCCTGGGCGCCCGGGAAAGTTCATCTTTCACTGTCGGAGAGAGCCCTTCTTCAAATAACATTTGAATAGGTTCACTTGCTAGATCCCACCCCAGTCTATGAATAAGCATAGTGAACTCAGTCCAGTACTCACGTACAGATCGGCTCCCCTGTTTGCACCCCATCAACTGCCTCCGCACCACCCCCTGCTCAATCTCGCTGGAAAACATCAAGTCCATGGCACGAAAAAACTTCCTCGTGTCCTTTAAGATATCATTATTGGCTGCCATCAGGGGTCGAACCCAGTCCCTCGCCCCTCCCTCTAGATGGCTAATTACGTACGCCACTCTAGAGTTCTCATCGGTGAAGTCATCAAACAGTAGATTGAGAGCATATTGCATCTCCGTTCTAAAGGCTTGATAGTTCCTGGGATCCCCCCCAAATCTCTGCACCAATCCAGGCACCTTTCTGGCAAGTGGGGCGGTTTTCCCCTTATCCGCATCTTGAGCCCTCCTCTCCTCAAGCCTCGCCGTTTGCAGCGCGAGCTGGACCTCCATCGCCCTGTACCTTTCCTCCAGGCTTGGACCTGCTCCAGCTCCAGCTCCTGCGGTTCCGGCTGGTTCGCTCATGATGCCCTCTGCTTGCACAAACTGCTTTCAAAGACTGTCAGATTGCTGTGATGGGATAATGAGCTGCTTGTGCGTAAAGGCTTGATCCCTCTGGTGTTTGGCTGGTCAACCAAACCGAGGCACTAACGGAGCCTCCCAAGGCGTGACTCCGTTAGTCGCTGGTAGAATCTGACAGTGGGCGTCTACGAAATTTACGCCAACATAAAAGTTGTTTCACGGACATGCGCCTTCGTGACTCTCTGCGTGACAGCTTCCGGCGAAGGGTGGGAGTTGCCAACGGGGGTCTTGTTACCTCTGCACTATTCTCACTAGAAGTATCCCAGAGCCCTCCCTCCTCCGACTCCCCTTCTGCCGGAGCTTCTGCTCTCCCCCTGCTGGTTCCCTCCTCCGCTGCAGAATCTCTCCGAGTCTGCTGGAGCCTCTGCACCATCTCTCTTTCCGATGGCAGTTCCCTGACACAGATAATTACAATAAAAAACATCACAGCACCAGCCCAACCAGTTCTGCTTTGGAATTTATGAAAACCAGTTTAGAAAATTTTAAAATAAAGCAAATTAAACTGGAAAGCTTTGACTGGATTTTCTATACAATAAAAGAGATGTCTTTGTACAAAGAAAAACATTCCATAAGTTATACAATTTGCAGAAAGCCAGACAGAGCTAAAGGACTCTCTAGCATCTAAAAAGCCCCACAAAGAACTAAAGTGGAAAGGGAAAAACCCTCAGAGCAGTGACTCCTCAAAACTTCTGAGTGATTTTTCCATGGGAAAATTCAGCATTAAAAAAAGTACCGTATTTTTCGTCCCATAGGACGCTCCGTCCCATAGGACGCACCTACTTTTTTGGGGGGGAAATAAAGGGAAAAAAATTCCTTTATTCCCCCCCCCAAAACCAGGTCGGGGAACAGTGGGATGGCGGTGCTGCGCCTCCCCGCTGTCCCCCGAGCTTGTGGGGCTGGCTGATGTCTGCCTGGCGCGAGGGGCGCTCTGCTTCAGGGCGCCCCGCGCGTCGGGCAGCAGGCTACTGTCCGCAGCATGGGGAGCCCTCTGTTTCAGGGCGCCCCACGCGCCCCCCGTGCGCAAGGCTTGTCGACACCAGCGCGGAGAACGGGGCAGCCTCCGAAGGGCGCCCTGTGCTCCGCGCTGCCGGCTGCCACCCGCAAGCCATGCGCGCCCGGGGGGAGATCCCCCGGGTGCGCAAGGCTTGCCGACACCAGCGCGGAGAACGGGGCGGCCTCCGAAGGGCGCCCTGTGCTCCGCGCTGCCGGCTGCTGCCCGCAAGCCTTCAGCTCCCGGGGGGAGATCCCCCGGGTGCGCAAGGCTTGCCGACACCAGCGCGGAGCACGGAGCGGCCTCCGAAGGGCGCCCCGTGCTCCGCGCTGGTGTTGGCAAGCCTTGCGCACCTGGGGGATCTCCCCCTGGGCGCGCATGGCTTGCGGGCGGCAGGCAGCAGTGCGGAGCACGGGGCGCCCTTCGGAGGCCGCTCCGTGCTCCGCGCTGGTGTCGGCAAGCCATGCGCGCCCGGGGGGGAGATCCCCCGGGTGCGCAAGGCTTGCCGACACCAGCACGGAGTACGGGGCGGCCTCCGAAGGGCGCCCCGTGCTCCGCGCTGCCAGCTGCCGCCCGCAAGCCTTCGGCTCCCGGGGGGAGATCCCCCGGGTGCGCAAGGCTTGCCGACACCAGCGCGGAGCACGGGGCGGCCTCCGAAGGGTGCCCCGTGCTCCACGCTGCTGGCTGCCGCCCGCAAGCCTTGCGCTCCCGGGGGGAGATCCCCCAGGTGCGCAAGGCTTGCCAACACCAGCGCTTCTGGGTGCCGGCAAGGTCTCCGCTAGCCGCCTCTCCCAAGGCTAGCGGAGCGCTGCGCTAATCCCGAAGCTTGGGGCGTGCGGAGCTTAGCGCGCCCCAAGCTTCTGGGTGCCGGCAAGGTCTCCGCTAGCCTTGGGAGAGCTGGGTCTCCCACGGCTAGTGGATAGCTTCCTGAAGCCTGGAGAGCGAGAGGGGTCGGTCCGCACCGACCCCCCTCGCTCTCCAGGCTTCAGGGAAAGCCTGCATTCGCCCCATAGGACGCACACACATTTCCCCTTCATTTTTGGAGGGGAAAAAGTGCGTCTTATAGGGCGAAAAATACTGTATTTCAGACACTAGTGGATTTGGGAGTTGACCAAACTGACCAAGCAGTCAGAAGGTATCTGAGATACCCAAGAAGCATTAGATAATAGGATAATATTTAAGATACAGTGGTGAGAAAGGATGGTGTAGTTCACTTGCTCTTTTCTTCCTTTTTAGTTTCTTTTATGTTATTTCTTGTAGATTAGTTTCTCTCAATAAAACTTTGTACCAAAACAAAAACATTTTCTCATTTCAGTTTCCCCTGCTATCAGCTATCAACATAAAATACAATAAAAGCTGAACTAATCTAAAGAAGATAAATAGGAGAGAAGCAAGAATAACCAAAATAAGAAGATAATGAATAATAAAGAAAAGTAGCAGAATGCAGTTACAGCAGCAAGAATTTTATTGGCCCAGAAATGGAAACAAGAGGAAGTACCGACGATACAAGAATGGAGATTGAAATTAACGGACTATGCGGAACTGGACAGATTGACCAGGAAAATAAGATATGTTCGAAACCAAAAGTTCATCGAGGATTGGGGAAAGTTTGTAGATTATCTGAAAAATGTATGTCATGTGCAAACAACGTTAGTGGGGTTTCAAGAAGCACTGTAAAAGTTTGAGATGTATTGTCAAAAAGAAATAGAAAGGGGAGGGAAGACAAATGGCAATGCAATGAAGGGAATGCGTATTGAATAAGTAAACATGGATGATTACCAGAGAAGCTGAAGTAAGTCAAAAAAGATTAATTTGTTAAAACATAGAGGATAATGTATAACTGTTTTGGAAAATTAATAAAAATATTTTTTTTTTTAAAAAAAAAAGGAGCAGAAGAAAACAAATACCAGGTCCTCTATCACAATTATACCTTAACCTTTATTCCACACACAGAAGTGAACCCTCCCAGCTCTCACATGGGTGGGACTTTTTTCCTCTTCCCGTAGCCTCCCACCCTGGGAGATCCTCTCCTCTGCCCCTTAAGCAGGGCCCTTCATCTTCCATCCATCACCTTCCTGTGTGTATCTTCATTAATCCAAGATAGGAAACTTCAAAAAGCATATAGATAGATAAACATAGCAGAGAGAAAACAAGAATTAAAGATAATAGAAAAGCGAGCTAAGAAGAGAAATAAAGAAAAAGATAGTCTTCCAATTCCTTTCATTTGATTCCGATTCCTTTCTCACACAGACAGAATTCAGTTTTGTTTTCGCAGCAAACACAACATGTGCAAGATGGAGATTTACAGGCAGTATAAACTGAAGGTTCAGAGTTTATCTTATCAGTTGTATTCTTTCGAAGTCAAGTAATTCCTTTAAGCTAGCTAGCTTGCATTTATTTATTTATTTATTTATTTATTTATTTATTTATTTATTTATTTATTTATTTATTCTAGCCTGTTAACCAGTGCTTTTTTGGTCCCCAGCAACCTGCCAGCTCTCTGGGTACTAATTAGCTGGCAGATCCTGCTATCTTTGAACTTTAACCACCTAGTTTGCCTTAACCTAAATGCAAACTCGGATGGTTGAGTGCCTATTGAACTGCAGCCAGAATATCAACTGTGAAACAATGAGATTTGCATGCTTGGGAAATGAAAACCTAAAGAGGCAACCCCTTCAAAAGATAGACTAATGAAGAAAGAGCAGACCAAACAGCTGTTGAACAGAGTGACAGCTGGAAAAGAAAAACAGAACATGGGACAGGACAAGGGAAATGGAATGCACTGACTGGAGTAAATAGCTTGCTAAATTCTGAATAGGCACAGTTCAGATGGAAGGCCACACACCACAACATTCTGTTGCAGGTTCTTCTTATGGCGTGTAATTCCAGTATCTCAAAACGAGTACTGCACTACCATGTACCCAAGTCTCCTCATGATATTCTTCTAATAAAATTAATCCTCTCTCTGCTAACTTATCTCTGCAAATATTGACAAGAGTCCATTTCCTCCGCTCTGGTTCTATCCATAAACTCAATTCTTGCTCACGCCCCACTTCTTAAAATGCATCCACCAATAACAGCGAAAAGCAAATGCTTACCATTTCCAGGGCCTGGGTTGTCATCTCCTCCTCCTCCTCCTCCTCCAGGCGTTCCTGCTGTGGCATAAAGAGACTGATATCAACTTTCAAGTGCTGACTGCTCTGCATTAATGCCTTCTTTCAAAATTAGCCCATATAGGGTGCCATATGGTCTCAGGACACCAAGTCCTCTTTGGAATCAGCTTTAGGAAATTAAAATAATTTTAAATAAATAAATAAATAAATCAGATGTTATTATATTTTAATTTCTTAATAAGCCAACTTTCTTTTTCAGTGTCTGATATTATCTGCATTTTTCTCTAACACTATATTGTACTTGTCCATCACGAGGCTGGCAACTGAGAGCACATAGCTAGTCAAGGATGACCTCCTTCTTCTTTGGTGATCACTCATAGCCGAGTAAGATTGTCTTCCATAAACACAGTCTTAACAATGAGTTTGTAGTGACTGTGGAGGCCAATTCTGGATCCACACATCTTTCCACAGTGGGGACATAGGTTTCTGGATGGGAGTTGATCATGGTGAAGGTTTGCTAAACGTGCCTTCCTCTTAGCACATTTCTCTCTTTCGTCCTGAGTTCAAGTGTCTTCAAAGTCTTTTTCCAACAGCCATAGGCTGTTCTCCAATTTCAGCGCTCGCAGGCCAGTGTTTCCCAGTTGTCAGTGTTTATACTACATTTTTTTAGATTTGTCTTGAGTCTTTACACCTTGTTTGTTGACCACTGGCATTACGCATTCAATTTTTAAGTTCTGAATAGAATAGTTGCTTTAAAAGACGATAGTCAGGCATCCACACAACATGACCAGTCCAACAAAGTTGATGCTGAAGAATCATTACTTTGACACTGGTGATCTTTGCTTCCAGTACACTGACATTTGTTTGCCTGTCTTCCCAAGTGATGTGTAAAATTTTCTGGAAACACAGTGGATGGAATCTTTTGAGGAGTTGGAGATGGCGTTTATAAGTGGTCCATGTTTCACAAGCATGCAGTAAAGTTGGTAGTACAATAATTTTTAAACAAGAATTTTGGTTTCCCTCAGAATGTCCCAGTCCTCAAACACTGTACACTTGAATCAGGAGAAAGCTGCACTCGCAGAGATCAGGCGATGCTAGATTTCAGCATCAATGTTGGCCCTTGTGGAAAGATAACTGCCCAGGTAGGAGAAGTGATCGACACTTTCCAACGTTACACCATTGAGTTGGATTTGTGGTGCTGCAGAGGGGTTGTTTTGTGCTTGTTGGTGCAGCACTTTGGTTTTTTTGGATGTTGAGCAACAGGCCAAGCTTTTCATAAGCTCCTGTGAAGACATTTAGGATGGTTTGGAGGTCATCCTCTGAGTGTGCACACACTACGTTGTCATCAGCATGCTGAAGCCCTATGACGGAAGTTACGGTAATCTAACATTTGCTTTCAGCCTACTCAGATTAAAAAGCTTTCCATCTATTTGATATAAGATTTCTACTTTGCTGGGGAGTTTCCCTTCAAGGATGACCATTACTGCTGCCGCCACTAGCAGGGAGGGTGCAGGAGATGGGACAGAATGAAAGAGAGAAATGTCTGAGTAGGCTGAGCAAAGCCAGCAAGTGGCTCAAAGAAGAAATCACTGCCATGCCCATATTGCTGCCACCAACAAAAGAAGGAAGACTGCACTTCAAAACTGCAGGCTTTCTTTTGTGGGTCAAGATGGCAGGGGGTGGGGATGAAGGAGAAAACTCCTTCTGCCCCTTGGTCTTCCTGCCCCCTGGTGGCAGGTGGCCCCAGGAGGAACAATGAGTGAGTCGCTGGCCAGGCAGGTGGAGCAAGTGGTGAAAGGGCAAAATCACTAACCAATTCCATGAGCTGTTACTGGAGGAGGAGGAGTGAGGTCCACCAGACACAGTGATCCCCTCTCCTCACTCCTCCCCCTTCTTGGTAAGTGGCTGTGACCCAAGAAGTCAGGAAAACAACAGAGCCCCATCCATGCTGCCACCTAGAGGTTTAATTATGAAATCTTATATATCCTATTAGTGTATATGGGGTAAAATAATCCTGACTTCAATTTGAGATATTAAAGTCATTTGTTTTCCAGGGTGGATAAAAATCAATGATTTTTCTTTAAAAAATTGATTTTAAAAAAAAACTAATTGGATTTTAAAAAATGAAATATTTTGGAGGATTAATCTTTCTAAAGATAGTTTTCTATTTAAGTAACATTATAGTCCAAAGGCTATTCATCAGGAAATAAGGATTTGTTTTTAATTATGTAGCATGAGGCTTTATATGCAATGTTTAAATTTTTTGGTAAATGAATTCCATTAATCCATTCACAATGTCATGCTCTTCCAGAGGTTTCTGTAAGACTATTTGGGGCAGTTTTTCTAATGAGAAAATATTATCACAGATGCTTGTTTCTGCAGTTCTCAAAAGTGTGAATTTGTGTCTGCAGAGATAACATGCCTTTTCTTCATAGGAAAAATGTTATAAAATGAACATACAGAGTTGAGTAAAAACCTTGTTCTTTTGCACATTTATATACACACAATCAACCTGTTACCTCTTAAATGCTAAGTTCCAAGAGGTTCAATGAGTACATTGTTTGGAATGGAATAGATCTGCACAAGTAGCTAAGTATGAAACAGTACAAATGAAAGTGCAACCTTGTGAGCAGAATACTCCACAAGTCCTGAGGTGTAATAATTGTGCAAGTCAGTTGCATGTCTGTGCAACTCAGACTTCAGGCAAGTGCTGAAGGCACTTTAGGGCTGGCAACCTCTTCTCAATTCCACTGGGTTCCAACAACTGCACTAACACTTAACTGTACAGAATAGGCATCTGAATGTAGAAGCAAATCCAAAGGGGTGGTGGGTGGTGGAAATAGTAACTGGATCTGTAAGTCCTTGGAGAGACCTTGAAGTGCTTGCCAGTCAACTAATAAAGAGTTCACTGGTTCCCAGCCCTTCTTCCCAGGGCTCGCCTGACATTGTCCAAACGATAAAGTCTCTAACCACATCAGTTAACAAACATTGGTACATACGCCATAATGTTATTGTTTTAGTTAAAATGTTTAAATTGCTATTAAGGAAATGTTATTTTTTATTTTTCTCCTTCCAATGAAGTACAGCAGAAAAGCTGTCCAAATAGAAACAGCTAACTTATTAAACCTCACAATAATTTTATAATTATCTGTCTATGTATTTCTAATAGTATAACCAAATCAGTAATTTTTGATATAATGGTAAAAACTACTCTGAAAATTTATTATTCCAAAAATGAAACCTTCATTTGGTTGTAAATATTAAGATTATACCAGCAAGAATGAGTCTTTCTGTAAAAAAGAAGAAGAAGAAGATTTAAATCAAGTCTTACTGACTGGTGATTTAAATCAAATCCACCCTGCTTTTTATTAACTCATCTGTGCTAGAAGTTGTTTTTTTGGGACCTCCATCTGGATGGATGGTGGCAACATTGGTGGCAGAAAACAGAGGGGGCAAAGAAATAAGTATGTTCTGCAGTAAAGTGCAACACAATACCTCTGACATTTATTTATTGAATTTATACTCTATGCTTCCTCCCAAGGAACCCAATTAGGTGTAGTAAGATACTTACCCTTAAAGCATTTTGGAAAAAGAGGAATCCATGCATGGTCAGGCCCGCATGTACAAGTGCTACTCCCCACCATAACATATCCTGGATTACATTCAAAATCAGCACGATCTCCATATGTGTAAAAACGTTGAGGCTTTGTTGTCACTCTTCCATTTTCTATTTCAGGTTCACGGCAACGGACCACTGAAAAGAGAAGAGCAATATTTAGAAATCTACCTGATAATTAAACCATGGCTGATTAAACTCTGCACAAGGACTTAACTATGGTTTATCTACTGCAAATAAACTACAGTCTGATGTTATTAGCATATAAACTTCAGTTTGCTGCAATTGTAGATTGGCATTAGAGGTGCGGCCAGCACCTTTTTATTTAACTGTGGCTTGTTTGTCCATCCCACCTCAGACACTCACCAAGTTGCAAAGGCAAGAAAGAAGAGCAGCGGGAAAACTAAGTAAACTTCAGAAAAACAAGCAAAGGTTTGCTTATTTGTCTGTGGGAGAATTTAAACTTTACTTGTGGTTTGTTAGGAGAAGCTGCCACTGGTTTGGAGAGGCTGCCTTACTGCAGTAGCTCCTCTAACAAACTGGGTCTCTACCAGATGCTGTCTGGTCTCTTGGTTGCATTTTCTTTAAGGTGTTATTCCCACATGTGGGCATGAACCATTAAGAGGTGGTTTGGAAGTAAATTCTTACCACACCGTTTTGGGGGTTTGGGGGAATAAGCTGCTTAGGAGAAATTGGAGGTGGGCACACAAAAACTGATTCAATTCCTGCTGGCTTAAATTAATTAACTGAACCATTTAAGCATACAATCTCAATTAAATTGAATTATTTATTCTACAAGTCTGCAAACCACTTCAGAGATAGGAACTATCAAAGTTATGTACAAGGAGATAAAATCAGATAAGATACAAAACACTAACCTCTAGAAACAATAACATCATTCCAGCAAGTATAAAATTAAAATAGGCTGAGTCGGACTTCAGGGGAAGCTTTCTGGAAATTGCTAAGAACTATTTAAAACCCTATACAATTTTTGGATCAGGTTTCCCAATGCCTCAGATTTTGATGTTAAATGGTGTGGATCTACTTAGTACATTCAGAACCTGCCTTCCTAGATCTGCTTAGTTACAGAAAGATGACTGCATCATCTGCCCTCAGACAGTCTGCTGAAGTTATTTCACTAAAGTATTCGTGACCCACTGAATATTTTTCTTAAACAACCACCACATCTATGCAGGCTATTCCTAATGAGGCTGATATATGGCATATAGTATTATGCCAGTATACTATTGGTAAAGTTAGGTCATTATACACTGATTACTTCATCTGAATGCAAGATTTGTTTAGTATAGATACTGCACAGAGAGCCCTTGGCATGTAGAAAGCCAAACCAAGTCCAAATGAAATTAATCAAATAAATTTCTCACAACTAAATCTAATTTCCTTTGTTCTCAATGAGACAAAATAGTGGTTATTTTGATTGGATTAGAGGCCAGGGATGTCCAACCAGTAGATCCCCAGCTGATCCTGGTAGATCACAGGATCCTTATGTACAAAAAGTTATGGGGGGGGAGCTACAAAAAACTATGTGCAATCCTCCTCAAAATAGCTCAGCAACTCTGGGCACTTCCCTCCTAAAAAATGCTCAACAATTCTGGGCAATCCACCCACCCCATGCACGCTCCTCCCTCCCTCCTCCTCCCTCCAACTGCCAGTTTTTTTATACTGAGAGTAGATCACAGTCTCTTGGGAGTTGAATATGCCTGGATAGACTTTCAAACTGACTCAGATTACAACAAGCAACTCATTGAGGGGGCAATACTATTGCATCTCCTACACTGAATAATTTGCAGTCCCACTGAATATCTCACAGGTTGAACAGCAGCAATACAGTGCTTAGCAGACTGCAAAGTTAGCTCCTTCTAACAATAATTCCATTCACCAGCCATTGCACACAAATTACATTAACATAGTACATCAAAAGTACTAAACATAATCTCCATCACCTTTACATTTAGGCGGAGATGGGCTCCACTCTCCACGAGTACCATCTGCAGAAGTTGAACATGTACTAATCGGGCTTCCAATAAGGGAGAAACCTTGTCTACAAGTGTATGTCACTGATGAGCCATAATAAAACTCTTCAAAAGGTTGACCACTGTGTGAGCCAAAGGGAATGTTTTCAGGGGGGTAACATCGGATTTCTGGGAATCAAAAGAAACATTAACAGTTCAGCAGGACTACAATTGCAAAAGCATCTCTGTTAGGAGTGTATTTGGACTAAAGTTATTTTCACTTAAATGATGTTCCACTTTATGAAGTAATCTTATGATAATTCAAGGCCTGATCATCCATTTTAACTTTCACCCAAACACTGAACCCAAGTGGACTGCTGTGTAGGTATTGCAACCTCCTCAAAAGCAAACTGGATCTTCTGTGAAGCAAGCTGGACTTGAAACTTCACAGAGGGAGCTGTCAAAGCCCCAGTGCCGTCTTCAGAGCAAGGAATGCTCGGCGGGGGTGGGTTTGAGTATATTGAGCATGATCAGAAAGCATCCTAAACTCTGAATATTGGTTGAGGACACTTACACTTCTGCAATAAATAGAGTCACACAATAGCACATTGAGTTTATATTAAATTAAATTCAAATTAACAATTCATCTTACGATGGCAAAATGGAGGTCCCGTATGCCACTCCAATTTGTCGCCTACAAGCACACATCGAAGAGTCTTTTCGCCTATCAATCTGTACCTAAAGGGAAAGAGAAATCTTTTATTTTAGTGAATTGGGCATTAAAAAGTATGTGAAAAGAGCATATTTTTAAATACAGTATACTTGGTTTATTTAGATTATTTATATCCCATCTTACAGAGTCACCACTCTGCTAGCTGACAGAAACGGAAAAAAATAAAACCAACCACCACCAGTTCAAAAGCAGTTAGAAACAACACAGCAGCAAAAATATAATAAAAGCAGGATTGAAGCCAGTTCAAACAACACTGAATGACACCTGGCAACGCGGTCTTCACTTGCTGCTAAAACAATGTGAAAATGAGACCAGGGGAAACTTCCTGGGGAGAGGATTCTATAGGTGGGGCAGCGCAACTGAAAAAGCCCTTTCTCTGGGTGCTGTCAGTCTAGGTTGAGACAAGCTACCTATTTAATTTAATTCCAGATACAGTGGTACCTCAGGTTACAAACTTAATTCATTCTGGAGGTCCGTTCTGAACCCGAAACCGTTCTTAACCATTTTGCTAATGGGGTCTCCCGCTGCCGCACAATTTTTGTTCTCATCCTGAGGCAAAGTTTATAACCCGAGGTACTACTTCTGGGTTAGTGGAGTTTGTAACCCGAAGAGTTTGTAACCCGAGGTACCACTGTACAGGAATTATCTCTTTGTTAAAGAGTGCCCATAAAAAGTCACACCAACATAAAAACGCCAGTAGCTTGGACATAGTGGCTTTGTAAGCAGCAACCTAGGCTTTCAAATTTCATCATAGTGGACTTCCTCAATTCAAGGTGAAGTACTTGAAATACAATTCAGGTATCTAATCCAGGACTGACATTCAGCTATGATGGGGTGTGTCACCTCAAAAAGAAAGGGGAGCAGTAAAGGCAGGAATTCATGATCTTCCCAACAGATCTTATTTCATTAAAAATGTCATAACACCCCACTTGAGTTTATAATGATTTAGAAAATTGTTTTGCCAAAGCGATTGTAGATAAAATCCATGATTATCACACCATATCATAGGGGGCAGAGCTGTGGTTGAGAAAGTATGGAGCACATGAACTCTGCAAAATATTATTATGTTTATTTTGCTGGAGAGAAGTTAGGGGGGCATCTGAAAAACTTCAAGTGTGGTCTAATATCATTATTCTGTCATATTTATTTTATTTTTAGAGAAATGCACAGAGAACCGTGGACTTGCTTGAAGCAGCAGGGCTGCAAGGAGGAAAAGGAGCCAGGGAAAGAACAGCGGATTTCATCAGTGAGTGGAAACACATCCAGATGCCAGCATTGAAAGACAGTTCTACACACTGAGAAATAACCAAATGAAAGACCTGAATACACATTTCTCAAAAGCCAGAGCTTGCCACTGTCCAGTTACTAAACCAACCAGAAATGGTAGACCTGTTCTCTGGTGCTGCTAAGTTGTTTATTAATTTATTTGGAGTATTTACTCCCCCCACCTCACCCTTTCCCTGGACACCCATAATTATAATTATAACACAGACTAAACAAGAATGTCAAAAATCTAGCCTAATATTTTAACAATTAATATGTATCTGTCACGAGCCCCTCCCAGGAGTTCTAAACAAAGCCAAGTAGGTACAAAAGGCAACCTACAACTCACCCCTCATTACAGCCTAGAGTTATTTCATCACCTAGCCGCATATCGCTTGATTTTACTATTCTGCCATTCTCTAAATTTATAGTAGGACATCGACTTCCTAACAGGAAAATCAAAACAAGCATTAGCACATGTAGCCTTGATTTCTTTAAAAAGAAAATAAAAAGGGTACACTACAAACACCAAGGCCACTTCCAGGTGATCTGTTTGTTTGGGGAGAGGTTATACGGCATTGTGTCCAAAAAAATTATCTTAGTATCTCCAGTGCAATTCCCCATCACATTCTTTACTGCAAGATGTCCATTTTTTAAAAAAAATCAGATTTGGTGCACAAGAGAACCAAATACATGTCAACTGTGCTACCTGAATTTGTTGGTATTTAATTGAATCCCTCCTACAATATAGAGACAGTCTGAAAGTGTCCTTGGAAATACTATATTCATTAAAGGATAATTCAATATCCAGTTTTACTGGTGGTTCACAATAATGTGATCTTTAGGGATGGTTGCAGACGTTAAGTGTTCTTTCTTTATTCCTTCATGAGTTGAAAGCAGTTGAGAGACCATTTCTTGCTTTATGTACACTTATTTCTTTGTTGCCTCTGGCATATAGATGTTCAAAGTTTTTGGACTGTTGCAGCTGACACTATCCAGTATTAAAAAGTTGACATCTGAGATCATTAAAAACTCTATTTTGTTTACTATAAAGTTGTAATAGTACTCCTGTATTCATGACAATAGGTAAAACAAAGGTATATTTGTTCAAATAATTTTAAAAGACAACAGCTGAGATAATGAAAAACTCTATTTTGTTTACTACAATGTTGTAATATTTCCTCCAAACATGCTATTGTTCTCTTCTTGTTTCTTAAAAGCACCGTGTGTCTACAGACCCAAGGGAATTCACCACTTGAGTCCATCATTAGGAGGAGTGATGTTCAGAATATTACATCTCAATTTAAGTCTCCAATGTTCTATAAAAGAAAATCCTCCTTTATTATTATTAGTCTCTGGGTCTCTTCCAGTCCTCAAACAAGATATCTGATCTAAGATGGAAGTTAAACAGTTTTAGATATTCAGCTAATTAAGTGAAACTTACCTTGACAAAACCTAGGATTTTCTATTGACCATTTTGAAGTGTCAAGACATGTAAGAAAAAGAGTGTCTCCAGGAATAGACTCATAACCTGCAATGCAACCGTAGGGCAAAACAGTCCCAGCAGGATAACTGTCTTTCGGATCCCCGCTCCTTCGGGTAGCATTGGCTACATGTGGATGGGTGCAATCACTTGGAAATAAAAATTCAGAGGAAGTTCTGAAGCTATAGGAGAGAAGGCAAGGTTCATTGGAGTGTAGTAGATAATTCGTAAATCTCTATGACACTTTCCTCTACTGGGATCTATAGGACCATGTTCCAATAGACTCTGGGAGTTCATTTGCAGAGCACAGCTGGAACAAGATGGGCAGCAGTAAGACTTATAGAGTAATCATAACCATGTCTCTTCAGATGTAAGCTGAATTTTAAGGGGCTTGTTCACAGATAATTGAGGCTCAGATGGGAGCCTTATCTACCACCTGCTACACACATGGAAAATAAGTGGTTGCCTTTTCATCTAAACAAACTTGTGAGAACCACATGGGTGGCACACCTGCTACCCCCATCTAATGACTAACAGGAGACAGAGGGAGAAAGATACAAACAACACCAGCAACTGAAGGATTGTCTCCTTCCCCATGATGGAGCCATTACTTTGAGAAAGAATCTGTGTGGGAGAAACTATGGTTAAAGGTCTTATGAAGCGCAATAGAAAGAGGATGCTTTGGAAGATGGAAGATTGAAGAGGAGACGTTAAGGCTGTTTTTTTATATCTGAAGTGCTGTCACAGCCGAAGGCGGAGCAGAATAAGAACGAACACGTGGGAAGGGGCAGAGAGCTAACTTCAGGTAAACACAGACAGGCTCCTAGTTCCCTCCTGCCCTGGACGCGGGAACTGCCTTCGCCATCCCCGAGAAAGCCTTGCTTCGCCCGTCACTGGAGCGAGGCGGGGCGCCTCCCATTTGAGAGAAGAACCGACGGGCATCCCGAAGCCCACCCCCCCCCCGCCTCACCTTGAACTCTGGACAGCGAGGAAAACAGCGGCAGCAGCGCTAACGGAAACCGCCCCCCGCCAGGGAAGTCAGGAAGAGGCGCCATCGCACGAAAGAGAGAGCCCGGAGTCAGAGAAAGAGAAAGCGCGGCCGCAGCTGAAAAGCAAAGCGACGGAGCGGGCCCAGGAAACGACTCGACGGGAAGTGAGAGGCGGCGGCGCGCTTTTCCGGCCAAGGGGCGTGAGCAGCAGCGTCGCCTCAGAGGCTCCGCTGAGAGGAAGGCGGGGGGGGGGGGAGCGAGCCACAGGAGGAACCACATCCGCCGTTATCGGTTCCCGGTATTAGCTAACGCTCCAAGGACGGCGCGCGCGTGCTGGTTGGAGGTTGCGGGGAAGAGCGCGCTCGGGATTGGCGGGTGGAAAATGTGGGCGAAACCATAACTGAGGGGGAAAGGCGCCCTGTTGTTTAGGATAAAAGCCGTGTGGTGGGTCTGGACCCCTGACGGGAAGAGATAACGGGCTCCGCGCATGGCAGCCCAAGCTGGGGCGTGTCCAGCTGCTCCTGGTGTTGGGACTGGGAGACCTCGAGGGACCCGAATTCATTCCCACAGAAAAAGACCCTTTATTCTGCTCTCAGAACGGTTTAACAACCCATCCCACTTCCTAACCCCTACTATTTTCATCACCATGACCCTACACACTGTAAAAGAGAAACTCCCCACCGGTGTAGAAATCATATATCAAACAGATGGAAAGCTCAAAGCAAAGTAGGCTCAAAGCATGTAGTGTGTGCACACTCAGAAGATGACCTCCAAACCATCCTAAATATCTTAACAGAAGCTTATGGAAAGCCTGGCCTATTGCTCAACATCCAAAAAAAACAAAGTGCTGTGCCAACAAGCAAGCACAAAACAACCCCCCCCCCCCACACACAGCACCACAAATCCAACTTTATGATGTTGGCAAATATCAATAATTTTTCCTACCAAGGCAGTTATCTTTCAACAACAGCCAACAGTGATACCGAAACCCAGCATTGCCTGAGGTCTGTGAGTGCAGCTTTCTCTCGATTAAGGACTCAGACATTCACAGCAAGCAAAGTGCTTGCTTACAAAACTATTGTACTACCAACTTTACTTCATGCTTGTGAAACATGGACCACTTATAAATGACATCTCCACCTCCTTGAAAGATTCCATCCACGGTGTTTCCAGAAAAATTTACATATCACTTGGGAAGACAGGCGAACAAATGTCAGTATACAGGAAGAAGCAAAGATCACCAGTGTCAAAGTAATGATTCTTCAACATCAGCTTCGTTGGACTGGTCATGTCGTTCAGAGATGCTTGATTATCGTTTTCCAAAGCAACTACTGTTCCCAAATTAAGAATGGTAAGATAATGTCAGTGGACAACAAAAGTGGTTTAAAGACACTCTCAGTGCAAATTAGCACTGGGAGGGAAATAAGAGTCCCTGAAGTCTCAACACCCTTACCAACTACATATCCCATGACTGTTTGACATATTATTTGTTGGCATCCATCTGCCTTAGTGGTGAAGTCAAACTGTTGGAAGGTTGCAGCGCCTGCCTAGACTGTAGAGTATGATGCAGTAGAGACATGTTTTGTTGTAGCTGGGGCAGATGAAGGTGATAGGATATTGCTTTAAGTGTACAGTACAGATAGGAATTGAGTGAACAACGCAACATTGGGCATCTGGTATCAATACCAAATAGGCCAAGAATTACTGCCGTTTCAATGCAGCAGGTATGCCAAGGTTTTGCAGTTCTCCTGTACTCTTCATTAGTTTAGCTTAGAAGAGGATTGGGCAGTGCTGACTGCCACCATCCATCCACCAGCACTATCTCTGCAAACACACACACACAAGTTCTGCTGTTGACTGCACCCATCTGTTTCGAGAGACAATGGCATGTGTCTCCAGGGGTGAAGTCAAACAGCAGTGTTAGCAGCACCGGTGACCTCTGCGGCCTAGACAGCAAGACCCCTTTCTGAGCCTCACTGATGTGGCTCAAAGGAAGGCAGGGCACCAATTGGGCTGCAGCAGCTGCTGAAAGAAGCCATCCAACTATCTTAGGGACTACACTCCAGATTTGTGTAGTTACAAATGGCCTTTTCTTCCTAAAGACATTCTACAATGCAGGGGAGGTTTAGGATCAGAGACTTCCTTCTCCCAGATGGGCTACCTTCCCTTCTACAGCAGGTGCAGAAACTGCCTCATTGATCACTGGACCCATTGTCCATTTAATCTGCCAGAGCCTGTCTTTGCATGCAGGACAAATCCCTAACACACTGAGGGTTTGAGACTCATTAGCTACTCTCACCTGGTATAGCCATCCAGCTAAATCCATTTTCTGGATTGTGGATGTTGTCACATGCTGATACCTTCTAGGAGCCACAGGTGAGAGCTAAATGCAGAGTGGGGAACAAAGGTGGACAAATACCTCAGAAGGTTCACAACATGTCCCCCACCACAGGTATCAACACTCCCATAACACCCCATACACCCCACAAAAGTATGTACAAATTACCCCAATCCTCTACCGCCCTGCCTTGACCCCTACAGTAATTACAGTACAGCCTCTCCCTCACAATATTAATCTTGAAGAGGGTCACGCTCCACGGTCCACTTCCTGGTGTAAGTAATCCACACCAAGGCAATCAAAGCTGTCTCTCTCCTATGACCAGGCCTGTAACCTGATTGAAATAGATCTGGGTAACTCTTCCAGAAGCTCCTGGAGACAAGATGCCACCACACCTGCAATATTAGAAACTGGCCAATAATTATCCAATACAAGGACGGCCTTTCCAATAGAGGTCTTTTAACTGTCTCCCTTAGGCATGTTAGAACTTTGTTGTAAGGTGGCACTGACCATTCCCTTCACCCACCCAGCAAGTTCGCCCATTGGACTTTTTGATGGGCCAGAAAGAGCAAGGATCTAGTACACATGTGGTGGCTCTCACATTTCCAGGGATTCTGTCCACATCTTTGGGCTGTACAAATTGAAATGTATCCAGTTTCAGCAAGTCTGAACTCCACCAAGTAGTGATCTGACCATGACAATGCAGCTATAGAAAATCCCTCCACTCTGATCACCACCATCCAATCCTTCACAGAAAACCAAATCCAGAGTGTGCCCAGATGCATGAATAAAGCCAGAAATTATTTGGGACAGACTCATGTATCTGACAGTGCAGCCTCAGTATGTTAAAAGTCCACCAGTACAAGCTGGGAGGAGACCAGCACAAACCCCAAGACCTCTTTGGGGCTACAGCAACAGAATCCCTATTTTGTCCCAGTCACCCATCTTCAGATACACAAATTCAAACCCAACAAACTGGGAGAAAGGGCACCTGGTCAGGGGAGATGCAATCATGATAGACCACTGCAGCTCTGCCTCCTCACCACACTGATCTTGCCTCCTGCTGTACAGATAATTCCAGTGGCCAAAGCTGAGAGGTTACTCACCCGCCAGTTCATCCAACCAAGTCTCTGTAATACAACCCAGGTCAGTATGCTCATCCCAGATCGTCTGGGATGGCTGTTGTTTTGCCATTCATGGACCTGGCATTGATCAGCAGCAATACTTGAGCTATTGGGCCCTCTTGAGATACTGAGAACACACACTTCTGTTCAAGGCACCATCTCGTGAGGCTTTGCATAAGATAAAAGAGTACACAGAATGCCTGGCTAGGTGCTCTAATGGAGAAGTTAAGTACCTGCCCACAAACATCTATCTTCACTGCATCATGCTTCTATGCATCATGCATAGCCAGAAAGCGATTGGAAACAGCTATGTGGCATTAGCTGTATCAACCCAAACTGCAGTGTATAATCAGCTGCTTTGATCATTTGGGAGAAGAAAAACTAGTGATAATACTTAGTGGCTTTTATTCAACATTTCAATTTATTTGCACACATTCTAAGATAAACAACATTTCTTCTCTATACATATTTAATCAATTTAAATAAATAAATATGAACAATTTAGATTCTAAAAACAGTGTATAACAAACAGAATGCCTTCATAAATATAGCAAGCTTTAATTCAAACCATATGAAGCACTGCACTTTTCACTCTAATTGATTTTAATGGGAGAGTTATTTTACTTAACTTGTTCCCACTGAAATTAAGGTGTTGAAAAAGTGTTCTTGATTTTTTGGTTAAGGATGTAGAGCTTTTGTTTGCCTATGACTCTCATAATCATTCATATATATATATATATATATATATATATATATATATATATATATATATATATATATATATAATCACATATATAATTAGGCATATATTACTGTTTTTTACACTTTTGAAAATCCTGTAAGTAAATCAAGGGAGCTTTTAGAATTCTGCATTAGAAAGGCTTGAGGAAGTCAAAAGGTTGGTAAATTTTAACAGCTACACTTGCTCCTTCCGTTTCGTGAGATGGACAAGATTCTAGGAAACAAATTGTAATATTTCACATTTCCTACACAGAACCCATTACATCTTTCCATGGTTTGAAGGAAGAATAATGCACCTTGCCAGGGTAAATATACAATCAGTTCTGCTTGGCTCTGTATTTGATTGCGTCACTTAAGAGACATTCTTCAAGGGAAGTTGGAACCCAGTTCTATGCAAAAGAAAGAACAAATGGAGAGAGTTTTGTTGGGGCCCAGTACTGCTTCATGCTTCAAGTAGCTGGATAGCCTGGATGGCCAGTTTTTAATGAAAATTGCTTTGGCTTTCCACATAGTTCTTCCTTCAATTCTCATTTCCAGTTGTAGAGTAACAGTTCCAAATGAGAACTGTTAGGAAATAACAATCAGCTGGAAGGGTGCTGGAGCACAGCTTTACTGCAGAAGGCTACTCCAAGTTGGAACCTTTGGGTTCCAATTCTGATGCGTCAAATTCAGCAGGGCCAGCAGTAGCTTCAGGTTCTCTGTAAAAATATAAAATATTTAAAATTAACACCTATATTTTGACCATTACATCATTTTGTTTACTTTTCCTGTCAGGAAGGAGAAAAGCAACACACAAATACATCTGCATTCCACTTCATGTTATTCATTTTTTAAAAGTAATGCAAGGAACTGTCACACTGAAGCTGTAGCAATGCTGTTGCTTCTTGAGCAGGAAAATCAATTCCAGAAGCTACAGAAAAAGATGTAGTGCACTGATTGTTAGCAACTGCAGGATATTAGAAGTGAAGCAGATTATATAAACACAACAGATATAAGAGTGGGAGACTAGGGCTGGCTGATGTTAAGTTTTCAGCATCTCACTATATCACCAGCCAAACATCACAGTTTGGTAATACACTGCGATGCTGAAACAAGCTGCACTGCCCCAGCCGGCGAGACGTATGGTGAAACTGAGGCAGTTCTCACTGCAGGAGCTGAGGCCCTTTCACCCTAGCGCCTTACAGGCTGGGGTCAATGCAGCTGGCCTCCGCTCCCTGCTTAGTTGGGGGCAGAAAGGCTCCCACCCCCCAACTGAGCAACCACCGATCCCTCAGCAGCATCGGGCTTTGCTCAGTTGCGGGATGGAAGAAGCCTCTCTTCCACCTCCCCTCAGCCAAGGGGAGGCAACCATGCGTCCCACAGCCGAGCAGTTAAAGGATCCCCCACCACGTCGCTGGCTTGCAAGAGCCAATACTGGGCTGGGGGATCCTTTAACTGCTCAGCTGAGAGGAGCGTCAACTGCGCTCCACAGCCAAGCAGTTTCACGGAGCCCTCACCCCCACTGGATAATGTGAGCCAATGGTGGGATCAGATGCTCCATCAAACTGCTCAACTGAGGCAAGGGCAGCCACACACTCCTCAGCCGAGCAGTTTAAAGATGCAGAGGGAGGAACTATGCAGCTTGTTTCTCCCTTTGTACCATATGAGGGCAGAGTGGGATGGTGGTTTCACTCAGCGAGCGCTGCTAGCAGAGGGACTCAAGAGCGGTGGCAGTCTCACAAGCGATATACTGCTGAGTGAAGGTGACATTATGGTTCACTCCTGAGATCAATATATCACCCAGGCCTATGGGAGACACACAGTCTAACTATAGAAAAATAGTGACTCCTAACAGATTCCTCTTAGAGAGCCTGCCCTTCTCTCCACTGGGGTTGTTATTGCCTCTGAATCAAACGAAACTCTTGCCTCTGACAAAACAATAAGTATGATTTGGGTATCCAATCTTAATCCCACATAAGTGTAAAAGACATGTAACCAAACTGTGACAAATCATTGCACTGAATATTCATAACGAGTAAATAATTACTGAATTAATTCATGGAAACAGCTTAATTAGTGTTCACAAACTATGGGAAAATATATGCATCATATCAAAACAGTAAAATCATGCATACAAAGCTACAACAAAAATGGACAGCTCTGGATAAAAAAATAGAAAGAAAAGCCATGCAAGAGAAATGTGCAGAATAAGTTATTGTTGCAAATTATTGGTTTAGATTACAGCACTGGCCTAGATTCTTCTAGGGGAAAAACCAAAACAAAACATTATTGCCTTTAGACAGAACTGTTTAACAAATCAATTTTCTTACTATGTCTGAAAGCAAAAATCACAGACCACAAGTACACATTTGTAAAAGAGAGAATAATGTTTTATAACTTTATTTAATAGTAGATTTCAAGATTTTCAGGGAAGGAATAGTCATTGTGAAGTCAGCATTGGCATAGACAGCTGATGTAAACTGAGAAATACCATTTCTGTCACATCAGAACACCAATGCTGGAAATGGGATAAAATACCGGTACTGATTAGCCATTCTAGAATAATTACTTTGCTTTAGTTAGCTTTTATTCTGTTCTAGCAGATTAGTGCAACTGTTCAACAAAAAATGTGCAAGCCCTTTCTGAACACTAAGCACATGTATGAGGAAAGTGTGAGCAAAGTAGAAGTCAAGAAGCGTATGGAAGCTCACTCAGCAACCAAGAAGGCTACAGAGAATCAGGGACAGCTTCTCTTGGGCTGACTCACCCAGTTTTCGCAGAATATCGGTATTTCCAAAATACAGCAACTAGAGCAAGCACAACTAAAACAGCCAGGATACATCCTTGAAGGGGAAAAAGAGAATGATATACCGTAGTACTAATTAATAAGACAAAGTACTGTAATTATTTTTCTGTTGAGGAAAAGCAATAGTATCAATAGAAGTCACAAGACAGGTTGTTACCTTGCAATGCTCTATTGACATTAAAGTCACTCAGGTGGATAGGTTCATGTGCTACTGGGTACTGCAAGTCTCTAGACACATATGTACCTCAAGCAGCAAATCCACTGTACATCTGTAGTCACCCCTTTTGGGGCAGATGTGCCGTTGTCCTCAGAGACTGATTGCAGCAAAGAGTTCTTCCTGCCCTTAACAGATGTCAACTCTGCAAACTGAGTGGCCCTAATGACAGTCAAAGAGCAACTCTCCAACCCAAGCAGTGTGTGAAGCTGAAGCAGAGTCACCAGGTTGCCCCCAAGACTGAGGGGGCCCAGCATGCGTGTGATGTCACACGTATCGCGTGTCATGCACGTGCAGCAGAGGAGACCAAGCACTCTGAAGGAGCTGGCCATTAGCCCTGTGATGTGTCTCTCACACACAGCCACCTCAACACTAGGCCCCCTGGAGTTGGCATGCTTGAGCTCAAGACACCCTTACGCCTGAGGATTTTTTTAAAGCACCAGTAACACCCAGGTGCAAGAACATTAGAAGTCACAGCATGGGGGAAGTCTGGGCTGAATTTGGAGACAGCTATGTACATTACAGTAGCAAAGATAGTGGAGGAAGCAGAGTTGGCCTCACCAAATAAATAAATAAACAGCAGATCTTGGAGAAAAGTTTGCACCCTAAGCATATTTGAAAAAGAATCAACATCACAAGGCATGAAAAGTACAATAACAGCGATTGTACACTGAAGTAACTTGCTCTGTAATTACTTACCAATAATAATTGCGGTGTTGTCAGATTCTA
This sequence comes from Podarcis melisellensis, assembly GCF_964234715.1. Classification (NCBI taxonomy): domain Eukaryota; kingdom Metazoa; phylum Chordata; class Lepidosauria; order Squamata; family Lacertidae; genus Podarcis; species Podarcis melisellensis. The sequence continues at coordinate 38,766,348 of NC_138538.1, forward strand.
GAAAAGAAGTAAAAAGTGAGCTAAAATTTGAAGCGATGTACCGTAATTGTTACAGATCGTAGCGTGCTCTCTCTCTTTCTATGCATATATGCATTTGTGTGTGTCACACACTGAATAAAATATAGTACAACTAATAACTGGAGTTAATCTACTCCAGTACACAACAGAAGACTGAATTTCACTGGAACCAAGAAATGGGTTTCCCACTTTTAAAAATTTCACATATAGTTTTGAGTCTGCCTCGTCGAGTGTCCGTTTCGTCAAACGTCCGCGGCAAACCCGGAAGTACCGGAATGGGTTACTTCCGGGTTTGCCACTCGCACATGCACAGAAGTACTAAATTGTGCATGCACAGAAGTGCAAACGCTCCGTGTGTGTGTGCAGAGTGGCGCTTTGTCGTGCGTACTTTTTGTCTAGCATCCGGGACTCCGGAACAGATCCCGGTCATAAAATAAGGTACAACTGTACATTCCAAATTTGTTCCTCTAAATCACTTACTTTAGTGATTCAAATCATCTCAAAGCAGTTTATGGAAATGTTAGAAACATATCAAGTAATGTAAGTATTAAAATATACATTTATAAAATCAACAGCAAACAATAAACAATGTCAGAGATATACACAGAATCTGAAATAGAGTAATATCTAGTCAGGAAAGCCTTTACAGTACATACAAATGTATCTTTAAGTGTCTTACAGCCATAAAACAATTGTAAAATATATTCAAAATCAGTAGATAAAGTTAATATAGCAACACAGCTGAATCACCTCCCAAGCAAAGGTCAAGTGACTAGGCAAGCTTTAAGCAAGTGCCTAAATGACAAGAAAGCTGGAGCCTGCCTGATGTTCACTTGAAGCAGAATCCAAAGGGCAGGCGCTGCCACACTAAAGTCCCTGGTCTTATTGGACGTAAGATGAACCTCAGGAGGACATGGCACTACTGAGAGTGCATCTCCTGAGGGTCAAAATGTCCAGGCAGTAGTATACAAGGTAAGGGGTTTCCTGGTTCCACATTGTTCAGGGCTGTACTCGCCAATAACAAGACTTTAAACCTGACTCAGCAGCATATTGGCAGTCAGTGCAGCTTTCAGCACAGATGTTAGGTACTGTCCATGGGCACCTCCTTCAGCAGCTTTATAGCAGCATTCTTTACTAGCTACAGCTTCTAAACCCAATATTAAAGAGACATTGCGCATACCTTTGTAAACCAAGAAAACTTTATTAAAAATATTAAAAAAGGAAACACCATACAGAGCATGTTGCCTGTACTACCATACTAAATTACCCAAGAACTGTATCTATCACACCAGCTGAAGTCAAGAGAAGGGCACTCCTAGCCACTGAACCCATTTGGCCCCCTGGTTACACAAATAGCACCCCTATAGCACCCCAAGCTCCATACCTGCTTCTTTAGAGGGAGTCCAACCCCATTCAGAACAAGCAACTGAACTGTTTCCCAGTCTCAGGATCTGTTCACCTGCAGACATGCCATCTTACCAGGTTTCATGCTCAGTTTATTAGCCATCATTGAGTCCACCACTGTGCCAGGCACTGGGGATAAAATCATGCCCCATAAAACTCCACAGGTGCCAGGGGGCTGAAGGGTACTTCCCCAGTGCTACTCTTTGGAACAGGCCTGGGAGATAGGATTGGAGCCACTGTAAAACTGTGCCCCATACCCATCCTATGGAACCAATCCAGGAGGATATCAAGTTTGATGGTATCAAACACAATCGTATTTCTTTCCTTTTTTTTAAGTTTTCAGTTACATCATTTCAATTACATCATTTTCTATTTTTATACAGTAGTCCTGTTACCAGCACTCCAAGACAGTTCTTTTTACTTCTTGCTTAACTGCATATACATAAATTCCTTTACCTCATTATCCACACTCTCCTATCTTTTATGTTGTCAACCGTTGGTCACAAAGTATCCTCTACCTGAAGAGTTCTGTTGGTTGGTGGCTTGAGTTTGCAGTACATGCAGAAAGTAGGCACAATTATGTGTGGTTACCTGTGTTCAGGAGGACTTGGAGTGAAATTTATCTCTAGTTATTTGCGGTCCTGTTTCCTAGTCCACAAGTCCCCACAGCACCAGGGAGCGCCATAGCATCGTTTGGAACACTCCGAAGAGATTGTGTCTACAGACCCTTGCCACTTGCCACCCAAGGAGTTGCTCACACAGGTATAATGTTTGCACAACAGGCTACTTCACTCAGTGCTCTTGCTGTTGTGTTCCGCACTAGTTGCCACTTCCAGAGCAATCCCAAGGGCAAGCCCACACAAAGCATACGACAGCACTCCAGATGTGAGGTTGCCAATGTGCGCTCCACAGAGGTAAGATCCTGTCCATGTAAGAGCATAGTTGGGGCACTAGCCAAAACTAGTGAAAGGTGCTTGCTAGCAACCAAAGGGTTTTTCTTCTAATGATAATGATAATGCCAAAAGGAGTACTCATTGTCTGGAGGCAGTGATAGGTTGGATGAGGGCAAACTACCTGAAGTTGAATCCAGGAATGACTGAGATGTGATACCAGGTCCAGGATTTTCTTAATGGGGTTGCATTACCAGCTTACGCAGAGATGGATTCACCAGGCCCTGAACATACTCTATTGTACCCCTCAGCTAGCTCAAATAAACCATAATGAGCAAGAGTTGATAAATCAGGTTGTGAGTTGGACAGCTACAAGTATCTGGTCCATGTCCTCAGGCCACAAAAATAAAACTGGTCCCATAAAACTGGGTTAAGACTGGGCACTGATCACCTCATTTGGTACTTCAGTAATAGTAGCATTCAAGGCAGCAAAAATACAGATGGCTTTCTTCTCAAAATGCTTTGCAAATTTGTCTCAGCCGTTCTCCAACTGCAATATATGACAGTTATTCCTACAACACTCCAAAAAGCTCTGAACAATTATTAAAGGATGCCATGAAAACAGCAAAAAAAGCCTTTGTAGCTTTCACTGCCATACACTCCAACATGTGTCTGGATAACTTCATATGGAGCCTTACATCTCTTGCACTCCAGCCTGCTTCAGTGCTGCAAGTACTGCAGAAAACCAGGGAGCAAAGTGGGCTCAACAGTGCCAGAGAAGGCATACAGGGGCAATTATGTTGAAAGCCCGCTGTATCTCCCTATTCCAATGTGAGATTAAGGTCTCAGGAGGACTGTTGGCTGCCTACTACAAAATGCCCCAGAGGAATCCATCAAATTCCATTAAATCTCAGGGGGGCGGATCAGATTAATGAGTCCTCCGCAATGCAGAGGAAGGGTACTCACAAGACAGATAAATACATAAGAATGAATATTTATATATGGAAGGTCCCAGGTTCACTGCCCAGCATCTCCAGGTAGCGCCCAGGATGTCCGCTGCTGAAAACCTGGAGACTTGCTACCAGTCTGAGTTGACAATACTTAGCAAGCTACCAACTGTTTGGGTGGAAGGCAACTTCCCATTCTCAGCTCAAAACCATTTCCTGTTTTTAAAAAGCTGCCATATTCATTGGAAGTGCAATACCAAATCTAAAAACAAGCTTATAAATTTGCTGTCACTACCACTTTTCAACTGTACCTATATCGTCTGGAGGAAGCGTTGTCTGTGAATCTGGTCCTATAAAAAAAGAGGGGGTTGCTATTTTTATATTTATTTATGTCATGTGTTTCCCCCCAGACAGGGAGTCTAGGCAACTTACAGATAAAATAGTAGCAGCTAAAAAAAAGTCATGTAAAAACAATTAACACTAATATAACTCTGTGTGTGTGTGTGTGTGTGTGTGTGTGAGAGAGAGAGAGAGAGAGAGAGAGAGAGAGAGAGAGAGAGAGAGAGCGCTATTGAAATAGAGATAATAATAAAAAAATCACAGCACCAGCCCCACCAATTCATAAAACATTGCACTGGAATTTATGAAAAGCAGTTTAGAAAATTTTAAAAGAAAGCAAAGAAAACTAGAAAGCTTGCTTGAATTTCTTATACAGTAAAAGACATGTCTTAGTACAAAGAGTAGAATTCCATAAGTTACACAATTCACAGAAAGCCAGGCAGAACTAAAGGATTCTCTAGCATCTAAAACAGCAAAAAGCCCCACAAATAGGAAAGTAGTAAGAATAAGCAAATGAAGAAAATTAAGAAAAAGAAGAAGAAAAAGAAAAGAGAATAAAGACCAGACCCTCTATCACAATTATATTTTAAGGGTCATTTCATATCAAGTGATCCAACTTTTTTACCTCATGTCATCCAATTTGCTTCATATTTTGTACACTTATTGAATGATCAAAACTAAGTTTAAATCTTTTTAAAAATCTCATCTTCTTTTTGAGTTATGAGGGTTTGAAATTTCAATAAATAGACAATTTTGGCCTTGCTGAATAGCTGAACAGCGTGACAGTTCGAAAACAAAAACAGAATGTGGGATCGGGCAAAGGAAATGGAATGCACTGACTGGGGGAAATAGCTTGCTAAATTCTGAATAGGCACAGTTCAGAAGGAAGGCCACACACCACAACATTCTGTTACAGGTTGCTCTTATGGTGTATAATTCCATTGTCTCAAAACTACTACAGCACTACCATGTACCCAAGTATCCTCATGATATTCTTCTAATAAAATCAATCCTCTCTCTGCCGACGTATCTCTATAAATATTGACAAGAGTCCATTTCCTCCACTGGTTCTATCCATAAACTCAATTCTTGCTCCCCCCCCCCCGCCCACTTCTTGAAATGCACCCACCAATAACAGTGAAAAGCAATTGTTTACCTGGTCCGGGGTCTACGGCGCCCTCTCCTCCGTCTTCAGTAGTTGGTGGTTTTGGACCACCTGTGTAAAGAGATTTTGAAGTGCTGACTACAACTGTCCTTACTCCTTCTCTCAAAATTAAGAACCAGGAAAGTCCATATAAGGTGCCACATGGTCTCAGGACACTGTCTTTGGACTCAGCTTTAGGAAGTTAAAATAGTTTTTAAAATGAAAAATAAATTGCTGTTGTTATTTATATTTTGAATTTTTTGATAGTCCAACTTTATTTCAACATCTGATTTTATCTGTATTTTCTCTCTAATACTATATTGGATTTGTCCATCATCCAGCTGGTGACTGAGTGCACGTGGGCAGTCAAGGATGACCATTACTGCTGCCGCCACTAGCAGTGTGGATGCAGGAGACGGGACAGAATGAAGGAGAGAAAACTCTGAGTAGGCTGGTGGAGTGAGCAAAGCCAGCAAGTGGCCCAAAGAAGAAATCACTGCCATGCCCACATTGCTGCCACCACCAAAAGAAGGAAGACTTCAAAACTGCAGGCTTTCTTTTGTGGGTCAATATGGCAGCGGGTGGGGATGAAGGAGAAAATTCCTTCTGCCCCTTGGTCTTCCTGCCCCAGCAGGAACAATGAGTGAGTCACTGGCCCAGGCAGGTGGAGCAGGTGGTGAAAGGGCGAAATCACTAACCAATATCATGGGTTGCTACTGGAGGAGGAGGAGTGAGGTCCACCAGATGCAGTGATCCCCTCTCCTCACTCCTCCCCCTTCTTGGTAAGTGGCTGTGACCCAAGAAGTCAGGAAAACAACAGAGCCCCATCCATGCTGCCACCAAGAGGTTTCATTATGAAATCTTATATATCCTATTAGCATACAAGGAGTAAGATTATCCTGACTTAAATCTGAGATATTAAAGTCACATTTTCTCACTCACCTGGGGTAAGAGTTGTGTTTCCGGGTTTGATGGTGGGGGCAGCTGGTGGGGCAGTTGGTGTGGTAGCTGGCAGAAAAGAGAGCAAAGAAATAAGGATTCTGCAACACAATAGCTCTGACATTTATTTATGAATTTATACCTTGTGCTTCCTCCCAAGGAACCCATTTAAGTGTAGTAAGATACTTACCCATAACACATTCTGGAGCAGGAGGTTGCCAGGCATTGTCAGCCCCACATTTACTACTGCTACTCCCCACCAGAGTGTATGCAGGATCACATACAAACTTTACACAACTGTTATACTGTATGTGTTCACGGGCTGGACCACAGTCACTCTTCCATTTTTTATTTCAGTTCTAAACAAAGCCAAGGGATGCGGGTGGCGCTTTGGTCTAAACCACTGAGCCTCTTGAGCTTGCTGATCAGAAGTTTGGCAGTTCGAATCCCCGCAACGGGGTGAGCTCCCGTTGCTCGGTCCTTGCTCCTGCCAACCTAACAGTTTGAAAGCACGCCAAAAGGTGCAAGTAGATAAATAGGTACCACTCCGGCGGGAAGGTAAATTGTGTTTCCATGCGCTGCTCTGGTTTCGGTGTTCCGTTGCACCAGAAGCGGCTTAGTCATGCTAGCCACATGACCCGGAAAAACTGTCTGCGGACAAACACCAGCTCGCTCAGCCTGTAAAGCAAGATGAGCGCCGCAACCCCAGAGTCATCTGCAACTGGACTTAACTGTCAGGGGTCCTTTACCTTTATAAACAAAGACAAGTAGGTACAAAAGGTGACCTACAACTCACCCCTTCTTACAGCCTAGAGTTATTTCATCACCTAGCTGCAAGTCTTTTGATTTTATGATTCTGCCATTCTCTAAACTTATTGTAGGACATCGCCTTCCTAACAGGAAAATCAGAACAAGCATTAGCACATGCAGCCTTCATACTTTAAAAGGAAAAGAATCGGACACCAAGGCCATTTCTGGCCTTGTTTGAGCATTCATCCTGATTTGTTTGGGGAGAGGCTATACAACACGGTATCAAAGATAATTTCCTATCACGTTCTTTACTGCAAAATGTCCAGGTTGTTTTGTTTTAATTATATTTGGTGTAAAATATATAATATTTACATACATATATAAAAATTTTTACTTTGGAGAGATTTAGCCAAGGCAGTACAAAACATAAGGGGGGAAACTATAAGATAAAAGAGTGCATAGGAAACAGCTGCCTACCATTACATGTAATTCTATTTTTAAAAAATAATATTTATTAAATTTTCCATTTTAACAATCCAATAAAAACCACATTAAAACATTCCAAATTATAATACAATAAAAAAACCAAATATTCAATGCCAAATTATATCTTTTGGGTGGCTTCCCATGCTCTGAAGTTCAGGGAGTGATGATCTAATCTCATACTGCATTTCTTAATTAGTCCAAATAGTCCAAATAAAACATTTCCAATGTTGATCCTTTTTTTTTTAACAGCCTCCAAATTAGTTTAGCAAGTGGATTAGTCTATTGTAGTTCTGTGTGAATTCTTTATTTTCCTGTTGTAATCCAAAGTCCTCAGCTACTCACTTTCGGTTTCTTCACACAACAGCAAATCTCAGCGCATCACATCCAAGACAAAGGGAGGTCTAGCCTTCCACCATTAACACCGGTCAGATATCCGAAATTCCCTTCTGTGATCTCGTTCCAGCTGCTAACAAGCTGATGCATCAGAGAAACCCCATAACTCCCATCAAGAATTCTTTTTAGCATTCCATTGAGGATTGTTGCCAGAATCAAAATCAAAATTTCACACAGTCAATTTTGTAGTTAAACCGTAACAATGGCAATAACAAGATATTCTTTCAATCCCGCTTGCATTTCAAACATCAGTCTTTCAGGGGAGATTTGCAGAATAAACAGCAAATGTAAAGTATATAAAAAGAAAGTAATGGAGGCTCATCACCCCCAGTATCTGAATTAGTTTAGCAAGTGGGTTAGTCCATTGTGCTTCTGTGTGAAATATTTTTAAGTTTCTTCTCTTTATTTTCCTGTTGTAATCCAAAATCCTCAACGAAGCAACTTTCAATTTCTGCACACAAAGGCAAATCTCAGTGCGTCACATCCAAGACAAAGGGAGATCTAGCCTTCCACCATTAGCGCGGAAAAGATAAAAAATAATAATAATGACATTTTGTTTGAGAATAGTATGCTTCATAGGACATTACTCTTCTTTGAGCTGTGTTAGAAACCCAGAAGTGATGAAGAACAAAACTGCATCTCTATCCTTGATTATCATTTTTTTAATCACACTTTGCAAAAAACAAAAACAAAACAGCAGCTTTTCTTTAAGGTATAATTGGTGGAGAAGTACCTACTGAACAGGAAAAAAAACTATTTATGTATGCTACCACAGCTGCCCAAAATATCTATGCCCAAAAATGGAAGGAAGGAACATATGGATGGAACTATCACACAATATTATTATTTGTGATATAACCAGTTCAAAACTGTCTGAATAACTGTATAAATTTTGAATAAATGTGAGCTCTGTGCAAAGGGTGCAAGGAGGGAACAGGTCCAATTAATGGTGGCTATCTTAAATAAACGGGACTTAAAATAGCAGAGTAAGTTAGATAGCATTCCCAGAAAGATGACATTGCAGAACAGCTTTCCTTGGAAGAATACCATTTTTAAGGACAGTTGTACCCATTTGCTTAAATGCACCAGAGTAAGGCTGGAAGGTGATCCAGCATCCCATGTTATCAAGAGGCAGACCCAAAGTACAAAAATCATAGGAACAGGCAATTTTGGGGCAAAAACCTTGGAAAACGAAGGAGCACTGGTCAGTTCTATTCATTCCTCTGTGTAAGCAGACTGGCCATCTAGTTAGAGCAACTACTTTTTATAACTATATCCCCGCAGAGCCTGTTTTGAATGTGTTGTATTCTTGAGGGATCTTGAGTAGATGAAACTACGTAATGTATAATTTTGCAGATTCATATGAAGTCCATGTTTTCTTCCTCCAATCTTGGGTTGCATTCATGACAAATCCCTAACCAATATCCTAGCTCATTTGAAACCTTGCTGGTGACCTTTTGGTGGGCCCTAACAAATGTATATTTTGCCATATTACGGCCTTCAGCTTTTCAAGAATTAAAGTATAATCCTCATATCTGAAGATAGGTGGTATATACAACAACCACATTTACCCTCAGTGCTGCACACTTTACTCTTTTAGGAAGTTTTGAAGGCAACAAGAAAAGGACACCCTTAACTTTTAGTGAATTTTGATGCCCTAAATTTACACGTTTTGAAGTAACTGGCCTCTCAGTCCATACACAGAAAGTGGCTTTCTTGCGCTTAAGCTCTCCAAAACAACACAAGAGGCCGGCAGCTCATCTGATACATAATGCTAGCAGCCGCCGAATTTGACCCGCCAGCTGTTTTGGGACTACCATTCCCATTATCCCTGACCAATGGTCCAGTTGGCTAGGATTGATGGGAGTTGTAGTCCCAAAAGAGTTGGAGGGCCAAGTTTGGCCATCACTGCCCTACACTGAGTGGTGGGAGGAGTTGGACTTCTCCCCATCCCTGAGAAAGCCTTGCTTAGCCCTCAGACAACATTTAAGGTGCCAGATTTTCCATCTTTTAGGCAAGGCAAGGCATGACCGAAAGGAATTCCTACTTCACACCCCGCCTCACCTCGAACTCTGGACAACGAGAGAAACAGCAGCAGGAGCAGCAGCGGCGACGGCGACGAAGAAGGCCCGCCAAAGGAGCAGGTGAGAGGGGCCATCGCAGCAGCACAAAAAGGAGAACCCTTTGGGGCAAGTCAGAAAAAACAGAAAGCACCACAACGGAAAGGCAACGCGACGGGGCGGGCCCGGGAAGCAACACGAGGGGAAGGGAGCGGCGACGCTTTTTTCAGACAAGGGGCGTGAGCACTAGTGGTTTGAGCTCAGGAGCTCCAGGAGGAGGGCGAAGAGAGGGAGCCGTCTCCGCCGTTATCGGTGCCCGGCCTTAACGTCCCAGAGCCGCGCGCATGCCGGTTGGAGGTGGCGGCAAGGGCGCGCGCTCAGGATTGGCGGGTGGGAAACGTGGGGAGAAGAGCCACGTGCTGCCGGGTCTGCTCTCTGCACCGCCCGAGGGGAGAGATCGCGGGATCTACGCATGGCAAGACCCCTTTCGGCCGCTTTGATGTGGAAAGTAGAGCAATACGTTTGGCTCCAGCTGAGCTGCAGCAGCTGCCGAAAGGAGCCATCCAACCATCTTTGGGACTGTATTCTGAATTTGTGTAGGGTTACAAAAGGCCTTTTCTTCTCCCAAAGAAATAATAATAATAATAATAATAATAATAATAATAATAATAATAATAATAATATTTTTTTATTTATATCCCGCCCTCCCCAGCCGAAGCCGGGCTCAGATCTTACATGGCAGCAGGAGAGTTAGAATCAGAGAATTAATCATCCTAGATGGGCTACCTACCCAGGTTCCTTCTACAACACGTGGAGAAACTGCTTTATTGATCACTGGACCACTATTAGTCTTGTCCACTCAATCTGCCAGAGCCTGTCTTTGGATGCAGGGCAAGTCCCTAACCACCTGGTTTCCCCAGCTAGCTGAAGCCATTTCCTAGTGTGTAGATGTCATATGCTGATGGCTTCTAGGAACCACAGATGAAAGCCGAGTGCAGAGTGGGAACCAAAGGTAGACAAATATCCCAGAAGGTGCACAACATGTTCCCCACCACAGGTACACGTGGTAGCTCTCACATTTCCAAGGATCCTGTGTACGTCTCTAGGCTGTACAAATTGAAATGTAACCAGTTTCAGCGAGTCTGAACTCCGTAAAGTAGTGATCCAACCATGACAATGGAGCTATAGAATGTTCCCACCATCATCCAATTCTGCACAGAATACCAAGTCCAGAGTGCGCCCAGATGCATGAGTAGGGCCAGAAATTACTTGGGACAGAGTCGGGCTTCTGACAGAGGTATCTACGCATGAATGAAAGTTCCCTAGCACAACCTTGGGGGACTCCAGCACCAACCCCAAGACTTCCTTGGCTAGCTGAGGGAGACTGTGAGCCCCAGGGTACAGCAGCAGAATCCCTATTTTGTCCCAGCCACCCATCTTCAGATGCATACAATTAAACCCAACAAACTGGGCGAAAGGGCACCTGGTCAGGGGAGATGCAATCATGACAGACGGTTGCAGCTCTGCTTCCCCACCGCACTGATTTTGCCTCCTGCTGTACAGATAATTCTAGTGGCCAAAGCTGAGAGGTTACTTACCTGCCAGTTCATCCAACCAGGTCTCTGTAACACAAGGCAGGCCAGTATGCTCATCCCAGATCAACTCCTCGATGGCTGTTTTGCCATTCACCGACCTAGCATTGATCAGCAGCAACACTTGAGATACTAGGGCCCACCTGAGATACTGAGAACACTCACTTCTGTTCAAGGCACCATCGCATGAGGCTTTGCATAAGAAAAAAGAGTTCACAAAATGCTTGGCTAGGTGCTGTAAAGGAGAAGTTAAATACCCGCCCACAAACATCTACAGTGGTACCTTGGGTTAAGAACTTAATTCGTTCTGGAGGTCCATTTTTAACCTGAAACTGTTCTTAACCTGAGTTACCATTTTAGCTAATGGGGCCTCCTGCTGCCACCGCCGCACAATTTCTGTTCGCATCCTGAAGCAAAGTTCTTAACCTGAGGTACGAATTATGGGCTAGCAGAGTCTGTAACCTGAAGTGTCTGTAACCTGAGGTACCACTGTATCTTCACTGCATTGTGTATCTATGCATAGCCAGAAAGCGATTTGAAACAGCTATGTAGCATTAGCTATATCAACCCAAGCTGTACTGCATAATCACATTGGGAGTAGAAAATCTAGTGATAATACTTAATGTCTTTTATTCAACATTTCAATTTATTTGCACGCATTCTAAGATAAACAACTTTTCTTCTCTATACATATTAATTCAATTTAAATAAATAAAGATGCACAATTAGATTTAAAAAAACAGTGCATAACAAACAAAATACCTTCATGAATATAGCAAGCTTTAATTCAGCTATTTGAAGCACTGCACTTTTCACTCTAATTGATTTTAATGGGAGAGTTATTTTACTTAACTTGTTCCCACTGAAATTAAAGTGTTGTAAAAGTGTTCCTGGATTTTTCGGTTAAGGATGCAGAGCTTTTGTTTGCCTATGACCATATATGTGTGTGTGTGTGTGTATAGGCGCGCACACACGCGCGCGCACACACACACACACACACACACACAAAGGCACATATCATATTAGGCACATATTACTGTTGTTTACACTTTTGAAAATCCTGTAAGAAAATCAAGGCAGCTTTTAGAATTATGCATGAGAAAGTCTTGAAGAAGTCAAAAGTTTGGTAAATTTTAACAACTGCACTTGCCCCCTCCGTTTCATGAGATGAACAAGATTCTAGGAAACAAATGGTAACATTTCACATTTCCTACACAGAACCCATTACATCTTTACAAGGTTTGAAGAAATAATAATGCACCTTGCCAGGGTAGATACACAATCAGTTCTGCTTGGCTCTGTATTTGATTAAGGCACTTAAAGAGACATTCTTCAAGGGAAGCTGAAACCCAGTTCTATGAAAAAGGTAAGAGCAAATGATGAGAGTTGTGTTGGGGCCCAGTACTGCTTCATGCTTCAAGTAGCTGGATGGCCAGTTCTTAATGAAAAAGGCTTTGACTTTTCACATAGTCCTTCCCTTAATTCTCATTTCCTGTTATAAAAATTAGAACTGTTAGGATCAACTGGAAGGGTGCTGGATTACATGTTTACTGAAGAAACCTTGTTCAATTGAGAACCTTTGGCTTCCAATCCAGATTTTGATACCGACTTGTCAAATTGAGCAGGACTAGAAGGAGCTTCGGGTACTCTGTAAAAATAAAATAAAATATTTGAAATTAATACCTATGTTCCAAACATTATATCATTTTGTTTTGTTTTCCTGCCAGGAAGGAAAAAAGCAACACACAAATACATCAGCATTCCACTTCATGTTATTCAAATTTTAAAAGTATTGTAAGTAACTTTCACACTGAAACAGTAGCCATGCTGTTGCTTCTTGGGCAGGAAAATAAATTTCAGAAGTTTCAGAAGTAATGCACTGATTGTTGGCAACTGCAGGATATTAGAAGTAAAGCAGATGACGTGAATTAGGATTATATAAGCAAAACAGATATAAGAGTGGGAGACTAACACATTAACTATAGAAAATAGTAACTACTAACAGATTCCTCTTAGATGAGCCTGCCCTTTTCTCTACTGGGGTTGTTATTGCCTCTGCATAAAACAGAACTCTTGCCTTTGACAAAACAATCAGCATGCTTTGGTATCAAATCTGAATCCCACAGAAGACTTAAAAGACAGGTAACCTACATGGGTCAGAAATTATTGCACTGGATATTCATAATGAGTAAATAATTTCTGTATTAATCTATGGAAACAGCTTAATTAGCACTCACAAAGCGATGGGAAGATATATGCATCATATCTAAACAGTAAAATCATGCATACAATGCTACAACAAAAATGGAAAGCCCTGGATACAAATAAAGAAAGAAAAGCCATGCGAGAGAAATGTGCAAAATAAGTTATTGCTGCAAATTGTTGGTTTGGAATGATTATAGCATTGGCCCAGATTCTTCTAGGGGGAAAATCAAAACAAAACATTACTGCCTTTAGACAGAACTATTCAACAAATCCATTTTCCTACTATCAGTAGCGGAGAAAGGTGGGTACAGCCCACCCCTGGTGTCATCCCTGAGGGGGGTGACATCGCCATGGGTGGCACCCCCATGGGACGTGCACTGCTGCCAGCGTACACCCCCCTTGGGACACTCCCTGCTGCAGGCGCACCTCCACGGGTGGCTAGCCCCACCCCTGCGGGCCACTCCGGGTCCTGGAGCAGCTAGCTCCGCCTCTGCTTACTATTTCTGAAAGTAATAACCACAAACTGCAAGTACCCTTGGTGGCCCCAGTATAATACAGAATGTTTTATAACTTTATTTAATAGCAGATTTCAAGATTTTCAGGGCCAGAATAGTCATTGTGAAGTTAGCATTAGGATGGACAGCTGATGTAAATGGAGACAGACCATTTCTGTCACATCAGAACACCAAATTGGATAAAATACTGACTACCCATTCTAGAAAATTTACTGTGCTTTTATTCTGTGGTAGCAGATTAGTGCAACTGTTCAACAAAAAATGTGCAAGCCCTTTCTGAACACTAAGCACATGTATGCGGAAAGTGTGAGCAAAGTAGAAGGCAAAGTGAAGTCAAGAAGCATATGGTAGCTCACTCAGCAACCAAGAAGGCAACAGAGAATCAGGGACAGCTGCTCTTGGGCTGGCTCACCTAGTTTTCATGGACGATCTGTATTTCCAAAATGCAACAATTAGACAAGGCACAACTAAAATAGCCAGGACCAATCCTTGAAGGGAAAAAAGAAATAAATCCAGTGATATGCCGTAGTACCAATTAATAAGACAAAGTAATGATTTTTGTGTTGAGGAAAAGCAATAGTATCAATAGAAGTCACAAGACAAGTTGTTTAGAGCCAGTGTGGTGTAGTGGTTAAGAGCGATAGACACGTAATCTGGGGAACCGGGTTCACGTCTCCACTCATCCACATGCAACTGCTGGGTGACCTTGGGCTAGTCACACTTCTTTGAAGTCTCTCAGTCCCGCTCACCTCACAGAGTGTTTGTTGTGGGGGAGGAAGGGAAAGGAGATGGTTAGCCACTTTGAGACTCCTTAAAGGGAGTGAAAGGCGGGATATCAAATCCAAACTCTTCTTCTTCTTCTTACCTTGTAATGCTCAATGGACATTAAAGCACTCGGGTGGATGAGTTACTTGGCACATATATACCTTGAGCAGCGAGTCCACTGTACATCTGCAGTTACCCCCTTTTGGGGCAGATGTGCAGTTGTCCTCAGAGATTGATTGCAGCAACGAGTTCTTCCTGCCCCTAACAGATGTCTGCAGACTTAGTGGCCCTAATGACAATCAAAGAGCAACTCTCCAACCCAAGCAGTGTGTGAAGCTGAAGCAGAGTCACCAGGTTGCCCCCAAGATTGAGGGGGCCCAGCATGCGTGTGATGTCACACGTATCGCGTGTCATGCACGTGCAGCGGAGGAGACCAAGCACTCTGAAGGAGCTGGCCATTAGCCCTGCGATGTGTCTCACACACACAGCCACCTCAACACTAGGCCCCCTGGAGTTGGCATGCCTGAGCTCAAGACACCCTTACTCCTGAGGATTTTTTTAAAAGCCCCCGTCACACCCAGGTGCAAGAACATTAGAAGTCACAGCATGGGGGAAGTCTGTGCTGAATTTGGAGACAGCTATGTACATTACAGGAGCAAAGATAGGGGAGGAAGCAGAGCTGGCCTCACCAAAGAAATAAATAAACAGCAGATCTTGGAGAAAAGTTTGCACCCTAAGCATATTTGAAAAAGAATCAACATCTTAAACATTTAAACCAAAACTGGAGTAAAAGGTAAAGGAAACACACATTACTACAAGGCATGAAAGTACAATAGCAGCGAAGTAACTTGCTCTGTAATTGCTTACCGATAATAATTGTTGCGGTGTTGTCAGATTCTAGAAAAGAAGTAAATAAAAAGTGTGAGCTAAAATTTGAAGCAATGTAATTGTGGCAGATCGTAGTGTGCTCTTTCTTTTTCTATGCCTGTATGCATTTGTGTGTGTCACATACTGAATAAAATATAGTACAACTAATAACTGGAAATAATCTACTACAGTACACAATGGAAGACTGAATATAGAGGTATTTCACTGGAACCAAGAAATGGGTTTCCCACTTTTAAATAATTCACACACATTCTAATTACTTATTTAAGCCTCTTCCCTTCCAAACATCCCAAAGCAGTTTATAGAATAAAATCCAATACTAAAATGTTAAACATGTTAAACATTTTAGTAGGTATTAAAATATAAACAAACTAAAATAAAATCAGCAGCAAACAATAAACTATGTCAGAGATATATATAGAATTTAAGCAGAATAATATTTAGTCAGAAAAGTCTGAGCATACAAATGTATTTTTAAGTGTCTTACACCCTTAAAACAAATACAAAATGTATCACAAATCTGTAGACAAAGTTAATATAGCAACACAGCTGAATCACCTTCCAAGGAAAGGCTGAGTGAATAGGCAAGCTTTAAGCAGTTGCCTAAATGACAAGATGGCTGCCTGATGTTCACTTGAAGCGGAATCCAAAGGGAAGATGCTGCCACACTAAAGCCCCTGGTCTTATTAGACATAAGATGAACCTCAGCAGAACATGGCACTACTGAGAGTGTATCTCCTGAGGGTCAAAGTGTCCAGGCAGCAGTATACAAGGTAAGGTGTTCCCTGGTTCCAGGTTGTTCAGGGCTGTACATGCCAATAACAAGACAGGAAAATAAGCCTTTGTAGCTTTCACTGCCATACACTCCAACATGTGAATGGTTAACTTCATATGGAGCCTTACATCTCCTGCATTCTAGTTGTCATCCAGCCTGCTTCACTGCTGCAAGTACCGCAGAAAGCCAGGCAGCAAAGTGGGCTCAACAGTGCCAGAGAAGGCATACTGTACAGGGGCAATTATGTGGCTCCCTATTCCAATGTGAGATTAAGGTCTCAGGAGGACTGTTGGCTGCCTACTACAAAATACTCCAGAAGAACCCATCAAATTCCATTAAGTCTCAGGGGGGCGGATCAGATTAATGAGTCCTCCGCAATGCAGAGGAAGGGTACTCACAAGACAGATAAATACATAAGAATGAATATTTATATATGGAAGGTCCCAGGTTCACTGCCCAGCATCTCCAGGTAGCGCCCAGGATGTCCGCTGCTGAAAACCTGGAGACTTGCTACCAGTCTGAGTTGACAATATTTAGCAAGCTACCAACTGTCTGGGTGGAAGGCAACTTCCCATTCTCAGCTCAAAACCATTTCCTGATTTTAAAAAGCTACCACACTCATTAGAAGTGTTATACCGAATCTAAAAACAAGCTTATAAATTTGCTGTCACTACCACCTTTCCGCTGTACCTATATCGTCTGGAGGAAGCGTTGTCTGTGGACCTGGTCCTATAAAAAAAGAGGGGAGTTGTCAGTGGTTTGTTTGTAGGTCCTATACAAAAGAGGGGTGTGTGTTATTTTTATATTTATTTATATCATGCGTTTTTCCCAGACAGGGAGTCAAGGCAACTTATAGATAAAATGGTAACAGCTTTTTTTTTTAAAAAAAAGTAATATTTATTAAAGTTTTAAGGGTTACAAAAAGCAAAAATAAAAACACCATATTAAACAAAAACAAAACAACACATCACAATAAGTAAAAATGAAAGAAAAAAGAGAAAAACAGAAAAATACAAACAATTAAAAAACACAGCAAATCTTCCCATAACTTATCTTTCATTTACTTGTTTCCTTGACCTCCTCACACCTCCCTTTTTTGTATTCTAGTTCGGTTAACTAATTCAGCAAATCCTTTCCATCTTTCCCAATTTTTGTCCTGTAATTTATCTTAATATTAGTGTAACTATACTTTCCCTCCTTTCACCAATTAACAGACTGATTTTTCCTAAACCTTTATAACATTTCTACTAAAACCACATAACTTCATTCCAACATCCTTCTAACATTCATTAATTTTACAATGTTTCTGTAAATAGTCTTTAAATTTCTTCCAATCTTCCTCCACCGACTCTTCTCCCTGGTCTCGGATTCTGCCAATGGTAACAGCTTTAAAAAGTCATGTAAAAACAATTAAATTCTCTCTCTCTCTCTCTCTCTCTCTCTCTCTCTCTCTCTCTCTCTCTCTCTGTGTGTGTGTGTGTGTGTGAGAGAGAGAGAGAGAGAGAGAGAGAGAGAGAGACCTATTAAAAATACAGATAATTACAATAACAAACACCACAGCACCCCCCCAGTTCTTGACAAGGGTCCATTTCCTCCACTCTGGTTCTATCCATAAGCTTACTCCTTGGTCACTCTCCATTTATTGAAATACATCAACTCATAACAGTGAAAAGCAATTGTTTACCGTTTTCTGGGTTTAGGCCATCGTCTCCTCCTCCTCCATCATCTACTCCTCCTCCTCCATCTCCTCCTTCATCTCCTCCTCCTCCTTCATCTCCTCCTCCTCCTCCACCACCACCACCACCACCACCTCCAGTGGTTGGACGAGCTGTGTAAAGAGATTTATATCAACTTTCAAGTGCTGATTGCTCTGCATTCATGTGTTCTTTCAAAATTAGGAGTCAGAATGGTCCGTATAGGGTGCCATATCGTCTCAGGACACCAGGTCCTCTATGGTCTCAGTCTCTGGAATCAGCTTT
This sequence comes from Podarcis melisellensis, assembly GCF_964234715.1. Classification (NCBI taxonomy): domain Eukaryota; kingdom Metazoa; phylum Chordata; class Lepidosauria; order Squamata; family Lacertidae; genus Podarcis; species Podarcis melisellensis. The sequence goes on from NC_138538.1 coordinate 38,784,437, forward strand.
AGAAAGTTAAAATAGTTTTTTAAAATAATAATAATAATAATAATAATAATAATCTGATATTACTTATATTTTGATTTTTTTATAGGCCAACTTTTCTTCAACATCTCATTTTATCTGCATTTTTCCTCTGGTACTTGTCCATCATTGGGCAGGTAACAGAGTGCACGTGGGCAGTCAAGGATTACCATTACTGATGCTACCACTGATGCGGAAGACAGGACAGAACAAAAGACAGAAATGTCTGAGTAGGCTGGTGAAGTGAGCAAAGCAAGCAAGTGGCCCAGGAAGAAGTCACTGCCATGCCCACATTGCTGCCACCAACAAAAGAAGGAAGACTGCACTTCAAAAGTTGGGCTTTCTTTTGTGGGTCAATATGGCAGGGGGTGGGGATGAAGGAGAAAATTCCTTCTGCCCCTTGGTCTTCCTGCCCCAGCAGGAACAACGAGTGAGTCACTGGCCCAGACAGGTGGAGCAGGTGGTGAAAGGGCGAAATCACTAACCAATATCATGGATTGTTACTGGATGAGGAGGTGTGAGGTCCACCAGATGCAGTAATCCCCTCTCCTCACTCCTCCCCCATCTTGGTAAGTGGCTGTGACCCAAGAAGTCAGGAAAACAAAAGAGCCCCATCCATGCTGCCACCAAGAGGTTTAATTATGAAATCTTATATATCCTATTAGCATACATGGAGTAAGATAATCCTGACTTTAATATCTCATATTTAAGTCACATTTTTCTAACTCACGTCTGCTAGAAGTTGTTTTTTTGGTACTTCCATTTGGACGGATGGTGGCAACAGTGGTGGTGGATTCTAGCAGAAAAGAGAGGGGGCAAAGAAATAAGGATGATCTGCTTTAAAGTGCAACACAATAGCTCTGACATTTATTTATTGGATTAGATTTTATTACAGTCAAAGACCAGCTCCCGTAACATAACACAATAAAAACAGCGTTCATAAAGATAAAATATACAATCGGAGCAGATTGCAGCAATAACTCATGAGTTAAAATTGAGATATATACATACACCCATACAACTGAGATTTGGGCTACCATAAAAAAATTGACCCAAAGGGCAACTTCAGCATTTCCCTAGTGAGCTATTTTATTCTAGAGGATGATCTGGGCACAGAATCTGGCTACCAGCCAGGTTGTCTTGTGATCTTTGCCTAAGAGGAGAGAATTAAGTTTAGACTTGTCTGAATGATCGGCGAGCCTCTTCAGCAATGGATCAATAGTGTCTCTACATATCTCAACATAAAAAGGACATCTAAAAAAATGTATATGTTCAGGGCTTCTTATTTCCCCTAATGGGCAGGCGCAAAGTCTCTGTGCGTACAGGATTCTTCTATAGAAGCCTTCCAGAACTGGTGAGGGCAAGACCGAGCTTCTAGCAAGAGTAAAAGCCCTTCTTGCGTTTCTGGATGTGAGGAAATAGAGATATGTTGCTGGAGTGGCTACGTATCTCCCGTTTTCTATGGACATTTATTTATTGAATTTATACCCTGTGATTCCTCCCAAGGAACCCATTTAAGTGTAGGAAGATACTTACGCCTAACACATGTTGGAATAGGAGGTTGCCAGGCATTGTTAGCCCCACATATACTACTGTCATTCCCCACCATAGTATATCCTCGATTACATGCAGATATTATACGATCTCTATAGGTGTACGCAGGCTTATACGCTGTTGTTATTCTTCCATTTTTTATGTCAGGTCTACGGCATACGACCACTGAAAAGAACGGCATTTAGAAATATACTTGTTATTTAAACTATGGCTTGCTAAAGCTTGCACAAGGACTTAACTATTGCCAATAAACTACAGTCTGATGTTAGCATATAAAATTTAAATTGTGGTTTTGCATTACAGGTGCACCCAGCACCCTTTTCTTAACCGTGGCTTGTTTAGCCATCCCACCTCAGACAGTCGCCAAACTGCAATGATAGGAAGGAAGAGTGCCCGGAAAACAAAACAAAGGTTTGCTTATTTGTCTGTGGAAAAATTCGAATTTTACTTGTGGTTTGTTGTATCATGGGCTAGTGTTCTATGCAAACCAGACCAATGTTCTACCAAAGAAGCAGCAGGGACTTTAAACTTGTAAACCTCCCAACTCTGGCAAAAAGGGAATATAATTAGCCATGCCGGTGATAGATTTTTTTTTCTTTAGCCACTTGTTATAATTGCAGTGGTACCTTGGTTCTCAAACACCTTGGTACGCAAACGCCTTGGTTCTCAAATGCCGAAAACCCGGAAGTGTTCTGGTCGTCGAACGTTTTTTGGAAGCCAAACGTCCGATGTGGCTGTCAGCTATTGTTTCCAGGGCCCCTGTACTAATCAGAAGCTGCGCCTTGGTTTTCGAACATTTTGGAAGTCAAATGGACTTCCAAAACGGATTAAATTAGGCGGTTTTGTTTTTGCTATTTATTTTGTGTTTTTGTTGTGGCTTTTTCAGTTAATTTGTTTTTGTGATTGTGTGGAACCCAGTTTAGCTACTGATTGATTGTGTGACTATGGAAATGGATAACCCCTCCACCACATACAAACAATGACTATCATCAGTGCAGGTAAGAATTTTTTTAAAAAAACATTTTTTTATCATCTACAATACAGTGGTACCTCAGGTTAAGTACTTAATTCGTTCCGGAGGTCCGTACTTAACTTGAAACTGTTCTTAACCTGAAGCACCACTTTAGCTAATGGGGCCTCCCGCTTCCGCCGGAGCATGATTTCTGTTCTCATCCTGAAGCAAAGGTCTTAACCTGAAGCACTATTTCTGGGTTAGCGGAGTCTGTAACCTGAAGCGTATATAACCTGAAGCGTATGTAACCCAAGGTTCCACTGTACTGCCTTATTTATTTTATAGTACAGTATGTTGAATATTGCTTTCATTTTATGGATCAATGGTTTCGTTAGATAGCAAAATTCATGTTAAATTGCTGTTTTAAGGGTTGTTTTTAAAAGTCTGGAACAGATTAATCCATTTTGCATTACTTTCTATGGGAAAGCGTGCCTTGGTTTTGGAACAGACTTCCAGAACGGATTAAGTTTGAGAACCAAGGTACCACTGTATGTTTATTTTGCATTTATTCTCTATGTAAAAGCTATGTATCAATGAATGGTTCAATTCCTGTATTCTTGATACCTTAATGTGAACCTCTGAACTACAAATTTCCTATATATTTCTCTCTCAAAAATTGTTTGCATAGTTTATCAGCACAAATGTTTAGGATGTTTAGAATATAGGCTGCTCTTACCTTGAGTCTTCCAAAACATGGGAAGCTACAGGAATGGTATGTTAAGGACATTTTAATGGTCTGGTTGTCATGGAAGATGGACGATAAGTGGATGAAATATGATTCCTGAGGCTCCAGAGTATGGGGGTACTCAAGATAATGAATGAAAGAAGATAATATAGAGGAGCAAGACCTGTGACCTCTCTTTACGTATGAGTGTTATTGGCTAATAATGTATTGTGTTTGGAAAATCTTGTAAAAGCTTTGGTAGAATGTGCCTTTGAAGCAGTTCTCCTAACTGGTGGTTTTGGTTTAGAGAGGCTTCCCTACTGCAATGGTTCCTCTAATAAACTGGGTCCCTACCAGATGCTGAGCTTGTATAGCTCTCTTGGTTGCATTTTGCTTTAAGGTGTTATTTCTTCACCTAGGCATGAACCATTAAGGGGTGGTTTGGAAGTAAATTCTTAGCACACCTGTTTGGGGTTTATTTTATTTTATTTTATTTTATGGATAGGTTGACACACTTCTGGTGACTTCAGATAACTAATTAAGCTGATTAAAATATATAATTTCAATCCAACTAAATTTCTACAGGTCTATAAACTACTTCAGAGACAGGCATTCTCAAAGTTCCTGCACAGATAGCTCTTAGAATGTAGAAAGCCAAACAAATCTAAATCTATAAAGGATAACAATTACTACTTAATACTCCTCCATTTATTGCAGGAAACATTATATTTATATTGTTTTTATTCTTCCTAGCACCCTGAGCAAAACAACCTAAAGGCAATGATTAAGTCCAAATGAATTTAATCAAATACATAGCTCACAACCAAATCTAGGTTCCTTTGTTCTCAGTGGGACATAATAGTGATTATTTTAATTGGACCAGACCATAAGCTCCTCTGAAAATGACTCAGGTTAAAACAAGCAACTCATTGAGGGGGCAGTGCAGTGTGGGCATCTCCCACACTGAATCACTTGCAGTCCCACTGAAAACCTCACAGGCTGAACAGCAGCAGCATAGTGCTTAGCAGACTGCAAAGTTAGCAAATTCCAAGAAGGATTTACTTTTTTCCTGCCACTGTTCACAAAGGACATTAACATAGTACAGGAAAGGTACCAAACATTAGTTTCCATCACCTTTACATTCAGGTGCAGCTGGACGCCACTCTCCGTTCACACCATCTGCAGCCACTAAACATGTAATAGTAGGGCTTCCAATAAGTGAGTAATAAGCATTACAAGTGTACGTCACTGTTGTGCCATAGTCATAATGTTTATCGATTGACTCACTGTGTTGACCATTGGCAATCTTAGGAGGGGGGAAACAGGGGATTCCTGGGGATCAAAAGCAACATTAAGCGTTCAGTAGGACGACAACTGTAAAAGCATCTCTGTTAGCATTGTATTTGGACTAAAGTTATTTTCATGGAAAAGATGTTCTACTTTATGAAGTAATCTTCTCATAATTCAAGGCCTGAGCATCCATTTTAGCTGTCACCCAAACACTGAACTAAAGTGGACTTTAGGTATTAGGTGTGTAGGTATTACAACCTCCTCAAAAGCAAACTAGATCTTCTGTGAAGCAAGCTAGCCTTGAAGCTTCACAGAGGGAGCTGTCAAAGCGCCAGTGCCACCTTCAGAGCAAGGAATGCTCGGGGGCGGCGGCTGTGGCCTCAGCTTCCTTACTATTAGCCTTTATTTCCCCTCATGCATGCCTATGGAGACAGGGCTGCCTTCACAGCTGTGCACAGAAAAATAATAAAGGCTGAACCCAAAATGCAGGGTATCAAATGGAATTTAATGACAATATACATAGTCCATATACAATTTCATATCGCTGTCGAACAAATTCATACATGACATAAAACCAAAATAGATAAACCACAGGTATGTGAATGCATGAAAGGAAGTGACTAAAACTGTATATACCATAGACAGAATGGTCAGACAAGGAAAGGTTACAAAAACAAGGACCCTATTATACCAAGGGAAAGCAATGAGAGTATATGAATGCCCTAAGTCACTTTATCAACCATATTTGCTTGTAGGTCAAATAAATTTGCTGAATTCCATAGTTTTTTAATTAATAAAAAGTATTTTTAAATGATGTAATAAAGGATGAACCACTGAAAACCACTGGGAGCAGGGAGAGAACCTCCGCATGCAGAAAACCACTTGAAAGGTATGTAAAGAGGCCCAGAAGAGACTGCTTTAGATGAAAAGGCAAATGATGTTCCAGGAGGTTTCCAGTAATTCAGGGGGATCTGACCCAATTGCTCCCCAATCCCTCCACAGGTGAAACTCGTAATTCCAAGAGTATGTAAGTCCCCACAAGTTATATAGGGCAACCAATGGATGATTCAAATTCAGGCTCCTCAGAGGCCATTGTTAAGTATTAAGCACTCAGGCCAAAAGGTGAGCCCAAAAAATAGGTAAAAAAATGTTGAAGCATTATGGAATCTGCTGTAGCCAAATTAATTAATTCGTTTCATTTCATATTATATTTTTATCTCACCTTTCCTCCAATGAGTTCAAGGTGGTATACATGATTCTCTCCCCTGCTCCCATATGAAAAACCACAGAGATGATGACCTTCTGGTGCTCCCCAAACTAACCCCTTTCACCAGTGGCTCAGTGAGCACAATGTGGGATTAGTGCAATGCACATGTTCTATTTGCACTGCTTTACTCCCTTAGATTCTCTTGTCTTAATAAGAACAATGAAGCAAAGATGCTTCCACTAAAACTTAAATGCTAAATTAAACGGAAGAAATCGTTTCTGTTCCAAGAAACGTTGAAAAGTGGCTTAATGGACAGGCTCTGTAGGGTTCCTGATTAACAATATATCCATTTGTAGGGAATGGCAACGGTTTGAATGACTTCAGCAATTCCTTATGCACACGACTTCTCCTTGATCTAATACCAATTCCATCAGCTCCCAACTACAGTATGTGTCATTTTGCAAACAAATGGGTTATTTCAGAACACCAATTTCCTGCTCTGGGGAAAGCTGTAGGTGAAGTCAGCTAGTTGGCAACAACCATGACGGTGTGTATATGGTACATGATCAGAAAATATCTTGAACTCTGTATATTGGTTACACTTTTGCAATAAACAAAGTAACACAGTAACACATTGAGCTCACACTTAATAAATTCAAACTAGCTCATCTTACGTTGGCAAAGTGGAAGGTCTCTATTCCAATTAACGTTGTTGTTTATAAGCCTACATCGAAGAGTATTTATGCCTACTATTCTGTACCTAAAGAGAAAGACAAATCTTGTATTTTAATGCACGGGACATAAAGTGTGCAGATAGAGCATATTTCTTATCTAGTACACTTGCTTTATTTAGACTATATCCCATTCTACAGAGTCACCACTGTGCTAAGTTGACATAAACAGAAAAAAATAAAATCAACCACCACCAGTTCAAAAGCAGTTACAAACAACACAGCAGCAAGAATATAATAACAGTAGGATTGAAGCCAGTTCAAACAACACTGAATGAGACCGGGTAAAGCGGTCTTCACTTGCTGCTAAAACAATGTGAAAATGAGACCAGGGGAAACTTCCTGGGGAGAGGATTCTAAAGGTGGGGCAACTGAAAAAGCCCATTCTCTGGGTGCTCTCAGTCGAGGTTGAGACAAGCTAGCAATTTAATTTAATTCCAGATACAGGAATTATCTCTTTGTTAAAGAGTGCCCAGAAAAAGTGATACCAACATAAAAACGCCAGTAGCTTGGACATAGTGCCTTTGTAAGCAGCAACCTAGGCTTTCAAATTTCATCATAGTGGACTTCCTCAATTCAAGGTGAAGTACTTGAAACACAATTCAAGTATCTAATCCAGGATTGACATTCAGCTATGATGGGGAGTAGTGTGTGACCTCAAAAACAAAGGTGAGCAGTAAAGGCAGGAATTCATGATCTTCCCAACAGACCTTATGTCATTAAAAATGCCATCCCACCCCACTTGAGTTTATTGCCGTTAAGGAAATTACTTTCCCAAAGCGATTATAAACAAAATCCACTATTATTACACCATATTGCTGGGTGTAGTGTGGATTACACAAAATATTATTGTGTCTACTTTGCTGGAGAGAAGGGATTGTAGAACACAATTGTAGATAAAATCCATGATTATCACACCATATCATAGGGGGCAGAGCTGTGGTTGAGAAAGTGTGGATCACATGAACTCTGCAAAATATTATTATGTCTATTTTGCTGGAGAGAACGGAAAGTTAGAGGGGCATATGAAAACCCTCTAATATAGTTATTCTAGCATATTTATTTTATTTTATTTTTAGAGAAATGAACAGAGAACCGTGGACTTGCTTGAAGCAGCAGTGCACTTAATTAAGGGCTGCAAGGAGTAAAAGGAGCCAGGGAAAGAACTGGGGATTTCATCAGTGAGTGGAAATACATCCAGATGCCAGCATTGAAAGACAGTTCTACACACTGAGAAATAACCAAATGAAAGACCTGAATACACATTTCTCAGAAGCCAGAGCTTGCCGTTGCTCAGTTACCAAATCAACCAGAAATGGTAGACCTATTCTTAGGTGCTGCTTATTTGTGTTTATTAATTTATTTGGAGTATAATAACAACACAACTAGATAAGAATTAATGTCAAAAATCTAGCCTAATATTTTAACAATTAATATATGTCTGTCATGAGCCCCTCCCAGGAGTTCTAAACAAAGCAAAGTAGGTACAAGGCAACCTACAACTCACCCCTCATTACAGCCTAGAGTTATTTCATCACCTAGCCGCAAGTCTCTTGATTTTATTATTCTGCCATTCTCTAAATTTATAGTAGGACATCGCCTTCCTAACAGGAAAATCAAAACAAGCATTAGCACATGAAGCCTTGATTTCTTTAAAAATAAAATAAAAAGGGTACACTACAGACACCAAGGCCACTTCCAGATGATCTGTTTGAGCAGTCATCCTGATTTGTTTGGGGAGAGGTTATACGACATTGTATCAAAAAAATTATCTCAGTATCTCCAGTGCAATTCCCTGTCGCATTCTTTACTGCAAAATGTCCAATTTTTTTTTTAAATCAGATTTGGTGCACAAGAGAACCAAATACATGTCAACTGTGCTACCTGAATTTGTTGGTATTTAATTGAATCCCTCCTACAATATAGAGACAGTCTGAAAGTGTCCTTGGAAATACTATATTCATTAAAGGATAATTCAATAACCAGTTTTACTGGTAGTTTTTGGACTGTTGCTGCTGACACTATCCAGTATCAAAACGTTGACATCTGAGATCATTAAAAACTCTATTTTGTTTACTATAAAGTTGTAATAGTACTCCCACACCCCTGTATTTATGACAATAGGTAAAACAAAGGTATATTTGTTCAAATAATTTTAAGAGTTATACTTTTAAGTACAGTAGTTTTGTAAGCATACTATTCATCTGCCATGGTGGAGAAAAATCAGGCCGGGGCAGCTTCTAGTCATTATTTAAGGTGAGAACCTCCAATACATCCTCCTCACCTACTTTTGGAGAAGAGGTGACAGTGTTGGTACCTCTCACCTTCACAATATTATAGTGTATAGTGTGACTTAAGGGTCATCAAGTCCAACACCCTAAAATGCAGGAATCTCAACTATATCATACATGACAGATGGCCATCCAACCTCTGCTTAAAAGCCTCCCAGGAAGGACAGTCCATCAGGTATGTTCTGTGAGGAGAATCAGAACTTACAGGGTTAAACAGTTCTGTGTATTGTCTAGCGTACTAAGGTGTGGCTTGGCTGATGAACCGGGAGGATGGCTGCTATGCTGTTCATTAAAGCCTCTTAAGATTAGAAAGAAGCTTGCGTATGTACTGCAATTTATTGCACCTACACAAGGCACACACTGCTGCGATACTCTGCTTGGAGCCAGGAAGAAGTCTGAAGGCTCAGAGGCACAGGGAAGTGTGCTAGACACCACTCTTGCCCAAGAGGTTATGGGAGCTGCCACGTCATGCCTGTGTGTGGGGGTGCAGCAAGACCAGCTGGAGCTCCTGCCTAAGGTTTAAGGCAGCGAAGCTTCACTGGGCTGTTTTGCCCCCTTTGTTCCCTTTTAAACATCTGGTACTTCTGCAAACTTTGGGGTTCATTCAAACATGCTATTTCATTTCCCTGATTTAAGTCTCCAATGTTCTACAAAAGAAAAGCCTCCTTTATTATTTCCTAACTTTCTGCACTGTTTGGACCTCCTCCAGTTCATAAGCAAGTTACTGACATAACTGGTCTGATCTAAGGTGGCTGTTCAACAGTTTTAGATATTCAGAAAATTAAGTGAAACTTACCTCGACAAAACCTAGGATTTTCTACTGACCATTTTGAATCAGCAAGACATGTAATAGAAAGATTCTGTCCAGGAATAGGCTCATAACCTGGGATACAACGGTACTGCAAAACAGTCCCAGTAGGATAGCTGTCTCTTGGACTCCCAGTCCTTAGGCTAGCATTGGTTACATACAGATAGGAGCAATCACCTGGAAATAAAAATTCAGAGGAAGTTCTGAAGCTATGGGAGAGAAAACAAGGTTCATTGTAGTGCAGAACTCTGGATAATTCATAAATCTTTATGACATTTTCCTCTACTGGGATCTATAGGACCATGTTCCAATCGATTCTGGGAGTTCATGTGCAGAGGACAGCTGGAAGAAGACTGGCACCATTAAGACTTATAGAGTAATCATAACTATGTCTCTTCAGATGTAAGCTCTCTCGAATTTTAAGGGGCTTGCTTGTAGGTAAGTGAGGTTCAGATGGAAGCCTTATTTACCACCTGCTACTCACATGGCAAATACCGCAAGTGGTTGCCTTTTCATCTAAACAGACTTGTGAGAACCATATGGGTGGCACACCTGCTACCACCATCTAATGACTAACAGGAGTCAGAGGGAGCTCTGTGCAAAGGATGCAAAGAGGGAACAGGTCCAATTAATGGTGGCTATTTTAAATAAACAGGACTTCAAATAGCAGATTAAGGAGCATTCCCAGAAAGATGACACTGCCGAACTTTCCTTGGAATAATACCATATTTTAGGACAGTTATGTCTATTTACTTAAAGTAGGGCTGGAAGATGAACCAATATGGCATGTTACCAAGAGGCAATATTCTTAAAGTATAAAAATCGTAGGGCCATTTGGGGGCAAAAAGCTCAGAAGGCCAAGGAGCAATGTGAATCTTCCATCACTGGCCAGCTCTATCCATTCCTTTGTGTGAGCAGACTGGCCATCTAGTTAGAGCAACTACCTTTTATAATTATATCCCTGCAGAGCCTGTGTGAATGTGTTGTATTCTTGAGGGATCTTGAGTAGATGAAGCTAATAAATAATTTTGTAGATTCATACAAAGTCCATGTTGTCTTCCTCCAATCTGGGTTGCATTCATGGCACATCCCCAACAAATATCCTAGCTCATTTGAAACCTTGCCGGTAACCTTTTGATTGGCCCCAACAACTATTTATTATTGCCATACCATGACCTTCAGTTTTTCAAGAATTAAAGTATAATCCTTTTATCTGAAGATAAGTTGTATGCAGCAACATTTACCCTCAGCGTTTGACAGTTTGCTGTTTTATGAAGTTTTGAAGGCAACAAGAAAAGGACACCCTTAACTTTTAATGCCCTAAATTTACAGGTTTTGAAGTAACTGGCCTCTCAGTCCATACACAGAAAGTGGCCTTCTTGCGCTTAGCTTTCCAAAACAACACAAGAGGCCGGCAGCTCGTCTGGCAGATATGCCAACAGTCTGAACGAGGCGGGGTACTACCGAAATGCATTGAACCCCCTCACCCTACCTCACACCCCACCCCACCTCGAACTCTGGAAAACGAGAGAAACAGCAGCAGCGGCGGCGACGCCAACAACAAAGGCCCGCTGGAGTAACTTGTAAGAGGCGCCATCGCAGCAGCACAGCAAGGAGAACCCAGAGTCAGAAAAACAGAAAGCACCCCAACGGAAAAGCAAGGCGACGTGGCGGGCCCGGGGAACAACTCGAGGGGAAGGGAGCGGCGGCGCTTTTTTCAGCCAAGGGGCGTGAGCACTAGCGTGGTTTCAGGTAAGGTACTCCAGGAGGAGGGCGAAGAGAGCGAGCCGGCTCCGCCGTTATCGGTTCCCGGCCTTACAGCCCCAGAGCCGCGCGCATGCCGGTTGGAGGCGGCGGGAAAGGCGCGCGTTCGGGATTGGCGGGTGGGAAACGTAGGTAGAAGAGCCGCGTAGTGCGCTCGGTATCGCGCGGGGGAAGAGAGCGCGAGCCCCCGCTGGGACGCGGTCACCCGCGGGTGGTGTGAGGAGGAGCAGCGCTGACCGACGCTTCTCCACTTAAAATTCTAGCCCTCATCCGAGCAAGTTGCTCACAGGAGCTCTCCTAGCAGTTGCAACAACCAACTTGCCTTGCGCTCTGGCGTCCTGGATGTGCTCAGGGCATGCGATGGATCGCTGAATTCGCTCCACAGTAGGCGAACATGAAATGGCAGCCTTAGTTGCAGGAGTGCCAACATGGCCCGGCAACCTGGGTGCCAGGGCCGTGGGTGCCATGCAGGTGAATGGCCCTGGCGCCAAAATTCGTGGGTGCCTGGCCCCTTCATGGGGAAGTTTGTGGATGCTCAGGCACCCAGGACCTATGCTTAGTTCCATACACAATACTAGGGCTTGGCAGTGCCTGATTTACGTACAAGCTAAGCAAGCTATAGCTTAGGGCCCCACTCTCTTGGGGCCCCACCAAAAAATTTAAGGGAATGGATGTACATTTTCCAAAATATGAGATAAAAACAATACTGTAAAATAACATATACAGCAACAGTGTTTTGTGTTGTATAGGCTCCTATTTGTTATGCGCAAATAAAAAATGGTTTTAGATTACCGGTAGATCCATAAATTACCATATAGCATATATTCAACACACACAAAAAAGTGACAAAAGACAGCTGGACATATAAAGGGCCCCATTACCTTCAGTAGCTTAGGGCCTCATCAGACCTAAATCCGGCCCTGGGGCTTGGACATTCCCCCCCCCCCATAACAAGACCCCTTTTCTGTCCTGTGTAGTTACGTACTACTTAGACCCGTCATAATGCCTTAGTGCCATAATGCCGGTAGTGTAGTTCCTTTCACCCACCTACGCTATCCTATAATGCCTCTTTCTGGCTCACCCACAGGGTTTAACAATCCAGAATTGCTCTTCCCTCTAGTTCTACTTGCAGCCAATCCAGTTTTTCTCCTACCTTCACTTTCATTTTTCTGTTAAATTTTTCTTCTTTTGATTCCTTCATCCTCTGTTCCCTTTCACTTATTAGTTCCCTGCTACTTTCCCTTCAGCATCCTGCTTTTCATGGAGCTGCTGTCAGCATTTAAGCAGTGCTTCACAGCTCCTGCCACTACCTGTGTTTCCATTTGAGCAAGTTTGGAGAGGCGTGGCATGGAAGGCAAACAAAGCAGCAGCTCTTGAATCCTTCTAACAGATCAGTTTGAGAAACAATTGCAGGAAAGTAACAGGGAGAAACAAGGTTACATTACTGGAATGCTTTTATTATTTTTCACAAATCAAAAAACATTGTGCAAATACCTTGGAACATGAGATTCCAGCATTGTACTATTTAACCTGGACAGCAACATGAAAGAAATTCTAGGCATTTCCCCCTCAAATATAGAATTTGAAGGCAAATGTGTTGTTTACAAGTTCTTCACTTACACCTACCAGTTTAGCCTATTTCACACACTCATGCATGTCCTTTTTCAGGGTCTGAACTAATCCTGACCTGGTTAACTGAAGATGTATTTAAAAAACAAAACATATCTATGTTCTACTAATAGGAACATGCAAAGACAAGGCATGCTTCTATTTACTTACTAAAGTGCATAATAGTGCAGTAATTACTCTTTCATAAAGCATATAGTTCAATCATATTTCATTTTTAAAATTATTGCTATGTGCAGAGCTTTGGGTAATAAAAAGAGAAGATAAGTCACATTTAGCTACTAATCTAATATGGACAAAACTGGTATGTATAACCAACTCCTCACTTACTTTGGGCCATTGACAATTACAGTATTTTTTGCTCTGTAAGACTCACTTTTTCCCTCCTAAAAAGTAAGGGGAAATGTGTGTGCGTCTTATGGCGTGAATGCAGGCTGCGCAGCTATCCCAGAAGCCACAACAGCAGGAGGGATCGCTGCTTTCGCTGCGCAGTGATCCCTCTTGCTGTTCTGGCTTCTGGGATTCAGAATATTTTTTTCTTGTTTTCCTCCTCCAAAAACTAGGTGCGTCTTATGGTCCGGTGCATCTTATAGAGACTTTTTATTCTTTATCATTCCCATATACTACAGCTCCAACATCTGTGCTTTCATGTCTGTTTGGAACTAGTATATTGTATAATATTTGGTGTGCAATCTATGGAATGCTGTGTGGCAAACTCCTAACACTCAAACTGTTACATTCATTCCAGTGTGTATTTGTGTGATCGAATGCTTTATATTCTGTTGTAGCCAATGGTGATCTGTCTGAAGATGACACTGAATATTTCAGTTACAAACCTGAATTTGGATTGCATTGCCTACTCAGTGGCATTAAAAGAGTCCAAGCTGAAGGCAGTAAGCCCCATTGCATTGAATTCTCACATATAAAGCTAAGGTATATTGTTACATCTGCTACAGGCTGCTGTGAAACAAAACCCCTGCTCTGTGTCAGGGCACACTGCTCTGACATTGGCGCCCAGTACGTTTCAAAGCACAATTCAAAGCGGTGGTGCTGATCTTTAAAGTCCTAAACGGCCTCAGCTCAGTATACCTGAAGGAGCGTCTCCACCCCCATCGTTCAGCCCAGACACTGAGGTCCAGTGCCAAGGGCCTTCTGGCGGTTCCCTCACTGCAAAAAGTGAGGTTACAGGGAACCAGGCAGAGGGCCTTCTTGGTAGTGGCGCCTGTCCTGTGGAAAGCCCTCCCCCCCCATCAGAAGGAAATAAACAACTATCTGACATTTAGAAGACATCTGAAGGCAGTTCGGTTTAGGGAAGTTTTTAATGTTTGATGTTTTATCAGTTTTTTAATATTCTGTTGGGAGATGCCCAGAGTGGCCAGGGAAACCCAGCCAGATAGATGGGGTATAAATAATAAATTTATTATTATTATAAATAGTAGTAGTATTATAGTAGCAGTAGTAGGCCCACTTTAAAGCTGGCCGGAGGTGCTAGATAACCAGAGACTCTACTAGATGAAAACTGGGCTCCTCCCTGAAAAGAAGGATTATTCCTGCACTGGAAGAGTTAAGCTTTCCATGTGCTCAATCAACTGGTCTTTTCTGACAGAAAAGAACCTTCTCTATCTGGAAAAGTGAATCAATCAAGAAGCCTGGGGTGGTGCCAAGTTCTCTGACTGAGACATGCTCATTATCCAACCTATTTTAGAAGCTACTGTTTAACTAAGATAAAATGCTTTTGTGAGCATGTGTACTAGACTAGAGCCTAGTTGTACAGTTAAGGGCACAAAGACAACAACAGCTTTGGTAAGCCATGCAATGGGGTGACAGTATCATACCCTCCAATAATTATCTGATGAAAATAGGGACACCCTATTCAATGATAATAATAATTTTATTGTTTATACCCCCCTCATCTGACCAGGTTGCCCCAGCCATGCTGGGTGGCTTCCAACATATATAAAAACATCATAAAACATTAACAAACCTCCCTATACAGGGCTGTCTTCAGATGTCTTTTAAAGCTTGCATAGTTACTTATCTGCTTGTCTCGGGGGGAGGGGTGGTAGTCACATAACTCCATGCCCTCCAACATTTCTCCGATGAAAATAGGGATGTTCTAAGGAAAAGCGGGACATTCCGGGATCAAATAGAAACCGGGACGGCCTCTGTAAATCTGGAACTGCCCCTGGAAAATAAGGACACTTGGAGGGTCTGCAGTATGTATCTACTGAATGATTATCAGATGTCATAATGATTTGTTTTATTGTTGAGGCACTGAGCATGGGTACCATTATAATGAACCAAAATCAGCATAGGATTGCACTTGAATGATTACCTACTAATGGCTGTGCTTTTAAAACACATATTTGCATTCTGAATCTAAGACAACAGCACATTACTCACAACACTAGTTTTAGATATACAAAAGGAAATTTCAGACATCCCTGACCAGAAAGCATCTTGGTCAACGCAGGCTGTTTGTGGCAGAAACAACCCCCAGCATTAAGAAGATTATTATATTACAGCAGTGATTTTAGTCAATTAGGATCAAACTGCTCATTAATAAGCAGTCACATTCATATGTCCTGGCATTTAAAACATATTTATTATTTACCTCTTGATGCAAGCAGGGAGTCATTATCAAAAACATTCCCTCATAAAACTGTGCAAAAGATACAGCAGTATATTGTGCGTAGAGGCAATAGGTAGTATATTAATTCTATGGCAACATATTTATCCTAATTGTAAGCAGGATTGTGTACTTCGGTAGCATCACATTGGAATGTGGTTATGGTATGCTTAAATATATTCTATGGAAATTGCTTAATTTTGTGGAACTGTCCCCTATATGTTTTCTTTATAAACATCAAGAGTAACGGTAAGTCTGCAATCCTATGCATACCTACCTGGGAATAACTCCTATTGAATAGGGTACTTCTGAGTAAACAAGGATAAGAGTAGGAAAGCAATTCTTATTTTTATCTGTAAGCCATCTTGAGACCCGCCAGGAAAAAGGCAAAGCATAAATAAATTAATAATATTAATAATAGGAATGATTACACTAAACCCTTTTTAGTGGGCTCAATCAGCAGAAATAAAAAATATGCTATTAATCCATTATGTAACACAGAGCTTTCCAAACTTTTCATGTTGGTGACACACTTTTTAGACATGCATCATTTTGAGACACAGTAATTTGCTGGCAAACCGGAGATTAAACTAACCCCTTTCCAGCCCCAAGAGAAGCGCGACACACTGGCACACTAATGTGTCGCGACACACAGTTTGGAAAGCTCAAACTCACTGCATATAGATTTCTCTCCATTCTGTTCAGGATTCAGAAAAAGACACACAATAATGCCTGAATGAACTTCTGAACCTACAATGCCCTGCCCTGCAAATTACGCTATGCCAAACTATGCCTGGGTATGAATGTGTGGGCTCTGAGAGACATGGTGGGCATTGACTTTGCTCCTCCCTGGCCATTCTGTATCTATGCCATGGCTTGCCTTAAGAACTTAAGAAAAGCCTGCTGCATCAGGCCACTAGCCCATCTACTCCAGTGTCCTGTTCTCACAGTGGCCAAGAGATGCCTGAAGGCAGGCAGAACACAAGCAGAACGGCAATCTGCTCACTTGCCATTTCCAGCAGCTGACATTTAGAGGCATATTTCATCTGACAGTGCAGATGGAAAATGCCATAGTGCCTAGTAGTCGTTGATCTCCCCATGAATTTGCCCAATCCTCTTTTAAAGCCATCCAAGTTGGTAGGCATCCCTGCCTCCTGTGGGAGTAAGTTCCAGTTCAACAGTGAGTTGCATTAAGTATTTTATCTGACCCTCAAAATCTGCTCCAGAAGGTTGGGGGACTCTTTGGAATAGCGTTGGAACTGCAGGAGAGAAGGAGAATCGGCAAAAAAAATCACCTTCCTCCCCATTCTCTTGATGGAAACCTCCATTAGATCAAAGAACATTTCATCAACATTGATGGACACCATTGGATATAACTAATATTTCCCATAGGTAAACCTGAAACACTGTGAAATTAGTGTACCCATAGCATATATTCAAATGGTTATACATTAAAATAAATTATTAGTATTTAATAAGAATTGCCTGACTTTCTCAAGCCAATGGCCCATCTTTAGTAGTATGTCTACCAACAGTGAAAGACAGATGTTTCAGGATGGTTAGCAAGAAAGTGTCATTCTAGAGTCTGTTATCTCTCGTTATTTCTATTAATCCAAGCCATGAAAATGGATCTTCCACAGCCAAATGAATCTTGCCTGTGCTCTTGGAAACCTTAATGCTAGCAATTTCATTAAGCTGTGTCTATTTTTAGAATGGGCACTGAAAAGCTAAGATATCATATCTCCCCATGATTGAATGTCTATGAAAAAAAGCTCCAGAAACATTTCAGAGTTCCCACAGAACCAAATGAGAAAAACAACTATAGATTTTGCTTGGACTTTGTGGCAGTACTGTCAGTGTTTCACTGTCACATATTTAAGAAAATTCATCATGTCTTCATGCCTGATATGTAGGCAGAAGACTCCTCTCAGGATCTCTTCTACAAGGAATAATCTTCCTAAGTATTAACAATGCAATTTAGGTTGGGCAGACAAAACACGGGTTGTGGTTGTGATGATAGCAGACAAGAAACATAACACATAAGAACAGCTTCCTGGATCAGGCCAAAGGCCCATCTTGTCCAACATCCTGTGCTCATAGTGACCATCATGAACTACATTTCTCAGAGCTTACCTTGTCAGGAACTGGGTGATTTAAATAGATTTGAAAGTGATTTAAATTTGAATGGCAAATATGTCTTAAAGATACATGATTTCTCGAAGATCTAAAAGTGCATCACCAGAGCTTGAGAGGTTCAAAATGAGTTTGCTCTAGAGCAGGTATGGTGAATATCTGGCTCTCCAGACATTCCTGAACTACAACTCCCCTTAGCCCCTGGTAAGCATGGCCAATGATCAGGATAATGGGAGTTCAACAACATCTGGAAAGCCAAAGGTTCCCCACACCTGCTCTAGTATTTAGATCAGGCACAACCAAACTCGGCCCTCCAGATGTTTTGGGACTACAATTCCCACCATCCCTGGCCACTGGTCCTGTTAGCTAGGGATGATGGGAGTTGTAGTCCCAAAACATCTGGAGGGCCGAGTTTGCCTATGCCTGATTTAGATGTTGAGTAGCGTATTTTTCACAAAGCAGATTTTCAGCACTACCATTTTTAGAGATGTTAAGAGAACTTGTCATTGGTCCAGAAAACTAGCTAGTCCACCACGCTTTAGTCTCCTGAGACAACAACTACATTTAGCACTCAGGATGTTGATCAAGTGCAAGGGGTTGCAGTCCCAGGTGGCTTATTTTCTGAGGCCTCCGTGACGATTTCCCATCACACAAGCGGAATGCTTCTACAGTGCTATGCCAGCTGTTCTCTGGAAAGGAGAAACCAAATGCAAAAGTGAAAACTATGAACATTTAGATCCTAAAGGAATTCCACATTGCCATTCTCAATATTTCTTTTCACTTTTTACAAAATTGTGCTCTACTTCTAGAATGATTAAGTCTTCATGGCATCTCCACCTTCAAAACCTCATTCAATATACTCATCTAGCTGCCAAGTTCATTGGACCACCCCTTCTCTCAGCATCTGTAGGCATGTTTGTTATGCTACTCTAGCCTAACTCAGCCCTTGGCCATCTTTAACTTGTAACACATGCCTTTATTTCCTCCCCAAAATGGCTAATTGGTATTGTACATTAAAAAAAACTTTAACTTGTCATTTTCCAAACTATGATTAAAACAAAAACAAAAACAGATCTATTATTTAAAAAGGCACACAAATCCATTTGCAATCATCAATCTGGCTTGAAACACACTGATCTGCAGAAATATTGCAAATGAATTCTACAGAGTTTTCTTCTCTTTGACTACTACAGAGTCAGGGAAGTCCACTGTCTGTCCTTGTCACACCTATATCCTGTGTTATTATCTTTCCATATAATAATTTTAATCAGGGTTCATATGGAATTCAAGTGAGTATAACAAATCTGACTGCAATGAATTCCACACATGCTCAAAAAATAATTTTGCATTGCTCATCACATTTGTTAATTTTGCATTTTGAAGTGCATTCAAACCAATTAAAGCTGCAGTGCTACATTTATGAGAGATCCCCACTCAACTCAGATGGATTTACTTTTGAGTAAAACTTGCTCAAAGACAACTTTTGTGGAGGTGTCCAATAACTTCATCTGCAAAATCGTTCTTTATAATATGTATTTCATGCATTCATGCCAGCTGTTCATCATTTAATGATTATTAAATGTGAATGTAATAATGTAAATATTAAATGTAAATACTTGCAAATACTCACAAAGTTGAGCTTAAGCGACCTGTCACTGGCACTTTTTTTTTTTAATGGACATTGATGAAATGAACACAGGAATAAAAACAAACAATGCTTGATTCAAGAGTTCTTTAAACCTTATTTTGTATTTCAGGCCTTGACACCAAAAAGCACTTTTATTTCTAGGGCAGCCTTCTCCAACCCTGTGTTGGGACTAGTGGGAATTGTGGTGCAAAACATCTGGAAGACACTAAGCTAGGGGAAGGCTGCTTTAGGGTATGGTTCACATCAGAATATATATTTTTGTCTTTCATACACCTCTTTTAAATGCTCAAAGACCTGTCCAGGGTTAAGAGATGCTAGGTTTCAGTCTGAAAACTGAAAGTGGCTGTGGCCAGTCATAGCTCTCTGATGATTGTGCAATGTCTGCAAACATATCTGTCACATTTATACAGGTATGTATAAGATGTAGAGTGGGACCCAAAGTTCAACCTTCCATAAAGCATGGTGATTTCAAGTTCTCCCTTACAATGCTCTCCCAAGAAGCTCTTCTAAAGTCTGGAGCCCTACCACTGGCTGGTCCTTCCCCATACAAGTGCTTTCCACCTGCACATGGATGTGAGTGTTTGGATTCCAGCCACGATGTGCAAAGCAACCACTTACCCTTTACATCTGCCTGAGCTCCACACAATTGAGAAAGTGCATTTTTGCCTCCAGCTTTACAAATTGTTACTGATTTTGAAAAGAGTGCCAGCACAAAGTAATGAGAAAGAAAAGCATTGCAGCATGGTGGTTTGCAGTGGGTGAAATTTTATTTACCTGGTCCACAAGAAAGTTCACAATGCTAATACAATTATTTAAGATGACTCATTACAATATTGATATTCAGGCTTCCAGGCTAAAACTGCCAACCTTTATGGAAAAAAACCTGCTGGTTTTATGACTTCTACTTATTTCTGCACAGAAAGTCAACAACTGGCAGTTTGATGCTTTTTAGAAGTATACATTCACACAGCATAATTGCACATATACACACCCGCAAATTAAATGAAATAAACCAAGAATATATGCATACAGAGCAGACATGATTGAGATGTAAGATCTAATAAATCTCTCGTAGGTAATTGGGCAGCAAATTTTTGCTTAAATGAAACTATTATGTAGAAATATGAAACAATGTGCAGTATTCTAACTTACAATTATATAGGATGAAAAATATCATTATCTACCTGAGTGCTTTCATTCACACGACAGCAACATGAACATAAATATGGCTATAGTTACAAATGCACCACCACATAAAGCCATGGTGCATCTCTAAATTTGAGTTGTTTCCTGGGCAATGCAACTTAATAGTGGTTCTAGGCCTTGGTCTTAATTTAAGCCACAATTAACATCATTAGTATTTGGATTCCCATGGAGTGTAATAATGGTCTCATTTGTATGTATGTCCCTGCTTAGTCAATAATCTGGAATGATGGGGCAATACAGTAATAATGGAGCCCTCCTGCATTTGAGCCAGCATAAGCAATGCATCCTTGAGTATCCAGTTGCTCCCGCCTATGGAAGGTAGCATACATGTGTCAAAACCATAAATTGCACAGCAAAACAGTTCTATGTGCATTAGCCTTCAATTATACAATTAAAAAAAATTCCACTGATTGCATAACAAAGTTGTTGCAGCAAAAAGTCATCTTCTATATGATAACATCCTTGTTCTGGCACTTGGAAATTTTTGAGGTTTATAAAAGAAACAGATGGGCAAAATGAATTACACGTGTGTGTGGGTGTGCGTGTGCGCGTGCACACGTGCTGAGAGAGACCTCCACAGTGCTCTGATGCCATCTTTATAAAGTTACCTTTGACCATATGCAAAACATTCATATTTACACATACAGGAGATCATTATTTAAGCTTGTGCATTATTGCAGCTTTGGTAAAAGTCAAATTGCTTACAGTGTACATATAAATAAACACATAATATTTATTATGATTTCACTATTATTTCAAGTTCACCATTAGAGAGCCAAGGAAAACAAGGCACATTGCCCTCTAACTTGAAACACATTCATTTGTTCTAAGAAACACAGGACGGTGATTCATCTCTGAAAATGCTGACCACAAATTATCAAATGAAGAATAAATCAATCAAACTTACTCCTAATTCCATACTTCCAATAAAGGTTTAAAGAACCATCAGAGATCTCTGAGCAAGAGACTACAGGAAAAAAAGAGATGTTCCAACATGCTAGGAAATGAATTTGCTGAAATGAACTAATTGAAGTCTAATGTGTTTTGGCTTGGGTGTGCAGACTGATGGAGAACCCAGCTTAACCAGCCTAGTCATAAAATTGTCTCTACTATCTTCTACAGCCCTGATTTTCTAGTGGTTAAGCTCTCATCCCACTAACCATGTGCTTTAGCCACGAGCCGCATTCAAAAGACTGGGGAAGAGCAAAGTGGCTGTGAGTGTTTCTCCGGTTGCTTGCACATTTATGAGTCCTTACCACAGCAAAGTATCACATAGGATTTTTAAAAGAATTAATCTTGGGTCATATGTTGCAGACTAAAACTGCTGAAGTCTAGCATATGAACTTCTAGATTAAGGGAGCAATTCTAACCCCTGATCCATAGAACTAGAGGCGATTAGGATGCCAGAGGTGTCCCTCCATCAGGCTCTGGTGTTGGTGGGGAGGCTCCGCCACCACATAAGACCTCACTGTGCCTGCCAAAGGTACTGGCTTGTGCTGGTGGTGCTCCTTTTTAAAAAAGTTGGTCTCTCCCCTTTCCTGACTGGTAGGAGCTGATGTTGCTTTGAATTCCGGAGTGGCTCTGACACTCTGAATGCCCCCAGTCCTGGATGACCCAGGGTTGGGGTTGCTCTGTAAGGGTAATACAGAATAAAGTCCTAGATAAGAAGCTAAACTACATGATCACTTTTTGAGGTCATCTCTCAAAGTTGGGAGTTAGTTGAAACAGTAGTCTGGGTATCTTTTGTGTGTCTGTGCACAAACTACTTCTATGCCTGCTCAGCTTGCATTAGTGTTGAGATAACTGCTCAGGAAAAACCAGAAAAATCACAATGCACGCTTATATTGGTTTTGCTACAGCTTTGTCTTACATGATGATAGAATGCCACTCACAAACCCCTACCAGTCCATTCTGAACATGGTGTTTCAGTATTAGCAACTAGTTACCTTTCCATTTGTAACGTCTACATGAAAACTGACTTTGTATGATGAGCTACCAGTAAAAAGAATAATTTAAGGCCACTCAGCTACAGACAACAGCAATTGAATGTATAGCACTAGGGGTAAAAAATTGTGCAAGTGTGGGTGTCTTGGCTCAGATTCCCAAAGAGTATGTGCTCCCC
Organism: Podarcis melisellensis; assembly: GCF_964234715.1. Lineage (NCBI taxonomy): Eukaryota > Metazoa > Chordata > Lepidosauria > Squamata > Lacertidae > Podarcis > Podarcis melisellensis. Next base: position 38,807,137 of record NC_138538.1, read on the forward strand.
ACTCTCTTTTACTTCCTTTATGTGTTCATTAGCCTAAGATGAGCAGGCTAATGCACTTTTGCCTCTGAAAGCAAAACCTAGATATGTTATACAGGGCTTAATTAATTTGGAATTAAGCATGCTGTGATGACAGCATTACATCCAGCTACCCAATTCAAAGTGCTAGTTTGGACTTAAAGGTAAAGGGACTCCTCACCATTAGGTCCAGTCGTGGCCGACTCTGGGGTTGCGGCGCTCATCTCGCTTTATTGGCCGAGGGAGCCGGCGTACAGCTTCTAGGTCATGTGGCCAGCATGACTAAGCTGCTTCAGGTGAACCAGAGCAGTGCAAAGAAATGCTGTTTACCTTCCCGCCGGAGCGGTACCTATTTATCTACTTGCACTTTGACGTGCTTTCAAACTGCTAGGTTGGCAGGAGCAGGGACCGAGCAACGGGAGCTCACCCGGTCGAGGGGATTCGAACCGCTAACCTTCTGATCGGCAAGTCCTAGGCTCTGTGGTTTAACCCACAGCGTCACCCGCGTCCCAGTTTGGACTTATAAAGCCTTAAATGACTCAGGACAGCAATACCTCAAGGACCACATTTCCCCATATGAACTGGCCTGAACCCTGCACTCATTACCTGAGCTCTTCCTTCATGTACCCCCTCCACAAGTGGCCCAGAGGGTGGCAACATGAGAACGAGCCTTTTCTGCAGTGGCTCCCCTTTGTGGAATGCTCTCCTCAGGGAGGCTTGCCTGGTGCCATCATTATTTAACTTTTGGTGAGAAGCAAAAATGTTTCTCTATAACTAGGAAATTGGCCTTTTACCATCTGTGGCCTTTTACAAATGCTTTTAATGTATTCCCATCACTCTTTGTATTAATGTATCTATGTGGTGTTTATTGTCTGTTTGTTTATAAGTTGCTTTGGGTTGCCTTGGGCAAGATAAAGCAACTAACAAATTTAATAAAAACAACTAATAATAAGTATGGTAATGGGTTCCATACTAAGCATGTATAAACTGTAAGGTGGCAGTTCGTGGAGATTTCCCTGCAAAAACCATCAAGATACAGTCTAGTACCTTTACTGGGGAATTCCTTAAAGGGTGGTGGTTTAAAAGTTAACAGTATACATCAAAATGTAAGATATCAAACTCCTCACCTATGCCTGCGGTTGCCATATGTCCGGAATTTCCCTTACACAGCCATGATTTGGCTGTTTGAAACTGTGTTTGGACAGAAAATGCAGAAATGGCTTGGAAAATCTGTATGCATATTGGAAGTTTAGTTTTTAAAGAAAATTTTAACTTTTTTTTGTTATGAGATTTCAACAATGTTGTGCCACTTTTTGAAATATGGCAATCGTACCTTTGCCTCTTAGGGCTGTCCCAAGGCTCTAAAGGGCTTTGTGTAGATCTACCATAACAGGAATTGTATGTTTTAGATGTCTACTATGTAATTATAGGCTTGTGTATTTGGAGAATATAATTTATTCTGAGGGTTTACTCTGAAAGTGACCATCATTCAAGTATGCAGTCCACTAATTCTTTTGTTCTAGGAGAGTTTCATCACTCTCTTAGTGGTTCTGTCTTTTTCCAAGTGCTTAAAACTGTAAAAAGCAGGTACAGTGGATGAAAGCACGTCTACGCATCTTGAATGTGTATCAGGAAGCAGAAACCAGGATACATCCACTGTCATTATTCTAACCACAGAAAGTCTGTGGTTTTTAAGTAGATTTGTTGCACCAGGGCAACTTTAATCCACTTTAATTGTGCAGACCTAACTTTAGTATGAACTTGAAGCCCTCCTGCAAAATACTGACAGTCTGGAGGCAAACAAAACCTGTGGGTTTCCCCCCCCCACTCCAACTCCCATCAGTCTCAGAGCCAGCAGGACCAGGGGTTATAGGAGCTGAAATCCAGTAACATCTGATGGACTACAGCTTGCCCATCCTTACTTTATGTGGCTGGTCTGGGCAGAAATCTTATGCTCTCATTTTTCCTCATCACTGCCCCACCTTCTTATTCCTTTACTAATCAAGCCGTTTAAAAATAATGAAACTAATTTCCAATTTAAAATATTCAGTCATTCATCAAAACCTGGCTGCATTTCACAATCCTTGAACCAAGGAGACCCACCCTGTTGCCTTCTCTTTCCCTCCAGCAAAGTGAATCAAGTTTATCAGGGGGTGGATTATTGAAAGTTCACAAATGTAGCATTTACCAAGATTATTATTACTATTATCATTTTACAAAACATACACCAACAAGATTGCAATTATGGGAAAATGCAAGCACTAGGGTATGGGAACCTATGAAAAGGTTTCCAGGACAGCCAGGGACAAAACTGAAACATTTTCAGCAAACAATAAAGCACATTGTGCAGGCAAATAATCTTTCTTTGGGAGTGTTCCCATTAAGGCAAAGTACGGGAACAGTGCCAAGTATCGAAAGTGCATTCCAGACCCTGAATCACATATCCCTGCATCTATTTCCTAATATGCAGCAAATATTTAACAAAACAAAAAAATCTCTATTATTAAATCACTCCCATAAAGCAGCTAGGGACCACAAATGGATTGTGGTTTCTAGGAAAAAATGCATTCCATAAATGGCAAGGAAAAGCGACTCCCACATGTGTTGCAAGGCAGCTGTCACAATCACCATTACATGCAGGGCAGAAATCTAACTCCACAAAGCAAAAATACCACAAACAGAAATTCACAACCTCCCTCTCTCTCTTCCACACACACAATTGTACAGGACGATCACAGCTATTGGGGAATGTTACAAAAATAACCACAGATTTACAAATATTAATACAGGTGAGGTCCACACACAAAATGGAAAAAGCTAATATATCAAAGAGAGACTTGCCACAGTTACATTTAGTAATGCTGCAAAGGGGAATGCAGAGCAATAGAAGGGGAAGGAAATTTAAGAGACTGGCCATTCTGTGCAGGTTTGCAGCAAATGCCTCCTTCATGGGACAATCTCACTTGGTGGTAGCGAGACCAGGGGCTCACAGATGATTGCGTCTGATTTCTCCCTGTAGAGAGGGAAATAACATGCCATTGACATATCCTCTCACATTATAATGTGAGAATAGTATTTTCCAACTCTTTGTATTCTGCTTCTCAGGGACAACTGACAATGTCTAGGTGTGCTAGACACATCTAGCTGGCACTGTTAAGGCATGACATTTCAGGAGGACTGCAGCACACAAGCACTGCAAGAGCAGAATCAGATCTGATCTGACTACCTTCCTTACCAAGAAAAGACAGAGGATTCTTTTACAAAGTGTATGTGTGTATGTGTGTGTGTGTGAGTGAGAGAGCGAGCAAATATGCAATAACCAATTCACAATTGCTAGATGATTTGTTAAGCATGTCCGATAGCAATTGGCTGCAGCAATGTGATGTCACAGAATGTTCACAAACTGTTAACAGATGAATTCTTTCATGCAACATTCTATGACAGAAAGTCTGTCTCCTCATATGGCTTATGACTCACATTTACAACACAGTCCTATGCATGTCTGCTCACAAATAAGTCTCATTGAGTGTGACAGAGCTTATACATGGGTATAAGTCAGATACAGGGGTATAGGAGCCTCTGTGACTTCCTATCTCTGAACTTCTCCTGTGTTCTTAATTTCCTTTCTTATTTCTTCCACTTATATTTATTTACTCTTCTGTTATCTCTCATTCTCTCATTAATTCATGGTCATAACCTACACCTCCTCATTATATTTACTCCTGCGTGAAGGGCTGTAACTTGGTGGTGGAGCAGCTGGATGAAGGTCCCTGGTCCAGGTAGGGCTTGGAGAGTCTCCCATCTGAAACCTGGACAGCTGCTGCCAGTCAGTGTGGAAAACTGGTCTATCAGCTTGATGGACCAATGGTCTGATGTTCCTGCATTCATTCCTGTACTCACTCCTGGTAGGATTATATTAGTTCATATAGCCAGAGAATGTGTGTGTCATATTACTTAACAGATACTCTCTCTTCAAAATAGTGCACAGGTTCTAAGAATCTACAGGTACCAAGTCACACTTGGCAATTTCTGCAACGTGGTAGCTTGCTTCCACTATTCTGAACTTCTTCCCACTATTCCTGGTACTGGAATGTGACCAGCAGCTCTCAGCCTTACCCTCTCAACAGTAATCTCCGACTTTTTGTGAGATGCAGATGTGTCATTTTACAGGGCTATTGGGAAGCAAATATATGATTTACAAAATTCCTGTAAACTGAGCCTTGAGAGGAGATTGCGTATCAAGGGATTAGAAGATGCCTTTGTCAAAATGCTTTGTCATTAATTTGCTTTTATCCTGTCTCCATGGCAATGCAAGGCATGCCTAGAATACACTGCTGTGAATTTAGCCCAGAATTCATCCCATTAGAGAAACTTACAAATAACTGTAGACTCAATAGGTAACTGCAAACTAGTGCAGCTTCCCCATGAGTGCAACAGCACGGAGTCTTGTAGGGACCACAGTTCAATGGCAGAGCTCATGCTTTGTATTCATAATATTTTATTCTGTGTTCAGTGTCTGGCATCTCTAGTTGAAATAGGATCATAAGTAGCAGGACTTGGATGGAACACAGCCTGAGATCAGTGCACACCATAGCAGACAAAACTAAGCTAGCTAAACCTGTGGTCTGACTCAGTACATGGCAAACTTTTATATTCATGTTTTAAACTCATTTGCAAACCCCTGCAGTCATGCTTTTCATTTTTGGCTTAAAACGTAGCACATCTTCGGAGTATGAAAAAGATAAATTGTAGTAGTCCTAATAAGATAATGCTTGTACAGCTTCAGCAAGCTTACTTAAAGAAAGGTTTTATACTTGATTCTTTGTTGTGCTTCATCCATCTTGCTCATTTTGAAAGAAAAGTCACTTTTCTATAAATGGATATTGATCTTTGAGCTATAAAATATCACACCCAACTTAAAGGGGCTTTAATTTGTACGAGAATTATTTGGTACTTTCTCTCCATGTACATTCCTTTGAAACAGAATTCTAATCATCTCTTGGTAAATGTTTATTTCTCAAAAACATACAATTACACATGCAAGCTGTTCACAACGATACTCACAGGCAAGCACTTCCCACTTGAAGCTGCAAAGAAAGAAAAAACAGTATAGGAAAGCTCAAGCTGCAGTTCAATGAAGATATAAAAAGCAAGAAAGCAGAACAGCACATAGAAAGCAGTCTTCATGAGCAAGACGACCAATGTTAACTTGCATCCAAAATTATTGAAAAAATGCAAGTCAGTGACTGTTAAATGGCTACCGGCCTAGCATAATTACATATAGCTCTTTCCTTCCGCAAGCAAAGCAAGTGAGCAGAAGCTACAAGAACAAATGATCATCTGCATTATTTTTTTTTATCACCATGCCCAAGAAACACATTTCAGTTTTAGCATGAACTACTTATTAGTTGGAGGTGAGGCCTACTATCAATTACTGTTTTTTATACTGAAGTCATTGCCGAAAGGCTCTGCAAGCACCAGTTTTTCCTGTTCTTCCATCAATCTGCTTCTCATATATTACAGTGACAAACCTGGGTATTTTTATTTTTTTAAAAAGATCCTGGACTTCCATATCAAATAAAGAGATTGCAAATAGTCTGAAATCCTGTTTAATCTACAGCCTCACTCCAGGAACTTGCTCTGGCAGAGACTACTGTCTGACATACACCCTGGAAACTGGGTCTTTGTTTTATTAAGCAACAGAGCACTATGTTGTAGCCTGAGAAATAAGCAGCTGATGTAAAAGCAAAAAAGCAAAATGCAAATCAGCAAGCAAAATTGCAGTGATATTGGAAATGCTGCTGAAAACTATTTATCCAATCTGAGGGATATACATGGGTCAAAGAAAACTGCAGCAAATTACTGCATATATAGTACAGTGGTACCTTGGTTATCGAACTTAATCCATTCTGGGAGTCTGTTCGACTCCCAGAACTGTTCGAAAACCAAGGTGCGGCTTCCGATTGGCTGCAGGAGCTTCCTGCACTCAATCGGAAGCCGTGTCAGATGTTTGGCTTCCAAAAAACGTTTGCAAATTGGAACCTGGAATTCCAGGTTCGTGGTGTTTGGGAGCTGATTTGTTCGGGAGTGAAGCCGTTTGACAACCAAGGTACCACTGTATAGCAAATATGACTGTCCACTGTAAGAAATTATGTATATGTTGGGTATATTGTGTAGAGCCCATGCACTCAGCTACAAACTACTATGGATCTGACAAATCTGTCTTAAAATGCTCACTTTAGACAACAGCCTTATTCAAAGGGCTTTTGCTTAGCATTAGAAACATATTTTCCTCATAAAAAGGAAAATTTTGCAGCAACAGAAATCATTATTACTTTTAAGTGTCCACCCATAATTTTCAAACCAGAATACTTCAAAGTACATAGCTATTTGGAGTGGCCTGACATGAACCCTTTGGCCAAAATCTAAAAGGCCACACAGAGTTCTTTGCATCAAGGCCTCCTGAGCTACTCCACTTTTGTGAAAGTCATACCCTAAAGGTTAACAAATGTGGTGCAAAAGGCTGCAGCTGGAAGGGAAATTATCCCCCCCTCCCCGCAATGCACGCACAGAAGCATCTTAATCATGCACAGTAGGTTCTTTTAATCCTGACTTTTGATGGGAGGTTCTGTTTAATAATCTCACGTAAAGCATCACCAGCTTTCAATTGGCTTGAAAAGGTCAATTTCTGAAGTAAGGAGTGACAGGTGACATAATACTGCACAATTTTTGCCGTGCTTGAAATTGGAATAGAAGATTAGGATAGAGATATTACCACCTGAACACTGTCTTGCAGCTTTTGTTGATCAGCCCCGTCTTGAGTCTCCCGGAACAGAAGAGACCCTGCCGGATTGAGAGGCTGGCTCCCAACACTGTAATTGCGAGGACGTTTTAATGTGTCCGGACTGGCTAGTGGTGTAAAGCTGTTCCTTCTCATCCTTACAGGGGTTTGGCTCTTGGGAAGGTTGTTCTGATTGAAAATGGAGGATATTATAAGGGGTGAGAAATCGAATCACAGAATTTTAAACCACAGTTAAAACACCACTGAATATTGTTGATGCCAGGCATATATATATATATATATATACTGATATTCGCTTTCGTAGATTTTCACGGGTACAGGAATGCAGGTTTTGGTGTCCTCGGGTGTCTTCCCGTGTAAAAGTTGGGGTGTCTAGGCGACGTTTCGACGAGGTCTCACTCGTCATCTTCAGGCTGGTGCTTTCGGCTTCTTGTTACTTAGTAACAAGAAGCCGAAAGCACCAGCCTGAAGATGACGAGTGAGACCTCGTCGAAACGTCGCCTAGACACCCCAACTTTTACACGGGAAGACACCCGAGGACACCAAAACCTGCATACTGATATTCATATCTTTGCTTCATATGGTGTGCTCTCCTGCGGTGAAGGAGTACGGGCACATTTCTCTCTTCCTCCAAGTGCTTCTCATAAGGGCAGGGAGGAGGCAGCTGTGTTATTGTGAACTGTTGTTTTATTTTATATACATCTAGTTTTTTTGTACCCTGCCTTGTTATTGCCTATGAAAACAGTATAAATATTGTAAGTAAAACATCAGCAAAATAAACCTAAATAAGGTTCATTTCTGTCCAGCTGTATTTTCTTAGAGAAGAAAAGGGAAATACAAATGAATGAGTAGAGTATTACCAGGTAGGGAATCCTTCAGTACCGCTCAGGCAGGTTAAATATTAAATGCTGCATGCTCAAGGTCTCTGCATGCAGGATATAATTCTTGCTCACCGATCAGATGACTTCAGCTATTTTTCTTACATAAGCTGTTTGGAAGTGTGACACTAGGGCAGCCTGATTTTCAGGGTCTACTTTTGGCTACAGCATTTCGAGTGAATATTTTGTTGCTGCAGCTAAAGCAGCACTGTGATGCTCAATTTAAATAGAGCTCCTTCAGAGCTCCTTAGCAAACAAATTCCTGGTTGCAGGGCTGGGCCAACACAAGCCTTCTTGGGCTAGTCTAAGAGCTCTCAGGAAGTCACAGAAATAAGTCTTTACGAACCCTTCCTCTGCTTTAAGCCCTTGGTCTCTTTTATAGCACAGCAATGTCACGGAAGAACTGGCAAGAAGCAAAAGTTCAGCACTGTCCCTTGCACTTGAACTATAACACCTGTTCCCTTTGGGTGAATCTGTCAACATAGTGACAATGCCAAGCTGTTCAGTTTCATTCATTTATTTTCTATTTTTCATGAAGTTTCCTTGATTAGTCCTGAAATCAAGGGGAAACTCATGTGAATACAGTAATACTTGTTCCAAATGTTATTGAGCATACTGGCCAGGGAATTGCCTGAAGGCCCATGAAGCCACCAAAGGAAGTCTGGGTCTGGTCAGGGCTTGGATGGGTAACCACCCAAAAACCACATAAATACTGCCTTCTATTCTATGGATTTAGTGCCTACTAGCGACACAGTATTGCACACCACTTTCCTGGCTTTCGACACTGGCTTAGAATGGGACCAAAAAAGAAAGAAAGAAAGAAAAGCCCGAAAACAAAACAAAGATGATTTAAACAAAGTCATAAAAATTTTTGGTTGAATCCTGTAGTTCATGCTTACTTTCACCCTACTGTGGCTACACATTGAAATGTATTTTTCTGCCCTTCAGCGTTTTCATCATTGTTTTGCTTTCTGTGAGTCCCAGAAAAAACAGCAAATCTAATCATTTGAAATCTAGATGGAGTAAGAGAGGTGAGGATGGAGGGTAGGGGGTAGAAGGCCTTCCTGCAGAGCAGAGGGCATCTTGTTTCAGAGAAACAGAAGAAAAAATACCTTTGTAATTCAAAAGAACATTCCGGTCATTTATTTTATTCAAAGTAAAAACTGAGGGAAGCTAGGTTAAAATATCCCAAAAGTGCAGTGGTTCCCAGTATATTGAAACCACCTAGTATTTTTTTGGTCATAACAATGCCCTGGGACTTATTTTCCTTGTAAAATAAAAACTTCAAACCAGCAAATTCATAGGATATATATGTCATGCTGTAATGTAGTACCAGTTTCATGCGGATTTTGCATATTCAAAGCACTTAATGCTTTTGAACTGAATGAACCATTGCTATAAGATTGCTAAGCAGTATCTATTGCATACTAGCTATTACAGAGCTGAGGGCAAAAGGCCTAACTGAATGCTTAAAAATAAATAAATCTTGAATTGTGACTAAACCATTTTTAGCAACCTGCATTAGATCTGTTGGTACAATGGCACTAAGCTCACAGCAATCACATTCTTACAGTAAATTAAGCAACCAAAAAAAGGCAAAGTTGGGTTTCAAGCTGTAATAATGTAATCTTATTCCCCCCAAATAACTACTGTATATCAAATATACTCGCTGCTATTTTGGCACTTCAGTGAAATAATGTACAAGATTTCCCTCCACTTATGACAAACTGATATGCAAAGGTTACATTTCAGCCTTTTAGTACAGTACAAGAACATACAATGTGTGTACAAGAATTTGGACTCATCCTGTACTTTGGCAACCTCTTAAAGAGGCAATAGAGCACCTGTTACATGATGACTGCTGCATGGGTGAGGTGAGATTTTACTTCTTTTCCTGCTTCCTCAGATTTCCAATCAGGTTAGACAGACAGGGGAGGTAAAGGTTTTCAAGTGATTATGTCCACAGGGAGTACATAGTGACCTGGTAAATACTTGCCTGGATTCATCTTATAGTTCACGTATCTAGATATGCAGTTCACGTATCTTGCATGCCAAGAGTAACAATACAAAGCCTAGATGTGCCTACTCAGAATGAAACACCAGCGAGTTCAGTGGAACTTACTCCCAGGCAAGTGAGTACAGGGTTGCAGCCTGAGCTACTAAGTCTAAGGATGCATCTTTATATTTTACAACTCAACAAAATGGACCATATCTGGAACGCAACTGTGCTGTTGTTGTTTTACTTCCCAAACCATTAACAGTATACTTTAAAGCTCTAAAGCATTCAAACTGAAGATCAGACATTTATGTCTGAGGTTTTTAAAGAAATACTATCATGATAGCCCTTTATGCATTTTTTAAATAATAGCCTAAGAAATACATTATTCATCCCTAAACAGTATTTTCAAAGCATTCAAAAAATGAGAATAGGCACACATGCACACATATATGAGAATTCTCCCACTGTAAATTTGATCCCTCAGTTCTAATCTGATAATATATTCCATGGCTTATTTTGGAGAGAAAAAACTACAAGAAGGGAACAATATTTTCTCAGAACCGAGGGTGGGGGGAGCTGAGTGTGCTAGAAAAAGATTACCCTCCTCATGAGTAAAGCACAATAGGCCCCATCTGAAGTGGACTAGGAGCTTCCCATTGATTTCCAAGTGTTTTGTACCCATAGCCCAATGAAACCAAAGTACTTGGGCCTAAGTTGTAAAAAGTTAATGAGACTTGACAGCTCAAATCTAGGTACATCAAGTTAACAGTCGTGGGTCAAACTTTCAGTTCAGCAACAAACAAAACAGAATACACAGAAAAGGGCTGGTATATATTATACATACTGTTGTGGGTGGCTTGTCCCGGTGTGTGTCCACAGCTTCCACATTCAGGGAAATCATTTCCAATTTACAGCCTTCATAAATGTGAAAATGGAATACACTTAAAATCATGCATTACTACATTATTAGACAATAAACACAGAGAAAAAAAATCTTGAAGCGTTAATTTTAACTCCAAAACTGAAATACAAAGATGCTTCTGAGGAAGAGATGGGGGCTCTACTGTATGCACCCAAGTTTTCTCAACATTCAGTCTGGATTGTTTCTTATTTGGGCAAAGAATTCAACAACACAGGACAGGTTATAGGTGCAATCCAATTGGTGCTTCTTGTTTTTTTGCTAGAAGAAGGGGCGTTTTTTGACCATTCTTGCTTCTTTCTCTCTGCAGCTCCTTCTATGCTACCTTCCGTCTGCTCCAGATGGTCCTCCAACACTCTGGAGCTGGTTTGGGGGGCTGCTGGGAGCTGTGGGGGGAACTTCCTCTTCTGTTAGTACAGTCATACCTTGGTTGTCGAACGGAATCTGTTCCGGGAGTCCGTTCGATTTTTGAAAACGTTCAACAACCAAGGCATGGCTTCCGATTGGCCGCAGGCGCTTCCTGCACTCAATCGGAAGCCACGGAAGCCATGTTGGATGTTTGGGTTCCAAAAGAATGTTCGCAAACTGGAACACTCACTTCCGGGTTTACAACGTTCGGGAGCCAAAATGTTTGACTCACAAGGCGTTCGGGATCCAAGGTATGACTGTATGTGTGTCTGCTATGGCAAAGGCACTTCTGCAGATAAAAGAGCACAAACTGAACACAACCCTATCAGTCCCTCAATTTATAGGAGGTGGGAGAAAAGATGATTCAGGGTGGTGAAATGACTTTCTGCTAGCTCTGTGAAACAGGTGCAATCTGAACCTTGTCTCAAGTTAACATTCTAAGCACTAGTAAGCACTGGAATCATTGCTTCCTCTCTCCCTGACTACGTTAATAAACAAACAAATACTTACCATAAGCAACTGGTGTGAGTTTAAGGATGGTATGAAGAGGGCATCTCAGGTAGGGCAGCTCATCTATAAGAATAGAAGTGGAATCATAGAGTTGGGATCATCTAGTCAAACCCCCTTCAATGCAGGAATCTCAAATAAAATAAGAATTAAAAACTACCAAGCATGGTCCAAAATGTACTTTATGCAACTCTCCTTGTTGCCTCAACTCAGAAGGAACTTTGTGGTAAACGTGTGAATGTACCTTGACTATAATGCTTGGAGGATGTAGATGTGCAAAAGCCAATTAGCAAGAGATAATTTCTATCAGTCTGTGCAATTATATCCAGTATAAATCACTCGCAAAGCGGTTTACAAGAAGTAAGATCCTACACTTGTCTACACAGTAATAAGTCCCTTCTGGATAACTCCTAGGTGAAGTGTGTGTATGGAACTGTAGCCAAAGCATTTTTTTAAATAAAAGTGTACAGTCATAATGAGAATGAAAATTAAGAACAATGAAATAGGATAATAGGCACAGAGGAGTTGTTAATGTTGGAACTGCAGTGAGGGGAATGAGCTTCGGGTGTCATGATAAATCTGGTTCCCATAAACTGATGCACTGAAGAAAATATTGCATTTGGGTGATTTGCATCAGTATGTTTTTAATAGTGATGTGGTTCCTAATAATGTATTTAGGTCATGTGCAGTTTGGGCCCGCATTGTTCCAGATAACAACGTGCTTCATAATAGCAGAAGTACAAAAAACAGCTCTGCGCCTTACCTGCACTCTTATCAAGGAAATAGGCCAGTAAGCATCTCATAACTGCCTGATGAGAAATAACTAGAACATTGCCCTGACGCTCTAGCTCCATAATCACAGGTTCCAAGCGTTGGACCAAATCTTGGTAAGACTAGGAAACAAAAACAAATATTTACCAGAAACAAAAGGCACTCACCTGATTTTACAACCTCACAAGTTTCAAAGCGATCAGAAATATATATATTAAAAAAACCAGCAGTGGAATTCAATGTGGTACTAAGGAGAAATGCTTGCACTAATGGAACAATCTCACCTCTGCTCCCCTATATACTGTTTTTGGGGTTCTTTTTACCCCCCAGTGCAGATCTGGGGGAAGTGAAGGGGCACTATGGGCGGACAGAGAGAGGGAGGAAGCCCTGTTACACTAGCAGAAGTCCTTGTTCTGGCTTTCGCTACTGGAACTGGGTAGTTGAATCTGCCCCCTAGCTGAGTTTGTTACAATTAGTTAGTTAGTTAATTAATTAATTAATCAATCAATCACCATAATCTATTAAGACTTATTTTCTGACTCTTCCTTTAGAAACAACAAATGCCTTAAGTGGACCCTTGTGACAATTCTAAGTTATGGCAGAATCACCCACAGTTAGAAGTAATTACTAGTTTAAAGATCAGCAGGTTTTCTTCCAAGTTATGAGAATAATCATAATGCCTGAAATCTATCCGACCATACTTAAGTATAGCTTAAGAATATGCCTTATTTTTTTTTTTAAAAAAAACACTACTTAAATTTCACCAAAAAAAGTCACAATTTTGATGATGTGGAAGGAGGCTACCTAGGGAAGTCACAATGAATTCAGATATTCACAATACAAAATTGAGACCTAATAATGGGTCAGTTCAGACAATATGATAAACTATTATGGAAACAAGCTGCAGTGACCATCAGGCTCCCAGGCTCCCCTCTCTCTCTTCATCAGCACAGCTGCAAGGAGGGTTGGGGCAACTGGCTAAAATGTTTTAAACGGTTCTAATTTTGGTTCCTCTGTTTCATTTTTGTTGGGTTGGGGTTGGTTGTTACTTTAATTAGGGTATAATTGTAAACTGTTTATTATTACTGTATTGATATTATTATTATTATTGGTTTCGATTTATTGGTTTCTTTGTTGCATGTATAGGATATCTTTTCTTTTTTTAATGTTTGGTGTTTTGTTGTGTTTTATATGCTGTAAACTGCCCAGAGGAGCTAGGGAAACCCAGCCAGATGGGCGGGATATAAATTATTATTATTAGTAGTAGTAGTAGTATCCCTACTGTAACCACAGTTTGAATTTGGCTTGGTTCAAAGAATGTACAGTAAAGATTACCCACATTTTGCTACAGTGGACAAAACAACAAGAAGCAGTTAATCAAAAACAAAAGCAAGCTTCTGATCTCCTCTTTACTACTGTTCTGGAAGAGAGGTGAGGAGGAGCTCACTTTGACTTGTCCCCATTATGAGATATAATGGTTTGTCTTAGCTTCTGAATCAGCTCAGTAAGAGTCCCTGCTGTAGTTTCCTGTTTTACTGTATTTTGCAGTTGTATTAGCTGTTTTACCATTGATCACCGCCTATCCCTTCAAAACTATAAAGTCAAAGCAGTAATATTTTATTAATTGACGATAAAAGCTCCATACCTCTCCTCCAGGGTAGCGATAAAGGTATTTATCTTGATCTCGAAGTGCAAATTCTTCTGGATACTTCCTCTGAATTCCTTCATAGGTCATTTCTTCACATACTCCCTAGCAAAATAGGAATTAATTCCAGAAGATAAAAAGAAAAGCTATCTGCATTCAGAAATTCCCCTTTTTAACATATGTGACACCAGTTTGCATTCACTTACAAAAGAGTGAAAATAATTTCAGTGGATTATAGAAGGTTTTATCTCAAAACATGGAGGTTCCATAATTTTGATGACATTGAGATTGTAATCTCATGCCCACTAATTTAGGAGTAAACACTACTGAGTATGCCAGAACTTCCTTTGATTTAAATGTTTGTCTGTTACGTTTTAACTGCACCCTTCCTCCTATCAGAGCTCAGGACATCATGCACCAAAATGAGTAACATCCAAAAATGCAGAACATTTCATGAATTTGTGTGTTAACCTTTCACAAGACTGAGCTTCAAACTTCTGAAATTTAGACTAATTACGGTATACTTTTTGAAAAATTTGGCTTACTTGTAATTTCTTGAAGGAAGGAAGTAAAGTTTTATTTAGATTATTATCATTACATCAAAACAAATCACTTGCAACACCCACCACCGTCTTCGCCACCAGTGCGTGGCCTTTCTGTAATTTTACTCACAGCATCAATCTCGTTCAATATCTTCCACTGCTCATATGGGACTCCCAGGGCCTCTGCTGTCTGGATAGTTCTTTTCAATTGGCTAGTCCAAACCTTCAGATCCACAATCTCCTGCTCCTTGATGAACTTTTTCAATGCTTGTGCAAACTAGGATACAATACAATACAATTGAGATGCCTAAGCAGTTTTTAGCTTGTTGTCCTGGGGAAAGATTCCTCTTCTTTTATTAAGAATATGAGAATACCAATCGAAGTCTGATGCTGCTCACAATGCTAGGGCAGGTAGCTACAAGGGCATGCAGAATCAAGACAGATGATGGGAGTCCTTGGAAAAGCACACTTTCCCAAAAGTATGTAAAAACACAGTTTGGTACAGAATTTGCCATATTTTTTTTATATAGGAGTAGAGCCAACCTTAATTTCATGCAGCCCACAAGAATGGGGTTCCACAAAAACAAAGAGAGATTTGCAGTGCAGCAAACTCCACCAGCTTTGGTTGTGGTTTTTGTCTACCACTGGCTGTGACAAGCAACTGACTTTTCCTATGGGCTATTGACTTTTCATACGAAAACATTTCCTCACTCCTGTTCTAGAAAGAATGTATCTGTGAAGACAAGTAAAAGTATACTTTTGACTTAAGTTTAGGAACCTATCCAATATGAACGATCACACACAACTCTATAAAATTAACTGAAGAACGAGGCTTTTGACTTACAAAAAAAAAATGATTAAATCGATACACAAGCAATACAGTTGTAACTTGGATCCCGAATGCCCTGGAACTTGGACGTTTTGGCTCCCAAGTGCCGCAAATCCAGAAATGATTGTTCTGGTTTGCAAACATTCTTTTGGAACCTGAACAGTCGACAGGGCTTCCAAGGCTCCTGATTGGCTGCAGGAGCTTCCTGCAGCCAATCAGAAGCTGTGATTTGTAAGTCGAATGGACTTCCAGAATGAATTCCATTCAACTTCCAAGGTACGACTGTAGTTGTGTAACTTTCAGATATGTATAAGCTACTGTTGATTTTAACCATCTTCTGCATGTTTTTAAATAATGAAGAAAACTGCTTTGAGGTTTCAAATAAATGAATGAAACATCTGTAGGTGTTTTCTCAGAAAGCCATTTAATAAACGGAACAATTTTACCATCAGAAACCCTAGCAGGGTGATGAATTTAGGATTATGATTCTTTTCTTTGCAATTATTGGCTGCATTGGCACATCATGGTGCACCGTAAACCATGGCTTAACATGCACGAGCAAACTGCACCTTGTCCCCACTCACAGTAGGAGGAAACAAATCAAAATCCCTGGGCTAAGAGTTATGCCCAAAATGAAGGATTGATATTTGTCTCACTCCCAAACTACAACCCTTGGTTTGAATGAACTGAATGAAGGGATCCTTGTTTGATTCCTCCTGGTGCAAGGAAGGAGCATTCATGTTGAACCATTAAGTATGGCTTGCTGTGACTTGTGACTATGCTTAGCACAAATGAAGGTGAATTTTGGCAGAAAATCTGACCCTCAACTTAGCTCTTAAAATGCCAATACAGAGTGCAACAAAACTTATGCGTAGACCATACCTGCTTCCCCCGCGCTGACAGGCCTGAATCCCCACCAATCTTGCTAACCAGGTTGCACTCACTCTCACCATGTCTACAGAGATAGATGGTGCGTGGCTGAACATGGATATTCATAAGGTAATAGACAATTTTACTTTGGATGTAATCTTGGACTCTGTTGACAAGGAAGCGCTGCCCTACGTTGATCACTTTAATGAAAGAACGGTCTCTGGAATTCAGAAAACACCAGAAACATTATCAATATAATAATTCAATACGTATTTTCTTCTATATGTACATGTTTCACAACCCATAAGTGAATGTGTACATATTAAGAGCTGCATGTAAAGTTGGATCACTGAACTCATTCACAACAGCATATCCACTGGGATCACAAACTGCTGCATAAATACAGGATACAGTGTGGCATGAATTCCCATCAGCTGGATTTGGAATTGGCTCAGAATTTATAAGCTTCATCAGAGATCTGCCAGGGCCCTAAAAATAATTTTTGGGAGGCTTTTGTATAACATAGCCCAGCCTGAACCAAGAAATAGGGCTGGCGATGAAAAATACATAAATATGCATAGGGCAGTTGAAAACTCACTGCTCAGCTCAGAAATGATTTTCTTCATATGTGCAGAGAAATACCTACAGGAAATGATGTTGATTATGAGCTGGATAAATTCATTTTCCAAACCAGGTAATTATGAACTTTGGCAACACTGACACTTACAGTAGCGACAGTGCAACTCTGTGAGCCAAACCAGACATGTTTGTGCTAAGGTGATGAATGCTTAGTCTCTTAAGAGTACAGAACAACAAGGAAAAAAACACCTTTCTTTTCTTTACAAAGTGTTTCCAGTTATCAGTGATGGAGAACTTCAAACATGCAAGGATAGTGCTTAAAATTCTAAGCAGAGAGGAATATTAGAACATTCCCAGGACGCAAGAATGGATATTTGTATAAGAGATTGCTGTTTCTGCTACTATGAAGAGTGTTTTCGCATGTTCTAAACAAGTGTGGGGGGAAAGGAAGTCAACTCATTTGAACTTCCTCTCCCCTTGTTGGTTTAGAACATATGAATTTCTGATATCTCATACAATATCCTTGTGGAAATGCTGAATTGTCACCACATATAGTTCTCTTCTTGGCTTCATTTCCACCCCAAACACATACAACAACTTGAAAATCTCCCGACTCCTTTGTCCTGCCTCTTACTTGTCATAATTAACTGGATCAAGAGGCTGATAGGTGACTTTATAGCATTCTATTCGCTTTAGGAAATCATCCATCACATTCTCTCGGTTTCTCTCTGGGTAGTCAGGGCTGGAAACCTTCACTTCCTGATCAACAAAGAAAGTTGTTTCAAAAGTTAAGCAAACTTTATACATAAAAAGAAAAGAAAAAACACTAGTGAAATAAGTGTCTGACTGGCTGCTCCTGAAGCAGCGTGTCTCCAACACACATCCCTAAGCTTCCAAACAAAAAGATACTGTTTAAATGTCTGTCTCACCCTGGCACAGAAACAAAGGACAATACTAAATGAATAGTGCATTATTTGCTTTGGGAATAGATAGACTGGGCTGCCCTTTCTATTACCTTTCAATGCATGCTGTTTGCAAGCTTGTGCCAAAAATATGTTCCAAGGTCAATAATTTGATGACTTAATTTTAGCTTCCAAAGTCTTACATAACTTATGTAAATACATCCATTAGCCTTAAGTTACCATACTTAAACCAACACTATTTTCTTCAAGCTCTGCATATAAGGAAGTAGCCATTGCCAAAAGCTATTACTTACACCCCCCACTCACCCACCCCATTGGAGTAAAATTATGGAGGGGGGAAGTATATGATACATATAAACTTGATAAAATTACTTTTGAAATAGAAATAAGCAAACCCAATGATCACTAAGATGTTCTGGATTTATTTACTCACAAAGCCCGGAAATTATTTAAAAAGTGTCTTTTATGGGGTCAAACCACCGTTCCACTGATCTCTAAGGCCAGGCCAAAAATCCCTCCTCTACATTTGCAGGGCCATTTCTCCCAGCTGGGTTTACTTCAGATATTGCAGCCTGGCTGGTGGAAAAATAACCTCATGTGGGGAAATAACCTCAAGTGTTGAACCCCCTTTTCCAGGTGAGGGAAAGGGGTTTCAACATTCTACAACTGCAGATAGCTTTTGTCATTAAAATCACATGCCATTTGAAAATTGGACTGATGAATCTGTAAATACACACATTACCTTGTGTAACCTGGCATCTAAGCATGACACTAAAATGCAGGTGTGCTGCTAGCAGGAAGTCTAACTGCAGTGCTGATAGCCAATTTACATGGTTACTCTGGCAAAGACCAGGGTCACCCCATTGTAACAAGGGTACTACATAACACGTGAAGGGCAATATGTGACCATAAACATATGCAGACACATACCAGGGAACACCAGCCACAGTATAGAGTGGCCCTTTGAGAACTTGAAACAAGAGTCTTGGAACAGATAGTGTTGGCAACAGCACTGTCTAATACTGCAATATAAAAAACAAAACCACTGAATGACCTTGGACAGCTCTCATCAGGGCTGGCTCAAGACACTTTGGCACCTGAGGTGAACCACAAAATGGCATCCCCCTCCCCACCAGGGAAGAACAAGGGAGAAAATGTAAAGATCTACATCGAGATCTACTGCCCCTATGGATTCTGCCATCTGAGATGATAGCCTCGCTTCACCTCATGGATGAGCCAGCCCCAGCTCTCATCAAGAACTAAGAACTAAGCTCTTCAGTATGTGCCATTATTTTGTTTGATCTTTTTCAAGTGGTGTTCAAACTGGACTGAATCCAGATTCAACCCTCAAGACTAGATTTCCAGGGAGATGCAGGGGGAAGGAGGAACCCATGAAAATTGCTGCCTACACCCTTTTCCCTGGCAGAAGCATTCCCCTGAACAGAGTTCCTCTCACAGGAAGTCTACATCCAATCTGTAGTATGCATTTTCTTTGATGAATATCCACACACTGGCAAACCAGCAGGAAGAACAAATGATGCATGAAATGTGGAGCTGGTCTAAAACATCACAAAATGGTGGTCTTTCTCTAGCAACACCGAACTAATGCCAGTTAAGTATTCTGTAACAAAGAAAATCTAAGTAGGCCAACCTCTGGAATATGTCAAATACTCACCAATATATTGGCAGCAATGACCTCTGGATCATCACAGACAGACTCCACAAAAAACACCTGCAAAAGGGTTGGGGGTTGGAGGAGGAAAGATGCTTATTAAATTGCAGGTCCTCTACAGGCTGCAGCCCCCTCAGCCTAATTTCAAAAGGCCTTGGTATGCAATCAGTTCATACCGCCCCCTGGAATTCTCTGCCACCAGCAGGCAGATCACTGGGTAGAGAGGAAGGTTGGGGAGAGAAAAGGGAGGGTCAGAAAGAGAGGCAGAAAAGAAGGTAGCAGAAGAGGAGAGGCAGAGGGAGGAAGTGAAATAAACAATGAAACAGAGGAGGAGAGAGAAATGGGGTGGGCCAGCCACTTTTGCTCTGGCTTTGCCTGATATGGGCCCACCACCTGAATGGGTTTTTACTTTCATTTAGATTTTGTATCTATAGCTGTCATCAGGCCCCTAAAATTTCTACTTCAGTAATAATAATTTAATAACCAGTAAGTCCTAATTTAGAAATTTAGATAATTCCTTCCCAATTAAAAAGAATCCAAAATGAGAGGTAACCTGCTCTGAGAACTTATTATACACCCCCCACCCGCACCCACCCCTGCTCTAGCACACAGACAAGCTCATTTTTGACTTTGAACTGGGAACAAGCTTGTAATGAAGTCATCACCTTAAAAGAATTTTCTTTAGCAAAGGTCAAAATCATGTCCCGCCTCTCCCGAGTTGTGTTAGTTGCATCAAAGACCTTAAAGAGATAGACAAATGTGCCCATCAAACTTAGGTGTCCACGGAACATTAGAAGAATAGGCAGCTAACGTACAAATACACACATGCCTAAACAGCTTTAAATCTCAGCTAAACATTTAATAATGGATTGAATTCAAGTCCACCTCATAACAAAATCTCAAAGAACTCTACTGGACTCCACACCTTATTATTTTTAAATAGATAAGCTGGCAGAATCTCACCACATATGAAGCAGAACTTCCAGGTCTTAATTACAACTCAAACCACATACTAAAATCTTTATTACATTTTAATCTGCTGCCTCTCCGAGAGCCTAGAGTGACACAACAAATACAGTGGTGCCCCGCAAGACGAATGCCTCGCAAGACGAAAAACCCGCAAGACGAAAGGGTTTTTCGGGTTTTGCGACGCTTCGCTAGACGATTTTCCCTATGGGCTTGCATCGCAAGACGAAAGCCCATAGGGAAATCTCGGGGACCTTTTTTTAAATGCTGGCGGTGGGGAGCAAAGCCTTTTTCCCCCCTCCGGACTTCAGAAGAGGTCCAGGAAGGCCGGCGGGGGCGAAAGGCTTTGCTCCCCACCGCCAGCATTTTAAAAGCGGTCCGGGATAGCAGGGAAGCGCTTCCCGCTATCCCGGACGGCTTTTGAAGGCAGGCAGGGGGGGCAAAGACTTTTGCCCCCCCGCCCGCCATGGGAAGAGGTCCTGGACCTCTTCCCAAGGCGGGCGGGGGGCAAAGGTCTTTGCCCCCCCTGCCTGCCTAACCGGGGGCTTTTTAAAAGCCCCCGGACGGCTTTTGAAGCCTCCCCCCGCCGCCCGGCATCGGGGCATCGTCCCGAAGCCCGGCAGCGGGGCGGGAAAGCCTGGGCGCGCTTGCAACTCTCCGCAAGGAGCGCGCTGCTTGCGGAGAGGTCCGCGCCTGTCCTGGACCTTTTCTGAAGGCGGGGGGGGGGCAAAAGTCTTTGTCCCCCCTGCCTGCCTTCCCAGGGGCTTTTAAATCGCCCCGGACAGCGGAGAAGTCCTCCGCTGTCCCGGGCGATTTTAAAATGCCACCCGCCAGAAGAGGTCGGGGGAAGGCGGTTTCCATAGGAACGCATTAATTGATTTTCAATGCATTCCTATGGAAAACCGTGCATCGCAAGACGAAAAACTCGCAAGACGAAGAGACTTGCGGAACGAATTAATTTCGTCTTGCGAGGCACCACTGTATAAACAGAGATAAAAACTCAAACTTAGGATAGATTGACATGGGGTAGTGACCCTGCTACCCAAGTAAATGAGATTGGCGGGGACAAACGAGGAAGTTTTTTTCCGGCTGTGGCTCCAATCTTTGGAACTTCTCACCTCTTGACACCTACAAGTCCAACACATGCCAATCTTTTCAGAAAGCAGTACTTGGAGACAGCCTTAATTATGTATTCAAACATTTGTTTACTGCCCTTCATTAAATTTGATGCTACGATGATTCACAACAATAAAGCAATGAACATGTTGACACTGACCACAAATAAAGGCAGCAGATAAAATATCAGAAACTGTGCTTAAAAGGCCTGGGGGAGTAAAAACATTTTGCCTGGTACCTAAAAGATTATGTTGGGGTTGCCTGCATGGAGAGGGAAGTTCCATAACTAGGGCAGTCTAGCCAAGAAAAGTCCTCTCTGTAGTTGATACCAACTTCACTTCAATTTATCAGTTTCTGATGGGAGAGGTACTCAGAGAAGGGCATTAGCAGATGATCTTGGAGTCCAAGCAAGAACATCAGGAAGAACTTTCTGACAGTAAGAGCTGTTCGACAGTGGAATGGACTCCCATGAGAGGTGGCGGATTTTCTTTCCTTGCAGGTTTTTAAGCAGAGGTTGGATGGCAATCCCTCATGTATGATCTAGCTGAGATTCCTGCATTGCAGGGGATTAGACTAAATGACCCCTGGGATCCCTTCCAACTCTACAGTTCTATGAGTCTATGTGTCTAAGAGCTTTTTCTTTCTTCTTCTTTTGCCCCGACACTTTCCCCATGAAAACCCACTCTTTACTGCTGAAAACAGTTCCACAGAAAAACTGAATTGCTGTTTGTTCCAATTCACTGCTAAAGAGCAGGTTTTCCTGGAGAGAAAGCCATGAGAAATTACATCCTGTTATTAGATACGAGTAGATGTATTCTGGGCTTGTGCCATAAATTCTAATTCATTTAGGGCCCACCTTGAGATCTTGGACACGCCAGACATACATTGTGAGGCCAATTCTTAATTTCCCCTGTATGTATTTATGTGATGGGAGTGGTGCTCTTGTGTCTCGGTCCCGCCTGTAGTGGGTCCCAAACCACCAGCTGAAGGACAATAATCTTGTGTGCACTTACAGCTATCTGGCCAGACTCCTCCATGAGATAAACTTTCACATCTTCAAGAGCCACCAAGGCACATTGTCTGCAAGATAATCAACATCATCATCATCGAGTAGGATGGTTTAAACCAAAGACGACATCAAACCAAACTACAGTGGTACCTCTAGTTACGAACTTAATTCGTTCTGGAGGTCCGTTCTTAACCTGAAACTGTTCTTAACTACAGGTGTGCTTTCACTAATGGGGCCTCTTGCTGCTGCTGTGCTGCCAGCACATAATTTCCTTTCTCATCCTGGGGCAAAGTTCTCAACTCAAAGTAACTCTTCCAGGTTAGTGGAGTTTGTAACCTGAGGTGTTTGTAACTCGAGGTACTACTGTACTGGATGCAGTGAGTCAGTGGAATATGTTATACAGCAATAGCCTTCTCCCTGTTTATTTTATAGTGCAACCCACTGAATCAGATATGGGGGTGGCGAAATGGGATGGGCTGCCCCTGGTACAGTAGGATAGTTTCTTCACATGCCCCCTTCTACCCTACTATTCTGCCCTTCCTTTTATTTATTTCTATCCCATGGGGATAACTTACTAAAAGTTGAATGATATCTTGGCTTTTCTATCTTCAAAGGTTTAAAAATAACATCTCCCTGTGTTTTGAGGCTAATTTTAGTGAATTCCAAAACTAGCAACATAAATACTGAATTATGATTATCTGTTATTATTTAACAGTCACCAATATTTTGAGAGATGCTGGCATTAACTTACTTTCGAATCCTCATGGCTTCTTCATTATCATGCCTGAAGAAATCATATGACTTGTATGATTGTACTGCTTCACGGCGGTAGACTCCTAAGTTAAATACTTCACAAAACGGAAATTCAGTTGTCAGCATTCCATAATAAATAGTGTTACAGTACTAATAGCAGATGGAAATCTGGTATCTAAATGCCAGTCATCGAAATACCACTATTCATTCAGATTTTACGTTCACTCCCCTCCTCATGGGCCTCACTTAAAAAAGGAGATTAAGAAATTAAAAACATGGCATCAATGCATCTGTTTGTGATCTAAGTACAAATATTTCTGTACTACATGAATACCTATAAATGGTTATTTCCATTTTCCAAATGGGAAAACTGAATCACAAACACTATGCTTATAGAGGCCCACCAACTTGTTTGGGATTCTCAACCACCTAAAGACTCTGGGGATCGCAATAAGAAACTTTTTTTCAAAAAATAGAGCTGAAATTAGACTTCTAAAGTACCACTGAAACTTATTTCTTTGCCTTCTACTGACACTGCCAAAAAGTAGAATACTGTGATACCATTGTTATTTAGCACTTGTTCAGAACAACTTTTCACTTATAGGAAGAAATAAAAAGATAACCACATCTAGGCATAATCATTCAACCAGGACTGGATTAATGCAAGCTTCTAACTACCAGCTTTCCCAGCCACTCGCAGCTGATCAGAAACTATTATTTTAGCTGCATAATAACTATTATATCTCATGCATAGAAATATAGAAAAACCTTTTGTAGGCACTCCAATCCAGTTGAGGTAGCGAGTTAATTTCTTGGACACGTAGGTCTTGCCTCTTGCAGGGAGACCAATCATTACAATCAGAGTAGGGGAATTGGTCATATAAGAGGCCCATGCTGCAAAGAAAGCAAAGACAGAATAGGTGACTTCTACAAGACTGAAAAAGAAAAATGCTGGCAATAAGCCAAAATAATGAAGGCTTCCCACAACTCCTTCTGCCCATACATCTGCCATAGACAAGGACACCGTGTTCTGCTCCCAATCAATCAGCGGACTATGGCATGGTTGTATCAGGTGTTTGCTAATGAAGAAGGCTAACCAAGCAAAAAATAGCCACTGACTATGTGCCTCAAACTGAGCGTGTCACTCAGTTAAAAATATTTCCCAATTAAGCTGTGGGCTTTTCAAGGTTAACAGAAAAATGTCACGATCCCTCTTGAGAACACCAATGGAGCCAGCTTCCTTTCTGAACATGATGAATATAGATCTGAAATAAATTAAACTGGTCTTTTATTTGCTTTTTGTCTAAGACGCTGAATTTTCTAACATTCATGCTGCCCTCAAATGAATAGGAGCTGCGTATGATGCTTATCAAGAAATATATTATTTTTCTTCAGTGAAAGAATAGTCTGCAGTTCATGTACATGATTTGTATTCGGTACAGCAATGATCAAAAGCTTTAAAAAAAGATGTCTGTGGAACCTGCAGACAAACCTTCCCAACACGATACTGTCTAGATGTCATTATTTTTAAAAGCAAACTAAATAGAATTTCTCCCCATTTATAGCCCCAGCATATGGAAGGACTAGTTTGGGGGTGGCTGCTGTAGCTACTACTCCAAGAAATCCTGGCTCCATTTCAGTCAGTACCAGCATTCTCAATTATTATAGTGGATCCAGGATTAAATTGCATAACTGAACATTTTACCAATGTGTGGCCATATCCATCTCTGACAGATATCATATGAGAGAAACCTGAAGCTACTTCATTACTGGCTTGTCTGGATCTCTTGAAATAAGATGGAACCCCCAAGCCTACCAATTTTACTAATGAGATAAATTTCCCTCTCAAATGTAATCTGGCAATAACCTAAACAAAATTTCTTTTTTATCCCAAGGCTAAAGGAAGTAGATTGTAACATAAAAATGGGTACAACCCATTCTGCAAGCTGGGCTGAAATAGATGGAAGTTGCAGATGAAGAAATCTCTATTTGTTTTCAGCGGGGCATCAGCAAAAGAAGTTCACTGGGATTAGTGTCAAAAATAAGGAGACATGTAAAGATGAGCTAGGTCTGTCTGAGAGAAAGAACAATTTTAATAGCTTATTTCTACAAGAGTTAAATCACATTTTAGCTTCGGTGTGTCAGTCCTGAAAGTACAAAACCACAGACAACAGCAATTTTCCAGATCAAAATTTTGTGTTGAAGGAATTGGGCAACTTATGCTGAAAAAGCAGCCAGGCTTCCTCAAGCTGCTTTTTCAGCTCCAGATGTTTTTGGCCTACAACACCCATGATCCCTAGCTAGCAGGACCAGTGGTCAGGGATGATGGGAATTGTAGTCTCAAAACATCAGGAGGACTGAGTTTGAGGAAGCCTGCTCTACACGGATTGTCTGCTCAAACTGTCAGTCTACCATGACTAAACCCTACTAAGGGTCTGTCTGGCCTTAATTTTCAAAGAATAGCGTTGTGAGTTGGGTGTCTGTGTGTCAGTCTGGATTATATCCTTGGATTCCTTCCAGACCTGTGAGCCTGTACCCAGTGAGGGTTACAATCTAGGAGAGGCTGCTGAACAGGTCAGACAAAATTTCTATGTAAGATAATGGCTTTAGCTGGCCACTTAAGTACTCTCATTGGCATGTCAAAGAGAATGAACTAGACTGCAATAGCTACAACTAAGTGATAGTGCTGTCCAGGGATGGAGGGTTGACATTCTCTCCACTCCCCTCATCTGACTGGATGCCACTGTCATTTTAGGATGAAGAACAATAGTATGGTATGAGTGCTGTGTGTGTGTGTGTGTGTGTGTGTGTTTAGCTGGTGCTGGAAGCTAAACATATCTCTTCTGTCCTGGATCTGAAGCTGAATTTTGGGCTTCCCTGGAAGCCTAATGGAGAAGCAAGATATGGTGTGGTGTTAATGCTATATGAGCCCCTCCATCCTATACTCATATTGTATATAAGTGTAAATAAAACCATGTATCCTAAAGGCACCACAGTCTGCTGACCTTCATTCCAAGGAAATGAAGCCTTGAGTAAAGTGCAGGCACTCCCACAGTCTCTTGCTACTCAGAGATTAGGCTGGTGCACTACAGTAGTATAGGATTCAACCAATAAAGTAAGTCAGTGCCATTACAAAAATTGGAGGGATAGGGTTCAAGACAGAGTCAAAAAATTAAAATTTAAAAAAATTGTCATGTCAGCAAAAACAAATTGTATGCAGGCCACTGTACTAGAACAATGCAACAAACCTAGCTATTCCAGGCAGTGCTTTTTTCCTTTAAATATGTTTAGGAGCACTCTCAATTTTGACTCAAGAAAATCACCATTTTATAGTTCAAATAGGGAAAAATAAAAACAGTAAATGAACAAAAGTACAAAGATTCACAAAATGTTTAGGGTATACGTCCCCCCAGAAAAAAGCACTGATTGCAGGAATACTGCAGGGACTACAGTCATACAGCCACAGAGAAATATTTGGAATGGGGTGTAGACCAGCATTTTCC
Organism: Podarcis melisellensis; assembly: GCF_964234715.1. NCBI lineage: Eukaryota > Metazoa > Chordata > Lepidosauria > Squamata > Lacertidae > Podarcis > Podarcis melisellensis. Next base: position 38,833,843 of record NC_138538.1, read on the forward strand.
TGGTGGTAGAGAGAGACTGGCAGTTGCATGTATATTTTCTGTAATCACAAGACTGCAAGAAGCCCTACCAGCGTAGAAGAAACTGAATGTAAGTTACCCTACTGACCTACTGGACTTCACATTCATTTACTTATTCACCCTCTTCCCAGAGGATCTAAAACAAATAATGAGTTCTAAGAATATAGGTTAAAGGATCCTGGTACTGAGGTTGTTTATTCTTCATTAGCAAACTATCTCATGACTCTGTGACAGTTGTAGGAAGTCTCCTAGAAACTAAGGTCCTACAGCATACAACTAACCCTTTGGCTGACATTCTAAAAGTATACAGCTATTCAAAGTGGGGGAAGCGGTAGTAGTTTAGTCATTTTAACAGAAATGACACAAGTAGCTGTGGGCCAGGCTGACAGTAATTTATATAAGATTAATCCCATTATCAATTCCTTTAAAGTATTTCTATTCCAATTTTATTTTTATTCTGCCTTTCACAGAACTTCACATATCAAAGTAACATGGTTCTCCCTCTTCTCTTTCCAGAGTTTTCTTTTTCTCCTCAAAACAACCCCTGTGAAACAGGTGAGGCTAAAAGAAAGCTTGTCGCTATATATAATTTAGCTTGGTCTCATAACATCAAGGTTTGTGCCCCGGGGAATAATTCATCCCTATATTTAGCACTGTGCTAAATTTGAAAGTTGGAGCACACCCACCCACACCCACACGCCACTTTTCTTTCAGTATTTATATATGTGCTGCCCAGCAAAGCAAAGCATCACAAATACTCACAGCACTTTTTCTCCGAGAATCGCTGATTTGAAGGTTTGTTTTCTTGGTTGCAACCGTTGCTTTTTACCTGCTCTGGTACTGGAGCTGCATCCCCTGACATTGCTGCAAGGCACACACTTCCTCACTTTTGATCGCCAGCCTTCTCCTGGAAAACCAAAGGAGGAGTATTATGAAATGCTCAGCTCTCTGGCAGTAAAAGAATAACACGCACAAACAGCAATCTGTCCCTGATGTTCCTTCCAAGAGGGACTAAAGTGGGGCAGGGAAAAGCGGAAGCTACATTGAAGTTGCTAATCAAGGTCAAGAGATACTCATGGTACTATTTTCAAAGATGACACAAACCCCACAAAGAAGGAAAGTAGGAAAAGGAGTCATTCTCGCTGAAGAAACCTTTACAACCAGGAAATAGGTATTTGGACCCTATATAATCCTTAGCATCCTTCATTTGACAATTACATCATCTTTCTCTTTCTCTCTTTTTTGCAGAATTCCAATTGCTAAAGACTTTTCTAGGCTAGAGGGCATTACAGTGATCAGCCCAAAGCCAGCAGCAACACACACCGGTGATCCCAGACATGTAGCCACGAATAACTGTTGACAAGGATTTATATCTGGAGTTAGAGCTCTCCTGTCAGTTCGGCAGCTGGAGCCTCAAAATCTCTTGCTCAAGCTCAGAGGCTTTCCTCCCGCCGGGCCCAACACACCTGCAGAATTTAGCACGCCGTCGCTGGGGACAGCAAGTCCAGCGTCTTGAGCACAGAACGGGAGCCGGTCCGGCAGCTCCAAAGCAGAAATGCAGATTGAGAAAGAGCCCGCCCCCCCTGCCTGCCCCCAAAGGCCAGTGAAGCCAGGGCACTGCAGTGCATCCGAAACCTCAGCAGCAGGTATCCAGGTGCATCCTATTTTACCTTCCAGACGCCGAGAGGGAAAAGGAGGCCGGCTCTGCGAAGATGCGGAAATGAAAACGGCCAACCGGCAGCGCCGGCTACGAGGTGCGAATTCAGTAAGTGACGCAAAGAAACGCAGAAAGAGGGAAACGGAAAAAAACAGTGGCAAAAGGAGGGTTATCGTACACTTGCGTATGATCACAAGGGTATTGCTCAAGGGTGGTGGTGTATTTAACGATGTGCATGGAATTACATAAGCCCTGTACATCCATCATATTTCTTGGGTGTTGCATCACACTCAATGCGTGCACACGTTCGCGGACTGAGTTTGAAAAGCAAGCCGTCTACAGGGGGACGACAGGTAACCGCGGGCAGGAAACTTATCCAGAGGGCTGGTGGCACTTATCATGGGCAAAATGTAATGCAGCTAACGGTTCGGGACCCACGCCGCAAACGCATGTGCAAAGAGGCTCCGCGTAGCAGCGGCTCCTGTTACAAAACAATGTGGGGGAAAGGGAGCGCAGAAAGCCGCCGCCGCGACGAGGCATCTTAAGCCTCCAGGCTCAGAGCCTCCTCTACCGCGCATGCGCGTGGAAGGAATGGCGTGGGAGTCGCCTAAGCCGGATGTTTTCAAGCGATCTTTGGCTGGGAGCTCTCTCCCGAATCTGATTGGTTGCCCCGGTGCCGTGCACGTTGGTTCGATGGGAGAAAGGGACCAATAGGAAGTCTGAGGAAGGAGGCGCGAGGGCTGCCGGTAGCCGCCGCCATTTTGCTGTTGGGGGGCTCTGAAACCCGGCAGCCGCCGCCGGGACAACTCTGGAACATCAGGCGGCGAGATGTTGCGGCTGCGCTGTAAAGCCCGGAGCGGCTCCTATCCGCTGCCCGGACTCACGGCGCACTCCCGCCTGCGCGAGCTCCAGGCCGCGATCGCTACCCTCACCGGGGTCCCCGTCAAGGCCCAGCGCCTGCTGCTCGGTTTCCCCCCGCTCGGCCTCGACCTCAGCGACGAGGAGCGGCGCCTCGGGGAGCTCGGCATCCACTCTGGTAGGCCTCTTCAGATGAGAAATTTTTGGGGGGTGTCTTAGCTTCCTCCTGAGAAGCCGGGGGGTGTCCCTCGAAACTCTTCCTAGCCCTGTACGATGTGTGGTAGTGTAGCCTTCTGTTGTGTAGCTGGACAAAGGGTCAGTTCACGAGTAGCCTTGGGATATGCGTCCTCGCAAAGTGGCATTCAGAGGCATCTTACACCGGAACTGGGAACACAGGGTACCGTAGGTAGGCATCGCAACCAAGTGTTACTGGTCTTATTCTGCTTCGCGAATTTGTCTGTTCCCCTTTTTAAAAGCTTCCAAGTTGGTTGCCATCACCACAATTTTCAAAGGTAAGATCCAAGGTGGTGAGCGGATCCAGTTATGTCCAACACTGATTAAAAACAGCCTGTAATAGTAACATAGATTGGGATTTTCGTTCAGTTTTTTGGCCAGTTAGAATGGATGTATCTATCCTTCCTCCCCAACCTGGCGCCCTCTTGGGTGTTTCAAGCAGTTCCCTCCAGCCCAGCCACATGACCAATGGTAAGAGATGATGGAGACATAGTCCAGTAACATCTGGAGGGCACCACTCATTTCCTTTTCTGCCAGCTGGTACGGAAGGGACAAGCCTGATTTCAGTTGGTGCAGCTGAATGAGTGTTTTCACAAATGGTTTTAGAATGCAATCCTGTGTTCCTTGGAAGTGTGTCCCAGAGGCTATAGGATAGAATGGATCTACTCCTTTAGTGTTGGGAAAGGAGACCTGATGTCAGAGTCTCCTTTTTTGTTTCAGGTGTCTTGGCCCAAACAGTGTTGGAGCTCCAACATGTGGGGCAAAAAGGGGGTGTTCTAGGAAGCTGCAAGGATCCAAAGCTATCTATGTCCCCAAGTCCACATACAGGGAGGAGGAAGTTTAGACACACTCCAAAAATTGCCAAAATACATTGCTTCCCTTTCTTTACTTTTGCTTCTGATTATTACAACAGGAAACGGATAGGAATGCAGGAGTGCCCTTTCTTCCCCTCTGCTGGGTTTACATCCTATATATCTTAGAATAAAGCAGTTCAATTGTCTTCCATGTTCTCCTCTTACCTGCCCTCTTTAGTATTGGCAGCTTAAGAGGAATAGTTCTGTCCAGCAGTAATATTAGGCTGTCTTCTTAACAAATTGTAGTTATCAAAAGATGAGTGGTGCAACATTTCTTTGGAGGGAAACTACACATTGCAAAATATTTCTGAAGCACAGCATGTATTCAATCACATAACAGGAAATATTGAAACAATGACACAGGTGTTTTGACATCCTATAATTGTCTAAAATTGGCTGGGTGTTGGTTGTTACTACCCACTAATTAAATTTCAGATTTTTGCTGTTAGTATTAGTATTGAATATTCTCAGCCTACCCTGATGCACAAGAGGATTAGTGTAGCTTCCCATCTATTTAAAATGGGGAATATGCTCTCTCTCTCTCTCTCTCTTTCTCTTTTTGTGTGTATAAATCTTGTTCAGGAATAGGTTGTAATTCCAAAAACACACTTAATGTGTCATAAAACTCAGGGAGCTGTAGTTCTATATGCACAATAATCCTGTTGACATCTGAAGAAAACATTCAGAAATTGTTGACTGTTAAATTTTAAAGCTATTTCTAGAAGCCCTACAATGAAATTTTGAGTTTTCTGATTTCTGCATTTGGCCACCAGGAAATCATGCTGGCAGTAAAATCTAAATCTTACCTACATATTCATGACCAGTTTTTATAATGCTTTACCTGAGTATCAGAGTACTTAATATATTTTCTCATTTCAGCCTACAGAATATTATTACCCTATTAGATAATGTCGGGGGGGGATCTGAAATATTAATTCATGGTCGACTGAGACTCGGTAGGGAGGGACTTGTAGTCCATGCTCTTAATTGCTGCAGTAGACTATACCTTTATTTCTTTGTTCTGTTTTTCTTGACAGGTGATACACTAATAGTTGAAGAAGATGCAGCCAAGCCCAAGACTGAGTCACCCATAGTTACAAAACGGACTGTTCCTAATTCAGTCAGGGAAGCACTCCCTGTGCTTGCTCGGAAGGTTGTTCCAGCAGATAACTCATGTCTCTTTACCAGTATATACTATGTGGTAGAAGGTGGGGTTTATGACCCAGGATGTGCCCCAGAGATGAGAAATCTTATAGCTCAGATAGTAGCAAGTGATCCAGAATCCTATAGTGAGGCAGTACTAGGAAAAACTAACCAGGAATACTGTGAATGGATCAGAAGAGAAGATACATGGGGAGGTGCAATTGAGGTTTCCATTTTGTCTAAATTCTATCAATGTGAAATTTGTGTAGTGGACACTCAGACGGTTAGAATTGATCGTTTTGGGGAAGATGCTGGCTATGCCAAACGGGTTCTTTTAATTTATGATGGTATTCACTATGATCCACTTGAGCGTAAAATTCCCAACTCAGATATTCCACCCCAGACAATTTTTTCAGCATCTGATGACATTGTCCTTGCACAGGCTTTGGAGTTAGCAGATGAAGCCAGAAGAAAAAGACAGTTTACTGACGTAAACCGGTTTACATTGAGATGTATGGTGTGTCAGAAAGGATTAACAGGGCAAGTGGAAGCCAGAGAACATGCCAAGGAGACTGGGCACACCAACTTTGGAGAAGTGTGAATTTTCTGTGGGGTTGGTTATATCTACTACCTCACGGAACAAGAACAAGCCTCCAGGTTTTTAAATAAGCTGTATGTAATCAAATGAATCCATTATAAGCTTGAAAGACCTAAATTTAATTATGGCTGATGCGCACAGGTTTGCTGTGGTTAGTTTGAGAAGTTTACAAGCGTGTATGTGTGTCATTTTCCAACTGGCTTGGAGTGTTCTTTTGCATGTCTAAGAGAACTAGAGACAACTATTGATACCAACTGCTCTTGAAAGAATCTGAACAGCTGATGCAGGAATTCCTCTGTGACACAACTGGTTATGCACTCACTACTGTAGCTAGCTAGGCTTGCATATAAGATTTTAGAATCACTGATGGAATAAAAATGTCAGCTTGGTTACAGAGTTTTTGATTATACAATCTACTGAAGAGTTTAAGTTAGTTTCCATTCAAATTTGGTAAGATTACTTGTGTCTCTCAGCTTTGTTCATGCAAAATGTGTGTATTTGTTTAACTAAAGGCAGATAAGCTACACAGTTGCCTCTTCAATATAGGAATCCCAAAGTTGGTTTATTTCAAATCACTGAACAAGCATACCATGTTTGCGTAAGTGAAGCTGTCGTGATAAAGGGCTTCAGCTTGGAGGTTTAGTCTTCAGCTGTCTTAGATAGTGAAAAGCTACCAATAAGACCATATTTCCTTAGTACTTAATATATTGGTGCCCATTAATTACATTTTAAACTGTTGTTGCCTGCTTGGAGGCTTACGTGCATGGCACGTTCTTCAAAATTAATGAAATTCCAACATTCCAAGCAATACAAATAAAAGCTTTTTAAAACAACAGATAAATCATATACTCAAGGTGCATGGGGGGGATTTCATGCCCCCTCCCAAATTGCCACATGTTTATTTGCTTAAAGTGGAACTTTTGGGGCCAAATTCCAAGTAACTCTGCCTCTTTTCTAGTTTCTAAATATGGCAGTGCTGGATTTCGCTAACTGCTGATTGTCTCCTCTTGAAACATGTCCAAGAAAGATGAACCTCAAACATGTACCTGCTTTATGATGTGAACTGAGGGGTTAGCATGTTTATGTAATCTGTCAATTGGGATTGGTGCTTCTCACCAATAGTGGTAGTTCTTGATCTATATCCAGTACCACAATTTGGTGACTTGCTAGTTATACATTTGTGGTTGCCATTATTAATATGACAGCAAGTGCTCCTATACTGTGATCCAACTCTTATTATATCGCATGGTTAAGTGCCACAGTCTTCTTGCTGCTGAGGCCTTTAAGTGGGTGACGTATCACTGGTTAGTGTAAGCTATTTTGTACGTGGGCTCTTGGCGTTGGGTCTTGAAACTGCTTCAGTATTTGGGTTGTACCTGGTATCTAAATAACTTTGATCACTTGAATGCTTCTGTCTTCTTTAATTATGAATAATTAATAGTTTGGTTTACATGTACATTTTTTATTTTTTAGTAGAAACCAGGTCATTAATAGATTGCAGAACACCCACATTTACCCCGGGGCTATTTTAATTTCAGTTTAAGTTACAACATTTTTTTTAAGGCAAGGATCTTTTTAAAGGCATTTTTTTAAAGATCCAGTAGGTACACTTGTTAGGACTAAGAATCTTATTTTCCTATAATTAAAGGCCTGCATATTTATAAAAGTCCCCCAACTCTTCCATAGTTAAGTGGGAAAATAAATGGTTGGAATGTGGATAGAATCAGTAGACAAGAGTGTAGCATGAGCCTTGGAATTGCAAGGAGCCAGTGCTAGCAGCCTACTATGGGTTTACATTATGCTGGGATCAGCCATAAATGCCAATTTCAGCACAGCATAAAGTTGTCCAACATAAACTGGTTGAGGCTTATTCCATGACAGAGTCAGTGGCATCAGTCCCGCCCAGAGTCTAATATTTGATTGGTATTGGAATGAGATTGCAGCTGACATGCACTACTGGCGTGTTGCACTACGATGTTGACATGGCTGTTTGTGCTTTCAGCTGTCTGTGCTGTTGGTTTGGGGTGCTAGACCTTAACATTATGCTTTTACCTTTTGAAGGGTTCTTTACATTCACTACACATGTTTTTTAGCCATTTTGCTATACTTCTACATTATTTCTGTTTGGAAACATTGAAACGTTTGTGTTCATCCAGTTATAGGTGCTCAGAATGGTTGATGAAAACAGATTTGTTCTGGCCAGGTGATGTTAGTTTTAAGTTCCATTTATAGCAAAGGGAAAAGTTAGAATGAAATATTTCCATTGCTTTCAACAAAGCTTGCACTACAATTCTGTGCATGGCTACTCAGAACGAAGTCTGACTGTGTCTAGTGGTGCTTTACTCCCAGAAAAATGCATAGGATTGCACCCTAGCTCATAACTAACTAGCTGGGTCAGGCTAGTGCAGATACTACATAGAATTGTCCTCTGATATTTTGACAGAAGCCTTAATTGGACAAGCCAAGTACAGTAGGGCTATGCTTCAGGAAGACACTTCCAATTTTTCCTTGGCTGAAGGAAGCAAAGGTGTAAATACAGTCGTACCTCGGAATTTGAACATAATCCATTCTGGAAGTCAGTTTGACTTTCGAAACATTCGTCTTCCAAAGCGCAGCTTCTGAGAGGAAGCTCCTGCAGCCAATCGGAAGCCATGGAAGCCCTGTCGGACATTCGGCTTCCAAAAGAACGTTCGAAAACTGGAACACTCACTTCTGGTTTTCAATCGTTTGGGAGCCGGAACGTTCGACTCCCAAGGCATTTGGGAGCCGAGGTACAACTGTAATTCCAATTAATGTGTTTTAGGCTTTGCTTGATTGTGTCTTAAGTAGTGCATATGAAGAGTGAAGCCAATGAAACAGATGGATTTTAAATAAGTAATATTGGCACTGATGTTGACTTTCAAGTCAGACTGACTAAGAGTGCAGCACACACATACCTAGGAGTGGGTCTAATTGAACTCATGGGTTTTACTTCTGAGTAGATATGCCTAGCGTTGCACTGTGAAACTAATTTAATTTTTTAAAATAGTTCTGTTTTAAGTCTCTTCCAGTAACTTTTTACAAGCCTGTGCATATAGGTCTAAAATGTGTGGAAGAATAGAGGAAATAAATATGTGACACATTTTACACAAAATACTTGAGCTGGCCTAACACCAGGCCTAAAGCCATGTACTTTGAAGAAGTTTGCATTAAAATCAGTAGGACCTCCAACTGAGTGCAGCATATTTTTAGCTCTATAAGACGCACCAGACCATAAGACGCACCTAGTTTTTGAGGAGGAAAACAATATTCTGAATCTCAGAAAACAATATTCTGAATCTCAGAAGCCAGAACAGCAAGAGGGATCGCTGCGCAGCGATCCCTCTTGCTGTTCTGGCTTCTGGGATAGCTGTGCACCCTGTATTCGCTCCATAAGATGCACACACATTTCCCCTTACTTTTTGGGAGGGAAAAAGTGAGTCTTATAGAGCAAAAATACGGTATTTGAAATAAGATACAAAAGCTGTGATCTGAAAGTACTGATTTGAGTGAAATTCACTTGAATCCCTGTGGTCCTTTAGCTCAGAGTAAATTTATATTCCTGTATTCGTTCACTTAAGGCTCATCCACACTTCTGATTGCCCCAGGAAAACCTGCTGTTTACTGCTGAATTGAAGCAAACATCAGTCAGGTTTTCTGTGGATTAACGTTTGCTTCAACTTAGCACTAAAGAGCGGATTTTCTGGGGGAAAGGGGGGTCGGGCAAAGGCAGAACCTCTTGAGGTGAGCCTTGACTGTCTCAGACTGTTGGTAGGCTATTACTTTGTCCTCAGTTTGGCTGGTTGAGAAATTAGTAACGTTCACAACAGTGGTGTGAAGGTGAATTATTGTTTGCATGGACAAAGATTCCCTAGGTCATTAGTTTTGTATATCTTTTCCTAGTAAATGTTAATTTTGGAAGTATATCTCAAGCTACAGTTCTATGGTTTTGCTGTGGTTTTTCAGGAGGCAACGCTTGATAATGGTTAATATTGAACTAGTAGACTTTAACCCCCCTGCAGCCTATCTTTAAAAAAGTGAAAACAAGTGCAAAAGTGTTATTTTTGTCTTCCTGAATTTGACCATCAGTATTATGTATGCACATGACGTTTTAATTCTTTTTGATAAAATATTTTCAAATGTAGATCAGGTTGATTTTGCTGAAACCAGGAGCCGTGTACCTTCAAAGGACCATGAAAGATGGATGCATTTGAGGAGCAAAATGTTTGAAATTATACAAACCGCCTTGAAACAGACTTTTAAAACTGAAAACCTGTTAAATCTCGCTGGCTGTTTTAATCTGAAAGCTCTCAAGCTCGGCACAAAGATGATGGTTATCTCCCGTTTCTCTGGTTATCAAAGTCAGGCTGCCTCTGAACATGGAGGCGCCATTTGACTTTTGCCAAATAGCCATTGATAGACCAAGCCATTTAAGCTAGCAGCCCTTACCGTATGCTTTAGTAGTAAATTCCAGTGGTTGTCTGTTAAGGTTTTTTGTACTGAATCATCACAAATCACCAAAGGGTGACCCTGAGTGCTATTATTATGAAATGAGTGGGGGGGGGGGGGAAATACCCTCCCAGCTTCCCCCATGCTTTGTAATCTCATAAATCGCTCATGTTTCCCTTTGCCTCTTCTAGACTAGTCCTAAACACTTAAGATTTTCCTTGTAGGGATGATACCCCCATTCCTCCAAGCACCAATCAAATAGGACATAAACCTTCCTGCAGGAAATACTGTTCTTCTGTCAGGATGTCCCATTGCCTACAGAACTACTTTGCACAGAAAACTCAAGTATGCTGGTAAATCCGAGGCCTACCTAGAACACATTTTTAAAAATAAAAACTGTATTTATCAAATAGTCAGTGTTCCCTGTTCCTTTGTGATGTTTTTTGATTATTATTTTTTTTAAAAAAAATTACAACTGCATTGTCTTTAGAAGCTACTGTCTGCATTCCTCTTATAGATACAGAAATATCAATTAATTCATAGGACTTCCATGTCCTGTGGAAGGAGTTGATATGAAATATTATTCTGAAAGTTATTGGTTGAAAGCATCATTACTGAACACATTCAATCTCTGGTGGAAAAGAATACATGATAGGAATTTCTCAAAATGACTATGTTGACATAGGACAATAGAAAGACAAGTCTCTTCCAGTAGCTTTCTTATTTAATGTTACAATATAATATATCCTTTTATAATAGGGGAAAATGTTTTTCCTACTGTCGTCTTCAGTCTGGAATGATGAACAGATGCATCTATTCCTAGTCTCTGTTCAGTGCCAGCTTCTATGTACTGCTACATACAACTGCCATATTAATGTTCTGAGTGCTATCATTAACCTTGAACACTTCAGTAAATGTTGAGAACTGGGTGTGGTATAAATATTGAATGTCTAAATGTTAATGAAACGCAAACCTGTAATGTTACTTGACTGGATTATATGTTGAAGCTCTGTTCTGAGACTTGCAGATCTGGCAGCTATCACCAGCACTAACTTCCATAAAGATGAAGAAAATTCACTTACTCTTAAGCATGTGGCCTTTCGCACACTCTTATATGAGATGACTGTCTCAACTAACAGCACTTTAAAAGCTTGTCAATCAAAGTTTACAAGTTTAGTGTTTTTGCCTGGGAGTTAAGTGGTGCAGAAAGTGCATTATTAATTATTTTTCTGATATACAACATGTTAAAACTCCTGGTAACTATTGCCCAATGGCACTGCATCTTGCTGTTTCATACCATTAAAGTATGTTCTGTTGAACATGTGCCCTTGAGTTTAAAGTCGTTATAGCAGCAATAAACTGTAATATTTATGCATGCATATTCAACATTGTGATCACTTGTACTTCTTTCTGCTTTTTATCTTGAATAAACATTGGTATTTGAACATGTGCATAGAGTACAAGGACTGCTGCAAACTCTACTGAAAATGTGACTCTTGCCTCTTCTACCAAAAAATACTATTATTTAAATTTGTATACCACCCTTCATCTGTAGATCTCCGGGCAGTTCACAGCATAAAAAGACAAAATAAAAACACAGAATACATAATAAAAACCAAACCGAACCAATAAATGTCAGTTTATTTCTTGTAGTGAAATTGATGAACTACAAATGTGTTTAGATTGCCAAAGTACTTAAGTCAGTTAAATGAATGTATAAAGCTGCATTTTATTGAGTTTGACTGATGAACCATCTAATATTGTCTATTCATACTTTTAGCAGCTCTCCAGGGTGTCGAGCGGACGTCGTGCCTATCATCTATCTCATCCCTTCCTTCTTCAGTTAAATTAATTGAACTTGGCTCTCCTATGTGCAATACGTGTGCTCCATTTGAGCTTTGGCCATCAATGCATTTAATGCCATATGGCTTACTTGTACGGTAGGCATTGATGAGCAACTATGAAGCACTCCTAGAATATTATAAAACATAAGCAACTTATGGGAGGTAATGGTGCTTTATAAAAGGGATGCTTTTCCTTCATTTGAAAAACAGCAACAGAATTGTTCAGTTTCTTTAATCTCATGCTCTGGAAATGACCATGATTTGGGTCAGAAAACAAAATACATCAATGTCTTTTAAACAATACATCTCACTTGCATGGCGTATTGCATGTCTATGAGGGAAGGAGAGCTTGTAAAAATCGATTGGAACTAATCTCTAGTGTAAAATTAGCAATAATCTGTATTGTTGCTGCAAGGAGCACAAACTCCTGGGTCACAGAGTACAGTGTGAAGAAGGTGTGCCTATGCAATCTTTGGCTTGCCATTCTTTCCCTCGCCCACACATTTATTCCCTTAAGATTGGCTGGTGGGAGAATGAATAATGTTTCATTCTAATGCTTCTTTAGCTGGTCTTGTTGCAATTGCACATCAGAAATACAGGATCATTTTTTTTCTTCCCTAGAAGAATTACAAAATTGTAAATCTACAATATGGCAATGAATGTCCCTTAACTTTTCAAAAAAAATTGAAACATTAATTTGGTGTGTAAAACTTGTAATCACTCGGCTAGTTATCAAGCCTTCTATCCAGGTTATTAACTACTGATGCTTGGTCTTTACAAATGTAATCATTACTAGACGCTTGGTTAACTGGAAATGTTTACGTTTTAAGCAAGATTAATTGGGATGTTACTATTCTGCTCATTTAAAGCTAGTCACAAGCTTTTGAATGCTAAGTCTTGTTTCTAGAGACCAAAAGAAATGCTTAATGGTGCTTAACATGCAGGAGACTTCCAACAGCAGAGGGCGTCTCCATTTTCATACTACGTATAGTATTTCTGACACCAGAAGAAAGGCAATAAAAGTCTCAAGTTTTCTTTGGAGTGCATTGTTCTAAAACTTGTATACTGCCATGTGGCTCACTACTAGAGCCATCAGGGTAGCTCTCAGCACTCCAAACAGAAATGACAGCTGATTGAAAACAATAAAAAGAGCAAAGCAACTCATTGCATGAATTGATTAAATGCAGATCGTTGAATGCAGAACAAACAGCCCTTGGTCGTTTCCTTAAGACTAGAGGGGCTTTGGGCATAGGCCATTCTACAGCTTATGCTCACCTGTGCATGGAAGTGTATTAACTCAGCTGGAAGAAGGTGTTCACTTGTGCAAAGGGTCTTCTGCTACTGTAGTTCTTTGCTTTAGCTCAGGGGCCGGTTCACTCCAGTGGAGATACCTCCGTGAGCTGGATTGCGCGCGCCTGTGAGCACGCACATCTGTGATTTCCAGTGTCTGCATTTGCACAGACACAATTTTTGGCATTGTGCATGCGCAGACATGATTAGAAATGCTTAGTGGTGCTTAACATGCAGGAGACTTCCAACAGCAGATGGCGCCGCGGAAGTGAGTCCCTGCACCGTGCTGGTTTAGCGCAGCATGTGGGGACTCGCCAAGCAGGCGGCTTGGTTGGGGGGCGGCTTGTGGGCCGGTTAAACAACCCCCATGTGGCCCATGGGCCTTAGGTTGCCTACGCCTGCTTTAGCTGCTGGCTGGATAAAATCTGTGGGAAGCTAACAGTGAATGTCTGACTGCTGCCATTCTAGTGGGGTTCAGCGCTCTGCTCATTATTAACAAAGCCTTTTAATTTAAAATGTTTTTCCACAAAAGCAGTGTAACTTGTTTTCAAAGCTCTAGCTGCTCCCTGTGGGTTAATGTTTGATGCTCGTACTTCAAATGGTGTTAGTCCTATTTTCAGACCATAGCACATTTTAGCAGCCTGGGGTTGTATACCTTTGAATCATGAATAATGGAACTTTCCTTCCCCCCTCCACTTTTCATGTTACTAAAAATGATACATTATGATAAGGAGTACCAATATATGTACAAAATCAGTTGTGGATTTTTTTTCCAGTAACCACAATCTGCGCTTCGCTTCTTTAAATGAAGTTTGCTGCTGGAATTAAAGTTAAAACATGGATGAAATCCAGAGTAAAGGCCACAACAAAATTTACCTGCATACTGGTTTGACCAGCAGCTGAAGTGATAAATCTTAACCATTATGTATCATTGCAGGGCTGAGTCCTAAAACTTCTTTTTCTTGTATGTCTGTTTATTTTCTCTATTTCAAATCTCTAGAGGCATATGGTATTTAATATTATACAGTGGTACCTCAAGTTACAAATGCCTCAGGTTACAAACTCCGCTAACCTGGAAAAGTTACCTCGAGTTGAGAACTTTGCCCCATGATGAGAACGGAAATCGTGTGCCGGTGGCACAGCGGCAGCAAGAGGCCACATAAGCGAAAGCACGCCTCTAGTTAAGAACAGTTTCAGGTTAAGTACAGATCTCCAGAACAAATTAAGTTTGTAACTAGAGGTACCACTGCACTGTACATGCTAATTATATTAAGATGACTCATCCATTATGACAGGACCCTGTGAAAAGCAGACACTGGGCTACTGGTCTCTTTCCAGTGGACTATGGGAATTCTGGCTGTGGGGTTCTTGCAAACAATGCTGAGCAGGGAGACCTTAGTCAGATCCAACAAGGTACTTCATATGTTGTTAAACAAGGCTTCATACCTGGAGAATCACTTAACTCAGATAAAACTCATAGGAGATCCTGCATATGCAGTCTTGTTTCATAAACCATCATTTGACCACAGGAATCTCTAGTTAAAAGCCCTGTTCCAAGAACTAAACTATGACTTTTAGAAGACATCTGAAGGCAGGTCTGTTTAGGGAAGTTTTTATTGTTTGATGTTTTGTGTTTTTAATATTCTTTCGGGAGCCGCCCAGAGTGGCTGGGGAAAGCGAGCCAGATGGGCGAGGTATAAATAAATTAGTAGTAGTAGTAGTAGTAGTACATAAAGTAAATTTGTTAAGGCACTTTTGTGATTGTGGCACTCGACTTACAGAATTTTCCTGAGATGACCTGCCAAATCTCTTCTCTCTCGTTCAGAAACCTTTGGGCAAAACGGCATTTGTGGCATGTGATGTTTTCTGTTGCATTTTTTGATATTTTATGGCTTTTGTTAGTTTTCTCGGCATTTATTTTGAAAAGAAAGGTGGAATGATAATTTTAGAGGTAAAGTGGAATTGTGAGTTGCATTGCTGAGAATATAAGGACCAAGTATTTTGAATCAATTAATGCAAAATTAGAACACACTCTAGAAAGTGGCCTGTGCCATTGGAGTTGTGCTGCAGCATTTCAGATCAAACATACTGCTTCTTTTCTGCTGTCTTGAGGAGTTCACCATAGTCTGTTTTATAGAAGGAAAGGAACCAAGTGACACAAAGAGATATCTCCAGACTCATGGAAATACTTATTGTTAGTGTTAAGCTTAATTTCATAAACTTTTCCTTAGACACATTACGTTTTTAAAAATTCTTAACAACCAATCTGTAAGGCCTACCACTATGAGCTCCATATTTCCAAAGGACGAGCAAGACAGCTGTAGGCAGAACTTATACAAAAAACAGCAGGCCAGTCCAATGGCCTATGCACTGGTGTTAATCATAACGTAGTGACTCATGAGCGACAGCATTTGGAGCATCCTGAAAGTTATCTATCTAGTCCTTTGACCTCATCAAACTGTTGATGCCAAAATTGGTACCTCTCAAATACTGAGCTTCTTCAGGACAAATATTGCCCGTTAAGTGGTGGCTTAAAGTAGTTCATTTTGCAGTGCAGTATACCCCCTGGTCACAGCACTCTAGGGACCATCTCGTCAGGAAGTCCATTCCATACTATTGCAATGTGGGTACTAATTCAAATGTTATCTTGCTGGACTAACGGGAAGCAAATTGCTGTTTGATTTTTGTTCACTTTCACCACCTACTTCAGGGAGTGTTGTACTGGTTGAGCTGGAATAAATGTTGAGTTTTTCCTCTCCCCTTCCATCAAGTACTTTTTAGTTAATAATTAAGAAAATGGAATGCTAAGCATATGCAGAGGTGACATTTGTGTGCCAACTTAGAATAATACTTCAGTGATGTCAAAAGAAAGATTCGACAGTGTTGGGCAGAGGAGGGGGGCCCTGTTTGTCCTAACTTCCACATGGTAACATTTATTAAAATTTGTGTTCATCTTTAACACTAATAATACAGCTCCTCATCTCCTCTCCAGCATTTGCATTTGGACTAGTTTCCATTACTTTTTTTAAAAAATGAAAACCTAACATCCAGCATGGTGTCCTTTAAAAAGGTAAGGAACCCCTGACAGTTAAGTCCAGTCGCAGACGACTTGGGTTGCAGCGCTCATCTCGCTTTACAGGCCGAGGGAGCCGGCGTTTGTCTGCATACAGTTTTTCCGGGTCATGTGGCCAGCATGACTAAACCACTTCTGACACAACAGGACACTGATGAGTGCCAGAGTGCATGGAAACGCCATTTACCTTCCTGCCGGAGTGGTACCTATCTATTTACTTGCACTTTTTGGCGTGCTTTCGAACTGCTAGGTTGGCAGGAGCTGGGACCGACCAACGGGAGCTCACCCAGTCATGGGGATTCGAACCACTGTCCTTCTGATTGTCAAGCCCAAGCGGCACAGTGGTTTAGACCACAGCACCACCCGCGTCCCTATGGTGTCTTTTAGCTGTTCCTAATTCTGAATGAAGCTGGCTTGATGCGAACAGCTAGGTGGCAAAGTGCCATGAAACTCACTAAAAAGCCCATTGTGCTGTAAAGCACTAATGTGAACGCACCCGGAATTCAACAAATAAAGACCATATAAAGTTCAGCAATTAATAGACAGCACATTAAATTTAATTCTGAGAACAAATCTTAGAAGTTGAAGCCCCACGCGAGGAGTGAAGCTGTGTAGCTGTGTAACCATGAAGATGCTCGTGAGCAGGGGTGGAGTCTGGTATTTTGAATTTCAGCATTGTGCTGTGCAAGGCCAAAATTCAGTGCCCGCTGCCCCTCGCCTTCCATTCTGCTCAGTTGACCATGTTGTAGTTGCAATACCCCTGCAGTGTTGCATGCAACGCCCATGCCCAGTGCAGTGGAACCAACTGAGCTTCCCTAAATCTGTCTCTGTCATGAGAGGGTCTGAGAAACTGCTGTTACGAGAGTTATTTGCTATGTAGTCTCTTGCTTTTAGGCTTCATTTAACAAATTTGGAAAATACATTCTATACCCATAGTTGAAAATTGGTATATACAAGGGCTGCTATATGTTCTGGATTAAAATGGCGTCCTGGATTAAAATTCTTGTAGCTTTTACTATGAAGTTCAACAATTTCGGTGGGTTTTCTAAAAGCTCAGCAAACTTTACTTTTTGAAATACGGCATCCCTAGTGTAGACTATATTTTATACCTGTCTGTTAAATAATGAGTTATATATAATTCAATGAGACTTGGCTGCCTTTTTCCTAGAATTTTTCAAAATGGGACCTTAGTCTTCTATTGGGATCTTACCAACATTTCTTTGTTCAAATATCCATTCCCCTTTGCTCTGTTTTATGTTTTAAAGTCTCTTGCCCTTTTCTGAAAAATGTGGAATTGAGAAGAGTAAATGTGGAATTGATAAGTAGCTTATCTATTCTTCACTCTACTATTCAAATCTTTGTTAATCTGTAAAATTAAATAAATCATAGCTGCTGGGCAATTTGTTCTCATTATCGGACTACAGTAGGCTCCCAGTATTTGTATAGTGGTGATTTGCTACATTTTAGCTGTGTTTTATCTACAATTTTTATTATGTACACCACTGAGAGAGTTCTGTGTTTAAGCAGTCCATAAATCTTTATAAACAGCCAATGGAAGGATGACAATAATTTTTGGATTCTAAATCTCTCATGCTCAGGTTGAATTCTTGTATATGCCTTGTGCTGGGGAAATGTTTGTAAAGCACAGCCCAAGCTTGATTCATGAGCAATTTGTGAAAGAACCAGCCTCTTCAGCTTTTCCTGTTGCCGATTTGTAAAGCACGCCATGTTAAATCACCTAGGACAATAAATCTGATGAACTAATATATTTTAAGCCACATCCTAGAAGGAACTAATTAATAGGTAGGAGCATATTAGAGTCAAAGCTATGAGTTTCTCTTTTGAAGGTGTCACTAGCAAACTATGCAGAAGAGCGACATGCCAAATGAAGGTGGTGCCTCCCAGTGAAATGTATGAGGCAAAAGAAAGGCACTTGTGCATCTGAAAATATAGGCAGCTTATTGCCATCTCTGAAGTAGCCCAGCAGCCTTGAGAGCATGACAAAGAAAGGTTGTGTTCCATTCATTAATTGGTTGGTGGGATGGGAGGTTGCAAAGTTGATATTGCCACCATTCTTACTCTCTTCGATGTGTTCTGAAGTGGGTGGGGTGGAGGAGGGACAGCAAACGACAGAAAGAGAAACAGAAATAACCTGTAAACACTCTCTCTCTCTCTCTCTCTCTCTCTTTCTCTCTCTCTCTCTCTCTCTCTCTATATATATATATATATGAACTAATCATAGGACTGCTAAACTGGACTTCATTGAGACTTCATGTGGTTTGTATTTTGGGTTGGAAATACTTGGTTTCCTAATATTTGCAATACCAGGACTGTTTATGCAGAGGTAAATCCCACATAGTTCAGTGGGTTACTGGGTTTGCTCTCAGCAAAGTGCATATAGGAATGCAAGTCTGGTCACTTTACTCCAGTTCTGAAGGCCCACTGGTGCCACTATTTTCTTAAGCCACAAGAATTCTGCCACTGTTGCTGCAATTGGGTTTCCTGCTTCTGCTCCACATATTCATATGTATAAACGGCTATCACACCAGCCAAGGGCATAGCAGCAGGCACTTTTGCTCACTTAGGATATGCATTCAAGTGGACATAAAGGTAAAGGGACCCCTGACCATTAGGTCCAGTCACGGACAACTCTGGGGTTGCGGCGCTTATCTTGCTTTATTGGCCGAGGGAGCCGGCATACAGCTTCCGGGTCATGTGGTCAGCATGACTAAGCCACTTCTGGCAAACCAGAGCAACGCACAGAAACACTATTTACCTTCCCGCTGGAGCGGTACCTATTTATCTACTTGCACTTTGTGCTTTTGAACTGCTAGGTTGGCAGGAGCAGGGAGCAAGCAACGGGAGTTCACCCATCGTGGGGATTTGAACCTGCCAACCTTCTGATCAGCAAGCCCTAGGCTCTGTGGTTTAACCCACAGCGCCACCCGCGTCCCTAAGTGTACATAGGGTGTACATAGGATATGTGTACATAGGGTGTACATAGGATAAATGTACAGAGGTAAAGGTAAAGGTACCCCTGCCTGTACGGGCCAGTCTTGCCAGACTCTGGGGTTGTGCGCCCATCTCACTCAAGAGGCCAGGGGCCAGCGCTGTCCGTAGACACCTCTGGGTCACGTGGCCAGCGTGACAAGCTGCATCTGGCGAGCCGGAGCTGCACACGGAAACGCCGTTTACCTTCCCACTAGAAAGCGGTCCCTATTTATCTACTTGCACCCGGAGGTGCTTTCGAACTGCTAGGTTGGCAGGTGCTGGGACCGAGCAACGGGAGCGCACTCCGCCGCGGGGATTCGAACCGCCGACCTTTCGATCGGCAAGCCCTAGGCGCTGAGGCTTTTACCCACAGCGCCACCCGCGTCCCCAAGTGTACATAGGGTGTACTTATTCCCATGCTAGGAGCCTATGAACACTTTCTTCCTTGGGAGTAAGACTCCAGTGATGGCTATGTATTTTAGAATGCATACTGGAACTACTGGTATGTCCTTGAATTTTCTGTACTATACAAGGGGTATTCTGGAGATGGATTGATGTAGAAAGTGTTTCCTGAGGGTAGGAAGTTTAAATTCCACTAATCTAGAGCAAGCCTACAATTTCCCAATTACTATTATTATTTCCCATTTATACGATGCCAGCCTTTTATGGGTTAGGTGCAGGAACAGCCAGGTGTCGCTGCATATAATAGCAACCCATTTATCTGAACAAGTTCTAGCATCAGCCAAGAAACTTCTGATGGATCAGAAATGAAAATAAGACTTCATATCCATGCATATTTACATGGTGATAAGCCTGAGTCTGTTTTGGGCAATGACTATCCACTATAAGGCCTGCAGATGCACTTCTGTATCCTTCGTTTTTCCCTGCCTCATTCTAGCAGCTGGTACCTGTGGATCACAGATTTAGTTCCCACATCTGCAGTCTGTTCACAGAGGGAGGTCCATTTCTCTTTTCATTAGTTTTCATGGTTGTAAAGGGGTAGCGATGATGCTAACATATAGGTGTAAAGGTCATGCTCTATGGAAAGCTGGCTTCAAGCACTTGGCCCATTGGCACATTAACTCTGCATTACAAAAATGTCTGTGAGACATGAAGGCTGACAACAACTCCACTGTGTTGGAATTCCTTACAGACAACCATAGTGCTCGGAGACTGATAGGTTGTGAGTGTGTAGCACACACCAGAGGAGAAATGAGTACAGAGAGAAGAAATGCCATGGTGCATCTGCAGCAGCACAACCGGATGCCTTCATCTGCCCCAGCTGCAACAAAACATGTCTCGCCTGCATTGGTCTCTACAGCCGCAGCAGGTGCTGTAACTCTCCCAACGGTTTGACTTCACCCCCAAAGGCACACTCCTCCATTGTCTCCCGAGACAGACGGATGCCAACAATGAGATAGGGGAAGCTTGGCTACACTGAGAACGTTAGAAGAAATACAATGAATAACACACACTGCTGGATCTAAGCCAGATAGCTGATGGAAGGTGACCCATGTCTACAACTCCATTCTCCAGAGTTATTGACTGCCCTCTGCCTGCATTTTTGAGCAATTGGTAGGGGAAGAAAAGCAGTAGGAATACAGCCTTAACAAAGACGGGAAAGCCAAGGGGCTTCAAAGAATGAAGCAATGCATCCCACGCCAAGCGTGGGCTTCTGGTTTTTTTCTGAGGAAGAGAAAACTCATATCCTACAGTTCCCCCTGAATGGGAAATATAACCTGTGACATTTTAGCTGCAAAACGATTCATCTCCAGAAAATGCAGATTAAAAATAAACATTTACCTGTTTTGCTTCATTCCTGGCTGCCAAAGTTTAGAACTGGAAAAAAAAGTGGTTGGCAGAGAGTTCTATAATCCCGCCTTCCCCTCCTTCTGGTAACAGCTGGAATGAGGAGTTTGAAGGAAGATGCATGATTGGTTGAGAGTCAGAAGCAGGGTGGAGTGAGGAAGACAGAGGAGGAATTTACCTGTCTAGGTAAGTCAGTAGGAGGTCAAGAAGAGAACAGAGAAGGTGGTATAGCCTGTTTGGTCGTGTCATTTCATAGCAGAGTAGCTGGAATTGTTTTTATTTCCTAGTAAAGGTGAGTTAAACTCTAACTAAACTATGTTTGCTTAGGCGGAAAAGGAGTGTTCCTGGATTTAGATACAAATAGCCGACCAGATAGCTGGCTTGTCCAGTCTTGCTTATACGCTTCCCCTATTTCGTGCTATCTTTCTTGCCGTTGTTCCTACTGAAATCTTTGGGCTCGTAAAGGATTATGGAAGGTCTCGAGTTTCCTAGTGAAGGTAATCCATGCATGTTGCAAACCTTTCCTGACAGATTTTAGGGGAAATTCTATTGGTAGCTTAGTTGCTTTTAAAATGACTTTTAATCTGTAAATCTGTGAATGACAAATGTTTGTCTCTTTCATGGCTTCTGTTCAGGCTTATTAACAATGAAAATATATAGTAAGAAAAGCAGCTTCCTTTCAAAAAATCTGGAAGATGCAACCAAGCATAAATGTGCTCTCTCTATAATATATAATATATTATATATATTATATATTTTATACATTATACTATCTATATATATATATAATTATCACACTTATGGGAAAATAAGCTTACTTTAAGTTTTGCAATCATTTAAATTATTTTAATAAATCTTCAGAGACTTGGATGGAAATTGTTTTTAACATGAGATGGGGGTGGAAATGTGCTCCTTATCAGTTAAATGTAGGTAAACATGCAGAACTATGCCTGCTTGTAATTTGAAACTGGAAAACTAGGATTGTGCAGCTCTGGTACTGTAAGGGTAATGATTAAAGAGTCTTTTGTGTAGGTAGAAGTGGATGGGTCTCCAGGGTCAAGGTGCTTGTGCATGTATGTTTGACACGTTCTGTCTCTTATTCTGATGTGGTTTGGCCATTGGGATGCAGAATAGCATTAGTTCATGCAGATGCATTCAAAGTAGGATTTTTTTTTTAGTGAACTGGCAACTTTCTTTAATTCTGTTGGTTTTTAATACATAAGAATACATGTCACCAAAGCTTATTTAAAAACAAAATCTAAATTCTTCAATGGAGTCACTGAGTTTCATTTGCAGGGTATTCTTGGGCAATGTGTCAGTCAGTCAGCTAAGCTCTGTGTGCTAGATTAAAAACTGGAGTAAGCCTATACCCCCCAAGAAAATACTATAAAAGAAATTAAAGTAACCTCTATTTGAGGGGACCATGAAATGATCTAACAGGGAAAAGAGATAGTAATTGACTCTTGGTATTTGTCCAGATGCATGCTAAATTCCAACAATGTGCACTGCTTCCAGCGGCATAGCGTGGGTTGTCAGCAGCCGGGGCAAGGCAAGTAATTTGCGCCCCCTAACCCATGGATTTGCGCCCCCTAACCCTAACCCCCAGATGTTGCGGCTGGCCCCCCCTGCACCCCCCACACTACGCTACTGACTGCTTCATCTGACTGATTAATTGATTGTTGTATCCACTTATATGCCAAAATCTAAGCAGCTTACTACTATACTTAAAATACACAATAACATTAATTAAAATATACATTAAACAAAATGTAACAGTGCACATATAATAAATAGGTTGGTTGTTGAAAGGAGGGATTTGGATGAGACTTTCATTTTACACTATTAAAATCCACTTGCAGCTATGCATCAAATGAAGGATCTGAGCTGGCGTTTAACATCACTTGTGACATTAAACCATATTTATAATGCCCCTGGGTGGAAGGACTTTACCTTCCAGATTGTAGGACCTAGTACTTAATCTTCTTATAGTTTAAAAAGCAACTAGTTATAGAGGAGACCATCTGATCTTGTAGACCCAAGTATTTTGCCTCTGTCTAAAAAGTAATCAGCAGTACTACATGTACCGAGGGCTGTTTGTTTCTAATACCTATGATATAAAATAGCAGTGGGGAACATCTGCTCCCTGACATAATTTGGCCCATGAGAGTCCCAGTTTAGCCAGTGAGACCTTCCCCACAAACGATGTCATAGGTGATGTCAGTGCGGGACAGATACAGCTGCAGCTACAAAGGCACAATTGAGAACGTGAAGGGATAGATGCTGACAGGGAGTCCCGCTAGGATCAGATCCAGCAGGTAGCTCCTCATTGGGAACTCCAATGGGGCTTGTCTTCTCAGTTTGCAAGAAGCAATTTGGATTCAAATCCATATTCCTACTCCCTTTAAATTGAGGTGGTAGTGGGTATACAGCTGCCTCACTCATTGCTTCCCTTCTGAGAGCTGGCTGTTGTCCATTCCCTCTGCTCCCTCCACAGTGTTGGTACCCGTTTCACTACATGATGGTAAACATATGTTTTGTGGGCCCAGAGCCTACAGGGACTCCACTGTAGCTGAAGGCCAAGAATCGAAAATGCCTGCCTCCTTCAGTTGGCTCATATATGATATGTGTTGTTGATATTATTTCACACCACCCTAATCTCCGAGTGGGGCAAGATTACAGGGATTCTAGGTGCTTACCCAGGGGTTATGTTTCCTTTTGGGAATGAGGCATAGCGGAGACTGTGGTGCCTTTATGATATATGGTTTATTTGCACATGTATACAACCTGAGCCTATCATAGCATCAACACCCAAAAGGATCTTGTTTCTCCCATATCCACAGCCTTGGATTCAAACATACACCAAACATTGCTCTCTCTCTCTCTCCTCCCAGCTTGCTGCTTGAAATCTGGCCCACATCACTGCAACTCAACTCTAAACTCAATTGCCCCTTTCCTTTGTTTTCCCCTTAATGGCCCATCACCCAGGCTATCACCTCATCTAGATGGCCTGGCTTATGTTTTAACACTTGCTGGATCAAGGGGTTACAAGGGGTTACAAAGATCTCACCTACAGCCTATTTCCTCTCCCTCAAATTCATAACAATATCAGGTATTGGGCACACCCTGGTTTCATTTCCTTAAGAATAAGTGGCAATGCAGCAAGAAAACATTTTACTGCTGTGTCCTATGTTCATAATCACTATCAGTGAACTGTGGCTTCAGGTTGTGAGTTAATATTTAATATCTCAGATTTTAGAGCTTTAACTACACCTTTGTTAGCTTCTAAAGCCTTTTGAATATCTAGGCTCTGGATTACTCAACTGTCCTTCCAGGTTCAGCTGCTTAATTGTGATGCTAGGGATCAAAATTTTAAGTAGTAATATACAGTCTTGGGCAAGTTAGGTTGTAATTTTCTTGGCTGCTTATTCAGTGCACCAAACCCTTTAATATCATATTGGACACATGTTTGTTCCTCTTAGTAACAGAAGTCAGAAGACTGCTTTTTACACATCTTCTTTTGTGATCATTGTTGATCCAATGTGATGAGAGTCTCTCCCCCCCCCCACATTTTCTTACTATGAGGCATCCTCCTAATGAAATAACTCTGCAGGACTGGCCCACTCAGGAGGCAAGGTGAGGCAATTGTCTTAGGCGACAGGATCCACAGGGGCAGCAGATCCAGATGTAGATGTTTATTTCCCCCCTTGTTCCTGATGTAGACTTTCACTCACCCATTCTTCCCTGGGGGAAGGGGTGGTGGTGCCATTTTGTAGTTCACCTCAGGTGCTATAATGCATTGGGCCAGCCCTGTAACTCTCTTGTCATGCTTGCCTCCTTATACACTTGAAAGTAAATGGTATAATTGATGGCTAAGAAAAAGTGTTTCACAAAACAACAGTGTTCATCCTGTTAAAGCAAAGGTAAGATGTATGTGTATCTGTGTCTGAGCAACTTTCCTTTTGTCCATACTGAACATTCTGCACTGATGATGGTGGTGTTGCTAAATACCTGTTAGTCACTCTCTTATCCAACTTCGTCACAAATACTGTGTACTGGAACACAAGAGTACTGTATTTTTCCATCTATAAGATTCCCCCATGTATAAGACACCCCCTATTTTGGGGGACTCAGATTTAAGAAAATTGGGGGGGGGCAGATGTATCCGTGTATAAGATGCCCCCTAATTTTTGACATTATTTTTAAGGGGGGGAAATCTAGTCTTATACACGGAAAAATATGGTAACTCGAGTGGAGAGCTTGCTGTCTTTGATAGGAGGCTGTGGGATTTTGTCTTGATTTAATCTCTGTGTACAGTGCCGTGATGTGAATGAACCCTGTTGCTGGATTTTGTAGAACACAAGATAGCTTATTTCCCCCAAGCAGAGTTCATAAAGGTCCTTCCTAACCTAAGGAAGATGAGATGGGAAGTGAGGCAGGGACTGCCCCCTTTCTAGATTGTTGCTTATGTATGTGGCATCAAGGGCATGGCCAAGGCTGAGGAATAATGGAAGGCATTCAGTCTCCCATGTGAAAACTGTAAATATTATGATTGGCACACATGCACCGCAATCTTTGAGAGTTTCCTTTTTATTATATAAGATGATTCGCTGACGTGATAGCACCCTTGGTCACGCTGATTTTTGCAATTTGAATGAACACACCCTGTGATGCTCTAGCGCCTTCTTACGAATGGAACTGACATGCCTGCATTTTGAAAAGAAGCTTTTCAGTGCTGCTGAGCTTTAAATACTAGTTATCCATGTTAAGAGGGAGTAGTCTTCCCATCTCTTGCTGGATGACTTTACAGAATGTGACAGGCAGAGGGGTGGAGCTGGAAACACGTCTTTCTGGTTAGAAAGCTTGTGACCACATCCTCACAAGGCAGAATGGCTTCATGTACTGAACGAAGCATGGGGAGGGAGTGGTGGGAAAAGATGGGTGACACTCTTGGCTTCTGCCACTGATTTTGTTGCATAGTCTTAGGCAAGTCCAGTAGCTGCTTCAACAGAAGCTGTAGGGTGCCTCTCACATAGCTTGGCTGTTGGATCATGGCTTGGATCTGTAGCTTGAAGATTCAAATCTGACCTTGCGGATCAGCCTGGAGGTTCACACACAAAGAGACTCAGTGTCTATGGACTAGGGCTTATGTCTATTTATTTTGGAAGGACAGAAGGCAGAGGGGATTGGGTGCGAGTCAAGCATCAGGGTGAAACATGAATGGCTTCAGTGTGTAGAGTTGCCTTAGTATGTAACTCTAAACTTTTTGAGGGGGAAGCTGGGGAACATGAGGGCTGTGGCCAGGGCTGTTTGACATAAAACAATATGGGGCAGAGGGCTTCAAGGTTAACCAGAGGCGTGCTTTTCCCTTTCTGTAGGATTTGCATTAGGACCAAACTAGGATTAAAAGGCTTTAAATGTGTTTGGTGAAGGTTTGTAAATTATAACTTTGAAGCAATTCTGATTAGGTATAATCACAGTTGGCTCTGTCGCAGCAAACTGTGAAGGAGGAGACAATATATGAGAAGAGGGAGCATACCAGCACGTGGTGAATTCGAGTCTCAAGACTGTGGGAAAAATAAGACAGTATGTGACATAGAGGATGATACCATGAGGCTGTATTGAGGTTGATGTGAATATAGCCATTGTATTTCTATGGTTGTATTATTTCCTGTCCAATCAGGTCTTTGTTAGTATAAGTTAAGCTAAATGACTAGGACTGGAAAGGCATTCACTTAGCTATGAAGCACACTTGGTGGGTGATCTTATCACAGGCTAACGTCACAGGGTTGTTGTGAGGATAAAGTATAGCCAAACCAGATACTCAAGCTCCCTGGAGGAAAAGCAGTATATAAGGAAGTGTTTATACACACCATAAAAGAAAAAGTCTATTTAAAAAATGAGGACGTGCACTCGGAAGTGTGGGACAACAATAACTCAAAGTGAAGTTTTATGAACTGCGCAAACAAATTGGAATGAAGGCTCAATAAACAGCGGATGTTGTATCACCTTGAGGCAAACTTTGCACCAATTTCACATGAACCGATGAATGTTCTGATTTGTAAATGCCACCTGTCCATCATACCCCTACCCCCTCAGTTGCCCTTTAATGTGATTTTGAAGCTTTAATACGATTTTGAAGCTTAGCTGGGGTGTAGTCAACATTGCCTTTTGTAACCGGTGTAGAATTTCCGGACATGACCTGCAGTCAGCTTAATCCCCCACTAGTCCCCTATGTATCAACCTCTGTTTTAAAACAGCTGCAGTTTTCATCTGGGCCTCACATTGGTAGTTCCACCACCCTCAGAAATTTGTGCGTGGTGGCCTGGGAGAGGGCACTTTTGGTGGCCACCACAAAGTTTTGGAATTCCCTCCCCACAGAGGTGTATCTGACACATTCCTTGTGTAGTCTCCATTGTACCTTGGCCTCTGGTACGTGACCTGAGATATATATGAGATATATATTATTAGGATCCACCCTATTATTGTGACTATAATTTGTTTTTAATATTGTATTTTTAAATTGCTGTAATCCTCCCTGGAAGCTTATGGTGACAGGTGGGTAAGGAATCAGACATATGTTGTTGCTGTTAATTTTATATCAGTGGCACCAGAGCAGCTGGCCTCTTTCAGTGGTATATGTGTGTAGGGATGAGGGATGGGGAAGAAAGTCATTTCAGTGTACGCTTAAATGTGAATCTAGTTGGTTAGAGTGTGATGCTGATTACATCAAGGTTTCAGCTTTGATCCCCATATGGGACAAGCTGCATGTTCCTGCATTGCTGGGGGTTGGACTAAATGATCCTTGGGGTCCCTTCCAACTCTACAATTCCATCATTGTACCTAATTTATATTTCACCAAAACAAAATGTGAACCAAAAGTCAACTTTCTTTCAAAAGATTCAGAATTTTGCATATATTATGGGGAAATGTACACAGAAACGCTCACAATAGTGAAAGTAACATACAAAAATACATTCCGTTAGGTAAAACTGCTTACAAAAGTGTGCACATTGGGCAAAATGTGGAATAAAATGCTAATGAATACTTCTAAGATTATTATTATTTTTAAATCACAGTCAGGTGTGAAAATGTGATGGACTGAACTTAACACTGGAAAAATGCAAATCTTAAACTGGCAGATTTCTCCATCCCTAGTAGGGGTGAAAGACACCTGCTTAGATTTCCTCCAACTCATCCCACACCACTCATTGTGCACTATAGCTTTAAAGCGGGAACGTGGGAAGGGGCTGTCTGGATGGGCCTTTTCTAAAAGACCCCTTTCCTACTATATGTGTGTGGCCTGTCCCTTTAAGGCATTCTCCTTCACATAAGGAATGTGAGGTATGTGCCAGGTAGGGAAATGCACACCCTGGCCTCTGCCCTAAGTAAATAGGCAGGTTGCCCATAGAGCCTGTGACAACCTTGCATTATTTAAAGTTAATCTGTGACTTTGCAGCGTTGCTGGTTCATAGGCATAGTCAGCATTAGTAGTAATAATAAAGGGGTATGATATTGTGAAATGTCATCCTTTGCTCTCCTTGTCATCCCGAAGGAATGTGCTCCTGTGCAAAGAAAGCTGGTGCTTTAATGTAGTGCATTTCATGCATGCAGGTCTTCTGTTGTCCTGAGGCTGAACTTCTATAAGCTTGGAGAAACATAGAGCCTTTCTTTCATTACAAGAGCCAGTGTGGTGTAGTGGTTTAGAGCGATACACTCGTAATCTAGGGAACTGGGTTTGTGTCTCCGCTCCTCCACATGCAGCTGCTGGGTGACCTTGGGCCAGTCACACTTCTCTGAGGTCTCTCAGCCCCACTCACCTCACAGAGTGTTTGTTGTGGGGGAGGAAGGGAAAGGAGAATGTTAGCCACTTTGAGACTCCTTAGGGTAGTGATAAAGCGGGATATCAAATCCAAACTCTTCTACAAGGGTTACATCCGGTCATAGGGATAGATTCAACGAAATAGCTGCGCTAGTGGGAGCAATGAGCTGCACTGGTGCAACAGGGATTTCTTCCTCTCCTCCCTCCACTCGCACCCCCAACCCAGTCAGCCTGGGGGTGGGGGTGGGGCGTGGCATTGAGAAAACACCTAGAACAGCATGCGGTGATGGATGAAGATAGGAGGAGTTTATTCTGTCTGGCAAGCAAAATGTCTACAGTTTGGTGAAGCATTGGTCTCGGCTAATGCCTTCTCTCTTGACTGAGAGAGGTAACTCGAAATGGTCTCTTCTACCATTTAAGGCACACAAGCTAGAAATTGTGTACAGGAGGAAGTGGTCTTAAACTCCAAGATGAGAACTCATTTCAGAGGTAGCTACTGTGGGGACTTCAGCAGGGTCTTCAACAATCCAGAGTAAGATTCCATCTCTATAGCCAGATATATGTGGGCATGGGCCATTTCTGCAGTGCTTGTTGGGGTTTGAGAATGTGCAGCAAGCCTTAACCAGCAGAGAACAGGAGGGGGATGTGCTGGAAGGGGCAGGACTTGCTAGTCTCTCTGCCCCCCTCCTCTTATTACATAAAGAAAGAGAACCCCTTAAAAAGGCTTGGGATTGATCCAATTCTGAACTGAAACAGCAACAGGAATGTATAAAAATCTGCTAAAAAGCAGAAAGAGAAACTGATTTTGTCAACATGGCATTTCCAAATGATGTTGGGATTTGTGACAGCAATGGATGTGCAAGAAGTGCTATAAGAAAAACCTTATGAAAGAGCAAATTGCTTTTAATAGCTATTCTTGCTGTATGACTTGTTTTGTTCCAGCTAGTCTTGTTTTTATACTTTGTTTACTTGCTAGTTTTTTAACATTGTGAGTCACTTTTTGTGAAATATGTGACATGACTTAAAAATACTTACTATGTAGTTTGGAAAAATGTTTGTTCACTGTATATTTGGACACCTCCTTAAGATATTGTAACCACATTTTGCATAATGATTCCTGAGATCAAAGAGCAGGTTTTCGTCTGTGTTCAAGTACATTTAGATAGCATTTTGAATCAAGATGGTGGACTGAACTGATTTTTTAACCACTGATTTCAAAACCTTTCTGATATGCTAGTTTTATGTTGGTGATCACTTTAGGGGTTAATGTCGACATGGGCCAACTTCTGCATGTGCATGCTTGTTTGTTGTCATCCACACGAGTGCTTTCAAAACCTCTTACTATTTTCTGTCTGCACTAGTAGGTGGTGTTTGATTGGATGTATTCACAATATTGTGTTGGTGTTCCCTGCTCTCAGTTAGTACTTCATAACTCATCATAGGTTCTGGAAACTTGAGGTCCATTGTGGGCATGTATGCAGGTATTTACTTACCCATGCACACACTTCATAAATTTCTGAAATACAAGTTTTCCAGTGTGCCAAATTTGTACAAAAGCCACTATTTTTAAAATGTATGTGTTGCTCCAAGCCAGGAAACCTGAAGTCTGTTGTGGATATTTGCACAGATATTTGTTACCTGTACATGTGCACGTTTTAATTTTTTATATACAGGTTTTCTGATGTACCAGATGTGCACAAAACAGTGAATGCTGCCGCCGCCTTCAGTAATGTGTGTGGCTCCAAGTCAAGCAAGGATTTGGAGACAGTGGCATGAAAGATGGTCACTTCCTTGCCTTTATTTCCTTTCCCACCTCTTGTATCTGAAAGGACAAGTTTTATTTTTATTTTTAATACAGCTGTTTCAAGCAAAAGCACTTCTGGCCAAAATAACTGGGTTTTTTAATAAAAAAAATACTGTTAAAATGTGAATGTGCCTTCAGCAGCTTTTCTTTGGGCAGATGGAAACAAAATGGAAGTAGGAAGTGTTGCAGGCAGCACCCACTGAAATGTCACCAGTCATGTAAAACAACCTGCCCACACAATGCACTTCATTGGATCCACAGTCTGGTCACATACTATTTTAACTTGTATTTTCTTTCTTTACTGGATTATCCATTGATTAGGAAAATTCAAATTTAGTGGGAAAAGGTGTGGGCTGCCATTTGGATAAGGAGGCATCATATAGACAATGCAAAAATAATAATAATTAGAGACAAAATGAGCTGCAAATACACATTAAACACTGGTGTGAACCGATCCTTAACATTCCCAAGCAATGCTGGGCACAAGGTTGCTAGTAATAAATAGTAATTCTGCCCAGAGTATTTATTTTTATTTATTCCTGAAAGGTAGGGTGTGTGAGTGAGAGCTATGCATAGACAGAAGTGGGTTTAAAATGGCTGCAACTTTTATCAGTTATGCGCAAAACATTTTGCCTTGATTTTTTTTAAAAAAACTATTATGTTAAAAGTACAGTGTATAGGAATTTTAACTCGCTGCAGTTGTAAGATGTTTAATTTTGTTTGTTTGCTTTATTTGCTGATTCTTTTTGTATTTTTGTATTAGTATTGTTTATTTTGATTGGCTGCCCTTCAGCAACAGGTCCCAGAACAGGTTACAACAATTTAAAAGTTGATGTTAAAAAAGTTAACATAGATCACTGTCACAGCAATAGGGTAGCTCTTAAAAACACACCTCAGATGTCAAAAGCCAAGGCAAAGATTATTACTGTATATTAATAAAGAACAGCCCAGCGACGACAAGCAGACCAGTAGTGATTGTTTGTGGGGTGTGGAAAAGCAGAGCAGGGTAACAACTGCAATATCACATATGTTTTTCCTCAGTTAGGAAGGAAGCCTCATTTATTTCAAGGGAATTACTTCTAAGTAACATATACTGAACCAAGCCCAATTTGTTTTATTCTATAAAGGCAGCACACTGAATGAATGAAATAATGTGGACATGAGGAAAGTGCTTTAACAAACACACCCCAGTATCCTCTTCTTCTTAGCTTCTGATTTTTCCTGCTACTCTAGGAGGAGCCCCTCTTGAGTCCCAGGCTTGGGCATCAATATTTCTTCCTCCAGTTGCTTAGCAACAGTGATGAAGTGTCCTTAGCAACAGTGCTGCCTGCTGAGTCACATTTTCTGCTCTAATTTTCTTCATAAATGTCTGATTGACATACTTATGCTACTAAAAAAGGATGAAAGCTGGGGTGGGGTGGAGGGGTTGGCCACCCACAAACTCCTACCCCTTCTACCTGTTTGTTGGTGGCCCTGAGGACACTGCTTCCAAGAATTGATTAGCAATGTATCATGGTGAAGGGAAAGTACTACTAAGTCAAGTGTACTGACTTTATTGGATCCCAAGGCTTGTGAATTTGGGCTTTGCTTTATATCTTGTTGTAAGCTGCCATGTGTGTAAAAGCAGCAAGGTATAAATGAGTTGAAATCCTTGAAAAATGATATTCATATGCAGCAACCGGCAGGATTTCTGCAGCAGTAATCTGTTTTTGAGTATGTTCTGAAGTTGTGATACATGTTTATGGCTTCTTCTTATGTTTCCTCTCCAGAGTTCCTCAGTCATACTTACTGCTCCCTTGCCTGACTAGTGATATGCCTAAAAAGGATTTGTGGATAAGGACAGCTGACCCAGAACCCAGAGCAAGTGTTCACAGTGCAGGCAGTTGTGACAGTATGATCAGCAACGACTCCAACTTGTCCGGAAAGGTATATTAATTTAATTCAATTTATTTTTCTGTTCCACATAATTTCAGAACGTTCAGACAGGTCTATAGCCCTAAATAAAATATCCAACTGCTAAAACATTTAAGAAATATAAAAGATAAAGCACCATCTTAACCTTGGGCTAAAGTTTCCAACTAAAATTTTTTAAAAATCAGAATTACTTGCAAGCTAGGGCTTTGTATTGTAGGGATGGGGAACCTGTAGTTGCACTACAACTACCATAATCTCTGATACGCTGAATTAGGCTGATGGGATACACAGGGATAAGCATATTGTTTGGGGCAACTAATTTTTGAGGCAAGCATTTGACTTGATTGTCACTTAGGTCACTTCCTTGTGTGCTGTTTCTAGGCAGGGGTCTGTGCTTTCATGCTCAGTGACTGAGTCCTTTTCTATTTCCCCCAGCACTTTCTCTGTGAAAACCTGTTCTTTACCGCTGAATTGAAGCAAATGGAAATCCACAGAAAACCCAAATTGCCACTTGTTTCAATGCAGCATAAATAGCAGGTTTTCCTTGAGAAAGCAACGGGGGGGGGGGGCGGAAATCAAAGCGCTCAGACACAGAGCTTGCAAGCATGAACATGCACCTAGAAAGCACTGTGTGGATGAGCCCTTGGTGTTAAATTATTTGAGTGATGGTCATGAATGTATGAACTTGCCCTTAGGATGTGAGGCTTCTCCAAGCACCTATGTGAAGGAGTTTCCCTCAGTCAACCTGCTGAGAATATTAAAATTCGAATGACAACTGAATGGCGGTACTTCCACTAGAAATGTTTTGGAGCTGCTGTAGTTGCAGTTTCCCAATGCCTAGTCCATTGAAGAATAATAATAATGCCATATTGAAGAGATGGTGATGGAGAGTGCACTGTGGTGAGCCTTAGCCAAGTTTGTGTAAATGCAAACTTCTGTGATATGTTTCACTAAAGTTTAACACAGCTTCACTCCAAGTTTAGCACTGTCATTCTGTAACCTGTGGGGTGGAGTGGATTTCTGTCCAGTGAGTGATGAGACCAGGTAAACTATTTCCTGTCTGACTTGAAGCTTACTAGATATTTGCTAACTGTAGTTTGTAGAGATTTACTAACCACAAATTACCATAGCTGTCAACATTTCCTTTTTTTTAAGGGAAATTCCCTTATTCCGAATAGGATTCCTTGCAAGAAAAGGGAAAAGTTGACAGCTATGCAAATTACAGTTCTGAATTGAACTTCCATTCCTTCTGTTGCACACTAGAAGTGAACTTGTGCATTTAATTAATAACGATGAGCAGGGTAGTTCAATTATTGTGGGGCCTCTACCTTGTCATCGTAATAAACCTGTACCTTGCAAAAACTCCCACATGGCCTCATCCTAGAAAAAGCAAGGGAATCCAACTCTTCCTATGTCAGATTTTTATCTTATTACCATTTGGGTATATCAGCTGGGACATTGACATTAAATAATTGACAGTTGGAACTCAACTTGTAATATCTATGCTTGAAAATTACTGAAAGCAGACAAATCCTGTGAATCTTGGAATCTGGTAGATGTAATTTATGCATTCATTTTGGCCATTGGACCATTGACCCAAATATCTTGTGGCCACATTCAGTCTTTCTGTCTGAAGTCTTTGAGAATGGGAGTGGTGGTTGCAGAAAATTCATGGTCTATTTTGATCAGAAGGTTGGTGGTTCGAATCCCCGCGATGGGGTGAGCTCCCATTGTTCAGTCCCTGCTCCTGCCCACCTCGCAGTTCGAAAGCACGTCAAAGTGCAAGTAGATAAATAGGTACCACTACGGTGGGAAGGTAAACGGCGTTTCCGTGCGCTGCTCTGGTTCGCCAGAAGCGGCTTAGTCATGCTGGCCACATGACCCGGAAGCTGTACGCCGGCTCCCTCGGCCAGTAAAGCGAGATGAGCGCCGCAACCCCAGATCGTCCGCGACTGGACCTAATGGTCAGGGGTCCCTTTACCTTTACCTTAAACAGGGCTGCCTTCAGATGTCTCCTAAAAGTCTGGTAGTTGTTTTTTCCTTTGACGTCTGGTGGGTGGGTGTTCCACAGGGTGGGTACCACTACCGAGAAGACCCTCTGCCTGGTTCCCTGTAACCTCACTTATCGCACTGAGGAAACTGCCAGATGGCCCTCAGCGCTGGATCTCAGTGTCCGGGCTGAACGATGGGAGTGGGGACGCTTCTTCAGGTATACTGGACTGAGGCCATTTAGGGTTTTAAAGGTCAGCACCAACACTTTGAATTGTGCCTAGAAACATACTGGGAACCAATGTGGGTCTTTCAAGACCGGTGTTATGTGGTCTCAGCGGGAGAACAAAAAAGGGAGAACAATAATGGTGGTGTTGACCTTGGTTATAAAGATTAGGTAGTGCTCCTTTGTAGGCTTACTGACAGACCAAATTCTTGCAAATTCACTGCAGTAATTAAGTCTTTATGGAAGGTAATAAATTTGAGATAAGGATAATTCTTTTTGAGCTTTTATGTCTCCTTGTTCATGTTGCTCAGGGGTTTTTTTGTGTTTTTTTTTGTCTTGAAGAGTGACAGTGGCTATGACTATCTATCAGTGGCGGAGAAAGAATGTCTTATGTTCCTTGAAGAAACACTAGATTCTCTGGATACTGAAGGAGACAGCGGAGTTTCTACTGATGAGGCAGAGACAGCTGAGTCTTCTAAGCATCCACGAACGTGGCCTATGAGAGATGTTCCTAAAGGTAAGCTGAGTTCTCTTGTGATTCTTTAACAGGAATGTTTCAGCTGAAGCATCATTCCTGGCTCAGTCAAGGTGGTGGTGAGGAAACAAAGCACAGAACTAGTTTCAGAACTGTAGAGTTCCGTGTGGAAAAAGTGTTTCACATGCATGTTCTATTAAGAGCACAAAATTTAGGGGTAGATCTAGTAGCTTGGATGCTAAAAAGCACACATTCATTTTAGCTCCTTTGAACAACTAAAAGTAGCCATAATGAGCTTGAGTTATCGCTTTAGGTTGGTAACTTAAAGTACTATGGTTCAAGGCAATGCACTTATGCTGTGGAAAAACCAAAGACATTTCCTAACCTCTAAATCCAGTTCCAGTTTGGTTACAAGCACACATCCCCACCATAGAAACAAACAGACAGACAGACAAACAGACAGACAGACATATTCTCTGTTACTCCTTGAGCTTTTAATCTAATAAGTACCATGTGTGGGATTTGTTAAAATATCACTTTGATACAGTTAGTATTTTGTTTTTAATTCATCCTTTTGTGGTAAGGCAAATAATTTAAGGACTTGGGTTTGCTCTTCTCCTCTTTCTCTTTGTTGAGGTTTTGTGATAGTAAGATTGTAAGAACAATACTTACTTCTCCTTCTTTTGTTTCTTTCTATCCCCACCCCCAACATTGTAGAGCTGGATCATGAAAATCTAGGAAAGCGCAACAAAATTGAACCAAAGAGCAAAAAATGTCTTTCTGGCTCTGTTCCTGTTGTCACCCCAAATCCAGGTCACCATATCTTTCCAAGGAACATCGGTGTAAAAAGCGCTCCCAAGGTTTCCCTTGCTGAAGCAACAGGGTCTAATGTTGCTGATTCTCTGAAATGCCAGACTTCATGGGGGTCTCCTAAGCATGAGCCAGTGGACATACCAAATGACAAGCCTAAAATGAGCTCCCAGTTAAGGCCATCTAACTTGGAATCTATAGTCATCCCACCCCCTGAACCTTTCCAGGACCAGCGGAGGAGTCATCCTAGAAGTGGGCAAGAGCCAAGTGGGACACCTCACTATGAAAATAAGAGGAATGTTGATGTAGTGGAGGGATATGGGGCTGCAGCTACCCAGACGGAACTTTCACTAGATAAGATGGGGGTAGCAATTGGGAAAGAAGCCATTCTGAAACCTCTCTCTCCTAAAAGTAGCAAGAAGATTTCTGAACAAATTACTTTTGCTCAAGAAAATTATCAAAAACCTACACTGGAAGAACCTGCCCTAGATCCCAACTTCAAGCAAGGTCCTCCCACTGCCCCCAAACCCAGGAAACTGCCTCCCAATATTATCCTTAAAACCAGCAAAGGTAATGCTGTGTCACTCAATGTGGATCCCAGTCACAAGATAAAGGTTCTGGCTCCATCAAACGGCAGGCCCAGAGCTGCAACTGGTGATTTTTCCATGGAAAAAGTTCATTCAATCCAAAATGAACAGGGGAGAGCCAGGAGAGAAGCTCTTAAGAAACTGGGTCTCCCACTAGATCAAGAAAAAGATCCCGATGATCATGTGATCAAAACCACACCTTACTCAATTCCAAGAGAAACTCCCAGGACAAGCAGCAGGGAGAATGTAAATATGGATAATGTCACCTCTGATAAGAAATCTGATGAACAGCACAACCAGGTTGGTGGGAAAGAAATCTACCCAATGGATATCAACCTTGCAGCTGTCAAACAAGTCAATGTCAAATCCAAAACATTGGAGCGTTCAGGTGTTGGTTTGAGCAGTTGCATCTCTTCTGGGAGCGAGGACCAGAATATTAAGAACAGTGGTTCACATGGCAAAATGTCATTTTTTGACAAGATCACTCCAAACTTTCTTCGCAGTAGCCGGCCACGCCCAGCTTCCCTTGGCACGGGGAAAGACTTTGTTGATCTGAAGGAAAACAAAATGCATAATGCTGAGTTGGAAAAAAGCGACAAACGACGATCTTATCCACTTCAGCCCCCCTCTAAGCTGCCCAGGCAACCATGTGTCAGTGTAAAGATCACCCCTAAGGGGGCCACAGAGGAGCATAGAAAGGAGGCTTTGAAAAAACTTGGTCTATTGAAGGAGTAAGCCAAATCATTTGATTAGTACAAAAACTGTGTGTTCAGTTGTGGATAATGAGTATACTTGCTTGCTCCCTCCGCTTCTTCAGCTAAAATGGGAGGAATTGCAGCATAGGATGAAGGTCTTGTCTAGTCTGTAGACATTCTTGATGGATTAACCAGCACTGGCTTCAGCTGTCTGCACGAGAACTAGCACTTCTGTAGAGGAGGATTAATTCTGCCATTTACATCTGCCACCACCTTTATAGGATCTTAGGGTGTTGTATATAGTGTATAAAAGTATGATTATGTATGTATGTATGTATGTATGTATGTATGTACAGGTATGTATGAATGAATGCATGACTATGTAATAAGTATGTGGTTAACTGGAAGGGGGAACTCTCAAAGATCTAAGTTGTAATTACTATGCCAAACTATGAACTCATAGGTCTTGTAACATGACGACAGCCATATGGCTAGAAATCTTTAGTTAAGATTGAGTTGCAATAATGTTTTTTGGTTCCTTTTTAAAACTCTGGGCCTGATAATTTGCTGCACACAGTGTAGCTGGTGGAATCAGGAGGCCTGTTTATATCCACTGAGATGACGCATGCGCTAGATATTTAATAAACTGGCAAGAATGCATCGGATATGAATCTTAAGTGTCAAGTTCATGAATGATAAGAAGTACTTGCCAATTCACCTCCAACATATCTTCAAAATGGCTGGCTAGAATTTGATTAAAAGCAAATGAATACTAGAACTAAAATTGATCTGGTAGATGGTAGTTTGTTGTACCTGCTTATGTGAACAAATTACTATTGTATGCTCATTGAAAATCATGCAGTATTCTAGAATGAAAATTGCATTAAAAATTGAAAAATAAACTATTTTATATGGAGGAAACTTTGGATTTTATTTGGTTAGTAAAACGTGTTAAAATAGTAAAGTGGAGTAGGGAGAACTGGTCTGTGGGAAACACAAAATTTAACTATAACCTTGAAAGTAAGCATAGTTGCATAAAATCACTGCTATCTCTGGAAAGGTTTGTGGCTCAAACATTACAGGTTCTTTAATGATAATGAGCTGAAGCTAAACCTACTGTATTTAGCATCACAGTATTAGAGCAAGTGACTCTTTCCCACCATCTCATCTGTTGAGGAACCCCAGCATACAGTGGTACCTCAGTTTAAGAACAGCCCTGTTTACAAACTATTCGGTTTATGAACTCCCCAAAGCCGGAGGTTGTGTCCTGGTTTGCAAACTTTACCTCAGTCTAAGAATGGAATCTGAATGGTGGAAGGGCACTGGCAGTGGGAGGCCTCATTAGGGAAAGCGCGCCTCGGTTTAAGAATGGTTTTGGTTTAAGAACGGACTTCCAGAACAGATTACGTTCGTAAACCGAGGTGCCACTGTATTTGGCAGCTCAGCAGGTCTCCAATCTATAAGGGAAGGATGGATTTTTGGCTTTGAACTAGCTGAACTGTAGTATTTATGTGGTGGTGGGGAACACATCAAAAGAGCTTGGGAGCCAATCATCCACTATGATTAAAAAAGTGTTCTTTTGTAAAATCCAAGTGCTCTTGTGCAACAGTTCTGTTTACATTTTCTTTCCCTCTCTCATGCTTTCCCATCTCAGGAGTTGAATACCATAAGAAATTAGAGAGAAAATGAAAATGTACTGTATCTTAGTTCAACACTAAACATTGTAACACAATTCTTTTTTAATTATTAGAAACTCATCCAGATATTACTAGGTGCACACAAAACACCTAACCCATTCATTTTGTTGGTATGTTGTTGTTCTATATCAGGGGTTGTCAACCTGGTCCTTACCACCCACTAGTGAGCATTTCAGGTTTCTAGGTGGGTGGTAGGGGGTTCTACGGCACAAGCTCAATCCTCCTTCCATCGATCAATGTTGGGCGGTAAGGA
Organism: Podarcis melisellensis; assembly: GCF_964234715.1. Taxonomy (NCBI): domain Eukaryota; kingdom Metazoa; phylum Chordata; class Lepidosauria; order Squamata; family Lacertidae; genus Podarcis; species Podarcis melisellensis. Next base: position 38,872,948 of record NC_138538.1, read on the forward strand.
AATTTTACCATCAAGAAAGATGCATTAGTGGGCAGTAGGTATAAAAAGGTTTACTATCCCTGTTCTAGATGAAGTTGCATGAAGAGACTAACAGCATACTTGTACTCTAAAAGTTATTCTGTGGCTAACTGATTTAAAGTCTGATCTGTAGCTTGGCTTTATTTTACTAGTTGTTCTCTCCCTGCCAACTGCTACCAGCTCTGCCCCAGGATTTTGAACTGTAGAACCAGAGACTGCATGAACAGATTTCTACTCTACTACATTTGTTAAATTGGTGATGCTACAAGACTATAGGCATCACTTTGCAGCAGGGAGCCAAATTTATGTCCAGCTCAATATATCTCTGAACTGCAAGTTGGCAGGACCTCACTCCACCAACTGTGAATAAATACAAAGACATGTGAAGAAAGTAAAATGACTAGTCTGAACATATGACAAAGTCAACTTGTTAAAATCACTTCAAAAATATGGGTGAAATGTTTTTATAACTGACTCATGGGGAATGGGGTTAGAGGCAATTCCTGACAGGAACTTGCCAGGGGCATTCTCCTATCTACCCTAAATATGCTTCAAATCTACATTTTAGCACTCAGTCCTAATAGTATCCCAAATGTCAACTCAAAATTGCTTGTGTTCCCAGGATACTAATTTAACTTATGTCAATTTTAATGGTTGGGTGAACTTTTGTATTGGACTTTGATGCCTTCCTGTTGTTGTTTTTAAAGTTCAAATTTTCTCATGCCAATTTGTTTCTGACATTAAAGGAAGTAAAAATCCATTTTAGAGTGGAACTTTGGGTGTGGCTCCTGTTAAATAACTGACACCAAAATCCTTAACTAAACATGTAGAAAGAAGTCTTGTTGATTTTGAAAATGCAACTAATTCCTGCTTACATAACTTTTTTTTTTTGGCTTGGAGGGTAAGCTGGAACTTTTGTTTCACTTGGCCTTCTATAAATTTTGCAGTTGACTATTATACTTAACCAGAACTGATATTTGCTATTATATTGGCAAAACAATTCAAACACTCCCAACCTGCCCCCACCCCATTTTATGGCAGGCTGGAAGGGTTTTTGAATTGAATAGATGTATCCCTCTGCTCAGCTGAGCTGGCCTCTTGCCATCTGCTATAGATGGAGTGGTCCAGAAAGCACTCCCTGACCTTAGGTCAACTGAATGTGCAAGTGGGTGGGAGGCTCACAAGCAGAAAGCCCCGAAATGGGGTTCTGAGGGCAGGGAGAGGCAGGACCAAGACACCTTTGGATCTCTTACAATCCTGAGTAGTCTCACTGCCATCACCCAGTGGCATTGGGCCTGCTCCAGACCTGATCTCTGCACCACCCGGCAGCTGGCACAGGGATCAAATCCAATTGCCCTCTCCCCTTCCTCAGCTCCTGCAATGGCCAATTTGAGCAGCTGGGTTTAAGATGTGGCAGTGGCTCCCCACAGCCATGCCAGCAGTGGGTGAAGTTTTTGATTGTGCCCTGACTTTGGAAGTTTGTTCATCACATTTGTGTGCTAATAAAAGAACTATGTTTATAATGGCCTAATTCAAAATCATGTATGCAAGTTGCTACATATCCTTTGTACAAAGACTGGTAGTGGCTTGCTGGTGTTTACAATGCTAATTTAAACCAATTATTCTTGTGCTTCCATTAAAGTATATTCAAGCTCTTACATATGCATGTAGTTCTGCCATTAAACTGCCTTAAGTAACTTTAAAAGTACTACGACACTAGAGCTGATTAGGAATTGCAGAACATCTTTAATAATCATATTGGAAATGTCATAGTTGGAAATAAATAGCAGGTGAACTTGCAAAGGTAAATGAATGTTAATCGTAATCAGACAATTAATCAGTGGCATACAGACACGTATGCAACTGGACCATAAGAAGCTGCCTTGTTTGCAGTCAACCCTTAGGGTCTTCTGGCTCAGTATGGCCTACAGGAATTCCCCAGGTTTTCGGGTGGGGATCTTTCATAGCCCTAACAGGAAATGTGCACTGGTCCCTGCCAAAGTGGAAGTGTCTCCAAAATGAATCAGTTATGCCTGCTCCACACACATATTTCCCTGCTATAGTAGCCTCTTAAGCTGTGAGCGGTGCTGCCCCTAGTTTAAGAGATTGCAGGGGAGGCGAGACAAGTAATGTGTGGGTAGATGGCTGATTCTATTCACAGACATGCAAATCTCTAAAATGAATCTGGTGAAGTTTGGGAAAGTTATTTGTGTGTAGTTTCTTTCTCTTCCACATGAATGCCATACTTTCGTATTTAGTGGTGGAAAAGGCAGGTGGAGAATGATGGATCAGCTTTGCAAGCAGCGACAGCTCCTTAATCCTGGAGTTTGTATCCTGACAGGCCCATGCATGTGGCCTTCTACTACAAGGGATCTATTTAATGTGGCAGGCTTTGTTCTTGGCACAGCTGTGATGTTATGCAACACATGCCTAGTACAAGGCCACTGGAAAGTATGTACCATGCTCAGGGTTCAGGCTGTGCCGAAAAGTTCTGAACCCAATATTTAACAGCCCGTAGAGGCTTGAGTCTCATTCATTTTAAATACTGTATGCAAATCAAATCAAAATTTCAACAAGCCTGGAACTGGTGAGGTTTTAAAGGCAGGTTCTTTAGGTTTTATGCAGTCTTGCATTTTAGTATGTTGATTGACCTTATTTGCTTTGATTACTATAACGCTTTAAATGTTTGTTTATGATAAACCCATTCCGACATTGCCATTTCACACAATGCAGTCAGTACTGGTTCAAAGTTCAAGTTCACAAATTGCAACAACGTAGGATGTGCAATATGTTTTTCAATTTTTTTTGTCTTTAACCTTTATGGTTTTATATTGCAAACCACCGTGGCATATTTTTATGATACAGCGGTATATAAATATTTTTTGTAAATAAATAACTTATTCTAACTACCCTGGGTTGGATTAAGCTTTTAGAGGCCCTGTGCGCTGCAAAGATTATGGTGCCACTCATATGTTATTAAAAATAAAACAATACTAAACAGTAGGGAAGTCAAACAAAATTCTGGCCATTCCCATGATGTGCTTTTTTTTTGGGGGGGGGGATATCAAATGTCAAATTCTTTAGAATTCCTCCACCTTTTTTGTGGTGCTAAGCATGTTCTTAGTCTGCCTATTGGATGAGCCAGCGCTGCAACCATCCTTAGAGTGTATTTTAATCATCACCCTCCTACCGCCACCCACGAATCTTCAGTCTATGAGGAGATGGGGGATTGTTAGGACTGTGGGGAATAAACATTTTTAAACTTAAGCAGCAAGTAACAATGACAAAATGAAAAGGAACTGCAGAGGGAGAAAAACTGTTTATATGTGCACTTTTGTTCCCATGTAGTATGCACACTTGCCCAGTTTGCAGATCTTCCTTCAGGTCTATAATTCTCTTGGAAGAATATTACAAAATATTTTGACTTCTGAGAAAATGGGGAAATGCAATTCTTCACCCATTTAGTTTATTTGTTGATACTGATGTGAGGGGTTCAGCCTGATAATTGTGAACAAGTAGTCAGTAAGATTACAAAAGAATATTTATGTCTAGTGTATTAATATCTGGATTTGTTGTTACTTTGTTTCATGAATGGACAATTTGCCTGCAGGGATTTGATCTCAGGCAGGTGCTCTGCAGGTGGCAGGTGTGAGAAATAGCCAGTATTTGGAGTTGGAACTTCGACCGAAAAACTGACAAAAGCAAGTTTCCAACTGGAATTAGTTGGAAAATACAGTTCCTGTGTGGAGTTCTTACCAAACTATACTTATTCCTCCCTCTACCCCAAGACGTAGTGAAGACACACAAACCTATCCACCTTATCAAAAGCAATTCTGTACCATTTTCTGACCATGTGTATATACAGTTAGGAATAAAATAAAATAAAATATTGTATTTTATATACTCTCTGTTGAAGTTGCTTTTGGGAATTATGCGATATTCAACAGCATATTTTGAAAACAAGGGGTCCCACAGAGCTTTGCCTTATTATTCCTAGTTTCAAATAGATTTAGGTGCACCTTGGGGCCATCCTTATTTTTAGGCAGAGTGAGGCAATCTCCTCAGGTTACAGGTACTGGGGAGGGGGCAGCAGCCTCCCAGGCCTTTCCTCCTGAGCTCTTTGGATTCCCCCTTTCTGTTGGGAATCACAGCTGTGTGTGTCACACAGCCTGGCATGCACACCTTAAATTAGCAGGGGCAACTCGTGTAGTGGAGGGTGCTATTCCACTGCCAGTGTTGAAGTAAGATTCAGCCACCGAACCAGTGAGGAGCTGTACATGGAGTGGGGAATGGCAAGGGATTTCGTAATTTGCTTCAGGCAGCAAAATATCTTGGATCAGCCCTGGTGTAACAGATTTTCTGTGAATTGTGGTCTCTCTCTCTCTCTCTCTCTCTCTCTCTCTCTCTCTCTCTCTCTCTCTCTCTGTGTGTGTGTGTGTGTGTGTGTGTTATCCTTAAAGCTTGCCATAAACTTTTTTGCTTAATATATTTTACTTTGTTTTCACAAACAGATTTATGCCAGCACATTTATCTGACATCCTCAGGATATCATTCCTGGGGTTTTCCATTTGTTTGTTCTGTATTTCTCTCCAACATATCAAATCTGTTTGGAAGATATTCACTATCTATGTTCTGCCTTTCCAGTGGATGCTCAAGGAAGCTAACAAGGATTAAATACTTTGTTTATTTTAAGGATGCATTCTCTATTTCATATCACAGCTCAGCTGAACACAATGGATGCCTTGTGCTTCACAGAGCGCTGCAGCTGCATAGAGCTCATATAATTGGACACCCTTAATTCGCTTGCCAGACAGAGCAGAGGTGATCATTATTTTGGGAAGATGGCTGGAGAACAAAATCAGGAAGCCACCAATAATAAGAGAAAGGAATGAGTATTTTTTGAGCCCAATGCATGTTAGAATTCTTCTTCAGGGACGCTCCTAAACAATCAATTTCAACTGGTATATGCACAATTTGTAAAATGCTTTCCAATCTCTGTTTTGTTCCCCCTTTGATTATGCGCATTTAGGTTCTGGATGTAAGCTACATCTGGGGGTGCATTTTTCAAAGTTCTTTTTCTCCCCCCAAAATAGCTTCCGTACTTAGATTTTAAAGGGGTTTGTTTGAATAAAATTTGAGAACACCACCATACATCAAAGGGTTAGGCCTTGTAAGAACATATTTATATTGGGAATAAGGTGTGTAGGCAGGTTGGCTCTGGGGGAAGTTACTCCCATTTGCTGGAGTAATATTTTTGAAATGAGCTGGCTTGATTTACAATTTGAAGTCTCCTCCCTTGTAAAGAGGAATTCATCCACCAACACACTTTATGGGCAGGGCTGGGCTAGGCTGAGCTCAGCTTTAACCTGGTGCACATGTCTTATTTTACCTCACAACACTGGCCTGCACAACCTTGTCATGTGGGTGGACAGAATTCCTGAACATTCATGTACCTACTGATTCTTCAGTCTGAACCCTTGAAATTGTTCACATAGGTGCTGTCAGGTTGTTAGGCTGGACTGCAGATACCGAAAACAAACACACCTTTGCCCACACACAAACTTGTTTAGACACCTCTTTGTGTTTTGGAACTTGCATTGTTGTGACAAAAGCCAGCATCATAGTTGGTTCTAGGCAGCTATAATTAATAGTGAGGGTTTATTATCTCAGTAAGTTTGCATATTGTTACTCCCACTTCTTCCCGCTTTTCAAATTACAAAAGAATGTAAAGGAATGTGGCATTTATTTAAATTCCACCTTTCTTTTGTGGAACTCAGACTGTGTTTTAGTCTCACAACAGCTTTATGAAGGCCAGGCTAAGAGAATGTGACTTAATGGATGCACAGGTATTAGAATGTGAATTTTCATTTTAAAATGAAACTGTGCATGTGTGTGCACACGCACGCACGCACACACACTTCTATTTCTATGCTGCCTTTCCATAGTTCAAAACATGCTCAAGGGGATTCTGCTGCCTGAGGCAGTTGCCTCACCTGGCCTGGGTGGGCCAGCTCTGACAACATCATGCAAATAAGCTGCTAATGTGTACATAGTCTTAGACTTGTACAAAGTAGCCACTTCTTTGTCTGTCAAGCTTCTATGTCTTTCACAGTGCATGGCAAAAAATGTTTTTTTCCCTTCACTTCACCTCCATACTTGAACAGCTGTCAAAGGCGCAGGAACTATTGCCAGGGGGGAAATAGCAACCCTAAGGTATATGTGGGGGAGAGATCAGAGAAGACATGTCATGACTAGCCTCTCCCTTTATTTCAAGATTGGAGGTGATGGCTAGATTTTCTGCTGGTTTACATAGCTATTTATACACCACACACATCTATATGTCCATTTCCTGGAATAATAAAATTCAGTCTTCAAGGAACTCCATAAAGAAAAAGTGTAACGACGTATGCATGAATGCACGGAACTAAAAACATATACACACCTTGGTTTAAAGTCCAAATATTTATTATTTGTAATCAGTCTGAAAAGAAGTGTTGATGGCGGAGTTAGCTAATACATACTCCTTTTTTGGAAGATTGACTATGTTTAGTATACAGAACAAATATGACAGGAACTGTGAACTAGAAATGTCAATTATTTTTGGGCAACCCCAAGGCCCCTGTCTCCCTTTTTATGGTTCTTTGTCTTCAGACCTCTACTTTTCCTGCACTTTTCCCTGAAGAAACCTGCTCTTTACCACTTAATTGGAGCAATCATCAATCAGGGTTTCAGAGGAGTGATGTTTGCTCCAATTCAGTGGCCTTTCCTGGGGGAAATGCCGGATAAACAGAAAACTGCTCAGACTTGTGCCTGGAAAGCATGGGACAGTTGAAAAAAACAAACTGGTCCATTCAAATATCAATAAAAGACTTTTCTGGCTCATCCATCAACTACATCAAGGGAACCTCATGCAAGTGAGATTGGGCCTTCAAGGCACCCTCTCACAGGTAATTCCAGTTAACAGAGGTGTCAAACAAGGATGTATACTGGCACCCTTCCTATTTAATTGCTATATAAATAATCTCATCCTTGATATGGCATCCCCACCCCTTCTCGCCCCCACCCTTGGGAAGAATAAAGTGCCAATTCTGTTCTATGCCGATGATTTAGTTTTGTTATCTCAGAATAAAAAAGGACTTAGAAGAATGCTGGTCAAATTTGTACAGCTGTGTTAAAAGGAGCATCTAAAAATTAACTACGATAAAACCAAGGTCACTCAGACCTGTGCTTCCTAAGCAAGGGACAAGTAGTGAATGAGCCCTTGGACTGTTCTTCAGACAGAGAATGCCTTCCAATAGAGGGCTGCCATCTGATAGCCCTTCAAATGCAGGACTCATCTGTGAAGTTGGACAGTGGAGCAGGCTATATGGTGAAACATAGTGAAACCGTTGAATCATACTTACATATAGCTTTTGAGGGAAAGCAAAATCAGGAATGTATCCTACCCATTTTTTAAAAAATAGACTTTACTAGTTTTAAAATATGTAAAAGAATAAAAAGAGTGAATGGAGAAAATTCTCACCCCCATATAAAAAAATCACCTTAACCATCACATATAGGATTTTCCATACTGTTTGAATTACATAAACTAGTTTCAAAACTTCATGTGTAAGGATTGTTAAAAATTGTTCCCTTTCTTTCCCTTCTCAGGATCAGAAATAGTTTCCACTAATTGTTCTTTCGTGGGACCTGCCAATGCTCTCGGAAACCATGTGAGCTTCGTTGAATGTTAAACATCACTGCTTCAGTTTCTCCTTTCATTTTCTCTGAATAAGTGTTTACCTTTGCTTTGGAATATTCTTGAGTATTGCAAGTTTTAAAAGCTGTCCTAAGGTGACATGTACATTTACAACTTGATTCTCTTACTACCTAGAAAGGAAGTATTTGTTAGAAGGGTGGAGTGCTTCTTTATAAGAGAAAGGACTACAGAGATTGCACAGTCGTTCCAGGTGCTTTTGCTTGTATTAACTAGGTCTTCTGCACTTGCATAAGAATAAATATGGAGCAAAGTGGAGGGTGATATTCTTAGGCACCGGTGCCCTCATACCAGGGTTGCTTTCATATGACATCTATATATTGAGTACTCATCCTGATTTGTTGGTGCAAATTTTGTAGGGTGGTTAGACAATATTGGTTATTTATTGAACATTCATTCTGATTTGTTTGTGTGGAGGTTCCTGGAGAGAGCATTTTCTTATCATTTTCTTATCACTTAAAAACTTTTGAGGGGCAGGGTAGCACCAAATCCATTCTAAGAAAGCCAGTGTGGCGTAGAGGTTAAGAGTGGTAGTCTCGTAATCTGGGGAACCGGGTTCACGTCCCCACTCCTCCGCATGCAGCTGCTAAGTCACCTTGGGCTAGTCACACTTCTTTGAAGTCTCTTAGGCCCACTCAACTCACAGAGTGTTTGTTGTGGGGGGAGGGAGGGAAAGGAGAATGTTAGCTGCTTTGAGATTCCTTAGGGTAGTGATAAAGTGGGATATCAAATCCAAACTCTCCTCCTCCTCCTCCTCCTCCTCCTCCTCCTCCTCCTCCTCCTCTTCTCCTAATTGCAGAACCTGAATTTGCTGCGATGCGACTGGATCCCACCTGACAATAGCAACGGTCTGCAAATGCCCTAAGAACTGGCTCAGTAAGACTGTTCCATAGTCTGTATCGGTGTTCATGGGTCAAATACAATTTGAAGTTTCAACTATATCTCCAGATCAAGCAGATCAACAACCCAGGCCTGGTGGTACCATTCAGCATGGTCAGCAATCAAAAATCCTCTGCCATGCCTTTGCTGCTACTGCTGACCTTCATCCTTCATCCGTGGTACCATTTCTGGTTCCTCTGTCCATGGTGTTACACCATGCTCCTCACTCTCCTTGCTCTTTGCAGGGTGGTTCCTCCCATTTGTCCACTTTTAGAGTGTGGAGGAGCAGAGAAATAAGACAGAGATCTGGTGTCACCTGTCATGCTTTGCACGGTAAGAGGTGTGTGTTTGCAAACTTGAAGACAGCCCTGTATTTGCTCTTATCTTTCATGTCACTGCATTTCAGTAATCCTGGATCTGCCATCGGCAATGGAATGTTGTGTGTGTATTTAGCAGGGTGATAAATCTTACCAAAGTCACCCATATATAGAAATCACAAGTCTGAACCAGTTTATTTCTGATGGTGCAGCAGTTACTCCCCACAGGGCACAGAGATCAAACTGACTGTTCACAGTCATACCTTATTCCCCAAAACAGCAACCTGAGATTTCAGGATTACTTTTCTTGTTTCTATGCACAACATATAAAACAGGTACTGAAGATGTTCTGATTATACTTTATTTACAATGCACTCCCTTGTTACATTGATATCAGCATCTTGGTTTCCTTTGGATCGGTTTCTACACATTGAGGAAGGTAAAAGGAGAACTGCCTGGTTGCTAAGAAGTGAGTAGATCATAGGATCATAGGGTTTCTGCTAAGAACAGTAGACCAAGATCACCTGGCCCATTTAGCTCAATATTTGTTAACTTTGACTGACAGTGGCTCTCCAACATTTTGAATAGTGCTGCCTTTTCCTCAGTGTTGCCTACAGATGCCAGGGACTGAGCCCTAACTAGTACAGTGTAGACATGGGAAATCAAAAATAATGCCACAGATCCCTGATCTCTAGTCATATTTTGAATTTAGCAATGTTCACATAAATTTGCCTTCACATAAATATGATGGCTGTCAAATGCCACATTAAATGATTTTAATTTGGAGAGACTATAGAGATTTATTTGACTCCTTGCTGCTGCTGGAAAATACTGTTCTTGTATCTGTTAAATGTTTCTGTTTATTTCAACCATGTATGTTATCTTGAAAGGGAGCTTTAAAATGTTTTCAATCAATAAAGATATAGGAAGTTCCTGATTTTGGCTATTGTTTCTTTTAATAACCAATCTGCGGATTTTGATCACCATTTTGTTTGTCAAGGTGCCTTTATCTGAGTTCCAAACAGTGCATGTCAAACTTTTTTTAAAAAAATAAATAAGCAAAGGCGGACACAGACGTAAGCAACCAGTTGGATTGCAACAGCCCAATCCTTAAAGGGCATTGCTGACATAAGCTCCATTATCTTCCACCTAAGGATTCTGAGTTACACAAGAGAAGTGTTTGAATAAAATTAAAAAACAAAACCCTGCCTAGAGCCTACCTCTGTGAGCAGGGCTAAACAGAGTTAGGGAACAATGACATTGATGACTGCATATCGTGTCTGACTTTGCATTCCCTTTCCTCCAGTAGACTCTGTTTTGGGGCTTTGATTGGTTTGTTGAGTTGGCAAGTTAAAACTAGTGTGAGGAATGAGCAGCTGCAGGAAAGGTACTCACCCAGCCACAAACTCTTCAAGCTGCAAATGAAATGAGCAAACACTGTCGTCAGTGTAAGGGGAAGTAATATAAATGAGAGGTCAAAGACCTGGTGAATGTGTGCTAATCTTACATATGAATTCATATCAGCTGTAAATCAGAACTATCCAGATGCACTCTCATTCCTTTGCCTTCATTCTCAGCTCAGTTCCACATTCCCTCCCATGTCTCTAGTTTCTGAATTTTAGCCAAATGATTGTTTCTTCCCCAGTTGTGCTTCAGGACTCCCTGTTAAATTGTCTGATGATCCAGATAACTACCTGCCAGCTCATTCTACCACCAGTGGCAATCAAGGTCAGAATTTTAGCAACAGCTTTGTTGATAGAAAACACAAGGCAGAGAACAACACAGCTCTGCCTCCAGTTACCACATCTGCCTTGCAATGTACTGTTTACAGGTGTGATGGGAAACACCTTAGCTACAGCCTTCAAGTTTAAAAAAAACAAACTATCAGGCTTTGCATGTAATCTGATAACCTGCTGGGCACCATCCAAAGTGAAGCATTTGGGTCCCACTAATTATTATTTGAGAGTGCTAAGCGCATGTGCATCCTCAGCAGTTCTGTTGAGATACACGGGACTTAAATGTTCCTAATGATGGTTGGATCATGACCCTTGTCTTTGTCTTCTGGACCATGAATGGAGTGCTGCACCCCATTCTGGGTGCCACCAGGTTTTGAGGAGGGGATTTACAAACTACAGTGTGTGTTGAAAGGGGAGCAACCAGCATTATAAGATGTCTGGAAGAAATCTTAATGGGGAAGGGTTTGTTCTGTTTAGCCTGGAGAGGGGAAGGTCAAGAGGAGACATGATAGCTATTTTCAAATATCTGAAGGGGTCTCATGCAAAAGATGGAGCAGGCTTGTTTTCTTTCCCCCCAGGTAGCAGGACAAGAACTAATGGGTGGAAATGGCAAAGAAGAAGTTCTCATTAGGAGAAATTGTGGGACAAGCTGCCTTGGGAAGTGGTGGACTCTTCCTTGCTGGGCATTATGTCGGCAGAGGATTGATGGCCATTCAATGATGTTGTAATTTGTAAGATTCCTGCATCAAACAGGGGGTTGGAGTAGATTACCTCCAATGTCCCTTCTAACTCCTAAATTATGTGAAGAAGAACATTGTGATGTAGCCTTGAATTATCTAAAAGAGCTAGAATGCGGTTTCATCGCCTGTGACTCTGTTGGTTACTCTGACCAGGAGCCTACAATGCCTTACATATTTTGGGGCACTGTATTCCTATCCACAGGAACTGTTTACTAGTTTCCAGGCTCTGTTGTTTTTTTTAAAATCCCATCAACGTAGTTATGTAACTAACTGTTAGGTAATGGTGATTTCCAAGGAAACAACTTTGTGTCTAATGAATACATTTTGCATCATCATTCACAGGATGCTTCTGGCAAAGTTGGCACTTCGTACAATGGCGCAGAAAAATTCAAGTAGCAACAGTCCTTATGGAAAACACCATGGCACTGTGGCTACTTCACTGCAATTCTGAGACAACATGCCAGAAAGAATTTCCACATGTTGTTGCTTAGCTGAGCAGCAATTAACAGAAATTTCATAAAGCTATATCACTCTCTGCAGTGTTACTGTTCACCTCCATATACACCAACCAGGCTTGCACCCTTGGAAGCTCACCTGGTACTGCTAACACAGCGGCTTGACTTTACCCCCAGAGGCACACTCCATTGTCTTTCAAGACAGACAGATGCCAACAACTAAGTGTTACTGCAGAGAAGTCAATGCATTTTAGGACTTCAAACAGCATGACAGTGAAGAATTGTTAGGGAAAGAGATGACAAGAGGTATAGCAATGGAAATTACAGAATCGAAGAAGAAGAAGAAGAGAAGGAGGAGTTTGGATTTGATATCCCACTTTATAACTACCCTAAGGAGTCTCAAAGCTGCTAACATTCTCCTTTCCCTTCCTCCCCCACAACAAACACTCTGCTAAGTGAGTGAGGCTGAGACACTTCAGAGAAGTGTGACTAGCCCAAGGTCACCCAGCAGCTGCATGTGGAGGAGCGGGGATGCGAACCAGGTTCCCCCGATTACGAGTCCACCGCTCTTACCCACTAAACCACACTGGCACACTAACTTTGAAGGGGAGCTTGTAGACTAACTTTTACAAAACTGACACCCTCCAGATGCTGCTGGACTACAGTTCCCACCCGGGGAGTTGTAGTCCAACAACATCTGGGCGGCGTCAGGTTGGTGAAGGCTGCTGTTGTTGATCATCTCCTGCTCAGTGCAAAAAATTCAGGATCACAGCATCCACAGCAGAAAACGGTCTCATTTCTTCCTGAAAAAGTTATAATGAGGAAGAGCCCAGCCACGTCACTAGGTAATTAGTTCTATCAGTAAGCATTTTTCTTAATGTTCAATTAGAGTCCTTTTGGCGTTTGCCTCCAAGGATGGGTCATAGGAAAGGGTTAAATGAGTGTGATGTGATTGGCCATTGGGAATGCAAGGGGTGGAGTAAAAGTTAGAGTGGGAGGTTTTCAAAGTTAGTTGAGGTTTGGGAATTGGAGAAGGAAGAGGGAGGAATAGGCAGTGGGTTGGTCAAGTTGTATTGTGAGTGAGTGAGAGGAATTGTTAGGTGGAGTCAGATAGATAGTTGGTGATAATCAGTTTGAACTTGTTAGGAACTAAGATTAAGAAACTGTCAAGAAAAACTAACTGAAACCATAAGCTTGTTCCTGCGTGTAAAAATAAACTTGATAATTTGTTTATGTTAACAACTGTCTGGACTCCGTGTGTCCCCGTGAGAAACGGGGTGGTGGCAGTGAAGAAAGCAATCACAGTGGTGGCACAGGGTCAATAGACCGTCAAACGTCTGGGGGCCCTGTGTGATCGCCACAGTCCTGTATCTTAAGCCCATTAGATCCTGTTCTCTGTGGTAGCAGAAAACAAGTCTTTGTCGTCTTCTACAGGTATGTGGTATCATCTTTCCCTGTCAAGGTTCTCTTTCCCAGGCAAACTGTACCCATAGGAATCCCATAGGATTCTTTTCCTGTGATGCTGATAATCTTTGTTGCTCTTCTCAGAATCTATTGCAATTTGTCTTAAGACACAGTACTTCAGATGAGGTCTGACTAGCACAGAATGAAATGGAACTATTACTTATTGTGATTGAGAAACTATGCTCCTATTAATGCAGTCTAAAGTGGCATTCACCTTTTCTGTAGCTGTAGGACACAGCTGACTCGTGTTTAGTTTAGGAAGATAAAAAGCATCACAAGACTTTAAGCGGAGGCATTTTAAACTGGCTTCGGTCAGTTTAATCACCAACTATCTATCTGACTCCACCTAACAATTCCTCTCACTGATGCCTATTAAAGTGCCTATTCAGGCCAGTCTCACAATTCCTTGATTTTAGCTTGCCTTCATCTGTGCTGCCTTCCAGGTAGATACCACAGTCAGAAAGTCCCTTTATGTTCCTTCTGGTGTCATTTGATTGCAATATGTCTTCTGACAGTTACTGCATCAAGGAAAATCAGGCCCTGTCCAAGTGATCTTTGTCACTTCATTGCATATGCATTTTTCTTTGGGTACATCACAGTCCAGATTCAGGAGACAGAGATTTGGGAGATATTAGAGTTAATATTTTCCCTAGGAAAAAGTGGGACATTATGGGATCAAATCAGAAACTGGGACAGCCTCTGTAAATCTGGGATTGTCCCTGGGGCACTTATGTTTATCTATGACCAGCTCTTGGACACCTGGGAGATCAGCTAATCAACACAGTTGTGCACTCAGTGGCCAATTGCACGGGTCTTTTTTACAGAATCAGCACTCACTCACAATGGTGGCAGGTCAGGAGTAAGATACATGCAATCAGGCTCAGACCATGTGGATAAGCAGCTACTGTTTGGCTGGAAGAAAGTAAGCAGCACAGTCAGAGGTCCATCTAGTGGAGATATTTTAGAAACAGGTAAAGTAAAATCCTTGAGTCAGGATTTTGCTAAAGTAACTCTGTGGAATTCTGAAGAGCAACAGTGTAAATGGACAGGAGAAGACAGGTGCAGAATTCTAGAAAAAACTTTCACTCACATCCATTGTTGCTGGGGAGATATTTTGTTAAACTGTTTAGAAGAGTAATTAAATGTTTCAGTTCTGCCTCCAGACTGTTGCTTTTCTGTGAGTGGGATTAGATCATATACTAGCAAATTTAGCTTACGGAATTACAGTGGATTTGGTGCTCTTGTGCAATAAACCTGCTTCCACAAAACAGAAATAAAAATTGGGCTATTTCTGGTAAGGAAAGTGACAGGGAAACATGGAGTAACAATTGCTTGACACAATGTTGTTGTTGTTGTTGTTTAGTTGTTTAGTTGTGTCCGACTCTTCGTGACCCCATGGACCACAGCACGCCAGGCACTCCTGTCTTCTACTGCCTCCTGCAATGTTACATAACCTCATAGAATTACAGAGTTGAAAGGGACCTCAAGGGCCATCTAGTCCAACCATCTGCAATAACCTCCAAAGGGTGTGCCTTCCACTGTTGAACAGCAAACCAACTGTCATTGCAAATGAATAAGAATGAATGCTCTATAAATAGGTTGCCTGGATGTGCTTTTAGTTAACGCTCACTGATGGTTTTTTAATTTCTGAAATAATCTCACCAGTGATATCTGCACTGGTGGGCCAAATCTGGACCATGGGCTGGAGTCCCCCTCCCTGCTCAGCTTAGCCAAGACCTTGTGAGTATGTGGGCTCCCAGAAAAGACCTAATCATTTTGCTCCTCTTTGCTCCTTTTTACTGCTGTGCTGAGCTAAGCAAAGGTTTGGCATAGCATGTTGTCTGAACCAGGACACATGGTTAAACTAATCAAGAGCTGAAATCACATCACGGTGTAAATTCATGTCACTCATATTAATGATGATGATAATACATTTACTTTAAACAACAGCAAAAGCTATTTAATCACTTGGGAATGCTACAAAATCTTGAAACTCTTCTCTGTGTCAATAGGAAAAACTAGGGAAAGAAGTGTACACGCAAACAAACCAGACTTTTTAAATAAAAAAATCAGATGAAAGTTACACACAAAACCTCCTTCATGCTTTTCACATAAAAGCCCACAACAAAACCATTGATTGGAGCACAGGCCATCATAATACCCTTAAGGAAGACCATAGAAAGGCCAGTCAATCAATATATCAATGCAAAATAATGTTTGGTGTCAATGCCTTTGTCTTATGCTCAGTGAGGAAGAAAAAAGAATATTACCTGCAAGTGTGATAATAAATTTTTGCTTATATCATTTCATCATTATTATTCTACTTTGAATGCTGTAGGTTCAGTTTCAAGACGGTGATTGATGGAGACTGAGAACTTACTTAGGCTTGTAACCCAGATCCGTTCTGTCAGAGCTTTATACCCTTCTAAATAGTTTGCTTCTAAGGATATTAAATTTGTTCAGTTGGGCAAGCTGGCAAGATACACTGAAGAATAGCTTTATGTAATATGTAAAACAGACAATAAATATCAAAATATGATTTAAAAAATGCAGATCACAGGGAAACAAATCCCATAATGTAGTGGTAACATATGAATTGGACCTAAGGCTATGTGTATTTGGAATAATGTTTACCTTGCAGTGTTAAATTTACACACACTCCCCGTAAAAACAAGACAAAAAAGCTATGGGTGCATCTTTTCAAATGGGCTCTGTTATTCATGGCAGTGTTTTTCCAGAGCCACTTGATGGCAGCATTGTTCTGCACTTGCTGTGTAATAAGAGAAGCAAAATAGTAGACAATTACCACAAATTATGAGGTGCTGAAGTGTCTTGCTGCAAGGTGTTGTCTGATGCCAATCTGATTAAAGCACATTGTGTGTGGGGAAAACACCAGGATTGGGTTGAGAAGGCTGGGTAGTAGTAGTAGTACCTAGTACTATTACTACTACTAGTACCTACTAGTAGTTCAGAATGCCCTTCTTCTGGGAGCTACAGGTACAATATCCATAAAGGCACACTTGATAAAAATGGGTCTACATATCACATTAGTTTTATAGTTACCAATATTGCCAAGATGGAAGCAGAAAAATAAAATAAAGAATAAGATAAATACCTTGTTTGCACCGCCTTCTGACGCAGGAAGTTCTTGCATGGTGATGGAAGGGGAGGTACAAAGACTGAGAGTGAGATCGCTATTATTTTTCTTGGCAGCCTTATATCAACCAATCATTAACATTACCAGAGAAACAATTAGGCTTGGTCCTATCAAATCGCACGATATGGTTATTATTTATCTACCAACCTTTGAGCTAGCAAACACACTTTCCAAAGTAGGACAAAATGAAGAAAAACAAAACAAAACCACAAGAGGAGTCTAAAGGGATTAAGTGATTCAGCCCCATTGATAAAGCATCAAGGCAAACAGTTAAGCATATAGGCCAGTTGTATAAATTTAGCAACTAGAACAACTGATTACCAGTAAATCATTTAAAACTAACAAACCACAGTTGCTTTTTATAGATACTTATTATCAATTTGATATGTGGATGTTAAGAAATGAAAAGAAATATGTAGATGTTAACATATGAAGCCCAATAAACAACAATGACCAAAACGAAAGAAAGAACGAAAGAACGAAAGAAAGAAAGATGGTTTTGAAGGTAGAAAACGGATGTACCGTGGTACCTTGGGTTACAGACTCTTCAGGTTACAGACTCCACTAACCCAGAAATAGTACCTTGGGCTAAGAACTTTGCTTCAGGATGAGAACAGAAATAGTGCAGCGGTGGCACTGTGGCAGAGGGAGGCCCCATTAGCTAAAGCGGTACCTCAGGTTAAGAACAGTTTCAGGTTAAGAATGGACCTCCAGAACTAATTAAGTTCTTAACCTGAGGTACCACTGTATGGGCTATCTAATGTCACATGCATGACTATTTGACTGCAGGACAGAACCTATGAGCATGTGTTCGGTGCAGTTAGCTCCTGACACAAATACATTCTCCTGAGGCCTAGGGGTACTGAAGTAACTTGTGCATGTAATCTCAGAGCCTCTGTCTACAATCTTTGAGATTTTTTGGAGAACAGGTAAGGTCCCTGTGGACTGGAGGCGGGCAAATAACCCTCAGGGTCCCTTCCAGCTGTACAATTCTTTGAAAGTGAGCAGGGCGAGAAGCAAAAGTGGGTTAGCAAGAGACAGGACTTTTACCTTTTTACAGCAGCCGCGCAAAACCCTGATAGTTCCATACCCCCCCCCCCCACTATCTCCCCATCCTCCATCCAAGCAAGCAAGCAAGCAAGCAAGCAAGCGGCATGGTCACAGTCCAAGGACATGCACATTCCTGCCAGGTCAAAGTGTTCAAGATTATTATGGAGCAGGGTTGATAAGATGTGTGGCAAGGGGAAAGGGGTCCTGAGGGCCAGAAAGAGAAGTCTGGAGAGATGCATTAGGAACATTGTTTTATCAGGGCTCCTGTAGGTGCAGAAGGTTCTAATTGTGTTTGAGAGAACATGAGTAAAAGCCCTCTGCAGATCTTGTCCACTCAACATGGGAAGGTTGGGTACTGAGCAGATCATGCCAAAGCATACAGGGGACATTGAAGGTGAGGCCTGTATGCATGTCTTGTCTCTCCTCCCATTCAAACATCCCATGTTCAGGTGAATGTCTAAGCACTCTCTTGACTCCTATAGGGTTTGAACAAAGAGAGGCCTTTTCTTATCACCCACAAAGTAATTACCGTACATGAACTTCAAATTATTATGCCACCTATTTTGAACTGCCTCCTTTTTGCGGTTTAGGGGTTCACTTCAAGTTCAAGGTAATGAACCGTTTCTAATTTACTGAATCAAACTCTCCCTGGACCGGCTTATGTGAATCAGCCACAGTTCTGTTCTCTGGTATTCTAAGTGCCCAGAAAGCAGGGGAAATTTTTTGTTTCGTAGTCTGACCATAGATCCTTCCTCTTCTTTTAAATCAAGAACTTCATTATATTACTGACTGCGGTGACCTGAGATGCATTAGACTAGACTTGAGGCTTCCTCTTTTTAACACACAGTTTGTTTCATTTATACTCTACTTATTGAAGACAGCAGAGTGTGAAACAGAAATTTTTAAAAGGTAGGACTGAAATCAACTTGCAGCTTCATGTGTCTTATTTAAATATTTATTCAAAAACCCCAAAATTTTCAGGTAGGTGATGCTATTATCAAACCTGCAGTTTGGAAAACCAATGTGCTTTTAATATTCATCATAAGGTAAGGAAAAGTCATTTTGTGAATGATAAATTAGCAATGTAAAAAGACATTTTTTCAAACCTGTCAAGGTAGCCATTGCTTTTATTGGATCCAATGTGTTTTGTTCTCTAATGCTAAATGCTGACTTTGCGATTACAGCTTTTATAACTTGCTAGGTTTGACCAGTTCTCCCAATATAGCATACTGTACAATGAGAAGTTTTAATTGCCAGGATATTTTTGTCTCCACTGAAGGTTACAGGCTGGTTGAAATGGTAAAAATAGGAAAAGTGACATTTAATGAATGAATGGAGGATACTATATAAGGATCTTTTTGAGAATAAGTAGGACTTTGAAATGCTACTATTTGGAATATGCTAAAAACCTGCTGAGAATGCATATCACTTTAAAATAATGATAACAGCTTTTTCCAAAACTGCATTCCTAGGCACACTTACCGTGTTGTCAGCCTGTTGAATGGTGAGACTGATTTCTGAGTAAACGGGCACATCTTCCTGTGAGTATTTCTCCTCCAACTTTTGTGGGCAACGAAAGGTCCCATGAAAGTATGGGTGGATATACGGCCCCAGCTTTACTCTGATCCAGCAAGACAGAGCTTTGGGCACAAGCAGGGTTCTGTTCACTTGTTGCATTAAAGTGCTCAGATCTGTGCGGTCAGAAGTTTGTCTTGGCTGGAAGCCGGCAGTCAAGAATTGGGACTGAACATGAAGTCCTCAGTGTTGGATTAGGAACCATGCACACAATTGTGCACAACTGTTCCTCTCCCATTTCAAGGGAGTGGGGAGCCTTACTTGGGGAAAAGGAAGAGGGTAGCAAATGGCAGGAACTGAAGCTCCATCACAAATTCCAGAGTTTCTGAAAGGAAATAACACATTTGTGTTGGAAAAGCAGTTCCTGCAGATAGGAGTGCCCTGCCCTGCTGCCATCACCTGTGCACACTAACCTGGGAGTAAGCTGAACTGAAAAGTGGGATTGTGATTTATGCATCTAAAATACGCAACAATCAGGCCTGAGTAAGATTCGTTGAAGGTTTGGAGCTATACTAATTTGCAGCCACCCCCAAACCCCACCCATGGTTCTTTACAGTACAATGATGCATCACTCTAGTTAAAGGAAGAAAAAAATGGTGCCTGTGGTACAGTCAGTTTATTCTTCCTTCTGTATCTTCACAACAGTTATGTGAGGGAGACTGAGCTGAGAGTTGGTGACTAGCCAAGGCAAGAACTAAGCAAATGTTCAAGAGTATTTTCTTTTTAATCTATCAAAGCTGATAAAATGGGTTTTTTTATTTGTGTTTTGCTGAGTGTTATAAGACCCCATAGGCTCAGAATATTTTTTGTAGTCCATAAAAGCTAATGCCATGATGAAATTGATAGTCTTTAAAATACCACAAAACTTATTTTGTGGTACCATATGTTATGTATACATTCGTGGGGCAAAAATGTGAACAAACAAGTTTAGTTTGGGCCCCAGAAAGGAAGCTGCGCAAGGAGCTGTGTGACTCCATTTGGTTTTGAAGTCATACTTAACCATTGAATTTTGGGGTAACACAGTGCTGATCTGGTTAAATTCTCTGACCCTAGCTTGGGGGACACAATGCACTGTTAGAACTAAATGCTTATTTCCTTTTTGGTCCTATTTTATCCCCCACGTCCTTTGCAGAAGCAAGAAAGCTGACAACCTCATCTATCTTCTTCATCATGGGCATGGATGTGAGTGCTTGTGAAATGTACAAATTCTATTGTCTTCAAGTGAAGACACTTGAAGCAGCAACTTCTTAAAATGAAACACACAAACAAACTAAAAAGGGGATTTTAACATGCATGAGGAAGTTCTCCAACTGTCCAGAGCTTGCAGCCACACACATGAACATTATCTTTATTCAGAGTCACTGCTGCTGACAAATTTACCCAGAAATTCCAGAAATTCCAGAAAGAAGCAAAATAGGGAAAGGGAGTTGTCAGCAGGCTTTGGGGGAGAAAACACTTTAGGGGGGCTGCTTTATTCTGCAGAAAACATTTCATTTTTTTCACCTGTAACAGCAATTATGAATGCTAGATATATTTCACAGATCATCGGCCTTCGTGGACTATATAATTGTGTGTGTGTGTGTGTGTGTGTGTATACACACTTCAATATCTTTAATAAATGTAATGATTTTTTTAAAAAAAACCTTCATATTTCTGCCAGGTTTTGTAGGGGTATTCAGAGCCTGTCCTACTCCTTGCATCCAGTTTAGATGTTTGATTTTGAATAAATCTGAAATCAAGCACAATGATGAATACCTTTATTTTTTTCCTCGTTCTCATACATGGTGAGTAGACAAAAGTTGTGTCATCTTCAATAAGTTTGATAAGTTTGTGTCAGGGTTGTGAAAGAATTGGGGTTCATAACAACTATCCTCCTTCTGGTCTATCTTTGGCACTTCTGTGTTTTCTGCTTGCTCCTTCATGAACAAATCTTTAGTCCAATATAGCTAGTAAATTGTCATTTCTCCCCTCTTTCACTCTCTTTGCAGCCAGTTTCATATATGCTTAAGATATACTTTGGCTTTAAATTTATAAAATCAAAAAATGCAAACACAACAACAAAAATAACAACAACCAGAATTACTCTACTGGTAACTTGGAAACTTTCTGTACACTTAATAATATTAAAGTTCATATTTAAGTCTCTTTTCCATAGTCTGAGGAAAGGATTAAATAAATTTGCTGCAGGTGCCCCTGATTTACATAGGAGGTTTCCCCAGCCACTCTGGGGGGCTTACAACATATCTAAAAACATAATAAAAACATTAAAAACTTCCCTAAATAGGGACATCTTCAGATGTCTTCTAAGAGTCAGAAAGCTGTTTATTTCCTTGACATCTGAAGGGAGGGCATTCCACAGGGAGGGTGCCACTACCAAGAAGACCCTCTGCTTGGTTCCCTGTAACTTTGCTTCTTGTAGTGAGGGTACTAGCAGAAGATGTTCAGAGGAGGACCTCAGTGTCCTGGCTGAGAAATAAGAGTGGAGATGCTCCTTCAGGTATACTATGAAATATTTGAGCTTTACTTTGACTTTCACAGATAAATCTGTTAGACTTCTTCTAGGAAACTATTTTTACATTAGAGAAGATCCAGACAAAGCAGGTTCTTTCAAAATATATTGGAATGGGATTAGGATTTGAGCTAGAAAGCCTCAAGGTCATCTCTGGTTCATTGATTCTACAGTAATACAGTTCAGTTCTGGTCTGTAGAAGGACTGCTTCAGTGCTCAAGGCTGCCAAACAGGTCTAGCTTTGTTCAGTAGTTGGTTAAGTATAAGCAATTTGTCAACATAGGAATATATATATATATATATATATATATATATATATATAGTCCAGTAGCACCTTAGAGACCAACTAAGTTTGTTCTTGGTATAAACTTTCATGTGCATGCACACTTCTTCTGAAAAAATAATATTTTGTTCCATAGCCGCTTGAAGGTAACAGGACACAGGTAGTGTCTAGTACAGTCAAATCAAGGCTAGCCAAGGTAGAGAAAGTCAAATCACAGCTGGCAAATCAGATTAAGGTTATTCTATACAGAGAGCAGAGAAAAACAGGACCTTGGATAGCTCCAAATGAACTGATGCTACAAAACCCTGCTGAAGCTTTATGTAGAATGGAAAGGTTTGTAGGGTGGTTGGCTCTACTTTCTTGGAGGAACTGGCTAAGTTATTGATGGACTTTGACCTGATTTTACAGTATTTGACTCCTACATGCTGGGGAAACCTCCAAGGGTGAGTCCAAGCATGGTTGTCGGGCTGTATCCCTAACCCTCTGACTGGGAGGTTCCCTAATATACTACCAACAGTTATCCACCTGAATCTCATCCTTATTGGTGTCCTCTGTTGTGCACTGCAAGGGTCAGGGGCCATTTGGTAAACAGGGCTTAGCTTTCTCCCCCACCCCTTCTCTGGGGATGATGTCGTCCAACTGTGTCTGTGTGGCCTGAACCTGAAGTTGGGGTCGTACTAAGACTGTCTGAGGAAAAGTTTGGAGTTGGAGGATGTCTTGGGAGCTGTGCAGTACCTGGGTTTCCTCAAAACCAAATACGGAACTAGTATCTATTAGTGTGTGAAAGCTGTGAATCTCCACCCATGCGCAACCTGTATATACATGTAAATAAACCATGTGTCACAAAACATAGTAAGTCTCCAGTAACCCAACTGCAACTTGGATACATGCTATACCCTTGGATTTATCACTGTTCAGAGGATTGTGTAAGAGTATGTTCCTTACTGGGAACCATCAATGCTTCAAATGATTAACCAATTAGCAAAATATAAACATTACCAAAGCTTTGCTGGAATAATAATTCTTTGTTCAGATAGTGAATGAAGTGTGAATTAAATTACACTTTAATAAGCAATCATACCATTCATTGCAGTCCTGAGCTCTTCCCCATTGTGTCCCACCCATTCTAAAAATATACCTGGTAGCAGTGGCAAATTTGACCCTCAGGACTGTAGCAGCATACTGCTTGCAATGATACATGCGAGATACAATTCCCATCGATCCTTAATAGGGTCAGCAGGATCAATGGGAACTGCTTCTCACATGGAGCGACATCTCTTCCCAATCCATTCAAATCACTCCCAGCCTGGTTCAAAGGGGGCTTGAATCGCTCCATGACCCTATATAAATTGTCTTATTGCTTGAATAATGTGTTGATAGCTTTTGTACCCTTATTTAAAACAGTTTCAGGAACATTATACGCTCCAAGGCTGCTGATAAGCCATGCTGGAAGATCAGTGACAATCAAGTGCTACTATGAAACCACATCAGCCAATAGACATGGCAGAAAATACTGGTGCAGGGAGTCAACCAACCGTCACTCTTGCCAGACTATCATTTCAACTAACGATTTCATTCACAAAGACTATGAAGGAAGAGTGTCAATGCATGATAGCCCTCAAAGTGGGATTTTGCAAGTGACAATGACACAGCTGGTGAAGACAGACTCCAGTAATTACAGATGTGGCATTGGCAACAAAAATGCTCATGGTTTTTATGCTGGAGTGAATCTAACCATTTGGGAAGGTAAGCAAGCTGTTGGAATCCAAACAACTTTTTTCAAAAACTGAAGGGCTATTTTAACAATTTGTTTTGTTTCTGGGGTCTGCTTTTTCAGTTGCCTTGATGGGATAATTTTGCCTGCTTTTTCTTTTTTTTTGGCTGTGTAGGGTGTGTGTTTTGTCTCTGTTGGTCTGTGTTTTAGTCTGTGTGTATTGGTGCTGTGCATGGGGTTTTGGGGGGTAGGGGGAGGAGAAGGGTCTGAGTATTGCTTCTTTGTTTTTCTTTTAAATGGGTATTTTGTGTATCCACAACAGGTGTTTCCAAAACTCTTTGGAAGGCAGTTGCTTTGCCACCTATTCTCTAAACAAACCAAATCCAAAAGTGCTATTAGGGATATCCTGGTTTAGAGAAAGCAAAACAAATATATATTTGGGTAAAATTCTATGCTAAGAAGTTAGTTCAAAAGACTTCTTGGCAGAAATCTGGGATTCAGATCAATCACTTTCCAGTTCTGCTTTTGCCTCACTTTTCTCTATTAACCTTCAATAATCATGGCTCTTTAAGCTCTCTCATATCTGTACTCTAATGTGGAGCCATTATCTATAGATACAGTTTTCCATTTACAGTTGTTCAAAGGGCTAATAACCCTTTGAAAAATGTAGAGGCAAACAAGGCTTTCAATAAATTGCTAGGTGGATGAGGACAAGCCCAGCTTTTGCATGTATTTGGGTTGCTTAAATGTTTTAAATGAGAAAGTCTGTTTACATTTTGTGCCTGCTTGATTGTTGTTTTATAATTAATAATTTAATTCCTGTCCTGTCCTTTCTTACAAAGGAGTCCAGGGTGGCAAACAACAAACTAGCAAAACAATACAATTACATTAAAAAAATTAAACATTTTAAAACAGGCACATATCCTCCAAGCTTAAGGAACATATACATGCACTATTGGCTGTAGTAGGTAGTAATGATTCTTTGAAAAATTGTTTAAGACTGGCGGGGGGGGGGGGAGATAGTAATAAATGCTTTGATTTATTTTCTCCAAACAGGTCCAAATATGCCAAAATCACCTGAAATACTTTGGGGTAAAGTGAGAGGGTCAGTGATGATCCAATGCCCAGTGGAAACTGCCAAGTCAAGCATGAGGAGATCCTTTTGTAAGATGAGGAGATCTGGCTGTTCTCTCATAGCAGATACTAGCATGAATAAGGGAAAACAGCAAGAAGGAAGAATTATTTTTACTGCTGGAAATAGCTCAGAAACTTTCAAAGTCTTCATAAACAAACTGAGAAAAGAAGATTCAGGAATGTATAAATGTGGAACAGGAACGTCTGATGACAATACAAGCTCAAGCATCATACAACTGGAGGTCACAGAAGGTAAGCAGAGAAGTAAAATGACAAAATCACAAATGTCATAATGGCCCTATGAGCTGGTGGGTATGCATATACTCCCTCTGCAAATATGGGAGATAATCCTCTTCAGAGCTTCAATGATCCTTGGGCATGGGATTGGTTTTGGGGGATGCAGAATGCCTTGCTCCTCTCCTTGCTAGCCCCATCCCAAGGCAGTAGGAAGTTCATTTTTCAAATTTGCTTTCCTTCCACCTCCACTTTTAAGCCAGGCTGGCTGAGGGCTTGTTTCTGCTGTCACTTTTCTGGTCCAATTAGTGACACTAAAAGTCTTCTATAAAACCAAACTGCCCATGAAAGAGTGTGCTGGCAGAACTAGACACACAGTTTTGCAAAAATGTTTCCTCAAGTATTATTACTTCTAAAAGCATTTCTTTAAAAGCAATTACTAAATTACAGTGCTTCTGGAAACCACCTGCCTAAAGGGGTTGTAAAATGCAAAAGAACATTCCTTGCCAAAACATTTAGCTTTTCCTTATCTTAGCAGCTCATCTGATAAACTCGTCAAGTCTAGACACTTCCACTGTATAGGGAATCACATATTAATCACAGCTTATTAAGTGAAGTCTAGCTTCAATTGACGTATTCTACATGACCTTATATGGAGACATCCCTTTCTGCTGGTACCCAATACATTTTTGGAAATTGCTAAATTCTTTTTCACAACCTTCTCTCATGGTAAGAAGTCCCACAGCATCTGTGCAACCGAAAAGCTAGGGGGTGGGGCAGGCAAGCAAGGAGGCACTGAGCAGGTTGCAGCACTGAAAGTGGTCCAAGACCTACTGTTTAAGACTGCTCTAATCCTATAGGTTTGAAACCACTTCCATGTGTCTGACTGTTGGTAATGTTCCTGCCCTGAGCAGTGTGGATATACCCAGAGGAAGTTGAGGAGTCACAGACCTTGCCTGAGCATATACTCTTTTCATGTAAACCCACCACGGGGGGGCTCTCAGTTGAAAGAGGCTGCTACTGAATAAAATCCCTTGCCTTTCTGTGTGTGGCTAAATCTGTTAGAACAGGCAGGGCCCTTTCTAAGAGAAGTTGTTCCAAATCCCTCCGGTGAGCTGTTGCCATGATACCTGTGCTCTGCTTTCTCAATCAGGGTTCTATGGGAACATGAGGCATGTATGATAGTACGTGGTTCCTGGCAGGTGTGCAGAGGTGCACTTGAATATAATATGGGAGGAGGGGAGGGCAAGTAAGCCCCACCCATATAATAGATCACAAGATGCAGTGCTTGCACACCACTTTATCACCTTTTATCCTGGGCTGCTCTACTTTGAATGGTGAATATTTTATTGGGGAGGAGGGGCGAAGGGAACTTGGCCCCTAGGAGTTATTATTATTTATTGAATTTATATACCGCCCTATATCTGGAGGTCTCAGAGCGGTTCACAGAATAAAATCAAAATATGAAACCAAACCACAAAATACATAACTGAAATAAAAACAATAGCCCAATAACACCCCTCCCCCCAAACCCCCACATTTTAAAAGGGCATAGGATGTCAATCAAATCAGCAAAGTTAAAAAGGAACATTTTTGCCTGGCGCCTAAAGGTGTATAATGAAGGTGCCAGGCAAAGAGTTGGCTCTTAGGTAGGGTGCATGTGTGTTGGGCGGGGGAGAGTGGGGAGGTGGTGCATTTTAAAAATGAATGTACAAATGATTCCCTGTGCATGGGCGACTAGATTTTAGGAAGGAAGGAAGGCTATAACTTTCTCCATGACCTCCCTTTTTAATGTGGAAGGCTGGGCTGTCCCACCCATGTGGCAGACTGAGGAAACTGTCTTGGGTGGTGGAACTCTAAGTGGCGGCACCCCCATGGCCACCCGGCCACCTCATGAGATCTTTCTGGAACCCGCTGCCACCGCCACTTCACAGGCGATGCCACGCAACCCAGGTAAGAGAGGATTTGGTGGTTGCAGGTGCCTTTGGTGGCAGGGCAGCGGCGGGATTGGGTGGCAAAATGGGAAAGGAGATTATAGATAGATAGGCAGATAGATACACAGTGTGTGATCAGATGAGATTCCCCACATTCCCTGTAGTCTGAAGTGGTATAGCTCAAACATATATTACTATCTTAATAAGGCACCATTACTTCACCCTAGGGGTACTTTTTGTAGCATTGCTCTTTATGCCTGCACAGTGAATCACAGGCAGACATCCAATCTGGGGTCCCACAATAGCATAAAGCTCAATTCTAAGTGGATTCCAGGTGGTGAGATAGCTTGCTATGTGCAGGTCTGGCCCAATATATTTTGCCGCATGGAACAAAAGACAAGATGGTTCCTTCGCTTTTTGATGCACAGAAGGCAACTTGGCCTGCAGTTGGATGTTATTTCAATTCTGTCAACAGCAGAACATCACTCAGTGCTTCTGAGAGGATTAGGGTGATCATGGGGGTGCAGGATAGGACACACACAACCAGAAGGGTACAGCCAATAGGGTTCAGGAGAAACAGCTAGTGGGTTGCTGCTGTCCCCTAGCACCTGCTGCCTGAGGCAGCTGTCTCACTCTGCCTAATAAAGCTGGCCCTGATGAAGTGAAACCACTGGCAGCTGTTGCATCATGATAAAGGTGGTGGATATCCCTCTTTCTGGTCAATGCTAGGTGGAATAGGACAGTGCTGCTGCCTCATACAACTGTATAGTTGCTGAGTTGATAGCATCTCTGGAACTGATGCTGCTGGCATCAGAAGGGCCAACTAGCCATGTACCAACTGTGCAGCATCTTCCATGGTACTGGCTGCAGAGCCTCCACTTACTTGACTGCCTCCTGGAGTCAAAAGGTAAAGGTGAGAAGGACCCAGTTCCTACATTGCCATGCTGCAGCCTCTTTCAGCTTCATCCAGCAAAGCCTTGGCCATTGTTCTTCTGACAACTCCTTCTGAATTCCAGTTAATAGCACTGAAATACAGTTCCCATAATCCCCACTCAACATGACCAATGATCGGGGCCAGTGGATGGGAGTTGTGGTTCAGCAACATCTGTGGGGCTACAAGCTGGCCACCCCTGGTGTAGGAACATTCAAGAGCATCTTGATTTTCAGTGATCCTCAATTAAAGAATCTTTTCCTCCTAACAGAATTGGTTTTGTTCAATATCGTAAATGATACGGCAACCACATATGAGCCACAAACAATCTGGACATCCCCCCACAGTTATGTGACAGCTACAAATGAAGTTTACAAGCAAAGGTAAAGTTGGAAGATCCCTTGTCTAGTTTAAGCACATTCTCATGCTCAGTGGCATCCAGCCATTTCCCTAAAATTTAAGTTTAAAAAAAGTCATCCAACCAGTCTGAAAAATAGGCGCCAGCACTTCCAGAGGGTAGTTTAGCAGCTGATGCCAAGGAAAGAATGAGAAACTGATCCAAACTAACGTGCTGAATCTTCCAGTTAAAATACTAGCATGTGTAAATGGGGGAGAGCTGCTAGTGTTCTGCACACTTAATATATGAACTGCAGTTTCCCAGAATAGCCAGTCGAATGCTTAGAAAGGAAACGTTGAAAAAGAATTATGCGTTGCAAGAAATAAGGATGAGCCAGTAGATGGCACTCCTTTCACTGGTGTTAAGACTTATTACACTGCTGCAAATGTTACTTCAAACAAAAAACAAACAAAATGCAAGTCTATAGAAAAATTAGAGACAATTGATGAACTGATGGGTGGGGAGGGTGCGATTTTGTAGACTGGGCAGAAATCAGAGCAATCATCAAAAGGGTGGGGAGGGAGTGGTAAATGTTTGTGTGTCCTGTGCGTCTCTCTCTCTCTCTCTCTCTCTCTCTCTCTCTCTCTCTCTCTCTCTCTCTCTCTCTCTCTCTCTCTCTCTGTGTGTGTGTGTGATTGGTGGTTACACTGACTTTTTGCCACACCTTCTCTTAGATTGAAGTCTCTGAAGGGTTAGCTAAGGGTGACTGTGGCTCTATTGTAAAAAGGCAAAACATGCCAATTCCCACCACAACACAAGGGTAATTTTGAACTCTTTGGCCCCAAGTCCTAAAGGTAACAAGGATCTTTAGCACACCAGACTATCTCTTATCTCCAGTGCTTTTTTCCTGGGGGTACGCAGGGGTACACATACCCCTAAACATTTTGTGAATCTAAATTTGGTCTCATTGAGGGGCAGTATTTCAATATGAGCAGGAAAATGAGATAACCCCTAAATATTTTTTAAAAGTAAAAAAGCACTCCTCTCCAGAAATAACCTGGTGAGCCCCACACTCATGCTATGTTTGGGACTCTTGTTATCATGAGATGCCCTCAGAATGCTTTTAACCAAGTATTTTAACTAGCTAGTAATGCTTAAGGCATCTGTAGTGTAGGGGCCCTGTCTGTGGACCCCACCACCTTTCTCTCACCAAGGTGAACTCCTGAACTCCTTTTGATTCCACTGGGTGATGCTCCTTTGAGGCATTGCTTGCCAGCTTCTATCCCTTCTGATCTGCCTTTATTTCCTCTCTCCTCTACTTATCCAATCTCCCCCATCTTCTTGTCTCCTTTTTATCCTGGGTTGCTCAACTTCTCCTCCTCTGCCTCTTGTCCTTACTATTTCCTGCTTTTTCTTCACAATTTCCCTTACCTTGGGACCTGCTATTGATATGCTACCATTTACCAATTTATCATCTGGCTTGGGGGGTTTCCATCTTCACCAGAGTGTTGCCCCACCCAGTCCTTTACAGTCTGCCTGACTTACCTTCCAGGCGGGCAGCAGAACCATTGGAGTGATGAAGAAACTGGCACTCCTAGCACCAAGGTTTCACCCCAATCAACTCTGCACTTTTTATAAATGATATTGATATCTTTTTCACTGTGATGCTTATAATAAAATAATTTTGCTTGGACCATATGGAGAAAAAGTAAAATAAATATCCACCCTACCCTGTACAAAAGATGAATGCCATTGCTATTTAGGCCCTCTACTTCTCTCTCACAATTGCTTCCTGAGCCATTCCTGTTTCCCTGTTGACATCCTCTTGGTCTGTTACTTGAGATTTTGGTTCCTGTCTTCCATCTGACTCATGATGGCATCTTTGTGGTCTAATGTTTGGGCTGCTAACTTGTATGAGCTGCTCCTGATCCCTGCATTGGCACCAAAAGAGACAGATGTGTAACAGACATTCACCAGCCACTGGGGAAGTAAAAGTTTACACATTATGACAAGCAAAAAAAAAGCAAAGACGGAAAGAAAAAAAGCTCTTTTTTGTACTATGTTTATTTTTAGGTTGTCTGAAACTGAACTAAATCTACTTCCAATTGTGATACCGATTTTGCTTGGATTTCTTGTTCTGGCTGCAGCTGTTATCATTGTATTTCTGAAGATAAGGAAGCGAAAGAAGGATGGTAAGCAAAGCCGTCTATTCTCTTGGTGCTTTTGTGCATTTGGTTCTTGTTGGGGCAGCAAAATATGGCACAAAACAGCCCTTGCTGGCGTCATGTTCAGTTTTCATTCACAATGGATGCAGGCTGGCTAGATCTTGCTGGTCCAAAGTGTGTCTGATTTAAGCTGGAGCATTTGTCTATGTATCCATTATATCAATTCACTTGAATCACAACTTTTACAAGAACACTGGCTATAAATCATAAAATGCATACACCATTGTAGTTGTGCAATACCAACAGTACTGTACGAGCCTATTCTTTCCTACTGAGCCCTACTGAGCTCAGTGAGGTTTAATCCCAGGTAAGCAGGTATAAGATTGCAACCTAAGTGCTAAAAACATAATTCCTACAAGGTATATAAGGAAACAGCAGAAGGGCAAGAACATGTTTCTTGAAGGCCAGGCAGCATAAGACTTTAACCTTAGAAAAATGAGGCAAAAGAGCTACAGTAGCAACACGGGCCTTATAAGTGACATTGTTTTAAAGCTGGGTTGCCACTACCAAAAAGGTCACACTTTTTCTCTCAGCCAGGACAAGCACCTGGAGGAAGCTCTCAGCAAAATGTCCTCAGTTCCTGAGGACACTGGCACGGCAGAATTCATTCTCTAAGGTATCCTGGTCCCAAGCTATGTGGAACTTTATCAACAGTACCTTGACTTTAGCTCAGAAACAAATGGGCAGGCAGTTTTCTCAATACTGGCACAATATGGCCTGTAAAACTACCCCCAATCAGTGATTGTGCAGCTGTATATTGGACCTGCTGAATTTTCCAAACCTGCTATGCAGTAGTCTAATCTAGAAGTTACCACCATGGCATCTATGAGAGGTGCAAACTCTCCCTTTTCCAGAAGAGGGTGCAGCTGACAAATCAATAGAAACTGGGGAAAAAGGAATATCTAGTTATCAAGGAGCAGTACTGGCTTCAGGAATGCTCCTCTGCCCCAAATCTTGTGTACCTGGTTCTTACAGGGAATGTGACCTATTCAGAAAAGGCAGAGCACCCACCACTCCTGGTTTCTTAGGTCTCCTATCTTCAGTAAGTGGTGTGACTTACCTGGTGAGGGCCTAAGTTGTCCATGATTTTTGCCTCAATAGAGAGGTAGAGAGCCAATCTGAGTTTGTTTTATTGTTAAATGTCAGAAGCAGTAGTGGTATGTGATGGACCCAGAGCACCATCAGTGGTGGTGGTGTGACATTTGCCAGGACAGGATGGGTGGGGGCAAAGCATTGCTTTGAAGATGTTCAAAGCACAAGCTATTTGCACATGAATATTATTTTGCTCACTGGCTTCTCTGGGACAACTCTCACAGCCAAATCTAGTAAACCTGCATAACATATTGAAACATCAATTTCTTTTGAGACTAGTGGTATGTCTTCTTAGCCACAAAAGTTACCCCAGTAGTTAATGGATGAAAATGTAATTATCTGTTGGGTTTTTACCAAAAGCTTCAAATGACATTCCTGCAAGAAACCTCGAAGGAGCAATAGAATTGGCTGGCCAACATTGTTCAGGAGAACGACCCATAGAAGAACAAATAGGCTCAGCGGACGAACAAGAATCTGCCCTAGACACTGACAAAGGTATGTGTTCTTTCTGCTTCTGTGACTTAAATTTCCTTTGTTAGATGAATATCAATAATATTAACCTCCTTCCCAAAATGTTGGCCACAATCCATTGCACAATTGTGTGCAATGGGCTTCTCTCTCTCTCTCTCTCTCTCTCTCTCTCTCTCTCTCTCTCTCTCTCTCTCTCTCTCTCTCATTGTTTCTGCATGCAAAGAAATATGTGAAGGGCAGTGATGG
This sequence comes from Podarcis melisellensis, assembly GCF_964234715.1. Taxonomy (NCBI): domain Eukaryota; kingdom Metazoa; phylum Chordata; class Lepidosauria; order Squamata; family Lacertidae; genus Podarcis; species Podarcis melisellensis. Next base: position 38,905,205 of record NC_138538.1, read on the forward strand.
AACACCCCATTCAGCACATCTCTTTTATTGTGTTTTATTTATTGAGTCTGAGGGTGAAGGTTTGAAGCAGAGAGTCCTCCCTCCTCTATGCATGGAGATTCCCTGTAGGATTTAGAACCTTGCAAAATCACAGTTTCATAGTTCTGGTGCATGGCTCCCATCTCTTTAAACCTTTTTGCCCTCATTTTCAATATCTTTTGTAATAAGGAGGTTCTGATATAATTACTGGATGACTAAATTTTTTAAAAAGAAGAAGCTATGAACAGCAAGCTTTATTATGTTGAACCGACTGATATAGTACAGTTCTTTGGTGTCCTACATTAATTTAAAGCTACTGCTTTGCAAGAGATATTGTCAAAGGCCTTCTCCGCGTCTATGAAGATCAAAACTGCTTTAGTGTTTATATTTGTTTGCAAAAGTTCCAAAATGTCTATAATGTTCCTTGTGTTTGCAAACATGTGTCTTCCTGGGAGAAAGCCAGCCTGATCCTTATGAATTACTTCATTCAAAGCTCTTTTAAGTCTGCTTGCTAAAACATCAGCAAATATTTTGTAATCCACATTTAAAAGGGAGATGGGGCGGTAGTTCTTCAGTTGTGTCTTTTCAGTTTCTGATTTTGGTATCAACGTGATAAAAGCTTCCTTCCACGATTCCGGCGCCTTCTTTCCCTCCAAAATTTCGTTGCTGACCTCCATCAAAGGTTGAATCAGGTAGTCACTCATTGTCTTGTAATACTTGGAGGTCAGACCATCTGGTCCTGGAGATTTGCCCGGCTTCATGTTCTGAATGGCATGTTCAATTTCTTGTCGTGTTATTTGACTATTCAGGAGTAGTCTATTTTCTTGTGTAAATTTTTTAAGACTATGTTTTTTCAGAAATTGTTCAATCTCAACTTCATTTTGCGGCCCTTGGGTATATAGTTTCTTGAAATATTTCTGGAAGGATTTTCTAATTTCCACAGGGTTCTGAATATTTCTTGGAAATTTATGAAGGGAAATTTAAAAGAAATGGGAGCGGGGCGGGGTTTTCAAAATGGGATTGACGCAATATATTCAGAACAAAAAGCCAAATTGATAGTTAACAATGTGGTAACGGAAGAATTTAAAATTGAAAAAGGAACACGACAAGGCTGCCCGATTTCCCCTCTGTTATTTATTTCAGTCCTGGAGGTGCTCCTGAACTTGATTAGAGGTGACCGGCTGGTGCAGGGGATTGAGGTCGGAGCGAAACAATATAAACTTAAAGCTTTTGCAGATGACCTAGTTTTGACATTGCAGGAGCCAGAATCTAGTACGAAAAGAGTTTTACAACTGATACATGATTTTGGACAGGTTGCAGGATTTAAGCTAAATAAACAAAAAACGAAGGTGTTAGGGAAAAATATGACAGATACAGAGTCAGAACGGTTTCAGAGAGAAACAGAATTATCATTGGTGAAAAAGGTAAAGTACCTAGGGGTTAATATAACAGCCAAGAATCTGAGTCTATTTAAGGATAATTATGAAAAATGTTGGTCTGAAATTAAGAGAGACTTGGAAAGTTGGGCAAAATTGAAACTTTCTTTGTTAGGCCGAATTGCTGCCATTAAGATGAATGTGTTGCCAAAGATGTTGTTTTTGTTTCAAACATTGCAAATTGTGGACAAAACGGAGTGTTTTCGGAGGTGGCAGAGAGATATTTCTAAATTTGTCTGGCAGGGCAAAAAGCCCCGAATCAAGTTTAAGATATTAACAGATGCAAAGGAAAGAGGGGGCTTTGCCCTGCCAGACTTAAGGCTGTACTATGAAGCCGCAGCTTTCTGTTGGCTAAAAGATTGGCTACTTCTCGAAGACACTGACGTGCTAGATCTGGAAGGTTATAACAATGCTTTTGGTTGGCACGCATATTTGTGGTATGACAAAGCTAAGATAAACAAGGCCTTTAAGAACCATATTGTCAGAAAAGCAGTGTTTAATGTCTGGACAAAATATAAAGACTTATTGGAAAATAAAACTCCGAGGTGGCTTTCACCCTTGGAAGCTAAGGCTTGGAAAAGACCCAATATGGAAGCCTACTGGCCAAAATATTGGGAACTGTTAGAAAAAGATGGGGATAATTGGAAATTGCAGAGTATGGAGAAAATGAAGGATAAAGTGCGAGACTGGCTACATTACGCTCAGATTAAGGAAATTTTTAAAAGTGACAAAAAGTTAGGATTCCAGGTGGAGAAATCGAAGTTGGAAACAGAACTGTTAGAACCTAAGACTAAGGTACTTTCAAGAATGTATAATTTGCTGCTGAAATGGAATACGCAAGACGAAATGGTCAAGTCGGCTATGATAAAATGGGCACAAGACATTGGGCATAACATTATGTTTGAGGATTGGGAAAGGTTGTGGACCACTGGGTTGAATTTTACTGCATGTAATGCTTTGAAAGAAAATGTAATGAAAATGATATACAGATGGTACATGACCCCAGTTAAACTTGCCAAAATATACCATTTGTCTGATAATAAATGTTGGAAATGTAAAGAAAATGAAGGAACATTCTTTCACCTCTGGTGGACTTGCCCCAAAGTGAAGGCCTTCTGGGAAATGATATATAATGAGTTGAAAAAGGTGTTTAAGTATACCTTTACCAAGAAACCAGAGGCCTTTCTTCTGGGCATTGTCGACCAGAAGGTGTTAAAGAAAGATAGAACATTTTTCATGTACGCAACAATAGCAGCAAGGATACTACTCGCTAAGAACTGGAAAACTCAAGATCTACCCACACTGGAAGAATGGCAGATGCAACTGATGGACTATATGCAACTGGCGGAGATGACTGGCAGAATCCGAGACCTGGGAGAAGAAATGATTGAAGAAGATTGGAAGAAATTCAAGACCTACCTGCAGAAATATTGTGACTTAGTGGAATGTTAAGAAGGATGCTTGGTTATAAATAATTGGCCATCATTAAAATAGATTAAGAATTGATGATAAGAGAGATTAAGAAAAACAAATAGTAGGAGAATTATCTTATGGTATTTAAGCAAGTGGTTATAGATTTGGAAATAAGATGATAATTTGCTTGACAAAAATTTATTAAAGATGTAAATGGGAGCGGGAGACGTGAGGAAGTTCAAGAATATTATGAAACCTTGTTAAAACAAAGCAATAATGTTTATTATTATTGTATTTTTTTTCTAAAAACCTTAATAAATATTTATAAAAAAAAAATAAAGCTACTGCTTTGCATGGGGTTGTTATGATAGGATACTATTAATGGTATTAAAGTTTCTCGTGGCTGTAGAATGTTAAATCTGGAGTCAGGGTATATTGATCACATGGAAACTACTGAATAAAATAGCAAAAATGAGGCTGAGGTGGGTTTTTTAAAAAAATCTTTGCAGAGTTGGTGGTTGTCAAGCCATCCTGTTTTGGACCATGTTCAAGTACTTTAGAGGCAAGGACATAAAAGTAGTTCCAAATAATTTAGTTTCTATGATATAACCTGATTTCTCTCTCTCTCTCTTTCTTTTAGTTGAGGTCCCAGTTGGAAATGAATATTCCTTGCTCAGCCATGGGGCAAATCCCGACGACTTGAGAGAAACTGATTGACTGCCATTTCAAATGAGGTTGCATATAGTTAACAGAGAATTTTCAAAGCTTGCATTATGTAATCTATTCTATGTCTAAGCAGCAGTCATTCTGCATTATATTGTCCCCTTCTGATATTGACATAAAATTATATCAGAAATACAATGTGAGGTACACCTCTTATTAGTTTTAAAGTAGTCACCAGGACCTAGACACCTATAAGGCTTCTAATTCTGTGTTCACCCAATGAGTCTTTGCATTATGTGTGTGCCTTTGGAAATTAAGGGAATTTTCAAAAGCAGTTTGTGCTATGAGCTTCTGAGATGCTGCTCAGAATTGGGGTTAGTATTAAAATATATACTGGTTATGTGCTAGATCTTGGGTGCATCTCAGATCACTCTCTGGATCCTTGCTCTTGTGATCATCTTAGCCATGATTCATATACAGTGGTACCTCGGGTTACATACGCTTCAGGTTACAGACTCTGCTAACCCAGAAATATTACCTCAGGTTAAGAACTTTGCTTCAGGATGAGAACAGAAATTGTGCAGTGGCGGTGCAGCAGCAGGAGGAGGCCCCATTAGCTAAAGTGGTGCTTCAGGTTAAGAACAGACTTCCGGAACGAATTAAGTACAGTGGTACCTCGGGTTAATTCATTCCGAAGGTCTGTTCTTAACCTGAAGCACCACTTTAGCTAATGGGGCCTCCTGCTGCTGCCACGTCACCAGAGCATGATTTCTGTTCTCATCCTGAAGCAAAGTTCTTAACCCGAGGTACTATTTCTGGGTTAGTGGCGTCTGTAACCTGAAGCGTATGTAACCTGAGGTACCACTGTACTTAACCCGAGGTACCACTGTATGAGTTTTCTATTGAGAGAGGTGATGTCAGAAGCCAGAGTCAAACATAGGTCAGCATTAAAAAATATGGTGTCAGTGTTTCTTTGTTCAAAGAAACCAAAACAGTGCAGGCCTAGTGACCCCAGCAACTCTTCCCAGTAGGTCTTGCTCCAATGAGGCAGTTGCGAGGATTGAAGGTCCCCGCCTTCCCACTGCTCTCAAAGACACCTCCTTTCCAGGGTGTTTCCTAAGCAGTCACAAATGGCACCTGCACACAATCAATCTCTGCTCTTTTCATTTCTCTGTGTGTTCTAGGAGACCAGGGCAGAGGAAAGCTGGTTCCAGCAGGAAAGGGAGACTCCCTGGATTCTTCAGCAGCCTGTCTCAACTCTGCCTCTTTGGCCAATCTCCTCTCCAGCTTCTGCTTCAGCCTTGGAGTCTGAACTGCTCTCTGCCACAGATTCTTCCTGCTCATTAAACCCAGTTACCTCTTCTGCTTCTGACACTTCCTCCTCCGATTCTGCTCTTTCTTCTGCCTCCGGCACCCATTGCCATCCCACCCCCACTCCCCTAGCTCTGAGCCTTCTTCCCCTGAGGGTTTCCTTTGGCTTTTCCCCAGCTGGTGCCCCCCCTTTTGTATCCAGTCAGTCCGTCACAAGTGACCACAAAATTATTTGGTTAACTGAGTTTCATGTGGTGACTTTGTTGCTCAAATGCAAATAGTGAGAGCTGGTGTAGAAGAGCTGTGGTTCAGTGGCAGAGCGCATGCTTTGCATGAAACAGATTTCAAGCCATTTCCCTGGCATTTCCAGATATGATTGGGAGAGACTCCCTGTCTAAAACCGCTTTGAGGTTTTGTTTTTATAATAATATAAAATATGATTTTATAGATAAGTATATAATTTTTATGAAATAAATAAATAAAACTCCTGGGAGCCAGTGCTTTCCAGTGGACAATAATGAGTTAGATGATTTTACTCCAGTGATCTTACTCCAGCAGAGGTCAGCAAACTTTTTCAGCAGAGGGCCGGTCCACCGTCCCTCAGACCTTGTGGGGGGCCGGACTATATTTTTTGGGGGGAGGGGGAAATGAACGAATTCCTATGCCCCACAAATAACCCAGAGATGCATGTTAAATAAAAGGACACATTCTACTCATGTAAAAACACACTGATTCCTGGACTGCCCATGGGCCAGATTTAGAAGGCGATTGGGCTGGCTTCAGCTCCCGGGCCTTAGTTTCCCTACCCATGCTCCAGAGGATAAGGCAGCTTCCTATGTTCTTATATGGATAAAAGCAATGGAGCTGGATTAGCTCCAGGATGGCAACTAAATACTAGCAGGCAGCATATGAAAGGAATGTGGTGAAATCACCTTCTGACAACTTCAATATATCTAAAAGTAAGATATGACTAGGGCCTTAAGTGGAATGGACCAGCGTGTTTTTCTAGAATGTCACAATTTTCCAAAGTTTGCTGATTTTAAAACATTTGACCATCTAAAGTGCATATTTCAGAATTAAACAGACCACAAACAGGCCAGCATCCCCTCCCTTCCAGCAAGTGCTCTCTGAAATTGCTAAAAATATTGCAATTGTTTGATAGGTTGCAACAATTTCACATGTACTTATTCCTAGAATAAATAAGGCAGTGACCCAGAATAATATCGTGGCAAACTGTTTTTACACTGTTCCTGTTGTTATAATGTGGATTTGTTTTTGTTTTAAAAAACTTGTGCTGGATTTTGATGCTACTGGTTTTTTTGATGCTATGTGCTTTTTTTTCTTTCAAAGAAATGTTTTAATTTTTGTTTTTAAAAAATCTTCCAGTGTTTAAAACACAAAAATTGTTGTTCGCCAGTTTATGTGTGAGGGGGTAAGTAATAATGTAAATAAATAACCAGTATTGGATTGGAGTCACTCCTTCTGTTGGATGAAGGGAACATTTAGATCAAACCCATGTTGTGTTGATTTCATTGTAATCAGAGTGTGCTGGGGAGAAAAATAATATTCATTGCACATATATTTTTCAGATATTTTTTTTGCCCCCCCCTTTCTGTACAAATAATAAAATCTGAGTTATTTACAAAACTTTGGCTATGATTGTCAATAAATGCAGTCAGCAATTGAGCTTCATTCATGATGATTAAGCAATTAGCAGCATGTATAAATCATTGTAATGGTTCAAACTCATTACATAGATAATAGCCGGTGCCTTTGAGTGCATTTCCTTGTTTCTGTGATGTTGAAGTTTTGTACAGCAATAACCATGATGGAACCGCAGATGAGAAGCAATAGTTAGATAAGCTGTATGCAAACAAGGGAGAGTAAAGTAACTTTGGACCTGATTCTGTATACAGCGGTACCTCGGGTTACAGACGCCTCAGGTTACAGACGCTTCAGGTTACAGATTCCACTAACCCAGAAATAGTACCCCGGGTTAAGAACTTTGCTTCAGGATGAGAACAAAAATCGCACGGCGGCAGCGGGAGGCCCTATTAGCTAAAGTGGTGCTTTAGGTTAAGAACAGTTTCAGGTTAAGAACAGACCTCCAGAACAAATTAAGTTTTTAACCCGAGGTACCACAGTATTTTTCATTCAACACTGGATGGATGATGCAAATATTTTGGATCCTTAAGAATGACAAGATCTAATTAATAGGAAGTGACTCTTAACAATCAAAAAGGAACCTACATATTCCCTGTGTTGGCACCTCTTCCATCTTCAGAAAAGAGAAGATTGTGTTTATTGTAAGCTGAAACATTGTTTTATTTATTCTGGGGATGAGTACAAACTGAAAATCCTTGTCCATCAGGTTTTGTGCTTTTGTATGTAAAATCAAACAATGAGAGAGGCTGAAGTTCAGGCTTCAAGTTTCCAGAGCCACCTTAGTCAGATGGCTGTAAATCTGGCAGTAGGGATATTTCAGGCTTCTAGGATCTGCTTCGCTTTTGTTAGAACTCCAACAACCATCAAACAGAGCCTGGAGTAAATGACATAATCTTCAAAGTTAAGGATTATGAGCCCAGGAATTTCTTTTGAGCTCACAATTCTTCCAAACTAGCACTCCCCCTACTCACAGTTCTGGTCCCCCCTATCCCTCCTTCCTTCAACTGGGATAAAAAAATTCTTTCTAATCTACTTAATAATACTAAGATCTACTGCTAAATTCTACCTTCTGCCCAGTCCTGCTGTAAATGGCAAATTTTTTTATTTTGAATCCACCCATTGTAATGCATAACCCTGAAGAATAGGTCCACCACTTCTAGTGTAGGGGAACAAAGTTGAATTATTTCACATTTAAATATGAATTTACCTAATTCACACTTTCTAAAACAATATGTGACTTGAAATACAACCATCCTTCACACTGTCCCAATTTTTTCAGTGCAGTTCTCCAGCCATGGAATATGTACAAAAATACACATACTATTGTAAACTGTGCATTTAAATGCATATATTAGAGAAAATAAGCTATGAAATGCATTATAGTAGGGAAAATTTAGCTTTTCAAATTTACATACTTTAGGCAAAATTGCATAAACGTGTGTATAATAAGAGAAATGTGTACTAAAATGCTGATTAATTTTCATGACATTTTCATGTATTGTCAAGAATCATAGAATTATAGAATTCTAGAGTTGGAAGGACCCTGAGGGTCATCTAGTCCAACCCCCTGCAATGCAGAAAGCTCAAGTGAAGCATCCATGGCAGATTGCCATCCAACATCTACTTAAGGAGGATCCATCAACTTCAGAGTGAGTACTTCCCATGAATTTTCTTTAAAAAATAACAACTACAAACCAATGTGGAATATGGAGAACTAACCTTCAGACTAGGATGTGGGTAGCACTGTGGACTAAATAACAGAGCCTAGGGCTTGCCAATCAGAAGGTTGGTGGTTCGAATCCCTGTGACGGGGTGAGCTCCTGTTGTTCAGTCCCTGCTCCTGCCAACCTAGCAGTTTGAAAGCACGTCAAAGTAGATAAATAGGTACCACTCCAGCGGCAAGGTAAATGGCATTTCCGTGCACTGCTCTGGTTTGCCAGAAGCGGCTTAGTCATCCTGGCCACATGACCTGGAAGCTGTACGTCGGCTCCCTCGGCCAGTAAAGTGAGATGAGCGCCGCAACCCCAGAGTCGTCCACTACTGGACCTAACGGTCAGGGATCCCTAATCTTCAGACTGGAAAAAGAAGAAACTGAAATTGACATATTGACACATCTCTAACCACTTCGTTCTTCAACCTGGATAATATTTAGGGTCATCTGGAATTGCCTTTAGTTTTGTTGCTGCTGCTCCTTACTGTTCCTTTTGGAAACCCTGAAATTTCAGCAATTTGTGTTGTGTCCCCCCCCCCCCCCGTGCTCACTCTCTGTGTCACCACAGATAGCTTTCCCTGTTCTTAATTTTGCATTCCTGTGCACCATTGCATACACACATATTAAAGGAGGGGTCCTTTTAGCAGTGTGTATTGCCATAGTTGAAACACTTCAGACGAACCCTCTGGATGTTTCCTTACTTGCCTTCTTGAGAAAAGAGAAAGGAGAAGTTCCGTAATGCAGCCATGGAAGGGTACACTCTGAACTGCGTGCTATTTATCTAAACTGGGTCAGAGCATTACCAAATGAGCAAACATGGGAAATATCATTTTATAATGATCCTTACCAGAACTTGGAAAAGTTATACTTCGCCTGGCCACCTCCACCTGCCCATCTCAATGCAAAGAAATTGATTCTTGTAGGAGAAACATTGCTTGTGTTTAACTTTTTTTAAATCAAGGAAAGAGCATTTGGACTCTCAAATAATTTGTTAAACCAAACAATTGAAATGTTAAAAATGTGCAGAATGTCATGAGAAGTCCTTATTTATGGTGCCACTGTCCAATATTTGCCCATGACAGTTGTATCATAGAATCACAGCATTGAAGAGTTGGAAGGGGCCACAAGGGCCACAACCCTGAGATTAAGAGTTTCATGCTTTACTGACTGAGCTATATAATCACATTCCACATAGCATTTGGTATTGTACTTGACCCCCAGGCTGTGCAAAGTTGCCCTATTCAGGACCAGGGAGTCCCCCAGACTTGCCTGCCCCCTGTCTCCTAGAAAAAGTACTTCTGTCTTGTCAGAATTCAACCTCCAACCTCTTCCAGATACAGGACATTCACCACCCTCACTGGTTCTGGTTTAAACAAGAGGTAGAGCTGAGTATCATCTGTATACTGATGAAGTGTATTTACCAGTGCACTTGTGTGCCTCAATAAACGTAATCATTAGTACACTCTTTGAACATTAAAATTGTGCAGCCTCCAAAACACATACGCTTCCAAAACATAGAGTGTGTCATAAACAATGATTGAACAGTACACTGCTTCTCAATTAGCTACATATGGCGGACCCCCTGTTTTTCAAAGGCCAAGTCACAGACTCCCTATTTTTGAAATTTTTGATATCTCTGTGGTAGTTTTTGTTTCATGAATGGTGTCATGGACCCCCTGGGTTGGTACACAGGAAGTCCACAGACCATCAATTGAGAATCACTGGCACGGTACATTTGTGGGATGATATTCCTTTAAGAAGTTTCAACAGGAGGATGGATGTACAGGGCTGGAATTAAGAGGAGGTCTTATGACACTTTCACTTTTGTAAATCCAGTGTTGTGCCAGCTGTACTTAGGAAGCCCAGGGACAAACAACCATAAAGAGTGAAGTGACTCAAGGGTCAGATTTTTGACATAGTAGGAGGATAGAACAGAAGAGAAAAGGCGCTTTTTGCACCAGTAGTCTGCTCTGCACAACTAATCCAGAATGTGAGTAATGCTTCTTTACTATTCTCTAGAAGTGTGAAATTATATTGCTGCATTTGTAACAACAACAGAACAACAATGAATTTTAAAAATGATTCCCCCCCCCCCCCCGATTTCCAGGCTCTGAGACATTAGCCTTCATATTTAGAGGGTCAATCTGTAGAGGTACCAAGGAAATTTAGGACTGCTCCAGAGATGCTTACCACAGTTACTTTGAACATTTCTTCAGGAGTCATTCCAAATCATGCAATTTATCAATTTATGTGGAGGCTATTTTAATCACTAGGCGGCAGACACATTTTATATAAATACTTTGATAAGTCTTAACCATGTTTACCTGAGGTAAGTCCCCTTGATAGCCTGCTTATGAATTCAGGCTAGCTGTATATTTTTAAATGGGTACTAAAGAATGGAGGCCTTGTTTGGTAGATAAGAGATATTTATGGAAACCATATAGATCCATGTTTTGTTAATTATTTTGGCATTGTGTGTGTGAAGGGGCTGAAAACACCACTCAGAAGCTGCCACTGAGTGACACTTGAAGGGGGCTCTGCTGTTGCCCCAAAGTTAGAACTTAGAACATCAGTTGGTGATTGTGGCAGGAAGGGAGCAGGCATGGCATGAGGCTGCATTATGCAGACATTGTTGCTAAAGAGTAGCTGGTAGAGCTACCAGGATGAGGCACAAGGCACAAAAGCACCTGCACATCAAACCAATCAGGTTTGTGCTGCTCGTAGGAGCTGCCCACTTACACAAAGTCCCCATGTACCATCTCACCCAACACAAGGCTGATGTGATGGGCTGTCTTGGGGTGAAAGCCCAGCTGAGCACAACAGTGCCTTTGGAATCCATCAGAAATTCCTTCCCCTGCTCAGTAGGAACCTCCAAATTCACCTCAAATTCTGCCATAGATGGAGTTCAACGACAGTCCAAGGATGTGCGAAATTCGCCTGAGGACTTGTATTAGTCATCAACATTATTTTTGCTACCCTTGAAATTTCTGAGATACTTTGCCAGTTCAGGAATCTTCAAATTCACCTCAAAATGTTGCTCAAATTGAAACTCAGTAACAACTCTGGGTGAGATAAGCAACCAAAGGAGCATCTGGTTCTCCTTTTTGTTGTGAAGCGAGATCATCTCCATCTATCTAATCTGAATGATAATGGTCACAAGCAGAACATAAAGTGTGTTGCAGAAAGGTGCTTGGCTGAAGGTGCACCATTCAGTAAGTCAAGTCAAAACATAGATCAGGGCCACAGTCATAGAATCATAGAATCCAACCCCCGCAATGCAGGAATATTTTGCCCTACTTGGGGCTTGAACCTATGACCGTGGGATTAAGTGTCTCATGCTTTACTGACAGCCAATGTAACTTGGAGGGGTGGGGATCAACTGGACCCAAAACAAGTGAATCACTTAATCCCTTAGCACAAGGTAAACCTACCCACCAAGTCATCATAAAGGAGTTTTTGTTAGACACAATTTCCCCAACATGCTGTAGTAATGTATGGCAGAACTGATGTCCTGACAGAAGAAGGGGGAAACTTTCCTATCACTGGATTGCAATTGAGGTCCACAAATTTCATTCAGAGAGCTGCCCTGACAAGTTGAGTTTTAGTGCTTTGGGGACAATATCTGGAAGGTATAGTGTATTACTAACTTTGCTAAACTTTAAATAGACTAGGTCTGCTGTAGTTCTTTTTGCCCCCAAACCACATATTTATTTATTTAAAAAGTGGGATATCAAATTAATCTGCCTCCAGATTTACCGTACTTTTACAGAAGTTTGGAATGAGGGATTGGCAGGTCCTTGTGGAAGGCAGGGTGTTACATCTCAAAGCAAGGAGAGAAGATATGTTTTCCTGTGGAACCATTGCTACTTTTCTCCTCTCTTCTAAAGTTTGAACTACTTCCTTTTACATCTTGGGGTGTGACAGAAGGCAATCAGTGTTTTAATGTTTGTGCACCAGGTTTTTAAAAATGTAAGTTGAGTGGTTAATGTACATAATAACCGGCCATTGTGTACATTCACCACCCAGCTTAAATAGTACCTAACATATATATCAAATTAGATACAAATAAATGAGACTATTATAAAGCAGCATTCATAAGGTCTGTCCCCCTTTATAAACCATATTTCATATTTTCTTCCACGTTTTTCCATTAATGTTTCTTTTTAAGGCCTAAGAAAGGTCTTAAGATAGAAGTGAAGTTAAAATGCAGGTGTGCAGTTCTCTGAATCATCTTTATTCCTTTTCTTGTGAAATTAACTTCACTTCTACCTTAAGAAGTTTCAAGCACACTTCCAATTCTTCTAGATTAGTTCTTAAATCAGATAACGTGCCCATAAGTAGGTCATTGCTGCTGTATTATTAACTCAAGAACAAAGCCCACTGTATGATGGTCACTCTATTATTTTTTTCATAACTCTTAAGCAATTCTATGCTCACTTTTGACTCCTATCATGATTCAGAAACAAAAACCATGACTGCATGCAAGTGATGAGCGGAGGGCACCTCATGAATATTCTAAAAAGTGGTAATGAGTCTGGTTTGCGACTTGAGATTTTTAGTTCATTTTTGCAAAGCTTTATGGCACTTGCATCCAATAAATGCAATATACTTCCTGAATGGAGATTGCTCAGTTGGTGGAGCATAAGACACTTAATCTCAAGATCATGGGATTCATTTCTGCTAGTGTGCTTACACCATGCCAACCTCTCCACCTCCTCAACCCTTCCCATCTGCCTCCTGGTAAGTAGCAGTTATGCAAGCAAATGGAGGTCTGGTGAGTGGCAGCATTTACATTAGCCCTTTTCAGACCTTCAAGCTGTGTTTATTGGGCACACACGAGGAGGGGCAGAATATGAGCAGCAGGCATTTTTATTTGAAAGCTATTGAGTCTACATACATGCAATTGTAGGTTCGGATCTGCATGGAACGAGGGCCCTATGAGTTGTATGTGTATAAATTCTATGCAGACATAACTGTTGAAAGTGTAGAGTTCAGCAGTGAGGACAGCATATAGAAATCCCATTTCTCCTCTCCTAGAGCTACAATCCCTGAAAAGAGGAATTGACTGTCAAACCACTCTGTCAAGTATAGCTCTGGGAGGGGAATAGGGGACTTCTAACAGCACCCAGCACACTTAAGAAGCTACAGCTCCCAGAATTCTTTTGTGGAAGCCGTGACTGTTTTAAAGTGGTATATTGTGGTACATTGCCTAACATTAGTTTTCCAATCTCAAGCCTGGCTGTGGGCCACTTCATTCCCCACAATGCTCAAATTCCGAAGAAAAAGAAGGGAGGGTTAGGGAAATGGCAAGTTTCTCATCCCAGCTCCACCCTCCAATTTTAACTTTCTAAGAACAGTACCTGAGGGGGAGGGGAAGGAGGGAGGGAGGAAGAGGTGGTAATACAGAATAGTGCACCCAGCAAACCAGCATTTGAACAGTTAGTCTCTTACCAGCACATGTGCATATAAAAAAGGCTCACAATGGTATGGACCAACTTGATTTCTTTTTAAACACTTCATATGCATCAGAATTTTGCAGAATAACCATTTCTTAATATGATTAAAGCTACTGTTATCAAATGAAGATTTAACAGTTATAGCTCAATGTGCTAGTTATATATATACAGTGAAGCACGTTCAGGTGTACATGTAATTGGCATTTGGTTATATGTTAACAATATATTTCACATTACTTCAATTTGACACTATTAATCTTATATGTATATATAGAGGTAGATAATAGTGCAGATAAGAGGTAGAAAACTGGGTGACTTTGCAGAAGTACTAAAACTGGAAATGTGTGCTTGTGGATAACATGTGAAGAACATGTGAACAGGAAGTTATGCATTCCCCACGCATGCAGAGGAGATGCTTGAGTTTCCCTTTCACAAGGGAGAAGTGTGGAGAGTTCAAGCATATTCAGTAATGCTTGCTGCTTGCATAATTCACATAATACATGAAGCTTCCTATAAACTTAGAATTGTAATTTTGATTCCAGGTCAGCTTGTACAGTGTACCTAAAACAACTTTGAAAAGGATAGTTAGCTGTATTGCTTCACTCCTATGAAATTCAGGTTTTGTCTGTATTTTCCCTTGATCAAACACATTATCGGAATAACTCATCTGGGGTAGAATGGGTATCCTTAACAGCCAGGACAATTTTGACAGAGATAAAATGAACTGTAGTTTCATAAGGGATGGTACATGGATTTTAAATCATAGGAACATACTGGGTTTGTGCTCGATGAACTCTTGAGATGTTTAGTTTGATTGTAAGATTGGCAATGGAACCATAATTAATTGATGAATTAATCTTCAAATTTGTGGAATAACTTATTTACCGTATTTACTCAGTTCTAATGCTTACCTTTTTTGGCCAAACGACGTGGCGAAAATTAAGGTGCACATTAGATTCAATGGCACATTTCACCAGCAAATACTTTTTTTGGTTTCAAGGTTCTGAAAATTGAGGTGTGCATTAGATTCGATGGTGCATTAGATTCGAGTAAATACTGTAGTTGTTTCATTTTTTTAAAGATAAGGTGTTTAAAAAATCTGAATCTGTTTTTAGAAGGCTTTATGATCAGCCCAGATTCTAGGGTCACGACTGCAAATGAGAAGTACTTTGTAACTTTCTACTTTATTAGTCTGTGATACTTTCAGTAATAAATTAGCAATGGCCTTTGGTCCACCTTTGTTCTAAAGCGTATCTTACAGGGGTTTAATTTTGCAACAGCCAAGCCTTTTGAAATCATCCATTTTCACAGTCAGTTTCAATAACAGAAATCAGGACCATTTTCCAAGCAATTCCCCATTGTTCAGAGTGAAGGTGGTTGCCCGGTCAAAACAATTATTTTCTCCTATGCTTTTGTGAATTGTGGTTTGAGGGTGTCTCTTGCTAGTTCACTGCTTCTTTTTTATAGTCAAGACTTTTTGTGCTTTTTTGTGACTTTGTATTTTTTTAAAAAAATTCTATACAGCTTTATATTTTTAATAAAAATCTCAAAGCGGTTTACAGCATATTAAATCAATAAAATAATAGCCGGATGATGTTTGTATTTCATTCCCCCCTAAACTGCCTGGTGAATATTAACTAATTGTGTGCCGGGAAATAAAAGTTTATAGAAACTGCTTAGCTCCGACTGTGAATGGTTAGGGTATAGTGGAGGCAGTGATTAAAAACTGCCATGGAAAGGCTGATGGAAGCCCTTCCATGTGTGGCCGTAATGGGTGAATCACCATATAATACAGGTCTGGGTTTAGTGCTGGATTTTGATCTTTGCAGCTGGGTTTCAATAATCAACAAGCTGTTATAGTTCTGTTATCAGGTTGATGGTGATTGTTATGATTATTATTATTATTTTGCAACCCACAGTGGAAAAGATAGGAAATAGCCATAAGGTGGTTGTGGTAAAGAATGTTACCTTATCTCTTTCCGGGCTTCTAGTACAAACATATATATTGTTACCAAAGTTGAGTGTTTTCCCCCTTTCCCTGCCAAGCAGTGGCCAGACCCTATGGGGTTCCCGGGACTCACCCAGGGTCTGTGGTCATTTGGAGAACTGAGACACCATGGAGACTGTCATAGCTTTGAGAAATATGATTTATTCACCTATTTACACCTTCAGTCTGCATGGAGGGAGTCCAGATCTTACAGCACGGTCCTTTCAAGAGGGGCTTGTCCAAGGCATCTTTCCCAGCCAGCTCTGCAGTCAGCCTGCTAAAGATGGATCCTCCTTCCTCCTTCCTCCTCCCAGCAACCCTTGCTCAAAACTTCTCTTTTCTTGTCACCACAAACACACAGTTACCTTCCAGTCTGTTTGCACCTCACGGAATGGGGGAAGGATTGTTCTCTTGCATGCCAATGACCCTCTATTGTTCCTTAATGGCCCTAGCTTAGCCAGGTTGCTTTGCACAGGCTAGCCCAGGAATTCCTCTGCAGTTTATATTTCTCCCTTCACATCCCAAATAATCAAAATCCTAGCATTTAATAATTTCTAGGGTTTAAGGGGTCCCTCCGTCTATAACAATATACATACATACATACATACATACATACATATCTGAAGGAGCATTTCCACTCCCATCAGTCAGCACTGAGGTCCTCTTCTGAGGGTCTTCTGCTGGTTCCCGCAAGAAATGAAGTTACAGGGAACCAGGCAGAGGGCCTTCTTGATAGTGGCAGCCTCCCTGTGGAACATCCTCCTTTCAGATATCAAGGAAATAAACAACTATCTGACTTTTAAAAGACATCTGAAGGCAGCCCTGTATCAAGAAGTTTTTAGTGTTTGATTGTTTTAAGTCTGTTTCAATGTGAGCTGCCCAGAGTGGCTGGGGAAACCCAGCCAGATGGGCAGGGTATGTATGTGTGTATGTATATGTGTATGTATGTATGTATGCATGTATAAATATATATAGAGGGAGACATATATACACATGACACATCAGAAGTGTGAATATGACTGCAACCTTTGTCACCACAGCAAACATGGAGATTGCATTCCCTAGATGTGGCTTTAGCAGAGCTACATACCAGGAGAAGGACAGTTTACACAGAGTCTTAGAATCTAATCCAGGAGCCTCACTAGGTCTTTAAACAATTTAGGACACAGGCCCATAAGTTATTTTCTCAAAACATTGCATATGTGAATGTAAATTACGAGAGGCAAATTTTGGCTGACTTTCAAGGTGCAAATTATAAAAGTTACACACCCACCTACACACCAATGTTCCTAGACTGTGGCTTGGGTGTGTTCCTGGATTCTTGGGAATTTCAGGTAGAAGCAGCAGTCAGGAATGCATTCTACCAGCCATGGCCCTATCTAGAGCAACCAGACCTTACCACAGTTATCCAAGCATTAGTGAATCTCAGACTCAGCTATACAGCTGAAAATAAAACATTTTGAATGTGTTGTAAAGTGCAATACAGTGGTACCTCGGGTTAAGTACTTAATTTGTTCCGGAGGTCTGTTCTTAACCTGAAACTGTTCTTAACCTGAAAACCACTTAACCTGTGGCCTCCTGCTGCTGTCGTGCCGCCGGAGCACAATTTCTGTTCTCATCCTTAAGCAAAGTTCTTAACCAGGTTATCTTAGGGACTGGTTGCCCCTGTATCAACTGGTCCCTGCCTTAAGATGTACTTCACAGACCCTGTTGAGATCATAGAATTGTAGACTTGGAAGGGGCTCTGACTCCCTGCAATGCAGGAATATGCAGCTGTCCTGTACGGGGATCAAACCTGCAACTTTGGTGTTATCAGCACCATGTTCTGACCAACTGAACTATCCACCTGCAAATACAATCATTTTAGCTGTTTAAATGATGAGAAAGGGATGGTTTTTAAAAAAATATATATTTGAACTAATCTTTTAAACTTTGATGATATTTTACTGAACTTACGTTGCATCCCTTTTGCACAAGCTGCCTGAAGAGGGCTTTTCTCTACAAGGCAGCACAGAAACCTTTTCAATAAAACACACATACTACTAGGAAGTGGCAGTCAGCTGTTTCGATTACAGAGTCCCTAGCAAAAGGTACGGGGGGGGGGGAGCAACTTCAATCTTGCCAAAGGCAAACAAAGCATAAAAGGACATATTGTGACTGATCATAACCACTCTTATGGGCATTAAACAAAAATTTTCTAGAATGTTTGTCCCAGGAGAGATGCTATTTCTTTTACCCACACGCTAGATTTTCACAGCAAATGAGGAGGGCAAGACTAGACTCTATTCTTCCTTGGATACAATGAAGGAACTGGAGGCCCCTCGACTGTCCTCGGGTCCAGTATTGGACCACTTTGACTGGATATACCCAGCCAATGTGGACAGACTCCTCTGAGCTGGAAAGTCCACCACTAGTCCTCTCGACCCGTGCCCGTCCTGGCGGATTAGAGCGTGTCCAGATGAGGTGTGGGCCCCCCTGGGGGATATCATAAATTTGTCCCTTGGCACCGGGACATTCCCAGGGGAACTGAAGGAGGCAGTGGTGCGCCCGCTTTTAAAGAAAACATCATTAGATCCCTTAGATCTATCCAATTACCGCCCAGTTTCAAATCTTCCATTCCTGGGTAAGGTGATTGAGAGAGCGGTTGCTGAACAGCTTGGTAGGTTTCTGGATGAAACATCGGCTCTGGATCCATTCCAGTCCGGCTTCCGCGCTGGTCATGGGACCGAGACAGCTCTGGTCGCCCTAACAGATGATCTTCGTAGACAGCTGGATCGAGGCGGGTCGGGGCTGCTGATTCTTCTAGACCTGTCAGCAGCCTTCGACATGGTCGATCACGAACTCCTGGACCACCGCCTTGCCGACGTGGGGATCCAGGGCACAGTCCTTCAATGGCTGCGCTCGTTTCTCTCTGGTCGGGGACAGAGGGTGGCACTTGGGGGAGAATTGTCATCCCGCCACTCCTTGGTGTGTGGAGTGCCCCAGGGTGTGATACTCTCCCCGATGCTTTTTAACATCTTTATACGCCCCCTCGCCCAGCTTGTCTGGAGTTTTGGGCTGGGCTGCCATCAGTATGCCGATGACACCCAACTCTATCTGTTGGTGGACGGCCATCCTGACTTGGCCCCAGACACACTGACCAGATGTCTGGAAGCTGTGGCTGGATGGTTACGTGGGAGCCGGTTGAAGTTAAATCCTTCGAAGACAGAGGTCCTCTGGCTGGGACGGGATGATATGGGATTGAGGGGGCAACTCCCATCTCTTGCGGGGGTGCAATTAGTGCCAGCACCGTCCGTTAAGAGTTTGGGTGTAATCTTTGATACCTCCCTCTCCATGGAAGCGCAGATTGCAGCTATAACAAAGGCGGCATTTTTTCATCTCCGCCAAGCTAAGCAGTTGGCTCCTTACCTCTCTCGCCCTGACCTAGTCACTGTGATCCACGCGACGGTCACCTCCAGACTGGATTATTGTAACTCACTCTACGTGGGGCTGCCCTTGAGACTGACCCAGAAACTCCAGCGGGTGCAGAATGCCGCAGCGAGACTCCTTACGGGGTCTTCGCTGCAAGATCACATTCATCCGGTGCTATACCAGCTGCACTGGCTCCCGGTGGAGTACAGGATCAGGTTTAAGGTGCCAGTTTTAACCTTCAAAGCCCTATACAGCCTAGGACCCTTGTACCTATGGGACCGCCTCTCCTAGTATGCCCCACAGAGGAACTTACGGTCTTCAAACAAAAACATTTTGAAGGTCCCAGACCACAGAGAGGTTAGGCTGGCCTCAACTAGAGCCAGGGCTTTTTCGGCTGCAGCTCCAACCTGGTGGAACGCTCTGTCACAAGAGACAAGGGCCCTGCAGGACTTGACATCTTTCCGCAGGGCCTGCAAGACAGAGCTGTTCCACCTGGCCTTTGGTCAGGGCGCAGCCTGACTCCCTCCTTTGGCAATCTTTACAAAACTTTAGTTTATGGTTGCCATCAATTTTGATTTTAATTAATTTTTATAATGTTTTTATAATGTTGCACTGTTTTAGTGTTAGCAGCCCTGAGCCCGGCTTCGGCTGGGGATGGCGGGATATAAATAAAATTTATTATTATTATTATTATTATTATTATTATTATTATTATTATTAATAGTTGGGACTGATAAGATCAGGGGTCGGCAAGGTTTACCTCGCCTGGGCCGGTTCACTCCTGCGGAGATTGTTCCGTGGGCCAGATTGCGTCTTCACAGATGTGATTTCCGGCCTTTGTGCAGACGCGATTTCCGACGCCGATTTAGCGCAGCACGTGGGGACTCACCAAGCAGGCGGATCAGTTCGGGGGTGGCTCATGGGCCAGTTAAATGACCCCTGTGGGCCGCTTGTGCCGACCCCTGGATAAGATGATGCTATTTTCTATAATAAAGCACACATTGTGGTGTGGGATTACTCTAAGACAGAGCTTTCCAAACTGTGTGTCGTGGCATGTTAGTGTGTCAGCTGCAGTGCGTAGGTGTGTTGTGCAAACACTCCCTGCACTCCTCCCGGGGCAGGAAAGGGGTTACTTTAAGCTCCGGTTTGCTAATCAAACTGTATTACTGTGTCGCGAAATGGTGAATATCTAAAAAGTGTGTCACCAACATTAAAAGTCTGGAAAGCTCTGTTCTAAGATCTCCAGCAAATCATAGATCACAGCACCTTCATAGAAATAGATAGATTAGATAGTATATAATACAAAATTTTATATAAAATTAATAATTGTTGATACATTTAATATGAGTTAGACTCCCCCTTTGAAGGAAATGAGTCACTAATGAAGTGACAGTAATAAGTGTTTTAAAAATACTCTAAACCACTATGCAGTCAATCTGTGAGAGAAGAGAAATGCAAATATAGCTGTCTGTCTGTTCAGGATAAAGCTTGTACCACAACTTCCCGCTTCCTGATATGCACCAGTGATTTAAATCTGCTAGTCAAATTTTGTTTGTACTGGCAGTCTCATTTTTTGCTGCTGCCAGAAATGATGATGGATCTTGTGTTACTTTGATTTATATTTTTCTTTTGATGTTTGAAGTCCTGTCACAATAAACCATTCTTTGCAATCCCAAATCCTAGAAATTTAAAGCAGAAAGCGTGTTCTCCCTAACAGAGAGCACGTGTTGCGGTTGGGGAGCAGGCCACCCTGGCATGATTAGGCAAATTTGGTGGAACCCAGCCTTAAAGGGTTAAGTGGGTTACTGGGGAAATTTTGATGTTGCTAATTTGGAGGAGGGGTCAGAGGCTTTAAATACAGGGGCCAGACGATGGGACGTCTTCTTGGCCGTTTGGGATCGGATCACCCGCCCTCCCTCCCTTTAATTAGGGTGGTTTCCTCAGTTGACCTTGCTATGCCTGTCATGGGGTCGTTCGCCTTGGTGCGGGGGCCTGGTAGGAATTTTGCCATTTGGCTGATTGGCTTGTGCCATTTGGTTTTTGCCTACTGCGTAGCAAATCGTCACAACTTGTAAGGTTGGCGGTTAGGCATTGGTTAAATGGTGCTTGGAGGGGTAAGTGCCTACCCCTCCAAATGATGCGAAGGGAATTCCGTTAAAGGAATCCAGGGGCTTGCCATTCTTTTCGTCCTTGTCCATGGCGTTGGACCTGGGCCGTGCAAGCCCCGCAGGAACATGAGGGTGAGAAGTGCGGGACTGGTGCCCAGCTCCACTTTCTCACCCAATACTTGTTTCCCACACTGGATTCCGTTGGCGTACGGATTGCCAGCTCTGTCCCTGAGGGCATGGACAGATAGTCATAACCAATGCCTAAGCAACCACTCACATATTTTGTATTTGAATAAAGTTGTGGCCAAAATTATGCCAAAAACCTAAACAAAAATTGAAGTGTGAAGTGTGAATTATTTGGGGGGGGTGGCACTGTGGAACTCAACACGCAATTACAAAATGCACCATATTCTGCTATTTTTATTCCTACACGCAGTGCTTTTCTTTCTGGGGGTACGCATACCTCTAAACATTTTGTGAATCTACGTTTGGCCTCATTGAGTCTCAGTATTTCAATACGAGTAGGAAAACGAGAGTACCCCTAAACTTTTTTTTAAATAAAAAAGCACTGCCTACATGTGTGTGAGAATGACTCAACACATTTATGTTGATTTTTAGTATATATTTCTTATTCCCTTGCAGAAACAAATGTTTGTTGAGATAAGTTCCTTTAATAAAATGTTTGGTATGAGATACACCAAAATTTAAATCAATGGAAGTTTACTTTTACCGATAAGTCTTAAAATTTAGGATATCAGTGAAAAGTCTCTGAGAATTCTCGCATTTACTGGTAAACCTCAAGGCCAAGCAAATGACTTTTATTAAATTTCGTTGCCTTTTCAGTTTACCATGGTATGCTGGACAGCGTTCTGCATAAGCATTGTGACACAAACATTTCTGTACATTAAAGAAAACTACTTCATTTCCCTTCAGTAAATAACTCAATTTTATTCACATTTCAGTGATTTAGACTGTTTTGCTTGTCCCTCTGCACTGATTGTCTGGCTACTGTGACAGTGCAGAAAATTCTGAACAGTACAGCTACTCAGAGAACCAAGTCACCAATGACTGCAGTTCAATTTTTGTGAGGAAAAGGAACATTGTTGGTTTGATCAGGACTAAAACCTGACATAACCTCTAGGTTGGGGCCAGCATCAGGGGTTGGCAATGTCTGGCACCTGCCAATGCCTACATTAGGGTCCTCACTGCTGATTCACAGAGCTCCCTGGTCTTGCTCTTCCTTTTCCTTTTCCTCTTTGTTGCCTGTCCTCTCACATGTCCTCTCCAAACATGCAGACAGCAAGAAGGTTAAGAAGAATGAGCAACAGCCTCTACTTGCCTCTGCTTCTGGTGCTGAATGGGAGGATGAGCAAAAGAGCAGTGGTGACAGTGACAAGGAGGCAGGCCCACTCAGATATGAGGTGCCATTGAAGTATCTTGCACAAGCCCACACACGCCCCAATCTGGAGACAACACTGATGATGGAAACTGGAAACCAAGGGAATGGTAGGTGTAGGAAGATGAGGCTTGAGGACAAGGGTAGAGGGGAGAGGACCTTGAGGCAAGATGGACTGGTGAGAATAGTGTATCTGAAGAAATCCCTCTGTAGCAATGAGGGCCAAGAAGTCATTGGATGTGGCATTATATAGTTATAAAATTGTAGAGTTGGAAGTGCTGCTTGGGGTCATCTAGTCCAATTCCCTGCAATGTGGGAATCACAGTCCCCAATCCAATTAGAAACCGTACCAGACCCTGCTTACCTTTGGATATTATGCAGGAAACAGAGAATGATATGTTCAAGTAAGAGGGCTTTTGTGAGAAAACCTATTTAATCAACTGAGAAAATATTTCAAGCTTCCAGAGAATGAGAGGACCTTGGTTTAAAATATTTTAAAGCCAAGGCCATCTTGTTGGTTTTATACCAGCCTCTAGCTGGGAAGTGTTATAGAAGACAGAGGCTCAGAATCTGAAAGGACATTTTTTTTCATTGTCCAGGAGTTAATAAATAGCCTAAGACAAGTAGCCATTGAGCAACATCACAGCAAGAGGAAGAAAGAACAACAAGGCATCTTTTATGCAAAGGAGGAAATAAAATATTTTCACTGCTGGGAATTACCCCTTATAACAAAGTCCATCACCTGATGCCCAGAGAATACATTCTTCAGGCTATTTGCACACTGCTTACTTGGCATTGGCTATAGTCTCTGCCTGCATGAATGCTGCAAAACACCCCTTCCTGGCTGGTAAGATGACTTGGCTGCCATGACTACACACGCGCCCCTGCACAATTGCACTCACACCTATGCCTCTTCCCATGCGATTGTTTTCAAGCCTTGAGGAAATACAGTAGATCAGAGCGAAGCTTCAGGCTGCCTCAGGCCATGCCTCAAATTCAGTGTGAAACACTTGCAGTGCAATCCTCTACATGTCTGCTCTCAGGGAAAGGAGGGGCAAGCAGAAATTAGTGGGTTTTCTTGGTTTGTTAAAAGCCTTATGGTGGAAGAGGAAAAAGCAAAGATTTTGGATGTACATTCCATGATGGGAGACTTTGCAGGAGGGTTAGTACCTTACAAGAACTAACTTACTTGCAAACTGAACATGAAGTTGAACTGGAATTGGGGTCAAGACTTGGAATGAAGTCATATGTTCAGGTACAGGTTCCAAGATAAACAGCTGATACCCATACCCTTAGCCTTCTGAGCCTTTGGTGTTGCCACTGATTTTGCTCCTGAATGCATATATTGTGCAGCAGTAGAAGAGCTGTGTGAACCCATCCACCCACCCAAGGTCATAATGGGTGCCAAGGTGCGAAGGTGCCAAGGACTCACATGGGCCCTAGTAGCTATGGAGGAATTATAGAGGTGGGAGGGATCTTGCAGAACAGCTAGTCCAAACCACTGCTTGATGCAGAACATTCAGAGCTACATGAAGACTGCAGTCATACTCTCCCAATGGCATACTCTCCCGATGGCAGTGTTACATTTGCCAGGATGGGGGGGGGAGTGCAGGTTGGGGGAACTCTGAATTGGTGGCAGCTTCCTGACTGTGGGAAGCTGCTGCCATCAACCCAGAACTTTCCCGACTTCATGGCCACCTCACCCCATCCTTATTTCAGAGAGAGGCAACACCACCGCTGCTGAAATTTAGCCCCCTAAAATGCTGGTGATGACCCCATGAACGGCTGTCCATTCTGTGCTTGATAAGCTCTAGCGAGGAATAGCCAGCCAGCTCTGTAGGTAATAGATTCCATTGTCAAACACCTCTTACCATCAATAAGATTCTCCTCATGTTCAACCAAAATCTACCTCCCCCTAACTGAAGATCATTAGCTCTCATCTTGCCCCTGGGGCAAAGGAGAAAATTCAAGGCAAACACTGCCCTCTAACCTTTGTGTTTCTGACTAAAGGAGAAGAGGTGTAAAGGTCAGATCAGCTGTAAACTTAGAATGTAAACTCTCAGGATTTTAAGGAGTGGTTTTTGGCAGCTCTTGAGGTGCCTAACATTTAGCCTTCTTTCTTCTTATGTCAGCACGTAACAGGGCAGCAAGGAGAGTGCCAGAAACACTATTTAGGGAAGCGAGAGGTAGGTGGCAAAGACCAGTCTTTGTTTGTAAATGTATGTATCACCCTATTAAAATTGGATGTGGGTGGAAGAAATCGTCACCCTTTTGGTCCGATCCCTGAAAGGTAGAGAGACAGCAAATGCCTACTGGAGGGATTATTCCCAAATTGGGGTCTAATTTGTCATTGATTCAGATTTCTAGCAATCGAAAGTTGGAACCCTTTGAAAAAGGGAACTGGGTCCCATGTTTTGGTTCAGTCCGTTGCCAAACTTTATCATATCTACTTGATTAACCAATTTCTATTTAGACTGCCTTGGCTGCGTGTCCCTATGTTGTTCAGCCCTTTTTATTTCTGAATAAATATTTGCAGGAAATTTAAGACAATGTGATGGGCAAGAAGATAGAGACAGGACAGAATGCTGTTCTGCAAGCTGCCTTGATTGTAAGCTCTACTAAATGTAGGCATTAGAAATATTGAACAAACACTCTGTGTTAGAAAAACTCTGCAGGAATATTGTGAGTGAATGAGGGCTAAGAGAGCGGTACTGGTTAAACGCTGCTGCCACACACACACACATTCACACACAACAATTTCCACCATCACAATCCTCTGCTCGAGTGGAACAGGATAGAACAGCAGGGGATGTAAGGAAGCAAACATTGAAGGTGACTCAAGATGGAACATGCAACTTAATTCTGAGCAGAAATCTCTATCAACAGATGACAGAGCTGCTAAGTTTGGTGGCTCCAAAAACTTCAACATCGTGAGATTTTAAATGTTGTCTTCTCAATTTCCAGTCTTTACACCATCTGCATCAGGAGTGGTGATGGGCCGGATGAGGGCCAATAATCTGAAGCTGAATTTGGGAAGGGGTTGTAGCACAGTAGTAGTAGAACATTTTCCTTGTTTGCAGAAGGTCCCAGGTTCAATCTTCAGCATCTCCAGGTGGGGCTGGGAGGACTATTTACCATATATCTGGAGAGCTGCTGCCAGGCAATGTAGACAATACATGAACTCAATGTAAGGCAGCTCCTTATGTTCCTAATCCTGACAAAATGGAGATGATGTGGGTCAGTAGTTCCTGAGCAGCTTGGATCTCAAGTGCTTGAAGGAGCGCCTCCCAAACCAGACTTTGCCAGCAGTGGAAGAGACCCTGTTCGTGGTTCAGGAAACGGTGGCAAGTGAGGAGGACAGTCACACAATATGGCATTCCCCATGGCAGCACCACACCTATGGAACTTCCTTCTGGGTGAAATCAGGCTGTCTCCTCACTTTGAAAATGCACTTGTTTATCCAGCTATGATTCGAGTTTGGGAGGTATTGCCTGTTGCTGTTTTATTGCTGGGGGGGGGGGGGCTGGTGAATGCTTTTAATGTGTTCTTTGACATTGTGTTATCTGCCTTGTGCTCCCTTTTGGAAAGGAAGGTGTGGCATGAAAATAACAACTAAATAAATAATTAACAACACACTTTTTAAAGCATTGATATATCCTCTTATTCATAACACCAGTTAGGAACAAGCATTATTATATTTTTTAAAAGCCCAATGAAATAAAAGCATCAGCTTTGGCTTAGGTCTGAAAGAGTCCCTGGCATTCAACAGCATCGGGCTGGAAACATCCTTTTCTAGCTCAGCTATACATACTAGAACCCAGTATCCCACTTTGCACAACACACCAGGACAAACCATGGAGTGGAACTTGCACGCACTTTCCTTTTTTTTTGCTGCTGCACTATGCTAAACCAAATTTTGGCTTTTCGGTGTTTTCTTGAACTGGGTCAAGGCTACAGCTCAAGACAGGGGATGAAAGAGCTTAATTTCAAGTCCCAGTTTGGATGGCATACTAAGCTAAAACATGGCTTAGCTCAGTGTGACATGGCAGAGAAGGGGATGGGGGGGGGGGAGCAAAGCGAGCTCCTCTTTGGGAGCCTGCACATTCACACAGTCTCACTAAGCCCAGGTTTGGCTTAGGATGTTGTGTGAATGAGCTCAGTCTCTTGTTTTTCTTATTATGAACAGCTGCTAGAAGTCTCATGGCACTATAACTATATAATGCTTCCTGACTTTTATATATGTTTACTTGAAATGCAGTTTTGAATCATGAGAGTTTGAATAGAGCAAAAGAAGAGCAAAAACTTGGAGGGACAAAAGGGTATAGAGATAAGGTTTGGAGAGGTGACCCAGCAAAGAGTGGGGCAGACCACCCATAAAACTGCCGCTCCTTGGCATGATGTGAGCGTCGCTTCTGTTCTGATGACATATGTAGGCAAGAACATTGTTGCCTAGAAAAGTTTCAGTGTTGACGAAAATGATAATGGGGCCTCTAGATAAACTGAGATATAACAATCCCTCCTTGCCTAGGGGTTCTTTCCACACATCCTGCTGGAATAAATAGCAAAACTGCCATAGATTTTAATAGAAATGGATTAGGTCCTATTAAAACAGTGGCAAGAGTGTTTTCTGGTCTTTGGTGTATATTGCCAGACACATCTGTACATTTCGACTGCCCTCTAGTGCATCATTTTAGAATGTTATCACACAGTCAAATCTATGTAGTTCATAAATCCTTTGAACTTCTAAAAGTTATTTAAAACTTCCAACCTCTCTAACTTTTAATAAATGAACTGGTTAGTTAATTAGTATAGGTATTACTGTATGCAATGAATTTTGAGGTTGTTTCTTCGAGCTCATTGTTTCTCTTAGCTAAATAACAATGTTATGGGGAAATTATCTCAAATTCATTAACCAGAACAAGCGATATTCACAATGCCAGGCTGAACATTGCTAATGATTCTTATTTTTTATGTTTTCACTTAAGATTCTATGGAGGATTATTTAGTTGATGTACTATTGAAGCCTGTTTAACACACACACACACACACACACACAAAAATATCCCTATCTTAGATGTTGCCTATTTACAGATGTAATTGTTTCTTTTTGAATTTCAGTTTGTATGAGAAACCTGGGATCTCAGGTTTAGGACCCTTGAGTAAAATGGCCGTCCTGGCCTTCATCTTTTTGTTGGCCTTTGTCCAAGCTGAATCTGCAAGCCGTGAGTATTTAACCAACCACCAGGATATTAAGAACACTATACAGTGGTGCCTCGCAAGACGAAATTAATTCGTTCCGCAAGTTTTTTCGTCTTGCGAGTTTTTCGTCTTGCGAAGCACGGTTTCCCATAGGAATGCATTGAAAATCAATCAATGCGTTCCTATGGAAACCGCCTTCAGACCAGACGATTTTAAAGCTCCCAGGAAGGCAGGCGGGGGGGAGCAAAGACTTTTGCCCCCCACCAGCCTTCAGAAGAGGTCCAGGACGTCTTCTGAAGGCCGGCGGGGGGCAAAAGTCTTTGCTCCCCCCCGCCTGCCTTCAAAAGCCGTCCGGGATAGCGGGAAGCGCTTCCCTGCTATCCCGGACCGCTTTTAAAATGCTGGCGGTGGGGAACAAAGCCTTTCGGCCCCCGCCGGCCTTCCTGGACCTCTTCTGAAGGCCGATGGGGGGGGAAGGCTTTGCTCCCCACCGCCAGCATTTAAAAGAGGTCCCCGGAGATTTCCCTATGGGCTTTCTTCTTGCGAAGCAAGCCCATAGGGAAATTCGTCTTGCGAAGCAACTCTCAAACGGAAAACCCTTTTGTCTTGCGGGTTTTCTGTCTTGCGAGGCATTCGTCTTGCGGGGCACCACTGTACATCTTCATAGGGCAGTAACCCAAAACATTTGTACCCCTTAATATAGTTTAACCAACAGGCACTTGTGAAGAAACAAATACATAAGGAATGATCTTGCAAATCCCAGTACATATAAGTCCCATGAATCTTAATGGATTGATTTAAATTCATGGAACGTAAATATGCCTAACTTTGTTTGGGATATGTTCCTGTATATTTTAGTGTTTGTTCCAGATGGTACTAAAATTAATTCTGCTTATTTTTAAAAAATTATGATAACTTGGGTGAAATCATATGTTGATGTTTCTGAAGTGTAAACTACGAAGAAGTGGCCTCCCTCAGTAATATGTTGTTCAGCCTAAAAAGCAGAGACAGGCTTTATAGATGGTTATTATATAGATGAAAGTGAGGTGCTGTAAAGGCATTTGATACTGTCCAGCTGCCCTTTCTGTTTGCAACACAACAAACCTTTAATGTTGGAAGAACTTTTAGAATGCAAGGTGTTTAATCAAATCTGAAATAAGAAATCTGTATAAATGGGATTATACCCCTAGCATTCAATTTAACCACTTTCCCTAAAGGGCTGCTTTCTCCCATACAAATCTGCAGAGATCCTGAGATCATAGAACCTTCTGTGCATGCCATCTCTCAGAAAGGTCTGGAGGATAGTGAGGAGAGCCTTCTCTGTAGTGGCTCCCTGTTTACGGAAGTCTCTCTCAACGAAGGCCTGCATGACACCAACTTCAGCACCAGACAAACATGTCAGACCTTCCAAGGGTCCCTATTTTCCAGGGATAGTCCTGGATTTACAGAAGCCGTCCCGGTTTCTGCTTCGATCCCAGAATGTCCTGCTTTTCCTTAGGATGTCCCTATTTTCATCGGAGAAATGTTGGAGGGTATGGAGTTATCCAACCCCCAAGCCATCTGAAGACAGCCCTGTATAGGGAAGGTTTTTTTAATGTTTAATATTTTATTATGTTTTGATATATGTCAGAAGCTGCCTAGAGTAGCTGGGGCAACCAGTCAGATGGGTGGGGTATAAATAGTAAAATTATTATTATGTAATAGGATGTACCTATTTTCATCAGAAAAATGTTGGCAGGTATGACATGCTTGCTTTCCCAAGCATTTGGGATGCACCAATATGGTACTGTAGCATTAAAACAGTTTTTAGTATGCTTACACCATTTATTATTACTTACAAAAACGTAGGATCCTCAACCTGTTTGGGGAGAAGCTACAGATATGCAACATATAAGGTGTCAGGGCAGGGCAGAACAGGATTTAAGTTTCATTGGTCAGCAGATCACACAATCTGCATATGGCAGGGGCTCAATCTTATTTAAGGCTTGTAGTTGACTCCATAATTTCAGCTTCTATTTTAGTGATGGAGTGGCAGCTAGTGATGTGAACTGTTTGTTTCCCTTTTCAGTTTTAACTTCAAGTCCCATATTTGGACCACGGCAGGTGACTGGGTTGCTTGGAGGCTCAGTGACTGTGAAATGCTTTTACCCTCCCACTAGTGTGAATAGACACAGCAGGAAGTACTGGTGCAAGGAATCAACACGGCAATGTTCAACCATCATTTCTAGCAATGGCTATGTTGCTAGAGAGTTCAAAGGCAGAGCCTTAATAACAGACTTTCCAGAGAATGGCATATTCACTATATTAATATCAGAGCTTAGAAGAGGAGACATGGGGATGTACAAATGTGGTGTTTCCCTAAATGACAATGGACTGTCTTTCAGAGTGAAGCTGGATGTTTCTGAAGGTAAATATATAATGCTACTTTATTTTCTGTCAGAAGCAGGCTACAAATATCCAACTATCTATGGCTTATTGGAAGATGAGATTTCCACTTTTTCCTGCTTCATCCTCTGCATAACTAAATAATCTTATTGTTTTATTGTTCTATTCTGGGACAAACAAATTCTGAATACATATGAGCTGTGGATGGGAATGTAAGTGAGTGGGAAGGAGGGTAACATTGTGGTAAATGTGTCACTTCTTGACATGAACAGTTGTAGATGGGGAGGGAGAAAGTCCTTGAAGTCTCCAACTGTTTAATTACTTTTTTTGGAGTGGGGGGAAGAAATGTAGGAAGTCATAAGATGTAGAACCATGGAGCAATACATAGTACAATGCAGAACAACGTGAGGTTGTAGAACGGAGGATGGAAAATTGGTAAAGCTATGTCTCCTTACTATAGATTCAACAGTTCCGGATGAAGCTCAACTCATTTATGTTGAGCAGCATGGATCAGTGACTATGAACTGTGACTTGGGTGCGCAATATGCAAGTGCTCGGAAGTACCTGTGCAGGATGTCAAAGAATGATTGCTACACTGTTATTGACTCGTATGGAAAAATTGACCCAGCCTACGAAGGAAGAGTTTTGCTGACCTTTCTCGGGACTCCTGGATCATTCAGTATCGTTATGACCCAGTTAAAGAAGAAGGATTCAGGGTCATATCTCTGTGGAGCTGGGATCTATGGGGCAGGGGGAGAATCCAAGGAACTGGATATACATGTCTATGAAGGTGGGTAATGGGCTGGGAATTTTTGCAGTCCTAAATGCAAACAATGTGCCCTCTTAATCCTTGCCTATCATGTCTGATAAAATCTAGTAGGAGGGAATTGACTGGATGACTCTAGGGAGTGGACAATGTCTCACTGTGGAAAGATGTTATGCCCACTGCCTTGAAGGAGGCCCCTCTTTAAGAGGTCCTCTCTGGATCCAGAGGTTTTAGAAAACTACGATCCAGTCTCTAATATTCCGTTACTGGGCAAGGTGATTGAGAAGGTAGTTGCCAGCTAGCTACGGGTATGTCTGGAAGAAGCAGATTATTTAGATACATTCCAGTCCAGTTTCAAACCCAGATTCAGCACTGAAACAATGGGAAATGCGATCCTGTTGGTTTCCTTGACATCTCCGTGGCTTTTGATACCACTGTCTATGGTGTTCCTCTGGAGCAACTCAAGGAAGTGAGAAGTGTATTACAGTGGTTCTACTCCTATCTGCAGTAGTAGTACAGTACTAGGAGAATGTTTCTTAGCTCCATGGCTTTTGGGCTATGGGATCCCACAAGGGTCCATTCTGTCTACTATATTACAACATCTCTATGAAACCATTCAGAGCTATCATGTGGGGATTTGGAGCATGGTGTTATTAGTATGCTAAATGTCGTTAAACGTGGCTTCTGTAGTTGACCACTTTTGTAATGTTTTATTTTGAAATCTTTAAGATAATATTTCAGTTTTCCGTTAATGATGTTGCTTTGAATATACACTTGACGTTATTCCATAATGTTTTATTCTATATTGTTTTATCTAATATTTTAATGTAAACTGCTTGAAGATTTCCCCCCCTTAAATACATAAAGGGGTATAGAAATGAAATTAACAACAACAGCAACAATATAATTTCATGCCTTCTCTTTCTCCAGGGACTTTGGTGCCCAAAGGACAACCTGTAGCAAGAGGAGTCCAAGGTGGATCAGTATCTGTTGAATGTCATTATGATCCAAAAGAGAATTATACACGCAAACAGTGGTGCAAGTTAGAAAAAAACAGGTGCCTTCCATTAATAAATGACTTTGGGTATGTGATGGATTCCTATGAGGGAAGAATAGTGATGCATGATAACCCAAGTAATGGAACATTCACCATCCTGTTGAACCAACTGAATGAGAAGGATGCAGGGTTCTACTGGTGTGTAGTAGATGGAAAAGAGGAAAAAAGATCAGCAACAGAGCTGAAGATTGTAGAAGGTAACAGACCATGTTTCTTCTAATGTGCTTCTCAGCAGAATTATATGCCTCTTTTGTTCAGTGTTGCAGAGCCTAAGCTGACACAGCACAGCAGGATCAAATGGAATCAGTCCTAAATATTATACTTGTTTTTCAAAGGGACTTTGTTGCAGATAATGAGAATAATCCAGACAGGAGCAAGCTGGATATGACATGAAATGCATTATCGCATAAAACATCCAGTCTTGTTTTTGGTTTGTAAAAAAGGGGCAATATTCACTGGGGGAGAGAGCAGGATTGGTTCAATGATAGGTAGGGTTTGGGAAGAAGAATGTAACTTCTTTCCTGAGACCCTAGTGAAAACAACCCTCCCCCATTTGCATTAGTGATAATGGGAACTTTCTTGTAGTGGAAATCCTACATAGAGTGTGGGAGGTGGGTAGATGGATAAATTGCAGTTGGTAGGTGGGTGGAATGGGTTAGACTGCCCTTCCCAACCCACTGGGGTTTTGATCCTTGTAGGATTATTCTCACAATGGTAGTTTACACTAAGAAAAAGTGCATATTAAATGTCCCATTTAATTCCCATTAATTTCAGTAAGAGAAACCAACTTAATTCTATCATTGAGATGAATCGGAATGAAAAGAGATTTACTCCTGCTAGATAATAGCCAGTTACAGATAGGTAGCCGTGTTGGTCTACCATAGTCAAAACAAAAAAATTCCTTCCAGTAGCACTTTAAAGACCAACTAAGTTAGTTCTTGGTATGAGATTTCGTGTGCATGCACGCTTCTTCAGATACCTAGTGTGCATGCACACTTCATTTCGTGTGCATGCACACTTCTTCAGATACCTAGTGTGCATGCACACGAAAGCTCATACCAAGAACTAACTTAGTTGGTTTTTAAGGTGCTACTGGAAGGAATTTTTTTTGTTTAGATAATAGCCAGTTCTTTAAAATCACAGCAAATAGTTTCAGACAAATTCATTTGTGGATCTGGCTGTCTACACGTCCTTATTAGGGTACATTCAGAATAGCAATTCTTTGCAGCATCTGCTAAAGAAAATAAGCCAAGGATATGCTATCCAAATTTGAAATTTAATCACTAACTCTACTTCCTGGTTTTATTGTAGCTGTTTACCTCCTTGAAGGACTGCTCTGATAACTGCTTGTCCAGAACTGCCATTGTTGTACTCCTCTTCTGCATCTTTCTTTTACAGGAAATGTGTACCCAGTGCAGCCATTCCACTAGATAGCTTGTTAATTTCATCTGCTAATTTCTTAAGAAGCTAAGATAGGCTGTCTACACACAGGGGCGAAGGAAGGGGGGTGCGGTGGGGTTCGGCCGCCCTGGGTGTTACTACTAAGGGTGTGTGTGTGACAAAATGCCAGGCGGCACTCTCCGCGGGGCCTGCAGCATGCCCGAGCTACGCGTCTCTCCTGGGAGTGACGTGGTGGCTTGGGCGCCCGCAGGCTCTGCGCTGCCTCAAATGGTCTGCCTGCCACCTCCCCCTCAGATGTAGGGCAGCTAAGGGGGAGGAGGCAGGCAGCAGACTCGTTGGAGGCCCCGCAGAGCGTCCTGCCCCGGCTGGCCCCACCCCACGATCGGCTAGCCCCGCCCCATGGTGCTCAATCAGCTTGCTCCGCCACTGTCTATACATCATATATTTGAAGCACATTAAAAGCACATTTCCCCCTGTGCAGAATACTTGCGACTGTAGTTTACCCCTTATAGAGCCACAATTCCCATTCCCACGATCCTATTTGGGGAGTGTGCATGCTTTGAAGGAACTTTAAAGGTATGGCTTATACATTGCCTTTGAGCCTAATAATCAGCTAGCAGGCCCTGCCACTTCATAGACCTATAAACCTGGGGTTGGAGGTTTCATTTCGATTCCTACTATGCCTTTTATCTTTCCGTTGAAAGGGAAAAACCCAAAGTACATTCTACTTGGGTTTTCTTCAGCAAATACTATCTATAATTGCCTAGTTCATGCATTCTGTTTGTCACATGACATATTTATCTGCTTAGGAAGGTCTGGTTTGGTCTGGTCCAGTTAGGGGTGTTCGATGTGATATATTGTATACCAGCTATTTCATTTAATAATGCTAAAATTAGGCTCTCTGTCTTTGGTTTAAAGTGATTTACTGATTGCCCATTTACTTCTAATGCTTTCCTGCTTTTGAAACAGGGAAACCCAATTTAGTAATAGATAATGAGATCAATGCTGTTGTCGGTGCCCCACTGAAACTATCATGCTCTTACACATGTGAATATGCTGATTATGAGAAGTATTGGTGTAAGTGGAAGAATACTGGATGTGAACCTCTCGTCTTATCCACCCAAAATGAAAACGGCTTGGTGGTTAACTGTGATGCAACCAATAGAATTTTGTCGCTGAACTTTGACCAAGTGTCACGAACAGATCAAGGGTGGTATTGGTGTGGAGTCAGACGCGGAGGTCACTATGCAGAAACAACTGCAATGCATCTGGAAGTGCAAGAAGGTGAGCTTCAGTTCTGATCAGAGGGACAACACAGTAGGTTTCATATCCTGTACTGTCCACATTTTAACAGGCCTATTATGGATCACTTCCAAATCTTGACACATTATAATTAGTGAGCACTTCAAGAGCATCTAAAGATGTCCACTCTCAAGTTATGGAGCAGATTTATGCTTGTGGGTCTTTGCCTTTCACGGATGACATGATTTAGCTATGCTCCCAGTTTGCTAGAGTGCCATAATTCATTTTTAAACTACTCAGTTAAACAATTCGGAAGATACTTTTTCTATAATTTGATTCTGCAAGTAACACAGATTGGCAGCAATTAAACATAGGAGCATTTAAAGGCACTTCCACACAACAGATTATTGTGGATTACTGAGGCATGCATGCTCTTTTAGCCTCTGCATAGAGCCCTTCCCCTTCCTTTGCCAATAATGAATGTTAGTTTACAACAGCTTCCCATTTTGTCTAAAGCAGGAATCTATCATCTTAAACCATGGCTTGGTTTAATATCCTGGTTTAATATCTGTTTCTACGATAGTAAACCTTTTGTTTGGACAAAATGAGAAACTACAGTTAATTAAAGCCTTCTTGGTTTTATTGTGAATAATAGGGCAGGAATGAAGGGGGGTCTGTGTGCAAGCAATAAGCCAAGATACAACCATTATCATAAGGTACTGACTATTTTATTTCTTTCCTGCTTTTTGTTTTCTTATATGTTGCTTGATACCAATTTCCCAAACATGCCTAAATAGTGTTTCAAAACCCTAAAGAAGATTCCAGTGCCGACAAAGAATCCAGTGATATAATTCCTGAAGTCAACCCTAGAAGCAGGGGCCTTCCCTTAAATGAAGCTAAGGAGGCAACTGGAGTTGAGAGCCCCGTAGACAGGTGAGCCACTGTAAAAGCCTTAAGGATGATATGTGAGTGCATTGTATAAGAAGAAACAAGAGGATCTAAAAGAAGAAGCAAGTCACATTTTGTTACTGAATTTATCAGATACATTTTGAGCAATCAGATAAACTGACAGTTGGCACTTGCTGAGGGCCAGGCCTGCTCCCTTTGTGTAAAAATAGAGTCCAATTTGAAATACAAAGAGAACACACAGGGGAAGAGTGCAGAGCCAGTTGTTACCCTCTTCCTGTGATCTACCTCCCTGCAGCTTTTCTCCCCAGACATTTTTCTCTTTGTCGGAGAAAAGGGCTTCAGCTGAGGAATGAGAAGCAGAAGGGTAGGAGAAGGGTCCTCTATTTCTCACCTGCATGTCCCTTTGCTTTCAAAATTAGACCTACCTCCCTCTTTCTGTGTGATTGGGGCTCTTCCATGTTGAAAAACTCATGGAGCTACCATAAGCATGTAAAGTTTGCTCCTAATAGATTCTGGGAATGTACCTGAAGTCTTTAAAATATCGTAAGAATATAAGTAACACCATGTCAACAGAATGTTTAGGCAAGTTTATCTGTTTCCTATAATTTGTATACACTGGCTATGCATTCTAAAGTTACTACAGTGCCAATTCAACTTCTCTTCCAGCCATGAAGATAGCAAAAATTCCTCAGTTCTGGTCTCCACTTTAGTCCCCCTTGGAGTTGTGTTTCTGCTTCTTGTCGCAATTGGTATTGTTGTGCAGCGCAAGGTTTTCAAGCATTCAGGTGAATCTATACAAGTTCTAGGCTGTGTGGAATATAATTGTAAATTTATGTACTTTTTGTTATAATTTGAGTTATAATTTTAATTTTGTTATAATTTGAGCACTTGAATTATCACTTCCCAAACAATATATTGTGAACATTAGCAAGGTGAACTTCAGAAACGTTTTCCTTGGGTTCATGTTGCCTTGGGATCTCTCTTTGTCTCTTAACTCCTGTTAGAAACAACTCACAGGCCATGAATGCCCAGATGCACTTGAAGGCTCATATACTCTATGAAGCTATACTGGCGTCCTTTTGTCTTCTGGATCACGGTTAAGAATAAGAGTGTAATGGTCCTGGTATGAAGTATTCACATGGGTGGCACAGCAGCACAAACACTAATTCTACCTGTTAGCCTGATGAGAGACCCACAAATATTTTCTCTGGCTCCAATCCTATGCTTGCTTTCTTTGTAGCTGCAATGAATGAAGAGGACCTTGCTTCAGAATTTGAGATTGGTGGATATATCTCAGTATTTTGGCTTCTCTCCATGTCTCATTTCCCCCTCAGTCTTAAGTTCAGTTATCCACATTTCTACATCGGTTTGCATTTATTTATTTTTAAAAAAGTCCTCACGAAAATCCATCAGCATTTTTGTGCAAATTTCTCCCACTATGTATGTTTTTTATATGTAATTTTGCATAAAGTACACATTTTTTGCAAACCATTTTTTCCCCTGATATAATGCATTATTTTCACCAGTATATGTATTTATGTGCACAATTTACCAGAGTATTATGGATTTTTGTTCACATTATGTGGCTGAAGAACTGCATTGCATTTCCCCTCTCCTTTCTACAGATTTGGTCTCAGTTGGAAGCTACAGGACAAACATCAGCATGACAGATTTTGAGAATGTGAGACAGTATGGAGCAAAGGACAATGTATGCATGGAAGATGCTAATGAGACCCAATTAGGGACCATGGATGGTAAGACCCTTGTATAGCATTTACTCTAGCTACCACTAGGTGTTAATGGGGAGAGACAATGCAATATAGTGATTCATTTAAGAAAGTTGTGTATTCATGGAAGAGCTTTCTATTACTTTCATGTTCAGCCCCTTAACATCTCTCATTCTTTACAGAGAATATAACCAGTGGCAGTCCTAAGGAGACTGGTAAACCAAAGAAGACAAAGAGGGTAAGAGCGAGATAGATTAACAGGACTATAATAGTCCCTTGGTAATCCCAGTTATGAAGCGGGGGGGGGGGGGTACTCATTTTAAAAGCTTCTAGTGTTCTTTGCATGTTACTGTATTAAGCAAGGACTTTGGGGGCAGTTCCCCCCCTAAACTGTTACAGTCATTCTCTTCCTTTCAGAAGGATGCACAAACCTCCAGTTAGTTTAATTTGTTATTTCTCTTCCATTTTTTTTTAAAAAAGTCTATTTTCTTTTCTTTTGTTGTCTGTTGATGCTGTTGATGGTAGTTTCAGAATAACTGTTGTTTAAATTTATGTTTCAGTTTGCTAGCCCCTTTGTGAACCATTATGGATGAAAAATGGTATAGACTGTTGCAGGCAGTAAACTAGTTAGATCAAACTAGTTGCCTTTATGTGTGCAGCACATGAAAGGGTGCCCCAGGGAATGCTGGGAATGCTGCTGGCCTCACCCCTGGATGGCCACACAATGGTATGGATGCCTGCACTAAAGGAGCAATGCGTGTGAGAATCTGTGTGCATGTGGGCTTCCACATTACTGATCATGCAGGGGTGCAAATCATATGAAAACCTACGCATGAGCAGCTGCTTCTTTGATGCAGACATCTAAGATGTCTCTGAGTGCCTCACAAACTGGAGTTCTCTCTCAGAAAGCGGCCATTTTGTCACATGGACCAAATTAAAATAGTACTGGGGTTTCTGTTTGTTCTTTTAGGGCTCCACGGAGGAAATTGAGATGGCTTATACCACAGTCCTGCTGAATGAAGGCAACAAGACCCCTGCAAGAAGAGACCAGGAACAATAGAGCTTTGCAGATGGCTGAAGAGTTTGATTGCAAACGCTTTGGAAGACTGGTGGAAGCCAATTATGCAATAATGACTAAAGACAGCCTATGATTAGAATAAGTGAATAGCGAGCTATGCTGAGATGCTAAGATTTCCCCAAATTGTCTCAGTTTTGCCACATACTATACAATATTTCTTGATCAGCATATACTCCTTTAAGGGTCAATAGTTTCATTTCAAAGTTATATAAATCAAATTAATAAAGTTTTGTGATTTAGGAGAAATGTACTGATGGTAAGAGCAGTTAAACAATGGAAGCAATTGCCTAGAGGGGTGGTGGGACTCTTCCCTCACTGGAAGTCCTGAAGCACAGTCTGGACAGTCAGCTGTTGGAGGTGCTGTAGCTCTGGATTTCCTGGATGAAGCCTGGTGTTGAATTCGATCCTCTACAAATCTGTGCCTGATTGATTGATCTTCTTTCTCTCATCACATCAACATTTAAAGCACTATTATACCCCTTTAAAAGTCATGGAAACTGTATTTTGTTATGGGTGCTGACCTAGCAGAGCTGCAT
This sequence comes from Podarcis melisellensis, assembly GCF_964234715.1. Classification (NCBI taxonomy): domain Eukaryota; kingdom Metazoa; phylum Chordata; class Lepidosauria; order Squamata; family Lacertidae; genus Podarcis; species Podarcis melisellensis. The sequence goes on from NC_138538.1 coordinate 38,944,080, forward strand.
TTCCCAGCACCCTCAACAAACTGCATTTCCCATGAGTCTTCATGACTGTTCAAATAGTACAATGGTGCTTTAATTGTATGGTGTGGAAGCCCCCCACCCTTTTCCCACTTCACCACATTTTAGAGATTTTCATTTTATGCAATTTTATTGAGAAAATGTAAAACAAAACAAAATGAAGCAATAATCAGAAAAGCAATGAAGCTAGGATCACATAATCATGCAATCATGAATACAAGGAAAGGGATGGGGAGGGTGGGAGGACTATGATTCTGTACCTGATTATATCTGTGAAACGCTGAAACATTTTAAACTAATAGGTATTGATTTGGAAACTTTATACAAATGTTGTGTCCATCTGTATACAAAAACAACAGTTGCTGGACTCTGGATAATGAGAAAAATAATTGTTTAAAAATTAATTCAGTAAACGCAAAACATAAAAAGATTATTTTTTTGTTTGTGAGCCTGACTCTGTAATCTATAATCATCTGGAATCTGTGACTTTATTATTATTTGTATGCAATGTTTTTGAGCAGTGTGTTCTGGCATAAAAATATCCTGAATGTGAATTTGGAAGTTGAGTTTGTTGCTGATTTTGAGAGAGAACTCATGATTTTGAGAGAGAACCACATTGCCAAGATCTGGATATATGTATCCATTACTGGATGAAGTGATTATATTTTACAACAGGGAGACATCCCTGAATAGCAAATGCAACATAGTTCTGTTACACACTTGATAGAGCAAACTGGAGTCAAGTGTTGAGCATCTGGTAGCCACTCTTTCGTTCGTCATTTTTGATCTGTGGCCATTTCAACAGGAACCAAATCACTGTCGGGGGTGGGGGAAGAAATAAGATTTGCTTTGGTAAGAGTAAAAGGGGTTGGGGGTGCGGACAAGCACCTTTGTTTCAGGGGCATGCCAGTAGCATGATAGTTATAGATACAGAATGGCTCCCTTACTGTGCCTCATATATTACATAGTGACAGAGTTTAAACCTTTGGTCACACTGCAAGCCTATAGTACTATATCTATTTTGTGAAATTGGTCTTGTTCTCCTTCCTTCTACTTGGTTTATTTACACAAATGAGTCAAGTTGCACAACTAGATCTACAGGCTACATGTAAACATAATGAATAGGGTTCATCATCCCATCTGGACAAAGGATGCCAATCCCAGCTGAAATATTCCTATGTGGTTGGCGCTAATGCATCTATTGACCAGAATTTTTATTGCTGCAAGGTAGCTATAGGAGACCAGCACACTCTTTCTCAAATATCACACCAACGGTTTGTTTCTAGAAAAGCCATCAAATAAATCAAAATACGTAATCATTTAAATACTAACTTTTGGACAATCTGAATTGCCAAGTCTGCTAATTATATCACATCATATCATCTGATATAATCAGTAGATACGATGCTACAGTTCCTCCAATTGTATTCATTTGTACAGAATTTCAGTTTCTATGCATTAGAACTGAAAAGAAGTGTGTGGGGGGGAATTCTCAAGTTGTTTTTGCTGACATTTGGTGAATGTGTATTCCGTGAGTTTGATTCCCCACTTTCCTCATTTTATCAATTTTAGACCAAAGCAGATGCTTGCAGAAGCGCTTTGGTGGCTGGCTGCTGTGAGAACAGGACACTGGACTAGATTGGTTATTGGTCCAATTCACCAGACTGTTCTTATGAAATATTTCTGGAAAACCATGACAGAGTCTATGCCAAAGTCTCTCATAAAACTTTTTCAATATAAGCCCCTTTTCTACCTCAAATACATCAATGGACCATTCTCAAACCTGCCCCTCTCTTACACTGCCAAGTTTCCAATCACCCCTTTGAATAATTTTCTACCTATAAGCCATGAACCTACTGCTCCAGTTTCTCATTATAAGGATGGAATGTGATTTAGTTGACTCACAGACAACATAAGGTCACAGTCTACCGAACTAACTACCAAAGTTGCTATAAAAGATTGAGACAGCATCTCTAATATTTGCACTTGTCAGTTGTAATGGCAGTTTAAGCCAGGAGGGGGTGCAAGAGGCACACAGACTAAGAATGATTAGAGGTGTTCTCATCCCTCTCTCTCTTCCTGGCAGGCAGAGGAAGTATATTGTGGTCATGGCAAGCGAGAGAAACTGAGGCAGGGAACCCCTGTTAGATAATCTGTACAAGAAGCAGCCACCCATCTGACACCACTGTTTCTGTAGCTTTTGCAGGCAGTGCTGGGGAAGAATAAGGTGGCAATAAGGTTGGGGCTGTCTGGATACACTGGCAGGAGCACCAGATTGGCTCCGACAGTACAGTACAATTGCATCTTGCACTAGGGTTGCATTCTGGGGATGGCATGTATACACAAAAACATGTACAGTGGTACCTCGGGTTGTATACGCTTCAGGTTACATATGCTTCAGGTTACAGACTCCGCTAACACAGAAATAGTGCTTCAGGTTAAGAACTTTGCTTCAGGATGAGAACAGAAATCATGGTCCGGCGGCGTGGCAGCAGTGGGAGGCCCCATTAGCTAAAGTGGTGCTTCAGGTTAAGAACAGTTTTAGGTTAAGTACAGACCTCCAGAATGAATTAAGTACTTAACCTGAGGTACCACTGTATGCACAAACCACTCCCTTGGAACCACTCCATGGTCTTTGGAGGCACTGTTGTTCCTGAGAGCTGTTCTGCCTCTTCTTCAGAGGCCAAGGTCCCTTCCTGCAGGGCGGGATCCCTGCCTGTCTTCTGACAGATCCCAAGGTCCTGGCTACTACAGAGTTGTTGTTATGGGCTGTTCCTAAATTTCTGGGATCCCCAGATCCTCCTTGGCAAGCTATTCTGAGGGAAAAGAGTAATCTGGCGAGGGAAGAATATCCTGCTATACTGCATATCACCAGTCAGATGCTTAGGACTAGAAGACAAAAGCTAGATTTATCCATCTTCCCAAGCCTCCCCTCCCTGCTTCACAGGTGGTGGTGGGGAGTAGTAAACTGATCATCTAACTCAGGCTAGATGCATACAATAACAGATGGGGGCCGGAAAGACCTATATAAATGTTAGTCTTCTTATTACAGTATTTGGATGTTTCAAGACATAGAATTCCTTCCAAACTATTAGTTTCAAAATAAAAATTGAGTCAATTTATACATCATTTATGAAGTGCACACTTGCTCTGTCTGCTCATCTGAAGACATATCCCAAAACTAGAAGTGCTTCAGTCTTAATCCAGATTGTTGACCCAGATGGATTTCTGCTTGTGTTTTATGTATGTGTTTACAGTATCAATACACCACCTTTAAACAGTGCTTCTCAAGAGAGGCTGCATGCCAGTATGTTCCCTTCTAATCCCCTTAGGCAAATATCTGCCACAGACAGAGACTACTTAAAGGATTGATTTTAGATCTCAGATTAGCCCAGGCTCTAAATTCCACCACTCACCACTGAGAGCTGTAGAATGTTCCCAGCTGCTAAGTCTTCTTATAGTATAGCAATAACAAGCCAGCAGCATCCTACACAGGAATCCCCCCCCCCCAAACATTGTATCTGGATCAAAAACATGTGAAAGTCCAGGAACATTCTTTGTCAGAGTGTCACTATTTATAGACTATTATTGGGTTTTCAAACAAATCTGGGTGAATAGGACTATTACTACAAATTACCCTCAGGCAATAATTGGCCAAAGTCTTGGACCTGATAAGAATTGAGGCAGAGGTAAGAATGGACAAAGTGAGACACTGAGAGAAGTGCTTTTGGGTTCTGTAAACTAATATTCTGGCATGGTCACTGTCTCTTTCTGGAGAGCTGTGGTGAGATAGAGATGGGCTTTGGCTACTTGGTGGGACTGTTTTTAAAAGCCTATACAGTGGTACCTCGGGCAGGGGTACCTTTACCTTTACCTTTACAGTGGTACCTCGGGTTACAGATGCTTCAAGTTACATACGCTTTAGGTTACAGACTCCGCTAACCCAGAAATAGTACCTCGGGTTAAGAACTTTGCTTCAAGATGAGAACAGAAATCGTGCGGTGGCAGTGGAAGGCCCCATTAGCTAAAGTGGTGCTTCAGGTTAAGAACAGTTTTAGGTTAAGAACGGACCTCCGGAACGAATTAAGTACGTAACCAGAGGTACCACTGTATTTCATTTCATGGTGACTACTGGAGTGTTAAGCTGTTCATCCAGCTCTAATTAGCCCGAGTATTTGTAATTTACCAGCCCTGCGTGACCTCCTCAAACATGGGTAAGCACTATGCCTGGGAACTTCTCACTGCTCAGAGAAGTGTAGCAACTGTAGCAATATGTTCCAAGTCAAAATCAAAACTTCCTCAAATCAGCAAGCCAAATTCTGTGCACTGTACAGCTCACACAAAGGATTATTGCATTAGATTTGTTCTGAATAATTAAAACAATATGCTAGAGAAAGGCAGTAAAGTGGAGGTGCATTTTTGATCTTTCAGCTGGCATGTTGTACATTGACTATAGCCTCTTAAAACAGTCTGCATAGACAATTTGTGTAGAGCTGGCTTGAAATGGAACCTGAACAGAGATCCAGTGTGGTGTGAGAACCAGTGTGGTATAGTGGTTAAGAGCGGTAGACTCGTAATCTGGTGAACCGGGTTCGCGTCTCCGCTCCTCCAAATGCAGCTCCTGGGTGACTTGGGCTAGTCACACTTCTTTGAAGTCTCTCAGCCTCACTCACCTCACAGAGTGTTTGTTGTGGGGGAGGAAGGGAAAAGGAGATTGTTAGCTGCTTTGAGACTCCCTAGGGTAGTGATAAAGTGGGATATCAAATCCAAACTCCTCCTCCTCCTCTTCTTCTATCAATAAAAAGTGATTCAGGGTGCCAGAAAGATCAGCAATTCTAAATTACAGTTTAGATGAGGAAATCACTTCCTGAGATCCACCCAGGCTTAAGAAAAGTAGCGTGGGTGTGCATTCCATTGGGTTTATAAATAGAACAGGAGTATTTTAAGGTACTTCCACATTTCCTTGTATTTTCCTTTCACTCGGAAGTTATCTCTTGAGTATAATTGCCTCATCTTCATGTACATTAATTGTCAGAGGCCTGATGTTTTCCAGATAGTTCCTGGTTCTTCTCCTTGTGTGGCCTGTTTCCCAACAGGTGTGTACATCTCTCTGCTCACCTCCGGTGTTGCATCACTTTCTGTTAAGGCAAGTGGCAAGCCAGGAGACTGCTATACATAGCTGGTGACCTGAATTTGACTTGGTGGTTACAAAGTGTGCCATTGCAATACAGAGAATACCACAACCAGCTTTGACCATAGTGGTGTTTCAACAGTTGCATCTGAAAAGATGAAGCTCAGAGCCTAAAAACCTATTTCGCATCAGTTGTTTGCCAACAGGAACCACACTTACCTTGGATTGTTGTTGTTGTTTAGTCATTTAGTTGTGTCTGACTCTTTGTGACCCCATGGACCAGAACATGCCAGGCACTCCTGTCTTCCACTGCCTCCCTCAGTTTGGTCAAACTCATGTTTGTAGCTTCGAGAACACTGTCCAACCATCTCGTCCTCTGTCGTCCCCTTCTCCTTGTGCCCTCCATCTTTTCCAACATCAGGGTCTTTTCCAGGGAGTCTTCTCTTCTCATGAGGTGGCCAAAGTATTGGAGCCTCAGCTTCATGATCTGTCCTTCCAGTGAGCACCCAGGGCTGATTTCCTTAAGAATGGATAGGTTTGATCTTCTTGCAGTCCATGGGACTCTCAAGAGTCTCCTCCAGCACCATAATTCAAAAGCAGCCTTCTTTATGGTCCACCTCTCACTTCTATACATCAATACTGGGAAAACCATAACTTTAACTATACGGACCATTGTTGGCAAGGTGATGTCTCTGCTTTTTAAGATGTATAAGTTTGTCATCGCTTTTCCCCCAAGAAGCAGGCGTCTTTTAATTTCATGACTGCTGTCATCATCTGCAGAGATCATGGAGCCCAAGAAAATAAAATCTCTCACTGCCTCCATTTCTTCCCCTTCTATTTGCCAGGAGGTGATGGGACCAGTGGTCATGATCTTAGTTTTTTCGATGTTGAGCTTCAGACCATATTTTGCGCTCTCTTCTTTCACCCTCATTAAGAGGTTCTTTAATTCCTCCTCACTTTCTGCCATCAAAGTTGTCTCATCTGCATATCTGAGGTTGTTGATGTTTCTTCCAGCCATCTTAATTCCAGCTTGGGATTCATCCAGTCCAGCCTTTCGCTTGATGAATTCTGCATATAAGTTAAATAAGCAGGGAGACAATATACAGCCTTGTCGTACTCCTTTCCCAATTTTGAACCAATCAGTTGCTCCATATCCAGTTCTAACTGTAGCTTCTTGTCCCACATATACCGTATTTTTCGTCCCATAGGATGCTCCGTTCCATAGGATGCACCTAGTTTTTTGGGGGGGAAATAAAGGGAAAAAAATTCCCCTTTATTTCCCCCCAAAAACCAGGTCGGGGAACAGCAGGATCGCGGCGCTGCACCTCCCCGCTGTTCCCCAAGCTTGTGGGGCTGGCCGATGTCTGCCCGAAGCACGGGGTGCTCTGCTTCAGGGCGCCCGCGCACCAGGCGGCAGGCTGCTATCCGCAGCGTGGGGAGCCCTGCGGGAACTCCCACGGGCTCCCCAGGCTTGCTGATAGCTTCATGAAGCCTGGAGAGCGAGAGGGGTCGGAACTCCCGCAGGGCTCCCCCGCTGCGGATGTCTGCCCGGCGCGAGGGGCGCTCTGCTTCAGGACACCCTGCGCGCCGGGCGGGAGGCTGCTATCTGCAGCGTGGGGAGCCCTGCGGGAACCCCAACAGGCTCCTCAGGCTTGCTGATAGCTTCCTGAAGCCTGGAGAGCGAGAGGGGTTGGTGCGCACCGACCCCTCTCGCTCTCCAAGCTTCAGCGAAAGCCTGTATTCGCCCCATAGGACGCACACAGATTTCCCCTTCATTTTTGGAGGGGAAAAAGTGCGTCCCATAGGGCAAAAAATACGGTAGATTTCTCAAGAGACAGATGAGGCGATCAGGCACTCCCATTTCTTTAAGAACTTGCCATAGTTTTCTGTGGTTGACACAGCCAAAGGCTTTTGTGTAGTCAATGAAGCAGATGTGTTTCTGGAACTCTCTAGCTTTCTCCATAATCCAGCGCATGTTTGCAATTTGGTTTCTGGTTCCTCTGCCCCTTCGAAATCCAGCTTGCACTTCTGGGAGTTCTCGGTCCACATACTGCTTGAGCCTTCCTTGCAGAACTTTAAGCATAACCTTGCTAGCATGTGAAATGAGCGCAATTGTGAGGTAGTTGGAGCATTCTTTGGCACTGCCCTTCTTTGGAATTGGGATGTACACTGATCTTCTCCAATCCTCTGGCCACTGCTGAGTTTTCCAAACTTACAATAGGACATCTGAATAAAATTGCATAGAATTATGTTTGCAAAAGGTGTGCTAAACTACACTGTGTGATTGTGTTGGGCTACTTGGACAATTCCTTCCCAAGGATGCATCAAAATCTGAGTTGAGGGACAGTGAATGAAGTAAATGGCTCAATGCAAATAACTTCACCCTCTGGTTCCTTATGTGCTCCAAAGGTGTGGGGCACCCTTGGAGCACATCGGGAGGACATGGGGGTTGTAACAGGAGGAGAGAAGGGGAAGCCCTGTTGCATCTTCTGGCACAATGTTGGATCATGCCCATTCAGTGCAGCCCTAATTTTTACTGGTTTAAGTAGTTTTGTATCAGAAGTGAACTCTGAGGGGGTTAGAATGACCAGAATTTGACATCAAATAAGTTAACCGGGGGGAAAGAAGCAAAAGGACAAATACAAAATAAAGTTGTCTTCCCCACAAAAAAGCCATAGTATACTGATATTTACCTATTATAAAAGCCAAGTGCTTTTTCGTTTAAGCAATAGATTTGAGGCACCAAACCTTCATCATATGACACCCAGAAAAGTTCCTGTTTATGCTGCAACAGAAGGAAAAGCTTCCAACTCCCTTCAATTCTTCTGGGGTAAAGATCACTCATGCATGTTTTTCTAAAAGTATAAGAAGAGATTGCTAGGCACAAAATGTGGCAGCCTCAGGGCAAGAGCCAATTATGACAGAATACAACTTGCTTGGGACCTTCCCATAGGAACAAAAGTTTATGGTTGTGCAATCAATTTAACTCTTCTAGTACAAGGGATTTCCAGACTTACATGAAACAAAGAACACAAGAATGTTGGAAGTGCTCTGCTGGTTCACACCAAAGACCTGCCTAGTCTGGTATCCTATTAGCCACTGTGGCCAGCCAGATTCCCTTTCCTACAGTGGTTCCCCAGCACCTGGCATTTGGAAATTTACTGCCTCTGATTTTAGAGGAAGTATAAAGTCATCGTGAACAGTTTCCCTTGATATGGGTATAGATAGGTGTATAAGTCTACAAACACAAGGGGTTATAGATGTTATCAACATAACAATGAGCTACCCCCACATTGCCTTATTTTTAATACATTTACCATTGCACAATATTCATTAACTTATGTCGACCAGACTGGCCTATTTAAAATGTCGATTTTGCCCTTAGGGCACGATTTCCATAGTGATCTGAAAATAATTGAAATGTTTTTCACTAGTTCCAATCAATTATCAACTTGTGTTTCAAAAGTCCTGGCCTGCTAAGCAATGGTGGCTGATCCATTAGGATAAAGGCAGACTGCCCTACCAACCTCAGCTTTCCTCAGCCAGTCCTCACCTGACCACCTTCTTCTTTGCAACCAGTCCAGCGGGTAGGACTGCCTGACAGCTTCCTCCTCTTTAGTCTCAGTGACTTCAAGACTTCAAGAAGTGTGACTAGCCCAAGGTCACACAGCAGCTGCATGGGGAGGAGTGGAGACGTGAACCTGGTTCACCAGATTACGAGTCTACTGCTCTTAACCACTACACCACACTGGCTCTCAGAGGCCCTAGCTGAAAGAAGGAGAAAGGGAAATGGAAGGGAAAGAAGGGGGAAAGAAACCAAAGCTGTGCGAACAAGTATGAGACTGAAGAAACAGCTTGTTTGTGTCCAAGCTTTTTCTACTGTGTCCTCCTTACAATAACATCAAGGCGAGGCCAAAAGATGCCTCTCAGTTTCACATGAAAGCAAAAGGGAAAAATAAGTGACTCTCAAGTTACACAGGGGTTTCGTCCCGGGGATAGTGCCTAAAGCCAAAATTGCATATAGTCAAAACACACTGGTGGGGGGGATTGCCAAAGACCCCCCCGGTTCCTGCCCCAGTTTCCTCCCCTTTTGAATAGCCAAGCATGTAAAGCTGAATACACACAAGTTAAATGCACATGCAATTTACCTGTGAGGTGTAAGAGGTGGAGCTCACCCAAACTTTAACACTACATCCCTTTTAACATCAACCAACCAACCAACCAACCAACCAACCAATCTTCAATGCGCTCCAGCTATATAGGACAGGAGGGCGTAACTTCCTGCCTGATGGCACTAGTTTCATCATAGACCCTGGCTACTCTTGGAGAGGAGATACTTGGGATTTTTGTCAACTTTGGAAGGTTTCCCCCTCAAGTTGGTCCCTCTTCATTGGCAGTGCACCCTCCTTCAAGTGGGCCCAGTGGAAGCAGCACCCAGCCTCACAGTAAGCCATTACTGCAACAAGCAAAATAATAATAATAATTTAGTTATTATTATGATTATGGTTATGATTATGATTATTATTATTATTATTATTATTATTATTAAAAAATGCTGGTCTAGCTGGCAAATCCCCACACAGTGCCTCTGGGATTTCAACATAATATGACTTACTAGCCACAGTCATTTCCAGTTGTGCATGGCTCAGCCCAATAACTTTCTTGTTGCCTGAGGCAAAGGATAAGATTGTGCCTCTTCCAAATCTGTGTACAAAAGCTGACTGGAATGGCAGCTGAATCTTACTTTAACACCGTCAATGAGACACCATCTGATGGGGCACCTGGGGGCAGGAGGCTGGCTTAGGGCAGGTAACGCACACAGCTTGGTCTTCCTACAGCTATTGCTGTCAGACCTGCAGCATTTGCCACCTAAGGTGACTGCCTCACTATGCCTGATGGTAGGGCCTGGGTTGTTGCAATCAACATTTTGGCTCAGTGGCAGGGTTCGAGGTGAGTTCTCCTGAAGGCTCTGGTCACTGACAACTGTCTGATGGTGCTGATCTGTGATGGCAGGCCTGGCCATACCTACAATTTTTTGTGGTGCAGTGGTTGAATATATTTCTGGACCCAGGTTACTCTTTTTCCAGCCCTACCTGGGAATGCCAGAAACTGAACAAGGGATTTCTGCATGCAAAACAGGTGATTTAAGCATCCATACCTGCCCAAAATCTATACAGTAACTGAACAAGATCCCTTGTCAATGTAGCATCCTTAGTGTGTGGCTGGGGCCCCATTGTCTCAGCAGAACCCAAAGCTAATGGGGCCTCTGAACAGTGCTGGCCATAGCAGTATTCTGGGGCTTTGAAGGAAATTTAGAAGGCAGCTTCCAGTCCTCCACTGGGGGACATCTTAATTTCCACAGTGCCCTGGAATAATGCCATGACTGGGACACTGTGGGAAATTTCAACAGCAGCTCACTGTTCAACATGGATTGGAATACTAAACCTGCCCACTGCTGTCAAGTAAGCCAATGTGGAGATGGGGGCACTTTGTGTATGTTGCAGAAGCATGGAAGCACCTCATAATCAAAGGTGGTCAACCTAACTAGTAACTGCATGGCTTTATTTATTTATTTGATTTGATTTCTTATCCAACCTTCACAATAAAATATACAACTATAAAAACAAAGAAAGGACCACGGGTGGTGCTGTGGGTAAAACCTCAGTGCCTAGGACTTGCCGATTGCATGGTAGGCGGTTCGAATCCCCGCGGCGGGGTGAGCTCCCGTCTTTCGGCCCCAGCTCCTGCCCACCTAGCAGTTCAAAAGCACCCCCAAGTGCAAGTAGATAAATAGGGACCGCTTTATAGCGGGAAGGTAACGATGTTCCGTGCGCTGCTCTGGTGCTGGCTCGCCAGAGCAGCTTCGTCATGCTGGCCACGTGACCCGGAAGTGTCTTCGGACAGCGCTGGCTCCCGGCCTCTTAAGCGAGATGAGCATGCAACCCCAGAGTTGGAGACGACTGGCCCGTACGGGCAGGGGTACCTTTACCTTTACCTTTTTATAAAAACAAAGAAGACCAATACAATGATAAAACATGGAAAAATATTTTGGAATGAGCACAGACTCTGTAGGAATTTCCAACACGGGTTTACTGGAAATGATTTTCTATTATGCATAATAGCCCCCACTTTACAAAGTGATATTGGCAAGTCACATCATATACCTTGATTTCCTTTCATGCTGTTATGCTTTTATTCTACCCCCTCTGGCTCCTGCAGGTGCCGAGCCTGATAGTGATGTCAATAGGAAGACCAGGAAAGCTGTCTCCTTGGAAAACACCCGCAGCATGCTTAGTGCACCTGAGTCAGCAATTCATTTTTTCCTGATATTACTTTATAATGCTACCAGCTGATCAGATTATTACAAGCTAGTGATGGCTGGAATTATAAATCCTCCTAGCAGAGACATGTCTTTAGCTAGAGAGTGATGCAAACCCAAGAAATGCTGGTTTTGCCTCCTGGCATGTTTTATGTAATATATAGCAAGCTGAGTTCCTGGCAGGAAAGAGAGGTTGCTGGTTTATTTTTTCTTCCTTCAGACTTCTTCATACTGTTAGTGGATTTGTCCAAGTTTGCATCATCACAGTTATGTCATCATCAGGGTTTCCTGACAGTTGGGTTGACAAAGGGACAAAAACAGGTGCTCCTGTTTAATATATCGTATTCTATGCATCTTCAGTGGGGCTGTTTTACAGCAATTTAAAGTTGACTGCTGGCTTGCTCCCGACAAAGGCAAACCTTGTTTTTATTGCACTTTGACTTATTGTGCTTCACAGATATTGCTCCTTACCAGGATGTGGGTGAAGCTGCAGAAAGCCTGGCCGCTTCTAGGAGAAGGAAGCCCACTGCCACTGCCCCTCTTCTGTCCATAGGAATGAAGCTGGCTAGGGCTTGAGCCATTCCTGGCCCTGCAGCCAAGGGGGGCTGGCTTAATCGTGTAAACATAACTTTCATATGCACTGGGAAACGATAACAATCGTGTGACTCACTTTATTGTGGTATTTGCTTTATTGCAGTGGTCTGAAACCAAACCTCCAATATCTCCAACGAATGCCTGTACCAAAATCTATTCTTATCCATAGATGTTATTGTTGTGTCTATTGGGCCCTTGTGCATGGGACACAATGTTGACAAGCAAAACTCTGATTGCAGAGATTGCAAGAATTATCCCTCAATGTAGTTTTGGGAGCCTGATGCCACCTACTGGCTTTATCTTTCTCACACAATAACATACCACTTCAGTCAAATCAGCTTTGCATTAATTGCCAGCTTTGCATTAATTGCCTATCTACCTTCCGCACTTCCATGCATACTGAATCTGTATGTGAGAGAGAACTGCATCACATTCCACAGCCAGAAACGCTGCAAACATAGAATAAAGAGGATGTCTTGCATTCTCTTTGCTTAAACAGTTTTATGCAATGCAGTTACTGTGTGTGTGTTAGTGGCAGTGCAAAGTGGCAAAGCAGTGGTCAAACATCTGCTGTGACAGCAATTCACTGGTACAGGGACTGATGGCAAGTGTCCTCATATGGAAAGTGAGGCTGTTAACGTCAGTCATTATGTATTCTTTAGAGCAGCTGATAGGATCAGGCCATTCAGGATAATCCTTGCAAAATTGCTGTCTATTCACCTGGCTCTAGTCTGCTGCAGTGTGGCATTAGTGTTGAATTGCCTAAAGGCCAAAAGGGAAGATGAGGGCATTTTTCAGCTTGGAATTCAGTTCTGGCACCTCTCAGGTGGGCACCATTGTCATTATAAGAGAACAAGGGAGGCATGGGCAATATGGAGAGACATAAAATATGGATTATGAAATAATATGCAGTTGAAAAGGTTGACAATAGGACCCATGGAGAGGATGGTGGGAAGTCTGGAGATTCAGAGAAATCTCTAAATAAGGACATGTATTTTGTATTGTTATAAGTTTGCACTTGTAAAATCGAATAAAAATTATTTTTAAAAGGGAAAGAGAACAAAGGGGGCATTCATGGTGAATTCTGGAACCTCTTTTTCTAGAAAAATAATGCTGGGGAAGATCTTAGATTGAATTGTAGTGGTATTATTCCAAGTGGTATTATTTTACCAGGACGAAGCTGCTTGTAGTATTCTTGGTACCTGAAAAGGTTTTGGGGTGGACATCTTGCTTTGTTTCCAGTTGGTAGATACCCAATAGCTTCCTACTGTAATTCTGCAATTTTGCATACCACAGTGGACAGGAGGAAAAACAGTATCATTTTTGGATGAACTGCAGAAAAATGAAAACAGTGCTGCAAGTGACAAATAGAGGGCAGAATGGAAAATGATGCCTTCTCACTACCTTACTTGAGTGCTCTTCTAAGAGAATTACATCCTAAAATCATATATTGTCAGGCTTGATGCCGGCAGCATCAAGGATCAAGGCAGAAGCAAGAAAGTTCGTATTTATGGTTTTATTCAGTTCTTGTGGTGCAAGACAAAGAACCCAGTCCTTAACTCCATAGTGACATTGCTTACTTAGAGCTCCTCTCCTTCTTTCCCCAGCAACAGCCTGTGACCCTACGGGTGGCCTCAGGAGTCAAACGTCTTTGAGCCCTTTGCTCTAAGTGAGCGACACGTCTGTGGGGATAGTGGTGCTTCTATACTTTCCAAGGATGTCTCTGCTGGCCATTCTCCCCCTCCTTCTCCTGACACCTCATAACTTGGCAACTCTGAGTTCTGCTGCAATTCAATCCTGTCTTCCTCTTCTCTTGAAACTGCTGGAGAAGGGGGCCCCAATCCCCCCACTCCCCCTCCTCCTCCGAGGGAAGCAAAGGAGGCGGCGGTGGCGTTTTCCAGCTTTCCCCCTAACATGAATGTTAATATGGAGATGTATATATAGCTCATGTATTGCTATGTTGCTCTTTTCACAGAAATTTGCATAAAAGGCCAATTGCTCCGTTATTATTATCTTATAAAGGGCAGTCATTTGATTTCTAAGTGACTTTTCTCTTTGTGGACTGAGGTAATCTGGTAATTGTGCAGTTTGAAAAATTTATAGTGGCTACTATTAAAATAAGGGTGAGTATTTGTAAATGTGTAATTTACGTAATTTGTAATTTGGCAAAAGCTGCTTATGTTCAGTTCTGTTTGCAAATGTTTGATATAAAATGCAATGGCCGGCGGTTGATCCAGCTTCATTGTAGGGTGGGCATTTTTCAAGTTTCTCAGGCTTGTTGTGATGATAAAATGGGGAGACAGTAAACCATGTAGAACGCTCAGAGCTCCTCGGGGGAAAAGTGTGGTGTAATTTTAATAAATGAATAAACAGGTGTCTATTCAGAGACTAAAAAAGCAATACGTCTAGATCATTATAAAAATAATATCACGTCTTTATTTAGGCAAGATAAAAACATTTACACTGTATCTAAAAATAAATTCAGAGTTCCAAACAATTTCAGACATTTAAGATAAAAAATAGGTTGGTACCAGACTTTGTTAATAATTAATAAATACATTATAACTCTTGCATGTTTTAAAAATGAAATAATTAAATATGCTTTTGTATAAATACATTTTAAATAACAAAGTAAGAAAAATAACCACATGAACAATTACCGGTAGTTATAATAACAGTGAAATGCACGAGGACAAATTTTGTTACAGGGTGAAGTAATTGGTTAATGGTAACCCTTTAGGTAAGGCAGATGGAGGCTTATTAGCGCCTCCTCATTCTGAAATATTAATGCTTTATGAATTTTCAAAATTACAAGGATGGCAATTCTAACCCTTCTGGATCTTTGATACTGGTGTTGGTTAGGATATGGTGAAGGCTATTAATGAAGGCAAACAAAGCCTAGTGGAGGATCTTCTCCCCCTTATCCTCTTTCCAGTTGCACAGATCAGGGGCTAGGATTGCACGGTAAGCAGTCCAAATCTTCATTTGCCTTAAATATGTTTGATTGATTTTGGTCCAGCAGCCTTGAAGCTACATCTTACCAAGGATTTGGAAAACTTTGTTACAGAATTTTTTTTTAAAAAAAGATGCCAAAATAAATAAATAAATAAATATTATTGTTATCTTAATATATATATAGACTATCTTTCATTTTGAGAAGTACCAAATAAATATACATAAATATCAATATTTTTACGTTATTGAAATGAAAAACAACTGTTGCATTTCTTGATGTTCTGAAGCTTGTGTTACGTGTGATTAGCTCTTGAATCCTTCCATCCAGGCAAAAAGAAGGTCCATCTCTCCCAGAGCTTTGTTTGCTGCTACATTATTATCAAGCTGCAGAAGAGAAAAGCAATTTCATACGTTCATTACTGAAGAATATATAAGCAAACAGGAGGGGAATGGATGTAAATGGATTATTTGTTGGCTTCCAACTTGATTTCCCTTTAACGTTGTTTATAGAGTCTGTTATTTCCAAATTTTTAATTCGTAATATATATTAATAGAGATACCCTTGATAAGAACATATGATCATCCATTAGAAAGGTTGCACAACTGAACAAAGACATTGACAACCGTTCAATATTTAAGTACAGTGTTAACAACACGTTTTACATATTATGGTAAAAATCATTGATAATGCGGTATATTCAGTATAAAGTATTCACTGGATCACTCTCAATACTGTTTTCACACTATTATTAACTACATGCATTTAAATATTGAATGTTGGCTATTTCTCTCATCATGAGACATTATTAAGTTGTGGTCTTCATGTCATGAAATTGGTCCCAGATTTATTGTTGTTGCAGGTCATGGTAATATGTGGAAGCAGGAAATGTGAGACGAGATCGGTGGATGTAGGGCAAATGGCTGAACATGCTATTCATCTTATTATTCAGTTCATATTCATAGGCCCTACAGTTATAGTTCAGTGAGGTGTTAATTCTGTCCGAAGCACCAAGGAGTAGTATAATGGGGTGATTGCCTTCCTAATAATGGAATTTTAAACAGGAGTCGTCTCAATATGCTATGGGGAAAACTGGCATTGTACCTTGTGATTGTGGTACGACAACCCCATTCCATGGTGGCCTCACTTGCATGTTTCTCTGATATGTAGATAAATGAGCGATGCAGAATTGACTTTCGGTCTAGCTCAAAGTAGTATAAGATAGACAATATATCTGAGATCCTGCCAAAGTCCAAAAGCTTCCTGACAGATCTGGCTATGTGTATTTATTAATGCAACGACTCAGTCTTAAATAGCAGAGGGGGGAAACAAGCAAGACAAGTTACCGTTTTGTATTCTTCCAGTATAAGTTTAAATCTTCTATGGGTCTCTTCTCCACAGGAACATTTGTTTTGATCATGCTGATTTCCCAAAAAAAACAGCACAAGAGGAAAAAATGATTAGGATAATTACATGTATAATAACAAGGCTGACAACTATTTATCTTACTTTCATCTTTGAATTTTGCACTGACATTTGGATTTAGAAAGAATCCTGGGTGCAGGTGCCCACCTCTCTTAACTACCAGTACAGCCATATTGCTTACTATGTAAAAATGCATTTCTATTCCTGTGACCATTTAGGATTTCTGGAATTGGGGTGCATAATGAGCCCACTTTTCAATGACAAGAGTCAGGGTCATGAATCATACTTACACACTTTCTCAGAATTGTCTTGATGCTGAGGAAGGCATTGGCCAGAGTGCTGGTTTTCCTTCTAAGCAAGTTGCTTGTTGGTTCATAGTGTCTGAAAACACTTTCAACATAAAACCTCAGCAGGTGGCGGAGTAAACAACAGCTTTCAGATGTCTAAAACAAGGGAAAAAAATATGTGGTTTGCATGGTCAAATTCAGATTTCCTTCAGTTGTGGGCTCAAATTGATAATAAGGCTCTCAAGGGTCTAGTTCACACATATATGTGTAAATATTTGATTCCTGAGCACTGAATCCTCTAAGACAAATGTGTGCGCTCTCAAGACATGACATGACAAAATTCAGGAGGGCAAATACAGATCTAGAACAACCTGGAATGATTTTAGATTTCTGAATGTAATTTGTCTTAAATATGCATTCTTGACCTTCACAAATTAGCCACTCAGAGCACTCTTGTGTGCTAAAAAAGCAATATTTACCGGAACATCTTGTAAGACGCCTTCCTTCAGCAGTATCACATCAGTCCTGTTATCTTGTGTTTGCTGCAATTACAAAAAGAAGAGAAATCATGTGAGTAGAAGACAAAACTGGAAGGTGGGGGGAGGTAGTGTGAAAGACAGGTATTACAGATGCCACAAATGAGTAGCTGTCATGATCACCTAAAGCAGGCTTCCTCAACCTCAGCCCTCCAGATGTTTTTGGCCTACAACTCCCATGATCCCTAGCTAGCAGGACCAGTGGTCAGGGATGCTGGGAATTGTAGTCTCAAAAACTTCTGGAGGGCCGAGGTTAAGGAAGCCTGACCTAAAGGAACATGAACTCTTTTACCTAAAGGAACTACTCCTTTACACAGTGTCTTCATATCCAAATTCTGACTAAAATCTCTTCCTCTGTGCTTTAGAATAAAGTTTATTGAATACCACCAGATCTGTCTAGGTTAATCAAGGTAGGGATTGCCCATGGGCTAAATTGTTCCAGAATTTATAGTCAAGAGGGAGGTCTATGACCCAACTTTGTGTGGTCTCAACTTTACCTAGTACCTTCTTCTCTTCTGACCACCACTAATGTTACTTGGCTATCTAGGTATATGGTATGTGTCTGAGGAGATTATTGAACTTGGTGAGCTACATCTATTTAGAGTACTTTTAAAAACCATTTTATTGAGAAGCAGAGACAGAAAATTATCAGCATATAGATGCAAGTTGACTTTTGACTTTCCAGTGAAGATACTAGCTTTTAAACTGGCTCTTTCAGTTCTCTTATTATTGCAAATAGTGCAAGAAAGGAGATCAGGATGGTGATGTTCCTTAGCAACCTCCATTCAACTGGACATGTCAGTTTGTTGCCTCATCAGGCTGGTAGAAAGTGCTATGTAGTTGAAGAAAAAATGGATGTGAGACAGCTGCCTGGGACACATCTTCAGTTTCCTGAAATTGCAATTGTGCCATGTTAACTGAAGGTGCTGGGAAATTAACCCAGGGAATTAACCAGGGACCATCTAAATAATTATATATTTCCATTGGCATCTTCATTTAAATGATTTGGTTAAGTATTATACTAGGAATTCTGAGTAATCAATGTCAAAACATGATGTCAAAACAAAAAAAAATCCTTCCAGTAGCACCTTAAAGACCAACTAAGTTAGCTCATAGCTCATACCAAGAACTAACTTAGTTGGTCTTTAAGGTGCTACTGGAAGGAATTTTTTTTGTTTTGACTATGGCAGACCAACACGGCTACCTATTTGTAACTAAAACATGATGTGTTTCAGACATCAATGCTATTTTCATCTTGGTTTCATTGATCAGGACAATGAATCTGCTATACAACCCAAATTTCAGATCAATGACCAAAAGTCAAATGTGGGTTGCCCTGTGATACTTACCACCATTTCTCTGATGGCACCAAAATAGTCCTTTAGTTCCCGCAGAGATACACCACTCAATTCACATTGGCCAAAGCTGAATCGTTGGGCTTCTGTGGTCACAGTTTTGCCAAAGAGAAACGAAAGAACAAGGCAAGAGAAAAAATGTACCGGTATATCCATCTTTGTTTGATAATCCACTCCTGTAAAAAGGCACAGATGGTTTAGTGGTCTGCTGATGAAGAAGTGTAGTCAAACTGCTAAACATTTCTCAAAATCAGGTTTTAAAGAGGAAAATATTATTTGCATCACTGATGCCAACAATGCGTTAAACTGAAACTACTAGGGTTGTACAGATTATTTTATTTTATTCATTGAACCTGCCCTACATGTCACCTTGGATCTAAGGCAGCAGATCATTATGCCTCACTTTCTGCTACTTCAGATGTCTTCTCCATTGATTACAGTGGATGAAAAAACAAATGCCTAGATCATTTTAATTTTGGGGAAGAATTGGATGACATTTGCAGGCATAATTAATGCCCATCCAAGGGGTGGAGCCTGTTAAATTTCAAAGAGATAACTGCAGGCAGTTGTGGTTTTAGGCATTGTGTTCTAAAGCACTGAGCCTCTTGGGCTTGCCAATCAGAAGGTTGGCGGTTTGAATCCCCATGATGGGGCTCCCGTTGCTCTGTCTCAGCTCCTGCCAACCTAGGAGTTCGAAAGCACACCAGCACAAATAGATAAATAGGTACCGCTGCGGCAGGAAGGTAAACGGCATTTCCATGCGCTCTGGTTTCCGTCACAGTGTTCCATTGTGCCAGAAGCAGTTTAGTCATGCTGGCCACATGACCCAAAAAGCTGTGTGGACAAATGCCGGTTCCCTTGGCCTGAAAGCGAGATGACTGCCGCAACCCCATTGTCGCCTTTGACTGGACTTTACCTTTTACCTTTTACTAGGCACCTTTACATCTTGAGAGTTTTTTATTTTAAGTGTATCCTTCCTAGTGGGTTTTTGTTGCGGTGGGAGGAATTTGCATCAACATGGCATAAAATATAAATTGGTTCACAGGTAAGCTCAGTTAATGAAGTGCTTTATCCCATTGATTTCAATGGGACCTAGTTGTCTCTGACCTTTTCTGAACCGAGTATATTATGTGTATGTAATCTCCCATATTAATTCCATATAAAGTCTTCAGTATCAGTACATTAGAAAAAGTTGGTCTAGACATCAGAGTTACTACTACAATCACATATTTTGAATAAAATGATTCTTTAAAAAAACAACAACAAAACATCCTAGTGCACAACTCAGAGAGGCACAATTCATATGACTTACTATTACACTCCTAAAACATTAACTTGCAAGGTTGTTGTGTTGACATGAATAGAATCATCTTCTAGTTAAATCTAAATCTAAATCTAAACCTATATTTAATTTTTGATAATAGTAAAAAACACCTGAAAATTAACTTAGAACTTGGTATAGATTAATAAAGCTCATGTTAATAGAAAAAGAGTAAGTCTTGTTCATCCTGTAAACAGTGAAATATATTGCTTATAATCTGTAAAATATCTGCCTTCAGATTTCAAGCTAATATAAGCTACATCTGACACATAAGTACACAGTGCTTACCTTAGTTACCTAGATGCTGTGATTTGCAGTGATGGATAATTGTCACTACCTGGTTCTGGCCCTTTATATATATGAAGGACTTTACAGGAAATTTCCTTTGACATACCTGTGGGTGGGGACTAGTCTTTACTCTCAATTTCTCTCTGGTGCTTCATTTGCATATTTTTAAAAAGTTCCCAAAAGAAAAACGAAGAGTCATGAGTAAGTAGCAAGTGATGTCATGAAGATGTCTTAAAATAGCTCTCTATGCCCTGGAGTTCTCAGAGTATACCTGTCAAATTTACAAACAAACAAAACAGAACTTTCCCAATATATTTCTCTGACATTTCACAGTAGTTAATATCACACACTGATATTTAGCTGGGTTAAAAAAGATCCCAACCAACAGAGCTTTACTTGTAAAACTTTTAGATCCTCAGACATTTCTTCTCTGGAAAAAAGTGTGCTTTACAATGAATGAATTATTCAGGATGTGTACTGCAGTGAAAAATTCATGTTGGTACACATATTGGAAAAGGAAGATCTCGAGGAGCTTCCTGATATGTATGCCCAGGCAAAGAAAAGAAAAAGAGTGTCATGGATGATATCATTCGAAATGATAGTGTGTGTGGCTTTTCTGACACCACTGGCAGCCTAATTGATGAACTGCTGGAGCTGCTAAAGAATAACTTTCGGTTTGTACAGTGCAATAGCATCTTAAGCACAATTAACTTGCTCAGTCTCAACCTTGCGTGTTTGAAAGCCGTCCGCCTGAAGTCGTGCAAATTAAACGCATGCAAGATGGGGAGCTTAAAAGCTGTTTTGTACCAGGTTTTCCTGGAGTGGAAAGAACTCTTAAGCTCTCTGCTTTGCGTACTGGACAAGTCCCACTCAGTGTGCAGGCACTGAGATGCTCTTGTGAGATCTCGTGGACACTTGGACAACCCTACAAGCTGTCACAGCATTATCTCAGAGCTTGTGCACTGAGCAGAACTTGCTGGGGTTGGGGGTGGTAAGGTCCACCTGGCATGCCAGCTCCAGAAGGCAAGGAGGCTAGCACAGGGGGCAGTTCTGGGGAAGAGGATTCTGAGAATAAGCCATCACCTGATATGCTTGCATGGTGTTTACATGTCTTCACATTAATCATTTGTTCATCAAACACATTTCAATGCATTTCCCCACTACTTTTCAGAACTACTTCTTCTTCTTCTTCTTCTTCTTCTTCTTCTTCTTCTTCTTCTTCTTCTTCTTCTTCTTCCTCCTCCTCCTCCTCCTCCTCCTCCTCCTCCTCCTCCTCCTCCTCCTCCTCCTCCTCCTCTGCATGTTTAAGATAGTCACCTGTTGAACAGTCATTTGTTTGAACTATGCTGGGATTGATACCAATGAGATCAATACATCTGATTTGTGTGCCTGTTGGGCTTCTGCTCCCCATTCCCACTTTAGAGCAAGCTAGGTTTCAAGAAAAGCCCCTGAGCCTTCATAATTTCCTGTGTTTCAGATGCCAGGCAATTTCCAACTTGTTGCATCTATTAGACACAATTAGAATACAGCTTCCCTCCCTGAGAGTATGTTGTGACATTCTGACATCATTTAACTCAGCTGCAGGATGTGCTTTTGTCTCCAGGATACTTAGATCCATCATTTCCTCATTATGTCATGCCCATTTACAGAAGAGATATGGGGCTGTATCCAGAATATTGAGAGTAAGCCCTATTGAATTAAACAGGACTTATTTCTGAGTAGAAATGGTTAGGAGTGTGCTGTAAATTGGTTGACTTTGGGTTCCACTGAAATTGATGATATTTTCAAGGAAATGATGATATTTTTCCTTTTAATTTATTCATTGTATTATATATATTTTTCTTTTTTCTTTTTTCTTTTTCATTCATTACATACATCTCAAAATTCTTAACATTTACATATATTCCTCCCTCCCTCTCCTCCAGGGCTTCCCCCAACTTTCACTTCTGGTTTGTTTCTCTTTTCACCCACTTTGCTATTTCCTAACAGAAAAAGTTATTAATAACATAACATCAAGCCTAAAAACATAAAAATAAAAGTAAATGCACCATAATATTTCACTATTTTCTAAACATTTTCTAATACTAATAATGTGAGTGTTTATTTAAATCCTGCCATCAGGGTTTATTCATTATATTATAGTGTTTTTGTTATGTTGACCCTCTCCCCACTTCATATGTCATTTCCCTGATTTTTTTAACCCCCCTTTTTATTTCACTTATTTGTTTGTTTGCTTGTTGTTACATGAGAAACAAGGATGTTTGCTGTATAATGGTTTTTGCCACATATTGTCACAACATAATATTCATAATAATAATAAAAATCAAAGAGGCAAGTTAACCATAACTTGTCCCATTGATTTAAGTGGAACCTCAATTCAACTAACTTCATCTGAATCTGGCCAGCACAGCAAAGCTGAAACCCGCCGCAAAGCTGAGATTCCCAGTGATGGCGACAGGAGGAAGAGGAGTGGCATTTGATTGGCAGAGACGTCCCTGCGCCGTGCTGGGGTAAACCAGGTGCAGTATTTGATTGGCAGAGCCACCGCTGTTCGGCCTCTTTCTCCCATCACTGCAGCCACCACCCTGGTGCTCCTGTGGGCCAGAGAGTGGAGCGGACGAGCTTGCTCTGCCTACCTGCTTCACAAGAAGCAGCAGCAGTGGTGGTGGTTTTGGTGGTTGTAGCCCCTGGGAAGGTAAGCCCAGGGCCTCTTTCTCTAGGTAGGGAAGAAGCGCTTCGTGCCGCCACCACCAGCCCTTTGGCGAAGGAGGCAAGCTGAAAACTGAGAAGGTGGCTGGGACTGGGGCTGGGGGGTGGGGAGGAGGACTACTTGCCCCCCTTACAGTGTGCAAAGGAATTCATATAGATAGATGATAGATAGATAGATAGATGATAGATAGATAGATAGATAGATGATAGAGATAGATAGATACATGATAGATAGATAGATAGATAGATAGATGATAGATAGATAGATAGATGATAGATAGATAGATGATAGATAGATGATATAGATAGATAGATAGATATAGATGATAGATAGATGGATAGAGAGATAGATAGATAGATAGATAGATAGATAGATAGATAGATAGATAGATGATAGATAGATAGATAGATATAGATAGATAGATAGATAGATAGATAGATAGATGATAGATAGATAGATAGATAGATAGATAGATAGATAGATAGATGATAGATAGATAGATGATAGATAGATAGTTGATAGAGAAATAGATAGATAGTCTGGCCCCCCACAAGGTCTGAGGGACAGTGCAGTGGACCGACCCCCTGTGAAAAAAGTTTGCTAACCCCTGTTCTAGAGGTTCAGGGTTAGAAGGATGTATTTACAAAAGGGGTGTGCCCAAGCAGTGCATTTCATTTGTTCTATATTCACAGAATTTTCGGAATACAAGCTGTTTCTTTTTTTATGTGGTGGGTGAATGAGATGTGTACAGATCTACCAAATACTTTCTTTTCTCATTTTTGGATGGACTCTGAAGACTGTTCTGGTTTCCAGGATTTTTCTGCTGATGTGCTTGCTTGGTTTTTTTTCCTTTTCAAATATTAGTGATTTTTTCTGATGTGAGCTGCTTTGGCAAGAAATTGTTTTTAAAAGCAGGATACAGATGAGATAGGTAGATGACCAAGAGAATTATATTTTTTTACCCACCACAATCCCGAAGTTTCAAGGCTGGGAATACCTAAAAACAATAAAACAACTCCTGAACAATATAATCAAACAGAAGTATATAGTTATACAGGATCTCAGGAAATAGAAAGAAATAGATGACCTTGGTTAACCCTATGCAGTTATCTTACAAAATGGACCATAACAAGTCAGCAATTTTGGCTTTGATTCACTTCAGCACCTCCAGCATTACACTTTGCACTCACTATGTCATATTTGAAATCTAAGTTGAGGGCTGATTTTATGTGGAAAAGATGGTACAGGTGTGTTAAAAATCTAAGCAAAACTCTTAGCTCCTGGGCACCTGTTGGAAGCCTGAGTACCTTGCAACTTTTGAGTAGTAGGAGTTGGAAAATGTTCTGCTTCCTCTGTTAGCTCATTGTGAGTTGATGATAGAGATAAAGAGATACATTTCTTTGACCCATTAAAAGTTAAGAAAGAGTTGTGATGAAACAGTTTCAGTGAAGCAGATGAAGACATGTTTTTCCATTTCAGCGGTCAGGGTGAGTGGGATGTGTAGGTGGTAGGAGGCAGGTGAACATTTAGTGGAGATATTTCAGCAAGTAAGGATGACAGTTCAATAATAGCAGTAATACAAAGAACCCTATTTCCCCCTAATCCTGCATATCTCACTTGCGTCTGATTTTTTGTTTTCAATCCTGTTTTGTATAGTGATTCATAGTTTGCTTTATCTAAAGACTCAGTAAAAGCTGGAGGAAGGGAGGGACTTTGAGATAAACAAAGAAAACACAGATACATGTCACCTTTGAATTTAACTAAACAGTTAAAAATATTTTAAAAACATTGATTGAATTTTTTCAGAAATTTTCTGATACCTTTTATAATAATTTTCATTGGGGGGGCTCCCCTGGAAATTTTGGAGAATGTCAGCAGTCAGCCCCAAATTGAGTAGTAAGTTGAACTCCAGCTCCACCCACAACCATGGATCTTTGGAATGAAACAATAGCCTTGGCTCTTTCTGTTTCAGTTCTGTTCTCTTAGCCCATTGCTTATTTCATCCTCTAGTAATCTAGTTTTCATTTAGTATTTACCAGGACAGCATATCTCATAAGAGACTTTTCTGAAAAGTTTCCAGTGAATTCTGAGTGGTATCCAGCTAAAGAGTTCTGCTAGCACAAATCACTTTCTCCTGCATAACAAAACCTCCACTTGCTCTCCTCTCCCTGCACTTATGGTGCACCCACTAAATCTGCTCTGAAACGTTGGAAGAAACCCCAGAATATATTTGAGGGGCACTCATTGGGAAAAGAGAATGGGAGGAAGTTTCACTGCACAGTCAAAAGTGTTTGTACTTGTAGAACTAGTTAGATACTGCTGTCTTTTTTTAGGATTCCCAAATTGAGACTACAGTTGTACCTTGGTTTTTCAACAGCTTAGTTCTCAAATGTTTTGGCTCCTGAACGCCGCAAACCCAGAAGTGAGTGTTCTGGTCTGTGAACTATTTTTGGAAGCCCAATGTCCGACGGGGCTTCCATGGCATCTGATGGGCTTCCTGCAGCCAATCAGAAGCCACTCTTTGGTTTGCAAACGTTTTGGTAGTCGAATAGACTTCCGGAACAGATTCCATTCAACTTCCAAGGTATGATTGTATTTGGCAACATGCCCCCTTCTTCCCAAAAAATTCACCACCATATTTATTTGGATCCAAATAAATATGGATCCAGGTATTTGCTTGGTCCAAAAATACCTGGTCATAGCCCTGCTCAGTCCTCTGCAGTTGTTTACCTTTCTTGTCCGTATATAATGAATCAGCAATGCCAGTAAAATGGCACTAGGGCAGGAGGTGTCGCTTGGGCATCTTGACCCTGAACTATTTAGACCATGGATGGGGAATCTTTTTAAACCCAGGGCCACATTACCACACAAGCCACTTTCCAGGGTCTGCATGCCAGTGCTGAGCAGGGCCAGAGGCAATTAATGTGACTCCTACCTTTGGTACAGAAGGCTGCATCCCAGCCATGCAATAGCCAGAACTGTCTACACATTCACCGGTGTCTCCAGATTCATCTGGCAGGGCAAGAAGCCTCGAATAAAATTTAAGATATTAACTGATGCTAAAGAAAGAGGTGGATTTGCTCTGCCAGACCTTAAACTTTACTATGAATCAGCTGCTTTTTTTTTACTATGAATCAGCTGCTTTTTGCTGGCTGAGAGAATGGCTGCTTCTTGAAAACACTGATGTGTTGGATTTGGAAGGTTTCAACAATGTATGGTACCTATTTATCTACTTGCACTGCTGTGCTTTTGAACTGCTAGGTTGGCAGGAGCAGGGACCGAGCAAAGGGAGCTCACCCCATCACACGGATTTGAACTGCCAACCTTCTGATCCACAAGCCCACAGCACCACCTGCATCCCTATATCCTAGTATCCATTTTGTGGGAAGGAGGAAGTAAGGCCAGATTTTGAGAAACTCAGTTTGCACCTTTGCTTGACACCTGCACTGTATTTCCAATGATACTTAGTCCACCAAATAAAAGAGATGGTGTGTAATTTCCTCTCTGAAGTAAGAGTCTTTCTACCTTTCCTTTCACATTTCACTTGCATTATTTATTCCTTTGCACATTACATCATCTCTCATCCTGTGTCATCCAGGGACAGATACAGAAGATTCCTTATTCAAGGAAGGATGCTTATTCCTGGGATTTTTTTTTAATACCTCTTTTCTATGGAATTATCTCCAGCTTCATTTACATCATCACTTTGACGTAGAGGGAAGCATAAAGTACATCAGGAAAAAGGAAAGAACGATGCAAGACATGTTGAAATATGTCATTCTAATCCCCAATAAATTAATTTTCCCCTGCCCTGATGCAAGGCTGGAACATTACAAGCCAGTATGACAGCCAGTATGGTACGGTACCACTGAAAGGTGTTGGGCTAAGGCCATGGAGACCCCAATCAGCAAAGAATCCCAATGGAGGACTTTGGCCAATCACTATTTCTCAGCCTCACCTAGTTCACTGGGTGGTTGTCAGGATAAAAGACACGGTGGAGAACTATGTATGCTACACTGAACTTCTCAGAGGTACCTGGTGGGCCACAGTGCAAACAGGATGCTGGACTAGAAAAGACTTTTGCCTGATCCAGTAGGGCTCATATTATATTCTTATGTTACCATGTTATATAAGCACAGGATTTCAATATTGCCTTTAACAATTGCCTGCCAGTTTACTTACAGTGTCAGCAGTTGCTCATAGTAGTTGCATTTCAGAATTTCAGAATGTCATACTGATATGCAACTGATCTAGAAATGAAATCGCTTTTTTTAAAAAAAATGCAGTAAAAAATGACCATCTTCAGGTGTATTTCTGTGCATTGACTTTCAATACTAGGCCCAGATTGATTTCAATAGAGGACCACACTGCAAGTGGAATAAGATGCACTTTTAAGGTTATTTTATGCGATAAATCTGAGACCCCTTAAATTTAGTTTTTCAGGCACTGAAATGTGTTTTATTGCAAAAAACAAAACAAAAAAATACCACCCAAGAATGCTAATGTGGCATTAGGAAGTGATGCTTCGAAGAACGTGTGTGATGAGACGGACTTTCCCTTTACTTTCTTGTTCTGAAAATGACCTTCCTGACTCCTGACCTTCCTGTCCCTTTAGGACTCTTTCCATGAACACACCTTTTCCCATTGCACCACCGACTGACTACCTGCTCACTTCCAGCAACTTTGTGCAGGAGCAGACATGTCCACTTGGCATTCGCTCTTACTGCTAGCCAAGCATGGGGGCCATACAGCATTTTGTAGAGGAGTACAAGGTGATGAGTCAAGTAAGAAGAATTTCAGAGTACAGAATCCTACACACACACACACACACACAGAGAGAGAGAGAGAGAGAGAGAGAGAGAGAGAGAGAGAGAAGCCCTTTCATCCCCCATCACTTAGTTAAATACAACCATGGTCCTAAAGGAGTCACAATGAACTTCCTTTCAAACAAACAAAACAAAATGTCCCAACATAGTTGGTACCACCATTGTTTTGAAAGGGTTCCCTTATCAAATTAAAGCTGATAGGAATTTATTCCAGAAGGTACAATAATGTGAAATTTTGGATTATAAATCCAAGCATGAGTAACTTGAATGCACAGTATTAAAGGAATAGCACAAAACATCTATGTCTATATATGGGAGACATGCACAGGCCTCTTATAGGAGGAAATGTCCAGACACATTGCTGGATACTTAGCGCTTAGTGCTTTAATTCAATGTATGAGTTTTTATTTGTTTCAGTCTATTCTAATAGACTTAACTTCTTGTATGTTTTAAATTGGGGGGGGGCCACAGGAGCAATTGCCCTGGGTACAAAGTTTCTTTTCTTTTCTTTTCATAAATTTATTTATTTGCTTTTTCAAATTAATGTTTTATTAACATGTTAGTCATTTCCTCCTGCATCTTTTATAATAATCCAAATCTTTTACATCTCCATTATATCTGAAATTCACCAGTAAACTACAAGTGTTACTCCAATCCTACTAACAACTTTAACTGTTTACAAAGATTTTTAAGATAAATTATAAATTTCCCCCATTCCTTATTAAAATCCTGGTCTTCCTGGTTTCTGATTCTTCCGGTTATTTTTGCCATATTTGCATAATCCACCAACTTAATCTGCCATTCTTCTCCGGTTGGGACTTTATCTACTTTCCATCTCTGGGCCAAGAATATCTGTGCAGCTGGGTGCAAAGTTTCAAAGCTGAGGAGTGCAGCAGCAGCAGCAAGGCAGAGACTGTGGCCATGCTGGACCCCTGGGGCTAGGCAGAGAGACCAGGGGGGCACAAGCACAAGGGTGCAGTGGCTGAGGAACCCTCTCCGGCACCCAGGGAGGCGCAGCCCGTATGCAGTGCGTATGTGCGGCATCCCGTGCGTGCGTACTCTGTATGGAATGCCGCACATGCGCAATCCGTACGGAATGCTGTACATGCACACTCTGCATGGGCTGCCACTCGCACATGGTGGCTGTACAGGCTGCCGCTTGCACGGCGACTGTATGGGCTGCCGCGTGAGCGGCATCCTGTACAGAGTGCGCATGTGCGGTGACCATACAGGATGCCGTGCGAGTGGCGCCCATACAGACTCCACATGTCCTCGGCTGCTCTACAGCTGGGCGGAGGCAGGGGCCATCTTGTCACCCCTCCCAGAGTAGCACCCGGCAAGGCCACCCCCTCCACCCCCCTTCCTATGCCCATCCCACCCCTAGGCAAAAGGGACAGATGTACCTCCTCAACCCCTTACACAGCCAGGCTGGGCGAGGGCTCATACAGTCTACTCAGTGCACATTCTGGAGGCAATGCATAAATGTGTTGATGGTTGAGGTGAAAATTGCGGGGAGAGGGTTCTCAGCTCTTCTTCCACAAGGCGGGTTTCTTCCACGCATAGGTTTTTTTTCTTTCTTTCTTTCTTTCTTTCTTTCTTTCTTTCTTTCTTTCTTTCTTTCTTTCTTTCTTTCTTTCTTTCTTTCTTTCTTGTTAAAAGGGTTGGCTGGGCACAAGCTGAGGGGTGCTTGGGAAAGACTGAGGTGACTGGCTCATGCATTCACATGACACAGAGAAGTGCCACTGCCTATTATTTCGTATCCCTTAGGAACAGTGCACTTGCTTCATTCACTTCCACTGAACACGCTGAGACAAACCTGTGAAGCTATCTTATTTTCATTTATTCTCATGTCTCATGCCCCAGCCTGCACAGCGCCAGGTATTGGGTGCAATACTTGCCTTGCCCCGGGTGCTGGCATTCCCCGCTACACCACTGAACCTACAGGCAGGACATAAGAGCAACAGCACTCTTGCTTATGTCCCCCAGCAAACAGTCTTAAGGAGAATATTGCCTCTGATCCGGTAGTACAAGGAGCCATTGGCTGTCTTATTCATCTAATTCCCTCTTAAAGGCACACCTCATTGCATCTTAGGGGTGTGAGCATCCCAAGGGGGAGGTGCTCACCCGCGGCAATGTCACTCCCCCAGGCTGGTATCCAGGGTGCTCCCCACCCCATTCCTCTGCCACTGGCTGGGGCAACTATCCAGGCAAGAGCCATATGAATGGATGGTGCTTTAAGGCATGGGTGAGATTTCCTCTTCCCAGTGTAGCAGCTGACAGCAGTTTTGCATGAGAATAGGGGAGTCCCAAGCATGCCTATTTTGATCTCTGCAATGTTGGAAGGAGTGTGTAGTAAGATCATGCTTCCCTTGTCCTTGTGCAACATCAACCATCCCTAGAATGTAATGAATAAAGGGATCAGCCTTCACCGTCAGAGGCCAGGAAGTATTGTACCCTGACACCTCTAATTTTAGACACAGAACATTGTTGGGGAAGTAGTTTTTAGAATGTTGTAAAGTTCTGAGCCTCCAGGGCTGGGGGTAATAAATTGCCTCCACCCCACCGTGCTGTGTCAAGCCATTAACTTTCACATTATATTGCATCACTGAACCACAAGCACCTTGACTCAAAGAGTGCTAGCTGCCTCAGTGCAGAATTACCATGAAGTTGCAAATCTTACTTCATGTTCCTTTACCTTTTCTGCATGGAAGCAAAGGACTGAGGAGTCAGCACACTCACCAAGTACAATTACTCAGCATATTCACAATTACTCAGCAGTTTAGTTCCGTAGGAATTTTAAGTGCACTTTTCCTTTCATATGTCAAGACAGAATACTATAGATGTGTAAAGTGACTCTCGTAAAAATGATGTAAAATAAACAATGCACACTACAACATAAAAATAAATGCAGGGCCAAATGCAAAACTATTAACATTTAATAATGAAATTATCTGTTAAACATTTAACCCCCTAGAAATCCTTCTGTTTTGAGTTGTTTGGCTCAAGGTTAATTAATTTAGTCATGTTAGTGATTTGATAATTTGTTAGAGATGCATTTTCTTTCAAGAAAATGAATATGAGAAGATAAAAATATGTTATCCTGAACAGAGCTGGAAATAGCTATTCTGATCTTAGGACTAAACTAGATGTGATGTGGGAGATCAGATCTGCCCACACATTTCTGGATCTCCTGGCATCTTGCCCAGTATCACAACCCTGGTCAAAACAGCCCCTTCTCCTGTGTGGTGCCAGCCCACCTATGAGGCAAGATGAGGCAATGACCTCAAGTGGCAGAATCTATGGGGGTAGCAGATCCAGCCTCCAAGCAGTACACTGCTTGCTGCCACTGCTGTAGTAGCAGTGGCAGCTATGGCACATTCCTTAGAGGCTGGATCTGCGACCTCCTCAGCAGACCCACCCCAATGCTGCCTCTACAACAACCTCTTGGTGAATAGGAGGCATTGCTTGTTCCCCAAGTAGATCTTTATATTCCCCCCCCCCCCCGATGTAGGTTTTATTCCCTTCTTGTTCCATCTTCATTTACCCATTCTTCCATGGCGGTGGGGAGGCACCATTTTGTGGTTTGCCTCAGGTGCCAAATTCTAATGGGCCAGCCCTGCTCCTGTGGCTTCCTTTCAGCTAAGGAAAGATGTTGGGAAAACATAGTCATGGATCTTCCATGTCACATCCATTGAGGGACCTATTTCAACATTAGTAAATGCAGGAATAAGGGACGCAGGTGGCGCTGTGGGTTAAACCACAGAGCCTAGGGCTTGCTAATCAGAAGGTCGGCTGTTCGAATCCCTGCGATGGGGTTGCTCCTGTTGCTTGGTCCCAGCTCCTGCCAACCTAGCAGTTTGAAAGCACGTCAAAGTGCAAGTAGATAAATAGGTACCGCTCTGGCGGGAAGGTAAATGGCGTTTCCGTGCGTTGCTCTGGTTCTCCAGAAGCGGCTTAATCATGCTGGCCACATGACCTGGAAGCTGTACGCCGGCTCCCTTGGCCAATAAAGCGAGATGAGCGCCGCAACCCCAGAGTCGGTCACGACAGGACCTAATGTTCAGGGGTCCCTTTACCTATACCTAAATGCAGGACTAGTTAGCTGTGTGACTCAAGTGGGTATTCAAGAGGGGACTCAAGAGGAGAATAGCAACCTCCTCATGTATCCAAATGATGTTAACTATTTTCTGCTGTGCCTGGTGGCCATGGTCCCATTGCAGGGCTTTCTCTATTCTTGGGCAGAGTGAGCCAGCTGCCTCAGGCTGCAGATGCTGGGCAAGGGACAATGGTAGTGGTCCTCATGACAGTTCCTCTTGAGCTCCCTGGTCATTTTCTGGTGGGACAAAACTCACTCACCTAAAAATATACTTTGCCCTGTCTGTGTATCCATTTTTTTCTGGTGTCACCACTGGGGAGGGGGAAGTTCCATTTGAAACCATACCGGACCCTGCTTAGCAAATATGCTAGCAGTTTTTTATTGCCATCATTCCATTATTAAATTGGATATCAGCCCTGATTGAGGGGAATGCCTTTACAAACAGTTGCATCTTCAAAGCTGAGACCTTTTGTAACACGTTGACATTTCATCAAATACCGTAGAATGCAAATACTCAAAAATCACCATCAGTCATGATTCTGCCCTTCACGATTTAATTATTGCAAAACATTTTCAGTTACGTGCAGGATCTCATTTTCCATCTTTTACAGTGAAATGTATGTGTTAATTTCAGATTACTAATTCCCCCTGATCCTGTTTTTCCATTGCTATTCACTGACAGAATTTCCCTTGTTTTCCACAATTGTGCAATTAATATCCTAACTGCTGGTAATAGAATAGTATATATCTTTTTTCCATATTTGGATCCAGGTATGGTCACAACCTTCACCATACTATTATCCTCCAGATGTTTTGAACAACTCCTCTCATCAGCCTAGAAAACTTGAGCCATACTAGTTTGGGGTGATGTGAGTTGTAGTCCAAAATATCTGGGGGGGGGGGTACCAGGTTGGTGAAGGTTGATGTAACCTAACACCACTATTCAGTGTTTTTTCTTTTGGTAAAAAGATGGTCTGGTACCCATATATTGATCAAAGTGGCACAGAATGGCTGCTATGGGCAGCAATAGAGGAGTTGCTGGTACTCCATACCAGTGAGTACTGTCTCAGAAAAGCCCTGCTACTATTATTAAACAAATTGATAGCGTTTATTTGAGAAATCATTTTTGAATCCAAAATATCTAAATACTAAAACTTTGACACCACACATGTACAATGTCAACCTTATCTTGTCCTACTAGTATTCTGATGGCACTTTTTTTTCAGAGGTGGCAACAAATTTCCCAAGCTTGTCTTGGAGAACTACAGAGGTTTATAAATAAGGTTCTCAAGTCAATGATTTTGCCTCTGGCCAGAAATCCAAGCCAGAGAAGAATTTCCTGCTCCCCTCTCACCCAGAGATCATTCCAGGGGACTGCGCCCACGGCTGGCGGCAAGCATCCCAGGGGAGTGCCGCGGCGAGCAGTGAGCATCAGGGGAGCATTGCCTGTAGCAAGTGTCCCGGGGGGGGGGGACACCACTCCTGGGATGCTTCCCAGGGGGGCACTGTCCATGGCAAGCAGTGAGTGTCTTAGGGGAGTGCCTCAGCAAGCATCCTAGGGGAGTGCCACAGCAAGCGGCAAGCATCCCGGGCAGGGGGTTTCCATCTGCAGCGAGCGTTCCAGGGCGACGACGCGGTGATGTCAACCCCCCTCAGGGATGACACCCGGGCCAGACTGCACCCACTGCACCCCCTTCCTCCGTCACTGTTCCTACCTCCTGCACCAGCCCTATCTGTCACAAAAATCACCCTGGATGAAGGGCAGTCTATCCTCTAGAGGGGTGGGAGGGCATGGGAAGGATGTGTGGTGTTATTTCAGCCAGAAGTAGTGGAGGAAACGAGAGAGAAAATAAGTTCATTGTTCCAATCCATCTTTCACCCCCTTGCTAAAGATGAATTCTGAGCCCCACTTACATGGAAGTAAGTCCCTCTGAATTTAATTTCAGCATCAGTTCTATCTGCCACAAATCACATACCCCCCCCCTCCGCCCCAATTGACCGCATAGAAATGATGTGGTTTTACCATCACAAAACAGGATTTTTGGAGGCAAGGGGATGGGAATTTATATGCAGCCATTTATATCTTATTCATTTATAAAAACTCACTCAGATGAAAAGCAGATTCCCTGGTCCTCGTAAGGTTGCAAATTTGGAGAGTACCTGTATGTGATTGTTCTACATGTTTTTAATGTATAAATATTTTAATGTGGTTTTGCTTATCACTTGTGTTGGCTACCCTGGGCTCCTTTGGGAGGAAGGCTGGGCTGATAGAAAGAAAAAAAAGAAAATAAAATAGTTTTTCATTGGAGAAAGAAATAGAATAATAGGACCAAAAAATTCAACTTGTGGCCACAGAGGAAACTCAGAAGGTCTGAGAGAAAACCAAGGGAAAGAACAAGAAAGAAAGAAAATGTGTTATTTCTAATCCTGCCACCCAAATGAGCAATCAATGTAATGAGCCTGTATAAATCTAGCCTGTTTATAATCCCCATATGTTTAACAAGCCCTGATTCTGATGAGCCAAATAGTAATACACTTATAATTGGAACCAATTACGGGCAACATAATTGTTGTTAATGAGGATTGGGCATCACTCTGTGGCCAAGTGCATACTTTGCATGCAACAGGCTCCAGTTTCAATCCCTTCCACCTCCAGGCAGGCATGGGAAAATCCCTCATTTGAAACCCTGGAAAATCGCTTCCAGTCAGTGTAGACAATACTGAGCTAGATGGGCCAATGGTCTGATTTGGTCTAAGGTAGCTTGCTTGCTTGCTTCTGTCTCTGCCTTCGAGTACCAAACCCCAGAAACCTAGAGATGGACAAATCTATCAATTTTGGTTACTCATTTTCCCACTCTTAACTTCAGCTTTCCCCTTTTTGTATTAGTTTGTGTGTCAGCTACAAATATTATGGCTCCAATCCAATGAAAAATTGTAGGTGGTCAAGCTGGTCAACTGAGGGAGGGGGTTCCCAATAAAGATATTACCTAACTCAGGCAAAGTAGCCTACTTACAATGCCATCGTGCATATATAAGCTGATTGGTACAAGGCACACTTGCTTTGAGAATGTCATGCATCATGGAGGAGAAGTGGGAGGTTTACCAAATATCACCTTTCACTTTACAGATGTCACCTTTCACTTTCTTGAAATTTACTTCACAGGTGAAAAAGGGCTGTAATGCTTGCTTGCCTGTGAGGGGAAACCCACACTTGTTAATACAACGAGGCTTCCTTCCACTTTCTCCCTATAGGTTCACATCAGTGGTGCAAGTGCCAGGCATAAATGGCATTTAAGAGGTGTTGGTGGCGCTGTGGGTTAAAGCCTCAGCGCCTAGGACTTGCCGATCGAAAGGTCGGCGGTTCGAATCCCTGCGGCGGGGTGCGCTCCCGCTGCTCGGTCCCAGCGCCTGCCAACCTAGCAGTTCGAAAGCACCTCCGGGTGCAAGTAGATAAATAGGGACCGCTTACCAGCGGGAAGGTAAACGGCGTTTCCGTGTGCGGCTCTGGCTCGCCAGAGCAGCGATGTCACGCTGGCCACGTGACCCGGAAGTGTCTCCGGACAGCGCTGGCCCCTGGCCTCTTAAGTGAGATGGGCGCACAACCCCAGAGTCTGTCAAGACTGGCCCGTACGGGCAGGGGTACCTTTACCTTTACTAAGAGGTGTTGGAAACCCAGCATAAAGGCAGGGAAACTACAGTATAGAACTGGATACAGGAAGGGGGGGTTACTGCCAGAGAAGGGGAGGAGGGATAATTCTATAGGGTTATATGGATTGGGCAAAAGGGGTGTTAGGTGTCGTGGAAAAGATACTGGTCAGAAGACACTAGAAACAGAAAAAACTATACTGTACATAGATGCAGTGATACGTGCCTATAGTTAGGTCTTTGGGACAGTTGGTCACTGTGAGGTCAGAAAAAGAAGAAGGCTGCTGGCAGAGAGAACAGTCACTTCCACAGTCTGTTCTCTTTTCAGGTTTCCATCTCAGAGCTACCATTTGGAAAAGCTGGACAGCCAAAATCAGGCAAAGAATGCCACCAGCGGCCTCAGATGTGGCAGTGCTTGCTACCCATCAGCAGTGCTGACATCAGATTTTATTTATTTATATACCACTTTTGGGGGGTGTATGGGGTGTCAGGGGAGGATTGCACCTCTGGTGGGGCACACTTTTGATCCACGTTTGATACCCACCCTGCACTCACCTGCGGCTCCTAGAAGCTGTCAGCATGCGGCAGCGGCCTCATGGAAGCGATTTCGGCTAGCCGGCTAAACCAGGTGTGGGCTGGTCTCAAACCCTCGATGTGTCAGGGACTTCCCCTCCATGAGAAGACATGCTTCAGTGGATTGAGTGGAAGAGACCAATAGTGGGTTCAAAGGTCAAGAAGGCAGTTTCTGTGTGAGTTGTATAGGGAAGTGAGGGGCAGATGGGGCTCCTCAACCTGGGAAGGGAGCCCATCTAGGAGACGGAAAACTCTGATCCTAAACCTCCACTGCCTTGTGGGATATCTTTAGGAAAATAAAGGGCCTTTAAGGAGTAACCCCTATACAAATCAGGAGTGGGGTCCCTAAGATGGTTGGATGGCGCCTTGCACACCTCCTTCTAGGAACTCCAGCAGCCAAGCTGGTGCCAAACATATTGCTCTGCTTTCATTTGGATCACATCAGTGAAGCTGAGAGGAGGGTCTTGTCATCTGGGCAGCCCAGGACCTGTGCAGGCTTATGGCCTGGAGAGGCCGCTTTGGTGCTACTACTGCAGTAGTGTGAGTTCACCCCTGGGCGCAGTTCATCATCTCTCGAGACAGATGCAAACAACAACAACGCTTTGAGAATAATGCTTGTAGCAGTGGCAATGGCCACTAGGTGGTAGCATGCCCCAATAGGTGTTCCACCCCGCCTGTCTTGCAATTACAAATTGCAATTGGCAATTTATGAATATGGCCCTTTATTATAATTTTTAAATGAATATATTTATTCTCAAGACTGCTTTTTAGTACAGCTGGTCCAAACATATTCAGACAAAAAAGCTATAATTTTAAAAATTGTTTTTTGTATGTGATTTTCTGTATTATCTGTTGAGTGTTTAATGTGCTTAACATAAAAAACATTATTACTTACATAAAATAAAATTGGTTGTAGTTAATGTTTTGTTCTGACAAGATCAGCACCAGAATATTTTTCTTCTCAAAGTGCTTTGCAGTTCATAAAAACTACTAAGAACAAGTTTTTACATTCCTTTTCAAAGTGCCTTCTCTTCTCTGAAACTCCAGCATGTCAGGCTTTCTGTAAATTTTCTGTAAACAGAATTGAAGACCAATGACTCAAGTTGGTTGCATCTAAGAGTGTCCCTGAAGAAGAGTTTACATTCAAATGTGCTGGTCTCAATAAGTAGCCAAAAAAACTGAGATCAAGTCCTGTGTGGCTGGTTCCTGAACCTAGGATCTAGATTAGTTCCTTGTTCTAGATGGAATTGTACTCTCTCTGAACAAATAGGTTCATAGTCCAGGAGTACGCCTGGATCCATCTTTGTCCTTGTGGGTCGAACTGGTATTAGCTGCTGGGGAGAATTTTATCAGCTTCAGCAAGTATGTCAGCTTCAACTGCTCCAGGACATGGTTAACCTGGCCACAGTTGCTAGCCACTTGAGCCCTTGAAATTGAGTACTGCAATGCTCTGTGTGGGACATCCTTTAAAAGCTGGTCTGTAAGCTACAGCTGGTGCATAATGTATGTTTTTGAGCAAAGCAACCTATTGCCACCATGTAACATCCCTGTTAAAGGACATGCATTGGCTACTGATATACCACTGAGCCAGGTTTAAAATTTTGTTATTAGTAGTGCTATTTTTTCTAGAAAAAGAGGTACTAGAACTCACCCTTGTTCTCTTATAATGGCAATGGAGCCCACCTGAGAGGTGCCAGAATTGAGTTCCAGCCATTTCTGGCTGGGAAAAAAGGCCTGGTTATTAGTATATACAGTGCTTTTTTCTACAAAAATGTTTAGGGGTACTCTCATTTTCCTACTCATATTGAAATACTGCCCCTCAATGAGGCCAAACTTAGATTCACATAAGGCCCTAAACTTGGGACAAGGTTACTAAAGAGAGCATTTTCTTCCTTAAAAACATGCCCTGTCGCTGACATCACTTGAAGAGTGCCTTCTAGTTGTGCTGCATTCTCATGAAATCCCTCTTGGAGTAGGGCCTTTAATATGGCAGAACTTGCCACGTGGAATAATAATAATAATAATTTATTATTTATACCCTGCCCATCTAGCTGAGTTTTCTTTTTTTTTTAAAAAAAAAATTATTCATTTTTCAAACACATAATAAAAAACAAACACAACACAAAACAAAAACATACACAACATTAAACATATACCGACTTCCCCATACCTCCCTTTCGCTGCATCCTTATTCCACAATTCTTTAGCAACCCTTTAGTCAATTTATCTATTAGTTCCCTTTCATTAAATTTCCTTAAACTTATTAGTTACAGCTGTAATTCTCTACTTCTTACCCCTTGACATCTTAACACTCCTCAATATTACAACAGTTTTTAAGATATGTTTTAAATTTCTTCCAGTCCTCTTCCACTGTCTCTTTCCCCTGGTCTCGGATTCTGCCGGTCATCTCTGCTAGTCCCATGAAGTCTGTCACCTTTGTCTGCCATTCTTCCAGAGTAGGTAGTTCTTGCATCTTCCAATACTTTGCCAGAAGAATTCTTGCTGCTGTAGTAGCATACACGAAAAAAGTCCTATCCTTCTTTGGCACCAATTGGCCAACCATGCCAAGGAGAAAAGCCTCAGGTTTCTTAGGAAAAGTCCACTTAAGGACCTTCTTAATTTCATTATAGATCATTTCCCAAAAGGCTTTAATCTTTGGGCAGGTCCACCAAAGGTGGTAAAAGGTACCTTCAGTCTCATTACATTTCCAGCATTTATTATTGGGCAAATGGTAAATTTTTGCAAGCTTGACTGGGGTCATGTACCACCTGCAAATCATTTTCATTATGTTCTCTTTTAAGGCATTACATGCCTTGAACTTAACACCAGTGGTCCATAACTGTTCCCAGTCAGCAAACATAATGTCATGACCGATATCCTGTGCCCATTTAATCATAGCTGATTTCACCGTTTCATCCTGTGTATTTCATTTCAACAGCAAGTTATACATTCTAGACAAGTTCTTAGTATTGGGTTCTAACAGTTCTGTTTCTAACTTTGACCTCTCCTTCTGAAATCCTATTTTCCTGTCCTGCTTAAATGTCTCATTTATCTGATGGTAATGTATCCAGTCTCGAACTTTGAACTTTAGTTTCTCATAACTCTGAAGTTTAAGCTTCTCACCATCTTGTTCTAGGATTTCACAGTATTTTGGCCAATTAGAATCCATATTAAGTTTTTTCACCGCCTTAGCTTCCATTGGTGACAACCACCTGGGAGTTTTACTTTCCAACAAGTCTTTATATCGAATCCAAACATTGTATAATGCTTTCCTGACAATATGGTTTTTGAAACTTTTATACACCTTTACCTTGTCATACCATAAATATGCATGCCAACCGAAGTTATTATCATACCCTTCCAAATCCAAAATGTCTGTATCTTCAAGAAGTAGCCAGTGTTTCAACCAGCAAAAGACTGCTGATTCATAATAAAGTCTTAAGTCCGGCAGGGCAAAGCCCCCTCTATCTTTTGCATCAGTTAAAATTTTAAATTTTATTCTGGGCTTTTTGCCCTGCCAGACAAATTTGGATATGTCTTTCTGCCACTTCTTGAAGCAGTCCATCTTGTCCAAAATCTGTAACGTCTGAAACAAAAATAACATTCTAGGCAATACATTCATCTTAATGACAGCAATTCGGCCTAACAAGGAAAGTCTCAGTCTAGACCATATTTCTAAATCTTTCTTTACCTCTGTCCAACACTTTTCATAATTGTCTTTAAATAAATTCACATTCTTAGATGTTAAGTTCACCCCCAGATATTTCACTTTTTTTGTTATTTCCAACCAACCCTGTTTCACTCTGAAATCTCTCTCTTTCTTCCATTGTTAATTTTTTTTCCAGCACTTTCGTTTTCTGTTTGTTCAGTTTAAATCCTGCTACTTGACCAAATGTCTCAATTAATTCTAATACTCTTTTGGTACTAGTGTCTGGCTGTTGCAAAGTCAACACTAGGTCATCTGCAAATGCCCTTAACTTGTAATTTTTGGCTCCGACCTGAATACCTTTAACCAACTGGTCCCTTCTAATCATATTTAACAAAACCTCCAGGACTGATATAAAAAGCAAAGGGGATATTGGGCATCCCTGTCGTGTACCTTTTTCTATGGGTATTTCCTCCGTTACCATGTTGTTTACAATTAGTTTTGCTTTTTGTTTAAAGTATATTGCACCTATACCGTTTTCAAAACCTTGGCCTACCCCCATCCCTTGGAGATTCTTCTTCATAAAACTCCAGCAAATGTTGTCAAAGGCTTTCTCCGCATCCACAAAGATCAAAACAGCTTTCCTGTTAATGTCCACCTCTAATAACTCCAAAATGTCTATAATGTTCCTCACATTGTCTGACATCTGTCTCCCTGGGAGAAAGCCTGTCTGGTCCTTGTGAATCTCCCCTAACAGCACTCTCTTAAGTCTTTTTGCCAGAATGTCTGCAAAAATTTTGTAATCCACATTCAGTAAAGATATAGGGCGGTAGTTCCTGACCTGGTTCTTTTCAGTCTCTGTTTTCGGTATAAGTGAGATAAATGCCTCTTCCCACGATTCAGGAGCCTTTTTCCCCTCCAAAATTTCATTGCATACTTCCTTCAATGGTTGTATTAACCATTCCTTCAACGCTTTGTAGTATCTAGCGGTCAAACCATCTGGTCCTGGTGATTTCCCCAGTTGCATGTTCTGAATGGCACCCTCTATTTCTTGTTCTGTAATTTTCTCATTCAGGATCATTTTGCTTTGTTCTGAAATTTTTGGTAGTCCATATTTTTTGATAAATTCTTCTATTTCTTGTTCATTTACTGGCCCTTGTGCATACAATTTCTTAAAGAAGCTTTGAAAACAATTACTTATCTCATTCGGCTTGTGGATGATTTTTCCATCCACTTCAATACATGTCACAGTGTTCAATTTTTGCCTCTTTTTCAGTTGCCATGACAGAAGTTTCCCACATTTGTCTGCCGATTCAAAAGTTTTTTGTCTCATTTGCTTTATTTTCCATTCTATTTCTTGATTCATCAGTTCCATATATTGCATCTGATAGTATTTTATTTCTCTCAAAATCTCTTGGGACTTTGGTTTAGATCTCAGTCTCTTTTCTCCTTCTTTCATTTTTTCCAATTTTTTTTCTTTCTTCTCATTTTGTTTTTTCCTCTTTATGGAGTTCTGTTGAATTAGGAAACCACGCATCACGACCTTGCTAGCGTCCCAGATTGTTCTTTTCTCCACTTCTGTTCTCAAATTTATCTCAAAGTAATCTTTCAGTGTTTTTTGAGCCTTCTTATAAATCTCTTCATCTCTAAATAGGATGTCATTCATTCTCCATCTAAAGGATCCAGTTGTTGTTAGTTTCATCTCCATCTTTACCGCGTTATGGTCGGAGCAGGTTTTTGGGCAGATTTCTGTTTTT
Organism: Podarcis melisellensis; assembly: GCF_964234715.1. Lineage (NCBI taxonomy): Eukaryota > Metazoa > Chordata > Lepidosauria > Squamata > Lacertidae > Podarcis > Podarcis melisellensis. The sequence continues at coordinate 38,985,557 of NC_138538.1, forward strand.
TTAACTCTTGGCGCCAGGCTACTAGTAACCCAAATTTGGTCAATTCTTGTCCATGTCAATTTTGCTTCAGAGAAAAAAGTTCCCTCTCTCTCAAGAGGGTTCCTTGTTCTCCAAACAAGTTTTCCCAGCCATTCTGGGTGGCTCCCAATCAAGTGTTAAAAACAGTACAGCATTAAATATTAAAATATTAAATATTAAAAACTTCCCTGAACAGGGCTGCCTTCAGATGTCTTTTAAAGATAGGATAGTTGCTTATTTCCTTCACATCTGAAGGGAGGGTGTTCCACAGGGTGCCACAACCGAGAAGGCCCTCTATCTGGTTCCATGTAACCTCACTTCTCACAATGAGGGAACCATCAGAAGGCCTTCGGCGCTGGATAATGGGGGTGGAGACGCTCCTTCAGGTATACAGGACCGAGGCCATTTAGGGCTTTAAAGGTCAGCACCAACACTTTGAATTGTGCTCGGAAACGTACTGGGAGCCAATGCAGATTTCTCAGGACCGGTGTTATGTGGTCCCTGTGGCCACCTCCCAGTCACCAGTCTAGCTGCCACATTCTGGATTAATTGCAGTTTCCGGGTCACCTTCAAAGGTAGCCCCACGTAAAGGGCATTGCAGTAGTCCAAGCGGGAGATAACTAGAGCATGTACCACTCTGGTGAGACAATCCGTGGGAAGGTAGGGTCTTAGCCTGAGTAGCAGGTGGAGCTGGTAGACAGCCGGCCTGGACACAGAATTAACCTGCGCCTCCATGGACAGCTGTGAGTCCAAAATGTCTCCCAGGCTGCGACCTGGTCCTTCAGGGGCACAGTTACCCCATTCAGGACCAGGGAATCCCCCACACCCGCCTGCCCCCTGTCCCCCCAAAACAGTACTTCTGTCTTGTCAGGATTCAACCTCAATCTGTTAGGCGCCATCCATCCTCCAACCGCCTCCAGAAACTCACACAGGACCTTCACTGCCTTCCCCATTTGGAAATAAGGCACACACCAATGATTTTAAGGCTTTGGTGTATGCAAAATGCCTTTTGTTACCCAAGTACATTCAGAGCAGTGATAATGGTCATATATGCTGCTGGTCACTACGAAGCTGTACAGTTGTTTCTGGTGCTGTTTTTGAATTGGTTTCTTATGTATTGTATTTATTTATTTTTTTACTCTTTAGTACAGTGTTTCCCAACCGGTGTTCCGCGGCACACTAGTGTGCCGTGGAACTTTGCCTTGTGTTCCGTGGAGGCGGGCGAGTCGGGCAGTGAGAGGCGGGGCGGCGGCGGCGAGCACATGCGGTGCGGCGAGCGAGCGAGCTCCCACATCCCATTGCCGCTCGCTACTGGGCCTGCGCATCCGCTCGCTACTGGGCCTGCCCCAGGAGGTGGGGTTGCGGGCATCACGCCCTTCCCCACGTGAGCGGGGAATCCCATCCGCCCCCACGTGAGTGGGGAATCCCATCTCAGCCCCCGCGAGAGCAGGGGAATCCCATCCGGCCACGCCTCCTGGCCAGGCAATCGGCTGGCTGGAGGGGGCGTGGCTTGCCCTTTTTAGGGCCGGAGCGGAGGGGGCTCGCCCTCTCCGGCTAGCCCCATCGCCGCTCGCTACATCCTATCGCCGCTCGCTACTGGGCCTGCGCATGCTCGGCGAGCACACGCGGGGCGGCGAGCGAGCGAGCTCCCACATCCGACGGCACCAAGCAGGGGCCCTTGGCCGTGCTGGTGCCCACCGTGCCCGCCTCCGCCCAGGAGGGCGGCAAGCAGCCACCGCCACCACCACCCCCGCCGCTGCCCGGCAACCGCGCCGCCGCCCCCGGCTCCCCGCGGCAGGCTTCGTGCAGGCTTCGACGGGCGAGCTGCTCCGCTGCCTGGGGGACTTCGTGTGCCGCCGCTGCTACCACATCCCATCGCCGCTCGCTACTGGGCCTGCGCGATCGCGCCTTCGGGATTCCCTTCAGCAGGCATCAAGCAGCCTGCCTCCCTGCTTTTTCCAATTAAGGGAACCTCCACTCTCCTGCCCCTCCGTGTTTCTCACCCCAAAGCCTTGTGGGCAGCAGGAAGTGGGGCCGTCCTGCGCCGGGTGGCTGCTGACACGTCCCTTGGGCAGGAGAGGCATCCGGCTGGATGAAGGCAGCGACGCCGGGGGAACGAAACAGCACGGCAGGTCTGAGTTGGCGCCTGGAAGGACACAGACTGCTTCATGTCGCTGCATTCCACAGCTCCGAGGCTGGCAGGTGAGTGCGTGCACTCCTCTCTCTCATTTTATTTAATGTGCATTTTTGAAGCATGTGGAAATATCCTGCGTCATCAACCACTTTGGGGAAAGTGTGCGTGTGTGTGTTTGGGGCTAGATTTCATGCATGCCTTTTTTTTTAAGTTCTCTTCCTGCTTCATCCACATTCACCCCCCAAAAGGCCATTTTCTGTGTGCTGAATAAATTCTGCAACTCAAACGGCACGAGGTGCCAATGCATCGGGGCTGTGGAATTTATTCTGCTTGCAGAATTCTGCAACTCAACCGCATTTTGATGTTTAAATGTTGTATTTTAATCCTGTATTTATTTAATCCTGTATTTATTTGAATCCTATTAAAGAGAGTTACTTTATATATAGTCAATATAGGCAAAGAGTTAATTTTTTAAACATTTGCTAATGGTGGTGTGCCTCGAGATTTTTTTCATGAAACAGGTGTGCCTTTGCCCAAAAAAGGTTGGGAAACACTGCTTTAGTACACCACTGAAAGTTTTTTTAATCAAAGCAGCTTACAAGTTAAATAAATAAGATGCTTTCCTACATCTGGAGGAATCCTCCCTTCTTCTCCTGAGTTTTCTGTCTTGCGGGTCTCCCCCCCCCCGTAAATGGCAACCTCGTAAACATTGTTTTGCCAAATGATGACAACATACTATATGCTTGTTGTACATATTAATTTCTCCTCAGAACCTTGTCTTTTCCGTGAAGCCTTTGACTCAGCCACTTAGTTCCTATAACACCATAGCAGCAGTGGCTAACCCCCAGCAGTGACTAATCTACACGCTCACCCCATAATTTTTTCTAGCCCTCCCAAGACTCCTCCCCTCACAATTTTGGCAGTGGCAGCAAAAAGGGGAAACAAATTAAAGTAGACACAGCACTGGGGTGTGTGTGGAGTGGACAGCATCCTAATGAGCATACAGGTTTTCCCTGGTTATCAAACTGTTTCCTCCTTTCACAGAACTTTAAGAGTTGGGATTTCAAAGGAATCACAACATTTGCTACAGGACATCCTAAAGGTATCTCAGTTGGGAGCCATGAAAGTTTTACAATGAACTTTATTCATATTAACGAACTTTATCAAAAATATATGAAATGACCCAGACCATCATTCCACAGGGGAAATTAGATATTGCACACCAATGCATGTAATAAAGCCCTAGCAGTATTTTAATAAATAGAGGCCCCAGAAGGCTATAATTTTGAGCAGAAGGGGTAAAATGGATAACTCTTCCCCGCTGATCATTTCCCCCTACAAGATTTTCCCCCAAAGCAGCTTTCTCTCTCAGGTGCTTCCAGATATAATTTCAAAGTTGATGAGATGCAAGTAGTCTGTATCTCTTTAAGGCATACTCACAGTGATGAAATCTTGGGCATTGAGCAATTCTCCATTTGGAAACATTTGACACTTCCTTGTTCAATATGTTCTCTACCATGGCCTTGACTTACACAATCTTGGAGCAATAGATTGTTATCGAAAAGATCTTTTCCCACCTATTCTTCCTGCAGGGAGGAGACTCTGAAAACCACTTTTCAAGGCAACTGGCAAACACATTATTCAAGAAGCCTGAAGCGAAAATCTGGAGTTGCCCACCTGTCGTGTAAGGAGGAATAAGTGAATGTTGTTGAAGGAAAACAAAACTCTTAATTCCTTTCTTAATAAATGGTGAAGTCAACAAGCATCTTGGAAATGATTACTTCTTATTGAAGTGCAATTTCCTTTATGCATTTTTTGTCCCTTTCTCTGAAACTTGTTTAACTATTTGTTAACAGCACGCACAATGCTGGCACTCTCTTCCAGGACAAGTTTTTACATACATTCACATTGTAAGCCGTTTACTCTTTGCTACGTGTGCAAAGCTGTTTGGTCTGCTGTGCACCTGATTTCCAAGCATGCTGGAGAATGTTTTGGACAAGCTGGGCCTTTCGAAATGGGAGGGGCTCCACTTAAACCAGAATGGAGCCAGACTGTTGGCACTTTCAAGAAGGTAACACAGCAGCTTTTGAAACAATTACTGGGGAAAGCAAGCAGGAACTGAGGAGCTGACTGTTTAATTATCTGTTGTAGGACCTCTCCTGGTATCATTGTCAAGCTAACTGGTTGGTAGTTACTTGGGTTTTCTTCTCCCCTCCCTTTTTGAAGATGGGGAGAACATTTGCCCACCTCCAGCCTGCAGGGAACTCACCTGTTCTCCAAGAGTTCTCGAAGATTATTGGCAGAAGTTATGAGGTTACATCCTCAGCATTTTTCGTACCCTTGGGTGCAGCTCACCAGGCTCTGGAGATTTGAATTCATTTAACGTAGCTAGGTCTTTTCTTACCATCTCTTTCCCTATCTTGGATTGCAGCTCCATCCATTTATTCTGTTATCTCCAGGTTGGGCTTTTGTTTTGGGTGAAGAGAGAGGCAAAGTAGGTGTTAAGCAGTTCTGCTTTCTCTCTGTCACACAATAGCATTTCTCCATCTTCTCCATGCAGAGGATCTACTACTTGCTTGTTCTTCTTCCTCTTGCTTTGAAAGAAACCTTTTTTAAAACCTCTTTGGCAAGCCTGAGCTCATTCTGATCTTTGGCCTGCCTCTCCTTCTCCCTGCAACTGATTCTTCCTATGTGGTTTTGATGCCTCCCAATCTTCTTTCTTGTTGGAGTTGTCTGCCTTTGTACCTTCAATATTTTGCCTTTAAGAAAACCCCCCTCCATTTTGGACTCCCTTCTCTTTCAGTATTTTTGAGGTGCCATGAGTTCCTTCTTCCTGTGCTAAACAGTGACAAATTCTGTGTTTTTTGCATACTATTCCTGTCGGTAACAAGCTAGAAAGCAACCAAACAAAAACCTTCCTAGTTTGGAGTCACCATTAGCCGTGTTTGCTTTTGCATTCACATTGAAGCTCTCCGACACAGTTCCATCCTGAATAAGAAAAACGTGAAGATTTTTTAATCCCATGAACATTAAAACTGGACAGTTACCAGAAACATCAAAGACAAGCGCTCTTGCAACATGCTCTCTGCAGCCTGTGATACTCCCTCTCCCAATATTCTCACCATAAGAGTCCAACTGGCTCTGGAAAAAAATCACAGTTAAATTTGAAACCAGTACAAATTAGGCTTTCTTTCTTTCTTTCTTTCTTTCTTTCTTTCTTTCTTTCTTTCTTTCTTTCTTTCTTTCTTTCTTTCTTTCTTTCTTTCTTTCTTTCTTTCTTTCTTTCACCAAAGCTCTGATATAGCAAATACAACAATATATTCTATTAGAAAACCAGCCAGTTTTTTATGGTTTTTGCTATTAAAAAACCGCTCATTGAATGATCCAGTATCCACCGAACCAGGGAATTATGTGAACCAAGGAATATGCTGCAGCCGTGTTGGTCTGCCATAGTCGAAACAAAATAAAAAAATTCCTTCCCGTAGCACCTTAGAGACCAACTAAGTTTGTTATTGGTATGAGCTTTCGTGTGCATGCATACTTCATCAGATACTTCTTCTTTCCCCTAGAGTATTTATCACTCACTTGGTATAGTGCATCAGGATGTTTATGTTGGTAGCCTGTTCCATACTAGCATTTTCTGTGTTTGCCGACTACTTTTTAAAAAATCTGATTTGTGCTGCCTTTACCAACTTCTAATATATTTGCATTACCAATTTTGACAGGCAAAGCATTCCCAAGACTTAAAGGGAGAAATGGGCAGTGACATACTTGTCCCCCCCCCCCACTATTTCCAAGTTGCCATTGTATGTTTTGCAACCAATCCTTTCCACATTGGGCAGCACATATAATATGCAAATCTATGACCCCAGTCTTTATCAATTACTCTAGGAGTACTGCAGATTCTACTTTTCATTTCTAAGAATATAGATTGCTGCAAAATGATAATTTCCTGAAAGAAACTGACACCCAGACACCTTTCACTGCTAGTTGTGTGTGTGTGTGTTTATTCTTAGAAACTGTATCTATGTTAATACTGCAACTGAATATATATATATATATATATATATATATATATATATATATATATATATATAAAAAATATTGTGAGATCTCCATGATCAGGACCATCAGAACACAGCTGTCTTCCCGTGGTAAGCCTGAGGTTGTCCAGGGGGGTGGGAGAAAGTAACAATGACTGTTTTTAATTTTGTGTTATGACACGCCCCCCCCCCCATGGCAGTCATTTTGTGATTGGTGCCCACAGCACTTTCTCAATATTCAAAACGTGCTCACTGGCCCAGTGGTTATTGAAAATTCTCTGGTGGGCTGTGGACTTTCCTCCCGTCTGCTGAAAAGAAAGGTGATTGGCTCTCCTGCCTTTGTTTTTCCAAGGGCTTTCCAGAAAAACACTCCCTTTCATCCACTGCATAGAGGTTCTCTAATGCTCCAGTCTTCTCAGCTCAATCATACCTGCTTCCAAGAAAACACAGACAGGAAATTAGGGGTGATGTGAAGAAATGCCTGTGAACAGGAGCTCTCTTCCAGCAGGTATGTTGCAACTCTGTGCTAGACATGCCTATAGAGTTTTATTCAGATGATTAGCAAAGGCTCATTAGAATCACCACAGAAGACACCTGCCTGAGGCATTGGTTTGTGCAGATGAAAAATCCCCAATCACAGGTGATTTGTTTGTGGCTGGTGGATCAATTATCACACTTTCTGCTACATCCCTGGGATGTATGGGTGATAGGGGAGGGGTAGGACTTCTGATGGGGGACACATTGTGTTTCTTCTGGGGTAGTTTCTTCACCTTTGGAGCTCTCACCTGCAGCTCCTAGAAGCTGTCAACAAGCAACAGCAGCCACACCCCAGGAATGGCTTTAGCTGGCCGGCTAAACCAGGTGAAGGTAGCCGAGGGATCTAAAACCCTTGGTGAATTGGGGACTTCCACTGCATGTGGTGGCTCCCTACTTGTGGATTGTTGCCCCAGGGAGGCTCACCTGGCACCTTCATTACATACCTTTAGGTTTCAGGTGAAAATGTATCTCTATAACCAGGCCTTGGGTTGATTAATTTTTATTTTATTTTTTATTGAATGTACTTAATATCATAACATGATATGATATGTGGTCTTTTGGGGAAAAAGATTACAAAACAATGTCAATTCAAAATACAAAACAATTCACCATACACTCCTACATATATACACATATATACAGATAAGACTTCCCACCCGCCCCCAGTGCTTTTACCTTTTCTATTTTCCTGTTGTACAAAACTTAACGTTATACTAATTATACTGTCTTAAAGTTTCCTAGTAATTTTTAGAACCTTTTCATTCATATATACAAAAATCATTCAAATGCTGTCCAAGAAGCCACCCCACTGCTATATTTCTTTAAGTAGTTCTTGAACATGTCCCATTTTTGAATAAATTTTTGGTTAACATTACCTCTCATGGGCTGATTAACATTTGGTGGTTTTTTAAAATGTATTTGTGGGAGGAGACTTATTGGTTCATTTTTGTTTTATTATGTATTTTGTGTTCTCAGTTTGTATTTTTATGTTGTGAACCACACTGTGATCTTTGGATTAAGAGTGGTATACAGATTTCATAAATAATGATAATGATAATGATAATGATAATACTCAGACGAGGACAAGTCCTCTATCTCTTCTTGTCAGTCGGCTGCAAGTCTGTACACATATGAATTTAGTCAGCAAACAATGTGTTTTGCCAGGTTTCACCTGTCTGAGAGTAAGTCCCATTGACTTACTACTAGGGATAGATAAATCTGACAATTGTGCTTTTTCTCATGTTCACATTCCCCAGTCAAATTCCATTCTTCACATTTACAATTTGTCATGGGGGGGGGGCATGGAATCCTCAAGAAAATTCATCAAAACTCTAGATTGCAATTCTCCTCATAAACACATTTTTGTGTTGGTTATAAATAATACACACATTTTTGTAAGTGCCTTTTCTCTACTAGAAAGATGTTTAGTGCTATTTTCACTAATATGTATTTATATGCACATTTTCCCCCAGTATATGAGAATTTCATCACAAAATTCAGAGAACTGTGAATTTTTAATGATAGCTGCATTCTGGTTTGCATATTGGTTTGAAAAGTGTGAATTGGGTGGTTTCTCATTTAAATGCAAACAAAATCTGATTTCTTCTCCATTCTGGCTCACTATTTATGCCATTGGTTGCTCTGAAATGTGTATTTTTTCTGTTGGGCTGCTACATACAGTGTGTCTTTCTTAATAGCCTATCAAAAATGTGTTTCTGCAAATTTGGCTATTAAAATTTTAGCAATTTTTTTACACCCCTTGGGCTCCACTTTTCACTATCTGCCCTACCCAGGGCCCCACCAGCCCAAATAGACACCTGTCACTACTGCTTCTCCTGGGACATGAGAGAGCCATTACTCAAAGCAGCTGTACCTTTGTGAAATTCAGGAATAAATAGGTCTATTCCATTTGGGAGATGCTTATCATCTGCCATAGGTCACTGCAGCGTGTGGTTGATTCTCAGTTTAAGGATAACAAGGATGCCAGCCATGGTGACATTTCTGTTAAAGCTGAAGGGTTTTCTCTCTCCCATCCAGCTAGCTACACCTTGAATACACCAGGAACTTACATTGTCATGTGTGAATTGGGACTGTGCTGAATGTTCAACCATTTCTAATTTCAGTGTAAGTGCAGTGCCATCAGGGGCCAAAATATTTGTGAAAACCCTTCATGATTTGAATTCTCACTTTCAGCAGCACAGTATATTGTTTGTGAGTGCTACATGCCTGGTGTAAATAAACCATATATTATAAATACAGTTACAGATAGGTAGCCGTGTTGGTCTGCCATAGTCAAAACAAAAAAAATCCTTCCAGTAGCACCTTAAAGACCAACTAAGTTAGTTCTTGGTATGAGCTTTCGTGTGCATGTATCTGAAGAAGTGTGCATGCACACGAAAGCTCATACCAAGAACTAACTTAGTTGGTCTTTAAGGTGCTACTGGAAGGAATTTTTTTCATATATTATAAAGACACCACAGTCTCTGCTGTGCCTCATTGTCCAAAAGGAAACACAGGCTCTGATAAGCATGCCTGGTACCACTGGAATCTCACACAACTTAGAGATTGGCATATTGCGTAACACTATTAAAAAACCCAATAAAGTAGTCTTTGCATTCTGTCCCTTGACTGCTCAGATATGGTTTCTAGGAAGGCTTCAGTACTGGCATTTCTGGTTAAAGACAACTGTTTGTATTCAAAGAACTATGCAAAATTAATTTTTGTAACTGAGGAAAGTTTGAAAAGCAATTTCTAGCATAGCATGAGGGTCAGCTGATGTGTGTACGCTCAGCATTCCCACTGCGTAAAACCCCCTCAGAATCAAAGAATCATGGAATTGTAGAGTTTGGAAGGAATCCTGAGGGTCATCTAGTCTAACCTTCTGTAATGTATGAATCTCAACTAAAGCATCCATCACAAGTGGCCACCGAACCTCTGCTTTAAAACCTTCAAGGAAGGAGAGTCTGCAACCTCCCGAGGGAGACCGTTCCACTATCAAACAGTCTTACTGTCAGAAAGTTAGTTGGAATCTCCTTTTTTGTAACTTGAATCTGTTGGTTCAAATCCTACCCTCCAGAGCAGGAGAAAACAAGCTTGTTCCATCTTTGTGTGGCAGCCCTTTAGATATTTGAAGATGACTATCATGTCTCTTTTCCAGGCTAAGCAAACTCAACTCCCTCAATCGTTCCTCTTAAGGTTTCCAGACCCTTGACCATCATGGTAGCCCCCCCTCTGAACATGTTCTAGCTTTACATATCCCTCTTACATTGTGACACCCGGAATTGGACACAATAATCCAGGTGTGGTCTGACCAAGGCAGAATAGAGCAGAACTATCACTTCCCTTGAATTGGACACTATCCTTCTGTTCATGCAGCCTAAAACAGCATTAGTTTTTTTTGGGGGGGGGTTGTTTTTTGCTGCTGTGTCACACTGTTGAATCAGGTTAAATTTGTAGTCTACTAAGACCCCTAGATCCTTTTCACATGTACTACTGACAAGCCAGGTGTTCCCCATCCTATATTTGTACAGCTGGTTATTCCTGCCTAAGTGTAGCACCTTATGTTGGTCCCTATTGAAATTCATTTTGTTAGTTTGGGCTCAACTCTCCAATCTGCTAAGGTCATTTTGAATCTCAATTCTGTCTTCTGTGGCTTTTGCTCCCCCTACAAGTTTGGTGTCATCTGCTAATTTGATGAACACCCCTTCAATTCCTTTGTCCACGTCATTTATAAAGATGTTGAACAACAATGGGCCCAGGACGGGCATCCCATTTTTCATTTTTTCCCTTGTATATACCAAAGTAGCTCTTTTGGATGTTGATGTGAGCAAAAAACAACGAGTCCTGCAGCACATTCAATGCTAACACACTTAAATTATGGCACAAGCTTTTGTGGACTAGAATCCCTTACTTCTGATGCATGAAGCATTATATAAGGAAGTGGGCTCTAGTTCATGAAAGCAGTAAGCCACAACAAATGTGATAGGATACACTTCTAACAGTGTCTTCTCATAAATAGGTTATATGGGATTAGGACTGCAGCTTTAGTCTTGAAGGTGCTATGACAATTGGGCCCTTGGACAATTTCCTATGACAGTTGTCCCCTCTGGAAGTTTTTACCATGAAAGGCTTATAAGCACTCATGATAACACCCCCCCCACCCCCAAAAAATCCCCTCGTCCCTGAAGGCCTGGGTTGTATAGCTAGAGTGAATGGTGTGATATCTGATACCATCAATATGTTCAAACCTTATGGTTATGTGTTTGTGAGAATGTGCAAGGCAGAGTTTCACAGGAATTCTGCAAGGCAGCAATAAATAAAGTACATGATCCTAAGCCACGTACATTTCCCAGTACTGCTTAAACCCTGCAGCTATAAACTCCTACACTTACTCTCATGGCAGTACAAATAAATAGCACAAAGCAATATTGATTTCATCTGCTACGTATTACATGGGGTGCAGTTGTCCCTAGCTCTCAGAGCCAGCACAATTAAAGTATGTTGCAAAGCCTCAATCAATCACGTTTTGAGCAATTTGAAGTTTCACTCTGCTACTGTTCATTCTGGATGTGCCATTATGTAAACTGTCAGAACAAAAACTTAATGGGATTATGATTTCACCACGACGGCTGCTCCCCCCCCCCCTTTCAAGCCTGAAATCTGCTTCACCAATAAATTTGTCTCGATTTCTGCTAAGGGTTGCCAACTTTTCTGACTTGGCTGTGTTGCCTTCAATTGCTGCCTGCCAAAGACATTTAGCACGTGAAGCTGTTTCTGGCATTGAGATCACAGTTGGCAGAGTGGCATCTGAAGTGTCTGCATCCCCCGTTGCTGTGAGAAGCAGGCCAGAAATAAAAGGAAAAAGAGAAATGGTATTCCCATTTCTACCCATGGAGTCAGCTGCCAGTTCCTACATCATAAAGCCAGAAATATCGCTAGGACTTGTTTTTCCAGGTTTGGAACTCTGAGCCCTGGGAGCTTGTAATGCGCACCTCCAATACAAAATGAGCATTGCAATGGCCTTTCCCTTTCCTACCCACCCCACCCACAAACTCTGACCCACCAACAATTCTCCAACCCCCCTCCTTGCCACCCAGATGTCCAATCACTTGTATGCTGTTATTGTGATGGCAAGCAGGAATAATTAATTCCATCATACACATTTAGGCACTAGGCAAAAATGTTCCTTTTTAACCAGGCCTTTGGTTGATCTTATTGACATCCAACACCCTTTTAGAATGTGGGTTTTTGGTGCAGGGTGGGGGAGGTTATTGGGTTTCTGCTTTTGGTTTGATTTTATATGTTGTGGTCTTGTTGTGAACTGCCCTGAGACCTCTGGGTATAGGGTGGTGTATAAGTTAAATAAATAATAATAAAAATAAATAATAATAATAGCCTCTGGAAAATGTAATTTTCCTGAGAGTTAGCGTAACTATCTTCCTTCCTCCTTGCTATCACCAGTTTTCAGTATTTAGCCCAGATTTATTAAAAGTTATGGGTTATTAATGTAAAGTTATGGGTTATTAATGCCTATATGCATCTGCATATTTGGTATGAGAGAATCAGAGCTGTCAGGGATTTGCTTGAGAGGGATCCTGTACCTTTGACAACAATATGTGTGTTGAGTACAAGCAGAAATTCAACAGATGAAGCTTTTCCTGGCATGCACATGCTATAGTGCAGGGGTGGCTAACCTTTGGCCCTCTTGATACTGTTGGACTCCAATTCCCATCAGCCTCAGGGTGGGATGATGCAAGTTGTCCACAATATGTGGCAGGTACAGGTTCCCCACAACTGCTATAGTAGGAAAAGTGTCATATGCTGAACTTCTGCTTGATATGCTGCTGTTAAAGGCACAGAACCCAGCCAGAAACAAAACATGGCAACCCCAAATAAAATAAAATAAAATTGTAGATAACCTTTCCAGAGTTACTCTTGAGAGAAGCCAAATGCCTCAGACCTTATAACAGTGTGTTTTCAGAAGGTTGATAGACACAGGGGATTAAGGAAGCAAAGTTTTCCTCACCACTTCTCTCCGTGTCAGGATTTTAATTTTTTTGCATTGTCAGCCTGTTTTCAAATGAACTCAGCAATTATTTTTATTTTTCAGAGGTGTTAAGATAAAAGTCATGTCATTAAATCCAGCATTTCCTCAGTGGCAGCTCCATAATGCATCTCCTTCTTTGTAGGATGACGATTCGTCCTTCTGTGAGAGCAAAGCTCTTAATTGCTAGACAAAGTTGTCTCTCTACAGTCTAGTCAAACCTGAGGTTTTGGTATTTGCAAAAGTATTTAAATTTAGCCAATTGATTCATTGGGTCATTAGTTAAAAGAAAGGTGATTAAGCAATTAAAATTGTATCAGCAGTTTGAGCTGCACATCCGAGGAAACACATATCTCATAGTGTGCAGCCATTCCTACGAATGGTTTATTTGGGAATGGTTTTCTCAAGAGCCTTGGTTCCCTTTCATGCCCAGGTTCAAGGAAAGAAACAAGCTACAGAAAGGGATAGAGAACATTTTCCATCCCAAGGGCCACATTCATTCATAGAGACCCTGCCATGGGCCACACACCAGTTGTGGGCAGGGCCAGAGACAAAAGTGTGTAGAGAAACAGCTGTGGCTCTTATCTTCTTACTGTATGCTGCATTCCAGCCAAGCAAAAGTCAATGATTTTTTTATTATTATTTTTACTTATGCCCACAATGTACACCCACATCTCTTCATCCTTCATTCAGGCAAGGAAGAGACATTATCTCAGTCAAGGGCACATTCCATTCAGTCAAAAATCCTCATGGAGGACATGGAGCATAACTAGGGAGGGGTGGGTTGTAACCTGAGAAGGGACATGACCTAGCCAGAGTCCTGAGGATTGGAGACAGAGGCCTGGGGGGCTGCAGTCAGTCACAAAATCCAAGGCTCCCACTCTTGCTAGTACTGTCTACTAAAGCCTGTCAGTAGATTTTTCAAAACCAATCCAGTGGATAAAGATTTGGTGACTCCACAATGATAAGCCTGGAACAATACTTTTAAAAAACATATATTAAAAAGTGGGACCTGCGACAAGCTGTGCCATCTATCCAACCACCCAGCCAGTCATATAAAATGTCAGACGCTTAAGGAAGTCAACTCACGCTCCTCTTTCCTTCCTGCATTTCTTATATCCTTCCTCCCCAACCGACATTCAACATTCCATGGCTTAAAGGGCTTTTTTGGTTGGTTTGTTTTTTGTGTGGGTGGTAACCTCTTTTGGTGGCTTTAAAATAATATTTCTTCTTCTGCAAACCCTGGGATTTTCCCAAGCAGGATAATAACTTGCTCTTGCTTCTCAGTAGCACCATATTGGTTCTGTTTCTATCAGGATTGGGGCACTGAGTTCGCTGTTATATTGATTCATTTTCAAAGTACTCAATACCACTAAGCAGGGAGTGAAGGGCTTATCAATGACTTATGATTTACAATCTGCTGCTGTTGCGTTTGTACACCATTGGCACTGATTGATATAATATTAGTCATAAGATTTTCCAAGACTAGGTTAACCCCCCCTTTTTCCGGCTGCATGACAGGCAGAATTTTAGCTGGTGAAGCTTTCCCAATAGCTTGGGGGGGGGGGCTGGACCCCCTTCTATTAAATTTCTGCCTCCCATGCATTTCTTAAAGACATAGGATTAGGAACAGTGCCAAAAGTCGGTGACATCTCAAGCCAAGAACTTCTCATTCTATCTGTGTGTCTCGTTGCAAGAAGGCTGAGTACAGCCAAATACTTAATTTCTTTTCTCGGTAGTTCATTTCTTTATTACAGCCTGCAGCATATAGCTGGGAGGCAACTGCAGGGTTCGACCAAAAAGCTCGTTACAAGATAAAGGTAACACAAATAAAATCAGGGTGTTACTAATTTCGGATGTTGTAAAACTTTATCATATAAATATATCACTACAGAGGACTTTATGATCACAGGGCAGAGATACAATGATAACATGAAAGCATGGGCATAAACATAGCAGGGATGGGAGATAGTTGTCTGAGCTGCCTTACAATAGGGATAGTGACAACATGTAGCAGGCATAGAAACTAAATAAGTGTTGCCTGTTGCCATTCTTAAGTCCCTATGTGCATAAAGCCCTCTGTGTTTCTTTTTGGGGAGAAAGAAAGGAAAGCTAAGAAAGGAAACTCAGTGTTAGCATAGGACTTTAGGGCAGACATACAGGGTCCCACTCAGCAAACTGAGCAGGATAGCTCCCAAATGCAGAAGGTTTGGTTTACTACACTGAAAAAACACTTACTTCTATCTCAAGAGCCTCTTCCCACGGCCATTTAACCCAGAGATTAAAGTATCTAATGACACCAAGACTACTGAGAATCTGGCAAATTCCCCCCCCCCCTTTCCTTCCTTCTTCCGCTTAGTCCATACCCTCCAACATTTCTCCAATGAAAATAGGGACATCCCATTCCATAATGATAATTTTACTATTTATACCCCAAACATCTTATTGGGTTCTCCCAGCTACTCTGGGCAGCTTCCAACTTATATTAAAACACAATAAAACATTAAACGTTTAAAAAACTTCCCTATAGAGGATTGCCTTCAGGTAACTCCATACCCTCCAACATTTCTCCAATGAAAATAGGAACATCCTAAGGAAAAGTGGGATATTTGGGGATCAAATCAGAAACCGGGACAGCTTCAACAAATCAGGGATGTTCTTGGAAAATGGGGACACTTGGAAGGTCTGTTAGCCCAATGGGCTAGCATAGATGGGATAGCAAGTACACCAGAGCCTAGTCTTTAAAAGATAAGATCATGCAACACCAGCCTCATCCAAAAAATACATACACAGGCCCCAGTACAGGTGCTAGAAGTTTGGGGGCTAGAAGTGTTAGTGCAATAGCTTCAGTGGCACAGTTTAACTTAAATCTAAGTACTTTGCCTTAACTGGTTTGTGGATTGTCGTGTAAGAAACCTTCACATTTTGATTAGGCCCACTAGGGACCGTTATTAATGGATTGAACCTTTAAAAAGGGACATATCAAACACACATAGATGTTCAGACCTGTTAAGACAACATATTTGTTTTGACTGAAAGAGAAGGAAAGAAATAAGGGAATCTGGAATGGTGGGTCCTTCCTCCATAATATTCAAAGGGAATGTGCATATGCACAAGTCCTGTTTGGAAGCTATGATGACTATACCGCATGAAATACCCCATGCACACTCAGGGCAAATATACACTATACATTTAAAGCACATCTAATGCACACTTGAAGCACACAACTTCCCTCAAAGAAACTTAGGAACAACAGCCCCCCCCCCGAACTATAATTCCCATCACCCTTAGGAAACTATAGTTTCCCAGATTCTTTGGGGAAAGTAAATGCACTTTTAATGTGCAGTGGATGTGCACATTAAATATATGGTGTGGATCTGCGTTCAGTCAACACAAGTGTGCTATCCAAACAGGACTAAATATGGGTGAAAGGCATTCAAATCCTCTGAAGAACACTCTACCTTGATTCCTAAGCACCAGAGTCTTTTCATAATTTTTTTTAAAATAACCTTAACCTCAAGGTTTTTTACATCTTTGCTAATTGGACCATGTTGTGGTGAATATCTAAATCTATCACTTAGATCAGGGATGAGGAACCTGTGGCCCTCCAGACATTATTCCTATCACCCCTGACCATTGGCCCTGCTGGCTGGGGCTGATGGGAGTTGGAGCTCAACATTTGGAGGACCTCAGGTTCCCCGTTCCTGAGTTAGATCTTCTGAATGCCTGGACCATTTCACAGAACTGAAAACAGATTGTTTTCCCACAGGACTGACTTCATATTATATGCATTCTCTAACCTCATATATCTTCCCCCACAAAAAACATGAGATATAGATGAGAGGTTACTCCATAAAATATGTAGCATTTGCAGATGGGCCCACTGAAATTGCCATTTTGGCACACATTTATCATGGATATATAAGGCTAGTAGTCCTGTGTCAAGCTAATCTGGAAATAAAGTTGGCAGTGTAAACAAATATTGTGCTGAAAGGCATGTATCAAGAGTACTTGATGTATTTTCTACATCTGTGTGGGGGTGGCATCTTTACTATATGCCAGTCATCTCAGTGAGAAATGTGTGCACTGTTCTAGGAAATCTGTTTTGGCTGAGTAAGCTTGTACATAATCAGGCGAGAAATCCAAAGGGGATTACTAAGCATTTCATTATCTTCACTTATCAGTATATAAGTGGAAGACAATCTCAAGGACAGGTACACAATGATTACCAATAAACAGGGAAGGCATCTCAAAACACGGTAAGATATTTCTATGATCTGTTTTCATGCACTTTCACAATACTTGTAAGTGTGAATTTATCCACTCTACAAGATAATAGATATATCAGATAGAAAGACAGTATCCGATACAGCATTTAGACAGACAGATAGATAGATGATAGATAGCTATCTGAAATATATGCATCTTGTTGTATGTTAATTAGATTATTCACTGTAAAGGGTCATTTTATAAAGTGATTTTAATTCTTCAAAATTTAAGAGCATTCTCCCCCCACACCAAAAAAAGAAAAAAAAAAGAAATTCATTTCTGATCTTCTATGTCCATTTTTGTCTTTTCTTTTGTATACTTTCAAAAAATATCAGATACTAAAATGGTGAAGAGACGTTCCATGTAGTGAACACTATTATGTACATCAGGGACCCCTCTTTAGGCTGCAGCTCCCTGACATGTATCTTAACTTGTATAAGCATGTTCACTTGTCCTTCACACTGGACAAACATGCCATAGGAAACACTGGTACACTACCAGGGTACCTGTGGCAAACACAATCACCATGGAAAGTGTGGTGTTGTGGTGTGTGTTGAGGGCTTCATCCAAATTTGACTGGAAAATGGACATTGATGTGCATGAAGACGCTAAACATTAATATGTTTATTGAGAACTACCAACTGATTCATTTCAGTGGGACCCTTTTTATGTTATCTTTCCTTTTCTTTACCTCAGAAAAAAACTTGATACTGTTTTTCATGTTTCCTGTTTCTATTTCTTTCTGCTTTTGAGACCTGAAACCCTTATTGCAAGCAGCTCAGAGGAGGTTGTGCTGTAATAATCCAGGAGGTCCTTAAACATAAAATAAACTTTATTAACTCTTTACTGAATGAGGAATCTTGTAAAAAGGAAGCCATATAGCTTCTCTATTGCTGAATCATTCCAGACTCCTCTGATTCACTTAAGCACAACCCACTTCTTATCCTCACAACAACCCTGAGAGGTAGGCTAGATGGTGATTCGTCATCTAGCAGTAAGCTATGTGGCTGAGCAAGGCTTGGGTCTGAATGGCTTTCAAGTGAGAGAGATGCAAGTACTGGAACAAGAGATGGGGAAATATACAGGTCTTGCAAGCTATTTACCATACATTCCGGCTCATCATATAGAAAAGGTTGGTGTATACATACTACTGAACAGAATTATGTAGATGAGCCCCACTGTCCAACAAGCATCTTGCAGACCTGTTAAAAGACCAGCATGTACCTGTACAAGTAGGGCTGCCTCACAGGTCTTTTATTTCCCATTAATAGCTCTCCTGGCTGAATAGTGAATGTTTCCTACCCAGTGCTGAAATGGAGGGTGGCTACATTCTCTTTCTTCTGCACACAGCCTTTCTGCTGTGTTTGATCCCTACCAGCAGCCTCAAACAACTCCACTTTGGGCACTGCATGGTATCTGTGGATATGTATGAAATGCGGAAGGGATTTGGAGACATCAAGGAAATGACTGTGAGTATTGGTGGAAGGATGCTTCATACGTGTTTGGAATTGCAATGAATTTTTGTACGGGAAGCTTAGTCACAGAGACAAATCTTGATGCATCAATTTGTATTACTGAACCTTTTGGGTTTCTTCTTCTTCAGCAGTCTCAAGATCAGCACACAAGCATCCGCCTCTTACATGGATCACATTCTCTTCAAAATACAAAGGTATCTCCCCCTAAGCCATTCAGTGATTAAACTGGGGGTGGGAGGAAGAAGACTGTGTGTGTGTGTGTGTGTGTGTGTGTGTGTGTGTGTGTGTGAGAGAGAGAGAGAGAGAGAGAGAGAGAGAGAGAGAGAGAGAGAGAGAGAGAGAGATTTGGCAGACTTTTCAGATTTTCTTGTAAATCTTTGTCCTTGGAAACCTGTTGGTATAAGATTTATTCCCTTGCACATTCTGTTCTCTCATTTGGAGAAGTGCTCATATTCCAACAAAATATTAATCTTAAAAGATGGAGGGGAAAATAACCCCTGTTGAACTCAGTAGAGGGATACAATTGGACTGAAAATCTTTCTTTATTCAGAATGTGTCTCCTTTGTGTGCCCTAATATCTATGTCTTTTGTTGGTGATGACGTATATGCATCTCATATGTTCACACATATGGATTCTAATATATCGTTGTCCCGTTTACACAATAATGCCAAAGTTGGCAATAGTTCTGTAATCAAAGCTAACAAAGTCATACTGTGGTACCTCAGGTTAAGTACTTAATTCATTCTGGAGGTCCGTTCTTAACCTGAAACTGTTCTTAACCTGAAGCACCACTTTAGCTAATGGGGCCTCCTGCTGCCGCCATGCTGCTGGAGCACGATTTTTGTTCTCATCCTGAAGCAAAGTTCTTAACCAGAGGTACTATTTCTGGATAAGTGGAGTCTGTAACCTGAAGTGTATGTAACCTGAGGTACCACTGTATAAGTAATCAGGGACTCAAGGATTGCCGCTTGATTAGACTCCAAAAAGGGTTTTCTAAGATTCTGTCCTGTGAATTTTCACACTGATTATTAGTCACATATTCTCTGAATATATGCATTCCAATATTTGCTTTATTTTATATTGGTATTTTATTTTATAATTGCATTTAATATTTAATTAGATTTCAGGATTAGATTTTTGACAGGTCATGGCTGACATTCAGTGGAGTTTATATTAAGAGTATTTGTTACTTGATATATATGCAGTATTTGAAAGGTGACATGAAATTTAAGGTGATAACTGTTTAAGATGTTTCATATATGATAACTGAGAAAATCAAAATGATTGTTAATTGTCAATAAGCTTCTGATTTGATTTGAACTGTAATGCATTATTCAATGAAATGTTGCCTATTCTAATGAGTTATCCTGATTTGCTTTAGTCTGAAGACAGGTGTTGCTTTTTTCATTACTTGTTGAAATTCTACCTGGTTAATGTCTTCAATCAATGCACAGAAGGAAGCAACTTTCATCAAAGGAGAGTCAGCAGGATTGCCAACAACTTCCTCAGTATTAAGAAGGAACTGACACTCTGTGTAAGTTGCAGCAATGAACAATCCTATAGCAGTAATGGGCATACTTATAGTAGCTTTAGTACATAATACCAGTAAAATCATGCATGCACTGAAAACAGCTAACCAGATTACAACTCATACAACCTTGGAATAAGTCTATGGGCTTTCTAATTGGTCATAATGGGTTTCAGTTCTCCCCCCTGGGGTCAGCCAAGTCAAGGAAAGTGCCCAGAACATTGGTGCCTGCTTTTAAATACATATCTTGTAAATTTCCTGTGGGTTTTTTGTTGTTTTTATGGGAACTAACAATCTGAATAGACAGTCCTATGCATGCCTACTCAGATATAAAATCCTATTGAGTTCAGTGGGGCTTACTGTAAAGGAATGTAGGATTTAGCTGGGAAGCTTTTTCTAAAAATTTGCAAAGTAGTGCAGTTTTTCAAAAGTTCATAAAGAAGTAGGTTGCGGGACTGTGACAAATTTTAATAAGGTTTGATATGTGAAATTTACAAGAGGGGGAAACCCTACATTCCAGACTTCCAGATATTTTTTACACTTGTTTGTAAAACAATTGTTTACAAAGCAGGGGGGGGAATCCCCAATTTTTATTTATTCCTAGCCAATTCAGGATCATGTAGTCACACTGACATGTATCCCATAAGATATGGATATATCATTGAAAGGAGAACGAAAATGAGCATTGTGAAAGGCAGGAAGCGTTTTTGACTATGCTAAATCTACACGGGGATGGGAAGGAAAAAGGGAACATGTTCTTACCACCTAAGCGACGTGACAGGCTTTCATCATTTAAGTTTAAGTTTAAGTTCGACATCAGTTTAAGTTCGACATCCTTCAGATGGAATGATATGAACAGTCAGATGCACGTTTGAATTTGCATTCCGTTGAAAATAATGCTGGACGAATGGATAGCATTCATCACCAGATGTGAATCCAGAGGCAAATCATGATGCATTCATTTCAGCCGAATTGGCGTTCAGGCTCAAAACTGGATGTGTGCCCCAGTCCACATTCTGCTCCAATCATGCACAACTGTGAAAATTAATCAATGGGCACAATAACTCTCTCATCAATGGGCACAAATCCTCATAGTTTCCCCTTATGAACAGTTCCATATTTTTTTCCACAAAGGGGTGCAAAAATTGTCAACAAGGCAGCATGTGTTTTTGGAGTGAGGAAAATGTTTGTGAAATCCCCCCCCCTCTCCATTTCAGCTCAATGTTAAATATATAACTCTCCAAATTGATGGATGTTTTCATTATGGCAGTACCACTGCTACAAAGCTTCCTTGAGGTTTTCAGTGCATCTCAGATGCACTTTGTGGGCCTGAAATCAGCAATGATCCATGGTTTTAAAAAGGAAGGAAGAAAAACTCGGCAGATCTGTAAGAACAGCAGTGATCAGAGAGCTTTTCACAAGTACATCAGACCTAGTGGGTTACTAGATAACCAGAATTTCTCTCTCTCTGCCCAGAGCAATCACGTGGGTTAAGGCTTTGGTTTTCAAACTGTAGGGAGGGACCTTGAGAGAAGAGGGTAAATGACAGACCCTCCAGAAGTGAGCAGTAGTCACTGAATACTGAACTCAGTGGAACTTATTCCAGAGTAAGCTAACAAAAGAGATGAATGGGCAAAATTGCTCCTGAGGAATAAAAGACATGCAAAGGGTTGCCATATTTCAAACAGGGGAAATCCGGATGGAAAAGTTGTTGCACTTTTCCTGGAAAATTGCAAAAAATAATAATGAAGTTTTCGAGCTATTTTTATGGAAAATAAACAAAAAACAAAAAAACACTGGGTTGCCATACAATTTCCGCCCAGACACTGCTGCTGCCTACATTCCGGATATGTCCCGGAAATTCTGGACATATGCCAACCCTATACATGCATATGTGGGGAAAGGAAGGGGGAGTGTTCCTACATTATAAAGCCCTCTAATATTCCTTCACCCTAATATATAGGTCTTGACATGAGGCCACAAATGGCTGCACATGAGCATCTCTGCAAGTTTGAATAAATGAATTGAGCTTGGTTCTGGGGCAGGGGGCAAAGTATGTTTAGAAGGAAACCCTGCTTTCAAAGTGTTAGAGAAATGTTGAAATAAGTGCAAGCCCCATGCAGAAAACTTGCCACCCTCATAGAATTGTCATAAGCAGTGGATGTAACAAGCAAAAACAAAATAATTACATACACAGATGTAGCACAGCTGAGAAAATGGCTTTAACTCTGAAAAACTTCAGATAGCGTGTCAGATGCCAGTCCCTTGTCAACTTCAGTTATGTTGACCATAGGTACATGGATATCAACTCCATCTGCAAGAATGATTCCAGGATATATATTAAAATGGGTTTTGTGTCTTAATAACATGCATTCAGTAAACCTAAATTCAGATTTGTAATTTAAAATTGGTCTTCAATAAAGTGCCAAAAGCTTCCATTTCTTCATTAGCCTTTGTAGTAGTGTCAAATAATATAGCTCTTTGATGTTCTCATTGCTACATTTTCTTCCTCCTTTGCCTGACGTGGCATTTGATGACCAATTAGCTTTGTACAGCACTTACATGCATGAGTGGTTACAGCAGACTAGGAAGAAACTGCTTCTGCAGACTCTCTTTTCCATATTTTATTACATGGATCTCACAACATATTTTTCACAAGTAGAGAATAGATGTGCTCCCATACCAAACACGATAATTTAGTAATTCAGCATTTGTTTTTGCATTCAGTTCAGCAGTACTGTGAATCTTGTTCCTCTTGAAGATATATGTTTGAACACAATATACATGAAGAAATATGTCTAAACATAATTTATTTAATACATTATTTTCCTTCAGGATACTGTCACAACATGCTCCTGTGGGAAGGAAGCCAATCAAAGATGTGAACAAATCCTGAATCAGTTTCAGAGGGTAAATGTGTTTTCACTTTGCAATTTAGCTAATGGAATGCAGGTGCTCTCTTAAGCGGGTTGCAGGAGTCTGGTGTCGAACTGACTTTTGGCACGAGACCAGCCTGACTGGAACCCTTTCGTGTCACTCCAGAAACTGTCTTCATGGCTTGCTCAGAAAAACAAGCACAGCATTTCCCAAGCCTAGCTGGCAACATAGGATCTTTCATAGAACCATAGAATTGTAGAATTGGAAGGAGTCTCAAGCGTCATCTAGTTCCCTGCAAATGCAGGAATCTCAACTAAAGCACCCATCACAGATGGCCATCCAACCTCTGCTTAGAAACCTCCAAGGAAGAAGAGTCCACCACAAGAGTCCACTGTCAAACAGCTCTTAATGTCAAAAAGTTCTTCCCAACATTTAGTTGGAATCTCCTTTCGTGTAACTTGAATCCATTGGTTTAGGTCATACCCTCCAGAGCAGTAGAGAAGACGCTTTCTCCATCTTCCATGTGAGAGCACTTTATTTATTATTTTTTAAAAAAAATATTTTTATTAAAGTTTCAACAAACTTTTATCATAACAACACAAAACAACACAATAACAGACAAAACATTATATAAAACATAAAAGAACAGAAAAGAGTATATAAGTTCAAATCTTAATTTCTTGTAACTTACTTTCCCGACTTCCTCACACCTCCCCTTTCCGTATTCCAATTTCTAATTTATTTTCAGCAAATTCTTCCACTATTTGAATTAATTTTAATATTGCTTATTTTCTTTTAAATTAACCATTCCGCTACTGACCACTTATCTTCTAATCCCCCATCATTTTAACCTTGATTAATTTTGCTATATTTCTTTTACTTGTTGCTCATAAAACATCTTTACATATTCCTTTCAACTATGTCACTAATGCCGCACTATCTTTATATCCTGCATCACTTTAACATTCAAATAATTTGCAATGTTTTTGCAGATAGTCTTTAAATTTCTTCCAATCTTCTTCCGTTTGTTCTTCTCCCGTATCTCGGATTCTGCCAGTCATTTCTGCCAATTCCATGTAGTCAATCAATTGCATCTGCCATTCTTCCAGGGTGGGCAAATCTTGTGTCTTCCAGTACTTTGCAATGAGTATTCTTGCTGCTGTTGTTGCATACATAAAGAAAGTTCTGTCCTTCTTTAACACCATCTGGCCGACAATGCCCAAGAGAAAGGCCTCTGGCATGTAAGAGCACTTTAGATATTCAAAGTTGGCTATCATATCTCAGTCTCTTCTTTTCCAGGCTAAACATACCCAACTCCCTCAACCATTCCTCATGAGGCTTGGTTTCCAGACCCTTGATCATCTTGGTCGCCCTTTTCTGCACACGTTCCAGCTTGTCAATATTCTTCTTAAACTGGCACCCAGAGCTGGACACAGTATTCCAGGTGTGGCCTGGCCAAGATAGAATAGAGAAGTACTTTGACTTCCCTGGATCTGTGTGGACACTGTACTTCTGTTGATGCAGTCTAGAATAGCATTAGCTTTTTTTGCTGGTGTATCACACTGTTGGCTCATGCTAAGCTGAACCATGGCACAACCAGGTGAAGAGAGCCATAATTGGATCTTCTGTCTCTTAAAGAAAATAAAAGCAAGTCAGCAAGGAAGGAGGACACTTTGGATTGAGAATGTAAAATTTCCCCCTTGCACTGATATAAATTGTCCCCAATCCTGCGGAAGCTGCTGTTTACCCTGTTAAGGTACCCATACTTACATAATTTTCTGTTACACCTTGCTGTACAAGCAGCTACAGAAGTAATGCAGGAGACACCAGAGATATGTCATTTGTTATCCAGTATTCACACTGGTTGTTTGGAAAGTTTATCTTTTCCTGTTCCTTTTCAGATGGACTCACACTCTGCAGCAGTTAAAGCCCTTGGGGAGCTCGACATCCTACTGGATTGGATCGATAAGACAGACTAGGAAAAGGCTGGACACGAGAGTGGGCCATACAGAGGAGATGAAATGAATTTAATTTTGGGAATCCTCAAAAGCTTCATCCACTAGCATTGATGTTGAATATCTGCCAAATGCTCCAATATCTGATATTGGATATCTATATTTGACACCTGGCAATAACTTGTAGTACTATGTAACCATCTCATGTACAATTCAGCTTCCCTTGTCTCCTCCTTTCATGCATCCCTAAATCTCTTCTGGGTTTCCCCTCAACACTTCAGAGCAGATTTGGTCTGCTCTGAGGCCTTGGGGCACTTGCAAGGGAAAGAGGGGGGAGTCCCATTGTGCAATCATAAATCCTCGCACTGTTGGGACAGTTACTTGGTGCTACATTGGGTACAAGCAAACATTTATTCTTCTTAACATGATTTATGTGTCGGACCCAGGTATGTACAAAGTTCATTTGATCTAGTGCAGTGATTTAGTTAGTAAATCACTAACTAAAAAATGTCCCAGAGAGTCCCTCAACTCTCCAGGGTTTATGTTTTGGACAGCACAGGGGAGAAGGAATTGATGAAAATTGGCATTTCTACAAGCAGAACATTCCACTGCTAACCCCATAAATGATCTAGTACAGTACTAAATAATTATCAGCCAATGTTCATGGCTATTGCACTTGCAGTTTGTAGTATTTCATGATATGTCGTAGTGTTGGTGTTGACATTATTTATTAATAAATATTTATTTATTGAGCATGTTTATATCGTCCTGCCTTTCCAGCCAAAAGGATCAGCAAGGTAGCTTCACCTCAGCATAAAAGCAACTTGCATTATAAGGAATTTTTGGTGGGCTTCTTGCCGGGGATATTATGGTGTCCAATCTTTTAAAGGACTTGAAACTCATACTAATACCCACGTACCCGGGAGTAAGCCCCATTTAAGGCAGTAGAGTTTACTTCTAAGTTAAAAAAAAAAAGCACTGTGTTGTTGTTTTGCGATAGGTTTTGATGCGGAAAACTGGGGGAGAGGCTGGTTTCATCTTTATACATTTTGTTTCTGATTCTGTAAGGCTGCAGGGCAAGGGACTGCTAAGGTGAAAGCTTCATTCCCTCATTTTATTTCTTATACACATATTTAACCTCACCCGTAGGACAGAGTTGTAACATGTTGTGAGGAGTTCTGAAGTGATTGAATACATTTTGTGTGTGGTTATGTGGTGTTTAGTGTGCTCATATTCTTTGAAATGTAGGGTTGGTTGTAAAACCTGCTCCTTTCAGTCACTGACAAAAGCTGTCTTTGCTTGTTACCCTGAGAAGTTGTCTTTCCCAGTTCTAAGAAAGCTGTGTTGTCTCAGAGCCCCCAACTGGCATAACCTGATGAAGGAAACCTTTGGAGAACTGTGTTGGAGTGCAAAGGATTCCCCTTTTTGTATACTTCATTATACAAATATCACATAGACCCCCATAAGATGCAACAGAGAAATTTGTGTAAAATGTATGGTATTAAGTTGCAAAACAAAAAAAAGCAAATCTCACCAAAGCATTAGTGCTAGATGCAAATTTATTGCTGTATCTCCTGCCACAACAAGAGAATTCAGGGAAGCTCAGGTCAATACTAAATGTTTTCTGAATGTGAAACATTTTGGAAATATATTGTTTTAGTAGATTACACAAAAAATGTGTTTCTCACACACAATCATCCATTTAGCAATACAAAGAGTAATACAGCAGGTATTATTTCAAGACAAGTACAGTAATGTATAGCATTTAATTGCATTAAAATCAAATGCATTGTGTAATTATGGCTGTAATCCTAAACACATTTACTAGGGAGAAAGCCCTACTGAGCACAGCTGCACTTCAAAGTAGACCTTGTACACCACCTTGCTTTCATGAATGGCAGTAGTGAAACAATATATAATTTATAGTTATACAGCAGAATTTTCTGCATATAATTTATATAAGTACTGTATAATTAACAGGTGGAATTGGTCCATCAGATGTTTTGTTTTTGTCCCAACTGAAGTTGATTTTATTAAGAGACTTCCTTGTCTCAGCTTTGTAGTATATGAAAACTCACAGTCTTTAATATCTTTACAGCACAATCCTATGCATGTTTACTCAAAAGCAAGTCTGCCTTACTTCAGTGGAACTTATTCTAGGCTCTTGGTGATAGGGCTACATCCCTCACATTCAAACCTTAGCATATTTACTATGACGTATGCACTGCTTAGTGATAGCAGCCTTAAATTTATAAGCTTGGGATCCAGAATTCCCAGGAGCAGATCTCTGCTCATAAGACACTCCTACAGGAAGGAAGAGTTGTACAGGCAATTTTCACTGCTTCCTGCTTCCTAGTGCAGCCCCTGTGCCATCTGAAAAGCTGCTCTAGAGGACTAGGGCACTCTCCAAAACAGTGTGGGAAATGGTGGTGGGCAGGAAGAGAGAACATTACCACCTCTTTTCTTCTGCTGGGAGCATCTGCTGGATCAAAGCCTGTTCCATGATGAACTAGTCTAATCTAAATATTAATATTTCAAGATTTATCAGTAATAGCTTATATTTGGTTCCTACAATCAGTTTACCTATTTGCTCCATTTTCTATGGACATGATTTCTTTTAGTGTGTTGCATGTGGAGATACAATGGATAGTTTGTGTTATCTGCAATTAATTATGTGACATGCCCCAATTAGCATTTCCAAATTTCTTCATATAAAAGTTGATATGTTATTGAACTGGTAGCAGCCTTCCCAAGGTATTTCATATTGGACAAAAGTATCTTTCAATTCCCCTCATATAGCATAATTGCCCCTCTTTTCCTTTCTTGGCAAGAGTTCTTTTCTTTTACAAAATGTGATTTTGCACATATCCACTCATTCACTATAGATACTTCTTCTGTTTCTGACTTACCATTAACCCAGCTATGCCACCATCCTACAAATATATTCCTTCCCTTCCCTTCCCTTCCCTTCATATTATATCAAAGTAATTGGGGTTCATGGCTATATTTGTTTTTGGGTTTTAGAATCCCACATCCTAATGCTCAGTGAAAGATATATATATATGCAGCAAACATGTGAAAAATACTAGTTCCAGGATGACAAGGGACAATAATGCACAAATTAATAAAAACAAAATGATAGGGAGTTGTGGCCTGGACATGTCTAACCATGAACATATGCAGCCTTCCAAGAACATATATACACACTTCTTGAAATGAGTGAAAGGTGTTCAAGAGCAGACATGTTTTGAACAAACTGAACTCTTGCAACAGTCCTGAAATCCAAACAATTGCCTTGATTTTCCCCCCCACTGTCCTTTGCAAATCGGCAGAAATGTGATACCTGGATAGCATTCTTCTCCAGTAGAAGGAAGGGTGTGGGGAAGAATTTCATGAAATCTCAAGGAAGAGATATTACTGCCTTTTCAGCTCTCTGAATCAAAGCCCCTTCCACATATATAAGCCACTACAACGGGTGCCAGGGGTCCCTACATGAGCTGGTTGCT
The DNA here is from genome assembly GCF_964234715.1 of Podarcis melisellensis. Lineage (NCBI taxonomy): Eukaryota > Metazoa > Chordata > Lepidosauria > Squamata > Lacertidae > Podarcis > Podarcis melisellensis. Next base: position 39,013,943 of record NC_138538.1, read on the forward strand.
TTTGTGTTGGGAGTGTTCTGTTCTGGAACCTTGTCTTCATATGCATAGATTTTGTCATCAGGTCATAGATATTTTGAAACCTGCTTTAGGAATACTTAAAGTTTAACAGAAATGAATGTGCTTCCAGCATAATACTTGTTGGTATCCATGAGAGTGTTTTTAAATAATTGTGATAGAGATAAACATGCGGGGGGAAATATGTAGACAGCAATCACCTATTCAGGGTTGGGTTCTTGCTGCTGTTTTCAATGTAAGCTCACTGGAAGAGAAAAAACTATCCATAATGTAGCTTGAACTGCTTTGTTTTTAACAATATGTTTTGCCTGACTCCTCCTCATTTAACAATAGATGGGTGCACTGGCAAGCTACTCAGTACGACGCCTGCCTAGGTCTTGTGGGAAGAAATGGGAGCTGTCCAAGACAAGAGCACATATGCTTTACAACAAGATGCAGTTTGATTTGGTTTTGCTGCTCATTTAATTGTAGAAAGTCTTGCATGATTCGAGAGGTGGTGCAATTGACTCGCAGATGAGCAAAGAGAATGTGGGAAAGTGCTACCTGACTGGAGCAGAGGTGCTGTCCCCAAAGCTAACTCCGTAGAACTGAACTTTGGAAGACCCATAGCAGTCCTGCTGCTAAAGTCAAACCCTTCCTGTTCAAGTACAGGGGCTGCGTGTGTGCATCCTTCAAGCTCAGCACCCTATGCAGTTCTTTAAGACACAAGAGGGCTTTGCACCTTAAAGCATTGGGGGGAATTGGTCAATTGGCGTGTGCCTGCTCAACCATGTTGCAGTCTAATGGGCACCCAGGTGTTTTTCAAAGCCTCCCATCTAGTGACCACTAGGGAAGTGCCCACTTTTATCTCCTTAATTCTCTAGAATGGACTATGCAACACAGAATACTGATTCTGATTCTAATATGCCTCCAGCCAATTTAGCAGGATATCCAGTTCTCCAAGGGCTTTCATAGCAGCAAGTGTAACATCCATCTGGAAGTTAATTAACATGAAAACTTGGTCAATAACAAAAGCATTTGGGGGTGGTACATTAGCATTTTGGGGTGGGATGTAAACATTCCCCTTTAGTGACCTGCTGCCTTTATTTTTGTTGTTAAGATTAAAATCATAATCAATAACCATTTCTATTGCACTTTAAAGTTCAGGTTGCAGTCCAATCAGTTTACCTGCTCATAGTTTCTGATGATCTGCTGATATTTATTTGTTGCCTCTTCCCCACAGGTGCACATATTTTCATCCTGCTGGGAAATTATAGTAAGAATACCCATTGGCATAATAAAATTCAGTAGAGGTTTGGGACATACCAGTTTCATCAGCTGCGTTTTATCAGACTGTACTACATACAGTGAATCCATCACTACCACTAATAGTGGACTTGGGTGGCTGATGGAAACAGAACCAAAGTGGGGCCATGGGGAAAAAAATCTTTCTATTCTTAAATTCAGATCCCTATATCAGCTTGTATTCTTTTTTTGAAAAAGAAGTCCTTGTGAAAATTCATTAGACAGTGCAAATTTCTCCATATATATACATACATACATATATATATATATATGTGTGTGTGTGTGTGTGTGTGTGTGTGTTTGTATGCAATTTTGCTTAATATACACAATTTTGCAGAACATTTCCTCCTAAAATAATGCATTTTATACCATATTTTCACCATATTGAGCCCAGTCCTGGCCAGGGAGGGTGGGATATAAATAATTTTAAAAAATATATTATTATTATTAGCATTTTAATGGAAACTTTACCACTGTGTGTGCATTTTTATACATGTTACTTGACAAGAGAACTACAATGCAAACTTTGGAGAAGTCTAAACAAAATTAAATAATTTCTTCCAGTAGCACCTTAGAGACAAACGAAGTTTGTTATTGGTAGGAGCTTTCGTGTGCATGCACACTTCTTCTGTGCAAAATTCAAAGGATGGCTGTGTTTCAGTTCATATATTGTAAATGTAAGTTAGATAGATTCACCTTTTAATGGAAAAGAAAAAAAACAGAAAACTGAGGTAGAGGGTAAGGAGTTTGCCCTGCTTGTGTGTAATGGCCAGCTGCAACCCTGAATGAACAGCTTTTGTGAGTATGGCAGTTACGCTAAAATATTCTGTGGCAGGCCTCAATTGTTATCTTTATTTCAGTAATGCTCTGTGGTAGTTGTTCAACTTGGGGGCCAGAACTGCCTGCTTGTGTACTTCTCTGCACATTCCTGCTAATTCTCTACATTAGGCATTATCTATTGCATAATATCTTTAAAATATATCACAAAATACCACTCAGTTCTCTGGCAGTATCTCCTCTGAAGAAAACTGACCCTTTCAAGTGGTTCACATTCTATAACTTAAAGAAGGCAACAGTATGGTAATGAACAAATCTGAAGATTAATCAGATTAATTTACAACCCTTCCTAATAAACATTCAGGGCAATGAAAATATGATAATTTCCACAAAACCAACATGTGACTTACACACACTCTGAATTTCTTCTCTATGCTGAGGAAGGAGTTGGCTATGCCACTGATTTTCCGATTGATGTAAAGACTTCCTGTCTCACAGTGCCTGAAGACTTTGTCCAGGTAAAATCTTAAGATGCTATGAGTAAGGCAACAGCTGTCTAAAGTCTCCAGAGAGAGAGTTTGGATTTATTAAACACTGTAAGACAAAGCTTCCAGACAATGGCAGTTGTAGTTTTTTCAGAACCTTTAGGCAAATTTGCATTGAGAAAAGGCTTCCCACACACCAGCAAGGAAAACTGATAAAAGCTTATATCCTGCTCCCACCATCTCAGCCCCACAGCAGGTGAACTTGTATCATATCACAATGGGTTGTATTCAGCTTAGTCATATGCAGTGTAGACCAACTAAATCCAATAGACTTAACTTAGTCAAACCCATTGTTTTCAGTGGGTGTACTCTGAGTGGACGCAAACATTATTTTAAAGCATTTGTTGTTGCATTAATGCAGCCATCAGAAAGTGGGGAGTCCTGTACTACTGGAACTGCCAGATTAATGCTGGTTGAACTAATTAATTAAATGTTAAAAAAAATCATGCTGTTGTGGGAAGCAGATCAGATCTACATCTAAGGCCACTTCCCAAAACCAGTGCCTCCAGCAACACATCATTTTCCAATTGATGCATTTCTTGGTTGGGAATGCTGGCATATCAGCAAGACAAAACCCACCTGCATCATTTGCAAGGCTTTTTGCCCCCCTCCAAAAGCTGACCAATCCTAAAATAGCCTTAAACTTGGTTTACACATCAGCAGTAGGTCTTATACCCTTACATGGACCTGGGGCTACAAGCATTCCAAATAAGTTTATCTGGAAGTAAAGCCAATAGGGCTTACTTCTCAGTGTAAATGCATAGAACTGCCTTATTTGTTTAGAAGACATATACAGCAACACTCTGCACAGAATAGCAACTTAACATTCAGCATGGCATTTCAACCCATCTAAAGCCATACCATTCAAGAAATGTACTCTCTTTCTAAAATCCTTATTAAATAAAATGCTCATGCAGACTTACAACAGATATCTAAAACCAACCAGCCAAGGGCAACAGAGATGGCAAGGGAGTTTCAGACAAAAGTAGACTGAACTGTTCAAAGTAGGATGAACCGTGTGATCGTTAATGTTCTCTTAAATCAAAATCTGCTTGCTTTCCACAAGTTGATTCAAATATATTAATAGTGATATCATTTTGCTACAGAAATTGCAAAGAGATATTCTAACTAGTAGCACTTACTTGAAAGTTATGAAGAGAATGTGGGTGCAAAATGCTTGCTGTTCTGATAGGATCTCTGGCTTGCTAAATAGGGAAGAGAGATGATCCAGTCTGATTATGTGCTTTTTGCCACACCGATCATTAAACAACCACAGCCCAACAGCACATAAATATAGTTTAATATAACTGTAGGCTTCAGCTTGAAAAAAGGTAACAAATCAAACAATATCTGGAGGAGAAAACAATTGTACTTTCAGATCAGCCAGGTTTATATTGTCACTGGGTCTAAGTACGTTTCTTGGTGCTAAGACTGCATTGGATAGTATTGCTAAAAATGTTAATGAAACAGCTTTTGGAGTGGAAAGATTTATGGGAACTGATAAAATGTTATTGTTAAAGCTGAGTTTCTGAATTGATTGAAACGAAACATTTCTGATCTAGCAAACAAGCTCCCAATCAAGAATGTATGGAGGTAACAGTCATCTGGGTTTGCTGTAAATTTCCAACTAGTATGCTTAAAGATGAAAAACTTCAAATCAATTCTTTAAATTCAACACCCTTTTCTTTCCCCACACTGCACAATAGTGAGAGTAATTCTACTGAAACTTCTTACATTGACTTTTTAAATGTTGAGAGACTCCACTTTCTTCAAGCAATTTGAAGAAATTCTGCAGGGGAAAATGTTTCTTACAACATAACTTTAAGCACATATACTCATATGAAGGTCCCATTAGTTTCTTCTAGGTAAATTTAGGACAGCCAGCTAATTTTTTTATTTGAGCAATCTAATTTAGTTTAAACCCATTCAACCTGCACCCACAATTCAATTTTCCAAATCAGCTAATGGATCAGTTTAGCAATTAAACATTTGCAGTAATTGTGTCTGCTGGTGTTGCTTCTTGTCCTGTCTTCAGTGACAAAATAGAACAATCACTTGTTATCTTTCTGGTGATTGTCTTTTAAATATATGGATATTACTAGCTGTGACGTTACCATATATGAGAGTGCTGGAGGGGAAATAGTTAAATAGGTTGCACCGACAGGATCCAGGGGGGTGGAGTCAGTGGGTCTATAAAGGAGTTCTGAGAGGAGTTCTGGGAGTTAGTTCATTGGGAATTGTGGGTGGGTAGTTGGTTGGTTTTTGAGTGGGTTGGCTGGCTGGGAAAGGCAGTTGGTAATAGAGAGACAGTTAGGGCAGTTGGTCCTTGAGTGTGGGGTGGTAGCAGAGATAGAGAGAGGAACATAAGACTAAGAAAGTAAAGAGGAACACTGTTTGGAATGGTGTAATAGTTTTGTTTTAAGTCTGAAATAAAATACACTCTTCTTTATGAATTGAAAAGCTGACTGAGACTGAAGTGATTTTATCAGGGAGGACCTGGTTGGTGGCAGCGGATTAGTGGTGTACGGGTCAATAGTCCGTGAGACGACTGGGGGCTGCGTACGAACGCCACACTAGCCTACACACAACTTAAAAGTTTTCTCTATGCTGAATTAAATGTGGCTATACCAAAACAGCTATGCTTTGTTTTCTTTTTCACAAGGGTTGAAAAGCACCCCTTATTTTCCTCATGCTTTGGCATTTTTTGCAAACACACCCATGTTCTCTTAATGCTAGGGTTGCCATATTTCAAAAAGTAAAAACCAGGACACCCCGAAAGTTGAGCACAGCCTTTCAAAAATCCCCCCCAGACATCAATTCCACCTTTGAACTGCTGGTAAGATCCGGGACGTATGACAGCCCTATTAATGCTATACTTAATGTTCACAATTTATTCTTTTTCCTCACAGTCCTCACTCTCATTTGCATACATTGTCATTTAATCCTATTGGTTGTGGTGGCCCATGTGAAATTGATGATTATATCTAATGCAATACCACTGTAGAAATTTGGAAACAAAATCAATTGGATTTAACAGGAAGGTGGGTCAATGAAAGCTGTGGAGGAAACGAGGAAGAAAGAAAATATTGCCAAGAACTATAAGCATGTGCCAAGTGAATAAAATGATGCCAAAGAAGCAATGAAATGATTCTGGTATTTGGCAAAGTGAGGATTTATTTTGCCACAACCCATTCAGCTGTGCCATGAGTGCTACATTTGACATAAATACTGACAAAGAGAATATTTGACACAAACCTACTGAATACACTCAGAGCTGCCAATCTTTCCTCCAATTTCTTGCTCTTAAAAGTCATCCCTGCTCCCACAGCTATCAAGACTTTTGGACCTTTGTGAATTGTAAATGCTCAACTCAAGGAGTAATGCAGGCAAGCCATTATCGTGTTGGCTTCCATAGGTCCTCTGCACTGAGTTTCCAAGAGATTGGCTCTTATGATAAAAGGAGAAAAGAACAATACTTACAATGACCTTTTTAATTGTACCAAAGCATTCCCGAATTTCATGAATATTCATTGAAATGCTGCAAGGTCCAAACTGGAAAAACCTGTCCCCCAAAACAGGCGGCAGCAGGAGATAGAGAAAGAGGCTGAAAAAGACTTGCATAGTCTGGAGAATGAAGAACCTCTGGGTGGCTAAAGTGTGTTCCTGTTAAGAGGGGAAATGTTTTTGAATTATTTTGCCTCTGCATTATGCTTCATGCATTATCTGTGAAGTGCTAATCATCATCATCATCATTGTCATCATCATTTTTTTTTAACATGACTGGTCACAGGTGGGTCAGATGTTAATCTGATCCAGACATGCAACTTCTTGTATTGTTTTATTATTTTCACCATGTGCTATCTGCAACTTCTCCCTTTATATTCTCCCTTTATATTTTACAGTGCGATAGTAGTGCTTTCTGGACAGAACTCTGGAACAGAAATAAGATATCCAATAGCAGGAAAAAAATGGCTGGGTAGGTTGAAAACCAATGAATATGCAACTGCTGCTGATAACTGCTTTGAGATTTTTTTCTACAATCAAGCAGTATATACATTTTATTAAGTAAGTAAGTAAGTAAGTAAGTAAGTGCAAAGTGAAGCCTGTTAGGGTTGGTTGGTTGGTTAGTTAGCTTATATTTACAAATATTTGCTGTTGTGGATGCCTTGTTGAGATTTCTGCATTGCAGGGGTTTGGACTAGATGATCCTTGGCATCCCTTCCAAGTCTATGATTCTGTGATTTTATGAATCACTGGCCTTACCACACATATATACAGGAATAGGTTGCAAACTTGACTTTAACTTTACAAGATAAAAAACTGAGTTCATAGTAGAAAGGTCCCTGGAGCCAGCAGCTCAGTGACATAGTGTCTTAGAGTGTCTACTCTCAGTGGGGCTTATTTTCAGGTGAGTGTGTATTGAACACAGCTTCAGGACTCAGTGCTAGGAAATATTAGTAGAGGATTAGAGGTGAAAGACTGTAGCACCTTCATATTAATTGATAATTACCCACTACAATTCTGATTGGTCCACTTTAAGGTATGGGAAATGATCAAGAAGACAGGTGATCTTCCATTGAAAAATCAGAGGAAGAATGGGCTCCCCTCCACCCGGGCACCTTTCAGTTAACCAGATACTCAGCAAAACAAAAGAGAACCACTTCTGTCACTTGATAAAACTAGTAACTTGCCACCTGCAGCTCCCTCCTCACCCTTCCTTTGAAGGAGGAACCTGCATCCAGGACCATGTCACCAACTTCTAAGGACTTGAACAGGGATTGGAGACCCTCAACCCTTCCAGATGTTGCTGGACTCCAAACCCTATCATCCCTTACTATTGATCATGCTGGCAGGGGATGATGGGAGTTGGAGTCCAACAACATATGAAGGGCCACTGACTCCTCATCCATGTATTGCAGAAACTGCCACACACCCATCCATGTATCTGAAACATCTTGTGTTATATTGGATTTAAATAATTGAAAATCTTATTGAAAGCCAATCTTGACTAAAATGTGATTGATAAATGCAATCATTAATAAATAAATAAATTAATAAAAAAGATGGATTAAAAGATTAAGAGGGAAATATTTTGTTGCTACACTGTAAGAATGAAATTAGTAAAGATATAATTTCATTTTACTCCAAAAGAAGTAATTATTGACCTTATGGTACAGAATTAAAAGGAACAGAAAATTGGGTTGTTGTTTTTTTACTAGCATTAGATCATTTTTAAAGATTTGGATGAATTTGTGGAGTTAGAACTAGTAATACCCAAGTATAGCATAATCCTATTTAGTGAAAACTAAAATTTTAGATATCAGAGCATAGAGATCACTATTTTTATAGTTTGATGTGCACATTCAGATAGTATTTAACTGGTTTATAAATTGTGAAAATAGATACAGAAACCAATTCCACTGTAGCATAATCTCATAGCATTCCTGACTCAGAAATTAGTCTCTCATGTAGTTAGTTCCAATCCTAATTCTGGAAAGTCAGTCCTTTATTCTGGCCTGTCAAAAAACACTGTAAGTTTACAGCAGCTACCTGGATCTTTTCATGCATACTCATCACTCAGCTGAAGCATATTGCTGCTGGTGCAAAATAACTTTCAAACAAGATCAACTAGATATAAATGCCTGTATGTTATAACTGCATATGCATGTTGGGAGGCATGTTGTAATTACCGAAAAGTAAGCCAAATGCATAGATATACATCTTGGATAGTGTCTTACCCTAGGCTTTGATGTGTAGATGCTTGCCTCTTGATTTGATGATGAGTCTGAAAATGTCTGATGGTTTTATAGAGGTAAAGAGCGGAAATCAGTCTTTGAGGTTTTTTCCATGCGTCCTTTTCACAGTACTCCATTTCCACATAGTTTCCCTTTATTTGGGAGTGGGAATTTTGGAGTTTCCTTGTACTGATTCGATCCAAGATGAAAGGTTGAGCTTCACGTAGCTGTCCCTTTTGCCTTACCTATCAACTAGCAGGTAAACATTGGCAATGAATTCCAAAACCCTCTATCTGCTATTGCTTTTGTCTCAGGAGCAGAGGGTTGTAACCAACACTGGCAAAACAGAATTCTACCTACCCAATATAACACCAGTCATGGCCCAACTGCACTGGCTGCCAATTAGTTTCCAAGGTCACTTTGAAGTGCTGGTTTTGATCTATAAAACCTTCTGCAGCTCAGGACCCCAATACCTCAAGAACCGCCTCTCCCCATATGAACAGACCTAGATTTATACCCTGCAATTGTCATCTGAGGCACTTCTTTGTGTGCCCAATGCATGGGCAGTTAGAGAGCCCATTTGTGGAACGCTCTCCCCAGGGTGCCTTCATTATATATCTTTAGATATTAGGCAAGAACATTCTTCTTAAACCAGGCCTTCAGCTGTTAACCAATCTATGGCCTTAAAACAGTGTGTGTGTGTGTGTGTGTGTGTGTGTGTGTGGTTATTGTCTTTTTAATTATGTGTGAGATCATAGAATTGTAAAGTTGGAAGGGACCGCAAGGGTCATCTAGTATAGAGTATGGGGCCAGGCAGCACTAGGGATTTGCAGTTCTTCTAGATTACTTTGCTTGGTCTAGTACAAAACAGCATTTCGTGTACATGATATCAAACATAGTAGGCTGTGTTCTGCTGGCACTTCCCATCATGGTCTATTTAGCATTGTGGAACTAAAGTGGAGGAGAGGGCAGGTACCTCCAGGAAGAGATGTGCATGAGAAAAGGGGGTTCCTACAAGAGGCATTATTTTGGATTATGCCACCCGTTTTGTTCCTTAGGCAGCCTACCTTCTGGAAATGCCCTTCTCTTAAAAGATTGATTGATCCACCTGAGAATTTCCTTCTTGCATCACTTCAGCTGCTGCTCTGCCTGCAAGGAAGATGGAAGATGTGTGTCAAAGAAGGCTGTTTGCAAATGCTGCAGAAAATGCAACTTGAAAAAGAGACAATGCACATATTTTTGTAAACTAAGAAATCTTTAATTTTTTTTTTTTTAAATGGGCTTTTGAAGCACCATGAGTGAAAACGTCAGACTATCTGGTACTCAGCGGGACACCAAACTGCTCCCTTCCCTTCAATAGAATCTGACAACTGCATGGCAAACTAATATGTTTGCCACCTGAAGAACTAAAACACAGTGAGAACGTTTGCATTTTATGAAGGAACACAGGAAGAAGAGTTTGAGGATATAAATCGGCCTGTTGCCCTTTCTTCCGTAATGTCTCTGCTGTATGCTGTCCCAATAATCTTCATTTAGAATTCTAACATTAAAGACCTTCTTGAAAAGGTGCTGAAGCCCAGGGTGGCCAATTAATAAATAATTTGCATAGTGCAGAAATTTGCACTGCTTAGATTAGTGGGGCAGTTATAAAGCAACTGTAACAAGGAAGCTACATTTTAACAGTGCCAGGGTGTGGTTCGTTCTCAATACATTGCTGAAAAGTTACGTATCTAAAGGCCTTCAGCAATGTTTGGCGTTAAAAATTTGTAAAAATGCAACACAAATTTCCCTGAGTTTCCAGCTGGTGCATGTTGGGGAAACACCAAAGGAAGCAAAATACAGTACATTTCCCACCGAATTGTTATATTTGTCCATCTCCCCAAAATTCCCCAACAGTTTTTCAAGAAGAAGAAGAAGAAGAAAATGATGACAACAGACATTATAATCACTTATTAATATAACCTACAGGTGAACAGAAGTAGAAGGTTAGGTAAAGGTAAAGGTACCCCTGCCCGTACGGGCCAGTCTTGACAGACTCGGGGGTTGTGCGCCCATCTCACTTAAGAGGCCAGGGGCCAGCGCTGTCCGGAGACACTTCCGGGTCACATGGCCAGTGTGACATCGCTGCTCTGGCGAGCCAGAGCTGCTCACGGAAACGCCGTTTACCTTCCCGCTGGTAAGCGGTCCCTATTTATCTACTTGCACCCGGAGGTGCTTTCGAACTGCTAGGTTGGCAGGCGCTGGGACCGAGCAGCGGGAGCGCACCCCGCAGCAGGGATTTGAACCGCCGACCTTTCGATCAGCAAGTCCTAGGTGCTGAGGCTTTAACCCACAGCGCCAGGTTAAAGTCCAGCAAAAAATAAAAATCAATCAACAGGAAGTATACACACACACACACACATCACCTCCAACGGCTCAGACTCAGAGTAGATCCTGTTTGGATTCAGTGCACAGATTCTCAAAAACACTGGCATGTATCACATGTGCCTATAAAAAACAAATAATCACTTTAGTAATAAGTTTGTAGTATATTATCAAAACAGTATACAGTGGTATGAATACTATAAAAAACACTATGCAGAAATTAAACTCTTCCACGTGGACTCCCTTTCTCTGCAAAAAAAATCCATGCTTTCATTCAAATCTTCCTGATTATATATTTTTTATTTCAGCAGTGTTTCTCTGGTTTCATAGGTACCCCACCATCTTTAGGCTCTACAGGCTGCAGAAGAAAAGATCACGAACAAGATACCTGATTCATGCTGGGTTCTGCTCATGGATCTTTTATGCAGAATCTACATTAGTTTTTTATCTTATCAAAATATGGTCTGTGTGGTTCCCTATATTTTTATTACTGTACTCATGATAGAGGGAAAGTCTTCCTATGGCAACCACTTCCAGAATCTCTTTCTCCCATGGTTAATAATGCAGCCCTGCTTTACTGGCAAAACTTGCACACTGATCATTCAACACATATTCTTAACATTCAATCTTAGACATATTCTTCAGGCGCCATCATTGTTATTTTTTAGAGACCTGGCCAAGTCTGACCTCATTGGTTGGTATTTGAATGCTATTGAAGATTGTAGCAACTGCTTTCTTCTTCTTCTTTTGTATTATTGGTATTGTTGATGTATCATTGGTTTTTAATATTGTTTTAATTGAGTTTGTTGGCTGTCTTGAGGGCCTTTATGCTGTAATAGTAGAGCAAACAACAAACACACACATTATCATAGTGAGGGCCCCTCTGAATATAGCCTGGGACAAAACTTACAGGTGTGTGAAAGAGAGAGGGGAGTGAGAAAGTTTTGCCTGTTACTACTACCAACTCCATTTTGTAACACTAGAGGGAAGCAAACTCTCTTATTTATTTGGTGCAAGAGTTTCTGCTAGAAATGACATAACGTATAAAACTGAAGACGTTTGTACTCCTGCTGCTGAACTGGTCTCCTAGGTTATGGACCTGTTAAGTCCTTACTGGAAATTCCAGTATCATAGGCAGGAATGTAGAAAAGATGTGCTCAGGTCTATTGCTAGCCTGCTCTTTGCAGTCTCATACCAGTTGTCCAGAGCAGCTAATGGCCATTGGTCTTACAATAGCTGTACCTTCTTACAATAGCTGTATCTGTCTTTGTCAGTGCAGAATTAAATTTGGTGCCCCCAGAAGGGACCCAATGACTCTGTTTGGGCATTCAAAGACTGTAGCTTAGTTGTACGTTCTTTGAATGCCCAAGTAGAGTCAATGGGTTGGGTCCCTTCTGGGGGCATCAAATTCCGTTTGCTGGTTTCTCACAGGCATCCATTTGGCCACTTTGAGAACAAGAAGCTGGGCTAGATGGGGCATTGGCCTGATCCAGCAGCCACTTCTTATGTTCTTTTAAAACTGTGGAGATTCACTGCCAGTCAGTGGAGCTGACAGTACTGGGCTGGATGGACCAGTGGTCTTACTTGCATAAGGCAGCTTCCTAAAGAGTAGCTCAGGGTATGGGGCTGCACACATCACTCTGTAGTGCCCAGTCTTCATGTACTGAGGCCAAAAGTCTGTAGGTCATGAATGGCGCAGCACATAGCCAATCTGCTGTTTCCACAGCTTCGCCTGCACTGCATCAACCACCTTGCCTTTCAATCTCTCAGTTACCTGCCTCAACCTCCATCAGGCATGCAGCCAGGTATGCAACATTGCCCCACCTTACTACTAAACAGTAAAGGTAATTTAAATAAACATTCACATTATTAGCATCAGAAAATGTTTGGAAGATAGTGAAATAAGATGGTGTATTTAATTTTATTTTTATGTTTTTAAAGTTTGATGTTATGTTATTAATAACTTTTTCTGTTGAGAGATATCAAAGCGGGTGAAAATAGAAACAAACCAGAAACGCAAGTTGGGGGAAGTCTTGGAGGGGAGGGAGGGAGGAATATATAGCAAATGTTAAGAATTTGAGATGTATATAATGAACAAAAATGAAAAATGAATTTAAAAAAATAAATAAAAATAAATAAAAGGTAAAGGTAAAGGACCCCTGTCAGTTAAGCCCAGTCGCAGATGACTCAGAGGTTGCGGTGCTCATCTCGCTTTACAGGCCAAGGGAGCTAGCATTTGTCCGCAGACAGTTTTTCCGGGTCATGTGGCCAGCATGACTAAGCTGCTTCTGGCGAAACCAGAGCAGCGCACGGAAACGCCGTTTACCTTCCCGCCAGGGCGGTACCTATTTATCTACTTGCACTTTTTTTGTGTGCTTTCAAACTGCTAGGTTGGCAGGAGCAGGGACCAAGCAATGGGAGCTCACCCCGTTGCGGGGATTCAAACCGCTGACCTTCTGATCGGCAAGCCCAAGAGGCTCAGTAGTTTAAACCACAGCGCCACCCGCATCCCTTTACCAGCCACTACTATAGGGGAATTCTTTGCATGATCTCCTGGATGCCCTTAGAATCTTCCTCATGATCAAGAACCCAATGAATCAGGAATCCTGCTCATGAGGAAGATTCTAAGCCAAATGTGTCAATAATTCCCCATCATACCTTGTTGCTCAATGAAGGTAGAGCTGGCAGGGATACGGATGTTGACTTGGGGGGAGGCAAGCTAGCACACATACCCTCTTTCCACAGGCATTTCATGACTATGTAAATAGTGCTACTGACTAGCATGTATTTGTGTTCACACTTCATGCAATGGCCCCGGGATTCCTGCCTTTTTTCCCCTGGCCTTGCTCCTGTGCCTCAAACAGCAGATCAACAGGAAGAACTTAAAAAGGAGCAGGGGTTTTTAGCATTGAGAAAGAGCGATATGAAGTATTTTTCCCTGCTTAATTTCTTGATTGTGATTTGTTTCAATTACTTAGTCTAATCCTGGCACTTATTGCTTTATCAGGTTGCTGTTAAAGGGAAAGTAACAGTGCTCCACAACTCCCTTCAGTCCCAGCCATCGTGGCCAACAATCAGGGAGGATTTGGGGTGCAGTCTAACATCACCTGGAGAGCCACAGATCCCCCATCCGTGGTCTTAGGAGAAACACCGCTGTGGCCTTGTGTTTAAGAGCCCTGTTGGTGAACTATACACAACTCTGTTGAGAATGCGGTTGTGTTACAAATACCTGTGTGGAGCTTAGGCAGTTGACAAGACACACCCTTGACAGTATTTTCTATGTGACAAGCTATTTCCATGCAGTGGGGATTTCTTTTAAACAAAAAGAAAAACAATAACACCCCACAGTGGTTTGTTTTGGTTTTTTTGTCTAGGTTTGCGGATTGCAATGGCAATGGAAAATTTCTTAACGTGACAAGCCACTGTTTTGGAATGTGTGCTGCATGCAGGAGCCTCCGCCAAAGCCATCTGAAGTGGAAGTGATCAAGCAAGCAATCTACTTCACAGCCTGCTGTCTGCACACTTGCTACAATTTGCTTGGCATTCCTCTATTTGACCCGGGTGCCAGGGTCTGTTCGAACATACAGCCGGACACACTTAGAAAAGTGGGGAAGGGGGGTAGTTTTATGCCACAGGAGCAAAGTTTTGGTGCCACTGGGTCTATATGGAGTGTAATAAGGAGTTTGCTTTCTCTTAAAATGAAATAGCATGGGGGTTGGAGAGAAGATAAAGGGAAATTGAACTAAGGATGAGAGAACTGTTTCCTTTCAATCTTCGTACCTTTTCTTTTCTCCAGCTTGGCTCCAGTACCGGAAATGGGGGAAATTGTGTTAAAGCAGTGGAGCAAGGCAAAGTAATGTGTAGGGTCAGGGAAGTAAGTTTCCCCATACGCTCCTCTTAGAATTAACTCCTACCCCCTCTTTTATAGCTGAAAAGGGTGAATTCCATGTCAGGAATCGTAAGGAAAGGTACTGAAAATAAAACTGCCAGAGCACTCTTCACGTGTTACTTGCATGTAAAGGGTACATATGTTGAACGGAGGCTCAAGGCTGAGTGGAATAATTTTTGGGGCGAGGCTATATGCATGGCCCCAAGCCCCCATTCAACACACCTTCTACATGTGTGTAGCACATGAAGAGGGCTTTCTTTTCTTTTTTCCTTGTTTTCCTTCCCTACTCCTCTTTTCCCCACCTCTTCTCTTTTTTTGTATTTGTCCCCATTTACCTTCTTCTCTTTCCTGTTTTACTTTGTTACTTTTTGGTTAGCAATAGATACATGAGCAGTGAGAAAGAAAGAAAGAAAGAAAGAAAGAAAGAAAGAAAGAAAGAAAGAAAGAAAGAAAGAAAGAAAGAAAGAAAGAAAGAAAGAAAGAAAATAAATGGGCTGGAGCAGGGGTCAGCAAACGTTTTCAGCAGGGGGCTGGTCCACTGTCCCTCAGACCTTGCTGGGGGCCAGACTATATATTTTTTTGGGGGGGGGAATGAACAAATTCCTATGCCCCACAAATAACCCAGAGATGCATTTTAAATAAAAGGACACATTCTACTCATGTAAAAACACGCTGATTCCCGAGCCGTCTGCAGGCCGGATTTAGAAGGCAATTGGCCGGATCTGGCCCCTGGGCATTAGTTTACAGTGGTGCCTCGCAAGACAAAAATAATCCGTTCCGCGAGTCTCTTCGTCTAGTGGTTTTTTCATCTTGCGAAGCAACCCTATTAGCGGCTTAGCGGATTAGCGCTATTAGCGGCTTAGCGGCTATTAAAGGCTTAGCGGCTTAGCGGCTTAGTGGCTAAAAGGCTATTAGCAGCTTAGCGGCTTAGAAAAAGGGGGGGAGCAAAAAAAATTGCAAGACTCGCAAGACGTTTTCGTCTTGCGAAGCAAGCCCATAGGGAAATTTGTCTTGCGAAGCGCATCGAAAAACGGAAAACCCTTTCGTCTAGCAGGTTTTTCGACTTGCGAGGCATTCGTCTAGCGGGGCACCACTGTACCTACCCATGGGCTGGAGGGTTGCTGCATGAACTGCCTGTGCAGTGAACTGGGGTTGGGGGTAGACAATGGAAAGAACCTATGTGATCATTCCTACTACTACAGAAGCCACTGCTGCCTGTCATTCTACTATTCAACAACAGTAACTCTTTTGTTGTTTAGGTGGGTTGGACGGCAGGGTAGAGAGCAGTATCCCCCTATGTCATGCCTTTACCTGCTCAGAAGTATTTCCAGTTCTGCTTGGGACCTTGGCAGTCTACACTTCTTTTCTAGAAGACACACCATCCATAACGAAGCACCCGTTCATGAAGTAGACTGAGGTGGAACTGAAGTAGACTGAGGTAGAAACCAATTGACGTGTGTAGTACCTAGTGGGGCGACTGACTGTGGAAGAAGGAATAAAGGTAATTAGCAATTAAGTTAAATACGGTTAGGAAGTAAGTTTCATCAGGAAGCTCCCTTAGCTATCATTTAATGATATAGTAACCTTATTTCAGCAAATATAAGCTAGTCTTAAAGAAGCAATATAGTATTCACCAAATCATATCTTTGTAATTTATAAAGAATATATTGTCACTTTTGTTAATGGCTGATTGATTTTGTACCACATCTAGCCAATACCTATTGGAATATAAATGTGTTGGTAAACAGCACAGTACAGATATTTTTTGACAGCGGTTAGGAGGCGAATCAGCAGTGATAAATAAAAGCTGGTTCTCCAGTCCACTTATAAAGAAATAAGAACTCCTTCCACATAACCAAGCATAGTGTATATCAAAATATAAAACACTGAGATATGTGGGACTCAGTCCTTCCCCTTCCACATGCCAAAATCTGACATGCATAACAACAAATGACTTCCTATACTGATGGCAGGTGTTACTTTAAAGAAATTAAACATTTACACCTATATTTAATAGCAATCCCAAAAGATTGCCAAACAGGGGGAACCTTTTCTAGGAGCAAACTGTTTCACCTTTCCATTTGAGTTGATCACTACAGTTTTCTTTGAGTTAATATAATTTAGTTATAATATGCATTGCATGATTTTTCTTTTTTTTGCTGTAGATCCTCAAACGTTATGGTATCTCATACATTTTTGCACAGGTGTATATATAACTCTAGTGGATTGATTAATAGGATTTATTTCTTCAGCAGTTTCATTCCTTGTTGAGCTAAATTCAAGCTGAAACTGTGAGGCTGCTTAAACAGTACTTCTATTTCCATATAGTGACGACTTATTAATCCTATTAATAAGTCGTTAATCTTAAATGAGTCAAATGTGGCTGTGAAGTAATGCAGGTATACATTTGGAATGACTAGGCCACCCTAATAGGTCTTACAACACAGCATATTCTTTGAAACATAATGTATTTTGCTTCACTTGCAATTTCTTCTGTAGCATGAAAAACTATTTAGATTTCTTTTTTGTTTTGTTTTGTTTTCTTTGCTAGTTTTGTTTCCTTAATTACAGATATATCTTGCCCTAGTAAAGAATGAAAAATCCAAGTAGTTATTAAATGATATCTTTCAGAAAGTTCTGTTTCTTTTGCTTGGCATAGTCACATGTTGGCAAACTTCAAGAAATGGTATAAGATGCTTAAATTGCAAAAAATTGATGATCAAAGCAATAAAATCATAGTTTGTTCATCCGGTCCTTTTTTGTGGTAGAAAAAACTATATTTGTTTCTCAGAAAATCATGCAGCTATGACTCAAAACAAGCTGGAAGGTGGTATAGATTGAGTATGCAATCTTTGTAGTCACGTTCTAACCGCAACCACAGACTTTGAAAGTCAGGAGCGATCTTTCACTGTGAGTTCCCATTGCTATCAGAAAAGAGATGTTTAGCTTTTTGCACAAGCTTGGAAGATAGAAACAACAGATTATTGACCTTAAAACTATATTGAAATGGCAAATTGTATTATGTTTTTATAAGTGAAGACCCAGGTGTCTTTTGACTTGATTACTTGCAAATGAGTACTGATTACTCCCCAGATGCTCTGGTTGGGTTGGGAAAAACACTTATGAGTGGCAACTGCAAACACAAGTCTTGAGTTTTGTGGTAGGTAGGGGCATGTGTTTATAGGCCATGCTTTTGGAAGCAATGGGAGTCCTCACTGGAAGGACAGATCCTGAAGCTGAGACTCCAATACTTTGGCCACCTCATGAGAAGAGAAGACTCCCTGGAAAAGACCCTGATGTTGGGAAAGATGGAGGGCACAAGGAGAAGGGGACGACAGAGGACGAGATGGTCGGACAGTGTTTTCGAAGCTACCAGCATGAGTTTGACCAAACTGTGGGAGGCAGAGAAAGACAGGAGTGCCTGGCGTGCTCTGGTTCATGGGGTCACGAAGAGTCGGACATGACTAAATGACTAAACAACAACAACAGGGGCATGTGCTTTTGGAAGCATTGGGACTGCTTTATAGAAAAGCAGTGACTCTCTGGGTTCTTGTCTGCTCCTCCATGGTCAACATGTATATTTGCTAAATATATAGACATGCTATAAGCCTGCGGCACTCTCTGCTTGCAAGAAATAGCTGCCCCTGTATATATGTAATGAACAGGAAAGTGTGAAGCCCCGCTCAATAAAAGCAATGCAACAAAATAAAGGATTTCTTCTCCAGACACATTCAGTTGGGGTTTGTTGTTGCTGTTTTGCTCTCTCCTCTTCAAGGTGCACCTCAAAGTTAGGAACATTGTAAGCCAAATCCAGATTCAATAGTACAGCTGAAATTTAGCCCCACTGAAGGCAGCAAGGAGCTTGTTGTTGATTAAACCAATCCAGAATTTCACTCTAGACCATATGCCATTTGTTTGCTGTCCAAGTAATAGGCAATCTGACCCTACAAATAGGCCTTAGCCGATAGCTGTATTGCTGCAATTAAAACGATGCCAAATCTAATCCGAGCACTTCGGAGAAGAATCAGTCTTATCTCGCCTTTCGCATCTGACATAACAGAAAAGCAAGCCAAAAACACATTAGTTTTCTGTTATATCAGATGGCAAAAGCGTAGCAGTGGACTGTTAGCAGATGCCGTTGCATAATTGGTAGTAGGAGACACTGCATTTTCTCCTAGCTTTGCCTGAATGGTGTTAAGGGTTTGAAACAAGGCCACAGAATTCACTCAAATCATAGCCTTAACTCAAGAAAGCATGGGAAGAAGACGATTAGATTCAGTTACCCAAATGTCATGCATAAAAGCAGAATGAGGCCTACTTTGTCCACCCTGTTTTAAAGAGTTCAGTGAACTTCTGCTAGTTTAAGAAATCAGGTGGACATCCCCCCCCCCTTCGTCTTTAAAACATTTCACAAGAACATCAAGACAATGTTCTGGGAGTTTTCCAAAGGCTGCAACTGTCATTTTCGGTGCATTTTAAAATTTTGCAACAATTTTTATATAACTCACTTTTTGCAACATCTGGTTAAAAGCAGCACAGTGAGACAGTAATTGAAAGTGATAAAAAAGAAGAGAGAGGCCTTTGATTGTGTGCAAAAGTGTTGACTAAACCCATTACCAATATTGTCAATGGTGAGTGCTCCCACAGCAACTACATTTGAGAGCACTGGGTTCAAATAACCTCTGTGATATTCTGCAAATGCTTCTGTAAGCGGTAATGGAAGATGCTATGTTATAGCAGGCAGTTCTGCAGCTAATCTCTGTCGTCCATTTGTCAAAATGGAAGAATATCCTTGGATTTAGTTTCACTTTTCTGATACAACATTGTATGTGAGATATGCAATAGCTGTGAATAGGCAACACCTTTCCTTTGCAGAACAGCACCTTAGTTTCAGTACAACTCAACATATTTATGCTTTCATAGCTTTTTTTATCCTTTTGATATGGTGATTTGATGTTTCAGCAGTAACACTGTACAAAAACAAATAAAAGTGAGCAAATGTGTTTTTTGATCCTTGGAGCAATTGGGGACAGTAAAGCAACACTTTTTCTAGGATCAACAGAAAAGGAGAAAGAGGTCCCATGAAAGTGGTTGCAAGTTGGACATTTAAAAAAGGAATAAAAAGACATTTCTGTTAGAAGGCCTGAGAGAAACCAAGACTCTTAAGTCTCATTCAAGTAAATGGTATAAAGTACAGAACAAGCTGACTTGAGTAGATGGCACAAGCTTGGGGTAGCTTGCTTCCACCTTCTAACAGGTCACAGGGGTCTTTCTTAAGCGGTCCATTGTTTGGTGGTTTCCCATGAGGACTGATAGGGTAGACATCACCGAATTCAGCAGTAGATAGAGTCGGAGGTGATGAGGGTCTCAGCCAATGAGTTCTAGTTTCTTCCCATTTTCCTCTCTGTAGAGCTCTACAATGACAATACTGAGACTGTGGAGAAGGAAGTTGACAGGTAATGCCACCCCCTGGACTGCTTTTAAGTAAGAAGGCATGGCAAAGGGAAGCTGGCTGAGGGCAGACTTGAGGTTGTTTGGGCAGCTCCCCATTCACCCTATGGAAGCATGGAAGTCTCCATGGAAGCAGTCACAAGGAATGTGAGAAAGGGCTGCTTAATATGACCAGCATCTTGATTAGCTGCTTCCTGTAGTATGAGGATGCCTCTTCAAGATGGCTCAATCAAGAGTTTTTAGGAACAAAACCAAAATCACAAGAAAGAATATCCAAGCCTTTGATTATTTAAGAGGACCTGGCAGATGTAGTGGGCTGAATTCAACTAAATAGCTGCACTAGTGATTTCCAGTGCAATGAGTCCTTCTTAGAGCAATGGAACTACAGAGTAATACTGGCTTATTACTGCAACAGTGTACATTTCTCTACACACATCCAAGGCTATTTTCAGATACTCTGAGAAAGCCCAAGCATAGCTGTACTTCAGTGAAGACAAATCTTACTTGCAAACAGTTTTCGATTTGTAATATGAATCTTACTCACAAAAAGCTTTCAAACAGCAACTTGAGTTCTTAACAATTTGGCTCCTATGAGTGATCATGAGAACGAAAGTCTGCTAGCAAAAATTGGCAGTATATGTTTGATAGGCTAGTGATGAATTGCAGAAAGGGCAGCTAAAATGAATTCAAGGAGCTGTATATTTTCAGGATCTATCCTGTTTTCTGGGACTGCATTTCAGCTGATTCCTTGGTGACCTGCTGGAATGCGGAGTTAACCAGGGCTATCAACTGTCTGGCTCTGAAGTGTCCTCTCCAATTGCATGGAGCCTGGACAGTCCCACGGTTTCCCCTAGAGCTGTGGGTGATGAAACAGTCACTGAGACGGCTAGAGTGCTATTGGCAGAAAACTCATTCTGAATCAGACCAGACAGGGGTTAGAGCTCAACGTTGAGTCTAACAAGTGGTGACGATGACGGTGAAGAGAGCCTTCTTCACCGCCTCTGTTGCTTCTGCAGAAAACAGCAGCAGGAGACTCTTTCAGGTGGTTTGCAATCTAACAGAACCACCTCCACCATCAGGGCTGGTGAAGACCCCAATATCTCCTACAATGATTTTGCAAATTTCTTTGCAGATAAAGTTTCAGAAAGAGGTAGACTCCACCATGGTAGTAGGGTCAGAGTGGGAGAGTGCTAGAGTCCTGTTACCTCCAAGGATGAGGACAGGCTGCTTGGACGAGTGAAACCGACCACTGTCTCCTTGATCCTTGCCCCTTAAAGCCCTAAAGGCCTCAGCTCAGTATACCTGAAGGAGTGTCTCCACCCCCATCGTTCAACCAGGACACTGAGGTCCAGCACTGAGGGTCCTTCTGGTGGTTCCATCGCTGTGAGAAGTGAGGTTACAGGGAATGCCCACCTATCACATGTCAAGGAAATAATCAAATACTGTATCTGACTTTTAGAAGACATCTGAAGGCAACCTTGTATTGGGAAATTTTTAATGTCTAATGTTTTACAATTTTTTGTGTGTGCTGTAAGCCGCTCATAGTGGCTGGGAAAACCCAACCAGATGAGCGGGTTATAAATAATAAAATTATTATTAGTAGTAGTATTAGTATTATTTTGTAACTGCAAATTTTAAAAACTGTTTTCAGTGTATTTTAAATTGTAGTAACCCACCCTGTGACCTTAGGGTGAATGCTGGGTAATAATAATAATAATAATAATAATAACTCCTTTTCAGTCTTGTTCTTTTGCACTCAAAAGCTCACCACAAAGAAACTGACTGAAGAAGTGTTCTTAGTGCCCCAAAAATTATTTTTACAGAATTCTGAAATACCATCAAACTTTGGTATTTTTAAAAAATGCATCAGAAATCTATGCTGCTACGTTACAGCTGCAAACACCATACCATTAAGTCAACTGCAATGTTTTCATAACATCATAATGCAATACATAATAGATTGGATCCAGGCTTGGTCATGCTCAGACCTGGTGGGAATTAGGTTAGTCATGGCTAAATACAAATCCAATATCATGTGTTTAGTATTACCAGTTGAGATAGAGCTGACTAAAGTTAAGAAAGCATTTTTTCTAGTTGGAAGAACAACTAGCAAATCAAGGCAGTGCTTGAGAGTGGGGAAATGCTGGTGACCAGCTTGTTCCTCTCCACAAAATCCCTTCTATGTGCTTGTATATAACTACTATCTGGAAACTTGACCGAGAGGAAAGAAGAGTAAGAGCAAGGAAGGCAATCCATGACAAACGAAGAAGTTGGCTTATAGTAGCAGTGACTTCAATCTTCTTGCAGATACAAGGGCTCTGATGCAGACTCAGAATTTCCCCACCTTCAATTTCCCTAGAATGCTGGCTCTAGACTGCAGAGCTGCCCTCTCCATTGAAATGAATGTGCAAACCTGCTAAATGGAAGCTTTATGGGCATATCAAGTTCTGCAGTCATCTTTGAGCTCTAATCTTCATTCTCCTCTACAATATTTTACAGCTAAGACATTTCCTAGTTGCATTTGATGATATGGGCTCTAGTCTACAGAGTCTGTGACAATAAATTTGTGAGTCTTTAAGGGCCAGGGAGCTCTTTCTTTCTTTCTTTCTTTCTTTCTTTCTTTCTTTCTTTCTTTCTTTCTTTCTTTCTTTCTTTCTTTCATCATTTTTATTGATTTTCCAATAAAAAACATCCAATTAATATATCCAATCATAATACTCCAATTAAAATAAAAAACTAAAATAAAAAAGAGTAAATTATAGTCCAAATTATTTTTATTAATTTTTCAGAGCTCCCCACAGTCTGGATCTCTGAAGCATATCTCCACATCTCAGTCCTGCCTCTCCTTGTTGTTGTTGTATTTTCCACATCTCGCTATTGACACTTTATAATTCTCCGTCCCTGAGTCCATTTCTTTTTCTTTTTTTTAACCTAACACATGTGCTGCTGTCTTAAATGCATTAAAACCACTTTTCTGGTACATCAACTTGATGTTCTGAATGATAATTTACCATTGGTTCATTGTGGATCATATAATTTGCACAATGTATTTGTTTGTTGTGAACTTGTAAAAATTGGCATACCAACCAGTAGCATTTTTGTAAATTAAGAATGCTGCTGATACTGTTTGCGTGTGTGTCGTTGCAAAAAAGAACAACAAAACAGTTATAGGAATGAATAGACCAAGATAACCATTTCGACTTTTAGGACCTCATTACTCATTTCTATGGCTCCTTCCTACCAGTAAAAAGCAAAGTCCAAAACCACAGCATCTCTACCCACATGTCAGCCTCAAAGTACATTAATGATTCAAAACTTGCTCGACAGGCTGACCCCTCATTGTACTAAGCAGACAGAAACTACCTGTTCATAGGTCCCCCCCCCCCCCGCTTTTGTAATCTGAATCAAGAACAAATGAATCAGTCTGTTGGCCATTCATAAAGGCAGGCAGCCACCAAAATTGAAACTTATACTTTCAGTAATTGCTTGTGGGTTGTAATTCATCTTTCTAATAGAAGTATTGTTTTCTTCAGAATGTTATTGGTACCTGCACCTGGCAGAAGCCAACACTAAGCTAGGAAGCACAGCACATAGGGAGGATAATGTTTTCTGACTGAGTAGGGATATGAACCCTGATCTCCCAGCTCCTTGTCCAGCACTTTAACCACCACACCATACCACACAACAACTTCTGAGTACCGTAGATGTGCCAAGTAGAATTGCATTGTCCATGTTAGGTTGCCATGAGTACCTTCACCTCCTTTCTTGGAGGGAGGAACTCAAAACCCACTGAATTGGGAGGAGAAGATTCAGGTATTAAAGCAACTAGAATGGAGTAAGATACACTTTGTAGCTTACAAAGAATGGAGTAAGATACACTTTGTGCCCGTAAAGCTCAGAATTGATTTTTTTTTTTAAGTTACAATGCTTCAAATCCCAGGCTTTCAAACTTCTCAAGATGGTTTTGAAAGGAAGGCTTATTTGCGAGTACTTGGTGAAAGATATATTTGTTTAAGAGAATGGTTAGTGGTAGAATGAGAGATATTATATTCAGGTTCTCCTTGCAAGCTAAAGGCACCTGGCTGGCCACAGTATAAGCAAGATGCTGGACTAGATGGGCTTTGGCCAGATCCTACAGGGTTCTTCTGATGTTTTTGTTATACTACAGAGTCAGGTACCAAGCACTAGCTCTAGTTCCACCACCATAGGGACACATCTACCACCAAAGCTCTCCAAAGCTTCAGACTATTATGCTTCAGGGGGTGCCCTTGGGCCACACTTACCAGCTAAAGCAGCTGCACTGGCTCCCCATGGAGCACAGGATCAGGTTTAAGGTGCTGGTTTTAACCCTTAAAACCCTATAAGGCCTAGGACCCACGTACCTACACGACCGCCTCTCCTGTTATGTCCCACAGAGGACCTTACGGTCTTCAAACAAAAACATCTTAGAGGTCCCGGGCCACAGGGGGGTTAGGCTGGCCTCAACTAGATCCAGGGCTTTTTTGGCTGTGGCCCCGATCTGGTGGAGACTAGGGCCCTGCGGGACCTGACATCTTTCCGCAGGGCCTGCAAAACAGAGTTGTTCCACCAGGCCTTTGGCCAAGGCACAGTCTGACCCCCTCCTTTGGTAATCCTCATCGAACTCTAGCCCAATGGTTGGCATTAAATTGATTTTGAATTGATTTTAGAATGAATTGATTTTAGAATGCTGTGTTACTTTTATTGTTAGCTGCTCTGAGCCCGGCTTCGGCTGGGGAGGGTGGGATATAAATAAATAAATAATTATTATTATTATTATTATTATTATTATTATTATTATTATTACTACTACTGCAGATAGTGGGGTTCCAGAGCAGCATAGTTTCAAAAAGTCTAGCTCAGGCAACACTCAAAAGCAGGTATCTTCAACCTTTGCAGACCCAGGACTCACTTTTTACACAAACATGCATTTGGGGACCCATTTCTTAATCTTTTGCCATATATATGCATGGTAGTAGTGCTCCTGTTGCGACTTACCTTGGATTACGTCATGACCCAAACATGCATCCCAACACACCAGTTGAAGACCTGTGGTCAAAAATCAATAGTACAGCGTGTTCAGGCAATGTACAGCCAGGTGGGTGTCTAAGTAGTCAGAGACCTGGACAAAAATGGAAAATGGAAACTAAGAGATTATGAGGAGATAAAAGATCACTTTCAGAGTTGGTTGCACTATTGACAATTACATGAAACATACAAAGAAGGATTCAGTTACACGATATCCAGGTTTCAAAGGGAAGTGGTAGAAGGGAAAGTCAAATTATTGAAGGGTACATATAGCATCCTGTTAGAATGGGAGACAAAAGATGAAGATGTGAAATCAGTTATGATTAAATGGTCACAAGATATAGGTCATAATATTATGCTGGAAGATTGGGAAACGTTATGGAAAAGTGATTTAAAATTTACAGATTGCTCTTTGCTGAAAGAAAATTATATGAAGGTGGTGTATAGATGATATATAACACCAGTGCAACTAGAAAGAATGTACAAAACCAGTTCAAATATGTGTTGGAAGTGTAAACAAAAAGAAGGCACCTTTTATCATATGTGGTGGGATTGTAATTAAATTAAAAAGTTTTGGGAAATGATATATAGTGAACTGAAGAAAATGTTCCAATTAACATTTGTTTAAAAACCTGAAGCTTTTTTTGTTAGGGATTGTAGGAAAAGACCTGCCAAGGAAATTGAAAAATATCTTTATGTATGCTTCAACAGCAGCAAGAGTCTTAATAGCACAAGGATGGAAGAACGAGGAACTCCCGACTAAAGAACTATGGCAAGAAAAATTGATGGACTATGCAGAATTGGCAAAATTGACACACAAACTACATGACAAGGATAACTGTAATTTTAAAGATGAATAGGAACCCATTACAAAGTATTTAAAGAAACAACAAAATGAACTGGACTCCTTGGCAGGCTTTGAATAAACTTTCACAAACTTTTTATATTGATAACATTCAGATAGATAAATTGAGGATCTGTACAGTTTTGTAACATGCAGAAAATAACATATGCTGACAAACCAGAGACAGGAGCTGAGGGAAGTCTGGGGGGGAGGGGAGGGTGGGTTATGTTGAGGGGGAGGGAAAAACTGTGGGGGGAAATTTAAGGATGATATGTTTTTTGATAAAATGTGATGTTGAAATTACTAATACTTTTAAAAAAAGAAGAAGCCAGAGACCTGTGTTGTTTGCAACAAATGGAAATGCTTTGGCTTCCTAGACAATGCCCTAACCACATCCACTGGAAGCAAAGGAGTTCCAGAGATTGTTTGCGCACTAATAAACATCCTTACTCATGAGCCACACAATGACTTCAGGTCTGTTAACACATGCTATTTCATTGCTCTTCAAGGGTTCTTCAGCTGTCTGTCACTAGAGGGGATCCTCAGTACTGGTTCCAGGAGACCCTGTGTGCTCCATAAGGTCTTCAACCTGTGGAGTGTCCGGTTCATGTTCTGAGGAGTTAGTGTCTGGCAATAGGTCAGGACTAGGCATGACAGAAGTTGTTAACTTTGAAGCTAGCCACTCAGAAAACATGGGGTGGATCTACGCACGGGGGGGGGGGACGACACTATAAATAAGTCAGAAATTAGATCATTTTAACACACACACACAAACCCCTATGGAAGAACACGTATAAAAATTTATTGCTCTCTGGCACCATCTAGAGTTGCATGTTTATAGCAATTTCAAATCATCGTTTCTTTACTAATGTAGTTGAGTCCATGACCTCCCACCCCATGCGTCAGCAATGTCATCTGAAAAGAGAGGCGAGCGCTCCTTCCCTTCAGTTGGTTAAGTATTTTAAATGCCTATTGGTTTTGGTGGGAGAGGTTTAAACAAATGTTTAGCACTCATGCTGTGATCTAAGCAGCCTTAAGAAAAGCTTCATCTGGAATCGTGGAGTGTACTCATAGATGCTCAATAGTCATAATAAAAATGTTATGTACCACACTGGAGACAACTACTTTGTTTTGGCAAACTCTTCAAATGCGCGGCATTGATTTATAATGTTGTTTTACATAAAACTAGTGATAAGAATCCTGTTAGATACTTGCCAATGAAGACCATTAATCATAGCCTCTCATGTTATACCATCGCAGCTTCTCATACCACCTGCAAAACCTTGTACTTAAGGTTTGAGCTGGCCCAAAACAAACACGCTTCTGGCTTGCCTGCCTTATGACTCAGTTCATTAGGCAGAGCCTTGGCCGGGTATAAATAACACACCTCTTCTTATACCATGTCATGTGTGTGAAAGTAAATGCAAAAGGTAAGTGTACTTTTGGGCAACCCCATAAAATCCCCTCACGTTAAACAAGAGGGAGCCCCCTTGTAAATCACATTTGCATGAAATAACAATACAGTGCATTTAAAATTATGGGAAGGTCACATGTTGTTACAAGCACTCTCAGAATTACAACATCTGTCAGCCATCTCAAGCCACAGGTGTAGAAGCAGATTACTCAATAGGAACGAGGCCTGAGGGACTGGTGTATTCACTGTGTTCCAGTCAGATGTTTTGGGGAAATCTCCAAGCAAGGCATGAAGGCAATATCCCAGTCCTGTTTCTCCCAGCAAGATCTGGATTTCAAGGTATACTTCCTCTGAAAAACTAGGTTCCATTTAGCTACCATAGACTGAGGCTGTGCACACATCACCAGCTTTATTTATTTATTTATTTATTTATTTATTTATTTATTTCTAGCATTTATTTCCAACTTTTTTCTCTGAGGAGCTCAAGGGGGTGTGCATGGTTCTTCCCTGTCATTTAATCCCACAAACCACCCTGTCAGGTAAATTAAGCTGAGAAACTATGAATTGCCCATGGTCACCCTTCATGACTGAGTGGAGATTTCAACCTTAGTCTTCCAGGTCCTTGTCCGATGCTCTAACCAACACAGCACACTGTCTCTCCTATGCTGCTAGGTTCTTTTTGTCAATTTGGATCAAAGCTGATTTGGGGGAAAGCACATCAAGGTGCAGTATTTCATAGGAAACAACAGGGCGGATATGGATTGGGGCTAATGTCATGTGTGCACAGCTTCCCAAACCAGCAGTGGGAGCACACTGGATGCAGATTAAACAGGAGTGTGTACACCACCCTATTCTTCATGAATCTAACGCTTTTTGAAGTCATTCTCTCTTTTTTAAAAAAATATATCTTTATTAATTTAAAATAAATACATTTATGAGAAAACAGACGCACACACAAGTAAACAAACATACAATCAAACAAACAAATAACAGAAAAATCAAACAAACCACCACACTATAAGATACAAGAAGATTAATATAATTATCATAATATATACTCCTGATACTGAACACAATTATAAAACTTATAGAGAAGAAATTGAAAACTGACTTCCAATTAATCTCACTGTACTTTATCTATCCATTACTTTATACCACACAGTTACATATTTCTTATATAATTTCTTTTTACCTCCCTACGAACTTATATTTATACAATACAGGGATTCTTGGAGCACTGTTGCTTATGTAGCTAAAACAACACCATGCACGCACTCAAAGAGTAGGTATCAGCAGATCTGTGAGGTCACCAAAGTCTGTAGAAGTGCAAACAAAAAAATATTTTTTTGAGGTGGAGACAATTGGGGAAGCACAGAAACTGCCTAGACTGTCCTGGTCTGCTTGTATATATTATGGGAACATATGTCTTGCTTATGTGAAAAATTTGAGGTTGGCTTTTGCAGCCCAACTCCCTATCAGTGTCCTCTAAGTCTATTATTGGTCAGAGAAGAAAGCATGGAGGCAGGAACTAGTTAAAGCAAAGCAGATCTTAATTTTTCTGTTGCGACAAAGTTGTGCAGGGCATGGGGGGTGGTGGACAACTGTAGGTATGAATCTGTGGGTTTAAGAAATAAACCCACTGGATAAAGTTTGAGTGCTTCACTTGTAGTTTTATAAATCATTTAATGTGCCAACACAAATAGAAGTTATTAAAATTGCAATTGCTGTATAAGGAGTTATTATTATGACCAGAATGTAATTGAAATTAATAAGATTTTGGAATGCAGAAATAAAGAAAATAATCAAACCATCAATTCTAGAATTATATAATTTGGTATTTGAATGATTGTTATTAGCAATTGTATTATATATTGGTATTGTTACAATGAGGCTCTTATTGGATTGTAATTGAAAACTAATAAAAAAGAATATCAAAAAAGAAATAAACCCACTGGAGCTCAAAGATCATATAACAGTGCATGCATCAGTTATGTTCTTGAGGTCAAATTGATGCTAACGGCTGCTTGTGACCTAATGTTCTCTAAGCCATAGATTCTGGTCAACCTTTTGAAGCAAATGCATGAACTTCTGTTCATGAAAGCATTATGCAAACAAGGATTGCTCAATCATATACTCCCCACCCAAACTCGTACTGTGAATGTGAACAAGACAGTGAGTGGCATTCAACTAAGTTTTACTCAGAGTAGACCCATTGAGATTAATGGCTCTTTATTTGTATGGGTTGTTTAAATAAATAAATGAAATAATTATTATTATTATTATTTATACCCCACCCATCTGGCTGGGTTTCCGCAGCCACTCTGTGTGGCTTCCAACAAAATATTAAAATACAATAAGTTCAATAGGTGAGTAAAACTTAGTTCAATAGCACCTAGTACATCTCACCATAGTGGAGAAGACATCAGGTGCCTTGTGTGCTTGCTCAGTCTGCTGACCAGGCACTGCTACCTATTGGTGGGCAATTTCTCCCTTTTTATGGTTCTTTAGCTTTGCACCAGACATGAACTGGATAACCCTTAAAGAGAGGATGTCTACAAACAGAGGACTGCCCTCCATAATGTAGGACACATGGCCACACCACCAAGAAAATGCATGGGATCTGGCTATAGGAACAGTCACACACCTTGTAGTCACTTTCCTCTCCCCCACCCTCTGCATCCCTCACAAGCCTCTCAAATGAGCTCCTGGCATATTGATTTCCTAGTCCTTGTTCAGAGTCTAAGGCTGGGTAAGGTATTTTTTTAAAGGTCTCTTGTTCGGCCTGAGATGGTGGGAAGAGCAGGGAATAAAGATGACGGGATGTGTGTCCCTCACTCACTTCTGCAGAGAACAACCTAATCAAATTTGGTTGGACTGCAACTCCCAGCTTCCCTGACCATTGGGTGTACTGACTTCATCTGATGGGACTGTGACTAATACTGTGGACACAGCATAAATTTAAATCGCCCCGCCATGATGTGGGCAAAGCAAGTTGTGTCCTTTGGCTTAGACTGTATAAAAGGTAAAGGTAAGGTAAAGGATCCCTGGACGGTTAAGTCCATTCAAAGGTGACTATGGGGTTGCGGCGCTCATCTTGGTTTCAGGCCAAGGGAGCCGGCTTTTGTCCACAGACAGCTTTCCAGGTCATGTGGCCAGCATGACTAAATGGCTTCTGGTGCAACGGAACACCGGGACGGAAACCAGAGCACACGGAAATGCCGTTTACCTTCCTGCCACGGTGGTACCGATTTATCTACTTGCATTGGTGTGCTTTTATACTGCTAGGTTGGCAGGAGCTGGGACAGAGCAATGGGAGCTCACCCCATCACAGGGATTCGAACCGCCAACCTTCCAATTGGCAAGCCCAAGAGGCACAGTGGTTTAGACTACAGCACCACCCGCATCCCTGTATACACATTTACTGGGTTGAAACAGTACTAGGTTGTTCTTTTTCTCAATTTGAATAAAAGCTGGTTGTGGGTGGCAGGGAGTGCGTCAAAATGTGGTATTTTGTAAGATATGACAGGACAAACATGGGACAGCTGTGAATTGTGACTAATGTCATGTGTACACTGTTTCCCAGAACAGCAATGGGAACGCACTGAATGCAGAGTAAATGGAAGAGTGTTCATAGTCTTACCCTTGAAATCTCTCTGTTCTTTTGCTCTTATACCAAAGAAGAAGCATACAACCAGATATGCCAATTTCACACCTGGTCTACACTGATCCTCACACTTCGTGCTTTTAATGAAGTACAATGACATGATCGTGCGCTATTTTGTGATACTCTGCCCACTGGGGGGTAGGGTTGCCATATTTCAAAAAGACAACGTTGGGGTAGGAGATACTGATCCGGACCAATGGCCTGATTTCACATGAGGCAGCTTCCTATACTCTTCATGGAGACCTGCACCTGTCAAACTGTTGCTTGTTACACAACTGTTAACATCACAGATACCTGGTTTTCATGGCACAGGAGGCCAAACTTGGGCTTACTGGGACCATGCAAATGTGTGGGCTCCCAGAGAGCAGCTTGTAGCTGCTTTGCTCTTCCACAGCTGAGCTTAGCCAAGGTTTGGCTTAGCATAACATCGAAACCTTGGCTCATGGTTAAGCTTTCTCCTCTCAAACCAAAAGCTGTAGCCAAGGTTTGTTCATAGTTTGGCTTACTGTGTCATGTGAATGAGGCCAGCATCTCTATCAGCACGGAAATCAGTATTAATTCTGCAAAAGTAAGTGTGCTGGAAAAGCCACATGCAAATTATAATTGGGTTCCCTGCAGTACAGGCTGCTGAATTTCTCCTTACAAATAAAAACATTTATCTCAACATGGCCAGGGGTGGGGTGGAGCTGAGAATGAAGGGCTCACCTAGGGCTATAGACAGTGTAATCCTAGGCATATCTACTTAGGGCTTGCCTCCAGGTATGTGCAGGAAGTCTAGCACTGAAACCCTAGCGACATTTTGTGCCAGAAGGGACGTTTCAAGAGGGGACTTCCTGGTTTACATTTGAGACCCTGAACCATCATTGTTACATGAGTTCTAAATGTGAACATAAAAGATAGCTATCTAAAACATCAAAACAGTTTTCTGCATAACTTTATTCTTAGGTCTTTCTTTGCATGCTTCTTTCTGGGAATCAGCGGGTCAGGTTTGTTTGCTTTTTAACTAAACAGTCTTTGGGAAATCAAAACTACTCATTCAAATGTGCTATTCAAAAATATAAGTATGTGACGATCCCTTTTCTTTTGTTTTACTGTCTGAGTAACACTTCAAAATGCCATTTTGTCTTTACGGAATTTTTCACCAGGAAATAAGAGAGGGAGAACCCCAGTGACACTGTTGAATGCTACCATGAACTTTTTACAAACCAAGAATGAGGAAAGCCCCTTGTTAGAAAAGTATTGCTGATATACTACTACTACTACTACTACTATTAATATATTACCCAGAGAGCTCATGGTGGTTCACAGAATAAAATCAAAATATAAAGCCACAAAATATATAATCAAAATTAAAAACAACAACCCAACCCCCCTCCAAAAAACCCCCACTGCTTCCTTCAAACAGGCAGAGACCACTCCCTCTCGTAAAATGGCATTGATCACCTCCCTGGCCCAGCCAGCTGTTCCCTCCCTGTTGGTTTTTAACAGCCAAGAGTGGTAAGGGCCTAGAGTGCAGGTGGTTGCCCTGACTCATCCAAGCCCCTTGTCCACATCCTTAAGCCTTACCAACTGAAACTCATCCAACACAACAGGACTAGACTGTGCTCTGGACACCCCATGAGATTCATCTGCTATAACAGCAGAGTCAAGGTTTTGGTGGATGCGAGCGATTTTGTCCTCGGAATGCTTTGCAGACAAGTCACAGCGAGCTACCGTTGGTTCTGTCACCTCCTTTGGGCCAGCCTGCAAAAGGCCCTGTACAACCCAGCAAAGCTCTGCTGGATGACATAATGAGGATGCAATGGAGGCAGCAAAGTATGCCTTCTTTGCTGCCTTCACTGCCGCTAGGTAGGCTCGATAATGAGCCTTTACCAGTGTTCAGTTGCATTCATTCGGATCTTTCCTCCACTTGTGTTCAAGCCGTCTCCCAGCTTGTTTCTATAAATATAAATATTACTGTATGCAAAACCAATGAATTTTGACTATGCTTCTTCTAGCTTACAGTTTCTCTTAGCTAAATAACACAATATTATGGGGAAATTATTTCAGATACATTACCTGGATATTTGAGTTTATTTAGAGATATACATACTGAGCACAGATGGAGGCACAGCTTTAAGACACCCAACAGACAGCCCACTCCACTGCCCTGCATCTCAAATAGCTCTGATGCAAACAAGGAACGTGCATGTATGCAGTGGCTCCTCTATTCAGATCCATGTAATAATAATAATAATTTATCTATACCCCACCCATTTGGCTAGGTTTCCCCAGCCACTCTGGGTGGCTTCCGACCGAATTAAAATCACAATAGAACATCAAACATTTAAAATTTCCTAAACATTCCTTTGCTGCTTATTAAACTGAATGTGGCAGCCAGTCGGTGTAAGAATGTCCTGTAAGTAGTATTGGTCTTGGGCAGATGTGTGAGCTATCTGTGTTCTCTCTCTCTCTCTCTCTCTCTCTCTCTCTCTCTCTCTCTCTCTCTCTCTCTCACACACACACACACACACACACACACACACACACACAGTAACTACAGCTAACACTACAATAAATCCTTACTTTGCCCAAATAAACACGACCTTCTATCGCCCTATTGCTCTGAATCTGGTGAACATGATGATACAGGAAAATCAACATCCCCGTTGAGCAAGAGAGATTGATGTACCCAGTCGATACGGACACGGGTGTATTTGCATCATTCTGCTCATCTGAACCTCATTAAACCTGCTGGATTTAGATGTGGGCAGAAATGGGCATCTCCATTTAGAGCCACTAGCAGTTGGACCTAGTTAAAGCAGGAGTGGAGCCATTGAGTTGCAGAGTTATTAGAGAGCATTCACCGAGAAAGTCTTTCTACATATTTTTATGGTTTGAACATGGGAAAGCTTTTGCATACTGAACACTGATCTTCAAGACTGCAGATGGACACAGGAAAGAAAGAGCGTAGTGGCCAAATTGCTCATAGGTCATGATTATGAAAAGGGAGACACCACAGCTTGCCTTTCTAGAGTCACTTGGAATGTACACACAAACATCAATATGAGTCATATTTATTTGCTTGACATACATATACAAAATCCAGTTCCCAGGAAAAACAATTTTTGTGTTTGCTAAGAGAGAAAAAACCCACTGATGGTGTCTAAATGCAAAGGGTACTGCTATTGGAAAATATTAGTCATCGATAGAGAGGCCAACTCATTTTAAATAGATTGCTTGACATATTACTTTAAGCAGATGAATAATAGGGAATTCTTGTGTCACCTTTTAAGACATGGAATTTGATATACCAGATTTCGAGATATAGATGTCTTAGTAGACAGAAAAGAGTGAAAAGGCAGGAGAGAAAGAGGCACGTTGGTATGTTACTGTGGAATTCTAGGGGATTGCTTAAAGCAGTTATATAAAACAAAGAACACTGATGACGAGTTATTTCAAGGAGCATGACAGGCGTTGTAAAATTTCCCAGTCTCTTTACACAATAGTCTGTCTCCTGTTCACCCTGCAAATATAGGAACCACCAGTTTAATTTTAGCACAATCACCAATTCCCAACTTTACTTGTGGATTTTCAAAGAAATGGTGAATATAGGCACCAGTCATTCCCTGGTTTTCAATAGGATAGTTTCCCCCACCTCTTCTTTTGACTTTTCAAAAGTGAGATAGCAGGCATCAAACATGTGCCAAGATTCTTTAGAGCTTCTGGTTTCAGGTTTACGTTGTTGCCTGACTTTTAAACACCCTTTATAGCCATGGGGTGATATCCAATTGCAGAGTCCCACATTGCACATCTGACACCCAGGGCTGGATCTAGACACATCAAAGAAGCATTTCAGTTAAACACATTGTAAACTTTGTATGGAAAATCAGGTTGGCAAAAACAGAACTCCACAGCACCATCTGGTGTCACAATGTTATAATGCATATGCAGTACATATAAAATGTGTTTTCTTTACCAATCAAGCTGAGTCCCAGATTTAAAACTGGGCATATCCTTTCTCTCTTTCCCTATCCCACTTCCTTCAAAATCTGCTCTGGAGGGTTGTGGGATCCTTTGTAGTAGAGGTGGGTACAGGAAGGAGAGAAAGAAGGGGAAGTCCTATAGTGTGCATTGCTGTGGTGTTAGATCTTACCCATGGGATGAATCCTGTGCAAGGTTAGTCTGCTGAAATCCCAAACAGATTAATCTATACAGGAATGCTGCCTCATTTTGCATTCCTAAGCATGCATGTACATGGAAGTATGTCTTATTGAAACCAATCAGATTTTTTCTATTTTCAAGAAAATGAAAATAAATAAAAGTACATGCTGTTTTGTATGTGTACTTTTATTTTCCATTGTCTGAAAACAAAAAACAAAAAAAGTCACACACAAAACCCTAAAATAGCAAAATATGTTGTTGCTGTTATACAAGTATACATGCTACATAATCCAAAGTTTCATAAGTGGTGCACACCACAAAATCTTATAAAAGAGTATAAATTTAATATATAAAATTCTCCCAGCAGTAATAACCTTTTGATGATTAGCGTATTCATATTTACTCCTAATCTTTGTGCGATATGTTTGTATCAGGGACCATGCTGAGGAGGGCGGTACTAAGGAAGAAGGGTGGGAGCCACCCCCTCCCCCGATCCTGAATCTTCCCAGGAGCAGGAGGGCAGAATAGATTTGGAACAGTGGTTTGCAGAGGGGCATAGTTCAGAAGGCAGAAGCTGGGAAATCTGGATAAGGAACAGCTAGGAAAAGAAACACTAGAAGAGAGAGAGAGTTAACAGATTCACAGTCTCTGGACAGCATTCACCCACCTCCTCCAAAGACTCCTCAGAAAGTGTTAGAACAGAAAGTGCAGAGGGTACAAACTCAGATTACAAGATGTAAGAGTGATGTAGATTAATAGGGACGGCGGGGGGGGGGGAGTGACCCTTAATTGGGAGCACCGCCATTTCTAGGAGACGTGTTCTTTGTTCTTTCACTGTGATTATTAAAGATTCTAACTGGTAAGACGTTCCTTTCGTTTGATCTTCTTATCTACTGCCACGGGGGGAGGAAGCCAATTCCCTGAAGCCTGACAATTTGTTTGCTTATAGTTCCGTTTCTTCTTTTTACTCTATCCAATGTTTTTCTCAGCTGTTCCAAAAGATAAGATGGAGTCCATTATTCCACATTGGGTGCACACAATCAAAGCTGCTCCTAAAGCAACATAGTCTCTGTTAATATATGTAATAGGGGTCCTGATGCTCCAAGTTTCACATTGGATCTGTGCTTCTTTCTATTTTTTAAGGACTTGTTTATCAGTCCCTCTGTGCTTTGATCTGAGTTTCTGAGTTGCTTCCCATGCTGAAATTAGACTCAAAATAAACATTCTATTGGAGCAAGTTTTTAATACATTGTGGTGTGTGCTTAGTTGCATTATGTGTGTGTGTTCAACACTTTCCCTGGTTTGCTAATATGCCCACATGTTCCAAAGGTTTGGTGAACCCTGTCTTAAAGTAATGTGAAAATATTGTATTGAAAGAGTGTTGATCTGCATAAAAACTGATGGAAGGACTGAGGTGTTCAGGCCCTCTGAAGTCACACCCACCGCCTTCTCACACACAGATTCACACCCTTTGGTTGCAAGACCAAACTATGTTCACTCTGTGGAGCCGCCTGAGAACTTTCCACTAGAAGCTTCACATGAAAGCAGAGTGTGACCTTCCAGGGCACTGCAAGAGGATGGTGAAACTAAGTCATTTTGTATGTCGTAGTTACAATGGTTTTTGGGATATGAAAAATGAAGCTAAGATTAGAGTGGCAGTTTGCATCATTCCTAGCACACGAGGCTCATGTTTTGCATAGAGAGTGTCCTGTGTTCGATCCCTGGCATCTCCTATTGGGTTTATTTATTTGTGGGCAGGGTGGTCCCTCCCCCTACCTGGCCTGATCACCTTGGCAACGCCTCCCCAGGCGGGATTGGGCAACTGGCTGAGGTAGGCGGAGGCCTCCAGGTATCCCACCTGGGGAAGGCGAAGCCAAGCCTGTGTTAATGGTGCTGCATAGGGTCCCAAGGGCTACGCACAACCACGCAAAGGGTGCCCCCATTTAATGTGGGGAGCGGTCATTCTGCCCTAAATAATAAAATTATTATTATTATTATTATTATTATTATTATTATTATTATTATTAATACCCCACCCATCTGGCTGGATTTCCCCAGCCACTCTGGGCGGCTTCCAACAGAATATTAAAATACAAGAGTCTATTAAACATTAAAAGCTTCCCTAAACAGGGCTACCTTCAGATGTCTTCTAAAAGTCTGGTAGTTATTTTTCTCTTTGACATCTGGTGAGAGGGCATTCCACAGGGTGGGTGCCACTACTGAGAAGGCCCTCTGCCTGGTTCCCCATAACTTGGCTTCTCGCAGCAAGGAAACCGCCAGAAGGCCCTTGGCACTGGACCTCAGTGTCTGGGCAGAACAATGGGGGTGGAGACACTCCTTCAGGTATAGTGATCGCAGGGTGGGCTTGCAACATAGAACATAAGTGCCAATACACAACACAATATCTATACAATGTAAAAATCAAAACAGTTATATAAATACAATAAGTACATAATAAAATACAGATTCTCATAGCAGGGACAGCATCCAAAAAATAAAGGAGGAGAAAATCAGCAGCTGGATATCTAAAATACAGAACAGTGCACAAATGCAGGATCTTCTCTCTATCCAAAAGTAGCTCTTAATCCCGGCCACCACAGAAAATGACAGACCCCCCCAGGTCTCACCTGGGAGCCTTCCTGTCATCTCTCAATCTCTCACCTTGTGAGATATTCATCCTGCAAGTCCAATTTGCCTATTTCTGTGCTGTGGCAGCCAGTTAACACAGTCCTGTGTACCAAACTGAATCAAACAGAATGCAGCTTTGTTGCTCCAATCAGGCCATAAACCTACATACTCCCAGAATGGTTTAAGTTTGAGAACCAATTTACCACTGTACTGAGAGCCCCACAACATCCCTTCACCTTCATCAGACAACAAGATTGGCAAATACTTTTGCCGGAGATATGGCAGACCAGGCTATATTGGGTGTAGTAAATCAACTGCAGATTTGTTTGATCAGTAGTTCTGGTGACTCCTGGGCAGAAGGGGTCATGAGGTGGGGAAGAGCTGCTATGTTAGCTTCCTGGCAGGTGGGTTGTTGTTGCTTACCAGGAGAAAAAAGGGAACGAGCAAGGGGGTGAGAAGGACCGCATGGTGCAAACACATGAGCAGGTGCCTCAGATTGGTTCTGTTGTTGTTTGCACCATGCTGACTTCCCCACCATCTCATCCTTCCCCTCTTCTTTCTGGTAAGCAACAGTGACAACACCTGCCGGGAAGTTTGTACAGTGGCTCCTCTCCACTCAATAAACTGCTTCTGCCTCTGGGTTCCTTAACATTCGGTAATGGTGAGAAAGCTTTCCTATGAGATAATTTGCACAGCACTCTTCACTTTCCATTTAGCACCTACCCACCCACACTCTTTTAGGTCACTAACAAACTCAGTCTTTTGGTTATGATTTGCGTATATGCCCTCAGTGTCCTTTGCAAGCAGTTAGGCTTCCTTGCGTCTTGAGATCCACTTTACTGTCAGGCTTGGACTTTGATTGGCAGGCTTTGACACAGGAGAAGAAAGAAACAGAAGGAGGCTGAATGGTAGAACCTGGGTTGGAGGAGGGGGGGACACTTTGGAAGGGGGAGCAGGGAGTCTGGTTCTCCCCTCTGACCTTCCTGTGGAGTAGACAGCCTCAGAGAAGAAGTGGGTATGGGGGTTGATCAGCCAATGAGGGAGCATGAAGGTGGCAAAGACAGAAATGGAGTCTGAATAGGAGGGTGCAGCCTTGTCTCCTGGAACCAGACGCTTCCTTCACAGATAGGAGCAGACCCACCTGCCCTAACAGAGTGCGCTTGAAAGCTTTACATTCTCACAATGCATGAGAGTCTCACCACACTTTGTCTTTAAAAGCTGGTGGGAGAGGAGTTTTTGGGGTACATCTTTGTCTCTTCTGTCCAGTTCTGAACTTCTTGTCCAGTGAATTGTGCCTCCTGAGCACTGTCTGCTCCTGAGCCTGTACCATTACTTGCCTGAGTAAAGATCTCTTATAAATAAATAAGACTCTCTGCTTGCATGTGTTGAGCAGGAACCAGGACACCTTGACAGATTATTAGGGCTTTTTTGGCAGATGATGGGAAAGGAATGACCCAAAACCAGCCATTTTAAAAACTGTTGCATTGCATCCAGTCACCTTGATTTTAATTCAATTATTACATAGTTCATCTACCCCAGCTGCAACAAAACAAGTCTCTCCCATATCAGCCTCTACAGCCACAGCAGGTGCTGTAACCTTCCAACAGTTTGACATCACCCTCAAAGGCTCCATTGTCTCCCAAGACAGACAGATATCAACCAGAACAGAGTTCTAAGTATAGATGTAATGTGATGCCAGGCACATATTTCCTTTGCATGAGCTTTTCTGGAATGCAGCATCATGCTTATTGTACATTTTTATTCTGTGAACCACCCTGAGATCTTATGATGAAGGGGGTGTATAAAGTTTAAAATAAAATAAATATACCATCGGGTATTTCCTTTGCTCTCAGTAGAAAATAATGACATACAGATGGTATTATTTTTCATTCTGAAAATGTTTTTGGAAAAAAAATTAAAAGTATGAAAGAAGATATATTATCTAATATTTTCCTCCTGGAATTCTGTTTCACCAAGTACACAGAAGTTGTCAGTTTGAATTCCAAGTATGCAGTGGCGTAGCGTGGCAAGCCACAGATACAGGGAGAATCTTCCCACAGGGCAGGGTAAAGGGTGGGGTGGGAAATCGAACAGGAAAAGGGGGAATTGAATTATTTAAGGGATTAAAAGAAGGGGGAAATAAAGAAATGTAACCAGACAATGAGAAGATTGCATCACTGTCCTCTAGACAGTCCAAGTGCTCCATGTGATCCGGTGTCCACAGCGAAAGAGAAAGGAACAAGCTGTGGACCTTGCTTAAATAACCTCTGATCCCACCCCTAAAATTGGCAACATCAATTTTACCCCAGTAACTCCATCCACCAATCTGATCCAAGCCCTTGAATCTAACTTGCCTGACAACCATGAGGGTGTCTTGTTTGGCCCCATCCGCAACACGTGCTCTCCTTTAATGAGAACACGCTTTGTCAGCATCTGGGGCAAGGCAAGTAATTTGCGCCCCCTAACCCGTGGATTTTAGCACTCAAGTCTCTTCCGCGCGCCCCCCAGATGTTGCGCCTGGTGCGGACGGCCCCCCCTGCACCCCCCACGCTATGCCACTGCAAGTATGCCAATAAGCAAAGCTTAGGAATTAAAACTGAAACTGCACTGTCATGATCTGCAGAAAATAGTAACATGCTTCCTACGCATGAAACCAACACATCTTATTCCTAAAGAGCATACAGAGGGATGTGGGTGTATTAAAAAATGCTTTAGGATATAAAGAGTAAAATGCAGGAGTGCCAACTTGAAAAAAATATGGGGGGTGCAGGTAAGCCCTGCCCCAATAATTGATCACATTACATGGCTCATGCACACCATTGGAATGGCAATGCCCATCAACTTTGGGGGGGGGATACAGGAGAGTTAGACTGAGGGGGGGAAACTGTGGAGAAAAGTTTGCAGCCCCACAGCCCCAATCTGACATGTCTACATATATGGTTGTCAAAAGCGGGGCATTTTGATCCATATCTTGTTTAGTTGCTTCCTAAATGAATGTAGTATTATGAGAGGATTATTCCACCAGACCAAAGATGCTGAATGACACAGAAGAACTGGGTGTTTTAGAAAACCATGATGCAGGAGAAAAGGTTGCGCGTCA
Organism: Podarcis melisellensis; assembly: GCF_964234715.1. Taxonomy (NCBI): domain Eukaryota; kingdom Metazoa; phylum Chordata; class Lepidosauria; order Squamata; family Lacertidae; genus Podarcis; species Podarcis melisellensis. The sequence continues at coordinate 39,054,842 of NC_138538.1, forward strand.
TATCAGCGTTCTGTGAATACGAAACTAACATGAAACTGTGGCAATCTCACACGAGGCCAGTTTGATTAATGCTTTCTCTTTCATGAAAACTAGAGCTAGAAATTGTCGCTAATAATATGTTTTTTAATCCAACCACAAAGCAGGAGATAAACAAATGCATAGATTGCGTTATACTAGAAAAATGGAAATGCAAACATGCTGTGTTGGAGGAAATTGTTTGAGTGTTCAGTTCTCACCTTTTGGTCCCATGTGTTCAGACATAGACATCCAGAACTGAGCAGAATGCTTAAGGTTATCATAAACCTTTCTGCTTCTGAGAAACTTCAATGACCTACAAATGTATTCAATGACCTACAGATGTTTATAGAAAGGCACTGTCTCAAACAGCTAGGTGCTGGAGATGTAATGCTGGAAATGCCTTGTTGAGACACATGACAAGGGCATGCGCAGTAATATATTCTTTTTAGTCTCACATTGTTGACACATCAATTTTATATTGGTAAAACCCTTGATATTTGCACGTGTTCATTTATTTTAAAACTATATTCCAAAGGGGATTAAAGGCTGGACAACAAAAGTGGACTTTGTGGGCTATTATGGTAGCTAAGAGATTTATATATATATTGCTACAAGGAGAAATACCCACTGTCTATTACACAGTGTTCTAATGAACTCACCGCCCTGGCTGCATCCAACATATTTCACATATATGTCAATTCTGCGTGGATACCTATTTTGGTATCTGGCAAGCTTATATTAATTTATATGATTCATTTAAGATTCATGAACTTATGGTCCCTGTATCTGCAATGTGAATTGTTCGTTGTTTACTGCTATTAGTAGTATTAACTGTAGATTGTCTTTCTTTCTTTCTTTCTTTCTTTCTTTCTTTCTTTCTTTCTTTCTTTCTTTCTTTCTTTCTTTCTTTCTTTCTTTTAATTTCATTTCCCCCTTTCTCTTCTTCTACTTTACTTGTTAAATTTACAAATAAGAAATATTTTTTAATAAATCATTCAAATAAGAGGCAGCTTTTGGAGTATTCCAATCACCAGTCTTTCAACAGTACTGTATTTATTTTATGTAAGCACTGGAAATTGACCACAGTGGTGCCTTCCAAAACATTTAAGCAAGCCAACCATGTCACAGACCAGAAAACTGTCACACAAGGCAGTGTGTACAAAGGAAAACATTTATCTGCATCAGACTTCAGCTATTGCAATATATTTCCAGAGTACAGCAAACATAAAAATACAACTAAACACATAAAATTGCCAGATAAAAAATTATCCAAGTTGAGATTCAGAGATCAACATAGTGGCCTTTAATGCCAGCTGTTAGAAATTTTGCAGCCTATGAATTTCCAAACAGTTTCCAATCTGTGTACAATAGCTGTTGGGAAAGACTTGGTAAATAGCCTTGAGATCTGCCAAAGTATCACACCTACTTTGATATACATAACCCATAAAAGAGGATAGGTATAATTCAACACATTCCGTTAGATCAAAAATAACGATGGAGAGAAAGAAGTGTGGGACAGGAGCCAGGATAAAAACATTGCACAATGATTATCTAAATTACTATTTATATCCATTCAGAGATAATGTGAAAAATTCAATTCACATTTGTTTTCATATTGGGCAAGACTCCAGCAAATATAGAAAACTGCTTCCTCCCCAGCCCCCATCTAGCCCAGCGTTGTCCACTCTGAGTGGCAGAAGTCTTCCATCACATGTTACATGGTCTTTTAAACTCAATGTAGAACCTGGAATCTTCTGCATGCAAAACAGATGTTCTACCTATGGTCCGTCCATCAATATGGAAAGATTAGTGCACATTTTTTGATTTATGAAGTACTGACTTTCTCTCCCCTGCAGCCTCTGGCCCAGTGGTGGCGAACCTATGGCACGTGTACCATAGAGGGCACTCAGAGCCCTCTCTGTGGGCATGCATGCCTTCGCCCCATCAGGGCTGTAGCTTCCGTGCTGGGGGTGGGGGAGGAGAGGAGGGCTCGCGTGTACCACCCAAAGCCTGCAGCACCAGGGCTTGGTGAGCATCGAGGGGCTGAGCAGGCATTGATCTTTGATGTGCCAGGGCCTCCTGCTAGTCTGCTTTTCCTACTCGGGAGTAAGCTGTCTTGAGTTCAGCAGGGCTTAACTCCCAGGTCAGTAAGCATATAAAGACGGCAACCTAAGAAGGGACTGCTGGGTTTACATGTTCACTGGGCTTTCCCGTGGAAGCCAACAGAGAAATTCATTCTGTGGAGGCTGCGATCAAACAGCAGCCAAAGAAATGGCTAATAATAATAATAATAATATATTATTATTTATACCCCACCCATCTGGCTGGGTTTATTTATTTATTTATATTTGTATGTGCACACACAGACAATCATTATTATCTCATATTAAAAATTGGAAGAGGGTGGCTCTTAGTACAGCCCTCCAGTGTACACTAGTGGCCAGAATTGTGGAACCTTCTCAGGAAAATGTATTTCAGAGGTTTGATGGCTCTTAACACCACTTTGTTTTGGAGTAATAACAGTGCATACCCTGAAACATTTTGTGAATTTAACAAGAGAATAAATTTGTTGTATTTATTTTTCCCAATTTGAACTGTATTTATTTTTCCCCGGTGGTGATTTTCCTGAGTCAAAATGAGAGTACCCCTAAACATTTTTTTTTAGAAAAAAAGTACTAAGTTATACCATGAAAATATATATCAATGAAAATATAATTTAATGAAGGATTATTTATTACAACAGCAGTCATAAAGAAGAAACGTGAAATGCAGAGGAAAATTGAGATATACAGGTTAAATTGCCATGTTGGCACTTTGCGATAAATAAGTGGGTTTTGGGTTGCAGTTTGGGCACTCGGTCTCTAAAAGGTTCGCTATCACTGCTCTGGCCCATAGTTTTTCAAAGCCATGGATCATGGCCAATCGTACTTTTAAGAATATGAATAGAATTTAGGTATTGTTTATAACTATCTTTTAAAACGTTGGGACAAAAAAATAGAAAATGCTAGTGCAGTTGTATATGAAAAAGAAACCCAGTCATTATAGCAATCGAGATTCCATATTTGCTGATTAACAGCACATATTTAAAATCTTAAAATATCAAATCTTAAAATCCAGTCTGAATGATTACTAATGCCATTATAACTGCCATTAATAAAGCAAAATATGCGAGAAAGCTTTGCTATAGACCAGTCATGCATTTATATAATATCATACTCCGAGACTAAAGGGCTTGTCCATCATGCAGCAGAGTTTAGGCATGCTTAAGACCAGTGAAATCAATAGGTTTAAGTGACAGAAATTTCACATTGAAGCTACAGTATTTATGGCCCATGGCTGTTTCAGAGTTTTATTGACTATATCAATTAGCATCTTGAATTGTAAGTAAAAATATTAGAACTTGTGAAGTGAGGTGAAGGCAGCAGTAGTAACAGCGCTCCTCTTGCCACTATGGTCCGCTTTCCTGGTTTATATGAGTGTGCAGACCGAATCCCTTTTCCCCTACCCATGTAATTTTCCACCCCTTTTGATTCTTCATTACACAATAGTCCACCACTGCAAGTATATAAAATACACAATTCCCTTAAGAGACTTTAAAAAGACCACTTTAAGATAGAATATGATAGAGAAGCAGTTTTAATGACACATTCTGAGAGGCAATCCAGTTACCCCCAAGTATAATGCTGTATGTGCTGACATCAAGAAAAAGAATCTGGGAAAGAGAGAACACGTGCTATAAGCAAATCAAATCAAATCCATGCTGAAATATTACTGGAATCAACCACCAATTTTTTTTTAAAAAAAAATTCAGATTCTACAAATGTAAATTTCCTCCCTCACCCACTGCAGAAAAGGTTAGAACACAGACATTTCATGGAAAAATGGAAGAATTGCCTTACTAAATAAAACTCAGCAGTGACCAGCCAGTGGCCTCTGGAAGCTCACAAGCATGACAGCCAGGTGGTGGTCATCCCTTCTTGGTTGTCGCCAGCATCTACTACGCTAGGTCATCTGCCTCTAGATATTACAGAGGTCCCACCTAGCTATCGCATCTCAAATCTATTGACAGATGTTGACATACTTATGCAAAAACTGTCTGCAAAGCACAATTATAGTCTCCCATTCACTTCAGGAGCACTTTGTACTTGCCTGTGGCATTTGTTCCAAACATAACATTTGAAAGGATGCCAGTAGGAGTTTCTCCTAGCCGTCCAAAGTACATATTGACAGCAGAACAGTGCTGTGTTCCCAAAGTCCTGTGATGATAATATTATAATTGTCAGTACATTTAGGATCGCAGCTTCTGAACTACACTGGAGCAGCTTCTAAGCAAACATACGTAGGATTGTACTGCCTGCACTGTGAGTTTGCGAGGGCCTGGAACAGGGTGTGCATTCCGAGGGGAGGGGGCTCGAAAGATGTGGCTGGGAGGGAGACAGTAAGGAGGACTCACAGATAATCAAGCATGCCAGTGGTTTTTTTGGGGGGGGAGAAGAGGACATGGCTGGAGGGGGGTGGGTCAGATGGAGACTTACAGATAAATGTGTTATGTTGCTTGCACTGACCACCTTCCCACCTGTGGTATCATTGTAAGCTGTGCCCAATGGACTGCTGTTGTTGTTACTGAATGCTAGGCTGGTTCATTATAAGACCGTGCTGATCCATTATCTTATTGTGAATAAACAGGCTGATCTAGTCTGTATAATTGAGATGGGTGGGGGGTGTCCCTAACCTCACATGGTTGTGCCCACTTGGGCACTCTGCGCAGCTTCAGTTCTGACCAGAGGGTTGGGGAGTGGGAGACGTTTGCCCTGGTTCATAGAAGTTAACTGTCCTTTACTAGGAAACCTCTCTGCATAGGAGCTGCACTGCATCTGGAGTGGGGTCATTGTCAAGGCAGGAGTTGGGAGCATGTTAGCAATAACTCAAAGTGTGTCTGTGAGCACCGCAACTGTTCCCAGCAGGTCTTGCCCCAATGAGGCAGGTGCAAGGACCGAAGGTCCCCTCCTTCCCTCTGCTCTCTAAGACTCCTTCGCCTTCAGGTCCTTCCCAAGCATTCTAAGGCTTCTTCGACTTGTCTTTCTTTGTCCAGGGAGGAGGAGAGCTGGTCACAGCAAGAGGGGGGCACTGCCTGGCTTCTTCAGCAGCCACCGCCAATCTACCTCTTGGCCTCCCTCCTCTTCAGCTTCCACTCTAATTCTGAGTCTGCCACAGCCTCTTCCTGCTCATTAAACCCTGTTACCTCTTCAGCTTTCAGCACCTCCTCCTCCTGGTCTGCTCTCTCTTCTCCCTCTGACCACTCATAGTCACCCCATCACCAATTCCTTGGTCTGAGCCTTCTTCCCTTGGAGGTTCCCCAGCTGGTACCTCCCACTACTCGTCTGCATTCCATGGCAGTCATGGAGGCAGGCTGGGAATACTCTTGGTGTACCTTTCAGCTCAACAGCCTCCCTTACTGAGCTGGTCTCCAGACTGCCTCCAGTGTGGTTTTGGAAGAACCACCAGGTCCCTTGTCCTGGGTGACTTCAGCGTGTGTGCTGCAAATGCCTCGAGGCCAGCCCAAGATTTCATGGCCTCCATAGCAGCCATGGCACTGTCTCATGCAATATGGTTATCTGGCCAATGCACAGAGCAGGTGTACCCTTGATCTAGTCCTTGCTCTCAGTAGAGAGAGAGGTGGTCTGGATAGAGTGGAGTGCCTTACCATGTTGTTGTGGTGAGACCACTTTCAGGTGAAGTTTGGACTTTTGGTGGCAGTCTTACCTTGTAGCAGTGGGGCACCAATTCAGATGGTCCATCCCCAGAGACCAGTGGAACCTCGTAGGTTCCTCAGTGTTGAACAGGGATAGTCTGGTCATGGTGAAAACAGCCCAGAGCAGAACTATGCAGTGCTCAACAATACAGAAAAATACACACATACATATTTAGAAAAGTGCAAAAAATTTAAAGTGTCAGGAATAATATTTGCAGTTGAAATAGACGATATATTAAACCATGGGGATTTTAGCTGCATCTCCTTAGCAAACATGAAATGAACAGGATATATTGTTTTACAATTAATCACTTGTGCTATTTTTGTCTGGTTAATCCTTATTTGCATTGAGATATATATATGGGGATTTTACATAGTTGGGGAAAACCTTTACGCTTTTCAGAGATGTGTTTTAAAAATCTGAAATTGATTTGCCTACCAGTTGTGGCAGTTTAACAGGAAAAACAACAATTTAATAGGGTTTTCAGAGATTTAAATAATGAAAGGTCATTTTCTCCCTTACAATAAGGACATTTACCTAAAATTTAGGAACTAAAGGAACAAAATACTATGATAAATGAGAAAAGCACCTTTTTGTGTTTCCATCATACTGTAATTAACACAGCACAATCTTTCCTTTCTCCTTTCCTACATTTAAATTTACAAGAAGGAAATTATGTAAAAAGATAGAAGGCAATTCTTTTTCTATTTTTTAAAAAAAACTTTTTATGGGAAGAGGTTGACCTTTTGGTTAATTTGAGTACCATATCCTGCGAAATGAGGAAGGAAGCTGGATGGTATAAATTAGGAGCCAATCAAGGTGATGGGCATTCAGATCTGGCTTTTTGCCTCTTGCAAATTGAGCTGAACCACAAAGGAAATCTGTGAAGGCATGAACTCTCTCAGAGCCTTTACTCTTCTGTCCCTGGTGCTCAACCTCGAGAATGCACAGGGCCATCTCTCCGAAAGCAGCTGTAAGCGTTTTGCAGACATCCTGCCTCACAAACTCCGAGAGTTGCGGGTCACGTTTCATGAGATTAGAGATTATTTTGTGAGTATGATGATCCTTTCTTCCTCTAGCAGCTTCTGTTGCATCCAGAGTTTAGGAAGAGTGGAGGAAAAAGGCTTTGCTTCTTTTTGTATAGTAATTGAAAACACTTAACATAGCTTACTGTGCTATTTGTTTTTCCATGTTTTGTGTTTTTTTAAAAAAATGTTTTCAGTTGACGTGTTTTAAGCAGCTTAAAAAAATATTGTTGTATTGCTTTGTTATTTTTCTGTTTGCCATCCTGGACACTTTTGGGAAGAAAGGTGAGATAGACATTTAATAAAATAAATACCTGCTGATATGTACAAGAGATGCATTGCTTGGGACACAAACCACCAAGAAGTTCTCCTGTGCAAGCCCCAACAAAATGAATGGGATTCAAATAATTTTTTGATGGATTATGCCTTTTATTTCAAATGCTGTCTAATGAAATTATGTGAACAGTTGTGATTGAAACTGACAAGAAAAACTTTTAAGGTTAACTCATTTTCTGATTTGGGAAGGGGAGAAAGCTTGTTAGGAACCGAAATGTTTCTGAGGGGATCTTAGTAACATTTATGTTATTCTATTTTACCATGAATGCCCAGATATTTGGAGAAAGTTGATATGCATGTGTGAAGGACAACAATAACAGATGAAATGTATGAATAGCTGAAACTCTATATCCATTACCCCCTTTTTTTAGACATGCATGAGAGAAGGGTGTTGATTACATTTAAGTGTATGTTGCTTTCACTGGTGTATTTCTGAGCTTTTAGACAGCCATACATTTGAAATCTGAATTTAATCATTCACAAAAGTTTAGGCATATACAAAGGTTAGGCATATACTATAATATATATATATCCTGTGCAATTAAAAGCTTGCTGTAACAATATTTGTCATAGCTATTATCTATCAGTGGATGCAGTAGAGAGGGAAGACCCTCAGATAAGAAGTTGCATCAAATCTGAATGCTCAGACGTAAAAGAAAATGGGCGATACTAGATGCTCTAAACTCTTTGCTGATAAGTGGGGTCAAACTTACCTGAGTCTTCTTCATTGCATACTCTTACAGCAAGCCAGAGATGATGAGCTAGAGATCATGTTGTTAAAAGAGGATCTACTGGAAGATTTCAAGGTGAGATTTCAATTGTCTTCACGCTATTTGGAAATAAGTCCGTGCTGATCTATGGGCTCATGGAAAGATGTTACTTGGCAGAAATAAACTATGAGACCAGTGTTTTAGACATCATGTCAGGCAGGAGGGTCTTATATCATAAACCGTCCTGTGAGCTTCAGATGAAGGGTTGTATAGAAATAACAACAACAACAATTCACAATAATGTGAATCTGCCAGTGTATGTGTGTTGAGAGCTAGAAGATGCTGTTTTGAAAGGCATGTTATTATATGCATTTGTGTTCTAAGTCTGTACTGTTAAAATCCTTGACTGCACCTTATCTCCCTTAACTCCCACTTTCCATTTCCACATACAGTACTTACTTGTGAGGAACTTGTAGGGGAAATTGCAACAGTGCCAACCCTATACCAGTCAGCATTACTGTATAATATTTAGGATGTTAGAAGCAGTATTCAGTGTACCTTTGCCTGAAAAAACAGTTCTGAACAAAATATCCCAAGAAGTCATTCCCTTTCAAAAGTGTTGAGGTTACATGGGGCTTTGTTCAGTTAATGCATAGTATGATCTAATGAATAGACAATAGAAGCAAGAAATATCTACTAGGACTGGCCAAAGTCCAGCATAACTCAGGGGAGTTATTCTCTCACTTATAGCAGCACTTCTTCTTTTGATCTTAAAGAGCAGGGGAGTTCAGGTCTCTTGTCAACTGGGAGTAATCAAGCAATCAGGAGCTAACTGAGGCTTTCTCTGTGTTGTTATATTTTTAGGAATAATAGGAGTTTTAAGGATGTTATAGTTAATTTACATGTGTCGATATTTTTTTTTTATTGCCATGCGCTATGATGGAGCAATGGAAAGACGTTATAGAAAATTTACTGAAATAAATAAGTTGGCAGTCTATGGAGTCACAATTTTTATTTGTATTATTATTTTATTATTTTTTGCATCAGTTTCCAAGTATGTCACGTGCGTATTTGGGGAGGGTTTAACTTGGCTTATTAAGTAGCACAAAGAAACTCTGAAGTAAGAAAAAAACATTGTTTACAGCGACAGAATTGTCATATGTGCACATCGTAATCCATGGAACAAAAGTCATAATGAGCCATCTTATTTCTGAAATGCCTTATTCATGCGCTCTTACCATTATTATTGTCTCCTCTTCCTTTAGGGGTACTTGGGCTGTCAGTCAGTGGCAGAAATGATACAGTTTTATCTGGAAGTTGTTTTGCCCAACGTAACCACTGGCAGCGCCATTCAGCGGACTGTAGATTTTCTTGGAGAGAGGCTGCTGGATCTGAGACAGACAATCAAGCGCTGTGTAAGTCGGCCTGTTTCCTTTCCTAGGCCACCTGCCATGCTCCCAATCAAACTGCAGTTTTCTGCCTCTGTAGAACTGTTCAAGAGGAGTGAAATATGGCGTCTAAGGGACACAGGTGGCGCTGTGGGTTAAAGCCTCAGCGCCTAGGACTTGCTGATCGAAAGGTCGGCGGTTCGAATCCCTGCTGCGGGGTGCGCTCCCGCTGCTCGGTCCCAGCGCCTGCCAACCTAGCAGTTCGAAAGCGCCTCCGGGTGCAAGTAGATAAATAGGGACCGCTTACCAGCGGGAAGGTAAACGGCGTTTCCGTGTGCAGCTCTGGCTCGCCAGAGCAGCGATGTCACACTGGCCATGTGACCCGGAAGTGTCTTCGGACAGCGCTGGCCCCTGGCCTCTTAAGTGAGATGGGCGCACAACCCCAGAGTCTGTCAAGACTGGCCCGTACGGGCAGGGGTACCTTTACCTTTACCTTTTATGGTGCTTAGACCCTAGAAACAAACAGCATGTTCATTACGCAAAGTTAGTGCTCTACAAAATGGGACTACATTCTAAAGTGCAATATATTATTTTGAAAGATAAGAGAATAGTTTCCACTTCTATTTGTAAAAAGTGTTGTGGGGACAGAAAATATAGGACAGAACATGGGTCTCCATCCCTGAGCAGTGGTCCTGCTAGCTAGGGAAAGTGGGAGACCCAAGTTTGGGAAACTCTGTATTAGAGATTTTAAAAATGAAGGCATTGCCAAGGTGCCTTCACCATTTCTTCAGGTGTCAGAGTCAGTGTTATGTATATTCTGGGCTACAAAAAAGATAAAAATGTCTCCTCCCAGGTAATCACAATTTTGTCCCAAGAAAAATTATGCATCGTAAGCATACGATGTGCATAACTTTGCTTATTTTGCCAAATTAAGCTTGTTTCTGCTATTTAAGCAAATGCATAAAGTCATTCACAGCATGTCAGATACTAGAAATCCAGCACAGTCTGTCCTCTGGATTTAAAGTTTCACTATGCATGACTTACACCGTTTCAAACAGATCTTCACAACCTTCAGGTCTAGAAGCTAAATTAAATTCAAGATTCTTTCTGTACTCAATTCTGCACCCAGTAACAATTTCTGCACACAACTGTAGGATGCATGTGGTCTTTGACATAGCTGTATTCATTAAGCACAGTGTTGTAGTTTCTTCAGGAATGAGGTTACCTTCTCTATAATGGTGACCTCATAAACAGATTAATAAAGCACAGAGATAGATTATTATGTATGGGATTGCACAAACTGACTATTTTATCATACAGCCTGATGTTAAGTGCTGATGTCTTCTTTCATAAACCTTACGTAAAATTCTTACCTAATAGCTGCTGCTTCTACAAAGGCACAGCTACAGATGACAGAGCTATTCAGTGCCACATCCTAACATTACTTTGCTGTGGTGTCCTCACTGTGTCATCTGGTCACAGTATGACTCAGAAAACAAGCACGCAAGGCCACAAGGAAACCCTCTGTGCTTAGCAGAGTTGCAAGAGGAAACTCTCCTCTCAAAGCTCTTTTCTAGGACTAAGGGGTATTCATGAACTTACTCATCAGAGTTGGGCTGGACCTTTGCCAAGTATAGAGTTGTAGGGAAAGGCATTTGCACTGAAACAAAGCAGAAGTTACCCTCTTCAATCTTCCGTGGTGCTTGGCTTTGGATTGTGGTGCACATCCCCACCAGGCCAAAGATGTATCCAACTTGTTCCGTGTTGCCTGGATGAGCATCCCCAGTGGAACACATCTGTATCCCTTGCATAGACAGCAGCTGATTGCATGGGTGGCTCTTCTTTGCACTGATGGCTCTTCCTTGCTGAATGAGGCCAATGCACAGTGGAGCTCTTAGGATTTTCAAGGATAACCAGAAGAAAGCCACTGAATTCACGATTCTTCTGCTTCCTCTTTTCAGCATAGGTTCTTCATCTGTGAAAAGGAGAGCAAAACAATAAGGAACATCAAAGAAACCTATGAAAAGGTAGGTTCCTATATCACATGGCTAAACACCCTTGTTTAGAGGCTTTGCACAGTACATCAAAGAGCCAAAACAATCAGTGTGTGAGAGTCATGCATCCTCTTGCCACTCTTCTGGATTAATACATACACTGTAGATTGGATCTTTCCAAATAACTCTATGGCTTGCCAGTTTAAAAACATTTAAAACTTGAGAAAACTAGCACTGTCAAGTGGAAGTTAAGGAGCGGGAGCAAGCTCACTTCATGGTGCAGGGAATGCAACTTTGTATTTGCACCCAGGCTTTTAGGTGTTCTTCTGGGCATCCAATGTACACCCTTGGGCAGGTTGCCACTGGCTACAATAAACACACACATAAACCAGTTGTAGGTGGTACTTAATGTTTTATTTTCCAACTCAATCAGCGAAGCTGAAAATACTATATTCTACTGTCTGGAGTGAGCATTCAGTTTCAAACAACTTTCTTTCATTTTCTGTATCATCCAAGTAATGTCCAAGTGATGCCTATGCTGTGTACTGTTACAAATGAGGACTTGCTTTCTATTACGTTAAGAATGCTGTTAAAAAGTGTCCTGAAGTCCAATTTGTAGTTTCAAAGCAGCTTCCTTCTGTGACCTACTGGTATATCCTGCACTGATCCAGTAATGTCTGTAAAGAGGAATTGTGTAGGTTGCTTGATTGAGATAGATTCTTCTTACGCTAGCAATTTGTGTTAATTGTCCCAAATGATGCACTCAGAAACCTTTAAATAACAGCGATTTTTCATCTATTACTCCATTTGTTCAAGTGGCATGTTTACTTAGTCTTTGGTTTCCCTGGAGACCCTCTTTTAAAAACGATTATTCTCCTTTGTTCCCTTCTTCAAGCCAGAATGGAATAAAGACAGGGAATTGAAGGCTAGGCTTCACACAATGGTGCAGAGCTGTGATGTCACAGGGAGGGGCTGGCATTCTTGCTCTGTCAGCCCATCGCCTTCCCTGTCACATGCCAAATCTCCAGAGTAGAATAAAGATGATGGGGAAATGCATGCATGTTTATCTTGCAATAACTATTATTCCTTCAGTTTGTAATTAATTATCCCTCCTTTTCCTTTCCAGCTGCAAGGCAAAGGCATCTATAAAGCAATGGGAGAGTTTGACATTTTCATTAACTATATTGAAGAATACCTGGCAATGAAGATGAAAAAATGAATCAGTTTTTTCCACTCAGGACAACTAACTTCTGTAACTGTAACTGGAATATACTTTGCAAAGGTGTTACAAGAAATCAGTATTACACAATACTATATATTTTTAACTTAAACTTATTTATTAACACAGATACCTCAGCTTTTGTCAGTGTTTTATACATTTTTATAAAGGAAAAGCTATAACGTAATTTATTGACCTGTTTTTGCTTCTCCTTCTCCTTTTTACATAGCGTGTTTTTGTCCTTTTAGTTTTCTCTTAGCTTAGGAATGCTCCAAATTCTAGCATTCAAGGAAATGCTTTTTAGGAAGTGAGAAATTGTGAGAAGTAGATTCTAAATGTTTATTATGTTTGAGTCAGCATTTTGGATTTAAATGTGAGCACCATGATCCAAAGACTTCAAACAGGTTGTTAATTTCAGCAAGGGGACTGTCTGCTGTACAATATTAAGTACATCTGAGCATGTCAGTTTCCATTTCAGGTCAGATGTTAACAACTGATAGTTTGAAAGTACAGCCACCAGGCTGCTAGCTGAAACCCGTCATTGGGAACACAACCCACCAGGGCTTAAAGACCCTCACCAGCTCTTGCTCCACATCCAAGCACAATTCAAAGTGTTGGTGCTTACCTTTAAAGCAAGGGTAGCTAACCTGTAGCTTTACAGATGTTTTAGACTACAACTCCTACAGCATGCACAGCAGTCAGAGACAATGGGATTTGGAAGCATTTGGTTTTTTCATCACTGATATATTTTTATTTCTGCTGAATTGCTTTTAATGCTGCCTTTGTTTTGTTTTTAATAATTCATTGTTTTTATTGGACTTTTCACAGTATTTTGATGGCAGTGCCCTTCTGAATGTGATTTTTTCTAAAAAAAAATGAAGGATAGGGTGGGAAGTTTGTAAATAAATAAATAGGTCAAACAAGGACAAACATGCACTGAAATATTTTAAAATTTAATATCATTGCTGTTTGCTCGTGCAAAAATAATACCTGTCTCTGCGAGCACTAGTACATGACTTCTGGTACATTTTATTGCCTATGCTAGCAATGCATCAAATCACAATATGCTCGTGCACTTCTGTGGATCTGGGTTACAGTTGCCTTGACAAATGTGAGACTGTTACTGCCATTGATTTTGCATTTGTTTTTTTAAACAGGAACTAAATGTTTTTCTTCTGCATCAGAATGATTTTTAACCTCAAAGCAGATGATTAAGCATGTTTGCTTTTTGTTATGTAAGCTTATAAGGAAATGTGAAAGCTCTTGTTTACGTCCAACACACTCTGATGTCATTAGGCACCCCATGATGAACAATAAAAATAAAGTAAAACAAAAAACAAAAAATCTCAGCTCCTGACACTTATTCATTCTTAACTTGCTGTTATATGGAAAGCTTAGGAAGAATGAAACTTGGAATAAGAATATGAAAAGGTTGATTTTCCAATCTCATCTTCTGAGTCATTGTTCCTTCTGCTGGGGTTTGCTGGGATGTGATTCACTCAACTGGGCTCTTTGGCTTCTTCCCCTTCTTTTTGCATTGCTATGTTAGCTAAGCTGTCTCCTCCTTGCTGGCTACTCCATCCCACTCAGCACCTTGAGGGTCCTCTGGTTTTTCCAGCTGTAATGTTGCTAACATCACCATGGCTTCCTGCAGTGTTGCAACTGCTACTTATGCAAGAGTTCGGTTCTGGTGGTCCACAGAGAAAGGTGGTGCTGACCTTTAAAGCCCTAAACGGCTTCAGCCCTGTATATCTGAAGGAGCGCCTCCACCCCTATCGTCAAGCCCAGACACTGAGGTCCAACGCCGAGGGCCTTCTGGCAGTTCCCTCACTGCGAGAGGTGAGGTTACAGGGAACCAGGCAGAGGGCCTTTTCAGTAGTTGTGCCCACCCTGCTGCACACCTTCCCAGCAGATGTCAAACAGCTAAACAGCTATGTAATTTTAAAAAGACATCTGAAGGCAGCCCTGTTCAGAGAAGATTTTAGTGTTTGCTGATGTGTTGTATTTTTACTATTTTTTTTTTGTTGGGAGCCACCCAGAGTGGCTGTGGCAACCCAGTCAGATGTGGTTTTTCCCACAAAATTGGTGGCAGCGGAAGAATAAAATAGTGGTGTACAGGTCACTAGTCCGTGAAACGACCGGGGGCTCTGTACGAATGCCACATTGGGGTTTTCAGGAAACAGGTAACCAGGAAAGCTGTGCAATGCAGACAACTGAAGAGATGGTTTGCAGAATGAAAAGACACACACACTAACCCTTGGCAACCTTAAAAGTATGGAAAGCACCAAAAACACAGGCAACATATTCAAACAGTATTAGCAAGAAGAGAAGTCTGAATCACAAGAGTTCATTGTACAAGGGAATCTCCATGTAAATAGTGGTGGGTTTATCTTTAAAATAAAGCTCCCCACCCAAACTTCCCCAAGTTTGAAAATAAACTACAATGCAGTGAAAGTCATATTCTGTTCTTATGCATGAGGAACAACAGCATCAAAAATAACCCAGAAGAAAGGAAGTATAAAGGAGAGGTATAGGTAACTTATATTATTACTGATAGCGCCTGTTGTGTGTCTGTTTTGGCTATTATTCTGAACCAAGTTTAAAAAACAATACTGTATTTCTGGCACCTCTTTATCAGCATACAGAAATAGTGCACAAAGGAAACATTTTAAAATGCATTGATAACAGTTATACATGTGACTCGCAGCACCTACATCAAACTAGAAACAGAGTACTAAGTTTTAACTTCCTTGCCTTGCCTTATCATTTGCTTAAATCTGAAACTTGCTCACATAAGGTTTTCTGTTGCATGTTGTTTTTTATCATCACATTTTCACATAATTTAAATTTAGTTACAGTGGTACCTCGGGTTACATACACTTCAGGTTACATACGCTTCAGGTTACAGACTCCGCAAACCCAGAAATAGTACCTCGGGTTAAGAACTTTGCTTCAGGATGAGAACAGAAATTGCGTGGTGGTGGCACGGCAGCAGCAGGAGGCCCCATTAGCTAAAGTGGTGCTTCAGGTTAAGAACAGTTTCAGGTTAAGAACGGATCTCTGGAATGGAGAGGTACCACTGTATTTGGTTTCTCTGCTGCCTAAACTGTCCTTCAGATTTAGTTATAACACTGACAGCATGAGCATATTTTCATTATCAGTACTCTAATCAGCCTTTCAGTTTGTGTTAAGGTGAGTGGAATTTCCTGATTTTTAAAAATGCATTAGCAGCGTCCGAGGGGAATTGGCAAAATGACAACTTTTTGTGTCTGGATTTTTACTTCTTGGAATATGGCAACCCTACATTACTATGTATGAAATGGGGAATGAAATTCTACTTTGTTTGTAATGATCTGTCTGCAAAATGAGTCCTGCTTTTACAGGACAAAATGTATCCATTGTTCCTGCACTTTATGGAGGAGTTCACGTCTGGCTTATGGAAAGGGATTGTCTATGGGATTGTGGCCCACCAATCCTAGCTGCAGTTTCCTTTTGCTAGGGAAATTGCTGGCTAATTACTCAGAATGGGCAGTCTCCAGTGATCTCTCCTCCAGAAAGGAACTCAAATTTGAGTAATGCTGACACTGGAGCTCCTCACTAGTTGGGAAGATGGAAGGGAGCATAACAAGAACATTGCATTTATTTTCCAGAGATGATTATGTGATCAAAAACTGGAAATAGGTTCAGAAAATATCCCATAGACACACACATTTGGAAAAACCACAACAACAGGATGAGGAGAAGAATAAAAACCCTACAGATAATCTCCAAGTCCTTGAGACAGATAGCATAGCTGATGGTAATGTGATATACTTCCTGTGCCTTTAATACAGAAAAGAGTCACAGGCAGAGACCGCAATATGGGGCCCAGAAGAGGGGATCTATCTATGACAAAAACTACACATAGACAAAATCCAAACTTGCATAATTCTGGAGGCTGTACTTTTCGTGAATAACCCGTGAGCTAGTGTGATATCCAATGTGAATCACTATTACTTTGTCAGAGCTTAGGTTAGCTCTTTCTGGAAGGGCATCCTGGTGAGAAGGATAAAAGTATAGTAGTGTCAGTATTACTCTAAATAGAAAAAGCATTAATAGATAACACAAACTGTGAATAAAGACAACTGGTGACTAACAGGCATCATATGGGTGAGTGACCAGCACAAGAACCAGTGGGTTGTTGATGACAAAAGTTGTTGATGGCCCATCGAAGAGGAATCCTGGGCCTGGGCAGACAGAGGTGCTATGCTGATGGTATATATGCTTGAGGTGAGAGGGAAAGAGTGTATTTCGCAAGTTGTACTTGGAAGAAGAAGGGAGAACAAAGATGGAGATCCATCTTGGGCAGGTTGGCTGAAGGCTAGCTGGGAGAGATGCCTTGCACTTCTGGGGGGACAAGCCCTTCTTGAGATGACAATGCTGTAAGGTCTCTACTCCCTCCATGCAGACTGAAGGGGTAAATTTGTCTCTGCTACATCTTCAATTCTCCAAAGGAGTGCAGACCCTGGATGAGTTCCTGGAACCTCCTGGGAATTTTTCACCACTCGGCAAAGAGTGATGGTGGAGCCCAACTTTTGTAATAGTATTTTGTTGGGGGTTGGTGGTGTTCAAGAGCATACCAGAAATTTAGGTTTGTTCAATTAAAATGCTCTGTTACAACAAACCCATTCTCTAAAACAACTTTTTATGGTTGGGAAAGAGGTGAGGAAATGCACTGAAAAGTGTATGGTTATTAATAAGAAGACTTTATTATCATTATTATCAGCCTTTGCACAGCAAGGCAATTTACAAGCATAATAAAAACAATTAAAAAGTTTTTAAAAACAGTACAAAACAACAACGGAAAACAGGTTTTAAAGCAATGCAAAATGAATTCCCAAAGCAGAGACCTTTTCATCCAGCTGGAAATGCTTATTGAAATTGAAATATTTCTAGTTGTTTCCAGAAAGGGCAGATAGTGGGCATTGTGAACAGGAATGGTGTTCCGAGGAACAAGTAATCCATACTGAAAAGCTCTGCTCCACGTAGAGCTTCTGATATAACCACCACACACGCAAATCAAAATGAATTCAGGATGAAAGTTCATTGTGGTATAACCACCCCTCAGACAAACCAGAATGAATGCTCCTTAAATACCAGACATACTCTAATCTCTGTGCAAGCAGGATAAATGCTCAAAAAACAGTTCATCTAGAGGTGCCCTTTGTCTCACTCACTTAACCACAGAAATGCAATTAGGGACAGTATCATCCCCTGTACTGGATATTTTCTTCCTGCTACATCAAGGAACACACGTGTTAATCATCTCTTTGTCACATCCTTGTTGACAAATCCTGGAAATATCTGGGGACCAAAAGATGGAGCATAAGAATGCTGTTGGGTAGGTGGCAACTTCTTCAAAGTAATTTGAAAGATTAAAGGAAAGTCACGTTTACTTGTTTGGGGAGAAAAGGGGGAAGGTGCTGTCCTGATTTCAGTAGCTCTTCCATTTGTGCAATGTTCTAAAAAGAGGAGAGATGGTCCTGTCCTGCCCCACTCTGCTTTCAGGCCAAAAGAGCAAAGAATGGGGGAAGTTGGAGAACTGCCACTAACAAAAAACCATGGAAAAACATTGCAAGGTAGGCTGCTCTCAGACCTTCTCCTCAGCCTTCTAATCAATCTACGAGTCATGAATGGGAGCTAGGATTAGTTGGCCTACTCCTCCTCTGGGTGATCATGCTCCATCTCTGAAACCACAGCAGCAGAAGACATAATGTGCTCTTGTGGGCACACTTTCCCTAGTGTGAATGGTGCTTCCTATCCCTCTACAGCAGACATGACTAACCTGTGGCCCTCTAGATATTTTTGGATTCTAACACCCAAGAGCTCTAGCCAGCATGGCCATTAATCAGGGTTGATGGGACTTGTAGTCTGGCAACTTGTGGAGGTCAAAGATTAGCCACCTCCACCATACAGGAGAAGGCACCTCCAGACATTCTTTTTTTTTGTGCATTCATGTTTATATGTGTTCTTGTTGCTATTGGGACAGCCATACACAATCACATTTTCAATATTTTTAAAATGTCGTAGACTCTCCTTCATTGGAGGTTTTCAAGCAGAAGCTGGATGGTCAACTGTCATGGGTGCTTTAGTTGTGATTCCTTCATTGAAAGGGGTTGGACTAGATGACCATTGTGGTCCCTTCCAACTCTACAATTCTATTAAAGTGGTACCTCAGGTTAAGAACTTAATTTGTTCTGGAGGTCCATTCTTAACATGAAACAGTTCTTAACCTGAAGCACCACTTTAGCTAATGGGGCCTCCCATTGCTGCTGCACCACTGGAGCACGATTTCTGTTCTCATCCTGAAGCAACGTTCTTAACTTGAGGTACTATTTCTGGGTTAGCAGAGTCTGTAACCTGAAGCGTATGTAACCCGAGGTACCACTGTATTCTATTATTCTATGCTGCTTCATTTCCAATCAGTGCATATCCAGTAAGTAACTTCTGAAATCCTGTGACCTTTTCTACCATAAATGTTCTGACTTTGGTTTGGCTTTTGTTGAACGATAGCCCCTCTCAGCAGTGATAGTGCGGTACTGAGGGGAAAGCACTGCAGAATAATCTGAAGCAGAATAAGTCTACCTCTAATGCACTGTTGTGTCAAGTAGATGATGCAGAATACACATGTGAAAAAACACAAGCCTGGAAGCGTCCAAGGAGATGCCTATGCATGCTTCTCTCTGTGTTTCTTGCTCTCTCTCTCTCTCTCTCTCTCTCTCTCTCTCTCTCTCTCTCTCTTTCTTGCATACACAAACGCACACTCACAAAGCAATGAGGCCATAGCTGTGTGCCTGTACATAATAAATTGAGACACCTGATTTAGACAGGTGGCAACATTTTGCTTTCCATAGCAAATAAACTGTGCAGAATGTGAAGGGAGTGGATTAATGTAGCAACCAGACAGTCTTGAATTTAATTATTGTAATCTTATATGTCTTTTTATGATGTTCAAAAGAATCTGTGCAAGCAGGTGACCACAGACTATCTTTGATCTGTGTTCCAGACATCACAGACCTTTGCAGAGAGTCTGAGGTTTGCATAAAATAGGTCAGATTATGCCATTGTCTTTCATATGGGCTTGACATATGTACTGTTGTAACAAAGGTTGATAGAGGAAGAGGCCTCAGTCCATGACTTCCCTCTGCACATTAATATACTCTTTCTTACCCCTGCCTCCAAGTCACCGGCCCAACAAAAATCAATTGCTTATTAAAGTTAAAATTACTCAGGTTACAAACTTTAAATTCTCGGAATGATTGAAGAATCCAGTAACAGTAATACTATCCAAAGAATGAAACAGATGTTGAAATTCACCACCTTTGCACACTTTATTAGTGGGGTGACAGAATGAAAGTCTGCAGGTGCAGCTTCTCAAAACATGAAATCGCAGTGAAAGCAGGAAAAGCAATAATTGCTCATTTCCTGCAGAAAGCCTCTCTTAGGAAAAAGAAGATTGCATTGCTACCAATGGATGACATGCTACAATTCTTTTTGTTTCATGAAGAGGAGCAGAACGGGCTCAGGCCATTTTCACACTATCCCACTTGTAGCACAGTAATATAGTTTTTCTCAATTTGGAATTGTTCTAATCCTCAACAGCCTCCATCTAGATTGATTCTAGCTCTTGCCATATATAAGGGTGGGTATGGTTCTACAACATGGTCAACTATCATGAACATATTTTTTTTGTCATCATAGCAACAGAGTGACAGTTAATATATTCTGTGCAGAGTAAAAGAGGAGTAAAAGCCAACAGAGAGTTGCTTGGCCCAAACTGGGCTGTTGTCTTTGGTGCACTTTCTCAGTTTTGTAATGATAAAGAAAACCACACCTCTGGACCTTTGAGACAGATGCTTTTTCTCTCCATGAAATATTGCAACTCTACCCTTAATGCTCAGGAGTATATTACTGTCCTTAGGCATCTTTGTGCACAGTGTCTGCTGGTTGTATGGTTGGGATGTGGGCAGTCTTGAACTTCAGGAATCTGGGGGCAAGAGGCTATGCATTAATGCAGACACAACAGCAGCAAGTTGGTCACCAGGAGGCTCCAGAGCTCTTGATCTGTATCATTCAGTTCTGCTGTCCCCATTTCTTAGGGTCAGCCATTATTACCCGACAGCCATCCTTACTGTCTGTAGCAATTACTGTCTATATTTCACCTGCAGGAATACTGCTTTTACTGCACATTTCATCATACATGTCACGCTCCTCTCAGTGTGAAAAGCATTCTGCATTTGTCACCAGAGAGGTTGGTGAAAAGGCAGAGGTACAAGCAGATGGGAATTCACACACCTTTGAAAAATGCCTCTCTTAATGAACGACTATTGTGATGTTGTATCAGAGCAAAGTAGGAATATGCATGGCTGGGTGGTGTACTCAGGGGAAATTTCTGGAGAGAAATTTCCTAAGTTTCCCTTAAGGTGAGGAGTGAGTTCTTTCTCACCTACCTGTGAGGGTCTGGTTAGGGATTAATGTAGCCTGTAGCTATCAGGCTACAAATGAGGGGTGTTGTGATCCCAGCTGCATAAGGCTCTCACTTCAGGAAGGAAGGCCAGCAGGAAGAAGTCAGGGTTGCTGGTATGCATCTACTCTTTCTCTAAAATTATTGGAGGCACAGCAGTTAAGGGAAGGCCGCTGACATTTTGCTAGCAGTTTTCCTGTTGCCTTTATCAGCTACTATGCCTTTTTTTCTTTATTGTATACAGGCTACTGGGGGCCCAGAAGTAGAGGGTTGGTTTTTTCAGTCTGCTTGTGGGAAGACAGTATGTCTTATATAAGGGAAGTGGTTGTATGGGGGAAATCTGTTCTGGGTGACAACTGCAGGGAAGGAAGCTAAGCTTGGTAGCAGCACACCACTAAGTAAAGTTTGTTCCATCTAATGCAGTCCCCATGCATGATTTGTAATCTTGCAAATACTATAGGTAGAATGTGCTGTTTTCACTCTTAAACCAACCAAAGCAAATTAAAGCACCATTTTTTCAGCCAGAAGCTTCTCTGCTCCGCCTTCATCTTTGGGCAGGGAACACGTTGTTGCGTCATTAGATAGGGTGAAGGAGCATGACAACAGTCAATGAGGGAATCTGTCCAGACTAACTAGTATGACCAGCATGTAATTATCCTGACACTGAGGTGCAATGATCAGAAAAGTATTTTGGGTTTCTGCACAAATTCTGTTGTGGTTTCCCCCTCATGGCTTAATAGTCATTTTCTCATAACTAGGATCATCCCCCCTAACCCTTGCTTTCATATAAGTCCTCGACTGTTATCTCCTTATTAGTTATTTAGTGAACTAAAGAAGTAGTTGTTGAGTTGTCAGTATTGTAAAGTAGGGTAGTGGAGCATTTTGAGGGCTTTCGTTTGGTTCCATGAGTCAGATAAATTGTGCTGGCTACTGTGTGGTACATGAGGTCAGGGCTACACATATATATAGGCAGCTTCTCAGAAACAAAGTTGGCTTCAGTTAAATAATTTGAAAAGAAATGTCTCGACACAAATTGGTTTACCAAAGGGTCATGTGAGTTACTCAGCTATTCACGTGTGAATTAAAGTTAGAACACAGTTTGGGTGAGTATCCCCTGACCAAAGGAAGTCTGAAGTGGGAATGCCAGCAATATAGTAACCAGTGGGGGATCTCTGAGGTTTTTTGTTAACAGATATAGTAACTTTTTCAGTCAGCTTTTTCATTTACTGATAGGTATCGGCTTTCTCACAATTGAGAAATTGTCTCTAAGCCTTGGTTAACAAAAGGATGCAGTGGGCCTCCCACAGTTACCTCTTCCACTTAGCTGATAAGCACTTTCCCATGTTACCAGTGTACAGTAAGTAGGAAGCCAATGGCTGAGAAACCATTTTACGGCAGCAACTCTCAAACCGGGTACACATCTGCACATGTAAAACACTATGATACAATTTTAAGAGGCATGGATCCCTTCCCCAGATCCTGGGGACTGTAGTTTGTTAAGAGTGTTGTCAGGAGACCTCTGCTTCCCTCACTGGAGAGCCAGTGTGGTGTAGTGGTTAAGAGCGGTGGACTCGTAATCTGGTGAACTGGGTTCGCGTCTCCGCTCCTCCACATGCAGCTGCTGGGTGACCTTGGGCTAGTCACATTTCTCTGAAGTCTCTAGCCTCACTCACCTCACAGAGTGTTTGTTGTGGGGGAGGAAGGGAAAGGAGATTGTTAGCCACTTTGAAACTCCTTCGGGTAGTGATAAAGTCGGATATCAAATCCAAACTCTTCTTCTTCTTCACAGAGCTGCAATTCCCAGAGCTCCGCAGGAAGATGAAGATATGGTAAAACCACTCTGGTATTTGTAGCACCGTGACAGGAATAAGAGTCCCCTAACAACTCTCAGCACCCTTACCAAACTACAGTTGTCAGGATTCTTTGGGGAAAGCCATGACTATTAAAGTGGTAGAGTGAAGCTTTAAATGTTAAATGGTGTGGATGTGGCCAAAAATAGTGTCAATGGAGCCACTGTCACAAACTCCCAGAAGCATGTCAAAAGAGATAAGCAGTGAGAGACTCAGGGTTCAGTTCATATGGAATGAGGGTCAGCAGAGGCTGTGGTGTCTTTAGGATATATAGCTTTATTTACACATATATACAACCCAAGCATAATATGGAGGGGCTCACAGAATTAACACCCCGACAGATCTTACTTCTCCCTTGGTCACAGGGCTCATCCACACTTCCTTTTGTGCCATGCTTTGAGGCACAGGTCCATGTTTTCCCCAGGAAAACCTGCCTTTCACCACTGAATCGGAACGAATGGCAATTGGGCTTTCAGGGGATTGCTATTTGCTCTGAATCAGTGGTAAAACATGGGTTTTCCAATTATTCTCCACAGTGTCTTCAACTGCTCAGAGGTTTGCTAGATATTCACCAAACATTTGCTTATGGTATCCTTAACTTGCATATTCATATCTGATTGATAATTCATTTCAACATTTGATATTTGACAGTGTTTCATACTTGTACAAGCTGTCATGGGCAGCTAACAAGCAGCATGCAATGTTTGTTGACATTAAATTACCGTATATTTAGCAGCTGGCCACATTGTATGTTTTAGCGGACATCAAATATGTAATATTCGAAACTATCAACAGTTTCCAGTAAAGTTACATTGACTCCGTTTTGGGACGGACGGGGTGGAATTCACAATATTTTTTAAAAAGTACCTTGAATCTGAAATATCCCATCCAAGGGTGCCGCTAGAGGGCGCCTTGGAAGATGTAATTAGAGGCTGATTATGGGGAGTATATCAGTCTCCCTTCATCTCTCCAGGGGGGAGAGATGCCGTTTTCACCCGCTGTTGCCATAAATCACCCCCGAGTTCAGAAGAAGGAGGGGGTGAGGCACTGGGTGCATAACCGTCGGTGGGCCTCGGAACTCCTCTGAAGCTGCTTCCAGGAGTGAAACTAGTTGCGTTACTTAAAAGGAAAAAAATTGGGAAAGATAACACACATGCTTCAAGAGAGGCAGGAGGTTTTTATTTGCTAACAATTTTACCACTGAAAGGAAGAAGACTGAGACGGACTGAGAAGGAAGATTACATCAAAGTACTACAAATATGGTATATGGATTGGAATGCCGGAACTAAGGGAGGGGGAAATGACTTTTTATTTCTTTTGCTCTATGTGATTATTAATAACCCTCCCTCTGAAGATCTGTCACAGAAATAAATTGCAAATGGGACTAAAAATGAATTGTGTGGGAATAATTATGAACTTAAAGGTTTTACTCTGTGAAGGATTTGGAAAGAAGAAGGGCTCTCTCTTGTGACGCAGTAAAAATGGAAACTTGATAAGAGACCTGTGTTGCTGGAGTTGGTCTTGGGGAGGGCGAGCCGAAGATAAATTATTTTCGAGGAGATTGCGAACTGGAAGGGGCAGCCCTCCTGCAAAAAGACTAATTTACGATGCAACAGGTTGGAAAAGCTAAAGAGCGAGTTTCTAGACTGTATTTCATTGGAACGACAAAAAGGACGGAAAGGACTGTTGGAGGAGAGTGATTTACGAGAGAGCAGCACAAAGCCCACACAGAAATACAAATAAGACTGTCTTTTTCAACCCACTTGCGGAGCATATCGCAGGAAAATGGAAAGGAAAATGAGTAATGACAAGTATTGAGAAGAGGAGAGTGGAAACATCATTCTTAATATGGAAGCAGAACAAATATTCGAGGATTGGACTCCTGCCAATCAAGAAGCATGGATACTCCCTACAAAAAATTATAATTTGGAAAACAATTGGATTATATGATATGTATTGTTATAATATCCCATTCAAACTTTTAGTGGCAAAATTGGAAGATTTATCAGATTTTTGAATTTGTTAAAATATTGTGTTGACAGTTTCCTCTGTATTTTGTTACTTTATAATATTATGAAGTTTTAATGATGTCATTGTACCTCATCATTATACTTTTCTATGAGTTGGAAGCTTGTAAATAATCTTACAAATACATACGTACATACATACATACATACATACATACATACATAAATACAGCTCTACATTTCACTTGCCCACCTGACTATTTCACCCCACACCTATATTCCTGGGGTAGAATTAAGCGTCACTAGAATACAATTTTCCATCTGTGGCCATTTCTGTTTACCTGGTAGAATCTCTCCTGTCCTGCATTTTTCCAACCATCCAGAGTGAATGGGGGGGGGGGAGCGCGAAGCAGCAGGGAGAGAAGAGAGAAGCTCTATTGTGCTAGTGGGTGATCTTGCATTGGCTTCTGCTAGTGCACCAGATTACAGCAGTTTAATCTGGGCCCTGGGGACTTTCCCCCATATAATTCATCATGTGCTAGATGGAAATCAGAGCACAGGGTGAAGCTGTTACAAAAATCATTTTGCCATGCATTCAGAATTTAGAGCAGGCCAAGGAACGAGAGCTAAGGCGCAGTATTGTAATGTATGCAAGCTTTTAGTCGCATATCTTTTAACTGTCTCTTTGTCAACTTCCGGTTAGTAACTCATTATTTGTCTTGGCATATTGGTGCTGGTGAATGTTCCTGGAACAGTGTTGTACTGATGTTAGATAAAGCAGTAAGCGAGTGCCATCGTGTTCACACTGGCTAGCAGAGCAATTTTTAGGCTAGGCCCATTGTGTTTAAACGGCATATTTCCATACACAGGTGGTGACCATTTCATGTAGGGATTCCGTTCCTGGCCCCCGCAGACATTAGCAGAACATGCATAAGCATGTGCCCCTCCCCCTTATGCCCATGTTACAACCTCTTCTGGGTCCAAAAGGACCTGCACATTGGTGATCACATGTCAGCTGGTCACTCCTAAAATGCTTACCACCCGTAACTAATCTAGATTAACATCCAAATAGCTTTGGCAAACATTTCAAGATTAGAAAATCTGTAGTAATTGGTGAGCCCCATTGCCATTATATAAGAGAGCAAGGGAGGCGTTCATGATGAGTTCTGGCACCTCTTTTTCTGGAAAAATAGCACTGGTGCTATGTATTAAATCACTTGGTCATCTTTCTCAAAAACTATGCAACGTGATTTACATTAGATAACATCAGACAAAATTTGACAACCATCTGCTATCACAGCAACAAGCAAGGTACTGCTTATAGTCAAAATGTGTTTGCAACAATTTTACCTGGAATTCCATCAGCCATTTGCAAACAAGAAATTGGTGCAAGTACTGAGAATTTAGAGGATTCTGTTGAAAACTAAAGTTGTTAATCTAATAAACATTTATTGATGTACTGTATTTTTCCATGTATAAGACTAGGTTTTTTTAAAGCAAAGAATTAGGTTTAAAATTGGAGCTCGTCTTATACATGGGTAGTGCTGAGGGGTGTTTTCTTAATTTGGAGTCCCCAAAAATAGGGGGCATCTTATACATGGAAAAATACAGTAAATTCTTCCATAAGGCCTCTGGTTAGTTTAGGGTGGGGAAAACTGCCGCCACTATACATGTATGATGGGGAAGCATTTGATTTTACTTCCCAATATCACATGCTATTGTGGTTTGGAATTTAAAATATGAGTTGGCCTGAGTGAGTCTATATGACGGTGTTAGTTATATAACACCATAAACAAACAGCATCAGAGAAGACCACAGACTTCTCTCATCAAACTAGCTGGCTACCACTTCTGCCTTTTATGGGGAATATTTTTAACTGGGAGAGAATTTAGGCCAAATAAAAATATGCTGATTATAGATGACAACTTTTTTCACATCCTTTTGATTGTAAGCCTGAGGGCAATGGCCATCTTACTACTGTGTTTGTTTGTTTTTGTACACCATGGTGAGGTCTTTTTTGGCTAAAAAGCAGGTTATGAGTCTATGGCCATACTACCCTGAACACGCCCGAACTCGTCTGATCTCAGAAGCTAAGCAGGATCAGGCCTGGTTAGTACTTGGATGGGGAAAAGCAGGTTATGGATAGGAAGCATAGGAACATAGGAAGCTACATTATTCTGAGCCCAGCCATTGGTCCATCTAGCTCAGCAATGTGGGAACTGACTGGCAATAGTTCTCCAGGGTTTCAGGCAGGGGTCTCTGGGCCTTACCTGAAGATGCCAGGAATTGAACTTCTGGATGCAAAGCAGATGTGGTGCCACTGAGCTATGGCTTTTCCCCATGGTTTCAATCAATTATTCTAAAGCGGCATCAGTGAGAATTTTTTCTGCTCAGTGCGAAGCAGTGGTCTCTGTATGCTACCTTGAGCGCTGGAAAGACAACTTATAATGTTCAAAACGATAGTTGTGGTGCGAATGAAGAACTCATTGCGCATTATCAAATAAGTAGGTTTGTTAGGAACTGGAAATCCAGTGATGGGATTATTATTATTTATTAAATTTGTATGCCGCCCTTCATCTGAAGATCACAGGGGTAGTTTACAACATAAAAATACAAAATGAAAATACAAAATACTTGATAAAACAAAAGCCAAGCAAACCAATAACCTCCCCTCCCACAGACACATTTTAAAGCCCATAGAATGTTAATCAGCCCAATGCCTGGTTGAAAAGTTTTCACCTGTCACCTAAAGATGTGTAATGAAGGTGCCAGGAATGTAGGAAGGAAGGCAAAAGGGTAGAGAAAAGAGGTGTTGGGTTGCACTAATACTCTAGTAGAGGAGTAGCCTCCATTTACTTTATTTTGGGATACGCTTGTTTGGATCCAAATGGCGTTGTTGAAAAACCAGAAGTGTTGATGTCTGTTAAACATGTGCTTGCTGGTTTGGGTATATTTTCATTACTAAATAGAACACAGGGAATGGGAGTAAACCTGGCACCCGTTCTCTCCTCCCTACTCTGAGGACTTTATTCCCAGTAGACTCACTTTTGCCACTGGAGATAGACTGGGAGTGGGGAATTAAAGTGTGCAGGGCAGCGAAGCAAGCAGTAGGGGGGATTATTTTACTCCTGTCTCCCATCCATTTAGGCTGTGATCCTAACCCCCACTTACACGAGAGCAAGATCCATTGAATTAATGTCTGCTTCTGAGTATGCATGGTTAGGATTAAAGGTAAAGGTAAAGGGACCCCTGACCATTAGGTCCAGTCGTGACCGACTCTGGGGTTGCGGTGCTCATCTCGCTTTATTGGCCAAGGGAGCTGGCATACAGCTTCCGGGTCATGTGGCCAGCATGACTAAGCCGCTTCTGGCGAACCAGAGCAGCACATGGAAACGCTGTTTGCCTTCCCACCGGAGTGGTACCTATTTATCTATTTGCACTTTGACGTGCTTTCAAAGTGCTAGGTTGGCAGGAGCAGGGACTGAGCAATGGGAGCTCACCCCATCACGGGGATTTGAACCGCAGACCTTCTGATCGGCAAGTCCTAGGCTCTGTGGTTTAACCCACAGCGCCACCCATGTCCCATGATTAGGATTACGTTGTGATTAAAAAATATATATAGACCCATAGTCTATTTTTATAGCCAGAGAGTGTGTGTTTAGCAAACATACTTATGTGTCATTTGGTCCTATGCATTTTAGTTCCAGAGTGATTTAATATTTGTTGTGCTGTACTATCTAAACTTTGCTGTACTATCTGAACTTTACTTATTATCACTTTGTTAAAAAATGTCTAAACTACCCACCAATCCAAGTACAGTGGTACCTCAGGTTAAGAACTTAATTCGTTCTGGAGGTCTGTTCTTAACCTGAAACTGTTCTTAACCTGAGGTACCACTTTAGCTAATGGGGCCTCCCGCTGCTGCCGCGTGATTTCCGTTCTCATCCTGAAGAAAAGTTCTTAACCCGAGGTACTATTTCTGGGTTAGCGGAGTCTGTAACCTGAAGCGTCTGTAACCCGAGGTACCACTGTAATCTGATAATACAATAAACCATAAGACATCATAAAATAGTAAAGACTAAAAGGCAGCAGCTAAAAACCCTTTAAAATGGCTGGGCAAACATGTCTTAAACTGGCACTGAAAACATTGGAATGCCAATTCATCTCCTCTAGGGTGGGAATTTCAAAACCAGGGTGCTACCACAGGGTGCTACCTTTCTGCAAGTATAACTCACTTCAGCAAGTGGCGGCATTCAGAGAAAGACCTCAGTCGGCAATCCTAATAATCATAACACTAGGTTAAGTTGTCTCTAAAGTATCTTTCTTTCTAGGGAGGAAAATGGTGATGATGTAAAACAAACAAACCCCGAAGATAGTTATTTATAGACATTTGTACCATCTGATAAAACTCATTATCAGTGTTTTAATAAATATTCCTTCCTCCCCACCTACAGAAGGTGGTTGTGTCCGTAATCGTTGTCATTAGGTGAAAATAAAGCATCATCTTTGCTCAACTTGTTCCAAACACAGTCATAAAATGATATATTTATCTCACAGCTAGCCGTGACTTCCAGTTATACTTATGATGCAGCAAAATGGCATCACGCCTTCAATTTATCTTGGAACATGTTGTTTTGAAATTACCTCCGGTTTTCAGTAGAAATTCTAAACCAGCACCTTCTTATAAAGTGAATTAAAGGTCAACATGAACCCAATAACTTAACAAAGGTAATTAACACACTGTAACATCTATCAAGTATTTGTAAACACTGTTTCTAAAGACAGTTTTATACCGTTTCCTGTTCTGAGGTCACAGGGGCTTGGATGCAAAAAGCCCCACATGCCAGCGGGCTGCAAATCCATCCAGTGAGGTTGCTTATTTTCCATCCCAGCCTGCATACACTTTTGCAGCTCCAGCCCTTTTCATACTGAGGCAGTGTTAAAGCTGGTGTCGATGTTTTGCCATACTTTAATAAGATCCCTGCTTGCAATTCAAAATTCTTAATTCTGACAAGCAACCAAATAGATAGCTTACCTTAAACCTGGGGTGCAGAACCTTTTTGGCCGGGTGGGCTAACTCTTTACCTACCCCCTCCAGACAGGCAGAGTTTGACAGGTGGCTAGGGCTACCCATCTCTCCCTCATCTGATGTCATGATGGTATTAGGTGATTGATAGGCGGGTGGTTTCAACCGCTTGCCAAAGTTGGCCTGTGGTTTGGGGGAAAGGGTCTGCTTCATCTACACATTCCCCACAGAATGCACCGGCAAAGCAGGATGGCTAGGACCATTTGCTTGAGAACTTTGAATCTCATTCAGCTGGACTCTGAACCTCCTGAGCAAGTTCACTTCTACATTCAAATTCTCACCACCTCCCACTCATTGACAAAACAGTTCCTTTGAACTGTGATGCCTTCACAGAAATGAGTGCCATTTCATATTTGTTTTACTCTCAGCTAGGAGCAAAGTGTGAGAAAAAGAGTGTGTTGCTACTTCCATCAACAGAGTTGCAACCCCAAGGATGCCACCATTCTAACTCATGAGACCAAATTCAACTAGATAGTTGCACTAGTGGGATCTAGCACCATGACTTCCTGTAACACAATGGGGTTTCCTCCTCTCCTCCCCCTGGGACCCTTGCTAGGGCAAGAATGTGCCCATAGAAACAATTAACTATTTACTTATTTGGTACCTGTTTTCTTACAAGCCGCTTTCAACATGAAAGCTATTATGCGGGGAGCGGGGAGCGGGTACAGCCACTGACTGAAACTTAGTCAAGGAGGCCAAGAATCATGACTCTTTTTATGCCAACTTGGCACTCTTCAATAGAATTCACTTAAAAACAGATTTCTACAAGATTACCCACAACTCATGTGTGGTATAGCTAGCAAAATAAATGACTGTAACTCAAATTCTTGGATGAACTGCATGCAGCCTTCTTTGCATGAGTTGAAATGCAGTAAAGCCATAACAGTTATGGCTACTCTGGTGGAAATGAGCAAAAGTGTGAATTTTTGTTTTGTTTGCTTCATTCTTATGCTCTTGTTATAATCTGTTGTGTTGATAAAATACCTCTGTAATAATATATATACTGAGAAAAGGCGATGAAAGTGTTGAAAAAAATAAGTGGAGTTTACCAGCTCAAAAAGAATGTATAAATTGGCCTCTAAGGGAATGAAGGTCCAAGCAACAAAAAATAGGCTCCTATATGGTACATCAAGTGCCATTAAATAATTTTATATTGATGCAAAATACTTCAGCATCTCAAATATATATATACACACAAAGCAACAGAGCTGCTGGAAGGTACAAATCTGCCTATACAATTAACTATACTGCTGAGTTTTCAACAGCAAGAAAGAGGTTTCTCTGGTTTCCTTCTGTGTCACGTTGAGGTAGTTGAGCTTTTTCATTCCTCTGCTCAACTCATGGCTTCCAACTCTACAATTCGCCCTCAATGACAAATGCTGATTTCAGTGCTGTTTGCTCAGAAAAAGATACTGGCAAGCCACAGTCTTTTCCAATGACAGCCATACACGAGCTTTCACAACATTTTGTGTTGCAAAGGCCAAATTACAATGCGTGTGCTGGAGAAAGCCTAAATTTGTCTGGTACCTTTGCCCTTCTATTTGTGTGCTCACATGTTAAAATCTCTTGGCCAGATTTTAAAAGCTGCACGTGACATCGGCAGCAGTGTCACAAAATCTAAAAAGCACTCTCTTCGAAACCCAGAATGCTAACTTAAAGCCAGTTTAAGGGCAATGGATGCACCAGAGCTAGACAACTGGCTCTGTCTAGTAGAGGCTTCCTGTCAATATAGAGCAGATCCACACCATACATTTAAAATACAGAACTTCCCCCAAAGAATCCTGGGAACTGTAGTTCCCTCTCACAAATCCCAGCACCCTTAACAAAATAGTTTCTATAAATCTTTTTTTTGGGGGGGAGGGGGAGTGTCCCACTTCTGACACCAGTGTAACACACCACTCCAATCTCTGGTGTGAGATTCCAGAAGTTCCAGGTGCTTACCCTAGTGTTACCCAGGTGTTTCCTTTTGGAAATGAGGAACAGCAGAGACTCTACAATATACAGTTTATTTACACATATATACAGCCTGAGCCTACAATGGAGGGGGAGACTGAAGTTAGTGGCACATTGTTCCACCACTAGGTCTGCCTGGGAATTAAGATCAAGGTCAGAGGCCTTGCTCTCTCAATGCCATCTCAGGAGATTCTTATGGGCAGCATCATATACTCTCCCCAACTGAATATTGCAGTAGATATCTGAAATAGATATTATTGAAGTGTCATATATATGATGCTCGATTCTTTTCATGTGGCTCTTCCATGCCAATATTCTCCAAGTAGCCACTGCTGGTATATGTCTGAAACTCCCTGCTTGCATGCTGTCTTTAGTACAATCCACAACTTATTGTATGTGAAAAGCTGATCTGTATTAAAATCATAACTGGTAGAAAACTCTTTGATCACACTTCTGTGCTACAGATATAGCCAGCCCTTTCTGAACCAAAGCCTGTTCTGGCTTCCTCCACCCCCCACCATGGATCACACAAACACAAACTCTGATGTGTTGGGTGTCTTTAATCCAAAATGGGGGAAAAGCAGAGCAAATAATTTTTTTTTCCAGCAATGAGACACCACCAACAACAAAAAGTAAAACATATTTTTTTTTACAAATTAAAATTTCATACAGTGTCTAAAATGCCACCTAAAAGCTAAACCTTTCTTTAAAAAAAAAGGGAAAGTGTGTGTTTTTAAAACACTAGTATGCCAGTGAAACAAACGTGGCAAAAGATATTCATTCATGGACTAAAGATATACAGAAAGAGGCAGAAAAAGGGATTGACCACCAGCATAATGAGGCAAAAGTTTATGTGAAGGAATACTTTCCTGCTTTTCTTCCCTAAGGTACAGGTAGAGTAAGACTCAAGAGAGCTTGACTTTAGACAAATGTGCCCAAGTCTGCAGCACATGTCAATTCCCTCCTTCAAACTTCAGCTGAGACTTTTTGGTTTTCTAGGCAGAATTCCCATCATCATATTCCCATATTAACATTTGTGCCATCTGGCTATTCAACACCCAAAGATGCTAAGGAATCCATCTAAAAAAGACTCATTTTTATGGTACTGTTTTTTCTTCACATATCAGAGTGTGCATGTGGCAGGTTCTGTCCCACATGAGCTCCAAGTTATATTCCAATGAGATGCAAATCTCAGATTTGAGCCTTTTGCTATGTGCTCCAAATAGTTGCAGTTTCCTGGTAAAGTAAAAGATCAGGATGGTTGTGAACAGCAACACAGAACAACGATGCAAGAGCCACAACAAAACAGCTGGGGTGGAGGATATGAGCCTGCAACCTTGCAGCATGAGATCTTTAGAACTGCATCAAGGTCTTAAGTTTTAACACTGCACAAGATGGTGTGGAAACTGGGCAACAGGACATATTCTGCTCCAGGAAGGCTGCATCAGTTATTGAAACAGATCAATCATGAATGTCTCCACTCAACAAACACTTACTTTCCATCCCTCCCACCCACCCAAATAACCCTGAGATCATAACTGAATTCTGGGTGCTTCATAGACCCTCCCCACACACTACCCCTCAAAAATTCAAGGTAGAATACAGAAGGGGGTGGGCCTTCGTGCCTATACTTACAATATCCATCCTATCACATTATTACATACAATCCACAAACACACAAGTGAGAGGAAGTCAATCCTGTGATTGCACAGTTAGAGGCAGAAGGCTTTCAGTTTAAGGAGCCCTATTGTACTTGGGACAATAACTTCCCAAACTGAATTTAAGGTCCATCAGCCAAGGAACAGTTCTTGATGTTAAATGAAGACCACAGTATCGTCAGTGCCTTTGTTTTCAGGTGGAATTCTTCAACAGCCCTGGCCTTTTGTTGTTGTCGTCGACACAAACTGAAAGCCTTTAGCTCTAAAACAACAACCGCTGTAATCAGCACAGGACTCCTATCTTGATTTCAGCTCTACAGTAGTTTTAAAAATATAGATTATATATATTTTATTTATATTATTAACCTTTAAATGGTGATCACAGGAATTTCAGTGTCTCTGAAGGAGAGAAAAAACCAAGGGGGGATGTTACTAAACAAACAAACAAAATCTGATTACCAGAAATATTTCCCTACAGGACCAGGGGCTGGGAAATAACATAAAAGTATGTTTTGTACATAGAGCAGCTGTCTCCTGCTGGACCTCAGAAAGGTCAGAACCATGAGAGGCAGCTAAAAAAAAAACTAGTCTGGTATAAAGATCTGAATTCCATGTGTTTGATATGACAGTCTTTATCTCCAATTTGTTTTAAAAAATATATAGATATAGTTATTGCTTTCACAACCACCAGGTTTGGCTCTACTGAATCCTCAGTGGGGGAGTGCTGTAGGTTCAGCGGGGTTTGCTTTCTTCCGCCTCTTCATAAGCAACGGGTTGGATGAATCTTCGATTTTCTTAATCTTGATTTGTTCATAATCCACTCTCATGGTAGCCAAGGCACTTGTCATCTCCTCCTACAAATGTGAGGTAGAGGAAACAAATTAACATCTGGCTAGCCAAATTATTCTAGCTTCAGGCATTACTGTCATCCAGAGGAAAGATCCTATTTGTAACTTAACAATGGGCACAAAAGCCAGCTTCCAAGTTCAGACTGTGGTAGAGTGAGGAGGGCCTTTAAGTCTGCATATCTGGCATTACCTACTACAGTGGAACTTCGGTTTTCAAATGTAATCCATTGCGGAAGACCGTTCAACTTCCAAAATGCTTGAAAACCAAGGATCAATGGGCAGTTGGCAAAATCCATTGGAAAAAAAGCAAAAACACACAGCGGAAGCTTCCGGGCTTTTGGCATTCGGGTTCTGAATCGTTTGGCTTCCGAGATGCTTGAAAACAGAGGTTCCACTGTACAGGCTAGGAGTGGCTTGCAGCACTGATGGACAGGCTCACAATCACTTACACCTGGAGTTGCGTAACCTTCATCCATGCTGCTTAGCAGTGTGTGAGATGAAACTTGCAGACAACTTACCTTAACGTCCTCCCAAAGATCTTTCTCTTCTTTCAAAACTCTGCTAGTGTGCAGCGGGGTTTGTGGCACTTGCATTGATTGCTGCAGAGGGAAGACAAATGGAGCTTTAGTCTAGTGGTTGGGGAGCCTCCGGCCTGGGAAACTCTCTTTCCAGTCCTTGGGACATGCCAAGACTTCTTCTGTCCTTTTTTGACTGGCTGGGTGGTGATCATGCCCCTTGCCTGATCGGATGTAGCGGTGTGTGTACTGTAGAAGCCTCGGACTTCTGCATGGCTGGAATACAGCCTCCACCCAGTGCTCTGCCCACTTTCCCCTCTGGCCCCATCCACTTTTGCCTCTCTTCTCTCTCCCCTGCCCCCTTACTGGCATGCAGCTGCAGGAGTTTTCTCACAATGGAACTGGCGATTGAGCTGAAAAATGTTTCCCCTCTATCTATAAAGCTACCTCAGACTCCCTGCACTCATGTTTCTCAGCCTAGGCTTCTGCGCCAGTTTTTCTTCCTGAGAAATGACAGGTGGATTCTTACCATGATCCAAGGGTGATTCATGAACTCCATTATAGTCATTCGCTGGGTTGGATCCGTCTTCAGCAAATTCCGGATCAGCTGCTTAACTGAAGGTGGAGGAAAGGCAACAGCATTAACAACAACACACACTGTGTCTCGCCACCTCATTCCAAAGCTCTCCTCAGATGTTGCAGAAATCCTGAAGCTTGCACGGCAAAAGGAGAGACAATGTACACAAAGGGATGGGTCTATTTTAAGGAGAACATGCTTTGACATATAAAAACCTGAAGGGACTTCTCCTGAGCAAATACGTTGCTTGTGGAGATAACACATGAAAAGTACTCTGAGGACTCTTAATACTAATTAATTTTAGTACATATGATGAGTAATGTACTTGAAAGAATTGTCATGTGTGACATTGTGGGGCCTGGCCTTTTTTTGGGGGGGGTGCAGTGTTTATTTTTATTCATTTTCCCACTCTCCATGTTGCAACCGTTTTATATCATGCATGCACAAGATAACAAAGGGAGTGGGGAGAGTCAATCTGGCCATGGGCTGTTAGGGTGTGGAGGTCCAGAGGGAACCCTCACCTTGCCAAAGCCTCCAAACACAGGGGAAGGAAGGAAAAGGAAGAAGAGAAAGGCAGGGCAAAGGAAAAGCAGAAGCTGTTATGTACTGAAGTTCTCACCCTGGGCCAGCAGGGGGATACTGTAGATAGTTATGCAAATAAGGGATCGAAAGTGACGTTCAGTGATTGGATAATTTTAGAAAATTGTTACAGTTACGTTGTACTGGAGCTCTATATAAGCAGGCTGACTGAACCCTTCAGTTCAGTTCTGTTCTGGCCTTTGAATAAACAAGAGCTGTTTGAAGAATAGCTGTGTTGTCTGATATGTTCACCCACAACTTAACAGAAGCCATGCTATGGGGGCAGCAGGCACTTTTTCTTCCCTGGCAGCAAAACACTCCAGCTATGGTGGCCCAGAACAATTTCTCTGAACCAGAGCAAGGCCTCCTCTTGAGCCATAGCTTAGTCATGAATAAAAAGGCCACTCATGAAAGGCAAGAGAGCCAAGGAATGAATAAGGTTAGTGCAGGGGTGGGTAATGTTGGGGGTTGTATTCCAACAACATCTGGAAGGCCACAGGTTAGCCAACCCTAGCCCAGAGAATCACATTTTTTCAGGTTTTGAAATCCCATTTTCCCTTTCAGAGGAGAATAGCAGCTTCTGTTCACAAACATTTACCTTCCTCAGATACTTCTGACCACTCTGGGTTGGGAAATTCGTACTGACCCATCCGGATCCGTTTCTTCATGCCCGGAGAAATGGCCAGACCATGGTTGGAATAGAAAGGGGGGTACCCGCACAACCTGAGCAAAAGAGAAAAATAGAGAAATGACATGTAGAAGAGAAGTCCATTTTGAATGCCAAACTGATCTAATGTGCTTCCCCCCAAAAATGGTATCATTTTTATTGTTTGTACTATAAAAGGTGTCAGGTAAGAGAGTCCACTACAGCAGTGGGGAAACTCTAGCCTAAGGCTCTAAGTTAGGTTTGCTAGGCCTCTCTCTGCCTTAGGCCTGTGAGGCATTTTTGGCAAACCACGCCTATCTGTCAGTCACTTGGCATCTGTTATCTCCAATCTAAACAATACAGTGCTAAGATGAGAGATAACTCTGTGCTCACTCTCTGAACAGGAAGTTGTCAAAGGGTTGGCAGCATTTTCCTGATCTTCCACCTTAGTGCTGTGAGACCACAGTCCTAACATCAGAGAGAACACCCTGCTCCTGCTGTTTACTATCAAAGAGCAAACAGTGACTTATCTCTGATCTTTATGCTTATTGGACCTGGGGAATCATCTCTGTAGTTCCACTGTACTTCCAGGCACAGTGCAACACTGGGAAACTAGCCCTGACCCACAGCTCATATTGGAGAGAAAGGCTGAGGTCCCTCTTGTTACACTTGTTGACAGAAAGCAATGGAGCACTCCCCATGGCAAACATGGAAAGCTGAATTGTGAACTTTTGTGAACCTGGATGATGAAGGGCCCTGGGGAGACAGGTTAAGGGCACAGCTGTGCTATACAGGGAGCAGCAAGAAAGCACCAGCATCAGTGGGATAAGGAAACATGTTGTCTTGTACACATTTGTTTAGCATGTTTCCTGCCCTTCTCTTCAGCACAAATGCGCTCCAAGCAGCAAACTAACTAAAAGGACATTAGGAAAAACAGGTTCCAAGGTACTTTCAATGTTAAAACCACTTTGAGGTGTGGCATGCTGCAAACCACCTGCCTAAATCAGGGGTGCCCAAACTTTTTTCAAAGAAGGCCAGATTTGATGATGTGAACATGTGTGAGGGCCGACCAAAGTTGTTGAGCTTTTTAGGATTGAAATTGCTGAGCTTTATTAGGATTTTACCCCAGGACATATGCTGCCACGGGGGCCAGATTAAATCGACCGACAGGCCAGATTAGGCCCCCAAAACGGACTTTGGATATGCCTGGCCTAAATCCTATGAGCCATTGTCTCAGTGCATTAGTAGCTCATCAACTGGGACAAACATTTTAGCAATGACTCAGCATATAAAACAAGCAGTGCTCCAAGTAATCATATCACATGTGCACGTTTCTTGCACGAATTCAGTTGCAAAAGCTTGGCTCCAGCAGCAACAGCCTTCCTAGCACAGTTGCAGGAAAGACTAAGGCAGAAGGGAGGAGGGAGGCAGACAGAGAGAGATGCAGACAGAAGAAAATGGGTGGAATGAAACTGCAGCTTCTGCCTGCCTCTCTCCTCCTTTCTGCAGGCATGAGAACTGGATTCCTTCTTCCTCTGCCTCCACCGCTTTGCCGCTCGTCTTGCAGTCAAGGGAGGCAGGGTTTCTTCTTCCTCTGGCAGCGGCCTTGGAAAATATTCCCAATTTCATCTTCCCCACAATCAATGCATCCAATTTTATTTCTACCGCCTAGGGCTTGTTCCTAAAGTGTGTTGAATCAACCAGCATAATCTGTGCTTTTTTCCTTGATATGATCCTTTGATGACAAAGGATCTTCCTCAATGACTCAATAAACAGAACATGCCGGAAGCACAGCCCTTCCCAGTTAACTGGCTCAAGAATATCCCAGAAGAAGACTGAACATCCCTAACTTTGGAACTTTATTGAATCCTGCCAGAAGCAAGTACACACATAGGAGAATATATAAAGCAACTAACTGTGCCGTGCAGTACAGTGCAGAAGAATAGACTTACAGAATATACATGATGACACCAAGGGACCACATATCACAGGACTTATCATATTTCTCTGGGCCTAGTACTTCTGGAGCTAAAGGAGATGAAAACAAAATGCAAAGTCAACTTTGTCACACATGCTATCAGTACAACTTTGTCACATGCTATCAGTACAATTTTCAGACATTTACACTTCAAGAGGACAGGCTGTCCCCCTCTCTGGGGAGCTTATTACCCTTGGAACTGTGCCTGGAGTACACTTGCAAAATAATATGCTGTTTGGAAACAGTTTACCTGGCACTTGATATTCGTTCTCACTTCAAGGGAAAACCTCTGACACCAAGGCTGTTTGCCATAGAACATTTATAAAACTGCCAACGAAGGACATTAAAGGGTCCCAGAAAAGTACCGTATTGGCCCGAATATAAGCTGCACATTTAAAATTGGAGGGAGGAGGGAAAAAGAAAGAATACCCGAATATAAGCGGCTCCCTTCCTCGTTGCTTCTGGCTGCATACTGGGGGGGGGGTAGCCACGCTGCATTGCTGGCAGCTTTTCCCCTTCCTCGCTCTCTCCCTTCCTGGCCTTGTGGGAGAGGACGGGGGACTACATGTGGGGCGGGCACCGCTTTGCCATGCTCCTGCTGCTGTTTGCCTCACACTCCTGGCTGCATACTGTAAGGTCGCGAATATAAGCCGCACTTTAACTTTTCAAGGTCGGAATTTGGGGGGAAAGTGAGACTTATATTCAGGCCAATACGGCGTTTAAAAGTGACCAGAGGTTTTAGCCTTTGAAACTGAACGATGCGTTGCTTTTCTCTCTTCCATTTAAAAATGGACCAGAACTAAATCCCCAAACTATTACTACTACTACTAATAATAATAAGAAGAAGAATTTCCCAACTTTTTCCCAGGCCAGAAACTGTTATAGGATGAGGGGGATCACCTGCACAACCTCAATCTGGTCGCCACATGATAGTGACACCTGTGTTGGCTGCTTTTGTTAAAGGTTTCATCCTGTGCCGATCCCTTTTCTTTCCAGAATACTAAGTAGGCAGCACAAGCAATCTATTGGAAGCACATAGAGACCAGCTTCTGAAGCATGCTCACCTGTTTGCCCAATCAGCTGCAGCCCAGTGCTGAGGTTTTAAACTTGAGAGAGATGCCATTTAGCTTAAATGATGTAGCAAATGAAATAAAATGATTGGGCTGCTTGCTTGAAAATCTTGAAAAACCCATCCCTGTTCTTATTACAAAACGCAACAGCAGTGCCCTGAAGCTCACCATTACTATTTCTATGAAAAAGAGAGGTGCTGGAGGTTGCAATTCCTATGTCTCAGAAGCGGGTGATGCTCTCCAATGGTTTACTTACCCACATAGTATGGTGTGTAGCATGGTGTAGCTAGAGAGTTATGTGTGGTGGTTTCTTTAGCAAATCCAAAGTCGGTCAGTTTTAATACAGCGTTGGGCCTTTTTGAGGTGTATAGGAGGTTTTCTGGCTGCAAGACATAATAAGCAAAACCAGCTTAAGAGAAAACTATATTTTGCACCACCTTGCAGACCCTAGGCTGGGCACATGGTAAGAACTAATGATCCGGAGTCCATTAACCTTTGCTTATTGATTTATACCATTTCCTCATGCATCTGAAGTAAAAATTACTCCCAAGGAAGCCTAACAGTCATTTCAAAGACAGTAGAAAAGTGAAGCACAGCTATGAATAAAAAACAGGAACAGACTAAAACACAACAGCATTAACAGGGGCAAGTGAAAACTATCCAAATGAAATTTTTAAAAGACCTGGGGGAATGAAAACAGTCTTTTCCTGGTGCTAGAAAGGCATGATAGTGACAGACAAGCATCCCCAACTGAAAGGGCCCTCTCAATAGCTGCAATTATGCAGATGCCATTACACATCTGTGTACATTAGGTATATGATCCAGATTATATTGACAATTCCCCATAATGCTGTGTTTATCTGCAGTCCTCAAGACATGATGCATTTTATATTTGCAAGGTCAAAGCTTTAGAGAGTCTTTTACAGCAGACACTAGGACATTAGAGGAATTTATAGAGGAACAGAGGAATTAAACACATATTTACAGGGGAAATGGTGGCATTGCCAATTTACCCTCCAAGATTAAATAAATACCTGAAGTAAACATAGTCTCTGAACTCTTTATAAGTGTTGGCCACAAGGCTCTTGACCAGTTTATTGAAATGCAACGTTCCCTAGCCCATTTGTTCAGCGAATGAAATGTTATGTAATGTTTATTAGCACAAAGCTTAGGGTTGTGAACTTTTGGTGGGCAAGAGTTCAGCCATGAAGGGAGTAGGCAGCATTACAGAGAGTTTTCGATTTTGACCTCTAACCATGTTTTAGTGTTAAATGGATGAGCCTCATTGAAAAACCGCTACACATACCCGTTGAAGTCCTCCAGCTGCTTCCCTGTGGCTCATTCAGGCTCAGCCACAGACTGCTAAACTATGGTTTTGCCTTAGGTGGGAACATGGTCGGTATGTAAAAATCTTTGGGTCTATGCAAGTGGCATGTTAATGGAGTGTGTGTGTGTATTTGAATTTGAGTAATGCAAATGTTTCTCTCTCTCTCTCTCTCTCTCTCTCTCTCTCTCTGTGTGTGTGTGTGTGTGTGTAGTAGTAGTAGTAGTAGTAATAGTAGTAGTAGCAGTAGCAGCAAGAGTAAACCAGAATGTGAACGGCTTAGATTGAGAAGATATATGGGGGAGGGAACCTAAAATTACCCTTCACACTTGAGAGTGTATACCCGCCCACATCTCAACTTCTATCGGTGTATGCAAGTATATATTTTGTTTCAGAAAGCATAAAATGATCAACATATACTTTGCACCTTGAATATTAATAATATAGTTCAAGATCCACAGCAGGCATGTGTGTGTATTGGAGAGAGCCAATATGTATCTAGAGCTCTGTTTTCACTATTCACAGCTGCAGATTATGACGCCAAACAACCAGATCCCTGTTCAGGGGTGTGTGGGTGTGTGTGTTATTTTTTAGATGTTTCAGCAGTGGTGCAGTGAAACCAAGGCTCGAGTTGTCCACATGAATACCACCTTTCTTGATATTCTTTATCTAAATAACATGTGCCTGTTCCTGCATCTCCATAATAGAGAAGAGCCAAAAAGAACAAGACTAAAAATACGGTTCCATAGACTTTGAGGACTTGAAATTTCGTCACTTAGGAGAGAAAGAATGTGCTGGCAGGTGATGTAGAATTATGTAACAGGCAGGGAAAGGGAAACATTTTTAAGCCTATCCTATTGCCTCAGGGGCAGTGGATTATAATTACAGCAATTGGATTTTTCCAGCCTCGTCCTAAATCTTACAAAGAATCTACATTTTATTTTTAAAAAACATGCTTGGGAGCCCCTTCTGTTAACAAGGATTCTTAGTCCAAATATCCTGGGGGGTGGGGTTCTAGACAAAAGGAACCACCTAACCAAATTAGCATTCTTCCAGGAATTCATTAGCTTTTCCTTACCATGCTGAGCTGCACAATTGCTATTCTTCAGTGTGGTTGCATTCTAGACTTTGTTCATGTGTCCCTGCTTAGCTGAAAACCACATCCAGAGAAGATTCTTCCAGAGCACCTGCCTACATGAACTTAGTGCAATTACGCTGGAGCTATTAATTTTACCCACAATCTCTTCAGGAATTAAACTGGGGTTGCTCTGATTTAAATATGCTACCCTTGCTTTGTCCTCTCTGTTAACATGACAAGCGAGCAAGGGCTGCCTATTTAAACTAGCACAGACAAACATGTGCCCTCACCATCCACTCATAAAGCATGGGTGGCGCTGTGGTCTAAACCGCTGAGCCTCTTGGGCTTACCGATCGGAAGGTCAGCAGTTCAAATCCCTGTGACGGGGTGAGCTCCTATTGCTCTGCCCCAGCTCCTGCCAACCTAGCAGTTTGAAAGCACACCAGTGCAAGTAGATAAATAGGTACCACTGCGGTGGAAAGGTAAACAGTGTTTCTGTGCGCTCTGGTTCTGTCACAGTGTCCCGTTGCACCAGAAGCGGTTTAGTCATGCTGGCCACATGACCCGGAATGCTGTCTGCACACAAACGCCAGCTCCCTCGGCCTGAAAGCAAGATTAGCGCCGCAACCCCATAGTCACCTTTGACTGGACTTAACCGTCCAGGGGTCCTTTACCTTAAGCATTTATTTCTGTATATGTGAACAACTGCTTGTGAATAGTCACAAGGAGTCCCTTTTGATAGAGCATCTAGGTGCAGCTTTTAATGCACAGGGCACCTGTTCACAGATGCCCACACTCAACGTACAGACACTGGAGGTGGGGCCAGAAGGCATCCCATTCTGCCCTTCATGAGTTAGCATGAAAGGGGATTATGTAGGCATTCAAATAGGTTCCATTAACTTTCACAGTTCATGCTGGGTTGAGATGCAGCAGGGCAGGTCTCTCTTGACCAGAACAACTGAGTAGGGTAAGGGGATAAGAGTGTTCTACAGCACTCTCTACCAATGGCTGCCAGTACTGGTCAGTGAGAAGGGGTTCCTCTTTCAGAGACCAACACAGGGGGAAGGGTGGGTGGGTTTGAATCTACATCTTCTCGGGATGCTTTCAAATCATAAAAATAAAGGAATATTTCCGCCTTTGCTGGCAAATACTGCTGATATCAGAGGTAGGTAGTATTTGCTTTGTGCCACTGTTTGGTTCAATTAAGCTTTAGACCTCCTAAATCAAATTTAGTACTATTTCAGAAGCCATTTGCTGCTGGCATTTTACTGCTGGTACCACAATGAATT
Source organism: Podarcis melisellensis (assembly GCF_964234715.1). Classification (NCBI taxonomy): domain Eukaryota; kingdom Metazoa; phylum Chordata; class Lepidosauria; order Squamata; family Lacertidae; genus Podarcis; species Podarcis melisellensis. The sequence continues at coordinate 39,098,206 of NC_138538.1, forward strand.
ATACTCATCACGTGAAGTGTAAGGATTGGTTGCAATGAAATAATTCAATCTTACTCCCACCAAACCACTACACATGCATGACCCCAGATTTTTAGGGTCAAACTGGACATGCAATTATTTGACATAACAAATTAGACATGACATTTGGCTTTCCAGAATTTCCCCCTAATAAATAGCCAGTGTATTGGGGAGAGCCAAACTGGGCTCAAGGCATGTAAGGAAAGGGGGAATTAACTCTTTGCTCCTGCCATGGCGCTTGTCCCAATCTCCCAGTCCCCCAGTGCCTTCTATTTGCAACCAGAAGAAAGCTCACATTGGCATAACAATGAATTTCAGGAGCTGGGAGGCTAGAGCAATTTGAATAAGAACCATGGCAGGGGCAAATAGTTAAATCCTCCTCCTTACCATTGTCCTAATCAGGACGCCTTTTGCCATGTTGGTTATGCACTGAAAATCACCACCACACAAGGCCAAGTGATGTGAACAGCATTGTATCTGGACCTTAGGGACACCTTCATTTGGTCAGAGTCTTTGGAAGTAGCAGTCTTGTGTGGACCACATCCTGGAAGTCAGAAAACCATCAGTCGAGGTTGATGGAAGTCCTCGGCTGTGATAACCAAAGGTCTGTTATGTTGTTTAAAATGGGATGTTATGTTTGGGAAAGATGTGTAAAAACCAATAAAAATTATATTAAAAAGAAGAAGAGTACCTTAACATCCCGGTGTGCAATGTTGATTGAGTGTAAATACTGAATGGCTTCTCCGATGCTCTTCATTATTTCAGACGCCTCTGGGGAAGATAAGAAAACAAAGCGGGTCATTTTACTCTGCAGCCAAAGAGGCAACCACCACCTAATACCCAGATTACAAGGAGTTAGAGGGAACAGACAACAACAGTCAGGTTTCAAAGCAGAAACAAATGTGACAAAGAACATGAAGCTGATGCTGTCCCATGGTCTGGTCCTCCTCTTCTCCACCATAGCATCTACATAACTTACCCCCACCCACCCGCCTTGATGTTTCCTCACCTTTCTCCCACATCACCGGGTGCTGTTGGCAAGAGAACGTGGCACCACATTCCTTACCACAGACTTAATTCATGTGATCAGAAACAAAAGTATGAGCTCATGGTTTCCTTTCCATGTCATTTTTAGTCATACTTTGTCATGACATCCAAACTGGCAAACTGAACGCTAGTCCAGAATCGGAAATCCACTTCAATCCTTTACTTGCAAGTTCCAGTTTGTTTGTCCTTTGACATACAGAGGGCCAGTGGTCCCCCTTCTCTGCCTTAAAAAGTAAACAGTTGTGCCTGAAGTCTTAAGACTTAAATTGTCGATGCTTGTGAAGCTTTAAGAAATCTATTGTATCCCTTCATACCTCTTTCTGTGAACGCCTGGTCTCCTCTGTCTTGAATTCGACTGAAGAGTTCCCCACCATCCAAGCTGAAAGTCATAAAACAAGTGCAGTTGCAAAAATGGAAGCAACAAGAATTAAAGCCTAAGTAAAACCACCACCAGGCTATGAGTACATTTCTATGCACACGCACTTCACTTTCCCAAGGCCTCTGTGTGAAACTCGGATCCATCTGGAATTAATCTGATCCTTGAAAAGCACATATAGGGTTGAAAAAGAGAGTAGGAAAGAGTGTCATTCTTCCTCCTTCAGCTCTATGTAGTTTTCCAAGGAGAAAAAGGTAACTACCATCACCACAATCACGACCAAAGGACCTGGGGCTCAGAGGGCACCAGGGAAAGACATCAATAAGGTTATTTAGGGCATAGATTGTTTCAATAGAAATGTGGCAGTGAACCCATGTAGTCAGCACCCATCCCAAGAAGCTTGCAACGGCCACAGTGAAGTTAATAAGCATGGAGCGATATATCTGCTGAAATGTCTCTGAACGAAAAGAACAAGGCAAGCTCTAAAAGACTGAAGCTCCTTTAAAGATTGGAGATTAAAAGAAAGAAACATATTAAACTGGCTTACAATTTGACTTTAACTATCTTGATGAGAATCTCTTTGGAACACACACACACACACATATATATATCGGAAGAAAAAAGGGTGGGAGCAGAATGGGCTGCACAAAAGAGCAAAATCCTAATAAAGTAATAGGTCTATTAGCATCTAATGTAGCTTCAAACTTTGCTTAGAAGTTTTCCACTTCAAGGGGATTTGTCACATAAAACACTGAAGAGCTTTCTTCTGTCTGTCTGCTTCTGAAGCTACCTAGGACTTTGACTTGCCCTGTACAATTGCCTATCGCAGACAATGGTTACAGAAGCACCAAGCAGTTCACACAACCTGTATCACCCCATCCTGCAGCCCCTCGTAACTCAATAATCTTCTCCAAACAATCAGTAGGGCTTTGTAGGGGCATGGCCATCAGGTGGAGCACTTTTTTTCTAGCAGAGCTCCCCCTGGTGGAAGCTCCCTCAGCTCACATTCAGGCACTTCCCCCGTCCCTGCTTTTAAAAGTTCAGCAGCAGGACAGGATTCTTAGTGTTCAATCTCTTCCCTTCCTGGATAGGAATGACCTTGTCATGATCTAATCATGTCAGGATTGGATTACTGCAGTGCATGGCACACTGCAATTCCTTTGAAGACCACTCAGAACGTTCAAGCTGGTTCAGAATGCAGCGGCAAGTCTGCTAATGTCAACAGCCAGAAATCAATACATTGCATTCATCTTTCAATATATTTATTGGCTCCTGTTGTGTTTCCAAATTAAAATGCTCATTTTGATTTATAAAGCCTTAAATGGCCAAGGTCCAAGGAATCTGGAAAAACTGCTTCCTTCCATAGAAGCCTGCCTGCTTACTTAAATCTGCATTAGATTACGTGTCTGTGTCTTTTCCACTGTGCCGCCATATCCTCTAAAGCTGTATCCCACAAAACATCCAGAGACATTCTTCTGTGTTACCATACATCTAAAAGCGTTTCATGAAAGAAATCCACAGATAGTATTTAGACACTCAGTAAAGACCTGGTGATTTGCCCTAGTTTCTATCTCGCTATTTCCCCGCTTGGTGCTGCATTCTTTCTTACTGCGTTGCACTTCCTTACTATGGTTTTTCTTGTTTTGAATGCAGTCCGTCCCCCCCAGTTTGTAAGCCACTCTGGGCATCTCTCTCCAAAAAGCATGGCGTACAGATGTTAAGCAAATAAATAAAATAAATCACCCACCCCCGGATTTAAGCAAGAGTAGCAATCGTGAATATCTCTTAGAAAGTAAATTACAGCAACAACCCAAAAAAAGTCATCTGGAGCACTTTACCCAAGAGAAAAGTTTAGAAAGCAGGAAATGAGTTAAAAAACAAAACACCCCACAACTTCTATAATCTCTCCCTGATTCACACCCTGCCCACCCACCCACAACTCTGCCAGTTTCAGTACCAATTTACCCATGTAGAAACACTTAAAATCTATATCAGCTAACTCTTTGCAAGGAAGATGCCCTATCTTTAGTGAACTTATGGTTGGGAATAAATTATCTCGGCACTGTAATAGTTGCATATGTTAATGAGTTCAAATGCGGATCTAAATGCCATTTCCAGTGAAAAGGAATGGTATATTATGGGTTGTGGAACTACCCTTAAAGGTGGGTCATATCCACATTTAGGGAATGTAGTGAAAAAACAGCACTTCTGACTACAAAGCTCTGTGTGGTGCTCTCTAGCTGTGAACAGTGATTAAGCATGGCCAGCTGCACAACTCGCTGTGTCCCATCAAACCACAACACTCACCATTCCATGACTATCAGGAGACATTTTCGGCCCTGGTAAAGATTTTCATAGACATCTATAATCTTCACGATATGAGAACACTGAGATGCCCTCCAGTGCAGCTCCACCTCCCTGCGAGCTTTCGGACAGTCTTGCAGCATCTGGAAAGGAAAAGAGAAAAAGGAAGTGTGAGCTTAGCATGCTTGTCCATATCATCTTTGCCTAACAATTAACATCTTGCCAGCAATCATTTCCCCAGTGTACAGTAGGATAAAGTTTGCGTCATGAACCACACGTGGGACTCAGATTTTACACAATCCCTCAAAAGAACACAATCTTTCTCTCTCTCTCTCTCTCCTTTTTTCAAGTAGTTTGCTTAACAAATCTTTGCATCTGTCATGTTCACAACAGCTAGGCAGATCCTAAGTCCCATTTTACAGATTGGGAACTAAGTGACCTCCCATAGTCAAGTCAGGAGTGGCTGGGGCAGTAAGTGCAAGATGGGAGCTGCACCTTGGGGTTTTCTAGGCGCACCCACAAAGTCCTGACCGCACTGTTACCTTGTCCCTATACCATCCTGGTAATTGGCAGAGACACTGTTTTCTGTAGAATGGCATAGCACCATTCCACTATGCCAGCCACTGCTAGCTTAAGTGACAAACATGAAGTGCATTAAAAGGACCCAATTCAATGATTCACTGAACATTTTATCACATTAAGATTCCCCACCCCCAATTTCTTTCAAGAACTTTAGGATGCTACTGTATACTTTCCTATTTTTGCCCAAGAGACCCACCACAAAATAGGATGAAAGATGGACAAGACCACCTTGAGAACTTCACAAGCAGGGGCTTGAACCAGGCAAAAAACCATGAAGTCTGATGTAAGGTTCAGAAGAAGTTGCATTTGAATCCCTTACGAATCTTCTGAGCCAGCAAAACAAATAAAATATCAAGGTGTGCACTGCCATCTTGTGGTAAATACTGTAACTGCCACTCAGGCCACTTGGCTGGAGCAACCAATTGTGGATGTTAGCAAACCGTCTCCTAACTATATCTGAGGCTACTCTTCCTGAATCCCAAAATGGTTTTTGACCTTCTAAGGGGAAAGTGGATGTGATTTTCACTGTGCGACAGTGTCAAGAAAAATGCAGGGAACAAAATCAACCCCTATATATGATTGTTTATTAACATAAGACCTTCAACACTGTAAATCATATTGCCCTGTGGACCGTCCTTCCGAAAATTGGCTGCCCAAATAAATTTTTGAACATCCTTTGCCTCCTCCACAATAATATGATGGCAACAATTGCAGATAACCATTCACAGTGGATTCATGCGTTAAACAGGGATATATTATCACCCCAAGTCTATTACAGTGGTACCCTGGTATTCGAATAGCTCAGCTCCCGAACAAATTGGCTCCTGAATGCCGCAAACCCAGAAATAAGTGTTCCGGTTTCCGAATGTTTTTCGGAAGCCAAACATCTGACACTGCTTCTGATTGAGTGCAGGAAGCTCCTGCAGCCAATTGGAAGCTGCGCCTTGGTTTTCAAACAGTTTCGGGAGTCATACTCACTCCTGGAACAGATTAAGTTTGAGAACCAAGGTACCACTGTATTTTTATCCCCCATGGTCCTACACATTGTCGAAGGGAAACTCCCCATGGGGGCAGAAATCATATATCAAGCAGATTGAAAGCTCTTTAACCTGAGTAGCCTGAAAGCAAAGAGTAAGGTTACCGTAACTTCCATCATAGAGCTTCAATATGCTGATGACAACGTAGTGTGTGCACACTCAGAGGATGACCTCCAAACCATCCTAAATATCTTTGCAGAAGCTAACGAAAAGATTGGCCTATCGATCAATATCCAAAAAACCAAGTGCTGCACCAACAAGTACAAAACAACCCCTCTGTGCCAAATTCAACTTAATGGTGTAACGTTGGGAAGTGTTGATCACTTCTCCTACCTGGGTAGTTATCTTTCCACAGAGCCAACATTGATGCCAAAATTGAGCACTGCCTGAGCTCTGCGAGTACAGCTTTCTCCCAAGTGAAGCACAGAGTGTTTAAGGTCTGGGACATTCACAGAGAAACCAAAATGCTTGTTTACAAAGCTATTGTACTTTACTGTATGCTTGTGAAACTGTATGCTTGTGAAACATGGACCACTTATGAACGCCATCTCAAACTCCTTGAAAGATTCCACCAACAATGTCTCTCAAAAATTTTACACATCACTTGGGAAGACAGGCGAACTAATGCCAGTGTACTGGAAGAAGCAAAGATCACCAGTGTTCTTAATCATAAACTTTGTCGGACTGTTCATGTTGTTTGGATGCCTGATTATCATCTTCCAAAGCAACTACTCTATTCAGAACTTAAAAATGGAAAGCATAATGCTGGTAGACAAAAAAAGAGGTTTAAAGATGCTCTCAAGGCAAATCTTTAAAAATGCAGTATAAACACAGAAAACTGGGAAACACTGGCCTACGAGTGCACCAATTGGAGAAGAGCCTTTACCAAAGGTGCCATGGGTTTTGAAGAAGCACGAACTCAGGGCGGAAAGGAGAAACGAGCTACAAGGAAGGCACATTTGGCAAACCCTCGCCATTATCAACTCCTGCCCAGAAACCTATGTCCCCACTGTGGAAAGACATGTGGATCCAGAATTGGCCTCCACAGTCATTTACAGACTAACTGTTAAGACCCTGTTCATGGAAGACAATCTTACTCGGCTACAAGTGATCGCCAAAGCAGCAGCAGCAGCAGATGGGTCAGATATGCAAATTCCAGCTTGGATACAATACTAGAAATTAATATGCTTAAGTCCAGCAAATAGCAATTATATATGCATTTAGAGAAACATTTAGCAATCAGAAACTCTTTTAAGTAATTAATTGGTCCTGTGGAGATCCCTCCATGAGCCACTTTTGGTGTCTGTGTCTGCACAGATGCGTTTTTTTGGCATGTGCAAACGCAATTTCCAGCGCCACAGAAGTGAGTCCCCACTCCGCGTTGCATCAGTTTAGGGCCGCGTGCAAGCAGGCAGCTCAGCTGTGGCTTGTGGGCCGGTCAAACAACCTTCGCGGGCTGCTCGCCCGGCCCATGGGCCTTAGGTTGCTGACCCCTGATCTATATCTATCAATCAACAGCGGCAACGAAAGAGCAATGAATTGAAAACTACCTCTTTTGAAAAACATGATTATGTGACCTGTGGTGCCACCTAGTGGCTGAGAGTATTCAAAAAGTTTCACTCCTAGAATTGCAATGTAAGCCAAACCTCCCCTCAGCCCAGTAAGTCCAGGGGGGACCAGGTTGAATTCACCACGTGTTACAGTGACCTTGGACCAGTCACTCTCTCTCAAGCCAACAGTTTGGTGCTGTGCTGCTGCCTTCCTAACAGTCATTGTTGCTGCCTCTTACTGTGAGGTAGCAGGGCAGGGCAGCAGCGGAGACAAAGGTTATACACTGGCAGAGCCAATCCAGCACTCTCACACATCCCTGACTGCACCACTGCCCGGCCCTAGTACTGTAAGTGGAAGCAGCATCACTATTGAAAGGGTAGCAGTGCAGCAGCACCTTCTTCCTTGGTTAGCCACTGCCAGCTCAGACAATATTAGTGATGATGATGATTCAGGATGGATAAAAATCAATGGATTTTTTTTTTTAAAGTCGAATCGGATTTTTTATATTTAAATCAGATTTTTAAAATAAAATGCTTTGGAGGAAAAATCTTTTTAAAGATAGTTTTCTATTTAAGTTACATTATAAAGGGTAAAGGTAAAGAGACCCCTGACCATTAGGTCCAGTCGTGACTGACTCTGGGGTTGTGCGCTCATCTCGCTTTATTGGCCGAGGGACCTGGTCATGTGGCCAGCATGACTAAGCTGCTTTAAGCATTCAAGGCTTTCCTCCAAAGTATCCTGTAGTTGCAAACTGTAGTTTGTAAAGGGTATTGAGAGTTGTTCAGTCTCTGATGCTTCTTTAAATGTATAATTCAGATGGGACCTTAATAATTAAATTTGTAAATTTGCCTGAAGAACACACAGCAGTACAGTGGTATCTCAGGTTACATACGCTTCAGGTTACAGACTCCACTAACCCAGAAATAGTACCTCAGGTTAAGAACTTTGCTTCAGGATGAGAACAGAAATCGTGCTCTGGCAGCGCGGCAGCAGCAGGAGGCCCCATTAGCTAAAGTGGTGCTTCAGGTTAAGAACAGTTTCAGGTTAAGAACAGACCTCCAGAACGAATTAAGTACTTAACCCGAGGTACCACTGTACACAACATAAAAATGCATAACAAAAAGAGGAGTAAAAACAAAAACTAACCAATAACCCCATTCCTACAAACACATTTGAAAGGACATAGAATGTTTAATTAGCCCAACACCTCATTAAATAAATAATAATAATAATAATAATAATAATAATAATAATAATAATTTATTATTTATACCCCACCCATCTGGCTGAGTTTTCCCAGCCACTCTGGGCAGCTCCCAATCAAGTGTTAAAAACAGTACAGCGTTACATATTAAAAACTTCCCTGAACAGGGCTGCCTTAAGATGTCTTCTGAATGTCAGGTAGTTGTTTATCGCTTTGACATCTGCTGGAAGGGCGTTCCACAGGGCGGGCGCCACTACCGAGAAGTCCCTCTGTCTGGTTCCCTGTAGCCTCACTTCTCGCAATGAGAGAACCGCCAGAAGGCCCTCGGTGCTAGATCTCAGTGTCTGGGCTGAACGATGGGGTTGGAGATGGTCCTTCAGGTATACAGAACCGAGGCCATTTAGGGCTTTAAAGGTCAGCACCAACACTTTGAATTGTGCTCGGAAACGTACTGGGAGCCAATGCAGATCTCTCAGAACCAGTGTTATGTGGTCCCGGCGGCCACTCCCAGTCACCAGTCTAGCTGCCGCATTCTGGATTAACTGCAGTTTCCGTGTCACCTTCAAAGGTAGCCCCACATAGAGCGCGTTGCAGTAGTCCAAGCGGGAGATAACTAGAGCATGCACCACTCTGGCGAGACAGTCCGCGGGTAGGTAGGGTCTTAGCCTGAGTACCAGGTGGAGCTGGTAGACAGCTGCCCTGGACACAGAGTTAACCTGCGCCTCCATGGACAGCTGTGAGTCCAAAATGACTCCCAGGCTGCGTACCTGGTCCTTCAGGGTCACAGTTACCCCATTCAGGACCAGGGAATCCCCCACACCCATCCGCTCCCTGTCCCCCCAAAACAGTACTTCTGTCTTGGCAGGATTCAACCTCAATCTGTTAGCTGCCATCCATCCTCCAACCGCCTCCAGACACTCACACAGGACCTTCACTGCCTTCACTGGTTCTGATTTAAAGGAGAGGTAGAGCTGGGTGTCACCTGCATACTGATGAACACCCAGTCCAAACCCCCTGATGATCTCTCCCAGCGGCTTCATATAGATATTAAAAAGCATGGGGGAGAGGACGGAACCCTGAGGGATCCCACAAGTGAGAGCCCAGGGGTCTGAACACTCATCCCCCCCCCACCACTTTCTGGACACGGCCCAGGAGGAAGGAGCGGAACCACAGTGCCCCCAGTTAAAGAGAAACATTTTCGCCTGGCACCTAAATATATGTAATGAAGGTGCCAAGTGAGTCTTCCTGGGGAGTGCATTCCACAAATGGGGAGCCACTGCAGAAAAGGCCCATTCTTGTGTTGTCACCTTCTGGACCTCTTGTGGAGGCAGATGAAGAAGGGGCTCTGAGGATGATTGCAGGGTCTGGGTTGGTTCATATGGGGAGGCAGTCCTTGAAGCATTGCAGTCCTGAGCCATTTTACACTGAACTGAAACTGCCATTATGTATTCACCCAGTTTATTTTATAAATTCATTTTATAATCTATTCATCTATTTTATTTGAAAAGATTCAATTTGAAAAGACCATTTTGGAGCTCCTTTTTTTCACCACTTGAAGCAATCTGGTGTTGACGGAAAACTTGGCCACCCCATTGCTCACCCCAACCCTAGAACCATTTCATATTCTGCCACAGAATACTTATTTGTCAGTTTATTAGGCTGCAGCAGAATACATTTCCCAACTTCTCCAGCAGGAGGAGCCCATTGCTAAACAACACCACTTTCTTTCTTTTTCAAAGGAATTGTTTCTCAGCCCAGCAACCCCTCCTCCTTACATCATTTGTGTGTAGCTAACAGTTTATTACCCTTGGGGAGCTAAACAAGGCAGTGTTAATTATACCCTGCATGTTTGCAAATACAGAGCATCAAGGTGTCTACATCTGAGGCTGTTGACGTTTGTCCAATGGAGCCCAGACTAGATGTCAAATGCTGTGCAATTGCACCCAGACTCTCAAGTGTATTTTGCCTTTTAGTTTTTTTAATCGAACTTCAGAGGGACAGTTTTACACAGCCTGTCATAAGACAGGAAACCCCTCCCCGCTTAAAGAGGAAAGGCCCCTTTCATACATATGTTTTTAATTAAAATCCTTGACCTAATATCAACATTTCACATGTGATATTGTCAAAAATTACCAGCTAGAAACCAGAGTTTTCACTTCTGCATGGAATACAGTGTTAAAATGGAGAGAGAGCTACAGTAATAGAACAGGGATATACCACACACTTTCAATACACAAATGTCTCAGGTTAAATCGGAAAGACTGAAAAGTTGTTGCCAGTTGGAAGAGACTAAACAAGGCTAGATGAACAAGTGGCTATATATGAGATTTCATATGAAAATTATCCAGGATCCTCAGATTGTAGGGTTTGTTTGTTTGTTTGTTTGAAATACTGATGCATAATGAATTCCCCTACTGTTACTTTGTGAGCCCAAAACAGGAGTGCTACCAGCCAGCATCTCTACAAATCTGCAAAAGATGGATTTAATTCCGGGATTTCATTAAGCATGTATTTTGATACCCTAGCCAGAAATGCAATGGGGTAGTGCTTGCCTTAGATTCTCAAGATGCAAAATAATAAAGCCTGTACATCAAAAGCAAAAACAGCTAGAATATTTCCTAAAATATTAGATACGTCAGCACAGTGCTATAGCAGCATGGAGCAGAAACCCATGCAGATGAAAGGGTAAATTAAAAAAAAATGCTTGTTGCATGTCATCTCTGCTCTCTGGTTTATGTTATTAGGTGCAATGAAAATATTGCTCCCCCACCCCCAATTCCACAAACACATGCGGACAATTTTTATTTCATTTAGCAAGAATTACATGCCACATGATTTTAAGAAATCTCCAAGAGAGTGACATAAAATAGTATAAAATATTTGCTTATTTCCCTGGTGTGAGCCATTCTTAAGGAACTGCATCATCTCTGAAACTAGGACTTGCATACTGTTGAAAGAGATTTTCTGTTCATGCCTTGGTTTTAGCCGGAAAGGATGTTGTTCACCTGGCAACAAATGCCGACTTATCACTGAGGTATCAAACCTGTTGCTGGGCTGTACCACTTCAGACTGTATGGGGGGGGGGCTCACAGGGCTGAATGCTTCTCCATACAGAAAACTAACATGTCAAGGAAGAAGAGTTGTGGCTTAAGCTAGTTTTCAATAGGGATCTTTGACTCTTTTTTTTAGCGGGGGCGGGGAGTATGGAGAAGCATTAGATTATTTTTCAACTAAAGTCTGAAGTGGTAGAGTCCAGACACAGGTCTACTACCTGGATGAGAATTCGACCAAAGTTGCAGCAACAGAAATAGAAGATTACTCACCCTACATTGTTTGTGGAGCACTTGAAAGAGACAGAGAGGGATGCACATATAAGGAAATGTTGCCTTATCTTCAGATCTCTAAGCATTGTTTATGGCTTTGAAGGGGGAAATACATCATGCTCTACTGCACATACAAACATGCATAAAGAGGCAGTATGTAAATAGCACATAAATCACATCTGTCAATCATGGCAACCAAGTCGCTCACATCTTATAGGAATCAGTTCATAACAGCAGTCATAGTTTACGACACAAGCAGTATCATGGTCCAATATGCCTGCCAATAGGATCATTTCATGTGTGACAGCTGACAAAGCCAAGGTAACTTTGAAATGTTCCTCTGTTACCACATTGTAAGCTGTTCCAGCTATATAGAAGGTTGCCAGATGATGCCCAAAATAGTCCACACCAACATAAAAAGCAACTCATCACATGGCAATAGCCACCACACAATTAAATGTAAAGACTTTACATTGGTTTTACTCAAGGGCTATTTTGACGAGAATAAGCCAGGTCTCCACTCCCATTCCCCAGACAGGCCACTATATGGATCATTCCCTCCATATAGTCCTCTTATCCTTTAGGACAGCTGGGTTCCAGACAGAGGTGGATTTTGGGGAGCACGACCGGTGTGCTGAAACGAGAGAGCGCTGCAGGGAGCGCTGCAATAATGATGGACAATGGAAGGCGAGAGGCAGGGGGCAAGTTGAATTTTGGCGTTGCACAGGGCACTACTGAAATATTAAAGCCCAAAGTCCGCCACTGGTTCCAGATGAGAGTATGCTCTTGAGGGGGAAGTGGATTTAGCCAAGGGACCACCAGGAGAAAGGGAATGGACAGCAAGCAACTGTTATAGTAAGCTTTTCTTTGGCTTAGGGAGATTCGGACCTAGTTCAGATGTCATTTCCAAGCCTGCAACTGTGCCATGGATTGCTCTATTTCACACTTTTAGTTATTTATGCATAACTTCCCACAAACCATCTCAAAGCAATGTCACAATAAAATCATCAATAAAAACAACTACAGAAATCTTTATTTCAAACAATTATAACTATGTTCTTTGAAAATGGAAAAAAAATCAAATTAAAAACAATTTCAAATCCAATACAGATATATATACTGGGATAGCCACTCCTCCATTTCTGGATTTGGTCTAACCACAATTTTTGGCAGATTTTGTGAGTTGTTGTTCTATGTTGATTAGTTCCTATGAGATTTCTTTGGGATCACGTATGCTGGTGCTTTGAGAAGTCCCCAAAGCCGCTACTACCACACTTTCCATACCATTATTTCCCATCAAAGATTCCTGAATAATACCTCCCTCAAAAATGCAGGTTCCCCAACATTGCCCATAGCATATACCTACCTGCCCAAAGAATGACCAGAAGCAAACCATTAAAACCATTTTAATGCTTCAGCCAGCATTTTCCCAAAAAGAAAAGAAAAAAAGCTGCTGCTTCTTTTTTTAAAAAATGTGCACATGAAAATAGATTTTTCATCCCCCTCCTGAGTCCTGGCACATGAGGCTTGTACAAGTTACTGTATAAACATTCACAATGTTAAGTTCATAAGGGAAAATGGCTGAGGGGACAGGGAGAATGAAAACAGGGCAACAGCATTCTCTTGTTGACCAAAGGACACTGCCGCTTTTTTGGTGCTACTGTTAAAACCCCAAAGGTTTTGTTTAAAATCCCTGCCTGAAGGCAGATAAAGAGGCTTCCCTGGAATCCAAACTGCAACCAGCAATGCCAGACCAACAAGTCTATGACAGCTTGTGGAAAGAATGCAGCACATGGCCAGCCGAGTATGCATGAGATAGAGCCAGCCACCAGGCGTACAATCTGCAGAGGGTCAAGAGAGGAAGGAAGGAGAGTGTCGGTTGAGGCAAAGCACTGGCACCACACATGGGGCTGGAGATGCACACTGACAGACAGTGAGACTTCAGGATGCTTCATGGGCAAGCAAGGCAGAGAGGTCTCTGCTACAAACTCAAAAGGGAGAATGAAAGAAAGAGTTCCTCTGGATCAAAAGGTTATCAAGACAATCAGTGAATGCATGCTCAAATAGCCTCATTCAGATACAGAAGTGTGATGCTCCATTCCAGAAGTTATCCCTCCAACTCAAAAGGGGGGGGGAGAGGCAGAGATAGTGTGCTCATACCCATCCTCCTCCGCTGACCTGGTCCACATGTAACACTAAGCCAAACAATGGCTTACTCCGAATGTGCAGGCTCCTGGAAAGAAGATAGCAGCAGCTCTGGTTCTCCTCCTTTCCTGCTGCTGTGAGCTAAAGCCAGTATTGTTTATCTTAGTCCTATGGCCACACCCAGCCTTGCAGTTTACCTTGCTCCAAGACATACCATAAGCTGTAGCTCAGGGGTCAGCAAACTTTTTCAGCAGGGGGCCAAGTCCACTGTCCCTCAGACCATGTGGGGGGCCGGACTATATTTTGAAGGGGAGGGGGAAATGAATGAATTCCCATGCCCCACAAATAACCCAGAGATGCATTTTAAATAAAAGGACACATTCTACTCATGTAAAAACACGCTGATTCCCGGACAGTCTGCAGGCCGGATTTAGAAGGTGACTGAGCCGGATCCAGTCCCCGGGCCTTAGTTTGCCTACCCATGCTGTAGCTTATTGCTTGTGGTTTGTCTGAAGGAGATGAACTGCACACCTAAGTGCAGATGTCACACTAAGTAAAATCTCACAGGAGCAGCAGCAAGCCCACCAAGATCTTCACTCTGGGAGCCTGCATGTTTGCTCATTTATGCTAAACTATGGTTTAGTATTATGTGTGAATTGGGTCATTGTGTGAGAGATGGGAACATGCATATAGGACTGATCGTTAACCTTTATAAACCTGACATTATATTTGTTATCCCATCAGTGGTAACAACAACTGTCCAGCATGAGAACAACAGAGAAGCAGATTGTAGCTTCTCAGTGCTACCATGGACTTAATTTCTTAAGATAGAAAATCACAGGAAAGCACTATGACAGCTGCACCAAAGACTCTTGTTCAAACCTTCTGGCCTCCTCAGCAACACTGACCTCACTCACTGGGAAAAAACAGCAGCACTACAGTAAGTAACTACCTGTTTCATTGAGAGTCAAAGGCTTCTATAATGCTGTCATTGCACAGCATCTGTGGAGTGGGAACCTGGATGAGCAGAAGCGAAAATTATTTTGTTCAAGGAAATAGATCTACAGTGGTACCTCGGGTTACAGACGCTTCAAGTTACAGACTCCGCTAACCCAGAAATAGTACCTCGGATTAAGAACTTTGCTTCAGGATGAGAACAGAAATCGTACAGCGGCGGCGCAGCGGCAGCAGAAGGCCCCATCAGCTAAAGTTGTGCTTCAGGTTAAGAACAGTTTCAGGTTAAGAATGGACCTCCAGAACAAATTAAGTTCTTAGTGCCACTGTATGGGGAAGGGGGTTAACATGGGGGGGGGGGTTATGGGTGGTCCCATTTTATCTAACTCTGCAGTTCTAGGACCTTTGTGTCATATGTTATATTAAAGAACCTTAATGAAGCACTTTTGCCCTCATGCAGCCCCTGTAAATAAGATAAACATGGTGTTCCCTCAAAGTACTTCAGACATTAACACTATAAACAGAAAAGGAAACACTAAAGTCCTAAGAGGCTGGAGGAAGTCATTTCTTAGTCCTGTAACAGCCTGCGAAACATGGAGATCCCCACCTGCAAAGTATGACCTTTGAAGTGGAAGCCCACGGTGTCAGAATAGTTCCCTGGCTATTAATAGTGTACAGGCCAAAGTCATAACAGTCATTTGATGGGGTAAAGTGGGAGTGGAAGCCCTAGCCCTTATTATAAAGGACAAAGTTTACTCAAAGGTGAAGTTTTTCAACCATATTCATAGCATTTTCCTCAAACCAAATACAGTGGTACCTCGGGTTACAGACTCTTCAGGTTACAGACTTCACTAACCCAGAAATAGTACCTCGGTTTAAGAACTTTGCTTCAGGATGAGAACAGTTTCAGGTTAAGAACAGACCTCCAGAATGAATTAAGTTCTTAACCCAAGGTACCATTGTAGTAGAGCAGCCAAACACTCCAGTCTCCCAAACCTGGTGAAGCTCTTTTCAGCATGCTATCACTGGATAACTCTATTAAGCCTAGGTTCCTTGTACTGCTAAAACATGAGGAGAATACTTTATATTGTCAGGGGCTGAACAGAATAATCAGCCAGCAGCACTTCTATACAGTGACTTGAGTTGGAGGCAATTAACACTTAAACAGTATAACACTTGAACCAACTGGCTGCAACCAAACAGGACTGCCAGCACTTTGCTGTTTTCTGAAGCTTTGTCAGGCTTAAATTCTAAAATGGAGCAAGATGGGAACTGAACAAGTTCTCCCAAAGTGTCCTTTTCAAAAAGGGAACTTGCTAGATGTCTTTTATTCAAACGCTCGCGCATGTTTTCCGTTGTTTTATTTCAAGAGTAAGATAGTTCCATAAAGAAAAATGTTGCTTCTTAAGAGCAAAAAAGCTCTGTGACATTTTCTACCAGGGTCTATTCCTAGATCAAGGAGGGTGTACATGTCCCCAGTGGCAGGTAGGGGGATGGCAAAACAGCAACCTCCATGAGAGAGAGGGGAGAGATGTGCTGGGGCCACAGCACACATTTGGATAGAATCTACACACATATAAAAAAAACGCTTTGAAAATGCTTTTTATATATTAAAAAAAAAAGTTTTGTAAAGTACATAGAATTTTGCATAGCTCACTTTCGCCATCTAGTGTCACATTTGTATACTGCACTTTACAACACATTTAAAACATGCTTGGTTTTTTGTTTGTTTGTTTTTTGCAGCTGTGTAGCTGAGTCCTTGGTGCCTCCTTACATTCCAGATACCAGGAATGTAAGGAGTCACCAAGTGTGTGCTTGCAAGCCTTCAGTGCATCTTTCTTCTCTTTCTCCCACACTGCGCCATTGTCGGGGGGGGGGTGCTGACTCCTCCTTTATGTTCAGGCTGAACCTTTGTTTACCCCCTGCTGCCATGACTCTCAGCAGCAGGGGGGGTGTAGAGGGGGGAGGCAATGCAGACCTAAGGGTAGAATTTATAGATTGGTCATGGGTCTATTTTTCTCCATTAAAAATATGCAAAGCACGGCAGCAGTGAGCAGGGCAGCCCAAATTTTGGTCCTTAACTCTCAGGTGACTGGTATGGCATGTTTCATACTTCTCTTCTGAAGGGAAAGACAGAAAACAGGCATCTGCCCAATTAAATCTAGAAACAACAGATAGCTCACTTGTTGGGGGAGAAGAGATGCTGGCTTGTCTTAAAGTCTGCAGAGAAAATACCGTTAAGGAAACACAGTGGACTTACACTGCAAAGAGTTCTACTACAGTCAGATTCAGCAGAGAGATGGTTTTGACAATGCTGTCATAGGCAATTAATAAGCAGTTAGGCTCACAGAAAAAGACTTCAGGGAACCTATTTTCAAAACGCTGCATCAGGTAGACTAACCACTGCTAATCTCTCCCTCGGGAGCTGCCAGCATTAGGGCCTTCAATTCAGTACTGCAGGCCATTAATTAAATACGCTACAGGTCACTATGTATAAAAGCCACTCTATGAAATCACTTAAGAGCTTAAACTACAGGACAAAATGTAGTTCGGTGGTCACAAAAGAATATGAAAGTCTGAAGAAATCATTCCTGCCCTCCTTTTTATTGAGATTTCTTTCCCATCTGAACTAAAGGGTTCAAGGCCCCCAACTTAATACTCTTACTCAGACTATGCCAGCTTGATGCCTGGCAGACATTTTGGCCAAAATTCCCATCAACCCCAGCCAACAGTTGGGCAACCTTACACAAGTCACCCAAGGGCCAGTTTCCTTTCACCGGTTTTGTCCTCTCTCCCAATCTTTCTGGTTGGGCATATAGTCATGTAGGTAAGTCATGTAGACAAGTGGACTGGGTGGTCGAGGATATGGCCAACAGCCATTCACATTGTCACAGTGGATGCCTGACAGTCACAGATCAAATATAATGCTGTCAGGCAGGTGTGCAACAATCTGGCTTAAATATTATCGCCTCATGAAGTTCAGGTGCCACCTCTCAAATCATCTTTTGCCAGCTACTCTAGTAAAGCCTTTATGTATTCTGGGAAGCTTTTCCCTGCTGGGCACATTATCATTTTATCTAAAGCTTGTGCTTATCCGTTGTATGTTATATTATGACATTGTGGTTTTAATTGCTTTAAGCCTCCCTGAATGTTACATTTACAGGTTAGAAAAGACCCTATGAGTAAGACCTGAGGAACCTTTATCAACTCAAGGGTCACATTCTCTCCTGGCAAACTTTCCAGGGGCCACATAGCAATGGTTGACAGGGCCAGAGGTAACAATTGGGAACAGCAACATCCATGGTTCTTAACCGTTGTTCAGTAGACTATATTCCAGCAACACAATTTCAGAGGTTTCTTTCTGAACATACGTGCCCCACACAACCCTCCCTTCTTCCAAGTAAGAGTCATTGTCAGTACCTTCATACATCTGTTGTTGTTGTTGTTTAGTCGTTTAGTCGTGTCCGCCTCTTCATGACCCCATGGACCAGAGGAAGGCAGGCACTCCTGTCTTCCACTGCCTCCCGCAGCTTGGTCAAACTCATGTTGGTAGCTTCGAGAACACTGTCCAACCATCTCATCCTGTGTCGTCCCCTTCTCCTTGTGCCCTCCATCTTTCCCAACATTAGTGTCTTTTCCAGGGAGTCTTCTCTTCTCATGAGGTGGCCAAAGTATTGGAGTCTCAGCTTCACGATCTGTCCTTCCAGTGAGCACTCAGGGCTGATTTCCTTAAGAATGGATAGGTATGATCCTCTTGCAGTCCATGGGACTCTCAAGAGTCTCCTCCAGCATCATAATTCAAAAGCATCAATTCTTTGGTGATCAACCTTCTTTATGGTCCAGCTCTCACCATCATACATACATCTACTTATGTACAATAAATATATGTAGTGTGGAATGTCTCTTCATAGCCATATTTATTTTCCCTGGTGATTTAAAGCACTGCATTTCCTTTCATCAGTACAGCATTTGTGTGGGCCTACATGTCAAGAGCTTAATTAATACCACTAGGTATTTTCAAAAGGGGGTGGAGAGAGAACATAGGAACTACCCAGGCCAGGCAAACAAATCAACATTTCCCAGCTAGAAAAATCAAAAGGCAGGAAATAATCTAATTACCTTCCTCCATAAAGAGGATAAAATAAGAACATACTTCTGCTTTCAAGAGGTTTCTCAGAATTAGCACAGTGAGTTACTAATGATACTGAAAGACATAGGCCACCATTACCTCCACAGGTGGAGCAAGACGTCTTTATGGAAGGATGCTCAAACATCTACACCTCCTCCAAACATGTCCGGAGAGCATGTTTAGAGCATGTACATGCAGCAGGGCCTCAGCCCCTCCCTTTGCAGAAAACAACAAGTTCCCACAACTAGTTCTTAAAAGCCTGCAATTGAGATAAAACAAATACTTATACCTCTCCTCCAATTTCCTGCCTCGCCAGGGGAATGAGGAACAATCCAGCCCCAAAAGGAGGGGACCAGATATAAATCATCAATAGTAACCTTGTGACAATGTTTGCTGTTCTTGAGGAGAATGTCCTCGGCCCATAACTCAAACTGAGTAATAACATCAGGATCTGGGAAACTGTAATGTGGATTTAAAACAAACAAACAAACAAGTTTTGATTGTAGACGTGTGTGTGTTTTGCTTATATTGAAACTCAATAAAAATTATACACTAAACAATAAAAACACCAGGATCTTAAATTCTGAGACACATTAATGCCATTATTTTTCAGTCAAGGTTTTTATTGTGGTAGTGGATGGTAGCCCAGCTGGAAGTGGAAGTGAAAGAAACAGCTCCCATTTTGAGACTAATTGGCTCTGAAGCACAGAAAATTAGCTTTCTCCCTAATGAGAAACACAAGAGCAATTTGTAAAAAAAAGTAAAAGGTGAACTGTTACGAACAAGCCAGAACCAGAAGAGAGTGTGGTCTAATTATAAGGCCATTTTGTAACCACAAAGTGGCCAAGACTTGCTAGATGGACATTTGGAGAGTCACTTTGGCTACAACTACACTATAAATGTATATTGGTTTTATAATGAGTTAACTGCTATGGTTTCCCTAAAAAAAAATTCCTGGAAATAGTAGTTTGTGAAAGTGCTGATAGAGCCAAACTAACAGAGCTACATCTCTCAGAGTTCCTTGAGGAGAAGAAATAACTATTAAACTAACTTAAATCTACACCAGACTTATGTCCCTTTCTCCTCCCTTTCATGTTTCAGTTGCCTATTTGTAAAAGTGTTGCATTACCTAAGGAAATGGCATGCAGAACTGGCTCTTCATTCCTTAGGTATTACAGAAACTGAGGCATCTTGTGTCCAGTCTCTCTGTCACACAATCTGTTTTCATCAACACTTCTGGATTCCATCACAGCACTAGCACACTCATTATCTCAAAGGCCTCCGGATGTAACTGAACTCCAAAAAGGATAGCAATCTCGCTAGCAAGTTTCCTGCCATCCTTGTTCCTATTCTTAGATGCTCTCCTAATGCCTCTGCCACAGGTCAGCCATGCTCTGCTACTCGTATCCTCAACCTCAGTGCACTTTGAACACATCAGGTCACAAATCAGCAAAAGTCAAATGGGGATTTTTCAAGAGGCTTCCTACAGAAAAACCTCAGACCACATCCTTGACAACAAATGCGCAGAGGCAGGCAGCCTTCAACTGATTCACCATGCTTCCTGCTCCAAACCACTCCTTCCCAAGCCTTCACAAAACTTCCCACTCTACCGGAGGTCAGGGGTGGAGAGCAGAGGGGCCACTGTGTGCTGGGGTCATGCACAGTGTATGTGGCCCTTTTGCCCAACTTATGCCTACAGTCCCTGTTTGGACAGCACCCCTGAACAGGGCTAGTCACTCTGCTAATTCCTCTTAAGTTTCATGGGAGACATTAAAAGACACATTTCTGCCTATGCCAAAAGCTATGAGGCTTTCGCTAATGGGGCTTCTCGCTGCCGCCGTGTCGTCAATGCACGATTTCCATTTTCATCCTGGGGCAAAGTTCTCAACCTGAGGTACTACTTCCGGGTTAGCAGAGTTTGTAACCCGAAGTGTTTGTAACCTGAGGTACCACTGTACAGAAAAGTATAGTAAAGTGACAGTTACTCTTTGTCACTCTGGACCAATCTTTTTTCACCCTCAATCTTGTGTCTCTAAAGCATGAGCACCCTTCTTGCTTTGGATACTAACAGAATAAGCTCAAATAGCAATAAATAAAGCTGAAAATAAGACGCTGAACAAATAAAGTGACTGGGCCATGCAACGTGGTGGTATTACATCTGGTTCCTTCTGAGCTCTCAAGGCTCATGGCATCTTTCTATGTATACTATGGGGATCCGTATAGTTTCATACATGATCTAATAACATAAGAATGTTGGTTTGCCTGCTTGAGGTTTATAGGCCATCTTTAAAAATGAACTCTCCCAAGGCAGTTTACATCATCAAATATCAAAACACAGCATATTACTTAATATGCTGGACTACATAACCTCAATACACAACTTCACATCTTCACCTCCCCCACCCCCCACTTTTAAAGACTGCACAACATACTTTTTCTCACTAGATGATGGTAAAATGCTAACAGCCTCGCCCACTAATGATCAACATGTTCCACAAGATATGTTGTATCTTATACAAGCAGGTCCTTCTCTATCAACATTCACTAAATTCATTAATCCAAACATGAGGAATTAGTATGCCAACCATGTGTCAGGGAACTGCCATCAGTGCCAGAGGGAGAGAGCAAAAGCCAGAGGGAATCCAGAGAGCGTCCAGGGATCGGGAGAAGCATCCCATCTTCTGGGGAAGAGAATCAGTGTAGCACCAGTGGAGAAGGGGGGCAGATGGGGGAAGCAGCGAGGCGGTCCCATGACTCCTTGCCTGGGACCAGCGGGGAGAGTAGGGGTCCTCCGTTGCCCACGCCCTCCTTGCGCAGAGAGGGTAGGCGGAGACTAGGCGTCAAAGAGCTTCTTTGCTGGAATAAGTTTAAGAAACGCCCACTCACGGATTCTGCCAGCGATTGAGTCAGCCACGGGTGAGTGGCGTCTGGACAGATAAAGTTTACTTTGGCAGCCCAGCCAGGTGTTTGCACCCAGCCAGGGAGATAGTTGCCTGCTTGCGCATGAGCAACCCCTTAGAAACCATTACACCATGCTATACACACAGCAGATTCAGATATCTATACAGAGAGCATTTTTTTACTTCCATGTTTGCCTTTTGCTGGTTGGTTGAAGAATGGGGGGAAGGGGACAATTGGGACAAATCGGGAAACAGTTTTCCTGGGTTTCCCAAAGGGTTTTTTGTTTTGTTTGTGGTGTGTGTGTGTGTGTCAAAATTCCATGCTCAGGAATGCATTAGAAAATTTCCCATAGAATTCACTGGAAATCGTGGACTCGTTATGTGAACACTCGCCTAACTAACAATTTCCAGGGAATGCTTTGTGTTTGGTGAGTGAGACCTATGGATATATGTCTGGAATTTTCAGAGTGCCTGACACACATTCTTTCAGCAAAACCATACAACAAACCAGTCATGTCAGTCAGCATTTCAATCCCTATGTTGTAGATTGGGAGGAGGGGTCCAGTAATTTATTTTAAACTACAGTTTACTGTGATGTGGAAGCTGGGCCACTCTTTCTTGCTACACTATATCAGCTCTCATAACATCTCACATTTGGCTGGAAATGAGGCACTCTAGGTGTGTACATACACAAATGATCCAGCATCAGAGTGGAATGTAAAGAAAAGCACTGAGTGTCATAAATAACCTCCCGAGCTAAGGGTAGAGAGACAGGACAGGGAAGAAAAATGACAAATATGGAGATAGATGGTTTGCACTAAAATACAAGGAAGCAGCTGTTCAAGGTTCAGCATTTTCCATTTGGGGAAGGGTCATAGCTCAGTGGTAAAGCAACTGCTTTGCATGCAGAAGGTCACAGGTTCAGTTCCTGGTATCTCCAAGAACAGTCGGGAAAGACCCCTGCCTGAAACCTTGGAGAACAGCTGCCGGCCAGTGTAGACAATACTAAGCAAGCTGGAGCAGCAGGTAGTCTTCCTCTCTTCCGACATGTGATGGCCAAGGCCACCACTTTGCCCTTGTCCAAGTGGAACATCTGCACAGGCAGCTTGAGCACATTCTGGCTTCCTGTTTCTCTGGTTGCTATGACTTCATCAGGTGCTGTATGTTGGTGCAACAGCTGTTTACAGGGCTTTGTGCTATTGTTTGCTTTTCTCCCATTAAAAAAAAGGTTATGATTCAACCGTTGCTGATGGAAAGAACACCTCACATCTCAGGAAGAAGAACTTAGCACTCAGACCATTTCTCATTCAAAATGTGCTCCTAGGCAGAAATAGGCATTTGTGGAGGGGATCATGTACACTGTTCACTTCTGAAGGATGGTGCATGTTTTTATTTGCTCATATTATAGAATCAGGGAATCACTATGTACAATTTGATTTTCATGTGGTAAGTGGCCCTCAGATTACTGGAAACGCTGTCATAGTCTGAGAGTATGCATCTCGAAAGCAGCTTCCCTTTGATGCTGGAAATGGCTGAGAATACTTGAATGCCCTCTTTAAGTGCTAGGTATTTTTATTAGTAAATGCAATATACACTCTTAAGGTAGCATGTAGACTAGCTGTATGGAAGGCTGCTTAAGTATGGCGCCTTGATATATCCCCATCTGTAATGTCATATCATCACCTAGAAAGCTCCATGTCAGTAGTGGATGGCTCCAGGGACATATATGATGCTAGCCTCTGGAAGAGCACCCAAAGGAACCTCTCCAAGAAATTAGAAGAATCCAACCTGCACCAGATTTTCCTCATGTGTTCACAGATGTTTGGGTGTTCACTACAGCAAACCTCTGATTGGAAGATGCAGGTTTTGTAAACATGCAGTGGACAGAAATGCAAAAAGGAGCTGCAGCCTATTGTGACTACCTAGAAAAGAGAGGGGGTACCGGTAGGTGTGTCCACCATGGACACTACAATGGTCACCATCATAAAGACTGAGCTTCATTCAGTAAAAACAATTGCTGGGTAAGTGTGAACCAGCTTGCAAAAGTCTGCAGTTAAAGGATTCTCCAGAATCTCTGTGTAAGATTGGATTGGGGGGAAGCAAGGGGGGGGGATTTGCATAAAAACCTATGCAGCCACAGTTGCTGACCTAACCTTGGTCTCACCACAACCAAACTGTGAGTTTGCAACACTTCACCAAGTTTAATCCCACCCTCTACTAACATGTTACCATAAATGGTGGTGACATTTCACAAAGAGGTGAAGGGTAGCTGAGACACTGAGGTTGCCTGGAAGTATAGGGCTTTAAGAGGAAGCAGCCTCATATGGCAACACTTGGGCAATAGTTTGATAATGTTAAGACTGGACTTCTTGGTGCATCCAATAACAGGCAGATAAAGGGCTTTCACACCCGCAAGATAGATAAGATATCATCTTGAGCGACACAAACAAAAATCAGACTTCAACATATTTTTCAACACCACTAAACAACTTCAACACAAGTATATGATAAATTAAGCTGATGTCACCATCAGGCTTGATAAGATGGGGGGGAGAAGGGGGGAGATCTATCAGGAAGGGCTTAGCAGCATAAAAAGCATCCATGGGAATTTCCTTTTAAAAGATTATATGTTCAGAAGGTGACAGGCTGATGTGGGCATAGGTACAAAGCAGCAGAAATATTCAGCACAGATGGGCAGGCAGTAAGTACAGTGGTACCTCAGGTTACAAACACTTCAGGTTACAGACTCCACTAACCCGGAAGTAGTACCTCAGGTTAAGAACTTTACCTCAGGATGAGAACAGAAATGGCACGCCTGTGGCGTGGTGGCAGTGGGAGGTCCCATTAGCTAATGTGGTACCTCAGGTTAAGAACAGTTTCAGGTTAAGAACGGACCTCCGGAACGAATTAAGTTCGTAACCAGAGGTACCACTGTACTGCAAAAGTAGCTGTGCCAACACCCAACTAATATTTTCAGAGCTCACAGCAGAGTCTGTACAAACTCGATCCTACCATGTATCAACTCACAACATCCCCCATCTCTCTCTCACACACACAGCTCTTTGGTAAAGGCAAGTGGGTTCTACCACACGTAAATGTTTTCACCTGCTCCAGCTAATCCTCCTATTTATGTCACACAAGAGTGAGATTTTAAATCACTGGCCCATAAGCCAGTAGCTTGCAGATCACGTTCAGGGAAAGAGACCTAATGTTTGACTACAAGACTGTCAGTTGGAAGCAGAACTCAGCCTTCCAACTTGGGTCAAAGAAGGACTGATGGAGCTGAACACCTCTCCCATAATGCTCAGAAAAGTGAAGTCTGACTCTTGTTGCTTTTTGGTTGAATTTTAAGTGGGACCCCTCTTCCACATATGCTATCTGCTTTCCACACTGTTATCTGCTGAACTGATAATAGTACTGGACAGCAGGAAAGTGTGTATCATAGTGATTTGGGGCTGTAGGCTCTCTGGTTGAAACCTTATCTCAACCACAAACAACCCACGGTGTGCCAGGTTCAGTAGCACCATTGTGTGTTATGTGGGATTCCACTACTTTCGGATATCTGTGGAGCATTTAGGAGAAGCTTAATTTTTTATGAAGTATTATTATTAGCAGCAAGATGCTGATTGCCAGACCAGTGTGGCTATTGTGGTGAATATTGTCAAATGCATACATAGCAAGATTTCAGCACAGCCCCCCACTCACCGGCCAATGTTTACTGAAAGTAAATGCTGTTGAGAAATTTCTAGGCTGATAGATTCATAGTCAGGGAATCATGGTTCCATTATCAGCTCTGCTGCTTATCTGTCTTGTATAAGTCATTTCTCATTTATCTTTCTTCCATAGCTTTGGGTTTCTTGTCTATTTTGTGCAGAGCATAGAAGCACTCACACCCACCGCAGCCGCAGTTTTCTTTCAAGGTCAGCTAACAATGTCAAGGAGTGCAACCTAGATATTCATACCCATGTCTTGGAACATACTATTCACTGGTTATTTGAGGGGCACAATAACAGTTCCATGGGTGTGGTTTTTTTACTTTAGGTATCTGTGAATACATAATTGCCAACAAAATACATTTTAGCTACAGTTTTTCCTTAAAATATGTCTGTCTCATCAGTGATAATTTCTAATTTCCTATTTCCTTTCCTTATAAAGGCCTCCAAAGGTCTATTTAAGTTTTGCATTTGTTTTGCACCTTTCCTTCAGTGTGTTCAGGGTAGTTTCGTAAGGGTTTCTCTCTAATATTTGCAACCATCTGCAACTCCGTGTCCAGGTTAGGTAGAGAGATGCATTTACCAGGACCACCTAGCAAGCTAGAATGCTAGGATAAGAACCAAGGTCCAACACTGCATCCTAGGTCAGTTCTGTCTTTTGTCAATAGGTCAATTTGCCTGCAAACTCCCCAAAATTATTTGAAGTTACATGAACAAGCAGAGGGCAATGAACATGCTAATTCCCCCCTCCCTCCAAACAGTTCATTTTTGGCTTGCAGCAATGAATAATTTGCAGTTACATTGAAATCTGCGTTATATGGTTTTACACTTGCTCTTCAAATCAGGATTGCAAACCAGCTTTAAAACATCGCTTGAGATCTGGATTTGGAGGGCCACTGCCAGTTTGTATGGAATGGCAACCTATGTTTCCCTTAGAATTAAGAAGTACAGTACCTAATTAATCTCAGTTTGGGGAGAAGCCTTAACCATGCACATCTGAACTGCGTAGAGCTGGGTGGCCAATGTATTGTCCTTCAGATGTTGTTGGACTCCAAATCCAATCATCCCCAGTCAGCATGTCCAATGCTCAGGGGGGATGGGAATTGTAATCTGGTAACATCTGGAGGGCATCATGTTGGCTACCCTTGGTTTAGGACCACAACAATATCCATGGTGTAGCATATGGTAAGTCAGCCTAATACAAATTCTTTAATGTGCACCTGTTTTCAACTTCATGTTGATGTGCCCAGAATCAGCACACCTTGTGAGAGGTACACGGTAGCTGCAGTATATTATAGGCTTCGTAAAGGGGCAGAGATGCATACACAGTATCGATAAGGGCACAATATTAAGCTCTGGCACTCCTGCATCCACACAGTGAAGCATACACTCCCCAAGGTGCACATGGAACGCAGGGAATTTGGAGGCCCTCAGCCAAGTAGGGCATCTGCTGTGTATTTATTCAAACAAGTGCAAATGGTCACTCTTCCAGAATGACAGCTGTGGCAGCTATTCAGGCTTTTCAGCTGGGAACAAAAGGCCCCTCCAGAAGCACAAAGGCAGAAAGTGAGTTGTGCTTAAATAGGAGCCACCTGCCAGGGGCCCCTTGCTTGCCCCCCCTTCATTTGGGTGGGTGCGTGGGTGGGTGGGGGAACCCAGCATCCCTGCATTGAAAACAGCTTGTGTAAACAAGGCGCCTCTTCCGTCCAAGCTGTGCTTCAGTACAAAACTCATTAGTCATATTTTTAAAACATACAAAGATCATCCTGTATAGGTTTCTCCCCCCTCCAACCAAAATCTTAAAAGTAAAAGCAAACAAACTACACGTCACAATTCCAAAAAGGTTAGCAAGAACATTTTGTGGGAGGCGAGAAAAGAGGACACAATCATTGAAGGAAGATTATGACATCTACTTTCGCCCGAAGGAAAAGGAAGTAGGTGGGTAGGGCTGAAAACTGTAGTGTTAAAATGACAAGGTCAAAATGTTTGACTCAAAAGGGTGGCAAAAACAGAGCTCCAAAATTATCTCTCCGATTCTTGGTCAGCGTCCTATCCCTAAAGAAGAGAAACGGACTCCTGTGTGGCTCGGATAATCCCTTTAAACCATGATCTATGTTTAGGATGTAATTAGGTGATATCACCATTGATGTCTTCTATTAATTTATGAGCAGAGGGTGATGTTTATGCTACAAATTTGTTGTAATGTATGATGTTGGTCTTTTGTTTTTGTTTTGCTTTGGTTCTTGTCTGTTTTTTGTAAGTTTTGGCGGTTTTAAAATTGGAGGTTCAAGTACATTATGGTTGTGTGACGGGCCAATGGCCGTAATAAAGATCAATCAATCAATCAATCTCTCCGAACTGGATGAAGGGGTATTAAGAATGTTATTCAGTGTCGGTAAGTGTAAAGCGAGGTAGCCTAAGGGCAAAAATGAAATAGAATCCTAACATCACCTGATGTGATGGGGGCTTAGAGATGGGGCTCTAAGCTGGCAGTGACTGACCAGGAATGAGATCTTGGGGTCATAGTGGATAGCTCAGTGAAAACACTGCAGCTGTGAAAAGGCAAATTCTGTGTTGGAGATCGGAAGCAAAACTGCCCCCATCATGATGCCACTAGACAAATCCGTAGTAAGACCACACCTGAAATTTGGTGGAGAAAGTTTTGCTCCTTCTCTTGTACTACCACAACTCAGGGTAATCCAGTGGAGGTGAATGGTGAGAGATTCAGGGCAAATAAAAGAAAGCATTTGTTCACCCAGTGCATAGTTACAGAGGATAAAGCTGGCTGCAAATCGTGATGGCTCTGTACTGTTTCCATGATCCATGGCTCTGTACCATTTCCTTGCCTCTGAATACAAGTTACTGGGGAACTACAGCAGGAGAGGGCTATAGAATACAAGTCCTGGCTGTGGACTTCCCAGAGGCATCTGGTTGGCCACTGTGGAGAACAAGATACAGGACTAGCCAGGCCTTTGATCTGAGCCAGAATAACTCCTCCTATCTTCGTAACATGGAAGTGCTACTGGTAACCTCCGTTTATGTAGTATTGTATTTCTCTGTGAATTAGTGCAAACAAGCAGGGGACAACAAAAGAAAATGCATGTACACAGCTCCATCAGTGCAGGGAAGGGAACTCTCCAAAACAGACAATTCTCACCAACCTTAAGCACTTCCTACTAAGAACTCCTAAGTATCAAAAGCCTATTCTGAATTGAGCCAAAGCAAGTTCAGCCATCACTCCCCATTACATTTTCATGCCTGAGTCTTCAAACAGGATTGCCTAAAATGTTTTCAAGTTGTTTGGCCACAATTATTGTTGTTCTTATTTATTAAATGTCTACACTGCCCTTCATCTGAAGATCACAGGGTAGGTTGCAATATAAAAACACAAAAATACATACCATAATAACAAACCAAAACAATACCACCACCCCAGTTTAAAAGTCCATGGATTGTTTAATTAGCCAAAGACCTGAGAGAAGAGGAATGTTTATGCCTGGCACCAAAAGATTTATAAAGAAGGTAGCAGGCAAGCCTTCCTGGGGAGAGCACTGCACATGCAGGGGAGCCACTGCAGAAAAGGCTCACTCTCATATTGCTGCTTAAGGCTTTATGGGTCAAAACCAGCACTTTGAACTGGGCCCAGAAACTAATTGGCAGCCAGTGTAATTGGGCCAGAATTGGCATTATATGCTCAAACTGTCTTGCCCTGGTGAGCAACCTGGCTGCCAAATTCTGCACCTGAAGTTTCCAAACCATCTTCAGAGGCGGCCCCATATATAATGCATTGCAGTAATCTAATCTAGAGGTTACCAGAGTATAGATGACAAAAGTTAGACTATCCTTATCCAGCTGATAGAAGGGACAATAATCAAGAACTTGCACTTTTGAAAGCAAAGTTAAAGAGAGATTCTCAAGTTTCTGACAAGGGCTCTACCAGATTACATGATGTTTTTATAGACAGGTTTATATTTATAGACATAGGTTTATTTATATAGATATTTATAGGTTTATTTATAGATTTCCCAGCACCACAACACACACAAAAGCAACATATTACAATGCATAAAATTTCCACTTGTTGCCATTTCACATTAGGTAGGGTAGAAGGAGAGGATTAGTTTTCATTTGTTCATTCAGAAATGGATTTGTTGGGAATCATTCCAGTTTAGAGAATCCTCCTAGGTACATCTCCTCAAAAGGCTAAACAAAGCCTAGTTCAATGCAGCAGATTAAACCCCATGTGCCTCTTTACTCATTCTGGGCTAGGGGAAGGGTTACTTCTATAAGTCAGGTGATATAAAACCAGGTTGTAGTCCGAACTGACTAGCTTTTGCCTAAATTCAAGTAAGGAGGAAAAGCTTCCTGTTTAGTATCTCTCTGACGTCCAGTACCGTGGAGCATTAGAACTGCTGCATGCTTATTTGCACATGTGACTGTGAGGGAAAGAAGAATGTAGGTGTTTCTATGGCAGTAATGCTGCAGCCATTTGCCCCTGATAAACTCTCACTTCCACCACCTCCACTTAGGGAAAAAACGTACATAGGGATGGACAAATCAGTCTCTTTTCATTCTGTGTCCATTTTGTTCTGTCCCCTTGCAAAAATCTGATTTAAAAATAAATAAATCCTTATGAACATTCTTTTTTAAAAAAATGTGTTTAAATAGTATTTAAATGTGTATTTCATCAAATGTATCCCTTTAAAAACATTTATAAATGCAATTTATCCATTATCCTATTTGTCATGCATTTAGGTAATTTTTTTGATCTTAAAAAAAGTGCAACAATCTGAAGGATAACTATATTCCAATCCATGTATCAGTCAGTGGACATGGTCTATTCAGTGAAAAATGAAGACCAAATGTAATTCTCCTCCATCCCTAACTAAAGATGACATCAGTCATGCAATTAGCAGCTGCACAAATGGATCTTTAATAAGTTCAAGTATCAGCTATGGGAAGGATGATCTGAATTAGGGCCCCTGGTGGTTAGGGAAGGGGGCTTTAACCTTTCCACCTATAGTCCTAATTCAGATTGGTGTCCCTGATTTTTGCATTGGAAGGAAAGCTTCTGCTGCCATGATTCTTTGGCTTAAAGAGACAACTTGCACTCAAGACTCCATTCAGTAACTTTCCTCCCGCTCAGCTCCTGCCCCTCCCTAGTCACGTGAATGCAACAGAGATACACCCTGCCTTCTTGGGCAAGTTACTTAAGCTGGTAGTGCTTGCACAATTCCAGCTGCTCTTGGATGAAATGGACAATATCCAGATCTATTTCCATGCAGTTTGAGGCCTGGTTTTGGTACAGAGACTGCCTTGGCTGCCCGGTAGGATAGAGAATGAGTCTTTCTAGATTCCCTGGGACCTCTCAGTGACTGTCAATACCCTTGTCTACTACTCCTTTATGGATAGCTTCTTTGGATTGGAAGGTGGAGGCACAGCGAGGGCTAATTCCAGAAGGTGGGGCTGGAGGACTACTGCTTTTTAACATTTATGTGAGGTCACTTAGGGATTTGGAAGGAGGTGCCACTTAGGTGCTGATAGCATTTCTGTTCCTCATTTTCATTGTATTCAGGTGAGGCAGTGGAAATGCTGAACCAGTATCTGAAATCAGCAAGTGGATGTTTGATGAACCATGAAACCACCCTTGTTTTTGGACATTCGGGCATCTCTTGAAGACATTTGTCTGCTGATAAACCTTTATAGTTGCTTAATTTTTACTTTTGTGGGCCAGTCACCTTAGTGTATCTATCTTTTTATTTGTATTTTAAATGGTATTTTGTGTTTTCACATTGTAAACTGCCCCGATATTTTAGGATATGGTGGTATAGAAAAACTTTCACAAACAAACAAACAAACAAACAAACTGGAACTCAGTCCTGGAAAGACTGGGGTTCTATGAGTAAGTGATTTGCCTAGTGGGAGGGATGGTGCTAAACCTATTCTGGACAAAAGGGTCAAATTCATAATCTGGGATAAACCCTCTATCCAGTTTTTCACTGGAAGCTTAGTTAGCTTGTATAGCAAGGAGTACCTTTCATCAGCTTTGGCTGGTGCACCAGCTGTGCTCTTTCATGGACAGATATTATTTGCCCACAGCCATCCATGCTCACACCTACGATTGGCTACTGTAATGTGTTCTACATGGGGCTTCCTTTGAAAACTGTTTATGCATTTCCATTCCTTCAAAATACAGCTGCCAGAAAGTTAACTGGGACCAGTCAGTGGGAACATATCTTGCTGGTAATGGAAGATATTCACGGTAGGCAACAGTATAATATTGCTTTGGGAAGCAGTGGTGAGCAGTTTGAAAGATCTTTGAGATGTACACACAGATAAACTCAAAGTATTGTAAGTTGTAACTAAGCCACAGATTGCTATAAAAAGGTAAAATGTAGAAGAGGACAAAGGGTTCATCACTCTTCCCTGGAAGAAGCAGGTAGCCACAATATAAGTGGATTTTACGTAGGAAGGCTTTGAGCACACACAAAAAAGGTGGCTATGAGTCAACAAAATTTCAGAGAAATAGTACAGGACGCAGTAGGCAGGGGAAAACAAATAGATCAGAGAAAATTGGGGCCATCAAAGGAAAGGAAGAGGAACTGTCTCAATCAAAGGCAGAATAATTGAATTGCTGTTGTGTCAGCTGGTAACTTAGTGAGTGGCAATCAAAAATGGAGAGGAGCAAGAGCATATATTTCAGAAAGGCATATTCACCTGAGAAATGGAACACTTGTGCCAACACACACTGAAGAAGCAATGTCAGGGCCAAATGTGAACAATGGGGAAGGCATCTGAGCCTCCTTTGCCAGTTTACTCCTTCATAAAGTGCTCTTTTCTTTTAAAATCAAGTTTTATTAAGAATTTTCAGCATAAAATAAAAGCCAAACTAATCTAAAGAAGATAAATAGGTAAGAAGCAAGAATAGGAAAAAGGAGAGAAGAAGGAAAAATAGAAGAAAAGAAGGGAGAGAGAATAAACACCAGGCCCTCTATCACAATTTTATCTTAATCTTTATCCCATGCTGAGAAAAGTGGACCCTCACCTGCGGGGGAGCTTCTCTCTCTTCCCTCAGCCTCCCACCCTGGAAGACCCTCTCTACCCTGCCTCTCACTCAGGACCCTTCACCTTCCATTCATCACCCTCCTGTGTGTATCTTCATTAATAGGAGGCTTCAAAAACAAAGCATAAATATAGATAAAATTAATAGGGAGAAAACAAAGATTGCATATAATAGAAAAGGAAGATAAGAAGAAAAAGATCTTCCAATTCTCCATCTGCCAATTATGTACATGACAATCATTCAAAGCATTAAAGGTATGCACTCCAGATAACCTCTAGCTGTGCTAGTGTGCATTATCAGACAGATAAAATATCCAGACTATAAACAAAAGCCCAGCTATATCAAACCAAAGGCCCAGTAATTTCAGCACTGTTTCCAGCAGTTGTAAACCAGTCACAAACAGCCATCTCTTGTCATTTGCCCCCAAGCATATGGTATTCAGAGGCATGTGCCCTTGAAAGATGAGAAGCTCAAATTTAGCTACCATGGCTAACATCAGGGGGGGGGCAGCCCATGGTCCTCTAGGTGTTGTCACTGATCATTGGCTATGAGAGCTGTGGCTGGTGGAAGCAGGAGTCCAATAACACCTGGAGGGGCCTCAGTTCGTCATTCCTGGCTGACAGCTTTGGGCACCGTTGCTCCCCGCTGGTTTTTAAATCCAGATCTTCATGGGGCTTGAGGAAAGCAAGAAGCATCAGCTAACTTCAAATTACAGCTCACCCAACTCCTCTCTTCTATCTGTAGAAAAGAAGAGCAGCAGCCTAACTTACAGGATCTGTTTGCCAGTCTGTCTGTTTTTGGAGGATGAAATGAGGATATAATAAATCCAAGTTACTAAGGTGATATGATAAGAGCACACACAGCTGAAGGCACAGCAGTGAGGTGTTCCTTCCAATCCCAAAATCACAATTCTTTGGGAACCCAATGACTTCCTCAGCTATCATAATAGCTTCAAAAAGCAGACAATGACACTGCAATGGCACTGCAAAGCAGATCTTGTGAATCGTGTGGCAATTATGACATTCCAAGCACTACTTGTCGTCCCTAGGAATAAAGGGTTTGGGAGAATAAATCTGAACAAAGGATCAAATGTGGCAGCTTTTAAACAGGTCAGGATAACCAAGGTAACTTGTGCTACTTTGAAACAGAATTTTTTTAAGGGGGGGTGGAGAGGAGGAAGAAGCCACTTAACTTTGTAGAAGTGGACACAGCTGACCATCCAGTGCATGTCAGGATCTGACAGTTAAAGGAAAGTTTGTCAGCACGGAAGAGCACAGGGATATAGAAGTCAGATGAAGCACAAAGAAATGGGAGACCACAAAGAAGCGTAAAATCAGAACAAAAGAAGAGGTCTGCTGGGCCAAGCCAAAGGCAGCATCCTGTTCTCACAGTGGCCAACCAGATGCTTGTGGGGATTCCACAAGCAAGACCCAAGTAGAACTGCACCCCTCCCACATTGTGTGATTCCAAACAGCTGGTATTCAGCTGCTGTCACTGGAGGCAGGACATAGTCATCATAGCTAGCAGCCATTGATAGTCTTATGCTCCATGAATTTGTCTAATCCTCCTCTAATGCCATCCAAGTTGGTGGTCCTCCTCACTACATCTCCTGGGAGCAAATTCCATAGTTTAAATATGCACTGTGTGAAGAAACACTTCCTGAAACTTCCAGCATTCTGCTTCATTGGATTCTAGTACAGTGATACCTCAGGTTACATATGCTTCAAGTTACAGACTCCGCTAACCCAGAAATATTACCTCGGGTTAAGAACTTTGCTTCAGGATGAGAACAGAAATCATGCAGTGGTGGTGCAGTGTCAGCAGGAGGCCCCATTAGCTAAAGTGGTGCTTCAGGTTAAGAACAGTTTCAGGTTAAGAACAGACCTCCAGAACGAATTAAGTTCTTAACCCAAGGTACCACTGTATTATGAAAGAGAAAAACTTTCGCTATACCACAAATAATATTATAAAGCTCTATAATGTTTCCCCATGGTCACTTTTCCCCCTAAAAAGCCCCAAAGGTTGTAACCTTTTCATATACAGCTGTTGCTCCAGCACCTTGATAATTTTGGTTGCCCTTCTCCCAGGTTCTATAATATCCTTTTTTGAGGGAAGGCAACCAGAGGAACTGTCAAAAGGCCATTCTGCCTAGTTATACAGAGCTGGGGAACATGAGGTGAAAAGCAAAGAGAAAGTCACAACACGTAGAGTCAAAGTGGTCTGTGCTGTATCCAAATAAAAGATTGTTCACATTACAGAAATAACCTACAATCTAGTCTAGATTCTGATGCTAGAACTTCGTTGAATTTTACAACAGAATTCTACAATAGGATTAAGAATGAGAGTCTTTTATTTCCAATTTAGGTGCTAGTCCCCTTTTAATCTGCACAACTATCAAAAGGCTCCTTAAACTGTCAGAGGGAGGGAGGGGGGGAATCAGTAGAAACTATGGGTTTCCCCTATACTAGGAACTTGTCTCAAGCAAAATTTCCTCTAATTTATCCCATGCCAAATCTACAATCTTTTGAGGCTCATCTCTGTTTATTCTTCTCCTTATTTGCCTGAAGCAGTCCAACTAATTGAAATAGTTCGTGTCTGAGAGCTGCATGTGCTTTCTTTGGAGGAAATGGATTTACATGTCACTGACCAGCCTAAATTTAAGTAAGGAGCACAGTAAGCATCACTTTGCAGGGGTCTAAAACACAGCTTGTTATATTGGCACAGTCCCTAACTCTCCGCCTCCCCCCCCCCCCGGCAACCTCTGATGGATGTTCAAAGATCCCTCTCCTACTCCCACTTTCCCACACAGGATAGAGAGCATAAATAGGATCTTTGCACTGGGCACAAGAACAAGCACAACATCATAACAGAGCCCTGAGGAAGGCACCCTGGTGGATCCCTCATCACAAGACAAGAGGGAACAAGCAGTGGCAAACAGCACACCTCTAGTTGCCCTGATACTCCCTCTGCCTAGTGCTGTAAACTGAGGAGTGGGAAACCTCTGGCCTTCCAGATGTTGATGGACTATAACTCCCACAATCCCTGACCATTGGGGAGATGGAGTCCAACAACATCTGGAAGGCCACAAGTTCCCCCACACTTGTTCTAAAGTTAACTGCTGTAAGAGACCAGCTCCATCGCTCTCTGAGTCATCTGGTTTGTGCAGAGGACTGGGGTCTTCTCACTCTCTTTGCACTGGTCCTTGGAAACAAGAAGCAGCACAAGTTCCCTCTTACAGTTTCTCATTCTTTGTAGTGCCTGGTGCAAACGGAGAGACCAATTTCACCATATGCCGGAGTGGAGAAGGGAAGGGAAAAAAATAGTGGTTATTAAACCAAGCCAAAATGAATCCAGGCATATGGCTACTACATATGCACTTTTAAATAATTTGAAAACATTAAGTAACTCCACAGACTGGATTAAAAGTAGCCCTCCCCGTGCGTCTACAAGTAGGCGTTGTTTCCTGCTGTTCTTGGAATTATCCTGCTGCAATTTCCCTTGTCTCTTCAGATAATGTGCAAAACCAGTTTTTAGCCTGGCACAATAAAGAATTGTACGAGATCGTCTGCCTTGTCACAATAGCCTTGAGCTGCTTAAAAAGAAGTCACTTTGGTGCCTGCACAAGTCAGAAATACACAGCATGTCTGGAGAGTGCAAAATGAAATGCAAAAGCATAAACATTTCTTGGCTTTAAATATATGTAATATATGGGTTCTTAAACAGCCTAGACAAAGGCCTGTACTCTTATGCTTTGGTAGCAGGTGCTGTGTTTGCACAGCTCCATCCCGGATCAGTCTTGGTTAATGTCATAATATAGAAACAATATGGAAATGGCATGATTTGGAAATAAGACTGCCACCAGTATCACCAACACCACCTCCACCTTCTCACAAGTCCAAGTGGTTTCTTCATTATCTGGAATGGTGTGGGATGGCGCTAAGGAGAAGTGGAAAATGGAGAACTGGCTTGGCAAAATAATTTAGTCTTCAATGGAAGCAATGGCAGTGATGGGGAGGAGGAAGGTAGTAACAATAATAGCAAACACTACGGGTTTACTTTCTTCCATTAAGGAAATAGGTTCAAAACATGCACAACAGCTCACACATTACTCATGTGAAAGGGCGATGCAGAGAAAAAGGGACTGCGGGACCATGCCTCTGCTCCCCCCCCCCCACCAGCCACATGTGCATAAGCACAGATGTAATGCACAGCTCCCCATAGATTTGGAATGGATGACTGAGACAGGGGACCCTATACATATGCATCTCTATGTTAGAAGGCTTTCCTGGGTCCTTGCACAACTGGGGTTCTCAGATCCAAGGAAGTCTGCACAAGTAAGCTTGCCAGACTTAGACATCCACACTAATGCATGGAGATCAGTAATGGGGTCGGGGGGATGACGACACAGAAGGTGTGGCCGGGGGCAAGGGCAGAGATGCGGCCCTGCAGCTCCTTTCTACTCACATTAGCTCTTCACACAAGGAATGCCTGACAGAGGTATTGAAACATAGTGAGGTGGGCTCCTAAGAGGCAGCACGACTCCTATTCGTACAGTGAGACAGCTTATGTAAAGGTAACAATCTCTCTCACACACACACACGTGGGATATTCTTCAGAGACACAGAATGATGCAGATTCACAGAGCAAGGCCATACCTAACTGGGGCACATTCTCTTTCACTGTAATGATACTTCAAGTTATAAAAATCAGTCTTCTCAGCAGGAATGTAATCCAATATTATAACAGGCTAGGCATGCGAACAGGTAGGCGAATGGTTTATGTACTGAGCATGTATTGTATTTTAATACGCTGAACACTTTAATAGTGTATACATGAAATGATAGCTTTGTATGGATAATTCATGAGTATATACTGCAACTTCACCTGTGAGATAAAAGGTACTTGGTGTTACAAGATTATATTATTGTTGCTCTAAAGTGTTTTACTTGAGGTTTTTTTTTAAATCCCTTTAGCATTAACAAGAAGTCTGTGCAAAGCTATCAGGTAACAGCCATTGCTAGCTGAAGCAAACCTCAGCAACATGATGTCCAAACCTGTTAATTACTGGAAATTCCAGCCGTGTTATTAGTAACCCCCAGGCTGCTAGGGAGATAGAGGTGTTTGGGGATTCTTCCTCACATACTGTACTGCTTTGAAGAAAATTTGTCTGCCGTTTTACACTAAGACCCTCACCTGCAACTAGTATTTCACTGACATGCCTTAACAGCTGTATTAGGCAGAGGAAGAATACCTTATTTAGTTAAAACAGCAAAACTGGGGAATATATTCAAAAGCATTTGTATACTTATTTCAGGGTTGAATTTGCTGTGGGGCTGAAGGGGTGTTTTTGGATTTTATGTGACAAGGCATTAGAATGACTGGATGATACCCAAATTGCAGAGTGTCTCATCCCACAATTTATAAGCATCATCTATCATGCATTTAAAGTCAAAGACTTCTGCATGTTAATCTGAAAGGTCCTGTTTGAATACCAAGCCAAATTTAAGTCAATCATTCCATGCTGTGACCCTATGCATCCTTGGGCAGAAGTTCTGTTCTATAAATCACACTTGCTTTCAAGTAAATTTCTGATAAACTTCCAGTTTCAAGTCAGTTTAGTACATAAGGTTTGCTACGTCACTGGTCCTAAGAGTTCAATGCTTTTTAGGCTTGGAGATACCTGTTCATATGCAAGTGGGCCTAAACTCAGACCTGCATTGCAAATTTCTTTCCCAAAGTGACAAGGCATTCAGTGCCAAAGAACCTGACTTTAATGTTCAAGCAAAATGGACAACTGAGCAAAGGAGTATTTCAAGATGACTTAACACAATTGTCCAACTTCAATTCATGCAGACTACATACTAACTGCAAAGGCTACATCTTTCCTCAAGCCAGCATGCCACACTTGTTGCTCCCATGGCAACTTTCTCAACTGAACAATCTCTTTTACGTACATTACAGGAAGGAACTGTGTTTTTCTTCTGCCCACCCCCCACCCCACCTGCTACTTTTACAGCTGGGGACAGAGAAGCACAGAGAAGTGGGAATCACTCACCCATGGCCACTGCTGACTGGAGCAGCTGACGCAACTCAGATCTCATGATTTTGTACATGTTTTATGAATCACAGACTAGTTCCTTCCAAATAGCACAAAAAGGACAGCAGACTCCTGGTGATTTGTAACTATGTTGGACAATTTATGCTCCACCCCCTGCACCCAACACATAGTGAACACCTAAGAATCCAAGAAAGAATGTTCTCAAAACCAGAGACTCCTATAGCATTTTAAACTACCTAAACTTTGTGATAGTGAATGCCAATCCTCGCCATGTGGCCTCAGCCAAGCCGAGTACAGCCTAATTTAAATGAGCCATATGGTACAACTGGCAGCTGATCTCTCCAACACCTGTTTGGTTCAACCACCAGCACATGGGCTGTGTGGTCAACACATTTGCCACCCATGTTTTTGCTTGATAGATATAGATTCACACAACCTATGCCTGGCCATGTGCATCTCTATTCACTCTCTCTTTAACCAATACACAAGCTCAAGTGCAATTCAACTACATAAGCAGCCACTTTGCCATTTTATTTGTGGGAGAATACCACAATGGAACGGGGTGCTTGGACTGCATGGGGATTAGTGAAAATACAGAATAAAAACAGTCCCAGAGAGTAAAATCTGCTTAAAGCAAAGACAAAAATTTTAATGCTTGGGGAAATAAAAGGGTAGTTTAAAAAGGTAAAGGTACCCCTGCCCGTACGGGCCAGTCTTGCCAGACTCTAGGGTTGTGTGCTCATCTCACTCTATAGGCCAGGAGCCAGCGCTGTCCGCAG
Source organism: Podarcis melisellensis (assembly GCF_964234715.1). NCBI lineage: Eukaryota > Metazoa > Chordata > Lepidosauria > Squamata > Lacertidae > Podarcis > Podarcis melisellensis. The sequence goes on from NC_138538.1 coordinate 39,137,389, forward strand.
ACACCTCCGGGTCACGTGGCCAGCGTGACAAGCTGCATCTGGCGACCCAGCGCAGCACACAGAACGCCGTTTACCTTCCCGCTGGTAAGCGGTCCCTATTTATCTACTTGCACTTAAGGGTGCTTTCGAACGGCTAGGTTGGCAGGCGCTGGGACCGAACGACGGGAGCGCACCCCACCGCGGGGATTCGAACCGCCAACCATGTGATCGGCAAGTCCCAGGCACTGAGGTTTTACCCACAGCGCCACCCGCGTCCCATAAAAGGGTAGTTTACCTGGAACCAAAATAATACCAAATCAACCAGCCCAGTTAACAGTCTCACAGAAATATTCTGGACTATTTTTCAGACTATTTTCAAAGGCAGCCTCATGTAAAACACCAGCAGTGGGAGGTTACCAGGGAATGGACATATAAAGCAAAGCTATATATCTGTCCAGGCTGGGTCTGAGCTGGCATATCAGTCTAAGCTGGTAAAAGGGAAATAGAGGCTACTTGTATCTCCAGTGACAAAGATGGTTCAGTGAGCACTCCCAGACTATAAACCTGATCCTTTTAGCAGGAGGGCAGTCCCTTCTGCAAGAGGTTGAAAATCACTTACCCAAACAAACTACCCACTTATCTTGTCTGAACTGAACTTCAGTTTATTGGCCCTCATCCAGTCCACTGCTGGCTCACAGACTGAGTTCTCCTGCTACCTCATCTACATTAGATATAAAGAAGAAACAGAATGGGATGTCATCCTCAAATTGACGACACCTCACTCAAAAACCTCAGGTGACCTCATTCAGTGGTTTCATGTAAAAATTAAAGGCCATGGGGAGTAAAATAAAACCCTGTGAGACCCAACAGCATTGTTGGCAAGAAGCCAAGCCAAGACCCAAAGTACCACCTTTGGGAAATGGTGATCCAGGTCTGAGCCACTGGAGAGTAGCCCCACCCCCACCCCGTTTGGATGGTCTTTCCAGAAAATAACCATGGCTAATTGTATCAAAAGCCACTGTCACTCTTTCTTGTGGGTCCTCCCACAGAGCAACTCTTAAGGCAGTTTCTATGCCAAAACAAGTCCTGAGGGGAAACAGTTCAATCTAAGAGAGCTTTCAGTTGGTCATCAACCACACACCCAAGCACTTTGCTCTGGAAGGGAATGTTAGACACTGGCTGACACCTGTTCACATCTTACTCTAGCCTCACAGGGCATGATCAGAACTGTGGCAGTGCTACCATAATGGGGGTAGGAGAGGAAGACCAGCACCTAGACTAAGAAGAAGGATCAACATCTCTGTGAACAGAATTCAGCCTTATAAGAAACTATTTTAAAGTGACAAGCGCAGGCATCGCAGGTTTCATAGTGAAATACAAATATGGCTTCTTTCTCCCTCTTTCTGCATAAAGGGGATGAAAAGTCATTTAAAGATTCCAATGCAGCCTTTTGTCACCATTGCCTTTCAGACAAACTAAGCCAAAAATGTACACATGAAAAGTCATGTACACAAAAGATGTTCAAAGCAGGGGCAATCCATGTCTCTTCACTAAAAAGTAGAAGCAAGCACCCAAGCCTATATCACTCTTCTTATAAGAATATTTTGCTTTGATGCAAACTTTCCCTGCCTCAGGGCCTGCTTTTGAAAGGTAACTTTTCAACAGGAAAGCAAGAAAAGCAAAAGAATCTAACTGGGTGCTTTGCAATAATTCCCCTGGCTCCGATCCAAATATTATGGAGATATTATTTGTAACCCAGTCCTTCCCCAAAGAAGGACAGGCTCAACATTACAAGCAATACTTGCATGACTAATGAGATGCTCATCATCACCACACCTTCCCCTCAGTGCTGCTATGTTAGTCATATCTGCAACCAGTCAGGTATACAGCGAAAGGATACATGAGTCAGGATTCTCTAAACTGAATAACAAAGCTATACAACACTTTGGGAGATAGAGGTAGCTGTCACTTATCCCACAAATGTGTAATATGTGGGAATAATAATAATAATAATAATAATAATAATAATAATAATAATAATAATAATTTATTATTTGTACCCCGCCCATCTGGCTGGGTTTCCCCAGCCACTCTGGGCGGCTTCCATAGAAACCAGAAAACACTAAAATATCATACATTAAAAACTTCCCTGAACAGGGCTGCCTTAAGATGTCTTCTGAATGTCAAGTAGTTGTTTATCGTTTTGACATCTGATGGGAGGGCGTTCCACAGGGCGGGCGCCACTACCGAAAAGGCCCTCTGCCTGGTTCCCTGTAGCTTTGCTTCTCACAATGAGGGAACCGCCAGAAGGCCCTCGGCACTGGACCTCAGCGTCCGGGCAGAACAATGGGGGTGGAGACGCTCCTTCAGGTATACTGCGCCGAGGCCGTTTAGGGCTTTAAAGGTCAACACCAACGCTTTGAATTGTGCTCGGAAACGTACTGGGAGCCAATGTAGGTCTTTCAAGACCGGTGTTATGTGGTCTCGGCGGCCGCCCCCAGTCACCAGTCTAGCTGCCACATTCTGGATTAGCTGTAGTTTCCGAGTCACCTTCAAAGGTAGCCCCACGTAGAGCGCATTGCAGTAGTCCAAGCGGGAGATAACTAGAGCCTGCACCACTCTGGCGAGACAGTCCACGGGCAGGTAGGGTCTCAGCCTGCGTACCAGGTGGAGTTGGTAGACAGCTGCCCTGGATACAGAATTGACCTGCGCCTCCATGGACAGCTGTGAGTCCAAAATGACTCCCAGGCTACGCACCTGGTCCTTCAGGGGCACAGTTACCCTATTCAGGACCAGGGAGTCTTCCACACCAGCCCGCCCCCTGTCCCCCAAAAACAGTACTTCTGTCTTGTCAGGATTCAGCTTCAATCCATTAGCCGCCATCTATCCTCCAACCGCCTCCAGGCACTCACACAGGACCTTCACCGCCTTCACTGGTTCTGATTTGAAAGAGAGGTAGAGCTGGGTATCATCTGCATATTGATGGACACCCAGTCCAAATCCCCTGATGATCTCTCCCAGTGGCTTCATATAGATGTTAAAAAGCATGGGGGAGAGGACGGAACCCTGAGGTACCCCACAAGTGAGGGCCCAAGGGTCTGAACACTCATCCCCCACCACCACTTTCTGAACACGGCCCAGGAGGAAGGAGCGAAACCACTGTATAACAGTGCCCCCAGCTCCCAGCCCCTCAAGACGGTCCAGAAGGATGTTATGGTCGATGGTATCAAAGGCCGCTGAGAGATCCAGCAGAACTAGGAAACAGCTCTCACCTTTGTCCCTAGCTCGCCGGAGATCATCAACCAGTGCGACCAAGGCAGTTTCAGTCCCATGATGAGGCCTGAACCCCGATTGGAAGGGATCCAAATGGTCCGCATCCTCCAGGCGTGCCTGGAGTTGTTCAGCAACCACACGCTCAATCACCTTGCCCAAGAATGGAAGATTTGAGACTGGGCAATAGTTGGCCATACTGGCCGGGTCTAAAGATGGTTTTTTAAGAAGCGGTTTAATCACCGTCTCTTTCAGCGGATCTGGGAATGTTCCCTCACAGAGGGAAGCATTCACCACCCCGCAGAGCCCATCGCCCAGCCCTTCCCGGCTTGCTTTTATTAGCCAGGATGGGCAAGGATCAAGGAGACAGGTGGTTGGTTTCACGTGTCCAAGCAGCCTGTCCACATCCTCGGGGGTAACGGATTGAAACTGATTCCATGCAACTTGACCAGACAGGGCTCTAGCACTCTCCCGCCCCAGCCCTGCTCCCACGGTGGTGTCTAGCTCCTTCCTTGGAGCAAATCATATTAATAATTCCAGCTAGTTTGGCTGAAGATTTAACACAACCATTTTTTAAGCACATTGAGCTTTTCTTCTAAAATTGGAAATGCTGAACCTCAGGTCTGCAGCAAATGAAACCCCTTTCATTTGTATTTCTGTTGAAGATTTCTTGCTTGAAGAGTGGCAGCTCTGATATGAATGCAAGGTCTCACCTTGGTCTCACGTTTCGGAGATATAAATGTGCAAAAACCTCTGATAAGAGAGTCATATTTTTGTTTACAGCATGCATAAAAAGTTACAGGATATAAATCTGGAAGTTCTAACTCTATATTATACAGCGTAATAAGATTACCACCAGTGATATATCAGTGGAGATAGGCACTGGTTGTAAACACTAGGGGTGTGCACCAGCCACAGGATTCAATTTATTTCTGTAGCTTTGGAAAGCAGCCTGATCTGTTTCAGAGTCACTGCATGACTTTCCATTTGACTTAGTATTTTGGGACTGAATTAGATTTTTTTAAAAATGAAGTTTTATGATGGGGAATCCAAAATCAGCTATGGCACCTCTCCCGTTGTTTTTCGTCACAGAAGCAGATACAATTTGCAGGCATAACAGCCCCCTCCTTCCCAAATAGATTAAGCCTACCAAATTATAGAACGATAAAATCAGTGGGGGACATCCTGTTGCACTAATGGAACTTGGTGCACTTACTTCTGCTAGTTGAATCCGGCCCACAGCTTTTAATCTCTCTCCCAAATCACTGTGATTGGGAGAAAAATTGTGATCTGGTAGAATAATTTCCTGTGATTAAAAGCCTAGACCTGCCTGTCAAAATGAAAGATTTACCCAAGCTTCCATTGCCTCCCCACTCAAATTTAGAACATGTCTCTAGTTAGCTTGGCTTTAAAGTGATCACTTGTAAAATGCCAAAACTCAGAACTTTGATCCAACTTGAGAAGCCTTGTTAGCTGTGCAATCTGACTCAAGAAAGCCTCATCTGAATCAACACAAGCTGCTTTGTAATTTGGTAGTACACAAAGCTGATGCCAAGCCCTAGTAAACACCATTCTCCCATTCAGAAATCAGCACAAGTTGTGTTGTGCTCTTCATCCATTTGGGACTAGCCCCATAAAAATTGTGTACTGCAGTGCTTTACTACACACACACACACAATATCTTGTTCATGGTGTAAGTGAAGGGTGGATCACTGTAAAGTACAGTACAAAGATTAACTGGAGAATACCGGTAAGAAAGCTATTAATTTCTCAAAGCCAGATTTCCTAAATTTGAAGAAAGTTTCTGGTTCACTCCTATCGCCTATGGAAATGAAGCCTTACAGCTAGGACACCTTCCAATGCTTATTGCTATGCAAAGCCGTCATGAGCTCAGCAAGATCTGACCCAGTCAACTTTTGGGTTCTTTGGATTACACAAACTACTTTTGTTTCTGCTGTGTTTTCCGTATTGTTCTTAAGACAGATTTTTATACTCTGTGAATTTGATCTGAAGTAAGCTGGTTGAACTTAATTTCATGTATTTCAGTGGGACCTAACTTTAACTAATGGATCCAGGTCTGAGTTTTTATATTTCTTAGGGGCTTTGAGAGTCTATGCCTGGCTAGTCTAGAGGGATATAAATTTTAAAAGTAAAAATAGAAACAACTGGCAAGGCTAAAATCAGGACAGTTTTGTTTTGTTCTCAGGCAGCCATAAGGCTCTGTAACTCAGCTGCATAATATTTATACAGTAATCACTTGTAATAAGCTGTTCCCTCCGTTCCCATGGTGATATTTTCCGGTGGTTGGCTCTACATTTTGTGTACTGATCTAACAAAGCATAATATAAATATAATAAATGTCCTCCGCACATGCAAGGTGTGTGTGTGTGCAAGGAACACACACAAATTCACTAAAGAACATGTGCCATACATTTGGCAGGGGAGAACCTGCCCAATACCTCCACCATGTGATGATCCCAGGGAGATCCTGGCTGCAGGTCAACTACTTATAGCATGGACAGCCGCCATCATGCTGAAAGGGAAACTTGGCCTTGAAGTGTCCTTCTGGTCAGCAGAGAATGGAGCATGCAGCCCTGCCCTGTCCCTGAAGTTGAACCTAAATGGAGGAGGTGAGGTATTCTTCAGAGAGCTCTCCCAGCATTTTGGGTTTGTGTAGTAACCAGATCAGGGTGGAGAGGGCAGTTATATCACCTTTACCCTTCCACTGGGCTGGAAAGTGCAGTACAGTGCTATGATGGCTGCACGCACCTATCCTCCCACCAGGAGTAAATAATAATAATAAATCACTTTCACTACTCTCTCTCTGTCAGAGCAAGCAGCTCAGATAGTCACCATTATGCTCTTTCCAAACTCAGTAGGAAGTTTCAGGAACTTGGAACGGAAGTGACAAAAGGCAGGGAAGCAGGGAGAGGATCCAAAGAAGGTGAAGAGAAGCAAAGGACTTTGAAACTAGTGTTGCCCTTGGACATTGGCCAACAGGTTCCTTTTAAATTTTGAGTCAATGCACTATTTATCCCCCTGTGAACCCAACCAAAAGAAACATAAAGGACTTTAAGAAATCACCAGATCATCCAAGGGGTGTGGCAGGTTGACATTTGTAATTCTTAAACTTTGAATATTCGTTAAATCGAAAGGCATTACAGTGGTACCTCTGGATATCAATTTAATTTGTTCCGGGGGTCTGTTCTTACCCCGAAAACCTTTCCGTTACTTTCAGGTTTGCCGCGTGCATAGCCCAAAGCATTCGTATCCAGAGGTTCTCGTAACTAGAGGTACCACTGTATCAGCATGACTCCAAACATTCCACTCAAACAGCTAAGATCATATGGAGACCATTTTTATAGCAGTTCTTACTGATGGCACACCATGCAGCTGTACTACATGGACAAGTTTATGTGACCCAGCCTTGGAGTGTTATTAGCTATACAAGCTATGATACATTTCCCTGACCCTGATAGCTTGTACTGTATTCAATGGCAGTGTTTAATTTTATGCAACCCACAGGACTTCATTATCATCAGTTATATAAAATCTCTTGAGATTCCACATGAATATTCAGGGTTTAAAAACCCCCAGAGCACCTTGAATTGTGTGTGGAAGTCTGCAGGAATCTAAATACAATGTGTTTTTATACATTGCCAAATATTCCTGGATTATTATTTTCTCCTCCCGATTGTAACTTCTATTCCCGAATAGTTTTATGCTTCTGAGACCAAAAATAATATGCTGCCTTCCAAATACAAGTCAAGGTGCAGATTTTAATGGGAAGGTTTCTGAACCAAAGATGGTTTCTCAGCTGAAATCTGTGTGTGTGCTTTACTTAATATGAGAGAAGCAGTCCACAGTGAGAGTACGTAAGTGGAGGGAGAAGAATATGGGAAAACCAGTTCAGTAAGTACAGGCTTCCACAACCTCAGACCTCCAGATGCTTTTGGCCTACAACTCCCATGATCCCTAGCTAGCAGGACCAGTGGTCAGGGATGATGAGAATTGTAGTCTCAAAACATCTGGAGGGCCAAGGTTGAGGAAGCCTGAGTTAGTACCACTAGTACCACCTGGGGGGTCTATGGTCCTCCAGGTGTTGTTGGACTTCACCTGCTCTCAGTCCCCAGTCAGCATGGCCAATGATCAGAGTTGTGATCCAGCGGATAACAGGTTCCGCATCCCTGGCACAAGAAGTTACAGGTGGGCATTTCCTGATAGGCATACCCAGTGCAAAGATTTGGTAGAATATGGAGACCAATTGCAAAGATGGCAGTGCCAAAGCAGCAACTCATTCAGAGATGCAGTGGGCAGCCTTATCCTACGTGTGACCAGGTGCTCTGGGCTCACAGCAGCTTACATTATATTGTTTAATTCATTCTTTGTAGAAACACTAGAAACACTAAAAGGCAGGAAGCAATGTTATATCAGTTGAGGCTATTTGTCCATTCAGCTGATTCTTCTCTACTCTGACTGGTCTTGGCTCTTCAGGGTCTTGGGCAAAGGTGTTTCTCATTAGCTGTTGCCTGGTGTGTGTGTGTGTTTAATTTGACAGGCCAGGGATTGAACCTGGGTCCCTAATGCATGTTCTACTACTGAACAGTGTTCCCTTCCCAAACCTTTCCAGCTGCACTCTAATGTGTTCCTGCACCTGGTCAGTGAGCTACTATGACAGGTATGTAGTCAACTGAACTTCTTAAGGAAGTACTTTATGTGTCAATTCTTTAAAAGGAATGTGTTCAAATGCATGTGACTAATTTCTTCGTGCCAGCATAAGCCTATTTTCTTTGCTGCTGGCAAAGGTTAACTGCATGTCTTTGTGGGTACACATGAAATCTTTTATTTTTAATGATATGCCCCAAAACTCCATGTCTGCCCCTGCCACCCAGCAGACCAGATTGCTAACAATAACATCTAGCCATAAGAGACCAAGTCTCAGAAATACCAATAAGTAACCTTTAAAAATATTTTTTTTAACAAACTGACAGATGGCCTTATGACATCCAATTAATTATTTGCATTTGCACTAGCATTTAACTAGACAGAGTTGTCCCAGGAGGTTACAAACAGCAACACAGATTCTCACAGCCTCAGGGCACAACCTAAATGTCTCCCCAGCTGACAGAGAGAAATCCCAGGTCTTGCACTGTAAGAATTTAAGCTTCTCCAATCCCAGTTATACAAGAAGTATTATGAAAAGAGCTTAGGGCCTGAGGAATGTTGGACCCAGCCAACTTTCAAACAATCCATCTTCTATGAGCTTCTGGGCTTAGTCTACCCTTTTCAGGAGGCTAGGTGACATTTATCACAGTACACACAAGGCCAGTGTGACTAGTAGGGGCTAGTCCCCCCTAGTGACTAGCTAACCCTCAGTACATAATGGGCGAAGGAAGTCCACACAACATGGCATCTAGCAAGGGTATCTCAGGATCCCCTGAGGTATCACAGACAATACCATGGAAAAATAAAACCTGACACTGCTTCACTAATGTTTGCTGTGTGTAAGCCAGGAATTGTGGCCTAGTATCTTATACCACAAAGCAAGAGTCCCTAGGATACACCTCTCTGGCAGTGCACTGTAGATCTAGGAAAACATCATGTCTTGGGTAGATGCTAGGAGCATAAAACACTCCTGCAAATGTCACATTGTAAGTGCAGTGCATTGCTCTTATTCTGCTCATGCTGGATTCCAATTTATGCCCTCTAGCTTAATTCAATTGTCGCTGTAGTGAGAGGAATGCATTCGTCACATGCTGCCTCCTTATTAGCCCTGATTTCTAAAGTCTGGCCAGCATCCATTTTTATTACAGCTCAAATTCCAATTTAAAGTTTGCAATGCAGAGTGTGTGTGTGTGTGTGTGTGTGTGTGCGCGCGCGCTGCACTTCCTTCATGTGCTGCTGATTGCCAAAAACCATCCAGGGCTGTTGCATTTCTTTCCCTGACCAGACCTTTCCAGGAAGATGTTTGTGTATGTGCATCCCCTAGGAGACTAGAAACCTGTTCTCCTGGAATTCCCGCATACAAATGCCAATCAACCTTGTTGCTATGGGAGTTTGAGGCCACGCTGACCTGGAAGTGATAATTCATTTTCCTCCTGCTGCGAAATCCTATTTGCAGAAAGCTCCCTAATTGGCTTCTTTCACCATAATTGGCCAAAGGACCTGGGGAGGTGTCTGATCATGTGAAACTCTGGGCCTGGATTTCTTATCTTCCTCCCTCATTGTTACTCAAGTGGAAGAACACTGATTGGGTATGAATTCCATTGGCATGCTGAAGATACTTAAGAACATTGAAAGTAAAGGGACCCTGACCATTAGGTCCAGTCGTGGCTGACTCTGGGGTTGCGGCGTTCATCTCACTTTATTGGCCAAGGGAGCCGGCGTACAGCTTCCCGGTCATGTGGCCAGCATGACTAAGCTGCTTCTGGCGAACCAGCGCAGCGCACGGAAACGCCATTTACCTTCCCGCCGGAGCAGTACTTATTTATCTACTTGCATTTTGATGTGCTTTCAAACTGCTAGGTTGGCAGGAGCAGGGACCGAGCCACGGGAGCTCACCCTGTTGCGGGGATTCGAACCGCCAACCTTCTGATCGGCAATTCCTAGGCTCTGTGGTTTAACCCACAGCGCCACCCATGTCCCTTTAAGAACATTATCACTGCACAAAAAAGTCTTGATTGTTATGATTTAATTGGCTTCCCACCACCGCCAATAAGAGCAGCATGTGGGCATCACTGTCAGCACTTGTCCCTGACTGTTGAGGTTTCCAGGGTGTCAATGGATATGCCAGCCATTTTTCCAGAGTTTCTGAATCCCCTTGCCTCCCTGGCTGAGCATGTATAGGTCACTCAGTGGTATTTCTTCTCCCACCCTAGTGTACCTGAGGCATAGCACTGCTCTGCCCAAGGACTTTTCTACAATCAAAGAGCCAAATATGGCAGCTGGAACAGCTGTGAGGACTAACCCTCACCTAACAGATTGTAGTGGAATGTCACCTGGGCTTGCCAAAGTTTGTCTGCATGCTGGCAACGTGCTAAGCAGAGATTTCAAAAGGGCCTTCTCACCCTCCTTGCTTCAGCTCTTGTGTGCTTTGATGCAAAGCTTTATTCCCAGTCAAACACTTCAGGGATTTAGAAGAAGCAAAGACCTTTTCAAAAGGGTATGCAAACCTTGAAAGCATTACTCAGCGCTGACTTAGATCTGCAACAAGTGACTTCAAAGCCTTTCTACACAGCATTTGAAGTACTAGATCTGGCACTGTGGGCGAGGAAGCAAGATACAAATTACCTTTTTAAAGCTCATCCCAGAGTGGTGGTGGTAATCTGCTGTGCAGGTACTGCAACTTAGCTTCATAAGGCCTTCACATAACCAGCAGGAGTGTGAAAAACCAGACATGAATGCATTCTTACTCCAGCTGCACAACTGTTGCCACTGACTAGTTCGATAATGTGTTCCACGGATCTGAGGGCAATGAAACAATCAATGAGATGGCTAGAGCGCCGGTGGCGGATAACCCATTCTGAATCTGACCAGACAAGGGTTAGAGCTCAATGTCGAGCCTACCAAGTGGCGATAGTGACGGCGAAGAAGGCTTTTTTCACCGCCTCTATTGCATCTGCGGAAAACAGCAGCAGGAGACTCTTTCAGGTGGTTCACAATTTAGCGGAACCACCTGCTCCATCAGGGCCCAATACGGGCCACATGATCTCCTGCAAGGATTTTGCAAAGTTTTTTTGCAGATAAAGTCGCTCAGATTCAAGAAGAGGTAGACTCCACCCTGGGAGCAGGGCCAGGGCGGGAGAGTGCTAGAGTCCTGTCTAGTCAAGCTGTGTGGGATCAATTCCAATCTGTTACCCCTGAGGATGTGGACAGGCTGCTTGGACGAGTGAAACCAACCACTTGTCTCCTGGATCCTTGCCCATCCTGGCTTATAAAAGCTAGCCGGGAAGGACTGGGCGATGGGCTTCGTGGGGTGGTGAATGCTTCCCTCTGTGAGGGAGCCTTCCCAGACCCGCTGAAAGAGGCGTTATTAAACCGCTTCTTAAAAAACCAACTTTAGATGCGGCCACGATGGCCAACTATCGCCCAGTCTCAAATATTCGATTATTGGGCAAGGTGATTGAGCGAGTGGTTGCTGAACAACTCCAGGCATGCCTGGAAGAAGCGGACCACATGGATCCCTTCCAGTCGGGATTCAGGCCTCATCATGGGACTGAAACTGCCTTGGTCGCACTGGTTGATGATCTCCGGCGGGCTAGGGACAAAGATGAGAGCTGTTTCCTAGTTCTGCTGGATCTCTCAGCGGCGTTTGATACCATCGACCATAACATCCTTCTGGACCGTCTTGAGCGGCTGGGAGCTGGGGGCACTGTCATACAGTGGTTCCGCTCCTTCCTCCTGGGCCGTGTCCAGAAAGTGGTGGTGGGGGGGTGAGTGTTCAGATCCCTGGGCTCTCACTTGTGGGGTGCCTCAGGGTTCTGTCCTCTCCCCCATGCTTTTCAAGATCTATATGCAGCCGCTGGGAGAGATCATCAGGGGGTTTGGGCTGGGTGTTCATCAGTATGCGGATGATACCCAGCTCTACCTCTCTTTCAAATCAGAACCAGTGAAGGCGGTGAAGGTCCCGTGTGAGTGCCTGGAGGCGGTTGGAAGTTGGATGGCGGCTAACAGATTGAGGTTGAATCCTGACAAGACAGAAGTACTGTTTTGGGGGGACAGGAGGCGGGCAGATGTGGAGGATTCCCTGGTCCTGAATGGGGTAACTGTGCCCCTGAAAGACCAGGTGTGCAGCCTGGGAGTCATTTTGGACTCGCAGCTGTCCATGGAGGCACAGGTCAAATCTGTGTCCAGGGCAACTGTTTACCAGCTCCATCTGTTACGCAGGCTGAGACCCTATCTGCCTGCAGACTGTCTCGCCAGAGTGGTGCATGCTCTGGTTATCTCCCGCTTGGACTATTGCAATGCACTCTATGTGGGGCTACCTTTGAAGGTGACCCGGAAACTACAACTAATCCAGAACGCGGCAGCTAGACTGGTGACTGGGAGCGGCCGCCGAGACCACATAACACCGGTCTTAAAAGACCTACATTGGCTCCCAGTACGTTTCCGAGCACAATTCAAAGTATTGGTGCTGACCTTTAAAGCCCTAAACGGCTTCGGTCCTGTATACCTGAAGGAGCGTCTCCACCCCCATCGTTCTACCCGGACACTTAGGTCCAGCTCCGAGGACCTTCTAGCGGTTCCCTCACTGCGAGAAGCCAAGTTACAGGGAACCACGCAGAGAGCCTTCTTGGTAGTGGCGCCCTCCCTGTGGAACGCCCTCCCACCAGATGTCAAGGAGAACAACAACTACCAGACTTTTAGAAGACATCTGAAGGCAGCCCTGTTCAGGGAAGCTTTTAATGTTTAATGTATTAGAGTATTTTAATAATTTTTGGGGGGAAGCCGCCCAGAGTAGCTGGGGAAGCCCAGCCAGATGGGCGGGGTACAAATAAATAAAATAATAATAATAATAATAATTATTATTATTATTATTATTATTATTATTATTATTATTATTTCTATCCCCCCTTACTGGTAGGGAGCCAAGCTACCCAGGAGGACTCCCCTGCTGAGCGCCTGAGGGCCCCAGTCCTGTCACTCACCACCTGGCCCAGGGCGGGGCCTGATGGGCTCCATAAAGGACTGCTGCCGCTGCTGCTGGGTAGAGAGGACTCTGTATTTATTTATTTATTTATTTATTTAAATTGCTGTTATTTTTTTACCTATGTCGTTTTAAACTGCGATATTAATGCTGTATTCTTAGTTTTAGATTTTGATTTATGTGGAAATTGTTTTCCATTTGGTTGTGTATTTTTTTAATGTGGTTTATTTATTGTTTATGACTTTTGTAATTATGTAAATCTTGTCATGTTGTAAGCCGCCTTGAGCATTGTTTTTTTAACTGTGGAAAGGCGGCATACAAATAAAATGATGGTGATGATGATGATCTAGCAAGCTGTATGAAAAGAGCCATGAAGATTAATATATTGGAGACTGTAAGACACCTGTACTTCTGTATATGGAGAGGGCAGCCAGAAAATTGTGACTCCTGAATCCTGGATAGTAGTCACATGAAGCTAAGTAGAGCCTTACAATTTATGGGAATATCTAATATATTTGAGCTACCTGTACATCAGAAATAACTACAGTCAATCTCCCAAAATAAGACAGTCAAGTGATCGCCAGCTCCAACTCCTGATTCCTTATTTCCATTTGTAGGATTTGTTAAGTTTACACCAAAACAAGTGGTGGACTCTAAGCAGCATTAGGATTACTGAAACAAATATACTTTGCTACGGGTAATTCCGATAATGAATGGATTAAGAGAGTTGCAAAATCTGTATACTTAGTACATACTGTGTCATAATGCTCCTCTGTTCGTATTGACTCACTTCAATATGTTTCATAGGAAGACATTCATAAATAAACATAAGGTAATATTAGGGGGGCTATGGATTTTTAATTAGTTGGGTATGTGGGTCTCTATCGTTTGTGTTGTGCTTGCAAAAGCATACAAATTTAAAGGCTAGTTATGTTTCAGTTCTAATACTGTATGAACCACCAATTCAATCCACATTTGATTTATTAAGAGATATTAGCTGGTAACATTCTGTAACACCAAAAATCTAAAATTTACTGCAGCCTTATCTGGGTCTTTGTCTCCTTCCTTTCAAATCCAGGTAATAGAAGATGGTATTTTTTAAGAGCAAGCTACAGGTGTTCAGCTTGCTGATCGAAATGAGATCCTAATATGACCTGACAGACTTGCAACCTGTTGTCATCTGACAGACTCTCTCAAGGGCATCCTTTGTCAAGCATGGGATACAGCAGGATTTCACAGCTGTGTGACACAAAATAGAAACAGAACACATGCCTTCCTCCTGCCAGATAATACTAGGAGGGCTCTCTCAAGATAAAAGGACATAGAACTGATAAGTGTGCATGAAAATCTACCACCTCTCACAGAAAGCACTCCAAGACCAGAACTACCATTTCATTTCGCCACCTTTGTTAATGATAAAACTAATGACTTATGTTCACATTATATGAGGGTTTGGACATCTTGCTCTTTTGGGAGATTTAATATATTTTGGTATGCTTTACGATTTACATGTAAATTGTTTGTTTGTTTTCTGTTACCTGCTGAGGAGTAAGGGAAGTAGAACAAGCAACACAAACCAACAGCAGCCAACAGTAGCCTAGAACTGATACAAGAAGAAAGGGCTTTTATGGAACAGATTTGTCTGAATAGTCTGATGAAACAAAAAATAAAAAATAAAAAGGAAATAAATGAAAGAGAAAGTTTCTGCATTCATTCCACTAATGCCACTGAGAATCATCTGATCTGTATAGAACGTCAATAGTGGACACTCTGCTCATATTCAGAGGCTGGTCACCATATTTCAGTGCTGAAATCGGCAAGAGAAGCAGAGACTTTCTGACTGCTAGAGTGGAAGAACTTTGCTAAATGTACAAGCAGCAAGTAGCATGGACTATACTGCTCAGTTCTGCCTAAGAAAGCCACAAAGACTACAGCCCAGTGAGCTGTACAGCAACACCCTGACCTTCAAAATGAACTCTTACTAAACCAATTAGCAATAAGACAGCCGGCTCAGATCATCCAGCAGTCACTCTCATTTTACTCACTTCATGTGAGGGGGGTGGGGTGGCATATAGGTCATCTGATAGTATATTGGCAGACCCAAGAATAGAATCTAGGCTGTCCCAGTCTCAGATTCCATGGCTCTGGAAGATCAAAGTACTGCTGTCGGTAATGGAAACGCCACTCTCAACCACAAAGCAAGCCCTTCTGAAGGAAATCCAACTGTGTGCTACTGCTGCTGCAACACAGGCACTGTGTATAGGCTACTCCCTAATGGCTCTCATCCACAATGCAGAGCCAGTCCAATATTCTGGATTCCTTGAGCACGATGAAGGCAGGCAAGCCCATCAACTAAAAGCTGCTGAGTCACAATTTCACTATGATGATGATGTCATTTGGATAATTACACAGCTGCTGATGCTGGCAAGCTTTGCTGGCTCACGCAGACAGACAGACTTTGGCATTTGCCTTACTCATCTGAAAAAAGAAAGCTGGCTGCATTGTCCTGAGGATTTAAAAGAGGCATCCCAATCTGATTATTTCCGGCAAATCTTCTTTCCAAGGAAAATGAAAATCTGATGGATGCCAGCAACTGCGGCAAAGACCAAGTACGTGAAGCAAAATCTGAAGGAGGAAAGGCGTGGATGAGGAACAAAGGATAAGGACAAGTTCAGCTCATTGTTTGAACAAGCAGGATCCTGCCACTGATTGTTGTAAGGCAAGCAACTAAAACATAAACAGGTGTTAAGTGAAGAACAGGTCTTCTCTCCAGCTATTTGAATGTATGTCTTTTGGCAAGCCATAATGAAATGTGTCTCCTATCCTATCCTATCAACTGTTTTAAACACTGTATTTTAAGGTCCCTGGGAGCTTAGGGTGAAGGGCAGGAACAACAACAACCAGGATTATATCTCTTATCTAGCATCAAAAAGTAGACATGGGTGAAACTTGCTGGAGCAATTCCACAGATATGACATTACCATACAGTTACTGGTCCCATTCAGCTACTGATTCTGCCCCCAAATCAGTGGAGGAAATCATGCTTGGCCCAGGCAGATTGCCTTTAAGTATCAGCCACCCACTGACATAACTGGCATGCACAAGCACCAATGAAAACCTCAAACAGCTAAGGCAATACAGAAGAGACACTGAGAACCGGAACGTCTGTGCTGGCGAATGCCTCTGCAGCTCACTTTAAGACCATGCCAATAACGAAAATCTTAATTTTCAGTGTTGCTCCAAAGTATTTCATTTTGTTAAGATTAACAGGACTGCTGAACTACTTGTTTAATGACCAACAATTTAAAGAGAAAGAAAGAAAACATAACACAAAGAAAGAAAGAGATTGATTTTGCTAGACTATGCAAAGGCTTCTTGCTGGGTTTCTAAAGCAATATCGCTGTATCCCAAGGTTGAGGTGAGGGCTCTGTCAGAATCTTGAATCCAGGCAGTCAATCTATTGATAGTCCCTATTTTTAAAACGGAGCTGAATAGATATATACTGTTAGACTTCCATAGCGGAGTTTTATCACTGCATTTCCCTGAAATCACATTTAGAAGTAATTCTATGAATATTGTGGATGATTCTGAATTCACAGAAGGACCTTTTAAATATCCCTATTGTTATTAAACTCACTGGAAGGACAGATCGTGAAGCTGAGGCTCCAGTACTTTGGCCACCTCATGAGAAGACTCCCTGGAAAAGACCCTGATGTTGGGAAAGATGGAGGGCACAAGGAGAACGGGGCGACAGAGGATGAGATGGTTGGATAGTGTTTTCAAGGTTACCAGCATGAGTTTGACCAAACTGCGGGAGGCAGTGGAGGACAGAGGTGCCTGGCGTTCTCTGGTCCATGGGGTCACGAAGAGTCGGACACAACTAAACGACTAAACAACAACAAACAACATTGTTATTAAACTCATTTCAACTGTAGCCTGCTTAAAGAAATTGTCACTCTGTGAACAGGCACAGTCTGTTGAGAATTTAGGCATGGGTTGTCAGCCTTTTCAGGCCCATGAAAGCATTTGCAAACAGGAGAACAAATGTAAGCATCCACACAACAGCTTTGTTAAGCAAAATTGCAGCAGGAGGAGGGGACCCTTTGGGTGCCAGGAAAGACTCCCATGGGTGCATGGGAGGTGACAGATGCATAGCTTTGAGGTTCTCCAAGTCTTTGGACAAAACTCTTTTAGAAAGTAGCTGGAAAGAGACTCACAGCCTGAGCATGCTTTCAGTCTTCAGAGTCATAAACATAGAAGAGGAAACAATTGTTTAACAAAGCACCCAGCTTGGTCCATTCTATTTACAGATCAACCATACGCTGTGCAACTGCCATCAACTCATTCATTTCTATTTGTGCGTACAGAAAACATATAAAGTGGCGCTCCAGCCCCTTCCTTCAGTTCTTTCTATTTTCTATGCCTGATAGTCATTATCAACATTGTTGTTTTGTGCATTCTTAGCAAAACTCAATTACAGAGGCTCTCAGGCATTCAGTTTCACATATTTTGGTGGTTCTAATGGTGGGGTTTCTGAGAGGTGCAGTGATAAGTGTAGTTATATTAGGGCTTTCCAAACACCCACCTTTTACCATGACATCATGACTTTGCCCAAATGATGTCACCCAGGAAGTTTTCCTGTTGTCTGTGAACAGTGGTTTCTCAGCAATCAGATCAGCAAGTGTTGGTGCAATAATTCCATCTTCCCAGCAAGTATGACTGTTTCACATGATTTATTGCTAGAGAACTAGATGCAATATTATCACAGGACACATTTAAAGCATTCTTAAACCATGGCAACACTAATGGCTTCCCCCAAAGAATCCCGGGAATTGTAGATTGTTAAGGGTGCTGGGAATTGTTAGGAAACACTGCAAAAAGATACAACTGCCAGCAACCTTAACAACTACTGGTCCCCAGGATGCTTCGTGGGAATCCGTGACAATTGAAGCAGTGTAAGAATGCTTTAAATATATGGTGTGTGTAAACATGGTTTAATGGGAGCAAAGGACAACACTACGAGGCGTGTTAAGAGTCCGTGCCCCCTGCCTGCTGATGTCTTTCTGGAACATGGTCCAGAAAGCATGTGGGGTGCCATAGCAACTGTGCTGCAATGGGTAATTATGGCCCCATCTGCACTATAGGCTGCTATTCCCCTCACATGGCTGCAATCTCCAGAGTTCCTTGGGAAGAGAAAGTGATTGCGAAACCATCTGGGATTGTAGTTCTTAGGGGGAATAGGGATTTTCTAAGAACTCTCAGCACCCTTTACAACCCACAGTTCCCAGGATTTGGGGGGGGGGTCATCACCGTTTAAAGTGGTTTGATAACTGCTTTAATTGTATAGTGCAGATGGGGCCTAAAACACAGGCCTCGGGGTTACTACTATGTGTGAATACTATGTAAGGCACTGTTCACACTTCATTCTACCATAAACGAATTACAAATTAGGAACAGCATCTGCCTGTTGCGCCTTCCATATTTTAAAACTATTCGCCTGTAAGGTAATTGTTTCAATTCTCTGGCATACGAAAGAAAATGAATTACGTTACATAACACACCTAGCTGTTAAGTCAGGAGAGTCGACATCAGAACATTGAGTTCAACTGCTCCAGGGCATTAGTGGGCATGTCTATGCATTTGTTTACAGGGAAATAAGTATACTGAAATGCGTAACCAGATTCTGATACAGTTAAGTAACTACATACCTTGGAAAATCAAGATCTCCAGGTGGAATCTCAATGGAGACAAAGGGCTACCCAATGCAACAGTCACATTCCAACTCATATAAGACAGCAACAAAAAAGATATGAGACAGAGGAAAAGCTAGGATGATGGTCCCCATTGCCTCACCCTTCCATGATGGCTTACACATTTTGACAATGTCCGAATAGGTCTTATGAAAAACTCCTATCTAAGATTATTGCTTGGTTGTTGTTGCTTTAAAAAAAACAAAACCAAAGCCGTTTACTAAAGATAAAACAGTAAAATCAAGGAAAATTCACAACCCTACTTTAAAACATACAAAAGTTTAACTAAAACAGATTCAAATTACAGTTCCTTGTTGCTATTACCCTTTCAGACCGTCCTTCACTAGAACAAGATACATGTCAGGCAGGACAGTTATTCTTGGAAGTCTGAAGGTGACCTCATGCAACAGGACTTCCCACCTTTCTTCCTCCTGCACTTTCTCAACTCTGCTCTGAAGGGTTTGGGGAAAACCCAGGACAGATTTAATGGGCTCATGGGGGGGGGGAGGATGGGGGGGCAGTAAGCCCTATTGCACAAGTGCAAATCCTTGCACTAACAGGATGGTTAATTTCCACTACTTAGGATACAAACCCCAGTCTCTTCTTTGATACACTGGTCCAAAGTAGAAGAAGAAGAAGAAGAGTTTCGATTTGATATCCCGCCTTTCACTCCCTTTAAGGAGTCTCAAAGCGGCTAACATTCTCCTTTCCCTTCCTCCCCCACAACAAACACTCTGTGAGGTGAGTGGGGCTGAGAGACTTCAGAGAAGTGTGACTGGCCCAAGGTCACCCAGCAGCTGCATGTGGAGGAGCGGAGACACGAACCCGGTTCCCCAGATTACGAGACTACCGCTCTTAACCACTACACCATACCGGCTCTCAAAGTAGCCATTTTATGCATGGCAAATAAAATGAATGAAATATAAAATCCTGGTCAACCTTATACATTGCTCTAAAACAGGTTCATAGCTGCTTGCCAGCAATCTCAAACCACAATGCGACATTTCTGTTTGTATGTTAATGCTTCTCTAGGGTAATCTCCTACTCACAGATTTACCACATTCTTAAAGGCAGTGTTTATTAAGGCTTTCCAAACAGAACATTTTTTTTAAAAAAAGAAAAAAGTAGACACAAATTCCAAGATTCCTTGGCTAGAATACTAAGTGGCTGGAATCATAGCAAGTCGTCACTGCAGCCTGTAAACAAAGAGATAAATAAAGAGGGTCTCTGTGATGCCAAGGAAAGGAGACCTTGCTATGGGCTATTTTTGGAACCACAGCTGAAGACATTTAGCAGGAAATACTGCTGGAGTCCAAACTGTCAAATATAGAAGTAAAAAGTCAACCAACTCTACAGCTCTCTTTCCCTCTTCCGCATTGGCTGTTTTTCCACTAGAGCTATAATCAGTGTCTAATTCAAACAACAGACTGATTATCTACCAGCAGCAGCAGCAAAAATGCGCCCCTCCAAAAAAATACAGACGCTCAATTGGCCTAAAGCAGAAGCCAGGCATTTAGTGTTGCTGGTCCCATCCTGTGAAATACTCTTCCAGCCGAGGATCAGAAGGCATTCTCACTTTTGACTTTCAGGTGCCTCTTTAATTCTTTTTTTTATGCCAACAGGCCTAGGCAGCTGTTTGAAGCTTTTTTTTTTTTGACAGGTCAGTCATTTCATGATGGTTTTGTACTGTTTTATGTTACATTTCATTGTTGTACAACACTCTGTGACTGCAGTATATAAATGGCAGTAAATAAATAATTTTTATAAATGAATAAACCTGTTCCTCTCTCTGCCTTTGAAGTCTCCCCTCAATATCGACTTCTTCCACAAAGTCTTTCTTGACCCCCTACAACTCACCTGTGTTGCAGCCTTTGCTAAACCCTTCCCTACCTGAATCCACTGTATCACTCTCTCAGACTCCCTGCACTGTTACCTTGTGTCACAAGGACCACAGTCAACTGGATCTCCCTGGCAAATGCACACACACACAAACATTATCATTCTGATGCATTTCCCACACCATTCTTGAATGATTATAGCAGGCTTCCTCAGCCTCGGCCCTCCAGATGTTTCGAGACTACAATTCCCATCATCCCTGACCACTGGTCCTGCTAGCTAGGGATCATGGGAGTTGTAAGCCAAAAACATCTGGAGGGCCGAGGTTGAGGAAGCCTGGATTACAGCCTATGCACCATATCTGTGTCCCCAACTACAGTGCTTACTTCCCCATATTTATTTGCCTACTTAATTTATATAGCTGAGCCACAGTAGAACTCTAGAAAGCCACTGCATTATGAAGGGCTGAGTGTGTAGCTAAGAATTCTATGTGAATTTATCTGGGAGTAATTCCATTGAATCGATGGGACTTGGTTCTGACTAAAGATGCTTAGGGTGGCAAGGCCTCACTATGCACTTGAGTGAAGAAGGCTCATTACATGAAGCAAAGTGCTACAAGAATGAATGTCAACAGCACATGTTCTAGAAAGCCTGCTGCTCTCTGTGAAGCACTTTGAGGTCCACAGGTGGAAAACACTACACAGAAGCCCTGTATTAATACACAATAAACAGGGAAATTATGCATGAGCACAGATGAAACAGGGACACTCAATCTAGGACTTGACTCAGCCTAGAAGCCTCTTTTAGAACTCATGAGACCTGCACTTATATCATTTTTTCCAATAGAGAGACCTTAGATCAGGCACCCCCAAACTTGGCCCTCCAGATGTTTTGGGACTACAATTCCCATCAACCATGACCACTGGTCCTGTTAGCTAGGGATGATGGGAGTTGTAGTCTCAAAACATCTGGAGGGCCGAGTTTGGGGGTGCCTGCCTTAGATGCTTAAAATGCAGGGAAAATTTATTCCAAACCAGTACAGACAGAAACAAACACTGTGCCAATTAAAAAATGTGTCCTTTGGAGTGGGTGGGGGAAAATAAAGTCAGCAAAAAAAGTCTCCTTGGTAACATTTTGCTTCGATGTTTTAACTGCTGCATAAGGACCCACTTTAGACTTCTCAGGAAAAATTGTGACATGAAGAGTCCATGTAGCCACAGAAAGCATTTAAGACAAAGGCTGTATACATAACCAACAGGCAACAGAAAGAGTTATCCGAAGAACTGACAGTGTCACTATAGTGAAATATGCATAAATCCAGGCGAGCACTTAGGTGGGTAGAGTTTAACACTTCAGTTGGAGTTACTGCAAGAGAGAGAATAACACACTTTTTTTCCTGACGGTAGTTTGAACATAGGTGTACACCCCAAGAACTACATTAAGTTTTTAGCTAAAGTCATAGGAAGTTGTCAGACCATTTGTCCATGTATCAAGCACAACAGCTAGCATTTGAGGGAAAAGAAAGTAGAGAAAAGAAAGTAGCAGCAAAAGAGAGAAAAGAAAGTAGCAGTAACATTTCCTGCCCCAACCAAGATTGCTTTTGACCCAAATCATTCTGACTGAAGATCAAAACAACACAAGTCAAAGCCCATAGCCTGTCCCATTTGCAATCTCTGATCCCAGCCAAGAGCAGAAGCTTCAATATATTAGGAAGAAGTCTTCATGAGATCTAATCACACACCCTAATTAATTATTAACTTGAGCCCTAAATCTGGTGGTTCTCCCTGCCTGAAAGCACTTCTACTAGAAAGCTCATGCTTGGATATTCTTCCCAGAGAAGATATAAACAACAACCAGAGGTGGCCCCTTCATGTTAGCATTCCACATATAACAGCTAAAAAAAGACCCAAGTCCTGAAAACTAATTGTGGTTGCAACGGAACGACCAGATCATATTTCACAATGCTTCTTTTATCCAAGCACATGATTGGGAGAGGGGCATACAGAGAATAAATATAGATGATGAAGGGATGAGATGTTGAACCTATTCAATGTTCTCAAGCTGGATACGAAGCAGACATCCAGATAATTTCCTAAATAAATGACCAAAGTGGCTCCAAAGTAGTAACTCAGGAATATTGGGCAGTGGGGGGTGGTGGAAGGGAGGGAAATCTGAATAATGAACTCTAGTTCTTTTTACTTAAGGAGAAGACAGGAGCAGCCCATCCTATTGGACTGCCTAAACTGAGTTCCGATGTGAAGTTCCAAATCTCTGCACACTAAACCATAGTTACAACAAAATGTGGAGAGAGGGGTATTTGCATGAGTGAGGAGAGGTGGGAGTAAATGAGCCTTAAATAAATTTGTGATATTTAAACCATGCTTTGAATTTTGGTCCTGTTCAAATGTAAACTTCCCAATAAGGAAGCCGCCCAGAGTGGCTGGGGAGGCCCAGCCAGATGGGCGGGGTATAAATAAATTATTATTATTATTATTAATAATAATAAAATAAATCAGAAGCAGTTCAATCCAAATCCCAGCATAGGCAAAATAATGACATCATTTTTGCAGATGACATCTAAAGCAGTTTTTTGCATTTCCCCCATGACAAAATCAAATAAGAAACCTGCACTGATTGTTACGTCCATTTGAATTCAAAATGGCTTGCCTCACATTAGAAAACATTTGTGACCTATTCCAGACCAAAAACACAGTCCTTGCTTCCTTTGTGAAGATGCCCTCAGATTTAAACGGATTGAATCCCCTTTGAAGCAAGCCAGCATAAATCAGAGTACCTTAGCTTTGAAATAGATTGGGCTGCCAGCCATTATGATGTGCATTAAATAGGCTGATCAATAGCAACTGTGTTAACCACACCAGTGAAAAATCTTTTCAGCTGGACTAAATGAGATTCTCTTAAGTTAAGGAGTAATAAACACGCATACGCTCATCACTGTGAACAATGGAATTATTCTCAGGCTGTCAAAATGGGGGGGGAGGGTAAAAATCTGCACACTTATAATGGCCAGGTTTTGTTTTTCCACATTCAAAGGAACACATATGATGCTTGTTCTGTATAGGACTGCACTCCCTCTGAAAAAGCAGGTACACAGCTTTGGGGTACGAACGGAGATATATTGTCATTAGAGACCCAAGTTTAGCTGAGATTCCTACAATGCGGGGGGTTGGACTAGATGACCCTTGAGTTCCCTTTCAACTCTACGATTCTATGATTCTAAGTGACTCCTATGGCTATGAGTGCTTTTTACAAGCCATATCTGGATGACAACTGCGGTCCATGCATTTAGTAACCTCATGATTGGATTGCTGCATATGCTCTAGGTGGGGTGGCCCTTGACTAGTACACTCCAGCTGGTACAGAATGGAGCAGGTAGATTGCTGATCAAGAGAGATGGCTGACAGCATGAAGAACCTCTGCTAAAACATCTGCAATGGCTGCCCCTATGCCACCAGGCCCTGAACTTGGCTACAGGATGCCCTAAGGACCCTCTGAAGCCTTATATTCCAACTCAGTTACTGAGAACATCCAGAACAGGGCTGTTAGTTGTTCCTCATGTTTCAGAAACCTGACTCTGGCTTCAAGAAGAAGTCAGACATTTAGTGTCACTGGTCCCATTCTGTGGAGTTATTTCGCCAGCAGAGATCTTCGCTGCCAACTTTCAGACATCTCTTGAAGGCTTTTTGATGACAACAGTTCACCAGTTGTTTCAAATTTTTTTTAAAAAAGGATATTTATTTATTTATTTAATAAAATGTATACACTGCTTGATTGTAAAAAAAAACAGCAACTGAAAACCTCAAAGCGGTTTACAAAAAGATAGAACAAGAAAAAATTACAACCACATTTTAAAGCATACAAAAGTTAAAATACAGTACTAAACAGATTAAAAGTACCTCATTTTCTAAGCATCTGGGTAGACTTGTCTAGACCAGAATGTTTGTAAGCAGGTGTTCAAAAGAGTACAGTGAGAGCACCTGCTTGATGTCAATAGGCAGGGAGCTCCAAAGTGTAGGTGCTGCCACAAATAAAGTCAAACCTTTGGAGAGTTACAGAGCATGCTGTGGCTGTAGAAGCCAATATGGGAGAGATGTTTTGTTGCAGCTGAGGCAGATAAAGGGTCAGAACATTGCCCAAGTTCAACGCATCAATACTGGTGACCACACACTTGAGGTTGTAGATGATTCTGTCTACCTGGGCTCCATCAGAACTAGGAACCTCTCCATCCACACTGAGCTGGACAAGCGTACTGGCAGCTACAGTAATGGCTCACCTCTCCAAAAGGGTATGGGAGAATGTGATGCTAACAACCAATACCAAGATGAAGGCCACCTGGTTGTTGTTTTTTAATAAAAAGTTGAATTAAGGAAGCCAGTCACATCATGTCCCTTGATCACATATAAAGCTATAAACACCATCAGGTTTGAATTTTCAGTCTGAGGTGTTGTTTTCCCAGTTCTGCAATCTGTGTCACATAATGCCTGGACCTCATTAACAATAAACAGATCCAGGTAAAGTCAGGATTGATTTACATACTCCAGATTTCCCATCGTTTGTACACTTTATTCCTGTCTGTCAAGATGTTTCAGCAGCTTGAGGGGGAAGCAATCATTTCTGCAAATAACTGGCCACAAACATTGACCTTCAAGCTGCCATTTGACGAGGACAGTATAGTACAAATCTTGCCAAAGTGCTTCTCCTGAGCTACTTGCCACTGTCAATGGAAAGTTTCCTTCCACTTTGCAGAATTGCTTTCTAGAGGAAAAGGTGTCCAGGTCTGAATGGATAGAGACAACTTGCTGTTTTCAACCTGCCAGGGTTTAATTACTACTGAGTGCTTTTCCAATTTCATTTTGTATAGCAGAAATCAGTGACCAGCCAACATCTTTTAAAGGAAGTCACCTGCAAGATTTTATCATACTGAGTTTTAGTTCTTTAATGAATGGCTGCTGAAATCCTCTTCACACTTACTTGGGAGTAAGCCCAACTTAACTCCATAGACCTTACTTCTAAGTAGACCTGCATTGTTTTGTGCTCTAAATATATTTCATAGACAAGATTTGTCCTATATACCGTACCATGCCTACCTGAAACACTTTGCTGGGAAACTTAGATTTATTCAGCTTAAACATACATGGACTTAATACAATTTCCAAAACATGGAGTTCCCAGAGGAGGTGGCATGTCAAGCAGCCTCATTATGTAGTTTCTATCATGTGCTAAAGATGCACCTTTGACAGTTAAGATTTGTGTGGTTTTTGTGAAACGACCTCTATTGTTTGATGTACACCCTTCAATTTGCTTTGAATTGCTTGATTGGGTTTTAATGTTATATGATGATATGTCTGTAGTAACCCATGTTCTTAAATAAATGAAACCATTTCCCCCTGTTCATATCATGGAGACAAGTAATCATCAAATCATAATGTAAGAGCGCCTAAAACGAGGGCAGATTTAGCAACAGGCCCTTTCAAGGGAATTCCCAACAGGACCAAACATAACTAGAAGCAGTACTCTAATATTTATGAGGTTTACAATTGTCTTCCCCTTTGAGCCAAGTTTGCATTAATGCCCCATGACCGCTGGAAACAAGAAACACCAATGGGAAGAGTCAAATGGGCAGAATTGCAGGGAAAGTTTCAGCTTTAGCTCCTGGCAACAACTCAGTCCAATCCTTTGTAACCTTACCGGAAGCAAGACAAGCTCTGTTGCAATTCTTTCCAGATATCTGGTTTGTTCAGTTGTTGGTTTTTTTGTGTTGACGTTGCTAAATAGTCGCCTTTAGTTTATATACAGATATGGATAACAACCAAACAGAAGCAATATATTTCTAATGGACTGTATATATGCCCCACTTCAGCCCCTGTTTGGCAAATGATGAGTTTGGAAGAAAACTCCAGGCATCAGTAAACAACCAGGTAGCTCTACCTGCTGAAACTCTCAAACAATTAATTCAACAGTTTAAATGAAACTGGAAAGGGTCGCAGACCTGTACTTTGCACTGAAATTGACACATTTGATAAATGGTTTAAGCTCATTCACAAGGAGAGGGAGGGAAGAGTAAGAGTTCCCCCTAGAGAGAAGTGCAAACAGAATGTCATGTCCACAAACAGTGAAAGCCAGGATTTTACAAAACATTTGCCCCAGCTTAGATCAGGGCTTCATTGCGCTAGGTACAAGTGTGTTTGTTTTAACCCTAATCAGTCCTAGCAACAGTAGATCACTCTGGCTAGTATGAGTGACATGTGTCTACCCAAGCCCCCCAATATAATCTCATCCCTGCCATGACCTCACCAGTTAGGAAAAGACCATCTAACTCAGTGGCACAACATATGCCTGAGTTCAACCAGGTTCAACCTTGGCATCTCCAGGTTGGACTGGGAGAGACCCCTGCCTGAAACCCTGAAAAGTCACTGCTAGTTGATGTAGTCAACATCGATGTACCACCGGTCTGACTTAGTATAAGGCAGCTTCCTATGTAAACTGGATTACCAAAACAACACAAGTAAATCTCTTTGAACCCTCAAAGATAGATGCCATTATTTATTTCTGTCCAATGGAAAGAAAAGAAGGTAACAGACATGAGGTGAACTGATCTGCAGAAGGCCAATACTGGAGATAGATTCACACAGACACACACCCAAGTCTCTGGTCTAGTTCTCTAACCACTGGTCAACACTGGCAATATCACATTTGGCCAGATACATTCCATCTGTACAGGTCTCATACTGATAAATAACAAAAGACCTAGGTTCTAAGAACAAAGTTTAATATTGTGTGACGTATTATTCACCACTAACGTATTACTCTGCTTTTGAATTATGGTGCTGGAAGAGACTCTTGAGAGTCCCATGGACTGCAAGAAGATCAAACCTCTTCATTCTTAAGGAAATCAGCCCTGAGTGCTCACTCGAAGGACAGATTGTGAAGCTGAGGCTCCAGTACTTTGGCCACCTCATGAGAAGAGAAGACTCCCTGGAAAAGACCCTGATGTTGGGAAAGATGGAGGGCACAAGGAGAAGGGGACGGCAGAGGACGAGATGGTTGGACGGTGTTCTCGAAGCTACAAACATGAGTCTGACCAAAATGCAGGAGGCAGTGGAAGACAGGCGTGCCTGGAGTGCTCTGGTCCATGGGGTCACAAAGAGTCGGACACGACTAAACAAATGTATTACTCCCAGCCTATAAACATCACTTGGTTCCAGTTTATTAAAAAAGTCAGTGAGATACAGCGCATGACTGTGGCATTGTGCTTTGCTGTCGGCAAGATAAATGGCGCTTAGAGACCTGCATGCCTTATCTCAACCCGTGTTTTCAATGCAGAGGGGTCATGGAGATACTGGAGTGTACGCCTTCTCTTCCGCCCCAACCCTCGCTCCTCCTGCTTCACACAGGGGAGCGTTAGAAACTTACAATTTAGAGTGGTTGTGGCAACTGCTGAATTGATTAAGAGTGTTCTGTCAAAATAGAAGCTGAGCCTATTCATTTACAGCTTAGATGGGGGGATAGAATTAGTGTGTCTCAGACATAATAATAGTGATAAATGTGCATGTTCCCCGGCAAATGCAGGAATCTGCCATTCAGCTGATTAGGTAAAAGAGCATTTTCCACAGGCTTTTTAAGCTCAGCATTTATGGCCACACAGAGACATTTGCTTTGCATGAGAATTGCCAGGGTTTTTCTTTCCAGATGCTTGTAAAACGGATGTTTCAAAAAAAAGGGGAAATAAGATTTAATTGCAACAGAAGGAGACTTCTTGTTTTTCCATCTTTACAATTAACAATATAATGTATAGCATTTCTGAACAGCTAATGTGTGGGAGCAAATTTATGTCTAAGACACAGGCTGCTCCAAATTTCTGGAAGAGGCAGCAGAGATGTATCCATCTCACTTTCACCACTTCCAAAGTCATTTAGAAAAGGGTTCATGCTCCAAACACATATGTACCACCTATGTCACAATGAACAATACACCACAATGCTGTCTAACATAATTATTGAATCAGCCTTATTAAGCCCAAGGGGTCTCTAGAAATGAGAATGGTCAGGGTAATTAGCATTCTACAGGTTAACTTTTAGATAACTATTATTATATAATGAATCACATGAAGGAATATCAATGAAGGTGCCATTTTCTTACTGGCAGAATCTTATGGAATCGCTCACTCCATTCTTTAAACTTTATCTCACAAGGCTGTGGGTTTGAGTCTTGTTAAGCCTTTTGTTCATGGTTGGTTTAGATTAGATTTGTGTTCATCATAAAGGAGATTTATAAAGGCACACCCTAGTTATATGCAACAGCCACACAAGCCAGCACCTTTCGACAGTAGTGCTGTAATGGCATACTGTCCTCATGCACCCAAATATTTCTGAAGTGAGAAGGCAGTGACAGCTGACGCAGAAATATTACACAAATATTAGTGATGAGAAGGTACGTTTCGAAACAAAGAACAAAACAAACATTGACTGTATGCAAAGTATTATGAGATCATTCAGACCCATGTGGAGAGTTTTACTTCTAAAAAGTTTCCATTGGAGGAGGTCAGCCAGTCACACAGAATGTAAATTACAGTCATACCTCGGGATAAATACGCTTCAGGATAAGTATTTTCGAGTTGCACTCCACAGTGACCCGGAAGTAACGGAACGTGTTACTTCCAGGTTACACCGCTCGCGCATGCGCAGATGGTCAAAATGATGTCACGCGCATGTGCGGAAGTGGTGAAACGCGACCTGTGCACATGCGCATTACGTTCTGTTCAGGATGCGATCGGGGCTCCGGTACGGATCCCATTCACATCCTGAGGTACCACTGTATTCAAACCAATGTCAGGAGGGAGGTCAAGAAGATGAAGAATACTAATCACCGCAGCGCTTTACATTCCTTTCTTATGCCCTTACAACACACCTGCAAGGTAGGTTTGCATTATTTCCATTTCATGGATGGAAAAACAGCAGTCTCCCTTGGCATTCCAGTGAGGGCTGATCTTTATATGCAACAGAATGAAGCAGTAGATCCCTGAGGTTGTACGATTTTAAGCACAGGGGGAAAATGGAGGTTTTGAGGGATCTACCTGTTGAATCTCATTGCAGGCAAAATACAACCTTTATAAGTTTCGGGGGTGGGGTATCAGAGAAACAATATATATTCCAGCTCACTTCCCCAATGTGTTAGCTTTCTGCTGCATCTTTTTATCACTTAAGATGTTGCTGCCCAAGGTCATTTGACCACTTCAGGATTCTATTGCTCATTCTCACCTCATTCTTCCAGGCTTCAGTTCACAAAAACCAGAGACACAATGACAGTATTCAGCCACTATCTGAAATTTTTGTCTCTTAGCTCAAGCTGGTAAAAAAACACACACTCTCCTGGATAATTGTGGGCTAATAACTTCTGTAGTCTTAGTTGCAAAGCTATTTTGGCTGTTACCATCCAGTATTCTTTATTATTAATTGGTATTAAGGTTAGGCTGAGACATCCTCAAGGCCAGCCAGTCAACTTCATGGCTGAGCAGGGATTTAAATGTAGGTCTCCCAAGTCCAACACTCTATACCACGTGGACCTCCCAGATCAGCCACTGCCAGCTTGATGTCATAGATGAATGGGTGGATGTGGAACAGGGAGTCTCAGGTCCAGTATCTAGGTAGTCATGCTTCTCCTATCTAGGTAGACAAGTCGCTCACACACACACACAGCCTAAGTTCCCACCTGTAAAATGAACTCACATTTAAACTCAAAATGAGATATTCCCAATAAGAAGTTCGGACATAAACTGTATTAGGAACGCCCAGAACCGTAGCATGCTTTCACAAATGACGCTGCTCTCTGTAACTAATATAATACAGTACAAAAGGATTTTTACATATAACACTGTAAATATCTTTTAGCCTCTCACCTGCTATATTTGTGGAAATCTGAATGTTGAGAATGCAGGAAAGAAAGAAGCGGGGGTTCACCCCTTTTTTCATAGCTGTCAACTATTCTTGCGAGGGATCCTATTTGGAATAAGGGACTTTCCCTTTTAAAAAAGGGAAAAGTTGACAGCTATGCTTTTTTTACACAGGGCGCACATTTTCACAAAGCTAGGTTTTTTACATTCTCTTTATAGGAAACACAAAGGGCACTTCAATTGTAGCGCATACGGTCTCGCACATGTACACTGGGTTTTTAAAAATCTTCTGTGTTTTACCCCTACACAAATTGACATGTCCTTAGAAGTAACTCAGGAGAGGCTCAAAGTGGTGTGTGTCTGTCGGGGGGGGGGGGCGGTTTACAGCAGAAGCCCAACCACGTTTACTTGGAAGTAAACCCCACTGAACTAAAGTAGGGCTTGCTCCCTGGTGAGTGGGGTTAGGATTGCGGCCTTGGTGCCTGAAAATGACTTCGAGAGCATTTACCAGAAAAGGACCCCCCCCCCACACACACACACTCAGGGGGCAGCCCAGGAAGTCCAGCCGCCCTGTGCTCTCTTTCCCTTGTCAAAGCTGAGGAAACACGTGAGCTGTCAACATACATGTTAAGAGGACCACTGGCGAATCTCCATTTTCCTCACCAAGAGGTTCGCTGCTCATGGTGGGCGGCGCGTTTTTTTTCTTTTTAAAAAGCCTTGTCGTGACTAGACGACCAGCCTGAGGAGAAGCCCCTCCTCCCCGACGCGGTCGCCTTCCTTTCACTGCCGAGCAGAGATCGGCGGAGGGTCCATTTCGCCTCGTCCCTCCTCCTCCTCTTACTCAGACCTGCGGGGAAAGAGGGGGAGGGACCGGCGATGGCGAAACTAACCGTTTCCCCTTAAGACCAGGAACTGCCTCCTCCCGAACCACTTTGGGAGGCTTTTACAGAAGCGGGACTTTAAATAAAAGCGGGGGAGGGGTGGGAGAGAAGGGAACCCCCCACAAGACCCAAAATTAATGGCTCGTGAGTGCGGGTGGCGGGTCCACCTCCGAGTCGTTACGGAGTCGTCCCCCCCCCCGCCTCGTTTACACTTCTAAACCGGGGGCTGCGGTGGCCCCATGTGAGATGCAGCAGCTGTCCACGCCTGGCTTTCGATTCTCTTGTTTGTCGCCCCCCCTCCAGCCCCGGAGACACGAGCTAAGCCCTTCTCCCAGTCCTAGGACACGACCGCTCACAAAACACATTGCAACCGCCTGCAGAGGGTGGGTGGGGGGCAGAGAGAGAGAAGGGTAAAGTGCCAAGCCTATATTGACAACACTGGGCACAGGGTTGCCAACTTGAATATAATAACCGGGGTCCCAGGGAAGCCCCGCCCCGAATAATCGATCACATGGCACGGTGCACGCACAGTATTTGAATGGCAATACCCATCAACTGGGGGGGGAGTCCCTTCAAATATTTTATTGGGAGGGGTCAAAGACCCCTCGGACCCTAGGAGTTGGCTCCAAGGCTGGACAGCGTGAGCTTTCCCGTGCCTACTCAGAAGCAAGCGCCCACCCCCCATGATTTCAGTGGGGTTTACACCCAGGTAAGTGGGGCTAGGATTACAGCCACCCCGCGCTCTCGAGCCGCTGGGGATCCCCCACGCCCGGCAGCAACTCCTCGCAGTTCATTCAAACGCGGGATCCGATTGAAAAAGGCGGCGTTGGTAAGGAGGAGTAAGAAGTAAGAGTAAACCAAACAAACCCCGCCACGTGATTACATCATCAGCTGCCCCCCATCCCTTAAAAAAAGGGGGCAGAACTTTCCACTGGTGAGTAAGTGCGGAACTCCTGCCTAGGCCGTAAAGCGCGGCGCCTCCATTGCAACTTCGCCAGCCTGCGGGTTTAAACTAGACACAATACCCGCCACCCCCACCCCCGATCAGCCGCCCCCGATAGACACACGTCACGCATCAAAATGGAGCAAGTTTTATTGTTCTACGCCGCTACGGATCGATCTTCTGCCATTGGCAGGGTCTACAAGAGCCCGATCCTAACAGTGTTTACTCGGAAACAAGTCCACTATTCATTTCGGCGGTTGCTTTCACGGGGATGACAGCCCCACAGGAATTTAAAACTTCTAACACAGGGCAGGGAAAACTTTTAAATCAAGAAAAGGATCAGAATCGGCCTCCCGGGACCTCGACCCGATTCGCTCCGCTCCCACCGCCGGCAACCCGCCTTACCTTCAGAGCGAATTTGTCTCCAGTTTTCTTGTTGAAGATTTCCAAAACTTTCCCATTAATCCCCAGCCCTAGGACTTGCGTGGTGACCTTGTAATCATCCGTGATGGCGTTTTTCTTGATCGGGAGGGCGGACTTGATGTGGAACTGGGGGAATTGTTGTTGCTGGGCCAGTTGCTGCTGCTGCTGCTGCTGTTGGGGCGGCTGGATCGGCGGCGGGGGCGGCGGCGGCGGGTTGGGGAAAAGTATTTGGGGGTTCTGGTTCTGGCTGTTGGACAGCATCGTGCCGTCGGGGGAGCCGAGGCCACCAGCAGCGCTTCCCTCCCGGGCCGCCTCGCCTCGCCCCTCCTTCTCGCCCTCCTCCTTCTTCTCCCCCAACAGTATGAAGTTTTGCGCGCGGCAGCCGGGTCGGAAATTCAGGGGTCTTCCCGATCCTCCTGGGCGCTGGCGAAAGGCGCGATCCCTCCTTTGTTGCGACCCGCGCCCGCCGGAGCTCCCGGCCGGAAGAAGCGGCCGCCCGCCCTTCTCTCGCGGCTCCCCTCCCGCCCCAGCTTGGCCCCAGCGCCCGGCTGCTCGCGGAACGTCTCTCGAGCGCCGAGACAGGAAAAGGAATCGCTACAATGTATCCACCTCGCTCCTTTCCCCGGTCGGCTTCCCTGCGCTGATGTCACAGCCTCGCGTTGACTGGCTGCGCCACAAGGGGTGGGAGGAGCCTGAGGCGGGGCCTGTCCGGGGAGGCGGGGCCTGGAGTTTGTGTGTGAGGGAGTGAAGGAGAGGCGAGGCGCCTGAAGGCTGAGGGAAAGTTGCCACACTTTGGGATGAACTGCTGGAAGGCGGCGACTCTTTCCCTCCCTCAGAGTCGTTCCTGGTTTGCAGGCTTTGCTGGGTGGAAAGTGAGCCTGGCGGAGCAGCTGTTCCTTTCCCGTGGACACCAGGCCTGAAGAAGAGCTCTGTGTGGCCGGGAAGTTTGCTTACCAGCGTTTTAAACACTTGGCGGGTCCCCAGTTAAATGAGGGCCTCGCATGATGGTGACCAAGCTGTGTGGATTCATGCCGGGCAGAAGCAGTCAATCTCCTGTATTGAAGGCACCCAACTGTAAGCAACACCTGGCATTTATATAGTTTCAGTAAATAATTCCTTTATTTTCAGGAAATGTTTCAAGAACTGCTGGTGTCAGTTTCAGTTCAGTTAAAAAAAGCAAAACCCTTATGCACCTCCACTCTACTAAATGCAAAGGCATTAGAAAGTATGCACATTGCCACTTTAAAAGGTACATATCATGCTCTTCAATACAGTGGTACCTCAGGTTACATATGCTTCAGGTTACATATGCTTCAGGTTAAAGACTCCGCTAACCCAGAAATAGTGCTTCAGGTTAAGAACTTTGCTTCAGGATGAGAACAGAAATCGTGCTCTGGCGGTGCGACGGCAGCAGGAGGCCCCATTAGCTAAAGTGGTGCTTCAGGTTAAGAACAGTTTCAGGTTAAGTGCGGACCTCTGGAACGAATTAAGTACTTAACCCGAGGTATCACTCTATATCCGTTCTGTGGCTGCTGAAAGCTCCGTTGAATCTCCACAAACTGAGCATCGTAGGTATTTGTATAGTACTCCTACATGGTTAAAAAGCTTGGGAGACCCAAGAATTTACGAACAGATTTTTCAGTAGACTCCCCCAGAAAGAGTACAAATTCAAGTATTTAGTTATTGCAGCTGATCTCTCCCTGGCCATCAAACAACATCAATTCCAAGCACGTGTTTGATGGCTCAACTCTCTGGTGTCATAGCAAAGGCACAGTGAGACTTACTTACCCTTTCTTATTAATGAAAATGAACGTACAGTGTGTGAAGAAGCTGTGACATCTCGGAAGACATAGCTTTGGGCTAAATAAATTTTTTAAAGGTACTTACAGAGACTTTATTTATTTATAATATAATGTATGACTTGCCACAACAGTGTTCTCTGGGTGCTTACAACAACACATTAAAATGTAAACCATGGTGACTAAGGATAAAAAGTCCTGTGTCCTATGAGAATTACAATATTACACAGGAAAGGTATTGAAGTGTCAGATACACATTTGCCCCAGTGCAGACAGGAACATAGGAACTTGAGAAACTGACTTATACCGAGTCAGAGCAATGATCCATCCATCTCTGACTGGCAGAGGGTCTCAGGCAGGGGTCTCTCCCAGCTGTATGCAGAGATTCCAGGGAATAAACCTGGGAACTCCTGCATGTAATGATGATCCTCTACCACTGAGCTATGGCCCTTCCCTAACAGATAGGCTACCAGGAGTCACAGATCAGAAAGGAAGTGTGGAAAGTGGTTTTATGACTGAGATCTTCTGGGCCCGAAACAATAGTTGAGAGATGTAGAGATTCTTTAAAGGTTTTTGAAGTAAGGAAAATCATCCTCTTGAGAACTGAAATGAATGTTTGTGGATCTGCATGAGAAAAGTCAGGAAAGAACAAAATATTCAGTATACAGTTGTGTGAAATCCCTGGGTTGAAACGAGCCAATTAGAATATCTTTTTGGTGCCTTTAACATTTGCTGATAGTTACTGCATCCACTAGCAACATAAATCCTTTTTCTGTAAAACAGTCATGTAATCACCATTGCACAGGATAGCAATGCAACTGTGCCATAGCTTGCTACTGTACCATAATATAGTCACACAATCCTATAAGCAGCTGTGGGTCGTGCAATACTTTATAACGTTGGTCTATATGTCAAGGCTTTAAAAAGATCCCTTTGGGATTTGGCTTCTGTTCACCCAGGGTACGTGAATGTGCTCAGTTTGCAAGCATAAAAGAAGCAGAATGGACAGAGACAGCTGAGTCAATACAAATTATGGAAATGTTCCAAAACTTGAAGTGCGTTGATTAAGAAAACGCAGATATTTGGTGCAGAAAATGCCAACAATGAGTAGATGCTTCCCTTCTGTTCCCACAAAGCAAACAGAAGGCAAATATTAAAGGCTATGTCAGGCCAGCCTTTGGCATTTCTAAAAGGCCAATTTCGTTTCTGACGTAAGTTAGAATGAAGGGTGAAATAAAACAGCACACATTTCTTGTGTTCTTCATAGGGAGGTTGGGATGACCCTGGCCATCATGAATGATACTTTTCAGCTTACATGGCTGCCGACAGGCATGCAAAAGAGCACACCACCAGGGTGGAAGATGCTCTCTTATTCTGCATGGGGAGCTAGAAGCAGGATAAGGATAATAATAATAATAATAATAATAATAATAATAATAATAATAATAATAATAGCACCCTACACCTGCAGGTCTCCAAATGTCCTTTGGAGTATGGCTAGTATGTATATTGAGAGCCGAGTGGGCAAAATGTGACCTCCTAAGCCATATCACGTGGACATCTGGCCTCATCACTATGTAAGAGTCTACATGGTGCCTACAGAAATTTAGTGTTGGTTCCCTCAGGATTCTGTGTCCAAAAAGACCTAAAGTTTAAGCACCATAAACATGGACTAAGTCAAACTGGGCTGGCCCTACACTGCCCTCCTACGAGACATCAAATCAAGTTGATGTGACCAAGTTCAAACTTGAAAGAGTATCTGCTGGAGAGATGGCCTAGTAATATTTTGAAGCTTTTATTTATTTTTTGACAAGCCAATAATAATATGATCCTTGGGGTACCTTCCAACTCTATAATCCTATGAATCTGTGATACTAAGGGGCATTTCAAAGATTTTGAAGGCAAAATTTCCTCATGGAAATCACTGTTGTACAGAATATAGTATGCATCCTACACATCAATAGTGGATCTTTGGCTTTTTGCAATCACTAAAAAGATGGGATTAGACAGATTCATACAGGGTGGCTACTAGTCATAATGGCTACTCTCTCCAGAATCAGAGGCAGCATAGGAAAGCAGGGGAGAACTATCACCCTCCTGTTCTGCTTGTGGGCTTCTCGTGGTCATCTAGTTGGCCACTGTTTCTGGATGAGATGGACCGAAGGTCAGATCTAGCAAAGCTCATGTTGTTAAGGCTTTTGTTAGTGTGCAGTTGGGCACAAAAAGTGGGGTAGTTGGAAAGCTAATAAGAAGCTGTTGGAAATATTTGGGGGGGGAGGTATTAGAGATGCTAGTATTTATTAAGCATATTAAGCAGTTAAGTGACAGCATGTACACGGTCATTTCCCCATACTTAAACTTCCCAAACCATATTCCTCTTTCTCATCAGAGCCTCCTCTTTTTCGCCTTCCTCTTTCAGCAGGTCATTGCATCCTTGTAAACACCCTTAAATAACTCCTGGTTTCGCATCTGTTCATTGCTGAACTAAGGCAGGTTCATACATGGATTCCCACTGTATAGTAGATAAGAATTACTGACTCCTATGGAGAAACACCACCACTGATACAGGGTATAAGCAAGGATCAAATCACACTTTGTGCTCGTTCAGCTTTTATTTATTTTTTTAAATCTGATGGGGAATGTGTACAGTTGGAAAAATCTACTTTTAGAACCTGCTGCATTTTACCAAGCTATGAGAATCTTCTGAAACTAAGGGAATTTTCAACACAAGAGGCTGGTTTATCATATTAGTGTTGCTTTCCAAAACCCAGGCTTGGCAGAAGTCTTTATAGCAGTAATTCCCAAACTGTGATAGGTTAGGAAAGCTTTGAGGGCTTTCCCATATGTCATCATTTTGAAAACAACAACTGTGGAAGCCCGGAAGAATGTAGAGTCCAAGGTGTCAGGAATGTGATTGAGGATGGAAGGAGAATGCTAGGGAGGAAGGACTGGCCAGCACAGGAAATTTCTTCCTTCTCCTTCTTACTGGAAGTCGGGCACATAGATCAATAGCAGTGAGGAGCTGTGTGAGTGTGTATTTTGGGATGAGGAACAGTGGGATGGAGCAGAAATAAATATGAAAATGGAATTTCCTGTACTAGAAATCCTTTTCCTTTCAAGGTTTCTCAAGCCCACCCCCTTTGACCCTAGCTTCTCATTCTCAGGCATGATCGGGTCCATGGCCCATCTAGCTTCCAACCGTGGAGGTAGAGCAAATCCCTCATGGCTAGTAGCCATTGATAGTCCTCTCATCTATGGACTCTTCATTCCACCACGTGAGGAGGGATATATTTGTATCTGGACCATGCTTTTAGTTTTTAGCAACTTCCTTTTAAAATACTGTAAATAACAATTAGGTGCCAAGTTACATATTTTCACACACTATGTTCTGTAATATTTTTATTTGAATTTAAATACACCTCTTTTTTAATGAAGCCATCTTATGTAACTCTGGTTTTTTGGCATGCTGTCAAGAAAGACCCCAAAAGGCAGATCGGAAATTTACTTGCACTGTTGAAAACCAACATGATAATGGTTTCATTCATTTGTCCAACTAGTGCAGAGTATGGAGTAGAACATACATTCAATGCTGCTATTGGCTAAGAGGCATTGACATTATATAAAGTACAACCTTGAAATGTTTCGCAAGCTGTAGTTTCTTCCACCTCTCTTCACATTCCTTTTCACTTGTGATTAGCACAGAAATCCCATTTCCGATTTTTGCAGAAACAAGCTCTCAGCACAGCAGCTCCTGCAAGATCTTTTATTTCACTTTCTATGCTGCAAAGATATGACTGGTGAAATCAAGGCTTCAAAATCACATTCAGCAGTGGAGGGATTTTTATAATGCAGATCAGCTGTGGAGATGAGTAGTTCTGGTTCCCTTTCTTTGAAGCAACTGTAGGCATAGGGTGGGCCAATGGTGGTGCTTTTCCTCTCATGCCCAGAGACCCAAAAACCTAGCTTAGAAAACCTAGCTTAGAAAAAATCCAGAGAGGATAGGCCTATCAAAGGCTGTTCACCATGATAGCTGAATGGAATCTAGGGACCATATAACTTTGAATACCAGCTCCTGGACATAAATGGACTATCAGCTTCATATAGAACCAGCCCTACTGTTAGATAGAGCCAGGCAGCTGGTTGTGGATGTTGTGAACAGGCATCAAACTATTATTTAATTTATTATGACTGCATTATTACTGCCATGGATGGGGGAGAGGTGGAATTATTTGCTTCAGGTGCCAAAATAATTTGACTAACCTTGAGTATTGCGCACCTTAACTAGAAGTGGGGGGAGTGGCGAGAGTAGCATCATTTACTGCCTTGCCACAGGCAGAATAATGCTTCATACCCACCTTGCAAGCATCCTAGAGGTTTCTAGCAGACTACAGTGGCAAAAATGCTGCAATAGACAGTCTGATTCAGCAGCATCCTTGTCTTCAACCTGCAACTATCCCTGAAGCTGAAAGAGATGAGTTTAGGGAGGGGTCTGTATAGGTTTGGGCAGTGTTTTCCCCTTCAAATGGGCCTCCTCACTGGATCCCCCCAAAGGTCATGAGAACGTGGCTTGACTTTTATTCTCTGAGCACAGATTCAGCCTTTCACTATGTGTACATTTAAATACGTGATCACCTTCATATATATTTAACAATGGAAATATATCAGCCGTGAGAGCCACTGATCCAAAGCAAGAGTGTGGTATGGAGGTTTAACCCTTGTGACGTATGCATAGATTATTGGCAATTTAGTTGATAACTTCATATTCTCACCTGGAAATGGAATATAGAGGAACCATTTGGGTTGCTTTGAGAAATATGATAACATGCACAATTTTTAAATTTAAAATCAATCACGCACACATACCAAGTCACACCAGTATCAGGAAAGCCAAAACAGGTAAAAATAGCATCTTCCCTTCCAGGTCAAATTATCGCTTCAGGAGGCAATTTTAATTAGCCACCACCCATGCCATGGTCCAAGTCTGCTTCCATTCCAAAACACAGTGGCAGCGATTCTTACTTGTAGGTAGGGAAGAGATATTTATTGCTGGAAGCCTCCCAGAGTGGCCACCTAGTTGGATGGGCCGCATATAAATAATAAATTATTATTACTATTATTCAGGCTAACAGTGGCATAGGCTTTGCTATTGTGCTGTCCAAAACAAAACATAGAAGCAAAACCTCTATGCAAAGAAGAAATCTCCTCCCAAGGGTGATTTCAGTTAAGAAACCTCACTCCATTTTAGTCACTTTGTATCAGACATCTCTAATTCCACAAATAAAAACATAAGTGAGTTAATCATTACGTTGGCCAAAGCCTCCTCTTTCCTGACGAGTGTTTATCTATAATCAATTCCCATGAAGAGAAGGGACATGAATAACAGAGCAGGGAGGATGAGTGTCAAAGAAAGGCCAAGAGGTGAGAATGAGTTCTGCAAAGAACAAAGCACATCCCAGCAGCGGCAAATTAACTCGCTCTTCCGTGTGCAGCTCTGAATCCAATAAAGAAACCAATGATCCCCAGAACTGGACTTCAAAGATAAGGGACAATCACTCAGAGCCAATTTATCACTCTGAAACCTGGCATCTGTTAGGGCCCAATTCAGATTAGATTCAGATTTGTTCATTCAAACGTTAGTCACCAGGCCTCCACAAAGCATTGGTTAGGCAAAAGGGAACAACAGATCCATAGTCAAGTTAACATAATAATTCAAATAAAACTACATAACCAATTGGGAACCTGTTATCCCAGGCATGGTAGAAGGGGAAGGGTTTTTTGTTTTTGTTTTAAACAATGAATGGGAAAGCTGCTCCCCAGGATTCTTAAGGCGTACGGTATTTGCGCATTCATACAATGACTAGTTTTAATAATTCTGCACATGTTGTTTGAGGCAGTGGTGAACCTTGGGGCCCCAAATTTCAAATACCAAAATTTGGTGCCCTCCACCTTTCACCTTCCATTCTACTATATCATAGTTGTTCCCCCCACCTGAGGCTCCGTGCCCAGTAAGAATGAACCGGTTGTGCTCCCCTAAATCTGCCTCTGAGGATAGCAGGCCCATTCATGTGTTCTACACTGTAGATAAATACAGTGTGTAATACAGCAGGTACCTGCATATATCTGTATATACATATGACTACTCACCTCTCAAAAAAAGGGGGAACTTCGGGGGGGGGATTGAGAACTCAGAGTGTCTGCATGGCTTTTCTTCTTCTTCTTCTTCTTCTTCTTCTTCTTCTTCTTCTTCTTCTTCTTCTTCTTCTTCTTCTTCTTCTTCTTCTTCCAGTTTACATACCACCCTTTATCCAAAGATCCCAGGGTGGTGTACAACATTAAGAACATACAGCATAATAATAAAAACATCATACAAAGCATATTAATACACAGCGTAATAATAAAATAATCTCATGCTGCCACCCTCTGGACCTCTCGTGGAGAGGGCATGTGAAGAAGGACTTCAGATGGTGACTGCAGGGTCCAAGTCCATTCATACCTCATACCTTGAGGTATTGCAGATGAAACAAAGCCCCTCCCCTCTCCCCACAAGCTGTTCTGGGAATTCTGGTGACCCCCTCCCCCTTGAGCCAATTTCAGGGGCATGGGGGAAAGCCCTGTTGTGCAAGCAGAAAACATTATCACTATAATTTACATATCCTGGTCTTTCCATGCAAGGCACTTCACAATGGGGGGGGGGGAACCTAGCGGAATCCTATATGCATATACTCTGAAGTAGGGCCCATTAAATTCAATGGGCTGTAGTTCCAGGTTGCAATTGAACAGTGTAATAAACAAAATAAACAGTGTGGAAGATAATTTAAAGAGCTAAGTCAAATAAAAATACAAAGAAGTTAATTGGGTGTTTTGGTTTATTAGAGGATTTTAGAGCCTTTCTGGTGGGCAGGTGAATAGTTATATAGTGGCACACTCCCAAAATTAGTGAGGTGTTCTTATAGTAGCTTTCGGAGAAAACAGGCAGAGGGCCACCTGCTGCCCTTCCCATTTCTATGAACGCCAGAATGCATGAACTGTGTTTTCTTAGCAGTGAGACATTGCATGAACAATAGTAAAATGTGATCAAGCCAAATGATAGTAAAATGCAATGCAAGTACAGTGGATGCTCAGGTTGCGAACGTGATCCATGCAGGATGCATGTTCGCAACCTGTAGCGTCCACAACCCACAGTGGTGCGTCTGCGCACTCACGGGTTGCGATTCGGTGCTTCTGCGCATGTGTGACTGCTGAAACCTGGAAGTAACCCGTTCCGGTACTTCCAGGTTTCAGCGGTCCGTAACCCCAAAAAAATGCAGCCTGAAGCATCTGTAACCTGAGGTATGACTGTACTACCTAAATGAAACATATGTGGTTCTCCTGCAGAAAAAGTGTAGAAATTGTGCAACGTTTAGGCAGCATAAACAGATTTTTTATTCATTGGATCGCTGTAGAATTTCTTGTGCCTCTTGTTCTTGGCCTTTTAATTCAAGTATCTTTACCTTCCCTCTCAACCTTGGTTTTTACAATATTAAAATGTTAAGTTTGATTTATCCAAAACTAGACCAATGTACCATCACCACCACTACCATCATTATTCTTTATAAAACATTGTTACACACTACTGCAGTCTCCAAGAAGTGCAAGATCCCAGGAGTTCAGGTGCTTACCCAGGGTTTGTGTTTCCTTTTGGAAATGAGGCATAGCGGAAATTGTGGTGTCTTTATAATATGTTGGGTTTTTTACACATATATGCAACCTGAGCCTACAATGGAGAGGTTCTCAGCACAGTCTTTTGCTTCTCGCATAGGACAGCAGCCTTGGATCCCAAACAGAAATCAGCCATGTTATCTCTCTCCTTTTACAGCCTGTCACAGTTTTGCTAGCATATCACTGCCAACTGCAGTCCTAAAAAAAACCCCTAACACTGGCCTCTTGTCTTACCGTTTAAAACCAGGGCCCAGGTAGGGGCTTCACCCATTGGACTGGCAGGCACTGAATCTCCTGGTGGTGCTACCTTTTGTTAGGTCAGTGACTCAGCCATTATCAAGTGATTACCTCATGAGGAAGCTGGCCTGTGTTATTTCCAACCCTTGCTAGATCCAGGAATTTAGGGGTTTCTTAAATACTAACCCTTTACTGACTCTGGAGATTTAGGGGAGTCTGACCCCCATCACAAACTCATAACAATATTCACCACGCGCTGTACAAAAAGATAAAGAGTGGGTCCCTGCCGGCAGTGTTAAAGTCTTAAAAAGCATAAGGAAAGGACTGTTGATGGTAGAGGGGGAAGGAAGCCATCTTGTTCATGCAGGGCATTTTTAATAAGCCTGCATTTTGGTGTATATACTGGCTCATGACTAGCCAATGCAATCACTTATGTGCCTATATGCCGTTCACCACCCAGATGTCATGAACGACAGGCTCAGAAGCTATCTCTTGGCGCCAGTAGCATCCATCGGATCACAAAGCGATTAAATCTATCAGTTGCCAGGCAGCATTTCATATAAATTATAAAAATCTTCCCAGGGAATCAGTGTCTTCTGCTGGAAGGCCTTAGAATCTGCAGAACAGCAGGAGCCTATTACCCATTTCCAGCTATGTTAGCTCTTAAGTGTTTGTGTTAATATTTCTCCTACCAAGAAACCTCATTAATTACAAGGCGTGCAGCATCTCAGGAAATCCTTGTTACAAATGAGGTCTTTTTTCTGATCCTTTTGCCCTGATCACCATGGGGTTTGAAACTGTACATGTGTTAAGTCTGTACGTGGTTGCTTTTTAAAAGACCAGCACAAAGCAACGATAAAAGATCAAAGAATCTCTTGGTGGTGCAGTTAGGTAATTTTAGTCTCTGAAATTAATGGTCTCGTTTGCATGCACGCAGACACATCCATCTCTTTAGATGGTAATGTCTATTATTCTGCTTGCTTCAATATGTGGTTGGGGGCGAGACTGGCTGTGTTTGGGGTCATCTTGCCCCCATCCTGCTGAATGGGGCCCTGGACGTCTGCCCCCAAAGCCTCCCCTGATACTGGTACTGCTGGTAGAATCTTTAATGAAGCTATCACACTTTATGGAATTGCTTTATGGGATTTGGAGCAATGATAGCTCTGCAGAATATGTTTCCTTCTTCATCCCTTCAAAACATTCAGGCAAAATCAAGCTCCACAGTGCAGAACAGCAGGCATGGGTAGGAGCATCCGGTTCTCTGCTTATGAAGTCAAAAACTCATTTCTGATTTAGGGTTCCAGAGATCTCATGTTATAGTGTGGGTAGAGAAGGCTCTATGAAGAAGGGTCCCTTTCCATGCATGGCTGTCCAATCTGGTGCCCTTAATAGCTGCATCACAGAATCTGAGAGGTTATGCAGTTGGACCAGCCTTGCTAGTATGG
Source organism: Podarcis melisellensis (assembly GCF_964234715.1). NCBI lineage: Eukaryota > Metazoa > Chordata > Lepidosauria > Squamata > Lacertidae > Podarcis > Podarcis melisellensis. The sequence goes on from NC_138538.1 coordinate 39,181,203, forward strand.
ACTAAGTTAGAAAAACCAAGATAACACAAGAATGCCAATTGCAGCAGGAGAACAAGGAGCAGGCAACTCAACATGGATTACTTGTGTGCACATTTGATAAAGTGTTTCTGAGGAGATTCACAATACTATCTGATGATGGGAATATTTTATTTTTTAAAAAAAGATTTGGCTAGGAATCAGGGTTTTGTGATAAGATTTGGGTTTGCACAAAGTTGTGATTATGTGATCCTGTGAGTATATGATCCATGCAATTCTTTCTTCTTAAACCCTAATGGGTGGAGCATTTATTATCTACCTATTTAAAGGGTTTTTTATCCCACTCTTTAGCTGAAAAGGCTCTCAGAGCCTTGCTTATACAAAACTACAGCCAGGGCAGTCCATATCCTCAGGTTTACTACTCCTGCTGCTACTACTACTAATAATAATTCATTACTTGCCTTGTATATAAATTTAAAGGCAATTTACAATTATACAATAATCAAGAATAGATTTTAAAAGAATACAAATCAGCTTCCATGGAAACTTTACATTTACCACCACCACCACACTCAACTGGAAAATGAAAGGGGGGGAAAACCCTACAGCACACATGAAAAAAGGATGGTAAGGGACGAGGAAGATAAGCACCAGTTCTTAAAAGTTACAGATCGCTTCCTTAATTAGTTTTTTTTATTACAGATTTTCTTGTGTTACAAGACAAACAAATAAACAGCAAAGTTACAGTTCTTATAGCACTGAGCTGAAATGAAAATCGTTAAGGTAGCTTGACAGAATGGCTAATGTTCAGTGACAGTTTGGGAGAGCCAAAGGCAGCTGGTCTCTCAGCAAAAAAACGATGGGATAGCCCTGCTTCTCTTATCTCCTTCTACTCTGCAGCAGTGTCTGCTGCTAGGTGATAGCTAATTTAAGAGTAATCTTATCTATGGTGTTTAGGGGAGAGGCAGCAGTGTCCCTCCTCTACCAAAGCCCTTTGCCAGTCCAGGTATCTATGAAAGGTCTATGAGTAACAAAATCTAGTAAAAAACCCCAAACCATTTCCCCTCTGGAGCAGAGGTCTCTCAACAACCTAATGCAGAAGACTTTCCCCTCCCCCCCAAAAAAGGCCAAATATTGGTCTGCTTGAGAGATTTACACATGATCAAAAGGAAGAGAAGGTCCGTGCTGTGAAAGGCCAAGGACTGTTGACTCAGGCGATAAAACAGGACAACACTGAGGTTCCACAGCTATTAGTGGTGGAAATGACACATTAGATGCCTGAAAGTCCAGCCCACAAGGCCACAGTGTGCTCACAAAGACATGACTATCAAAAATGCTCCATAAAACCAGGTGGAGCCCATAGCTAATGAATCCTGCACAGGACTAACAGAGACTATATACCACTCCCATTCACACCATATTCCGTGTTCTCCCACCATCAGTTTGGGGTATACACATGATGTTAACTACAGTCCTGATCCATCCTGTCATTTCCCCAAACCAGCTTTGAACTGGATTGAGAAACAGAACATCCTAATAGCATTTTAAGCCAGTAATGTGTACCCAGCTTGTGTTGGGGGCAGGGAGATTAAAGAAAGAACATGGAAGAGGGGGGATACATGGTCAGCTTGGAGAGATAATCTGGTGGACAACCCCTGAGGGCAGATGCGGGAAGGGGGAAGATGGGATGTGGGAGATCCACAATCTGATCTGATTTCTTGTCAGGTTTCCCACTTTGAAGCAGCTGCGTGTCTGTCCAATCTTGCTCAAAGCAGCGCTAATCCTTTCCCCCAATCTAAATTACCTTCCTGAAGCTGTTCTTGGACCCGTAGAGAGAAAATGGCAGGCATGACACAAGCACCTGTCTTTTTTCTACTATTGTTTAATATCAGCTTCAAAAGAGGGGGGTATTAGATAGCAAAAAATGAGGGTGGTGGAAAAAGGATGAAAAGACCCCCGCCATCCTCTAGCCCACCGGCTCCAGTCAGAATGGGAACACTTCCCTCCTTGGGCTGCTTTAAAATGGGGGGAGGCATTAAGAGATCGGATCACACAACTCCTGCATTACACCAATTTATGTGTTTGGTTATGATATGTATTACGAATTAGGCAACTGGTGAACATGGCCAAGTCTCATCTGTTTGTTGCGTTTGTTACACCACTAGGTGGCGCCAAACAGTAGGAAAAAGTACCAGCCAGTAATCAAAAACGGAAAAGATTATGATTAGATCTGGATTGTTTTTTATTATTATTATTTTGGAAAAACACAGGATGTTATGAAGAGCCAGGATAGATGTTCCTGAGGGTCACTTCACACACACTCTTTCTCCCCACCCCCACCCCCATGAAATGACAGCACACCCACGCTGAAGGGAGCCGCATTCCATTCCATTTGTAACGTTTGCTGTGGCAAAGTTTGTAATTTGGTGCCACAGGAGACTGATACTAGAAAACAAACTTTTATTTAACTCTGTACAGCTTTAATTGCAACTGATCTACAACTGACTTAGGTTTCCGTGTTCTGCTAGGGTTTCCCAGAACTGTTTTCCTTCGTCCAGCACTCCCTAGAGATTTTTAAAAGGAGGCTAAATAAAGACAGTAGGAACCCAAGTGTTCCTATTTAGCCTCCTTTTAAAGATGAAATATTTGTCTCTGTTTCTAATAATAGCTTTCCTTCTTCTGATCCTTGGTGTAGTGCTAGGCCTCCAAAAGCTGCTCGGAAGTGAGTCTCACTGTCACCATGACCTGCAGCAGTTCCTTCTCTTCTCTCTTGAGATGAGTCTAGCTTGCTTGTATCTTTTGACAGACATGTCTACATTTTTTCCGTTGTTTCAGTCATCACGGGCTCAAGGCTTTGAATGCTCCGCAGATCTCTTCTGTTCCTCTTATAGACAGCCACATTATTCTCTTTGAACTAAATTGTTCTATATGTGCACTATATAGAGCATCAGCACTGAAAACCCTTAGCCTGGCTTTAGGATTAGTGGGGTTAGGACTAGTGGTCATTTTAAGATTCTTGGACAAGTTATGCAAGCATTTTCTGAAAAGTTCCTCCAATGATTTCTGTTGTGCTTCTACAGTTATGGGTTTTTTCCACGGATGTATGAGTCAGACCTTATGCATCTCAACATCATCGCCCGTGTTTCTTTCTCTAGCTAACTGTGTTAATAGATGTCAACTGTGCAAGATTAGATGCTACTGTGTTGTTGCTGAAAAGGTCAACTGTTGCCTATGTTTCTGAAGCGCTGTCAACAGATCCGTGTTCAAATAGAAAACATCTGCATCTCCTTTTACTAAATAGGCTCTTTCAAATTTAAATCATTTATGGCCACTGTACCTGAGATAGCTTGCACACCAAAATCTGCTACCTAAAATTGCTGCTGAACTGCCTGGTCTTGATATCAGTAAACTGGGATGCTTCCAGATCGGTATTTAATTTCCAAACAGGTTGCTGGCAGTAGGTTTCTTCGTTTTTTCCCCCTTTCCTTAATGGGTTTTCCATGGATAGGCTAAATCCTGATTTCTGGGGGTGGGCAAGGGAATACGGGCTGGCATTTTGATACCAACAATGTCTTATACATATTGCCAAACAAAATAAAAAAAATCATGCATGAGAAGCACTGATCCCACAGTAAATACCCATTGGGAAACACCCACAGATTACATTTATCAGTTATTTGCAGTCTTTCTCTTAGATATGCTACTAATCTGATTTGCAAGAACTGATGAGATTTTTAAAAAAATGTTATTGCATTAACCAGACATGCCCCTGTGTACAATTTAAAATAAATCGGTTTGTGATCAATTATGAGAAGATCCACATACAATTTGTCTTCCACAACTGAAGAATTCAGTTGACTGACGAAGAAAACATGCGAGTATTCACCTGTTTCTGCCAGTTTATATATTTGCCTTGAGATTTGACCCTCCCTAACTTTAAACATTATAGTTTTATACATTTTAGCAACAGTTGCCATATTTTTCTGCCTCCTTTCCCATGGAGGAAAGTGAGAGATAACTGTAATAAATAAATAAATACTATTTCCCTCCTTTCTCATATTCTGGGCAGGAATTTATGCAATGGTTTTGCTGCACCTGCTGTAAGTTTTTGCCCCTTCTGCAAGTGACACTTCCTTCTGTTTAGAGTATTTGCCAGTGCTGGGGGGTTGCTTTTGTCCGAGGCTGCCTGTCTTAAGAGTTCTTTGCATCCAGTTTTGTTTTGTCCCTGCTATTCTAAGCCCTTTCGATTGCTTTGTGGCTACTTCCTGTGCCCTACATATATTCACTGCATGCAGGTTAACCTGGATCTCAGTCTGGCTGACTTTATACCGCCCACACATGCAGTCTTTTAAACAGCTTCAAATCAGGTGGGTCAAGGCTCTTCACTCTGGTGAATAATTTATGCCTTTCATACATAAGATTTCTTCTAGGAGCCCAATACGTTTCAGATCTTTCAATCAAAAGTTGATACCCACATTGTTATCAAAGTGAAATGTATTAATCCTCTCCCTGGCTTCAGCTGGACCTAGGTAGACTTGACATCAAACACATAAGCTCGTTTAATGTGTCGTTTCAAAATAGCAGCTATGCTATTTTGGACCCCAATCAGGATCAGGACCACAGCACACAAAGTGGTGAACCATTTCCTCCGGTGTCACAATCCCACAGAAAGTGCTTTCCTGCAAGCAGATACTGTATTTACCCTGAAAGGATGAATTCATATCATTTGAGTGGGACAGAAATTTTTGACTGTGACCATCATACGTGTAGAGTAAAACCACTTTCTCCATGTGTCATAGTCTTGATCCCCACCCCCTCCAATTATTTTGGAAGGCTTTTAAAAATAAATAAATGTTAAAGTGCACTTTTGCATTGTTTTCCACCATATAAAGCAGGGGTGAGTAACCTCTGGTCCATGGGCCTGATGTAAGCCACAGGGCTGCTTCATCTGGTTCACCATTTCTCCAGCTGGTCCTGCATCTAAGTCTCAGCCCCTCCTGAAGTCCTCCTCCAACGGCCCATGGTCCCTTCTTGCTCTGCAGCAGTTAGAACCACAAGCTTTGGTGCCTGTTACAAGTTTCCACTTGAGCTGCTTCCTCTCACGGCACCGCTCACTTCCTCCCCACTTCTGATAAGGGGATCAGAGTGCAGCCTTGCCTCTTCATGGCTCCCCTGCAGCTCAGCTCTTTGGACAAATGGAGTTAAAGGAGGAGCTATGAGCAGGCAACCCTCCTGCGACCCTCAGGCTGGAAATGGTTCCCCATTTCTGACATGCAGTTTTGTTCCAAGTCACAGCACCAACGGAAACTTCTCACCTTCCTTATCTTCTCCACTTGCAGTGCAGCACAACTTGTTTCCCCTTTCTTCAGTGCTCAGCAGCAATTTGTTTGCACACCAACCTTTTTGGAAGTTTTTAACTGGCCCCTCTTTACATTCACTTTCATGTTCTCTCCTGACACAGTGTTGTATTAGCTTACTCAAACTTTGTAAAGCAATGCCACTGAAGCGCAGAACCAATTTTATTTAACGTTGTGCAATTTGCCCCTGACACATGTGCCTACGCGGTGCATATGTGATGGCAAAAGTGCACTGTAATGTGCAAAGTAGTCCTCCTGACTGAGACGGTGTGGATGTGAATGGAATACACTGACCCAAGCGATTACACCAGAGTCATCTCATCAAAGACTGTCTCAGTTCAAGGCATCCATGGGGAAAAGCTCAAAAATGGGGAGAAGGGAGGGGGAAATATCATGCACAATATTTCCACAATGACTTCAGAGTTATACTCAAGCTGCTTAAATTCTCCTTTTGTTGAGCACGGGGGCTTTCCACAAAACTGCCTGCCAGTGAGCATATAGTTCACAGAGAAAATCAAACACTCTGAGAAGCTTTTGTACAAGATGTCATCAGGGAGGAAAAGAGCAGTGGAATACAGCTCAGTTCAGACATAACAGGAAACCGTGGTTTCTCGTTTTGAGAATTAGGTTCAGAATACTTTGTGCTTGCATATCCCATATCCCTCTGTTCTCCTGTATTGCCCCACTTTTGATATCAAACTAAACAAAGTTTCTCACAGTATCTGAACTCAGGAAACTGTGGCTATGGTTTGGGAATAAGCCAGAACTACAGTTTGACCTTGGTTTGGTTCTCGAATTGTTAAACAAACCACTGCTCCCCAAATTTTGACACCACAGAGGACACTGCATGGAAGAAGAGAGTGGGGGTGTAGTCAAAGTGTGAAGCCATGCTTTGTATGCAACATAGCACTAAAGTGGAAGTTCCATTAGCACAAGGATTTCTCCTTGTGCCATGGAACGTTCTTCCTGTCTCCTAGCCCCACCCCAGCCACTAAATCTGATGGGGGACTCCCCTAGCCCTCTGTAGAAAAATTGGAGGTAGTGGAAGGGGGGATTCTATTGCACCAGCACAACTCCTTGTGCTAGCACAACTATTTAGTTGCACACTGCCTCATAGTTTTCCATAACATGTGAGTTTGGCTATACTCTCTTTCATATGTAAGATCTGGTGCTAACGAAATGAAGGATTTATATATTTATATTTATTTATAAAACGGAGTGTCTTCATGCAGTGGGAGGAGGCAGGGCAGGAGAGTTGGTAGAGACCCCATCCTTGCAGAAAATTGGGGGATATTTGAACAATTTGCTGGCCTTCACTCCAGGCCACAAAACCAGCTCACATGAGGGTTGGAGATGGCTACTCCCCTCATACTATGGGAAACATCCCTGTCAGCAGCACACACAAACACTAGCTCTGAGCTCAGAGAGACCAGGGGAATTGGGTTGGTTAATCAAACTAGTCTTCTGCTGGCTTGGCACTATTTAAACTGAGCATTATGATGGTGGTGGTGGTGATGTTATTTATTTACACCCCACCTTTTTTCCCTCATGGGACTCAGCATCTTCCAGCCTGGCTGATAAACTGAATAAGCCAGTGATTATGTAGAATAATCACATAGAAAACAAGAAAATAGATTTATTGATCAGTGTAAATAACAGCAAGGTTGCCAGCTCCATTTTCTTCCCTAGTGATTCTCAAGAAGCTGCAATTCAGCCCCTCAACCCCCAGAGAGCAACATTGTTTCATTGCTGATTACCTTTTGGGTAATATGCTACACATAATGGTGATGCTTACACTGTGGCATCATGAAATCACAATCACAATATGTACTGCCACTGGCCTGTACCCATAACCTGACAAAAGAGCCAAAGAGTAGAAAATCCTAGAAAAGTGATAAAGTCGACAAGGGGCTTGAAGGCAGCTATTCCTCTTATGACAGCTTTTTTCCATCTCAGTTGTTGTATTCAGCCCTTCCATTCTGTCCGTTACAATAATCTAGCTGTATATCAGTTTGAATGCATGAAACCTCACAGGAAAATCTTGTCCATATTAGTTTCCAGCCTATGGCAAGGCAGTGACATGTGACATGATGCATCTACCAGCACATACAAGTTATTGACATACCACTGACCATGAATGATATTCTTCAGGGTTCCATGAATGATATTCTTCAGGGTTCCTGGTATGACAAAACCTGAATTGACTGACGCATGTGAATAGCAGCAGGTGCAACTTCTGTGCAGTTAAAGCAGTTGGGAATCAAAGGGGAAAGGATGTCATAGACATAGACTGAAACAATCAGTACACAGGTCTGAAGATGGTTGTGGGGAATAAGCTCTCAACTCATGCACTTTCAACAGGATCTGGGGTCTAAAAATGAAATTAAAATTTGAAAAATATGAAGAGACCTTTAAAGACTGGGACTGCAGTCCCAAGTGCATTTATTTGAATAAAAGCTCCATGTGATTTATTCCCGAGTACATATTTAGAATAGATCTGTGTTGCTACATACATGGTGGCTTGAATTGTCACAGATAGTATTTTACTGTATCAGATGCTAGCTGTGAATATATAGTTATGGCCATCCATAGTTAAGCAGATTATTGGCTAAAGGCCCAGGATGACCAGTACGTGTTTTCTCAATAGCCAGGGGAAAGCTGGGCAGAACACTAGAAAGCTTCTGAGATGCCCCTCTAGGGAATCTGATGTATGTAGTGGATTTGCTGCCTTGTAGGAGTGCTCGTCTAAGTGCAAGTAGATAAATAGGTACCGCTCTGGTGGGAAGGTAAATGGCATTTCCGTGTGCTGCTTTGGTTCACCAGAAGCGGCTTAGTCATGCTGGCCACATGACCCGGAAGCTGTACGCCGTCTCCCTCGGCCAATAAAGCGAGATGAGCACTGCAACCCCAGACTCAGTCACGACTGGACCTAATGGTCAGGGGTCCCTTTACCTTTACCTAGGAGTGCTGTGGTGATTGCCTTCACCTATGCTCTAACCCGTATATTTCTAAATATATGCAAATATTAGCTAAAAATGCTGTAGGCTTCCAGCAGTGTCTCCTACACAGGAAACCAAGCCAGGGTGAGCACAGCCCCTGGAACTTGCAGGCTGGGGAATGCATAACAATATATTAGTTACCCTCTTTTCCTGTGCCTTTAACACCTGCATGGTGAGTGGAAATGGAAATGCAGTGATGAGAAAGGTATCACTCTTCAGTTTTTGCTTGTCAAGCTGCTATTGAACATATACCAGTAGGTAGTTTATGAGGGTAGCAACCTGTATGGATATCTTTGTCAATGGACACTGATAAGATCTAATGAGCCCGTTTATTGCTGAGAACAAAAGCTAAAATGAATTCAAAAAACCCCACAAATCTTAATAGGTGGGATTTTAATAATACACAGTTTAAACAACATTTCCGACAAGTGGGAGGTGATTTATTTTTTTTAATAGTGAAAGATTTAACAATAATCCTTATATAAACTTTTAACTATCTTTTTAAAAAATATTGTATCTACCTGAGTTCTGAGACTGTGGAGGAATAATGAAGTGTGATTGAGTCTAACTAAATGGTCAAGATTGATTTAGGAGCTAACTGAGTAGGAAGGCTTGCACTTAGCACCCATTATAACCATTTAAGGATGTGGATTGCAAGTCAAGCTATTGTGCCCCCACCATCATGTTAAGAAAAGAAAGTGGATGGCCTCCATTTCACATCTACCGCACATTCTTGAAGCACAACTTCACCAACCAGCTAAACCGTTTTTTTTGCTCAGCATGCAATAAATTGCATCATTATTGGCTTCTATAAGTGATATGAGGCAGGAGGATGGGGAAATTACCTTATAGATTAGGATAAGAACAGATAAGACTGCATGTCTGCAGCTTATTCCTCAAAGTGCCGGTCTTTCATGCTTAAAATTCTACAAAGCATTTAAATAATGCTGCATGCTGCTTGTAGCGCAAGGGTAATTGAGTTGAAAAGATATTGTTAATCCCAATTAGGGCCTATGAATAGTTTGTGAGCGGATTGGAGTTCTGCAATAAACACGGGAGCTTTGTGGGGTTTTTTAAAGCCCGCAATTTGTTTCCAATATAGATGAAACAGAAACAACTAAATATCTATGCAAATAAGGGTGCACATTCATTTTGTATTAGCACTTGCTGCCTTCTCAACATAATGATAAAGGAAATCCTGAATCAGTTGTTTGCTTCTGCACTACTGCCCATCTTTTTAAACTGGCATGGATTGTCTTGTGGGCTCAGCTGCCTAACAGGCAAAGATTTGGACATATATATTTTTTGGTCAGTATTGGCACCAGGCAACCTTCTCTGGGAAGAGCATCCCATAAAGTTCTATATGTGTTAACACTGAAAAGGTCTATCCTGTTCTGCCATGCTCCAGACTGTTGTCAGAGGGGGCACACAAAGATGGGCCTAATCCTAACCTTGTCTAAAGGCAGAGTTCAAGGGTGGACCCAGGTGTACAGAGCAAAGGGGACAGTGTCACAGCCCCTCTCTCCACCAAGTTCTCAGTTAAGATTTCTAGGTATGCAAACCAGGCATATGATCAAAAGCACAGGGGTCAGCAAACTTTTTCAGCAGGGGGCTGGTCCACTGTCCCTTAGACTCTGTGGAGGGCTGGACTATATTTTTTTTAAAAAAATAAAATAAAAATGAACAAATTCCTATGCCCCGCAAATAACCCAGAGATGCATTTTAAATAAAAGCACACATTCTACTCATATAAAAACATGCTGATTCCCGGGCTGTCTGTGGTCCGGATTTAGAAGGCGATTGGGTAGGATCCAGCACCCGGGCCTTAGTTTGCCTACCCATGATCAAAAGCAAGGTGCCAGTTAGCTTTTGTGTGTAATTTAAGGAGCTTGTGCTAGTGATTAAAGCTATAAACAACTTAGAACCAAAATATCTGAGGGACTGCCTCCTTCCCTACAGACCACCTCAGGTATTAATATTAGGGGGGGGGTCTCTTGTTAGTTCTGTAGCCCTTAAAGGTTTGAGGTGGCAGCAGTGCAGCAGAGCACATTCTTTGCAGCAGCCCCTAATTTGTGAAATTCCCTTCCCACAGAGGTATGTCTGGCAGCTTTCTGGGAATGCTGAAGACACACCTCTTTGCCCCAGCCTTTCACACCTGAGATGTGTTTTCAGGACATCCCCTCCTCAATTCCAGTGACTGTAATTTGTTTTAACTGTTTTTAATACTGTTGTTTTAAATTTAAATTTTAACTGTTTTTAATACTGTTGTTTTAAATTGTTGTAAGCTTCACTAGGGTAATTTTTAAAACAAACATACAATATATTATTAGCATTGCTCGTGATGGTATTGGGGTGTTCATGCATAATCCCACTTTCAATACTGTTGGCACCTGCAGAAGTTTTGCAGTGGTCACAATGCTTAATTTTCAGGCAGTGCATATCTTGTAACTTTCTGCTGATATCCGGTAACTTTTTCTACCACATAAGGTCTGCTCAATTTTTGTCCCACTTTTATTGCATTATAGCCACTCCAGACAGCAATAATGTGGTAGCATTGGGGAAGCATCTCAGAACTACTAATAAAGCAGAATAAACCCACCACTAATACACTGTTATTGCATCACGAACATGTTGCAGAATAAAATACCAGTCTAGTCGGGCCCTAAACTGACAAACCTGATTAGCACTCACCCCACATTCTCTTGTTCTTTACTCCAGCTCAATACCTTCTTTCTGAGTTGTGTGCATGTATTATCTGTCTAGTGTTCCTGCCTCCCTGTGCTGTGTGTATATTTGCATCTGAACCGAGGATACTGTACTTAATATGGTGACCAGTGGCCTTGATAAAATCACCTTGAGAGCTTTGATAGAACAGGAATGCAGTGTACCCATTTTATAAAAAAAGAAACAATACTTTTTCCCTGGAGGTGTAGTGAGTGGGAGGGAAGATCCTTACAAATAAGTCATTGTTGTCCTTCTTTTGCAGGCCAGAAGTTATTTTCTTCATCCACCTTTCACTCCTTTTCTTTTTTGAAACAGTATAAACAAGTAACTACATTAATAAAGTGATAATTCAAAACACGAACACACGCTTGTTCTTCCTCCTCTTCATGGAATTACTATAACATTCATAAACATGGGCAACTACTTATGCTGGGAAGTCAAGAAATAAAACCATTTATAAAAGAGGGCTTCCCCTCCTTGTGTATTCCGCGCAGTGGGCTAAAGGAGAATCTTGGCCCAGCCACATGAGCAGTCAGGAAAGCCGACTATTCACTAAGCCAGGTGATGACAGTAATAAACCCAGCTGGTGACCGTAACTCTCTTCATGTAGCTGTCTGCTAGGCTGCTTCATGTCAGCAATTCCATTATGTGCTTCATTTTTTCAGGGATTTAGAAAGCTCAGCCACTGAGTAAAACGTGCTTGAGGCAATTTCATGGCCAGAGGGTCTTGTAGTCAGGACAACCATTTGTATGAATTCCTAAAGGAATATTAAAAACAGGGTGACTTTCTTATGTTCAAAATGCAACCATATCTGCAAGGCAGGCAGGCTGGTGTTGAAATAGGAATGGGTGGGGGAACCGAAAGGATAGTCTTGACAGCTTTCTGCTGGAAGTTCCTTCCATGCCTTTTGCCAACTGTGCCCATCTGCTTTCCCCCTCGTGACATGCCAGTTGTTCAAATTGGCACTCTTGTAGCGAGGAGCAGACAGAAGGACTTCAGCTCCTTCCTTCTCTGCAGCCATATTTTGAGAACAATTGGCCATCTGGCACCACAGTGAGGGACTGGGGAGGATTCCTTGTGGGAAGAAGGTAAATGGCCTGGAGTTATACATATCAATTGGCATGCCTTCCCTACAAGTGGATATAACTTAAAATAACAGGTGGCTTGCTGGTCACTTAAAACAGTGTTTCCCAACCTTTTTTGGGCAAAGGCACACTTGTTTCATGAAAAAAATCTCGAGGCACAGCACCATTAGAAAATGTTTAAAAAATTAACTCTGTGCCTATATTGACTATATATAAAGTAACTCTCTTTAATAGGAATCAAATAAACACAATGGAACGGAATCCATTTATTTTATCTGTACTTGTAAGCAGGTTTTCATTTCGGCCTTGCATTTGTGTGTTCAGTTCATTCAGATGATGAAATATATCTGCCAGGTATGCCAGCTTTGCACACCACTCATCACTTGCAAGCAGCTTTGCGTAATCTGACCTCTCATTTGTCAGAAACACTTTAAGTTCCTCCCGCAGCTCATACACACGAACCAAGACCTTGCCACGCGACAACCACCTGACCTCCGTATGAAACAGCAAGGTTTTATGCTTCGCTCCCATCTCCTCACACAAAGCTGCAAATATGCGACTTTTCACGGGTCGTGACTTTACAAAGTTTACCATGCGCCAGGGGCGCCGACTTATAAAAAATATTGGGGGGTCCATACCGACTTATAAAAAATATTGAGGGGGCCCAAGACCTCCAAACCGCTGCTGCTGGGGGAACGAAAGGGGCGAGCCCCGGGCTGTCCCGACCTTAAGTGAACCTGTGAGGGCCCGCCCTTTGCGGCAGCCGATTGGCTGCCGCCGTGGGCAGTGAATATTAATGATGTATCATTTTTGTGCTTCATGCTGTGGCCACAGACATGTGATCTGATGGTGAATTTGGGGTGACCCAATGCAAAGATCCTGAGGATCCCTGTGGATCCATGTTTTGTAACCACGTTTTTGCACCATTGCAGCCCCAGGCAACAGTGGGTGTGTGATTTTGGGGGGGCAGGCTGTAGCCATGGACATGCTATGTGCTCTGATGGTGAATTTGGGGTGACCCAATGCAAAGATCCTGAGGATCCCTGTGGATCCATGTTTTGTAACCACGTTTTTGCACCATTGCAGCCCCAGGCAACAGTGGGTGTGTGATTTTGGGGGGGCAGGCTGTAGCCATGGACATGCTATGTGCTCTGATGGTGAATTTGGGGTGACCCAATGCAAAGATCCTGAGGATCCCTGTGGATCCATGTTTTGTAACCACGTTTTTGCACCATTGCAGCCCCAGGCAACAGTGGGTGCGTGATTTTGGGGGGGCAGGCTGTAGCCATGGACATGCTATGTGCTCTGATGGTGAATTTGGGGTGACCCAATGCAAAGATCCTGAGGATCCATGTGGATCCATGTTTTGTAACCACGTTTTTGCACCACTGCAGCCCCAGGCAACAGTGGGTGTGTGATTTTTGGAGGGCAGGCTGTAGCCATGGACATGCTATGTGATCTGTTGGTGAATTTGGGGTGACCCAATGCAAAGATCCTGAGGATCCATGTGGATCCATGCTTTTAAACCACATTTTAAGTGGGGAGGGAAGGAAAAACACAGAACGGACAAGGAGCACGAGAGGGGTGTGCAGCTGGCTAAGCATGCAGGAGAGGGGTATAACTGGGAGGGAGGAAAGGAAGGCAAAAGTTTTCCCTCACCTACGCACCCAAGCCAGCCAGCTCGCACGCTCTCTCTCTCTCTCTCCCTCTGCTTGCCTGGAGGGGAGGGGCTTTCCCTGCTCTTTGTTCCGTTTGAGCAAACACAGCAAGGAAACAGAGGCGGGTGGGCAGTAAGACCCTGAGGCAAGTGCGTCTTGTGCTTGCTCAGCAGCTTCTTCACGGTGCTCCGCGGAACGGTGTTCTTCATCCCGGCGGCGGCTCCCTCTCTTTCCTCTCAAGCAGAGCGGCCTTCCTGCTCCAGCCGCGCCTGCGCCTGAGGAGTTTCGAATCTGCCGCCGCGCGCAGGGTGACGTCACGGCCGCCGCCGGGCCAATCCGCCTGCTCGGCCCCGCCTCCCTTCTTCTCGCCTCCCTCACGAGAGGAAGCGCCTCCCTCGCGCACGGCGGATGCAGCCTGAGCAGAGTCCCCTCTCGCTTAGAGCAGTGTTTCCCAACCGGCACAGCAGGCAACGTCTTGCGGCACACTACTGTGCCGCGGAACACCGGTTGGGAAACACTGACTTAAAAGCTTCCCCACTAGTTTGGGAAACCCATAAGCCTTGGATAGGTGATTTCAAGATTATGACAGTAGTATGGGATCTGAAGCCTGACCTATGTGAGAAAATAAAGGGAGACACCTTGACACTGGGGGGTTGTCCTAATCCACCAGCCCAAAGGAGGGCTTATGGAAGTGGTTTGGTACAGGGATACCACAGAAGGATGTCAAAAATTCTAGAGTGATCAATTCTAGTGCCATTATTATTATTATCATTATCATTTATTATTTATACCCCGCCCATCTGACTGGGCTTCCCCAGCCACTCTGGACGGTTTCAAAAAAAAATAAATTAAAATACTGTACTACATCAAACATTAAAAGCTTCCCTAAACAGGACTGCCTTCAGATGTCTTCTAAAAGTCTGGTAGTTGTTTTTCTCTTTGACATCTGGTGGGAGAGAACAAGACTTACAGCATAGTCTGCAGAGCCCCACTCCCTTTACAGATGCAGGGCAAACACGGCAACAGTGATAGGTCATCATGAATTGTCTGTACCCAAGCAAACATTTATACATTCTGTATACACAAAGTAGCATAAGTCAGTTTGGCCAGAACCTCCCATCAATTCACCTGGTAAGACCGCAGGTGGCAACCACCCAAAGCTTAAAGATAGCTCCTCTCTCTGGGCCAAGAGCCCAGCATCCCGCAGAACAGAACAGCATCAAAACAAGCCACTTAGCATATATCAAAGCAAGTGAATATAAACATATATGAGGTCATTCTTGCAACAACAATCCATTAGTTTTTGAGTTATCCTGACTACCAAGCATAGGAACCAACTCCTAGTGGCCAAGGGGTCTTCAGCGCCCCCCCATAAAATATTTGAGACGCCCCCCCCTCCTAAGTTGATGGGCATTGCCATTCAAATGGTGTGTGTGGACCACATCATGTGATTGATTATGTGGGGTGGGGCTTACCTGGGCCCCTCCAATGTTTTAATCAAGTTGGCACCCCTGCTACCAAGATGGTGTTTGCAGGCCTTCCATATGCCACTCACTTCACCTCCACAGACAGGAGCACCCAGTGATGGCTGACAATTAGACAGGTTCATATGAATGTATTTCCAGCTTATGGGAACAGCCTAAGGCTGCACTAAAATGCACACTCAAGCTTTTATCAATTATTAACTGATTGGCAACTTATTTCTAAGTATGCTCAGATGTTTATTTTAGCAGCTGCGGCTTGACTGAATATTGAGAACTGAATAATTCAGGGGTGAACAGTTAGTGGAAGCACATTTAACTTGGCCATGCTGGTCATTAAACTGTAAATAGTGCTCAGCACCATTTATCTTTGTTGTCTGGACATGCAGCTCTGCTGCCTCCATGACTAAGCCTCTGGTGATTCTCTTACCTGCCTGGAAAACTGTTGGGCCCATTCCCGGGCAGTAGCCCAAAGCGGCCAAAGCTATGACTAGCGCATTACTGTGCATGCCAAGGGGCAGTTGGAATGGTATGAAGAGATGCCAGCCATGTGAGTGTAAATCCACAGCCCAGTGCACAGCTGCAGGAAGCAAAGGCTGTCTGGGCACAGCTGAGATTCTTTTCATAATGCTAAAGCTCTGCATGATTCCAGTGTAGAAGTTCAAGTTTAGAAAAGCAATAAGAAGTTGCCACCTTAAGCAAATTGTTTGGAAACCCTGACACAGAAGTTGTAGTGACATTCCAAACTGATCTGCAGTTTTGAATGTCTACACTGCACAGTTTGGTCTGTTGTAAGCAACTTGCAATGGCTTGGTAGACTATGATGGAAGAAACCATGTTCTGCTCACACCTAACATGCCAAGAGCCAATTCTGAAGCACTGAAGCATGAGTCTGCATTCAGAGTTCTCAAAAATGTGCAGGAACAAAGGATGTCAGGACAAATGTGTTGGGCTTAACCTCCAGGATGGACTTCACTGAATTATTGGTTTTCTTCCTTTGTCATTTGAGATACTGGGCTGTCATCTGAAGGGCATTATCTGAGGTGTGGGGTGGAATCAGAGGGCTTCAGAGGAGAACAGTTGAATTATTTGCTATAGTGACTCACCATTTTCCCCAATGTGCTTCATTTTATTGTTTTCTTTATATGCCGACTCTAAAAATGATTAACAGGCCTTCAGAAGAAAAGAAAAAAATCTCTCAGCAGTCTCCAGAGTAAGATTTCCAACCTTCTCTTATGAATCACCTGTCAGACAGAAATTCAGCAGGGGAACATTTCCCTACCTATGCACTGCTAGACAAAAACTAGTATCTTGAATTTCCCCTCTTCTCACACCTCTCAAAAGCACAAACTCTTCCAGAAAAGAAAAGTGGCAAAGATGGACTGCTGATTATAGAATTCATCCTGTTAGCACTTTGCTGTTTGGGCAGCAGTCTGTAAATGAGATAGTCTAATTGTGATATGAGCCTTTTGACATAAGCTTGGCTGATTCCAGTAGTATTCCTTTAGGAATTTTAAGATAACCCCCTAGCTCTATTACCGCCTTTTTGTAAAAGGCAATTGCAGAATCCACTTAAAGCTTTCCCATCCATCAACCCCTGCTAATACATTGTATCGAAACTGAACACTATTGGCATCCTTGATGGGTTTCTTTGGGCTGATGCCAATGACTACAGTAGTAATGGAACAGTCTGTCAACTGTTCAAGGTGATTCAGGGCAAGACAGATCACTGAGGACAGGTTAGGTGTGCAGCATGACAACTTACTCTCCCTGCAAGACTCTTCCTAAATGAGAATTCTCGGCATCATTTCATGATTCATGATAAGTGCCCAGAGCAACATCATTCCGGCATAAATCTAACAGCTCATTCCCAGCTTTTCCACTTGCATTTAAGAGCAAGGATGTGTGTGCTGGAAACTGCAATGCAGTCTGAAATCCTTATCTCTGCCCCTCTGCCAGCAACAAAAGGGCATTTGCCTGACAAGATTTACTGAGATTAACTCTATTAGCAATAAGCAGCTCCAGCCACTGGCCTTAATCCAAACAGGCATATGCAGGCCAAGTTGTATGACCCACAGGGTAGCATTTATTGTTTCTATTGACATGTCCTCCAGGGCACAGCTGGGCTGAAAGTTTTTTCCATTGGTCTGGCAGCAGCCTGGAGAATCAGGTGGCCATCTGAATTTTTAAAATAAACTGCATCTTGTTATTCCAACTAGCCACTGAGCAGTTAATACTGCCAGATATTTCTCTTCTTTAGCTTGTTAAAATGCTTCTGTGTTGTGCATTACTTTAAATAAGGGCTAAGGTCAACACCTGCACCACACATTTAAAACTCATGGCTTCCCCTAAAGAATTCTGGGAGCTGTTGTTTCCTGGGGGCACTGGAAACTGTAGCTCTGTCAGATGTAAACTATAGTTCCCAAGATTCTTTGGAGGAAACAATGCACTTTAAACATATGGTGTGGATGTGACCAAAATCATATCAGCTGATGATGATTTCTATATTGCATTGTATTTGTAAGAAAACAATCTCATAGTGGTTTACAACACATCAAAACATCAAATAAAACCACCCAGAATAAAACATTACTGAAGAAAGTCAAGTATAAAGTATACTTTCAAAGCAATGTAATCAATGGGAAACTAAAATATAATATTAAATATTTCAAAATAAAACATTACAAAGGAGGCCCACTGCACATTTAATGTAGCATTCTAAAAAATCTTAAACATTTTAAAAGACATTACTAAAGGGAGTCAAGTAAAAAAATGCAAATTTTAAAAAGCATAATTAGCAAGAGAATGAAATGTTATTGTAAGCATAGTGCATTGCTGCTGTTGCTGTTGCTGGTAATCCTTCCAATGATAGTTCATGGTGGACAGCAGCTGTGGAAGCACAGGCTCCGTGACCTGGATCTGCACTAAGAGTTAGCCAAGATTGTCTGGGGCCTCTTCAGCAGCCTTAGCTTCTGTACCTAGAGTCAGTCAGGGTCCTGCCTTCCCAGGCTAGGTGGGAAAGGGCCAGCAAGGGAGGGAGCAGGTCTTCCAGGTCTCACAGCCAAGATGCTAAGTGTCAGACTGCTATAGTAAAACCCACAAAGTTAAGGGGTCACAGAACAAACAAGGGATGCCTTTAACTTTATGGCTAAATGAATACTATGAAGGAAAGTAATATTAGAAACTGCTTTAAGATTTCATTATAATCAAGCAATATATAACCTCTATGAAATAAATAAATGTTGTGAAATATTGCCATGCACAGGCCAACCCTGGAACAGGTCCCAGGTTTTGAAAGGAAAAGCTTCCAAGTACCATATTTTTTGCTCCATAACACTCACTTTTTTCCTCCTAGAAAGTAAGGGGAAATGTCTGTGCGTGTTATGGAGCGAATGCCTACGGATGGCGGGGGGATCTGCTGCAGTCGTGAGCAGAGGATCCATGGTTCCTCTTCCTTCCCTCCTCCGTGGCTCGCTTTGAAACAGCAAAGCGAGAGAAGAGCTGCTGAGTGGGGAGGAGAGAGGGACAGAGAGCCTGCTTGCTTTAAAGGAGCAAAGTGGGAGAGGAGCTTCTTTAAAACAAGCAGGCTCTCTGTCCCTCTCTCCTCCCCACTCAGCTGGCTAAATAGCAGCAAAGTTTTTCAGCTCGCTATGCCGGGGAGGTGGGAGAGAAGCAGAGCCTGCTTGCTTTAAAGGAGCAAAGCGGGAGAGGAGAGGAGCCTTCTCCTCTTATACCCCTTGCCTGCATTATTAGCAGCATCCTTCTCCACCCACCCCACACGTGTTCCTTCTCCCCTTAAACCCCTCTCCTACATTATTAGCAGCACCCTTCTCCACACAACCCATGCGTGCTCCTTGTCCCTTGAGTGCTTTTCCTTCCCTCCCCGCTTAAAATGTGGTTACAAAGCATGGATCCACATGGATCCTCAGGTTTTTTGCATTGGGCTACCCCAAACTCACTGTCAGATCACATGTCTGTGGCCACAGCATGAACCACAAAAATCATACATCCACTGTTTCATTTAGAATATTTTTTTTCTTGTTTTCCTCCTCTAAAAACTATGTGTGTGTTATGGTCGGGTGCGTGTTATAGAGCGAAAAATACAGGTATGTGTTGGAATAGATGCTATTTATTGGGTAGGGCGATGGATGCCTCAAAATTTGTCCATGGTCAGAACTGCAGTTGATTGGACAGACTTCCACGCAACTGTTTTTTTCCCAAGCATGGCTTCCACATTCAGAGTGACCCCGAAATACAAACCATTAACTGAAAGCAAGACAAGTTATGCCAGAAAAATGATAGTGAGTGCAACAGTGGATCTGTTTGAATGCTTACTTTTCCCATCGCTTTGTTGAAGTGATGAGGAATCAGCCTTTCGTTCAGCAACTTTTAGAAAATGAAATCCTAACCCTGCTGCTGATTTATTCAGGGCCGTTTGTCAGGCATTGACTGTTGCCCTCTCCAACTCATTTGTAATAGAGCTTGCCCTGACCATTTTTGCTTCCTGTTCATACTCTGCTAGCTCCTTCCATCTCCATTCCAGGCAGTGATGCTGTCAGGACAGGACTATGGGACAGAAGTCCAGGGGTCCCCAACGCAGCTTGGCTGGCTTACTATGTTAGGGCATGTTGAATTTTTCAACTTTCAGATTCCCAAAATAATGGGTTCTGAGAAGTTGTAATCTGACTTGGGAATTCCAAAGATATTTTGTTTAAATTGACATAGTTTTGCTTGGTAAGTAAAATATGTTTAAAATTGCACAGAAATAATTAAAACGTATTGCAAAGTACTTGCAGTTATATTTTATATTAATATTTATTTAGTATCAAATTCAGAATCTAAAATTAAAATTCTTTGGTTTTCCGAAAACAGTTTATGTGCCTCTTCTTTGGGCGTAGACTTACCACGATAAATGTTGTCCAGTCATAAAAATAATAGCAGATTTGAGTTCTTCACACTCAAAAAAGTATTTTTAAGACTGCTCACTGAAGAAATTTGCAAAAAAATAAGCTTTACTCCCTAGAGTGACATGCCCTATTACTATATATTGAAGTAAGTGAAATAATGCATATCATAATCTATAGAGGGGGCCCTTTTAGATCATTAACTCTGAGTGAATTTTAAGTGTACTTAAGTACAGTAATGCACATTACCATCTTAGTAGCAGCCCCACCCTGCAAGGCCATTAAGTCCGGATTCTAAAATTATCTAACTGCACCTCTGGCTCCAAGCTTCAGGGTAAAAGGGTTTGAGCAGAGAGCCTACCGTCCCTTTCCCCCTTCAGCTGATGCAGGCTATGCTTGGCTCCAACCTTTCTGCCTCAGCAACTTCTCTAAAAAGCCTAATCCAAATGCCGACTTAGCAGGGCTCTCAGGTTTACGGTACATCAACACCCCTGTGTTCTGCCACCTAGGGAGCCAATTTCTGCAGTTTCACGGAAGAGAAAAACATCGCACACATTATGCAACTGTAATCAAAGCCAAAAACAGCATAATATTTGAGTATTTAGATCTGACAAACTCCACTCAGCATTAGCAAAGGCAGTCGTCGTCTGAGACAATGGCTGGGGTTAGGGTCAGTCTGCCTCCAGCAGCGATGCTAGGAAAAAAACCAGTTGTGTGCAAGGTCAGGAATCTTTTTGCCAAGGCACAAACCCAGATAAGAAGACTCTGGAGGAACATCCTCTGCTCAGAAAGAACAGGCCAAGTTGCAGAGATAGGCACTGCTTTGGATTTGGTCACGTCCATCCAGTAGTGCTGCCAGCCTGCTTCTCTCCATATACATCCATTAAAGAGGAGAGAGGCTTGAGACCCCCCAAACCCAGAGTAGTTCTGTCTGAAAGCACCAAGAGGGTCAAAATAGCTTTTGAACTCTTTTCTTTTCTTTCTGTTAGCAACTTTTTTGGCATAGGCAGGAGCAAAAAAACCTCACTCAGGTTCCGTTTAAGTTCTGATTACATTGGTGACTGCAGAGCATCAGGAGATGTACTCCCCGTTTGTTTTTTTTAAGTCTCAGTGGCATAGTGTCCCAAAGGCCAGTGAACTTTGATTTGTACCAGTGTAATTTTGTGTACCACTTCACTACTCCAAAATGTGAGTGTAGTTTGGCATATAGTTGGAGAACTAGTGTAGCGGTAGGGGCTAAAAGAATGAGCTATGAATTAGGAATATTGGTATTGCCAGAAACTCACTAGGGCTGCATTCACGCAGCAGTTCATTCCGTCTCTCTAACTTTTAATTTCCGTATTATATGTGATCTTTCATTTGATGTAAAAGCCACTTTTAGAAATCTAAAGGAATCTAGTGGCAGTTAAGCACTCATTTCCATGTTTAACAGTTCCAGAAGTAATCCAATTGTAACAACATGGCTTTTACGTTGTGTGAAAGCTCCAATATAATGCAGAAATTTACAATTAGGGAAATGTCAGGGAAATGGAAGAAATTGCCATGTGAATGCAGCCTATAGCAGTGTCTGCCAATGTGGTACTGGCACACACCAATATGCCTACCAGTACCTCCTAAGATACCCATGCAAAGTCTGAGCAGGTATTCCCTCAAAAACCCACAATGCATTAGAGACTGCTTGCTCTTCTTGCTCACTTCATGTTTGCACTAGCTCAGCAACTCCTACAAAGAACACCCCCAACATGCCATAGCTGTCAACTTTTCCCTTTTCTTGCGAGCAATCCTATTTGGAATAAGGGAAATTCCCTTAAAAAAGGGAAACTTTGACAGCTATGCAACATGCCCATATTTCACTGAATGCCAGGATTAAGCACCCTCCCTGATGTTGTGAACAGAGGAGAAGTACAAAGAGCTTCTCTCAGTGATTGAGTACAGAGACTGCTTATGCCAGCCTTTCTCCCAAATCAATGATTGTGGGGTGGGGAGATATACCTGCACCATTTTGTGGTTCTGTCTGATTTTGTGCTCCTTTAGATGTGGCAGCCATTTTGTGTTATGCTATGCCCCCCACAGCAGTCATTTTGTGACTGACACCAAGAACACTCAAAATTCCAAATCATGATTCTATGTGACTCAAAATAACTGGTGACCCCTGTTCCCTTTCAGATTCCGTCCTCCCCTCCCCCCATCTGCAACATGGGGGATAATAATACCAATTAACCATACAGGGGTGCTGGAGGAATTACATGTAGATAGTGTGTGTGAAGTGCTTTGAACACTTGAAAGAGCTGCACAATAATAATAAGTAATATCAATTTACCTCAGATAACTTTTAGGTTCCTAAAGTCTACTAAGGAAAGTGAAGATAAAAGGAATATATGAATATACGTGTCTGCATATCTGCAATGCCAGCATAACATCCCTACAAAGCCAGCATAGTATAGTGCTTTATGGTGCTGCATTAACAATGCAGCCCATATATATACGATTTCATCCCATTTGTGGTACAGTACTTAAAAAAACTAGGTCAGAAGAACTAATGCTGCAAGTGCCCTGGCAACACAGCTCCCAGAATCAAAATATTAACATCAATTTCTGACTCAAGGACAAGGCAAAAGCATGTAACCTGGAGATTGTACTAGAACAGCTAACAGCATTGCTATGCCAACAGCTGCCCTCACCCCTGTGGGACTCTAGCTGCATGTCAGGTCATTAGCATTACATTTACAGGGGCAAAAAGAGACAGGCTATATCCAACCCTATATGGCATTGCATGGGCCTTTGGGGCTTCTTAGTGATTGGGACAAATCCTGTCATTAGGCAAAATGAGGTGATTGCCTCAGGTGGAAGTCACAGGGGAGCAGTGGTGGAAGCCTGCTGGCTTACCCTTCTATTTTAAGGCAGAACTATGTGTACACCTTGGCCAGTTCTGCACAATCATAACTAGCCTGCTGACCTCAGTCATAATCGAGGGCATGGCCCCATTATGAGAATTGAAATAAGATTCAACTGCTAAGCCCAGTTAGCTTCTGAACATGAAATGGTGGCACACATCATCTTGTCCTTTACCACAAGCAGAAAAATGGTTTGGGCCAGCCCTCTTAGTAGTGTGAGGTTGAATATAAAAGACCAGATGGAGAGATTTAAGAATTAAAACACAGCAGGACTGAACTCTGTGCTGTATGAAGGTGCAACATCCAAAATTAGCAACTGAAATAATAATGGGGGACTTGGTTACCTAGGGACGCGGGTGGCGCTGTGGGTAAAAGCCTCAGCGCCTAGGGCTTGCCGATTGAAAGGTCGGCGGTTCGAATCCCTGAAGCGGGGTGCGCTCCTGTTGCTCGGTCCCAGCGCCTGCCAACCTAGCAGTTCGAAAGCACCCCCAGGTGCAAGTAGATAAATAGGGACCGCTTACCAGCGGGAAGGTAAACGGCGTTTCCGTGTGCAGCTCTGGCTCGCCAGAGCAGCGATGTCACGCTGGCCACGTGACCTGGAAGTGTCTCCGGACAGCGCTGGCCCCTGGCCTCTTAAGTGAGATGGGCGCACAACCCCAGAGTCTGGCAAGACTGGCCCGTACGGGCAGGGGTACCTTTACCTTTACCTTGGTTACCTATATTGTGCTCCCTTACCCCTCCTGAAACAATACTGGAATGTTTCACTGCACTGATGTGTAACTGTTTTCATTATAAAGATCTACATGGCAGAAGGGGAATAAGATTGTCAAAGAATTCACTCATTTTTTGTTCACAGCTAAAAGAGAACAGGAACACCTCCCCCACTCCATTCCATGCTCCTGACCACCACATAAAATTAGAAAAGATTTTGTCAGATTTCTAGTAATCTCCACCCTGCTGGACAACGTTCCTATGTCCATCTCAGGCCTGTCATCAGCTTGTCTTAGCAGCATTCCTTAGCAGGTGGCAGCTATTTCAGCTCTGGGGAAGGGAGAGGGGTAGGGAGGGAATACTGTCTATTTTCTGGTGCTGACAAAAAAACCTTTTATGCCAGCAATGGATCTCGAGCAGCAACTGCCATTATGGTGGCCAGAACAGCTGCTCCTGAGTAATGCTGAAGAAGCTTTCATCCTAACTTGAAGTGGACGAAGGCTGCAGCAAACATAAACCAATAATGTAGGATTAAATGGCCCTGACCTACAACCTGGTATGCTGTGTGAGCCAGAAATAAAACTGTTTACATAGCAACCAACATAATAGCAACAGCTAGGTAGGTGAGGCAAATCTTTCCTTTCCCCCACAATTACTCCAGTTTGTTTCTTGAAGGCTAGCTTGTTTACATTTGGTTTGGGTAGGGCTGTGTGTACTTTGCATATTTTTTTAAAAAAAGACTCCTTGTGGGAAAGTTGGGGCTAAACAGGCATTTTCACCTTCTTAGACCTTGTGTCCCCAAGATAGTTCCCCAGGCCACTTCAAAACATCTCTGGTCTAGTTCAGACTAATCATCAACAGACTAAGAGAGAACTCATGGCTCAAACCCATTGAGACCTAATAAAAAAGTATTCACCTTCTCTTTGGGGCATGACTCAATTAAGATCTTGCAAGACACTGAGAACACTGGCTTGTGAAGAGCCAGTTAGAAACATCTACATGATCATAGCTTAAGTTCTGGGCCCATGGACCAATGAGTGCTGGGTAAGGCATGAACAATGTCATACACCTGAACTGCATCACCACATCAGCATCCTGTATCTTAATAGTGAACTCATTCTCTGAAAGCCTGTATTTATATAGCCAAAATGGCATCATCCGTGCACAGGAAGGAGGTATCAGCAGGGTTGGGACAACCCAAATGTTTGCATAGGTTCAGTAACTTTAAAGATGGGGGAAATGTAAGTGAGGGAATCTGGACAAGCCCATTGAATTCTAAGCATGTTCAGTGGCCAGAGAATGCTGAGTGTATCTTCTGGGAGTAGGAATGAAATGGGAGTATCATAGAAGATGATGTGGCTGGCATTCTTTACACTGCTACATTTTGCTGCACGCCCCACTTTCTACTTATTAACACAGCATAATCTACAACATGCACCATGTGTAATTTTATAAATTGGGAGTCTGGCACTATGAAATAGCAGATGGAAAATCCTCACACCTCTCAAAATTCTGTGCCAAGAAAAGCTGAGCATGATGGTGAATTAGAATATAGATGTTTGTTCTGCATAAAATTGCAAGGGACCCAAAGGGTAATCCAGCCCATCTCCCTGCAATTCAGGAATCTCAACTAGATCATACATGACAGATGGCTGTCCAACCTATGCTTTAAAACTTTCAAGGAAGGGGAGTCCACTGGTTCTCATGGGAGTGCATTCCACTATTGAACAGCTTGTACTATCAGAAAGTTCTTCCTGCTGTTTAGTCGGAATTTCCTTTCTTAGAACTTGAATCTATTGGTTCGAGTCCTACCCTCTGGAGCAGGAGAAAATAAGCTTGCTGCATCCTCAGTGTGACAGCTCTTTAGATATTTGAAGATGCCTATCATATCTTCTCTACATCTCCTATTTATAAGGTCAAACATACCCAGTTCCCTCAACCATTCCTCATAAGGCTTGGTTTCCAGACCCATTATCATCTTGGTCACCCCCCACCAAACATTCTAGCTTGGCAATATCCTTCCTAAATTGAGGCACCCAGAGCTGGACAGTATTCTAGGTATGCTCTGACTCAGGTGGAATAGAGCAGTACTATTCACTTGATCTGGGCACTATACTTGTGTTGTTGCACACTAGAATAGCATTAGCTTTTTCTGTTGCTGCATCACATTGTTGACTCAGTTTCTACTGAACATACTGATGAACAATGAGAGCCTACAAAGCAAATTGACTCCCCCATCCACCACCTCTCTTGATGGGAAATCCTATTTAGCACAATTTTTGGATTCCGAGATTTCACCAGATACTGCTAACAATGTAACAAGACTCTTAAAAACCACAAGGATCTTTTATGGCTCTGATTTAAAAACAATCAAAATCAAACTCCCAGGGTTCTGGATTCTGCATCCAATTCCATCAAACCTTAATCTAAAACCACCAGTCATTCCAAGGGCACTTAAAAACAAGTTCTCATGTGAACTTCCTTAGGGAGAGCATTACGCAGCCACCACCAAAAAAGATTGGTTTGAAGATCTGTTTCTTTAATAGTGAAATTGCTTTAAGAGTTCATGGAGCAAGGCTTACACAAGCTGAATGTCCCGGTTTCAAGCTAACAACTGGATCTGATTATCTGCACTATTCTGCTGCTCAGTGCTTTGCTCAGTTAACCATTAAGCAGGGCACAGATTTTACCTTTAAGTAGTAGTCACAGAATGAAGAAATTGAGAAACACAGAGATTCATTAGTTGATTAGGGAATTAAATCTCAAACAATTCAAATACAGCATGACAACCACCTCGTCCACTTCACAGCTAACAGCTAGCATCTGAACTGATATTCATACAACAAAAATATGCAACCTTCTGGTTTTAATTCAATTTTTAAAAATTTACCTTAAGCAACTAGGTTGTAATAACAATAATAAAAAACCCACTTTGATTCTAAGACTCCACTTGTCAAAAATTCTGTTCTAACATACAGAACAAAAATGTTAAAGAACTTTTGGGGAAATATAACCAGTTTAGCGGCCGTGGTAGGTAGAATTATTACTGTTAGATCAGAATTTAGCCAGCCCTCCTTAGTAAATATGTGACTTGGGAGTTTTGTTCTCTGGCAAATGTGAATCAAAGGCTATTTTTTCAAAGCTGATGTTCTTGTAACTTTCTGTCCCATGGAGCTGTGTCAGCAGGTCATGCTTGAACCCAGCTCTACCCTTTGGTTGCTAGAAACAGAGTAGGGAAATGGAAACATTTGTGAATAAGCATATCATCACAGGGAGAAAAGTATGGACACACACACCCAATCCATTGGTATTGTGCTATTTCACCAATTGGTCTCATCTGTCTCACACCGAGAGGAATGAAGGACTTGGAGCCATGTGCTGCTTGCATTGGAATGACCCCAGTCACATTAAATTGGATCTCCATGGCAGCTTAACTCTCTACAATTGTCACTGCCAAAAACATGAAACACCACCAGCTGGCTGAGCGATGAATACTGCCACTATTCAATCCTTCCTTTCTCTGACGCTTCTAAAGCAAATAGGACTCTGTCTTTTTTATGTCTCATACACAATAAAACCAAGAAATCTGGTTTAATCTTAATCATTTTGACACCCAAGGTGTCATCTGAAATAAAGCTCAGCTGCTACCTAGAATGCATGTAATTCCGATTCTATAGGACACTAAACACATGTGATCATATGAAAAGCAATGACATAATATTCTGCCTTCACTTCTACACCCCTAGGGATGAAATTAAAGAAACACACACTGGAACTGGCCCTGGACACAGATGTTTCTCATCCATAAAACACCCAACCTGGGCCTATTAAATTTATACAGGCTTTATCATAATCTAGACAATAAAGTGGCTTAAAAATGCATTTATAAATAGCATATAATAAAAAAGTACAAGCTTGGCTGGAGCTGGAAGGCGTTGGCATACATATGCCCTTTCTTAATAAACTGGCATAAAGAATATGGGTGTTTTCTTTAGTGCATGCACTAAATTAGCAAATTCAATTTGAGCATGCCTTTTTGCAGAAATATACAAGAAAAACCACCCTTCCCAGATCTGACTCAGCTCTTTCATCTCTCCCTCATGTAGAATGTTCTTGTGTGCACACTCTCTGATAAAAACATTGACTCTCTGAAGATACTGCAAATACTACGTCAGAAGAAAGTTAAAGGGAAAATAGATTACTTTTCCTTCTTTCTCCTTTTGCAAAATTAACTGCCTCTGGTGGTCATGGGGCAGCAATACAAAGTATTGAACAGCTATGCCTTGAGCCCTGAAAATCTTATCTCGCATCCTCTGACTCCAGAAAATCTCACCAGGCAGTACTAACCTTAAAAAAAAAAAATCTAGCTTCACAATTTACGGAAATTAAAGGCATGTTCTCAGTGTTAAAGAAATTCTCAGAATATAAAGTCCTGCTGCCTTTTCAAAACTCCAGGTTTCTTTCTGAGCTCAGGCCAAAATACATAGACATCCTCTTATTGCTGAATCTTGTATAAAACATGTATGGTTGAGAGACATTGGGCCTCATGAATCTCAACCTGTTTAACTGAAGTGACCTGACTTGGTAATAGGTCACATACTCTGCATACAGAGATTTTCAGACTCAATTCCAGACATCTCCAAGTAGGGCCAGGAGTCTCCCCTGACACTGGAGAACTGATGGCGGTCACTGTGTTGTAGGCAGCACCTCTGGTCTGACTCACTGCAAGGCATCTTCCTTCTTTCCTGTGTGCTGTTAAACTCTCTGTCAAGGCACCTTGGGGATTCTGGTTCTGTAAATGAGCTAAGCATTTTTAAAAGGGAATTCTTGGGACTGTTGCAGAACTGCAGTTCCCAGGTTCCTTAGGGGCTAACGGAATATCATACGGAATCACACATCACTAAATCCGAACACTTTAAGCAAGTGTTCTACTGCTTTGCAGGAGTAGGTGCCTAACTAACTGATGCCTCTCTACATCAAACTACTCCTACCCCTCCAGCATTCCAATGAGTGTTTGCAAGGGCAAACACATGTTTGGGAAGCCTTCTAGGGTGGGGAAGCAGTTTGAGGAGGCAGAGACATTGATGGAGGGACAGAGCTGAGCCTTCTGTCTTTTACATTGGGCCCCAAATCTCCTGCCCCTTCCCTTCTCTTTTTTGAAAGTTAAAAACACCAACAACAATAATTTGCTTACAGGGTGGCTGGGCGCTCTGCAAAGTACAGTGCTGGTGAGATCCCAGCCACACATTATTTTAGAATTGCCCAAAGGCATTTAGAAATATAAATTAGCATATATACAGTTGCTGTACCTTGGCACCATAGCCCTGTGCCCTGAGTCCTTTAAATACCTAGCAACACCCAAGTGCGGGTGCCAATTCAGAGTGATGGAGCAGAACGCAGGGGAAGAGTTAAACATACAACCCTTTTGCTGCCACTTCTTTTCCAGGGTCTGGATTTTGGGAAGTCAGCATCTGTGGGGCAGATGTTTGTTACAGCTGCCGCCAAACTCAATTGTGGAGAAAGCCAGTTTTAAATTTTTCTCTCTCAGAATTCCCTTTGCTGATGGATGTTTCTAAAAGAACACATTGACTGTTACAGCTCTCCTTAAGATTTTCATTTAAAAAAAAAAGAAAGAAAGCAAAATAAATAAAACGAAGGCACAGTGTCATTGCTTCCTTGTTCACCTCCTAGTTACTCAGCAACCAACGATTCAAACGCAACTCTAAAGTTCTTAGGTGTGGAAGGCCACAAGGCTCTTGCCAACAGAAATAATCGAGGCCTGAGATGAGCCCACATTTCTTGACACACTGAGGGCTGTTGTGACCCAGATGGGGGTAGACTCAGCTGGGAAATGCCTTGAG
This sequence comes from Podarcis melisellensis, assembly GCF_964234715.1. Lineage (NCBI taxonomy): Eukaryota > Metazoa > Chordata > Lepidosauria > Squamata > Lacertidae > Podarcis > Podarcis melisellensis. The sequence continues at coordinate 39,210,854 of NC_138538.1, forward strand.
CTGAGCGCATGCTGTGCCTGCTTCCTCAGTCGAGCTGGTTGCTATTGCTAGCATAGCTGTAACTACACCAGAGCTCAAGTGTACACTTATTTATAACGCTGACAGAGAGAAGAACTTTCTTGAGGATGTGATGACACCTCATTATAGATAATGTGCCAGCTAAATGGCTTAGCACTTGACCCTCTTCCTTCCCCCCCCCCCCAAATATTTTGACTGAAGAGATCCTAAGCACTTGAGACTTCTTTGACCAGCTGCCTCCCCCACACTTACAATGTGGTAATTAGTCTTGGGAGAAACATCCCATTTGAAGAAAAAGGACCTTTCTCCCCTAAGATTGATCATTGAGGCCGGCATTGAAGTTGAGAACGTGAGGCTATGGGTTGGATCCAAATGCATCCCACAGGGCCAAAGCTTACCCACCCATGAGCTAAATCTGACCACTCGTCCATGTAATCCAGAACAGTCTACTGTGACTGGTAGCAGCTCAGGTAAGCATTTTCTCCTAGCTCTGCTGCTTGGAAATAATCCTTCAACTATATCCCAGTAAAGATACCAAAGACAAAACTGACAAATATATATATAAGACACTTTGCTATGAAGGGCTTACTAAGTTTTAAATATATTTCAGTCATTTCTACCCTGATTTGGTACACCAAAATGTACTCAAGGTGACTCCCAATAAAACAAATACATATTAGACAATGGAATAGGGATTAAATCAAGACAAATTGAATATACTTTTGTTATAAAGATGTGCTCACCCAGAATTGTTTTAATTGGCGTTTTGCACAAAAGATCTCTTTGCAGCAGGAGTACATTGAAAATCCTTTTGAATGGTCAGAGAAGCAACACTGGGGAGCAAAAGGTACCTCTTCCTGGAAGTATCCATGCTCCCAGTTTTCTGCATTAGCATCAAGTGAATTTGAATAAATACCGTAGATACCACCAGTGATTTTCTTCTAGAAAAAGGTGGCGGTACTGCGTACCCTTGAGTACCCCGATGAAAAAAGCACTGGATACCACAATGAGCCCAATACATTGCCTGTATGGGGCCTTTTACCATAACCATATAGGATTAGTAAAAGCACATGATCCCTCCTAAAACATTCTGAGTAGCTGTACCCATTGTGTTACTACAATGGCAAAAGGATGCATTCTTCAAAATTTAGCAATGGAATGTATGATTAGCTCCAATTCCCACATGAATTTTTGGAAGTCCATACTAGAGTTGCTGGAAAATACAGAAAAATGTGTTTTATAGTAGCTCTATGTGCCCAATTTTTCAATAGAAACAGAATTAACCCACTCTTCATATATGCCAGTACCAAGGCAGGAAGCACAAGCAAGTCATGCTTCCTCTTCCATGCTTCTCAAATCTTATGAGATGGTGAGAGCTTCATAGCTTTCACCATAGGACAAATGCATAGATACAAGAGCACCTTATCCATCTCCCCATAATCCTACCTTCACCCTGGAAGCACAGGGTAGCGTTCATTAAAATCCTACTCGGAATAGAACTACTTAAATTAATGAACCTAAATTATTCCAACAGATCTACTCTGAGCAGGATTAGTGTTGACTACCATTCATAGAAAGAGGGAATGCAGTTTAGTTGCATAGCTAGTTTTACCACTTCCAAAAAATGTGCATCACTGCTTGCCTGTTCGTTTGTATTTTGTATTTTTCAGATAATGTTAGACTTGTGTAAACTTCTATAGGTGAGGGAGTTTCTGCTTGGGAGTAGAGATTTTGCTCAAGGGGGCATAGTGTTCTTCTACAAAACATTGTTTTACTCACCAAACTTAATCAATGCTTGGCTGCATATGATGCTGAGAGACATCAGCTCTAAAGAAATAATGGCTTCAGGAAGCTGGCAGAGATTGTCAAAGAATGAATACCTTTGCCATTAATATGCCAGAGAAATCACTCTAGGCTAAATGCTGAAGGGAATCTGGCTTGATCCTCCTTGTCGTGGACCACAAACACATATGCTCTTGTCCTATGAGGACATAACAACACATTGGAGCGAAATCAACTGCCTCCAGCCTATCATTTCTCACTACAAGTGAATGAGATCTCCTGTTGTAACCTGACTTGACCATATTTCTGCCAACTGTAGCCTAATCTAAACTGTACTTAGGTTGAGCGATAATCCGCACAAACTCATTATTGGGCTGTGTGATAGGCACACAAGAGTAATTTGGCACATTGCTCTTTTCAAGACAGGGTGGGGTTATCAAGAGGGCAATGCAATGTCATTAACAGCAGCTGAGCCGCAGGAAAAAAGTAGTGTGCCTCAAAAATTAAACTCTCTTGTTGGCTGAAATGTACCGAAAGTCCATTTGCTGGCAAGGAAAGTCTGATGGCAGTTTGTAAATTAGCATTAGGCATCGTAAAGCAGCCCAAATAGAGACTGAGAGAAATTAGCAGGTTGAGGCTGCAAATCCTAAACACACTTTCTAGACAGCTGGACACGGCCAACCACACATTGGCAATGTTTTTGGGGAGCTTTGCAAGAGTGGGCACTGGAAGCATACAATAACACGAAGCAGAGAACCCAGTCAGAATGAGACATAGTGTCAGGAAATTCCTTCTTGCAGTTTACGATTCTCATTTGACGTTAGGTTCATGTACTTTCAGCTTCTACCCTTTGCTAGAGACAGTTTACACCTTTGCCTGGCCTATATGGGAAATCCCTTGCTCTCGAAAATGATAATGTGGTTCAGTCTCCCTTAGTATGAGGTCTACATCTGGATGCATCACTGCCTCTTGGCCAAGATACAGTCAGCTGGCTCCATCCTGGCTCATGAACTTAATCTTGCTCGTACTTGATTGATGCTCCAGTTTTATGCAAAAGTCACTTTGAATATTTAATTTCAAAAATTTCTTGAACTGGCATCTATTCATTTATTATCACCATCACTGTTGGCCTTATCCTTATTATTCGTGGACATTATTTCACGCACGCTCTCTCTCTCTTTCTGCAAGTTACACACAAAGGTGTTCAAAAGAGGGTGTATCTACAGACTGTACAAGGAAGCAAAAAAATCAAACAAAGGAGATGCATTCAAGACTACACCTAGGAAATAATACTTTTGTCAAGTCACTGACTTTCCCCATGATACATCTAATAACTTCAGGCAAGAGCAGATGGACAGTATCCTTGAGATTAACTGCTCTTGTAATAACAAGAACAATGAAGGGAGATTCCATGCCTATAGCTTTCATTCTCCACTTGCACATGTTAATTATTTTCATGATTAGTGGCAAGTTGATGCAGAACATTCTTGGTGTAAAATTACATCCACAACCTTTCAAATTTGATGACTTTATAGCAAGAATATTGGATACCCAGAGCTCAAATATCTTTCCATTTATGTTATCTGTTATCAACACCATGCATTGATCGAGGATGATTTTTTTCATTCCCGAAATGTAACCAAACATTGCAACAGCATAGCAAGCTGCAAGATCAGAATGCATTACCATTCTAAATTATTCAGGTATCCCTAATGCACCTAGCATTGTTAAGAGCATCCATGAAAAATATTCTGCAAAACCCAAGAGTTGTCAGATGTGCAGTCTAAAAACAAGAGAAACCAAAAGGGAACTGTGATATCTCTCTTACCAGAAGCAACTTTCATATATCCATGATGAGTGACTGGACATCAGAAGCCTCCAGAATTACTCATCTGATTTATACTTTTAAAAAAGAAAGAAAGCCTGTGGCCCAAATATTTATGCACTTTTAAATTCAATTAACAACTGACAGTGAAACTTGGAATTCAATTCTCATCACTATCCCAAAATAAATAAATACCCAGGCCACCTGCAACTTCAGAGCATAAATCAGGGACACCCAGAGAGGCTATGACCTCACCCTTCCAACACAGGTCATCTATGACATCAGAGATGCTCATCCAAAGCAGGTTAACCATCAAGAGAGGTGAGGTAGCCAGAGGTCAAAGAGAGGAATGAAGAGTGAGGGGGACAGAAAATAAATAGGAAGTGCTGGACTTTTATGAGATGTGTCATCTGTGAGCATGTCTCCAAAACAGTTCAAACTCAGATCCAGCCAGTCACATATGTAAACAGTTTCATCTATTTATCACAAAAGGCCCTAACATGGCAAGCAAAGGAATAGGGTCACATGAACCCCTCACGTGTTGAAAGCATCACCCAAGCCATGCATCCAACATTCATGTGAAGGAGATGTGTGCATGCAGGTTTCTCGATGCAAAAGGGAATATAGCCCCTTCACATATCAAACATTTAGAGGGGGTGTGTGACTCGCAGTCACACCCGCCAGGGGATGGAGGTACAGACTCATACAGCACAAACTCATTACAATGTGTGAGGGATTCCCCTGAAGCCTATTACTTTATTCAGTAGTCCATGAAGTGCAAAGCATTATCATGCAGTTTAGTTCAATAAGAAGTTACTCATGAATCTTAAGACTCAAAAGCCAAGGCCCCTTAAGTTTCCACTTTATACTCCAATGCCTAGCATAAGTGCTTAATTCTTCTTTGACATAAAATGACAACCAAAGAAATTGACGCCCAGGTTAGTAGGTGTTAGTAGGTGGCCAAGGGGGTGGCGTTCTCAGGCAGAAGTGAGGGGGGAAGCCCTGTTGTGCTAGTGGAAATTCCTGCATGGTTTTTTCCAGTAGCAGGACCCATTAGGTGAATCTGTGTTCCCCAGAGACTTAAGCTACCATGTGCAAGTTTTATAAAAAATTGAGTCATGGGCCTATATCCCAAGTCTCTTAGAAGTGCCATTGGTGGCACCTGAGTCTACCAAGCCTCACAATTATGTTAGAGGGACTTGGGAGGGAGGTGCACCACTACAGCTCATGGGCTTTTATATAGCATTCACTATTTTAATGGCAGGCAACCCTTGCAAATACCATAGTAGATCGGATTGCTAAGTTTGACATTTCTTTTCACAAACACTGTGCGTTTTAATTTCTTTGAAATTGACCAAGTTCTCATGATCCAGCATCACATCTCCAGAGAAAGACTCCCATTTCTGCAAGTTCTGTGAAAATAGGACAACCTATTTCTCCAGACCTACTCTTCCATCTTTCATAAATCTAGACATAACCTGCAACTTCTGGCTCTTCCACTCCTTTAGCTCTTTGCATTTCATCTAGTCATTACAGTAACTCTCTAATTGCTATTGCTAAAGTTTGCTTTATTCCTCTTCCCTCACAATTCCTTTCCTTTTTGCATTGTATGTTTTAGGCTGTACGTTTGAGAGCAGGGACTGTCTGATTTTTATACCATTCTGCAGAGCCTGAACAGTGAATAGAGTAGCTAAATAGAGTAGTAAACATAGGAGCACATTCTGTCCTAGGCCCTCCCCTCGAGAGCCTGCAAGCACTGGGCTCTGAATAATGGCCTTTGCACATATCCAAACTGATCCTTCATCAATTTGTCACCGCATGCCCGCTGCAGCAAGGAATGATCAGAGCTCCGATTGATCAGAGGTTGTGTAAATAAATCATTGGATGAGAGTAATTCACACCAAGAACAAATTTGGGTCAGTATCTGGTTGATGAGTTTATAGTAATCCCTCTTCTGCAACTTTGCACCATCAGACTAAGGAGTCCTCATTTTCTTTTAATTCTCTTGCACTGCACCTTCACTCCTTATATGTACAGACTTGCATTGCAGAAGTCTGCAGTTGGCTGCGTCTATGTATAGCAAGCAGCAGCAGCAGCTCTCTGAACATTTATTACCTTTGTGTACATTCCATTTAGCCTGATGACAACACTGTGAGAAAATGTTGAGGATGCAGCTGTTTTATTCTGCCCAAAGAATGAGGGGTCATAGATTGCTTTCCCATTCGCAAAACCATTTTGAGTAACTACAGATCTTTTTCCAGAAGAGTAAAAAAAAAAAAAAAGATACCCCCACTGTCATAACGTGAACATAAATCTGAATGCATTCATTTTATGGGCCAATACTTTGATGGCTATCCTATTATTTTCTAACAAAATCACTTGCTGGCTTATCAGCCAAAGCCTTCCAATTTAGCTGGGGTGAGGTGGAATTTAAAATGGATATTAGGCAGACTTCTTCCCCTTCTCCACCAATGCATAGCACATACAATATTTTTAAGGCACATGGCACTTATTGAACCAACCACTACTAACCCTGTGATGCAACTCTAACAAGTGATGTGTATTCTGTATTAAGAGAGAGATTTCTGCATCAAGATAAAGCAAACTGCAAGCCCGGAGTGCAATTCTGTAATATGCATACATTGCATAAACAAAAGCACTCATTGTAGCTGCCTTTGTGGCATTAACAGTCTATTTTTATTTCTTCACAGAAGTCAGTCCTCCTAGATTGAATGGACTGGTTCACACAAACCCTAAGTTTAACCACAGTCTATCAAACAAACTGTAGCTTGTTTCTCCCAAGTTTGCTTTGTTTTCCTGCAAAGGGCAACCAAGATGATCAATGGTCTAGAAATCAAGCCTTATGAGGAAAGTTCGAGGGAATTGGGTATGTTTAGCCTAGAAAAGAGGAGACAGAGATATATGATAGCCATCTTCAAATATCTAAAGAACTTTCACACTGAGGATGGAGCAAACTGGTTTTCTCCTGCTCAGGAAGGTAGGACTCAAACCAATGGATTCGAATTCCAAGAAAGGAGATTCCAACTAAACACCAGAACTTTCTGACAGTAAGAGCTGTTCAATAGTGGGATGGATTCCCACAAGAGGTGGTGGACTCTCCTTCCTTAGACGTTTTGAAGCAGAGGCTGGAGGGCTACCTGTGATGTATGAGCTAGTTGAGATTCTGACATTGCAGGGGATTGAACTAGATCACCCTTGGGTACCTTCCAACTCTACAATTCTATGAATCTTTTGCCTTGTGCCTTTGTTGTTTGGTGAGTGTCTGGAGTGGGATGGCCAAATAAACCAGGATTAAGGAAGGCTGCTGGGTTCACATGTAACACCAAGTCATAGTTAAAATCAACCAAGGTTTGTAAGCCAACAACATAGCTTCAAATTGTTTTCTTTACTGTCAACAAACCACATAGTTTGGCAGGGTTTACACATACAATGCTAAACCATGGGAGGAATTCAATGAAGTGCTAAGGAGATTGCTCTATCAGCACGAGCATTTCTGTTTGCTATATAAATTATATTTATTCTAGTGGTTCAATAGGAGTCTCTTTCTTGCCCAAGTTGACAAGCCTGTCAGTGAATGCACTTGAGAGATGTTCCCTTTCCATCCACTGCCAAGAATGGGAGAAATAAGTCCATCTCTGCCTCCAATGCAAAACGGGACACTTCCTACACTGGATGGCTCAGGAGAAGGAAAGATCAAAGCTGAACAGAATGATGCGTCCCTACTTCTTCAGGTTCATTACCTGAAGGAGAGCCTTACCAATCAAACATAAGATAAAGAACTGCAATGCAGCAAAGGAGCTCTATCCCACATGGGATGGGAGACCCTTCTGATATCTATTTCTTTCTCCCCCCCAAAAAAAAAAGAAAATATCTATTTCGAAACACAGGTGCTCTATTTCCCATTTCTACCCAGGAATGCATGTTTGAAAGTACCTTTAAGCATAAAATGGATGCATTTCCTTCAGAGAGGTTACATTGGCTACTTACTGGTAGACTGACTTCATGAAGATTAACTGCTTCTGCACAAAATCTCTTGAGCATATCATCTTGTATTTCGCAGCTGTGAAGGCGGCCTTTTTACAGGCTGTAACTTCAGCTCCAAACTATGCAACTATCTAATTGGGTAACCTACCATACAGAAGCACAGGCTTGGATTCAAAGAAAATCAATGTTAAGTGATTTGTGCTGGGTTTTCCTTTCCAGTCCAGAGATAAAAAAAGCATGCTGGATTTCTGTGAGTTATATTTGAAGACTGACAGCAGAAGAATGCTATGGCAAGATTCTAGGATGTCCAGTTCCATAACACTGACTAGAGCTCACGTTCAGCAACCACAGGGTGAAATCATAGCACATTTGCTTTAATGTACAACACTTTCTTTAATGGGTCAAAGAGGACAATACATACAAACAAACTCAAGAGAACCACAGATGTTGATGGCGGTAAGATGATGGAGGAAGAAGGGTGGACTCAAATTTGAGTGGAGATGTGAAGATCTAGAAACAAAGTTCCAAGCCGGATACATCAGCCCAAGAGTTTAAACATGAAGATGTTTGTATCTATCTACACTATATATGGCAGTGCTTGCAAGATCTATTAGCATCAATGATACTTACAAGGAAGCAATAGTCACAACACTGAGGAATACCAGTAGCTATAAAATGTGTTCATGGGAGTAAACGGGACACCTTGGTTGGTGCATGTGTGTCATAAGTGGCTGATAACCTCCCTGGCCCATTACTCATGCAGCATAGTAAATTCATTAAAAAGGCATGGTGCTAGGGACAAAACTAGGTAAAGTTTTACTCCTATTCATTTGTTGCTTCATCTATGAACCATCTGAAACAGTGGTTCCCAGCCTTTTTGGTATGTTGCCCCAGAACCCCAAATTTACTGGAATTTGTCGACATGTTTATAGTACCTACGAGGTTATTTAGTTTTGTTTTTGGGAATGTAAGAACACCAAATGTCTGGTTGTAGGTTATTTCTTCACAAGCTACAATTTTTTTTTATTGTGAATACATAGCTACATAAGCAGTGTTAGATAAAATGGAAGTATGAGGATTTTAATTAGTTTTATTGATGTTAAGTCCATTTTGGCAAGAATCAGGATGTCAGAGCCTGTATTTTGCCAATGAGTAGGTCGGTGCAGGGTTTGCTGGTTGTCAGACGTAGCTTCAGATCATTACTGATACGTAGCCCGCTACCGTATTTCGTCTTCAGAGCAATCACTGCTGAAAAGCTTGTCTTACAAAGTTATGTGCTACCAAATGGCAGCATCCCAGGCATCACTTAATCCGTAAGCTCAGGATACTCAGTGGTAACTGAGCAATTTTGGTAACATGAAGCCAAAAATCTGATAAACACACTTCTGAAAATTTATCTTTGAGGGTCCTATCATATGACAGTTCAATGAGTTGTTCTTTTAGCACAAACAACTGTGTGACATCAGCTGCAAATGGGTTTCATACCCACTCAGAATTGTTTTTTCAGCACAAAAGTACTGGACAAATTTTGACTAAGCAAACGTCATCTGATTAATTAACCTGAGCAGCAGATCAAGCAACACTTCAAGGTGCTCAGATAGGGAGATGTTTTGAATGACTATTTGCTGAAAGCAGCACCTATGCATGAGAGGCAAGCTGTAATGGTCACTGCTACGGGATCTGCCACCAGCTGCCAGAGAATTGTTCCCAAGTGTTATTTGTAAGATTTGAGCCTTTCTGACATTCAGTTGTGTCAACACAACAAAACAAAACAGTGTAAGAGATATCATCATACCAGTTAAGAACCAAAAGCAATAATTATTTTGGGTTTACTTCTAAAGCCCACAACCCATTTGCACAGGATTTAACTGCAGGTCATGACATGTGTTGGGAAATACTGATTTAGACTACAGGGTATTTCTTACAAAGTAGTGGATGTTGGTTCCCTTTGATGGGTATTTCACTATCTAACTGCTAAATAGTAAGAGCAAATTGTTTTGGTTTCAACTTTTTTCTTTGGAAGTACATGCAACCTTTTGCAAAAGAAAACTACTTTTAAAAAGAATACATTAATTACAGTTTTAGGAAATATTTTTCATTCCCACTTAAATAAAGTTAAAAACTGGACATTTCCCAAGTGATCCTTCACAGAGAGATGAATCTATCATGCAGGTCAACATTCACTGCATCGTTCACCTTGTTAAAGACGCAACAACTTTCAAAACTAACTCAAGTATTCTAGACAGATTTTAATATACTGGAAACCTTGCATGGCATTCAATGTAGCACTAACTCCCTCAGTTCCACCAGCACAAGGATTTCTGCTTGCACAATGTAACTTCCACCCTCTCCTTCTCCTGTGTGTCCCTATTCTGAGCAGAAATCTGTTCCCCAACACCCTGGAAGCATTTTGGGGAGGGTGTGGTGTACACACATGGAGGGGGTGGAATTCCGTTGTGCAAGTGGAAATCCTTGAAATTATGGAGATGGACACTGCCCCTTGAGCAGTATTGCATGGAAATGGATGCAGGATGGTAAAGCATGGCACAATAGACAAGAATTGGGAACATTAAATTGTAGTTTCAGCAGTGCATATTTACTAATGAACCTCTTACATAGTTCTAATATTGATAGATGTCTTAGCAGTAAAACTGTTTACATCCAAATATTTGCAAACAACATTTTCCATGAGCATTTGACTATTCCAAGGATTTCAGATACTTCTCATTTTATAACGGAGATTGAAAGAGACAGTACACCATATGACTAGCATCAGTGGAATCTTGTACTAACCTAGGCAAGTGTTCTCACTTATGGTAATTGCAATACGTGGCTGGAATAAATCTTTCCATTGTTTCCTGAGAGGTAACATTATTAACACTCTCAGGCTAGAGTCCTTTAAAGGACTGAAATTTGTGGAAGACAGACCATACATTAAAAAATGTATTTTAAATCAGTTATCCCATTTGAAAATGTAATGTAGTTAATTACCTATGTGATACTGTTGTTGCTGCTTTAATTTAGGCACAGAGCTCTATTCAACATAGCACATATATTAGTACAGGCAGCCCCCCGTTTGTGTATAATTGAAACCCATTGGAAAAGCCTGCAAACAATCCACTGCACCCTTTTAGTGACATTTCAGTAATGTCTATATGACACGTCTGAGTCACTCCCAGGTTCAGTGTGATGTGCATATACACAATCACATGCATATTGGACACACGTAAATGGAGGGCTGCCTGTAGAGAGAAATTTATTTTCATTAACAATCTGCAACATATTCTTAGTCATAGAATCATGTATTGGTAGAGGCCTTGTAGCCTACTGAATCCCTTCTCCTGCTTGATTTAAAGGTAAAGGTAAAGGTACCCCTGCCCGTACGGGCCAGTCTTGCCAGACTCTGGGGTTGTGCGCCCATCTCACTCAAGAGGCCAGGGGCCAGCGCTGTCCGAAGACACTTCCGGGTCACGTGGCCAGCATGACATCGCTGCTCTGGCGAGCCAGAGCTGCACACGGAAACGCCGTTTACCTTCCCGCTAGAAAGCGGTCCCTATTTATCTACTTGCACCCGAGGGTGCTTTCGAACTGCTAGGTTGGCAGGCGCTGGGACCGAGCAGCGGGAGCGCACCCCGCCGCGGGGATTCGAACCGCCGACCTTTCGATCGGCAAGCCCTAGGCGCTGAGGCTTTAACCCACAGCGCCACCTGCTTGATTTAGGAAATCACTAATTTCAGATTTAAAAACTAAATCAAATGTTTGCAAAGTGATTGATTTCCTTTACCAATGGGGCTGGTAGGAGGCCAAATAAGTCTAGAATAAAATTAACAAAAAAGCCACAAAACTTTTTTAGGGGAAGCATCCACTTTATGCTTGACATAGTGTAACTATAATAACTAAGTAGTGCAAATTGTTCAATATATTTAAGCTCTTAGTTTTCACAATGCTATTACTCTATTCTAGAGAAGTGAACTTTTCAGCTGATCTTTCAGTACAAAGGTCTGGGTGCACAATCAGCTTTTTGCTTGTCCTCCTGGGATTAGTGGAGATGTTGCTGAGATCATCATATATGAGCCATTTCAGTCAAAAGGGGGGGGACACAGGATGTTAGTTTAAAAAGACCCACAGTTTAATTTAAAGACTTTCTGAAGACAATAACTATTCCAAAGGGGGGGTGTTTACAATTACTACGCCTAAAGGGTAATAAAAAGGCTTTATTGATGATTGATTTCAGTTTCTGAAGTTGCCTCTGTTTCACTCCTGTTAATTTTAAAGCACAGGTGATTTAAAGCACAGAAACACAAACAGAATATTCAAGCCATTGTAGATTAAGCTACACAATATTTAAACAGCTTCTAGATATCTTTGAGAGAAGTTTCCCTGTCTTCACAGAAAGGATGGCAAAAGAAAAATGATAGTTAGATGACAGTTACTCTGAGCTTGGGGATGCAACTGAACCATATGCCAAAGAAAAGTGTCTAATAGAAGACTGCTTTTCTTCTCTGGCTGTTTTTTCCTTACCTGCAATATTAATGACCTATTTGCTTATTTCAACTAAATTACTGCAGTCTATGCACTTTTCCCTTCACTCACAATCTCTGCTGCCAAGGACTGAGATACTACAGTAGCCTTTTATCCATAAACCATCTTGAAGACTTATTGGCATTGTGGCCATTACTACTGTTATATTTGGAGGTTTAAAAATTCCATTTCAAATAAGAATCCCATGTGGATATATGGATCATAGTACAGCCCAGTTGACTTATACATAGGGTTTTTAATTTGAATCAGGGCAGGTTGTATATAGGTGCAGCATGGCTTTCAGGTACTGAATGCAAATTCTTAAAAATCTGAGCCCAAGTGTGGAATGAGTATTCTGAGTGTACAAATAACTCCTATAATAATAATAATAACAATTCAAATGCAATTTGGAATATACATTACAGTTACAGATAAAGACAATCTTAATTTAAAAGCAGATAATGTATTTGGAGAGTAGAAAAAATGCTGGTGTTGTATCCTGCATGTAATATGTGTTACAGAAGGATGATGCAAATTGGTCTGTCGGTGACTGGCTCTTTTCCTATCAAGTATTAACAACCTCACAGAATGGGTCAACAAATGACAAAATGCAGAAACAGGACGGATTCCAACACTATTGGTGCACAAGTGAAACAGGTATCCCTTCCTCTCCTCCCCTTGTAGCCTCCCCAAACCAGTTCTGAAAGGTTCCCCAACTCTACAAAGATTTTTGGTGGGTGGCTCCAGGGTGGAGAAGGGTAAGCCTGCTCATGCAATGCTGGATTCCACCCTGAATGAAAATGCTCATTGACTTAACTGATTGATCAACATCTGACACAAGTTCACACTAACAACACCTTTGGCTGGGAGACTTCTTTCAGTCAGAGTAATCTGTTAAGTTTGTACTGCTTATAAAATGTGCCTCAGGTATATGTAAAACTGCTGTGAGACTTAACAAGTGTGTGACTGTCAAATAATGTAAGTCTGGAGGTTTAAACTCAGAAGCAAACTTCTCTTTATCTTAACCATTAATACACATCTTCCACCTTTTATTTTCCAGTAATCAGACACTGCTACATCTCATTACATTTTACTGTACAAAACTTCTGAACCTTCAATCAGATTATGCAAATCACCCACCTCCACAATGAACTTTTAATTACTGGCATTTTAACCTTGCCCCAACCTCTTGGAAAATGCACTTGCTTTAAAACAGTTTGTCCTTGAACCAATTCACTAAAATTAAGAGCAGCTTACTCTGAAAAAACAGAGTCTCATGACACCTGAAAGATTTTTATGGCGAAAGTTTTCATGGACTAAAGTGCACTTCATCAGGTGCATTCTTCAGATGAGGAGGACTATAATCCACAAAACCATATGCCACAATAAATTAGGTGTAGTCTTTACGTTACCATGAGACTCTAGTTGTTTTTGCTGCAAGACACTAAAAGAACTACCCTTCGGGGAAATAATGACACTAAAAGGCAAGGAGACATTTCTACCTCCACAAACAAATGCTAAATTATAAAGTTTAGTTCAGTCAATTTTGCATGATGGATGGATGAGGGAAAGGAACCAAGCACATTATACCTAGAGTCCCAACACCAGTATCTTCGTAGCCTTAGGACAGCACCCACTCTTCTTAGGAGTGTTTTATTGCCACAGACTGCAAGCAAATTTAAGGAGGGTTCCTGGCAAAGACAAAAGACTTCCCAAACACCAAAATCTGGCACTCAGTACAATGAAATTACTGTAACAACAACCAATAGATATTAAAATATTGTGCTTTTTGACCATCATTCTTTGATGTGTTCACTTGTGGCTAATTAAATGCATAGTTTATTTATCTTTGAAGTGGTTTGCAGCAAACTGTCTGCTAAGTGAGACTGTCCGCATGAGCAGTGTTTTTTGAGTTTTATTACAACAGTGCTATAAAATCCATCTGTTACATAGTGCGTAACTTCACTGAACAAAACAAATGTGCTGACCTATCAAAAGTGATGTAACAAGCACCACATTCTAGCTGAAACAACTTGATAAAACAATCATAGCCCTTAAAATGCTTATGTTTTGATTTGGGGGAGGGTGTTTATACAAGATTTAGTGTTCAATAAAAATCCATTTCTTTTCTCTCTTTTTTTCCAAGACCTCTGCGCATTCTGTCATCTTTTTATATTTCAAGGATATAATTAAAAACACAGCATATGTACTCTGGGAATATGTAATTCTCTATTAGCTGACCAATTTTGGTAGCACAGTACATAGAGGTATATTGGCATTTGAGTCAGACATTAGATTAGCTCGTAGTTTGTTGGCTACCCCTACAACTGGGGGTAATCTGGAACCTATCCCTGGGAAAGAGCTTGTATAATGAGCAATCCGTTTGCCTGATGTTTTATCCATGCAGGGTGGCTTAGGTACTCGTTTACAAATCCAAGGATGTTTCAAAGCTTGGGTAGGAGTCATCCGTGCAGAAGGATCCCAATTAAGACATTCTTTCAGGAATTCTATAAACACGGGGTCATCACAGCCTTTTAATGCTGTGACCCAATCCTTGTTGCCTGGAGCACCACGCATTTTCCCCCTACGTGATCTGCTGCCATTAAGAGTCATTTTCCCATCTGCCTGTGTCGTTACAGTGCAGTAACGAGGATGGCCTTTTGAATTGATGAAGTTTTTGGCTCGCTTGGATTGGTCTAGCAGCTTCTGTGGGGGCATTCCAAGGAGCTCCATCATACAAGCTAGCTGATCGCCTTCATCCTCCCCAGGAAAGAGAGGGTAACCAGTCAACAGTTCCACAAGAATACAGCCAAAACTCCACATATCTATGGGCATCCCATAACGGCTTCCCAAAATGACTTCTGGGGCTCTGTAGAATCGAGACTGTATGTAAGTGTAGACTCTTTGGTGCTCAAAACAGCTGGATCCAAAATCAATCACTTTGATTCCACTCCGCCCTTGTTGTTTTAGAAGAATGTTTTCAGGTTTCAAGTCACAATGTATGATTTTGTTTTTATAAAGAGCCTCCAAACATTGCAGTATAGAGTGGGCAAACTTTCGTACCAGCTGCACACTGAAGCCTTGAAATTTGTTTCTTTTGATCAGCTCATAGAGATTCATACTCAGGAGTTCAAAGGTCATACATATGTGATTCCTAAAGGTAAAACTCTCCAGCATGTGAATAACATTCATGCCACCAGTTTTATCCTGTTTTTTGAGATGCTCCAAGATCCGTATTTCTTCTGCCGCTTGCCGGTGAAACCTCTTTTCGTTACGTACCATCTTTAAGGCCAAATGCTGGTGGTGTTTGTGGTCATAAACTTTAGCTACTTGGCCAAAACTGCCTTTTCCAATTATTTTTAGTACTTCATATCGGTAGGCAAGATGGTCGTGAGGCACGTGAATGTAGCTGCCTTGTTCATCATCATATCCACCATTGTTTGGGCCTCCAATGACTCCTTGCCTTTTCTTTGCATTTGCACCCACAAAATAAATTTCAGGAAAGTTCAATATTTCTTGCTGCTCATAGGCTGACAACTGCTGTTTGTATTGCTTCAGTGCTTGTTCTGGGGACTGACTTCCGGTTTTGTGTGCTTTTGTCAAGCTGCCACTATTTTTGTTGGTACTTATGCTATCAATGCTTTTATCTTTTGCTGGAGTTGGAAAAGACCTCTCAGAGGCATTTATTCCTGAAGACTGGAGAGTACTGCTCCTTCTGTTGCCAGAGTCTTCAAATAACTGCTCCACTTTGACTTGGCTCCCTGTCAGAGGATGGTCCTTCATTGTGATTGGGTTAGTAGTTACCTATTAGGATGAAACAAAGCAAATCTTTAGTTGCAGTTCTCATTTTAACAATGGGGAAGCAAAGAAGCAATGAGACAAGCTTTTCAGATGGCGCATTTACAAATACACGTATTCTGATCAAGTTCAGAAGCAACCGATCGCACTAGCATGCACAAGAGCAGCTATGCAACACCTACTGTTCAACCCGACATGTGGGCAGGTGCTGAAAGTTTAGCATTAAACCAGGGGTCACCAATGTGTTGCTCATGGGCACACAAGTCCACAGAGCTTTTCCTGGTGTCTGCAGGGACCCACCCCACCCCCACTTAAATTGGTCTTGAAGCAGCATTCCATTATAGTCAACATAATAGGTTGCAGTGAGTGCTCGGGTTCTGCCCATGACAGTTTCTCGGGTAGTGCCCATGACAGTTTCCCCACTTTTTAATGTGCTCATAGGCCCAGGTTGGCAACCCCTGGCATAAGCCAAGCCATAGCTGAAGTATGCATATTAGCCATCTTAGAACCACAGGAAGCCAACTACAAGGATAAAAAAATACAAAACACCACAAATAGGCACACAGAGGGGATGCAAAGCAGAAGCAGGTTATGATAGAAGCCTTTTCAAAGGGCAAATGGAATGGCGGCCAGGGCAATGGGTGAATTCTAATTTTGTTACCAAGGGCTCCATGCTACTCTCATATGTCTATCCACAGTTCTCATCTACTTTATTTGAAGCTGTATAGCAAGGCAGAGCTGAACACATTTTGCATCTGTCCTAGAAAGGAACTTTTGCTATCCTGTGCCAATAAGGGACTAAATATTTTCCGCAGTGAAAAGAGCAAACTGAAATTGGTAAGAAAACATAATAAAGGAGTTTCTCATTTCTACAAGATTTCAGTGTAATATACGAAGGTAGACCTAAAATTATATCCAAGGAGAAAGGCAACAGACGCACTTAAAGTTCATACTGCTTTTAGTTCTGCTCTGCAAGGAAGTTACAAGCTGCTGTGTTATATTGTACAACAATTGTGGAAAGTGCAGAAACATCTGCTTTCCATTCTAGTCTTTAATCTTAAAATAAAGATAGCCAATCCTTGAAACTGAAAATAGAACTTCCATTTCAGTAAAAATATACACATGTCTGAAGATAACTGGTGAGTGATGCTATCCATTTCCTGTATAGCAAGTTACTGTCTATCATCCCAACATGGCAGCAAAATAACAACTCATGGAAAATAACTTGCATATCTTTCCGCTGAAATGCCAATACACAGTTTATCCCATTGGCTCAGAAAAAGAAAAGTTTTAAGAGATAAAGCTCTCTGGTTCTTCCTGATTACTACTTAACTGCTATATCTGCCTGGAAAATGTAGACAGTACATTTTGAGACACACACCTTTCCAGGAACTCATAGAAAATATGATCCACAGAATTAGCATTTTAGTAACACATTCTTCGCTGGGCTTATGGCTGAACTGCAGAGAAAGAATGACAGACAGTGTAAAATTCTGAATAAGAAGGCCACTTGCAGCAAATAATTCAAAATGACACCAATTCTCTGTAACTCAGTAAGAAATCCAGGTTTTAGGGGAAACTCCATTTTCAGAAATGTCTGCTTTCCAATCCAACGCTTGCCTGAGGAATTCCAGACAGATTCTTCTCTTCATTTTACAGTAAAGTAAGGAGCCAAAATGAGAAAAGCAAACTGGAATTGAACCTTAGTGAGCTGCACTTTTGTACAACATACAGTGTTTATCTGCAACCTAAAAGGTCACATCTTGAAATAAAAAGGTAAATAAGTATAGCATTTAAAAACTGGTACTTGCTATGGATTAACACACAATAACAAAGAGTGCTCATGTCTGAAAAGACATTCTGCTATCAGTTAAAGGTGAAGAGATCTGCCAACTGACAAGCACAAAAAGGCGAAAGTTTAAAGCTGCATGGTGCCACAGACTGAACTATTTCAGACTTTCCCCTCTGACCAATAAATGAGGAAGATTCTTGGACCCATCTGACCCAAGGATGGTGGGTAATGTACCTAAAAACTATAGTACTTGGAAGCTGGCAATGAATGAGTTCAGCTTTTGTGTTCTGTAAACCCAAGTTTCCAGCTTCATGCTCCAAAATATAAAACTTGCCAAGGGTCAGAAAAGCATTGTTTTAATGGCTAAAAAAACCCAAACAGGATTTGTAGAGAGGAATTTAATATAGAGTGATAACCACTTTTCCATAAACAGAAACATATTTACGTGGCACAGAAATGCCGCCTCTCCCTACAAGCTCAACCTCAGCACCTAACTTCCTTTCCGTGATCAAAATCCCGTATTTTGCAAACATCAGAGAACCATGATCGAGTTACGTTTTCCACAACTATTTTCCCAGAGCATGTAAATGGACATATAGGTTTGAGGTGAATTCCCTGCTACATCCTTCTTCATATCGGCTATCTATGTTGCCTAGGAAAGCCTCCTCCCTTCCAAAAGAAAGCAAACTCCCAGCCACCTGATTCCATGACATAGCTCTTTCCCCATTCTCTGCTCTGAAAGAAATACATGGTATGATTAAGCCTCATACCTCCTAGGGCAGTATTTTGTTTCACAACACATTCTCTGTTTTGACAGTGATCCTACAAGGAAATAAACTGAGGTCATGCTGATAAGAAGAAAGTTAGAAAACTATTTGGGTTTGGTTTGATTGGTTTTTAAGAACCGAGGACTAATGATTAGTCTTTTGTACGAATACAGAGACAACACACACAGGCTTGCAACAAACTCCCACAGGGAGACATTAGCTTGAGAAAGCTCTACCTCTCATTTCTCTGCACTGCTCTGAGTATGGACCTGGGCCTCCCGACATCAAGCAACCATTTAACGCACTAGAATTCAAACAGCTATGCCACTCTTTGCCCAATTCCCATTACTCAGTCATTTCCTGCTGGTGGGGAAAATGAGAAAGGAAATAACAAAGAATTTCAACTTCTATGAAGTATTAATATCCTTTTAACATTCACCCATTTCGTAGCACAGTGCCCGACAGGTAACCTTTCTCCTCTCTCCTGAACAAGCTACAGTAAAAAGCACGTCTGCTTTCTGTTTTCAGAACTGTCAAAAAGGCATCCAAACACAACAGTGGAGCTCAAGGGCCTCTTAAAACACACATTTTAAGACTGTAATTAGCAGCCAGATTAGCCCTCTGCTTAACTGCTAGATCTCATCTACTGGACCACAATTATTACACAAAGTAACCAGTAACAATCCAGAAGACCTAGAAAAATACTTTCAATATATTACAAAATGTAGAACAGGAAAGTCTGTTTCAGGTTTCCGAAAAAGTCCAATGTTCTATTATGAAAAGTCTGAAAACAGAGACACACATTACATGCACTGTGTACTCTGAATTAGGCTAGGCATTTTCCAAAACAAAATCTAATTTGACAAACTTATCAAATATGAGACTAGACTGAAGAAAAGGGGTGCAGGGACTAAATGGGCCCCATCATACACTGTCAATGAAACAAAATATCAAAATGTAACTATGATAACTTTTCAACAATGCTTTGTTTAAGATTACTTGGGAAGTACAGTGGTACCTCTACTTATGTTCACCTTCAGGATATGTGCGTGGCAAACCCGGAAATATTTTTCTGGGTTTCGCCCTGCGCACATGTGCAGAAGCAGCACTTCTGGATATGAACACCTCGGGATCCAACCAGAGCTCCGGAACAGATCCCATGTGCAACCGGAGGTACCACTGTACACAGACATTGTTAGTCTACGTCGGGGTGGCGAACCTCCATTCTGTTGGCCCAATTTGGCGTGCCAAGCCATTTTGGGTAAGCCATGTCCACCTATCCTGTGACTGTGCAGCACAGTGTACGGTATTCCAAGTGCAGTTGCACCACAGATTTGTCTAACAGCATTATGATACTCACAGTTTTATTTTCAATTCATTTTCTAAGCATTCCTAACACATCACCTTTTTCACAGCTGCTGCAAACTGTGTTTGACATCTTCATTGAGCTCTCCACTACGCCAAGGTCTTGTTTCTGCTCAGTCACTTCTAGTTCTGACCCCATGAGCATGTATATGGTGTACATCACTTCACACTTTTTAAAAAATTTAATTGCATTTGCCATTTTATTACCCGTTTACACAATATTTTGGAGCTCTTCACAGTTCCTTATTGTTTTAACCACCTGGAATAATTTGGTATCATAAGCTTACTTGGCTCCATCACTGCTCAATCCTAATTCTAAATCATTTATGAACCAATTAAAAAGCACAATACTGATCCTGGGGGTACTCTACTTGCTACATCTTGCCATTGGATAACTGTCCATTTATTCCTGCCCTCTGCTCCCTGTTTCTTAACCAGTTACTGATCCACAAGAGGGCCTCTTATCTTATTCCATGACTGCTAAGCTCGGTCAGGAGTCTTTGGTGAGGCACTTCCAGAGCTACATACAATTGTATCCCATAGTATTAATTTATTTAAGACTAACTCTCGATAAAAGAAGAGTTTGAATTCTTAGGGCAAAATACTCTTTCTCCCAGACTCCACAGTAACTGTACTTAAAGTTCATTGACATTTCCCCTTAAATTCGAGTCCACAATTCTGCAAAGTTAATGCTATTCTAATCATGTAAATATTTTGTGAGCGTTTCCATGCAGTAAACTTCCTTCACACCAATACATTTAAATAATATAAATTTTTCAGCTTGCAAGATGTATCAGTTATGCTATATTTTTAGCGGCCTTAAACCATGGCACATTGAGACATGCAACAGCAGCATAAAAACTGTGTGTGTTCACAGGCACAGATATATGGTAAGCCTGCTTGAGCACTCCTTCTAGAGGGAAAAGATGGGTAAATCATCCCATAACAAAATCACCCTTCTGACTTCCCAATACAAAATGGAAGAGAGAATGGGCAGAACAGCAGAAACAGTGCCATGGTTCACAGCATAGAGTTCCAGAATACAAAAG
This sequence comes from Podarcis melisellensis, assembly GCF_964234715.1. NCBI lineage: Eukaryota > Metazoa > Chordata > Lepidosauria > Squamata > Lacertidae > Podarcis > Podarcis melisellensis. Next base: position 39,231,776 of record NC_138538.1, read on the forward strand.
AAGGCCCTACTAGGGGATGGCAGAAACATGGTCAGACTCACCTTTTTCATGTCTTACCTGCAACAGGCATGTCAGATACAAAAGTGAGGGAGTAGGTAGAACTAGAATGTACATGGTACACTCTACTAAGCAGATGATAACCTAGCCACAGGAGGAGACAGGAGGATGCATTGCACCAGCCCTATTCGGCTTGCTTAGAGACCAACCATGGTTTGTTTTAAAACAGGATCCTTGGTTTGTACAAAATGCTAAGCCAAGATTCTTTACTGGCAAAAACAAACTTGGTGTCAGGAGGAGGGAGAGTGCATGAGCTCAATGCTTTACTTGGGCTTGGAGAGGTTTGTGCATGTAGCACTAGAATATAGTTTAGTGTTCCATGTGACTGTGGTCACTGTGTCCTTCCTGAGCTACTAGCTGTGTATAACAGGGCAAAGAGGGTACATGAGGAAAAGGGTCCTATCACAGTGAGCATGCTTACATGATAATGGTTCAATTCTCATTTCTATATAGGGCTTGGAATGGCTCACATATAACCCTGAAGAGTCACTTAGACAATACTGAACTAGATGGTCTGAGTATGATGCAGCTTCCTATGAGTCCTAACCCAGCAGAATAGCACACATTTCACAGGCAGGAGCTTCTAGGTAAAACCAAGATGCAATCTTCCTCTGGAAAACAGTGTAGTGTCAGAGGAGTGTTGCATGAGTCAATTGCCTGGCTTTCAGATGACGTAGGTTGCCTTTTGTATCACTGGTCCCATCTAGTCAAACATCCCTCATGCTGGTTTGCCCAGGTCTGCTCATTATCTCCTCCACCTCCAAACTGCCTGCCTCACTGATCACGGTGGCAGTGACCAGGCTGCCTGTGAGTGAAGAGGAGACTGCCAGTGTGGTGCAGTGGTTAGGAGTGGTGGACTCGTAATCTGGTGAACCGGGTTCGCTTCCCCGCTCCTCCACATTCAGCTGCTGGGTGACCTTGGGCTAGTCACACTGAAGTCTCTCAGCCTCACTCACCTCACAGAGTATTTATTGTGGGGAAGGAAGGGAAAGGAGATTGTTAGCCGCTTTGAGACTCCTTAAGGTAGTGATAAAGCGGGATATCAAATCCAAACTCCTCTTCTTCTTCTTTTACCCTCACTGGAGGCAAAATGGCAAGCGGTTGGAAATGTTGCATCTCTTCAGACCTGATAGCAAAGAATTCCCCGAAGACCTTTTTCATTTAAAGTCCCTTCCTGAGGCTAGCAGAGGACAGAATATACTCTGGAGTGTGGAAATGATCCCAACCTGCTCACCTCCAGTAACAAACGAATGGACAGCTATAACAAAAGGCAAGCATTTTACTAAACAGCATCCAAGACACATGGATGGGGTTGCCAGACTTTTATGAAAGTTGTATAAGACAACAGGATAGCAGGAGGTTTACTCTGCAGTGCCATCCGTCACCAGAGTGTGCAACTGTCCATAATGCAACTTATGCACTGGAAAACGTGAAAGTTGGCAACCCCACAGAGAAACAGCCAGAATCACACAGGTTACTGAGGCTGGTAATGCTGAAGGCTTCACTTGGTCTGGAATGGTGCTGGGAGTAAGGAAGAAGCTACAGCTTCTGTTCATGGTCAGACTATGGAGTGCCAAGGGGGAGGGTGCACAGAGACAGTAGAGAACAATGGTCAGCAACTGCAGCACATAGTTCCTGGACCACAATGCTCACCTGGTGTTTTTGATCAAGTGTGTGTGAGAGAGTGCTGTCTCCCTTCACCCAACCCCCAATGGGAAGTGGATTGTGATCACCAAGACAATACTTACCTATCTTTTGTAGGAAGTTGCAGTGTTTTAGTTCTACTCCATGCCCCCAACTGCAAAAGGGATCGTGAGTGTTTGGCAAGCAATGGTAGAGTGCAGTTCCTGCCATTCATCAACAGAGAGCTTACCTTCTTGTGGGGGTTCATGGCCACTGCCCTCCCCCTTCCTTACTGAATGTACTTACCTCTCCTGTGTGGGTGGCAATGCTACTAGCTGTGGAGGGAGGAAGAATGGTTAGCCAATACACAGTAAACAATACTGAAGTGGGGTGGCTAGGAGTGAGGGGGGCACTATGAGGCATGGTACCCTTCTCATGTTTAATTGTGTGGTGTGTATGCATCCCTAGGTATAGTGGCAGAATCAACATGCATCTTGTTGTTTGTGTGTGGAGACTAGAGACAGAGTACCTATAGGGGCTGCAAGAAGGTGTTAGCAACCTGCTCTTCCTAGAGGTGTCCTGATGAGGCTGTTTGTGTAAAGTGCCCTTTCTCCATAGCTCCCATTACTAAAGTTCTCCCTTGCATGCTCCAAGTATTCCTAACAAAGCCCCATGCTCTCATCAGAGCTACAGCGCCTGTCAGGATTTATATACTGCTGTAGATGTGATGTAATTGAGTGCAGCGTTATCTGCATCCTATGTCTGTGGAGCTGTGGCCAGAGCAGGAGGGTTATAGTGTTTTTCAACTCCCCACTGAGTTGAGTGGGCTCACCATTTTTATGTCAGTGTAACTGACGTAGACGCCAGGAGCAGAGTCTGAGAGAGTATATGATTCAGACGGCTCCTTTCCAACATATCCTACACCACCTTTATTGGTCCCTGCACCTGCAGGATGTCACACCACAACAGAAGTAAAGCTGGTTAATTTGTGATATTATGCCAACATAACCCTGATGTTAGTACAGTACAATGTTGCCAGTACAGATAATTCATGCCAAATTCTATGGTGCTCCAGCTGGCGTAAGTGTGCTTAGACTGTGGGATGTCAGAAGCCAGTTTCCTATAGTTTGGCTTGGCTTAACTGGAAAGCAAAGAACTCCCTTACTCCCCATTGGAACCATCCTTCAACACATTTCACACCTGGTTAGAATTCCAAATCCTGTTGTTCAGGTTTGGTAACCTGACTTCCCTGAGACAGCTGGGATGCAAAGAACCCTCTCTCCAGTAGAATGGCCAGCTGGATAATGATCAGATGACTTTTGGCAGACTGACCCACATTACAATTTTAACTACAAGTTCCATTTCCAATCAGATGACTTCAGAGTAACCTGTCACTCTGCTTCCAACACTTCCTCTTGCAAGAGCTGGACTACATAGTTTACTTAGCCCACAGACTAGCTGTTAGCAGCCAAGAGAAATGAGTGACAACACATGTGGTGTGTAGTTCAGATCAGCTTTTTGAGTACTCCCAATATAGGTTAGCCTTGGAAGATTGCTTGTTCTCTTAATATTGCGCTATTTACTTCTGAGTAACCATGCTCAGGACTGTCTAGGTACAATAGGATTGAACTCCTTAAAGCACTAAGTTTGCAGTATTAGAAGACAAGGGCATTTTCAGTTTATTGTAGACTCAGTGCTGCTTGTGCACATAGGTTTCTCAAGAGTGTCCATACAAATTTGTCAGCATCAAAACACCAGTCCATAGTACTACAATTAATCTGGATTTCCCTCACTGTGAAAAATCCAGTAAGCAAAAATTGCCCTATTATACATTAGCGGTCATCACTGGTGTGGAAGCTAGTTGCATTTTTTTGTGTGGGTTGGGGGCAATTTGTCATGTGTATGATGTTTCAGTGGGCAGCCCCTTCTGTTTGCATCTCACCTAATCACAACCTAGCCAGTTTCTAGTTTCAGGCACACCCTAATGCCAAACAAAAACATTTATTTCCACTGACTGCCACATGCTGAAGGCATGCACAGTTCAGGAATTATTCTCTGTAGACCTCCACCCAGTAACTTTGGTATATTACTTCTGAGATTATAATTGCAATGCATATATCAGACTTTTTAATTATTTTTAAAAAGTAACATGGCAGTTGTGCACAAGACCTCTAACACTCTTTGCACAAAAACTATACAAAGTCAGGAAAATGGCACTTTTATGCAAGAGCTGAGTACTAGTTTTATTTTTAATGGAAACAGATATTGCTCCCCACAAAATAATACAAGCCTTCATTTTGCTCATTGTGAAACATGAAAACTAAAGATAGTAACATTTGGTCTTACACTGTTGTGCACTTCCTGGAAGTTTTGTTTTTATTGCATGTGCGCATGGTGCAGAAAAGAACATTGCACACATGCTCAGAATGGAGAAGTATTTGAAGGGTTATGGGGAAAGGCAAACAAAAAAATTCCATAAAAACCCATGGTATGAACCTTTAGTTAAGTGAATACATTCAGGAATGTTTACCTTAGGTAAAGTTTAAAGCAGATGTTGGTTGCATACATTGGACTTTTTTTATTTCCTCCTTAAACCTCATTGATAATACAAATAACATTTAAGCTATTTAAATATTCCCCACTTTCACTTGGGTCAATAAGGCAAATTGCCTTTATAGATTTCAATATAATTTTTAGTTATACTTTTTAAAGAAGCAACTACATATGGCAGCTCACAAAGATTTCAGAAACAGGATATTGAAATTACAGAATTATCAATGGATATTTCCCAAGAAGTAAATCCCACTAATTTCAAATGGGTTTATTCCCATATAAGTGTACAGAGAACTGTACTTCAAAAAGCAAGAAATCCATGACTGAAAGGGTTTATAAGAAAACATAGTATAAATAATCTGAACAGCCACATGGGTATTTGATTATTTTTTTAAAAGGGCACAAAAAACAGTATTCTCTTTTATATGCATTCATAAATTATTTGAATATGTGTGTATGCACACACATATACACACTTGCCAAGACAGGGGGAGGGCAAAAAGTATTGTTAGTTGTCACAAGCTGACAAACACCCGTTTATAACAGTCATGATCTGACCCAATGCATTTGCTTTCACATCTCTATGTCACATTCTAATCCATTACTCCCCTCTGGCTTTTAGCCACAAGTTTCCAATAAGCAATCATGGCATGATAGAATGCTAAAACTGTACATGCCAGTTTCTTCTCTCAGTGATCAGACTATGCAGGGAATCTTTGGTTTCACTCAGAATAGAATTCCCCTGTTGCTGGAAAGTATTTACACATCATCTTACAGTTAAGATCATTGCCACAGCTGGATATAATTGATGCAACCCAAATGAGCCACTTCAGCCAGCTTCCAAAGAAATACAACTCTGATTAAAACATCTATCATGTCTATAAAAATAGAATTCAAGCGACAGGGAATAGTGGTGTTCTAAAAAGAAATAGGGTTCCTTATTTACTGGGAGCATATGAAGAAATAAAAACAACACCCATAATACATAAACACAAAAGTACTATTTCAGCCCTATAAATGCCTAGTTGCATTTAAAAGTTAAAGTATATTCAGATACACACAGGTGCAGTCCTAGTACTCCTGTGCCAAGTATAAATGCAACAAATACAGTTCCCCAGATAACACAGCAGACTTCTGCACCTAGTGTGATCTCTCTCACTTCTGACCAACAAAGAGAGCACAAACACAAATATCAGTTCTACTATCTATGGCTTGCTTCTTCACCAATCAGATTTTACTTCTGTCTTATCCTAGAGAAAGTTGATTTATTTAACAGTTAGAAGAATAAAGTCACAGAAGAGCTGCTCTTGCAACTCTTACTCTCATGTAAGCTGGAAGAGAATGAATTCAATAATAATATTTTGAGACCTCTGAGTATAGGGCAGTATAGAAATTCAATAAATTAATAAATAAGTAGTTTATTTCTAACTTATATATTGATGTTTCCCCTGAGGAATACAAATGGATGTCTAGAACAAGCTTGAAAATTTAGAAGACAGCTTTTAAACATATTTTTCATCAGTGCAGAAAGGACCAGAGAACCTCTGCACAGAGACAGGCAGGTTTTTGACACTTCTTAATTCAGCTCTCTTGTCAAGAGATGTTAAAGCTGCTCTCTGTTCCCTTACCTGGGCATGCCTGTTGTTGTCACCAGGCCCTCTCCCACATCATGAGCACCTCCTGGGGCTATGCTACAATAGGGCAGGGGGAAAGAGAAGCAGTAAGGCAGGCAGAGCAGCAGTGGGGTGACTACCCCCAGAAAACTGAGTCGCAAGGCTGTACTTGTTAAGACAGGAATGAGTTACTGACTAATAAAACACACATACATTAGTATCATGAGTTGCATCCAGTTATTAAGTAACATTCTAGATCATGCTAAACAGCATATCCTATGGCCTGGAATAAAATCAGTAAGAACAAAACGACCTTCCTCATGGATACAGCTGTATTAATGTTTTGCAACACTGGAGACAGAATCCAAGATTCCTGAAATTACTTACATTAGGTCTCCCCAGTGACGGAAGTCCAGAAGGGGTGCATTCTTCATTTGTAGGATCTGTATATCTAATCTGATCTATTCTCATGTAGGAATCGTACAAGCCATCTCCAAACCTGGCTGGAAATAACAAGATGGTCAGTAAAAACTAACACCAATTCATACAAACGTTATTTTTAATTTATTTTTCAGTAAGCCATTTAAGTTTGCACAGGATGAAAAAACGAAACAAAAAAGCAGCAACTATAACACAGCTAAAAACCAGTTTCTTAAGGGTAGATCAGATATTGGAAACCTGTGGCCCTCAATGTGTTTTAGGACTTCATAGCTCATTGTCCCCAGCCAGCATAGCCAAGTCAGAGATGATGGGAATTGTTGTCCAGCAACATCTGAAGGGCCACAGGTTCCACATCACTAGGCTAAATGTTCACTTAGCTTTAGGATTTGTTTATGGATCAAGCTCTCAAACCAGATCCATTTATTACAAGTATCAAGAAAATCTTAAAATCTTTTAGCTAGCAATGTGTTTTAAATAAAATTATCTGAGAGGAGTACACAATTCTGTAACATATTTATTTAAAGGTTGCAAAATAAGCCAATAAATAGATAAAATTCCTTCTAAAGTAAGTGAAAGTGCAAATGTGTTGCACAGCACTTATGAATCAATGTCTGCTTAATGTGACAGAGAATAATAGTTCCAGAAATACAAATTACTACACAAATCAATATGTGTATTGGGTCACAAACACAGTTGTCTACAAATATTATATTGCTATGTAACTGTAAAAACACCACCTTCAACATTACTTACACTAAGGCTGAAATCGGTAGAGCTTGCTTCCAAGCAAACATGCAAAAGAATGAGCTGTAAATATTACCTTAATTTTCTACATTTTTGTTTTAAACTGATCTCCAATTAGAAGTTATATTCCAACCAGTTATCCTTGGCTTATGCAAATGATTATATTTTCACGAGAATGCTGCATTTATTGTCATCCCCCCCCAATAAATGCCACAGACCAGAGTTTGATACCGACATATATGCATAGCTATAAAACAGTACAGTGGTACCTCGGGTTAAGTACTTAATTCATTCTGGAGGTCCGTTCTTAACCTGAAGCACCACTTTAGTTAATGGGGTCTCCCACTGCTGCCGCACCGTCAGAGTACGATTTCTGTTCTCATCCTGAAGCAAAGTTCTTAACCCGAGGTAATATTTCTGGGTTAGCAGAGTCTGTAACCTGAAGTGTATGTAACCTGAAGTGGATGTAACCCGAGGTACCACTGTATTCTATTCCTGAAGATGCTGTTTTAACCAATGTGTTCTATAGACACAGTGAAACAGAAAAATTAATGGTGTGAAGTAAAAGAAATAGGTTCCTCACCCTGCCTTACTTGATCACTTAAAAAATTGCCTTTCTTTTAAAACTTGGATTGCAAAACTAAGTAACAAAATAGTTACATGGGGAGTACTGCTGAGCTGAACAAATGAATGCTCCTTGTCCTAATTGAAAACAGTTAAAAAGAAGTCAACTAAGTTGCCAACGGAAAAATGTCAAAATAAAAATTCTTCCTTATGCAGAATTTGGCAGTGACTTGAAGGAATCTGGCCTGCCTGCGTCTAAGTCTCTTAAAGTCATAAAGACTATTTTGGATATGCGTTTACACACAAAGTGCTCTGAAACATGAGACCATTTCAGATCCATACTGATCAACCTTCCCCTGGCGCTAAACTCGCCCAGACCTAACAAAGCAATTGTAACAGAACCTTAGAAAGAAAGAAATCGACGTCGTTTCCTATGGTGAAGCACAATCCTCCCAACTCAGGCCAGCTTGTCCGTTAAAATCAGACGCCGGCTGCTTTGTCCTGACTGGCATTTGAAACCTCTCGTGCAATGGGGAGTTTTCCCCTGGTCTCCTGGGGAACCCGTCCCGACACGCTTCCCGAGGCTCCATCCGCATTTTTCTCTTTCTCTCGACTCCATCCACCACCACCACCCCAGCGAAAACACGCAGGGGCGAATCCACTGCTAGTCCTACTCAAGAGCAGACCCATTGAAAACAAGGAGCATGGCTAACCCAGGCCCGTTATTTCCGAAAGGTCTACCCTTGAGTAAAACTTAGTTGGATGCAACCCACAAGCTCCGATTGCAATCGTGTGCATGTTTACTTGGCGGCCAATCCCGCAACGAGGCTTAACCCACAACAGGACCGGGCTTTTAGCATTTTTGCCGACGGTGCTTTCTTCGTCGCGACCCCTGCAAAAACAAAAAAAAACACCCGGCCGGCCCTTAGCTTCAAAACAAGCTTGCCGCAACCTCATGCCTGTCTCTTTCTCTCCCACCATCCCTCTCTCTGTTGCTAGATTCCTCCCCCCCCCCCCGCCATTCTCCTCCACAATATGCCACCCGCTGCATTATACTGCGGATCCAGATCCCCTAAAACGGAGAGTTATCCTTTAAACTCCTCGCAATCGATCTAACGGAAGGGCGCAGGGTGGAAAAAGGAGCAACAAAGAAGTGGATTTCACACACTCGCACGCACACATAGGGCAGGACGCGGGATCGCTTGGAAGACTCTTTTTCCTTCCTAAAACAACGCAACAGCCCCCCCTCCCAATGTAGGCGGAACGGGGGGCCCCCACCTCAAAATCCCCATTGCACAAAACGGGGGTGCACGAGGCAGGCGCAACGTGGCCTCTCTCCGAGGAAGCGGGGCCATCGCGGCATGTGCGTTCGGCTGCATATGCAATAATACAGATCGATACTTCGCCTCTCTTCTTGTCCTGTTCCGCAACAAGCCCCGCGGGACCCCCCTCTCCGAGTCTTCGAATGGCCCAAAGGCCCTCTCGCCTCGAGGAGTGGAGGGATCCATTCCAAGTCGGGGGGGGGGGTAGGAATAAGATCCGAGGTAGAGACCCAGGGAGCCCCATTTAACCTCCCCGCCCGGGAGGGGCCGTTATTACCTGCAGTGAGGGGACCCTCCGGCTTCCTGCTCAGCAGCATCATGGCGGTAGCGGGGTGGAAGCCCGCGGGCCCTGCGCCCCATCACCCTAGCCAGGCCCACACTCCGGCTCGCGCTGCCTGCCTGCCTGCTTCGCTCGCTCGCCTCTTTCTCCTCTGAGGCTGTAGCACGGCGGGCGGGGCCGCGGCAGTGCTCAGGGCGCGGTTGCTAAGGGAACGTCTGCTTGGCCCTCTATGCGCTTGCGCGGTGAGAGGAGGAGGCGAGCGGGGACAAGAGAAAGGAAACGGGAGGGCGCCGAGGGGGGAAAGGGGATGAGTGGGGAAAGAGAAGGCGGCGACGGGGGGGGGGGGTTTGCTGGCAGGCGGCTTGGTAAATAAAATCATTTGAGCAACCCAATGTGTGCGTGTGTGTTTTAGGGCCACGCCTTAGGAACCTTGCCGGGACCTCAAAAAGCGCCTCTTGTCTGTAGCGAAGCCACGTCGAATGCGAATAACAACACCACAGAGCCTTGTGGCACCTTGAAGACTAACACGTTCATTATGGCATGAGCTTTCGTGGACTTTCACTGTGGCTGGCGCTTATTGCAGCATGGGCTGCCCTAACAGTTATTATGCCGCAAGCTCTTGGTCTGACACAAGTGTTCTCCTAAACATAGCTGCCAGATCTTTTAAGGTGTCAGCACCACCACAAGACGCTTGCAACGCATGGGCATACGTCTTCACTCATAAGTCTGCCAAGAAACCGTGGTTTTATTATTTTAAGGAGGAAAACCATAGCTCAGTGGTATAAAGCAACTGCTTTTGCACGTAGAGGGTCCCAAGGGCAACACTCAGCATCTCCGGGTCAGGCTGGGAGAGACCCCTGCCTAACATCCTGGAAAGCCACTTGCCAATCACGGTAAACAATACTGAGCTAGATGGACAAGTGATATGGCTTGATAAAAAGCAGCTTCCCCTGCTCCTGTTTTATCTTTCTGCCTACTTAGCAGTTCTGTGTAACTCCCAAGCTTGAATACTTTCAGCAACAGGCCAAGTGTATATCCACCGTGACACTAAAAAGGGGGCTGCGCCACAACCCCTGAGTCATCCGTGACTGGACCTAACAGTCAGGGGTACCTTAACCTTTACCCCCACCAAAGTGTGCACAGGGTTTCAGCAGTAAGCTGTGTTTTAAATAAGCTTTGGTTAGGAACTTACTTGTAACAGGATTGTTTTTGTTGAGTGGAATATACAATGCCTGACAAATTGGGCTCCCAATTGTCTAGGGCAAGGGTGGGGAAGCTCAGACGCAGTGGCCAAAATGTGGTTCTTGGATCTCTCCCCAGGCCCTCCCTGTGTTCTTGAACTCTGATAATGCCTGTTGCTTGTCTGAATGGAGGAGAGAGGGGGATGTGTGTAGATACTAGCCTACTGTACAAATGCAAAATGTACATGTATTGCTTCATCAGTGAGGCAAGGTGGGGTGACTGCCTCAGGCAGCAGGATCCACAGAGGCAGCAGATCCTGATGTAGATCCTTATCCCCCCCCCTCCTTGGGGTTCTGATTTAGATCTTCACTCACCCCTTCTTCCTTGGCAGGGAGGGGAACACTATCTTGTGGTTCACCTCAGATGCCCAGATGTCTTGGACTGGCCTTGGTTCCACCCATTTTTGCTGACATATGGCCCTTGGCAGGTTGGTGAAAAGGGAATGCAGCACAACATAGGACATACATTATGTCAAACAGAAAGTGTCAGGTGCCCCACCCCATTCCTCAGAAGCCCTGTCTTTTGATATAAATTTGACATTGCTTGATATGGATTTCATATAAATTTGATATAGCTTGATATACTTTTTAATATAAGTGATGTCCTACAGGATGACAATGGTGGATCATACACTCCCTCAATGCAACCTGCTGTCCCAAGGTGTACTGCACAATGCTGTCACCAGTACTGAAGATTGAACTGCCCATCTAGACAGGGGCACCATTTTGTTCTTCACCTCAGGCATCAATATGTCTTGGGTCAGCCCTGCAGGAACACCCACACATATTTTGAACCTCACTCTAGTTGGTAGGCATCAGGATTCTAATATTTGTTTTGTTTTTATTTAACAGCATTTGTACACCACTATATTGTAGAAGCTACTAACATGAGTTTGACCAAACTGCGGGAGGCAGTGTAGAAACCTCAAACCAGCTTACATAAAATATATAATATACATTGAAATTATCGATAAAAGTAAGAAGTTAAAAGCAAGCCGACCTACAAAAAATAAAAATAAAGCAAGCAGTTAAAAATATATGGATAGTTCAGTTGCTTAGAGTGTGGTGCTAATAATGCCAAGGTTGCAGGTTCAATCCTTAGGGTCCCTTCCAAAGCTACAATTCTATTATTATAAAATAAAATTGCATATTAAAATACATTCCAACTTTACATTACAGGTTGGGCCTAAACAAAAAAGTATTTAGGAGGCACTGAAAACAGTACAGCAGAACAAAATAGATTGCATCACCTGAAGTGTGTCTACCTTTTTATAGGTTTACACATTACGAGTTGTCTTTAAGTTACACCTATGCCAATCAAAATAAAACATAATGTGTTGAATACTATCTGTGTGCAGCCAAAAAAAGGTTTTGGGGGTTTTTGTGTGGAGGTTCTGTGCTTGGTTACAATGAGAGCTTGGAATGCCGAGAAAATTATTTGCTAACACCCTGCTACCATATATAAAATTCGATTTTGTACTAAGAATGAAAAATATTGACATAACTTCAACCAAACTGCAGATAAACAAATGTTGTGTTCAATATGCCTTCCTTTCTCTTGATCCCTAAAGTGAGTTTTTATCCATCCTTCAGTTCTTAGAATCTTTCTTTCTTTTTAGCTGAAAACTCCCAATTGACCTCCTCATGGTTGAAAATGATACCTTTTGTTGACTATTCTTGCTCTTTAGACAACAACACTCTCATTAGCACTAATAGGTGTGTATCAGAGTTTAATTTGGAATGTTACCCTCCTTATATGAAAGGGTTTATGAATAAGGCTTTATATGAATATCCCATGATCAAATATTTGGGTTTTCTTTTCAAGGATATCGAATAATTTTGCAAAAGCAATGCTGAGAGCCATCTGGTGCTGTTAACAGGGATCACAGCCTTCCTCATGTCTCTGGGGCATATGTGCTGTACCATGCCATTTTCCTTAAGGGAAGCAAAGGTCACAATAAATATTTGCTGCCTCCTAATCACATTTTAGTTGTTTAGCAGGTTTGCCATTTATTGTATTCTAATTGCTTTCTATGCTTTGTAGTCTCACAGGGAATGGTCCATTAAAAAAAAATATTTTGTAGATTCATGTCAAAACCACATTTTCCCTCCAAGTGAATTACCCCAGACCAGCTGTGCTCTATCTTGGACTATGGAGGCAAGTCAGTCAGGTTGTCCCTTGAGATGCACGGCTGTTTGCATTTCGGTTACCTCTCAAATAATTAAGAATGCATATCTGACACAAGTTGTGAAATAGCTTTTTACTACAATAGTAGAAAAATGAAGATCCAAAAAGTCTAATATTGGTAATGCCTCAATATGGATTTTGGACCTCATAAAGCCTGTATTGGCTATTTGTTGGCCAATTCATGACAGATTCTCATATTGTCAGTGTAAAGAAAAGCAGAAAAACTATGTCATGTAGACTACAGTGAAGTACATTTAGAATTCTCCATGAAGCTCATTGGGTGACTTTGGGCCATAAAATGAAATGAGGAAGGGGATTGTGTATACTACTTTGAACACATGGGAGTGCTTAGTTTGTTTGTTATTGTTAGTTTGTTAACGTTAATATCGTTTTGTGGATTATGACTGCTGTAGTGCTTTGTGAATTTTCTTACTTATCTTGCGGCTGTGCTGTTTAGCCTGTTTTTTTAAGTTGTTTTGTTATTAGTGCTTTATAGAAGGTTGTTGTTTTACTGAAGATTTGTTAATTATTTTATATGATTTATTTTGTAATTGTGATGTTCTACTATGTTCTTATTTATTGTATGTAAGCCGCTTTGTGACTCATGTGAGTAAAAAGTGACATAGAAATAATAAATGAATGAAAATGAAATGAAGATGGGATATAAACAAACAAATAAGTGGTATAATTAATCCAGCCTTCCTCAACCTGATGCCCTCCAGATGTTGTTGAACTGCAAACTTACTGCAGATCAAGCTAGATGGCCTGTGTTCAGGAATGGTGGGGGCTCTAGTCCCAACAATATGTCGAAGGCAGCAGGTTGGAAAAGCTCAATTTCTCCTCTGCTCAAGATTATTTTGAAGAAGGCTGTCCAACTTTGTTCCTTACACAGGAGTTATTGGTGAGATGTGATTTTCAATTCACTTACATTACACTGAGGTGAACATACAACAAGCACATTGTAGGCGTATTTGCTTCCATTTTTGCTTCCTTTCTTTATGTAGAAAGAATCAGGTATGCAAATATTTTACACAAATTCAGTCTATGGATGGATGGATGGATGTGTGTGTGTGTATATATATATATATAATTATATCAATCAATAATAAACACCATGCTGTGATAGCCATAGTATTTCACCATACATTCCATTTCAAGGTAGAAATAGACTAAAACCAGAACATTTACTTATCTTGTTTTTACATGTACCAGATTTTAATGAATAATCTTCAGAGTATGAGAGTTATTCTCTGGTTTCCATCAAATAGCTTCTTCCTAGAATATTTTACACATTTTTGCTTGATGTGCCTGGGCTTTGAGTCATTTTTTTAAAGCAAATCAGCAGCAACCAGACAAATGTTGAAATAGCTTTAAATTAAGAGTTAAATGTTACTTGCTCTAATCTTGCAACTGGGTACAGCTAGATAGTAGTTTCAGAGATTCAGGGGCTTTCATCCTTATGGATATGCAGAAGGCTACTGACCCACACAATCCTATGTCTATTTACTCAGAAATAAGTCCCTCTGAATTTGATAAGACTTACTCTTAAATGAGTGTGTTTAGGATTGTAGTTTGCATAGATCGTGACAGGTAGGAACCTTAAACATTTGCAGTGCAATTCTATTCATTTTAACTTTGAAGTTCCACTAAGGGCAATGGGGCTTATCCTCAAAAGGTATGCACAGGAGCACAGTCTTACCTGACTATTGTATCTGCTATACCTTCTGATGCAAGCATAAATGCACAGTATTTTATTGGAAAGTGTCATGAGAAGGACAGCAGTTTAAGAAAGACAATAGCCCATCAAGTTTCTCCTACCTTCACAATCCGCCTACCTCTTTAATGTAAAAGTACAGCTTCTGGCAAAGAAAAATTGTGCATGTCTTAAAACAAATAGTAGCTAAAAGGAGCCCATGGGCTGGGTTTTGTGGTCCCACAAGACCTCCCACCAAGTCATTAAAAAACAACACCACATGGATCCCCTGCTGTGATGCCAAAAGGTGTTTTGCTGCTTTGCATGGTTTTTTAAGAATGAATGCTCCCATAAGTCCCTTGCTGTGAGACTGTGATGCCAAAAGGTTTTTGTTACACCCCCAACCTCCAAAATTAAAAGAATGTCTATGGCCACCTTACACTTTGGCCACACCGACTTTGACATGTGACTCCTGGACCACAGATCAATGTGGCACTAGCTCCAAATGAAATTGAGACCATTTATAGCTACTTATGTGGGTCATATTGGAAATCTTCCTTATGGTATCATTATAATGACAGGAGGATGACCCTCATCAGATATACGGTTTCAGAATGAGTTTAGGCTGCCCACAAGTCTGACCTTGCTGTTCTTTGAGTAAGCTTGCTCATTCCAGTAAAGCCTCAGGGGAAATCCTAGGGAGGTGAAGACTTCTAGGTCAGGGGTGAGCTAAAGGTAGATGTGGATCTACTGGTAGATCTTTGGGTGATGTGCAGCAGATCAGCAAGTAACAGAAACAACAACAACATGTATCCACCCTACTATTAAGTACAATGAAGAAAACTTGGAGTGACCAGAAATAGAATTTTGTGAGGATTGTAAGCTCATTTCACTTCTGACACAAAACCCCCTGTTCTCATCAGATGCACATAAGAACCATGTTTTTAAATTCTAAATTTATGTCCTTATAGTTCTAGTTGGTTGATCTCAGGGTTCTAGTAAAACTCAAAACAGATCCCACAAGCCTGAAGTCTGCACTGCTCTGCTGTAGCGATCCTTTGTACATATTCCCCCACTTTCCCATATACTCCCTGCTTCATTAGCTCATTAGACTTTTGATACCTTTAATAATGTAGGATATCAGCCCCATTGCCATGGACAGTTGGACTCTCCTTGCCGCATTGTATTTTACATCTCCAGGATGATGCAACCCTGTAGCTAAGGAAACAGAATCTTGCCCATGACAGGCTCTGGGTTTACGCCATTCACTATGTTTGCTAATGCTTTCATGGCCATCTTCAGTACACACAACTCACTCAGATTGTAGTCCCTGTACCCTCCTTAGAAAAGCAGCAGTCTGAATAATTAAATAATAGGCCACTTGTAGGCTCTTAGAACATCTTGTTTTTTTCGACTGTCTGCTAACTTAGGAATGCTGCCAAAACCCTATGATTGTCCTGGAGTCTTCAGGATTTAAATAGTAATCTCGAGATTACTGATATGCTGTAAGCAGTCCATGACAAATGTCAAGTGATTGTAACATGGATACTAAATAGCCCCATGATTAGGAAGCCCAGTTGCATCTATTTAGTAGGGATACACTTCATTCAGCAAAAACTGTACAGTATACATATAGTCAAAGTCTGCGGTTTGTACTTTCATTTGAGGAGTGATGGGGGTCTGTTTAACCTCGCACATCTCTTTGCTAAGACAAAACTGTGGCAGCCTGGCGGGTCTTTATCTGAGAGATGTTGTTTGCAGATGACACAGCCTTGAAGTTCACTCTGAGAAAGCTCTACAGAGACTCATCAACCATTTTGCCCAAGCCTGCAGGGAGTTGAGCCTTACCATCAGCCTGACAAAGACCAACACCCTGAGTCAGGACATCACCAGCACTCCATGCCTCAGCTGGGTTCCACCATAACCAGCATTGACACTTAAACTAGACAAGCGTATTGGCAAGGCTTGCCTCTCTAAAGGGTATGGGAGAATGTGATGCTAACAATACCAAGATGAAGGACTACCAGGCTTGTGTGCTGAACATGCTGCTTTATAAAAGTGAGCCATGGGCAACGTACAATCGACAGGCGTGACATCTCAATGCCACATGCGCCACATCAGAAAGATTTTGGGCCTCACATGGCAAGACAGAGTCTTAAACAAAGATGTGCTCTCCCAAGGCCACATTCCTAGCATGCTTGCACTCCTGTCTCTACAACATTTACCCTGGGTTGGTCATGTCCAAATAATGGAAGATGGCAGGATCCCCAAGGACATCCTCTATGGGAAGCTGGCTTTAGGCACCAGGTCTGTTGGCAGACCAACTCTGCATTACAAAGATGTCTGCAAATGTGACATAAAGGTTGGCATCATCAACCCCATCATGTAGGAATCCCTTGTGGATGGCTGCAGTGCATTGAAACAGTCAGGTCATGCATCCATAGCAGTGACCAGAGGAGGAATGACTGTTGGGAGGAGCGCAGAGAAGAAACACCATGGTGCATCTGCAGCAGCACAACCAAACGCATTCATCTGCCCCAGATGCAACCAAACACATCTCTCCCATATTAGTCTCTACAGCCACAGCAGGTGCTGTAACTTTCTAATCTTCACCCCCAAAGGCACACTCCTCCATTGTCTTCCAAGACAGACAGATGCCAATATATTGAAATGTATTTTTTCTTAGATACAACTTCACACATAGCAAATTAATATTAGTAACAAAATTTTAGTAAGTAACAAAAAACAAACACACACACACACACAAAAAGCCAACAAATTTGGAAAAAACAATGCCAAGTGATGAAACTACTAGCAAAAAAATGCTCAGAATATCTTCCTGGCCTGATAACAGTAAGATATATATTGTTTATTATTGCATTTGTATCTCTCCCCCTCTCCCTATCATCCTCACAACAACCCTGTGAGGTAGGTTATGCTGGAAGTTGGTGACTGGCTCAAGGTCACCCAGTGAGATTCATGGCCAAGTGGGGAGTTTAACTCTCTAACGCTCTAGCCACTGTACAACGACTTTATGTAATTACTTACGTTTCACAACTGAGGAAAGCTTTAAAATACCGTAAGCCCTGAGATAAAATCCTAATAACTAGAAATCACTATACGGTTGACATGCCGGCCAATCGACAGATCAAATCAAACTAGGAACCAATGGGGTTTACCAGCAAAGTCGGAATGCAAACAAGCACCAAATAAGCCCAAGGCCTGATCCTGCAACTAGCTGCTCAAAGCAAACCACGTGCAGTAGTTCAGTTCTGAGTCTTTCCCTGATTCCAGCAGAGTTCGCGCGGCAACAAACGATGACTTGATCCCGCCCAGCCTCTCTTTCTACGCGGAGCAAAAGCGAAGCGGCAGGAAGCGCAGCCTATCACGCGCTGCCTTTGCCTCTGACGTCACCAGAGCAGGAAGCAGCCGCGACTGGAGAGATCAAGCGGTTGCCCCACGGACTCATTTTGCTGCGGCACCAACGCTATGGCAGCTGTGTGTTAAAGTGCTGCTTTAATGGGTGTTGTTTTCTAACGCGTCCCCCACGCCCCACCGGACAGTAAACCGCGATATTTCTTTACCTGCCAGAACGGAAGCCTTGGGATTTCTTTGGCCATGTTTGCCAAAGCTTTCAGAGTTAAATCCAATACTGCTATCAAAGGGTCTGATAGGTAAGTTTGTCTTGTTTCCTTTTCCTTCAAGGCATTTTACCTTGGTCGTTAATCCGTTGTAAACAGTGCCGGTGCCAGGCTGTTTTGCGCCTTAGGCAACGCTCACTGCTTGCAATACCCCCCACACACAAAAAATTAAAATTTGCTAACTTCACTTTTAAAAAATAGATGCCTTGTAGAGAAAAAATCATGAAAAGCACAAAACTCGAAACTGCTAAATTTATTTCAAATGGCAAGGTTGAGTAATACAACAATCTTTGATTATCTTTCTCAAGTACAAAAGAAGATGTTTCAGCACATAAATTATTTCGAACAATCTTGTGAATAAAACTCTGCCCTTCAAAGGTCAGCACTGCACTTCTCTGAGGCCTGAGCCCTAGGTGGTTGCTTAGCTGGCCTAGTGGTAGCATTGGCCCTGGTTGTAAAGAGCCATGCTTGCTAACCAAACATTGATGAAGATTTACAGGATGCTACTTAAAATTACGTACATTTAGCGGAGAACATACGCTTAAAAAAATGATGTTATGCCTCCCTCAAAGTGCAATTTCTGTACACGTTAATTTTATGCATCATGTGAAATGCAGAGATTGATGGCTGATCAGTAATTAGTGCTTGGGTTATGGCTTCACAGTGATAGTTGGGATATAAATAAGTTGCTTTGTTTTATTTCTCTGCCATGCATATTTAGAAGGTCTTTTTAAGGTTTTGGTCTTTTAAAACTTGAATATATGTCTTCCTCCAAGATTTAGAGTAATAGAGTTGTAATAATAATTAATTACTAATAATTATTGATACCCTGCCCATCTGGCTGGGTTTCCGCAGCCACTCTGGGCAGCTCCCAACAGAATTAAAAGTACAATTAAACATAAAACATTAAAAACTTCCCTAAACATAATAAACTGAGACCAAACAAAAATAGAATATATGAAGGGGTTATGTGTGTGCGTCCTATGGGGCGAATGCAGGCTTTCGGTGAAACCTGGAGAGCGAGAGGGGTCGGTGCACACCGACCCCTCTCGCTCTCCAGGCTTCGCGGACCTCTCCGCAAGCAGCGGGAGCGCTCCGCAAGCAGCGGGAGCCAGCGCTGGGCTCCCACAGCTTGCAGAGAGCTGCCTGTTTGCGGGCTGGGGTTGGGGGAAGCTCGGGTGGGCCTCCCCTGCGCCTGGGGGGGGGAAATAATTTTTTCCCTTTATTTCCCCCCCAAAAAACTAGGTGCGCCTTATGGGACGGTGCGTCCTATAGGGCAAAAAATATGGTAAATGACAAATTTGCAAACTGCCATCACAAACCTGTCACGGGCACCACACACATAGACCAAAGTATACTATTGGGTACAACAGAATGTTTATTTAAAAATCAATTTCAGCTGGGGGAGGAGAATTATGGGCATCAGGGAGGGCCTCTGCAGACATTCATATACCCATGGGCATTATCCTGGCATTCCTGATTTAAGATAGTGGAATGGCTTTGATAATTGGGCACCAATTTTAAAAATGATTTAAAATGATTTTAAAAATGATTTTAATTATTTAGATAATGGAATTGTGTCGTTGACCTTGCAGGAGGAAATTACGAAATGATGTCGCAGCAACTTTTCCCACCCTCACATCTGAACAGCTATCTGAAATTGTGCCGAATAAAGAAGAGCTGAATATCATCAAACTGTATGCTCACAAAGGAGATGCTCTCACAGTCTATGCTAATGGCAGAATACCAGTCCTTTTTGAAATGGAGAAGAGACTGTATCCAACAGGTACAGAAATATGTTTCTGCAGGCAGTTTGCTGTTCTGGGTCTGGGGAGGTTTGAGTTTAATTTGATGTTTTACTTTGGACAAGTTGCAAAATAATATTAAGCCTCCATTTCCCATATCTAAAATGAGAAGAGTGTCAGTTATGGTATAAATGTGCTCAATCTGAGATAGGCAACATACTGTCTTTGATTCATAAATTGTCCCTCCCTGAAACACACACTGCTAGTACAGCTCTGTCTAGGCATTCACTATTTCACTAAAATAAACATGAGGGGAGTGGGAGAGTGGACACGAACTCCTCCATCTTTATTTCTCTCTCACTCTCACTCTCACTCCACAATTTCAAAGGCAATAGCTTATCCATCGCAGACAGTCTATACTAGCAGAGGCTTTCTGCACCGTGTAGAATCCTGAAGAATCAGAGTTGTTTCCTTTCTACAGATAGTCACCCTTGAATTTGTGGAGGGTGGCAGGAATAGTGAGGGGAGGGGAGCTAGCCTGAGCTGACCACCTCATGTGTTCAGTTAAGCTGGATAGTGAATGCCTGAATAGGGCTCATGTAGTTCATGCTATATGAATTTGACCAAACTGCGAGAGGCAGTGGAAGACAGAAGTGCCTGGCGTGCTCTGGTCCATGGGGTCATGAAGAGTCGGACACGACTAAACGACTAACAACAAAGTTCATGCTATAGGGTGGCAGGCAGAGGGCTCTCTTCTTTAACTTTTGCATAGGCAAGAGTTGATAGGTGATTCTGCTTTCCAGCCTTGGTTGTTCAGAAAGAATTATGAGTGCAGCAGCAGGTGTACAATTCCTGCTATGTTCAAATTAATACTGGCCCCCCAAGCAGAGGGTTGAGAAAGGAGTGCACAGGTACGCAGCTTGTTCTCAGGCAGAAAAACCATGGATTACTGGCCCAAGATTATTGTGTCTGAACTAGACCAATCTATTTTCTCACTGCACATTATTTTTACATGTTGGGTTTAAATATCTTGAAACACAAGCTGGGTTGTGTCTTCTGGTTCCTTACCATCATTGTTCCTATGTCTGTCTTATTATTTATGTGTGTAAGCCAGTCTGGGATTTTTTCCTGGCTGAAAAAATACAAATACTTTTAAGTAAAGGAAAATGTCCAGTGTTGAGGCTGTGTGTGCCATTGCTTAATAGACAAGAGGAGATATCAACAGACTTGCCCCCCACCTAAGGTTTGGAAATTAAAAATAACATAAGGGAGGAAAACCCAGGGGGAAGGGGAACAGTCCAATGGGAATTACCGGTACTTGCACTGAGTGCTGTCTTGATTGCTGGCAGCGGGAGGAGAGGGTAATGGAAAATAAGGTGAGGAGGGGAGCAGCATGGAGTATCCTGAAAAATGAATCCTGGCTAGAATCCTGAGCATTCCCACACTGCAATATTTTGTTTTAGGCTCTACTTCCTAATTTTAAATTCGGATTAATGATTATCAGTTCTGAGAAATGGAGGCAGGTAAAGTGTGTCATGCTGGAATTCCACAAGCATTTTGTTTTCTTTTTGGGACAGTGTACACCCTGTGGTCTCATCCTCACCTTCTCCCCGCCTTTTCCACATGGCCACCTGTATTGCACAAACTAACAGGAGGAGCAGGTAAGGGAATGGATCTCAAAGCCATTCTGCATGGCACTGCACATTTGCCTTGTTGTGGAGCTGGTTCTCATGATTGGGCTTGTTATATTGCAGTCCTAAGCATGCTGCTTGGATGTAAGGTCCTTTGAAAGGCAGTGAGGTTTATTTCCAGGTAAATAAATTGATTTTGTCATCGACATGACAGTTTAAACTGAGGTATTCAAGGCTTTTTTTCCCCATTAGGAAGGAAAATAATGTCTAAATAAAGCCTGGTCTGCTTGAATGTTAGAATCTCCTTCTGAGGCTCTTCTTTGGATACCTCTGACATCAGAGATGAATAGGGTGGCAACCAGGGATAAAGTGCCTCTGGAGCTGTAGTGCTCTGCTTATGGAATGCCTCTAACCAACTCTTTTAGACACCCAGCAAAACTTTTTCTAACGTTGCAGGCCTTTTACCTGTTTGTACCTTTTACCAGTGAAGGTGGTGAAGGTCCTGTGAGAGTGTCTGGAGGCGGTTGGAGGATGGATGGCGGCTAACAGATTAAGGTTGAATTCTGACAAGACAGAAGTACTGTTTTGGGGGGACAGGAGGCGCATGTGTCTAGGGCAGCTGTTTACTAGCTCCTTCTGGTACGCAGGCTGAGACCCTATGTGCCAGCGGACTGCCTCGCCAGAGTGGTGCATGCTCTGGTTATCTCTCGCTTAGACTACTGCAATGCAGTCTATGTGGGGCTACCTTTGAAGGTGACCCGGAAACTACAACTAATCCAGAATGCGGCAGCTAGACTGGTGACTGGGAGCGGCCACCGAGACCACATAACACCGGTCTTGAAAGACCTACACTGGCTCCCAGTATGTTTCCGAGCACAATTCAAAGTGTTGGTGCTGACCTTTAAAGCCCTAAATGGCCTCGGTCCAGTATATCTGAAGGAGTGTCTCCACCCCCACCATTCTACCCGGACACTGAGGTAAAGCGCCAAGGGCCTTCTGGCAGTTCCCTCACTGCGAGAAGCCAAGTTACAGGGAACCAGGCAGAGGGCCTTCTCGGTAGTGGCACCTGCCCTGTGGAACGCGCTCCCACCATATGTCAAAGAGAACAACTACCAGACTTTTAGAAGACATCTGAAGGCAGCTCTGTTTAGGGAAGCTCTTAATGTTTGATGCATTACCGTATTTTAATATTTTGTTGGAAGCCGTCCAGAGTGGCTGGGGAAGCCCAGCCAGATGGGCAGGGTATAAATAATAAATTACTTATTATTATTATTATTATTATTATTATTATTATTATTAACTATTTTTTAAAAGAACACTGACAGTTTTATTACTGCCTGTAGTAGAAAGCCAGTATTATATATCTCAGTCCTAGTTTCTAATAAAAATGTTCCAGATTCAAGAAAAAGTTGTGATTTATAACTAATGTGTAATTGACATTTTAGTTGATAACTTTTGGCTTTGTGGTTGAAGAATTGATGGTAGCAGGGCTGATCGGAGCTGCACTGGCAATTAGGGCCAAGGTTTGAAGCCATCCAAGAGAATCCCTTGTTTCATGTAGACATTGAAAGCAGTATTTTTGTCAGTTTCTGTTTTTTAAAAGAGCAGTGGGGGACAAGGGGATGACTGGTGTCTTTAAGATTTTGCTAAGATGCTAATATAGGGTCTTTTCCACAGATCTAATGCTTCCAGGGGTTGTAGTGCCCTCTTATGGTCTTCCTCAGGTAGATCGGGGTACTCTCTGTGCCATCACCTTGGTGGGAAACAGGTATGATTTCTCCTGAAGGCTAATGCTAAAAAGATTTACCTCTTTCTGAAGGTGTTCTTAGAATGCATTTTGAGACCGGAAATTGAGGGTGGGAAAATCAGCCAAATGTGGTCCTCCAGGCCTGTCATACTGGCCTTCAGGATTTTCCTTAGGCTGCACCCCACTTCGGGTCCCACCCCTCATCACCTGTGCCCTTCTCGAGAGCCTTTGGCTGACTACAGTGGGCCATTGGCTTTTGCTTGCCTGAATGGAGAGGTGTGTGATTGTCCCATCCCTCTTGGATTTCAAAAGAAGGCAAGCAGAGAACAACAGGAATGCCTTCTGAGACTCCCATTTATTTTGACTCTGATTGTGTGCCACAGTGTATGCCTTCTATGGATTCACCATAACAATTTGGGGCTTCCAGCAGCAGGGTTGATTTTCACGCATTGTGGGGCATTATTCATTGGCCAGTTCAGACATCTCAGCTCTTCCTGAGTATGCTTAAGGGTTGCATATTTCCTTCTTCTCTTGCATATTTTGGAACACAGACTGTTTTCCAGTAACCGTAGTTTGCTTGGATGGCTGATTCAGGCAAACTTGTTTGCTTCCTAAGCTGAAGTGGAAACCATGGTTTGAACAATTCTTGTTTAGAGGAAATCTATGACTTTGCAAACAGTGGTAACCAAAATCCAAGAAGTGCAGGATTGAACTGTGGTGTTCAGAAGCAGAAGAGGGGACACAAGAGCCTTAAATATGTTCTCAACACAGCCAAACCATGGTTTGGTCATCATGTCTGAAATGAGAGAGATTCCTTAGCTGGGAGCTGCTTTAGTTGGAGTAAGAATTTAGCTGTTTGCTTTATGCTATACTCTCTTTACTTTTCAGTGCCCCTGTGGCCATTGGCATAGCTACCATGTCCTCTGCAGAGATGGTGGCAGCTGGAATGAAAGGAAAAGGCTTCACAGTGCTGCATACATATATGGATCACTTATGGTGGGTGTATCACCAAAACTATTTGACCGTTTACACAATAGGAGAAAAGCACATGGTTAGCTTTTGCCCCCATGCTAATCCAAGACTCAGGTTAGAGAAGGGTGAGCCCTGAGCAAAGTATAAGAAGGATGCAAGTAGAAACTAAGCATAGGTGCACGATTTTGACAATCACTTAAGAAAAAGTGTTCAGTTCCACAGCACCAAATCATAAAACTTTGAACCTTTTCTGTTGTGGCGACACTGAGAACTCTTCTATAGTGCATTCTGAAAAACACTCTTGAATGAATATAACTTTAGGCCACACACTACTTGAAAGTCATCTTAAGGAGTTGAGAGAGATTGTGTTCTTAAGGTTCTGCTGGAGTTATGGCAGTCAGATGACCCCTTACACAGCATTAAATAAATGTGATGGTGTGGTCAGTTTTTCCAGTTTTTCCAGATTGTTTCACTCATAATCTTTACAGTGAAGAAAAATGGTTCTCCACGACTTCATAGCTTAACTGGCCCTGTCTAGACTTTTTTCTTTGAGTTTCTGTTTTGCTGAAATTGAAATTTGGGGCAAGTCTTATTGTGCCATTTGTTTTTGTTGTTTCTTTTTAAATTGAAAAAGGGAGTTTGGTGACAAGTCATGCCCACCAACAATAGTCCCCTTAGAAGCAGAGTCTTCAGAGATGGTGGATGCTGAAGAGGAGGAGCAAGAGGCTGGAGAAGGGGAAGGCAAATCACAGGAAAACAGCCACCCTATTGACCCATGCCTGCAGACAGGGATTAGAAATCTAGGCATGCAAGATGCTATTCAGAGTGTGGACATGACAGAAAAAGAGGAACCTAATGAAAATGGTGCTGCTGAAACTACTGAAGAGAACAACCTAGATGTTCCTCAGGAGGTAGAAGACAGTAGGAATCCACAAGGTAAAAAATATAGGGTTATATACAGGGATTTGCATTCTAGATGAGGTCTAGTAACAACCTTTTGATCAGAACTGATCATTTATACA
The DNA here is from genome assembly GCF_964234715.1 of Podarcis melisellensis. Lineage (NCBI taxonomy): Eukaryota > Metazoa > Chordata > Lepidosauria > Squamata > Lacertidae > Podarcis > Podarcis melisellensis. Next base: position 39,256,853 of record NC_138538.1, read on the forward strand.
AACTTAAACATATATACTCTATGCATTTTCAATGTGCCCTATAATGCAGGAATGGGGAACCAGTAACCCTTCAGAAATCTTTGGAATTCAACTCATATTAGCCTCAGCTAGGATGGCCAGAGGGATGATGGGAGATGGTCCTTCAGCAGTATCTGTAGGACCACATGCCCTCTATCCTGATTTTAGGTGAACGATGGACTACAGTTCCCACTGTCCATGTTGGCTGGGGCTGATGGGAATTAAAGTCCAACAGTGTCTGGGAGGGCTGTAGACTGCACATCCCTGATGTATTGTGTGAGATTAATGCAAGTTTTTTGGGGAGGTGGGTGCAAGGTGTGTAGATTATAGAACACATGTGTAACCATGATTCCCTGCAGCAGATGCACTGATGTTGCATGTGATGAGCAACAAAATCCAAACAAATGCATCCCCTTCACACTCCATGGCTTGTATAGGGCATTATACCCTGTTACTAACTTTGTAATGTGAAAGAAGCTTTCATTAAGCTCTGTGCTCACTGCTGGTGTGTCAGCTTTCTTCCGTTGAAATTGAATGTTGGTAGAGACAATGCTGAACTTAACATTCTTCCTTTCATTTATTGCCTCATGTGACTATATTTTCGTGACAGACAAAGAAGAAGGATAAGCTACCAAATGGCTTGTATGTGGAAGTTCATAGCTTGTGACCACGCTGCATGGCACTGAAATTGTTTCCCTGTTCAACACTGACACAACTCGTAGGCATAGACAGGAGCTGAGAGGTTCACAAGGTGGCAGGGACACATTGTGAACTAGGCCATGTTGTGTTCTGTGCAGAGGCTCGTAGGCAGGGAGGGCTATTTTTTAAGCTAGAGCTCAGCAAAACCTCTCAGGTGGGCACCTTTGCCATTATAAGAGAACAAGGGATGCGTTCATGGTGAGTTCTGGCACCTCTTTTTCTAGAAAAATAGCACTGCTTGTAGAGAACAAACGGTTCTGTCTTTTCTTCTAGAGCAAATGGATGCATTGCTTCACCAATGCTTCTTCCACGCCTTAAAATGTAAAGTGAAGAAGTCGGAGCTCCCTCTACTGACCAGCACCTTTCTCCGCAACTACATGTTCGCATGTTGGTACGTGTAGTAAGATCTTCTACTACTGGCAGAGCTGCTGTATTGCTGGCTGAGAAATGTGGAAACGGAGCATAATGTGCTTGTAGAACACTGTTCACCAGAGTCAGGAGTAGAAGCCTTGCATGTACGCTGGACTCTGTGCCTCCGCCATTGTCACTATAAGAACTCATAGGCGAACTCTGCATGGGTCAGAGTCTGCTTTAAGGCATACTCCAGATATGACACAGGTTAAACTTTTGTTCACGTGTTGGCCTGATTTAACTTTGATAAGGTATTCTGTTTTCACCTGTCTCTTGATGATTCATAAGGAAGAGCTAAAGATATCTTCCAGTAAAAGCATAATGAAAATAAAATAAATGCCATAATTCTAGAACTTGCTCCCATAGAACTATAGAACTTGCTCCCATAGGAAGCAGTGATGGCCACCTCTTCAAAAGAGGATTAGACAGATTCATGGAGGACAAGGCTATCAAAGTCTACAGGCCATGATGGCTAAGCTCTACCTCCACAGTCGGAGGAACTAGTGCTTCTGAATACCAGTTGCCGGAAACCTTAGGAGGGGAGAGGGCTCTTGTGCTCGGGTTCTGCTTTCGGGTTTCCCACAGGCATCTGCCTGGCCACTGTGAGAACAGGATGCTGGGCAAGATGGGCCATCGGCCTGATCCAGCAGATTCTTCTTATGCTTGAATTTGTCATGGAGAAGGAGACTCCATTTGCTCTCTTTATATGACATTTAAATTCTTTCCAATCTGTGTGCCCATGTTTTAAGAATATTTTAGCTGGAGAACCTGGAAACATGTTTTTTCTTAAATGTCACCAAAAATGAGAGAGGCCTAATTCCTCTTGTTTCTTGCATATAATTGTGTTTTTTTTCCTTTTCCATCTACCAACAGTCCACAAGGTCAACAACTAGACATAAAGAAATCAAGCTACAAAAAAGTGAGTACCGGTAGTTGTTGTCCTTTTCTGTACCGTGAAAGGTTGAGGAAAGAAATAATAATGAAACATTGGATTGAATGTGGGATTTTCTGCATACACTGCAGATCATCTGCCCCAAAGCTGTGACCCCTTCCTACAAAGGCACTTTGTGCATGTAGATGCTTGATTTGTGAGAAATCTTCAGATGATTTTGCTGGTTAATAGCACAATCGTATACATGTTTGCTAAGAAGTAAGTGTACATAGTAATTTGAAAACAACTGTAAAATTCTGGCCTAATATTGCATTGGCGGGGTTTTAAATATTTTTTTTAAAAAACACTATACAGGTATCATTAAAACATAAGTTGGTGGGTTTTTTTTAATTACAACATAATATACAGTGGTACCTCAGGTTAAGTACTTAATTCGTTCCGGAGGTCCATACTTAACCTGAAACTGTTCTTAACCTGAAGCACCACTTTAGCTAATGGGGCCTCCTGCTGCTGCCACGCCGCCGGAGCACGATTTCTGTTCTCATCCTGAAGCAAAGTTCTTAACCCGAGGTACTATTTCTGGGTTAGCAGAGTCTGTAACCTGAAGCGTATGTAACCTGAAGCATATGTAACCCGAGGTACCACTGTATATCCAAACAAAACAAAACTTTAAAAATTACACCAGAATATTGCTTGTTTCATTTTTCATGTGCATAATAGAGTGAGGGGGAAAGTATTTGATCCCCTGCTAATTTTGCCCGTTTGCTCTCTGACGAAGAAATGACCAGTCCATAATTTTAATGGTAGGTTTATTGTAGCTGTGAGAGACACAATAACAGCAGGAAGAAACCCAGAAGACAAAAGTCAGAGATTAATGTGCGTTATAATGAGTGAAATAAGTATTTGATCCCTTTGCAAAAGATGACTTAGTACTAGGTGGCAAAACCCTTGTTGGCAATTAAAGAGTCCAGACGTTTCTTGTAGGTGGCCACCAGGTCTGCACACATCTCAGGAGGTATTTTGTCCTACTCCTCTTTGCAGATCCTCTCCAAGTCAGTAAGATTTCGAGGCTGATGTGTAGCTACTGGAACCTTCAGCTCCCTCCATAGATTTTTGATGGGATTAAGGTCTGGAGACTGGCTAGGCCACTCCAGGACCTTAATGTGGTTCTTCTTGAGCCACTCCTTTGTTGCCTTGGCCATGTGTTTTGGGTCATTGTCGTGCTGGAATACCCATCCTCAACCCATTTTCAATGCTCTAGCTGAGGGAGGGAGGTGCTCACCCAAGATTTGATGATATATGGTCCCGTCCATCGTCCCTTCGATGCGGTGAAGGTGTCCTGTCCCCTTAGCAGAAAAACACCCCCAAAGCATAATATGTCTCCCTCCATGTTTGACGGCGGGGGGTCGTAACGAGTTGATTTGATGCCAAAGAGCTCGATTATGGTCTCATCTGACCACAACACTTTCACCCAGTTCCCCTCTGGGTCATTCAGATTTGCATTGGCAAACTGCAGATGGGCCTGTACATGTGCTGTCTTGAGCAAGGGGACTTTACGGGCTCTGCAAGATCTAAGTTCTTCACGGCGTAGTGTGTTACCAACTGTTTTCATGGTGTCTATGGTCCCAGCAGCCCTGAGATCATTGACAAGTTCCCCCCATGTAGTTCTGGGCTGCTTCATCACCGTTCTCCCAATCATTGCAACTCCGCAAGATGAGATCTTGCATGGAGCCCCCGACAAAGGGAGGTTGACAGTTATTTTGTGTTTCTTCCATTTGCGAATTATTGTGCCAACTGTTGTCACCTTCTCACCAAGCTGCTTGGCAATAGTCTTGTAGCCCAGTCCAGCCTTGTGCAGGTCTACAGTCCTGTCCCTGACATCCTTGGACAGCTTTTTGGTCTTGGTCATGGTGGCTACTTTGGAATCTACTGGATTGATTGCTTCTGTCGACAGGTGTCTTTTCTACAGGTACTGTAACGAGGTGGGATTACAGGTAAGACCTCTCCCTTTCAGCAGGTGCTTCTAATCTCAGCTCGTTACATACAGTGAAGATACCAGGTAGCCTGACTTCTGGCTAGTTGATAGGGGATCAAATACTTATTTCACTCATTATAATGCGCATCAATCTCTGACATTTGTCTTCTGGGTTTCTGGGGGTTTTCCTGTTGTTATTCTGTCTCTCACAGCTACAATAAACCTACCATTAAAACCATTGTATCCCAGTTTTAGCTGCCTCTCTCTCTTCTAGTTCTCCAGGTTCCTGCAATCAATGCAGCAACAAAACATCCTCCAGGTGAAGGAACTGAATAAGGGAGTAGAGAGCATTGTGAATGTGGACTGGAGGCATGAAAGGTAAGAGAATCTCAATTCTGTGCAAACAAAGTCAAAATACTGAGGGAGGAGATCTAAATGAATGGTTTGGGTTCCTGTGATGATGCTGGTTAATGAGCTGAGCTGCATTTAAGAGCACAATAGCTAATTAGAAGAGATGTTGCTCTTTTTCTTTGGTCTGAAAGGTATTTAATCTCTCGCATGGAAGTTGTGTAATTGTAGGTAATATCCTAGATAAGCTGCTATCTCTCAAGTTGATTTAGAGAAGGCAGAAATGTAAACATGCTGCTGTCCACAAACAGCAGTACAGAAAAGATCTATTTATGAGCAAAGATGTGCATGTCCTTACAAGAATCCAACATGCTTAATAATAAGCTCCACAGATGAGAGGGGTGTTTGTTTGTATGTGCACACATGCACATGCATGCTGGGAAGCACTATAGGGATGAGGATGGCATTAATGCACAGCAGAGGCAATTAGGGAACAAGGTGTTTGTGTGTTTGTTAGTGGCTTGCAAAGGAAGCAAACATTGAGGTGTAAAGTTATGCTTTCTAGCCGGCAAGCCGGAAATTTGGCAGGTGGACAAGGCTCACTTTTGGCACCAATAAGTTGATGTGTGCTGTCAGTAAGCCCCCCTGAAGGCATGCTGTTAGCGAGCCCCACTTTGCATGTGGTCAATCATAACAGTGTATCATTTCATAATGTGATAATAAGTTAGTTGGCAAAAGGCATTAAGGGCATTAATGGAGACTAAAATATCAGTGGTTGTTGGGCATGCATCCTAATGCTCCAGGCATCTCTTTGCTTTAGGCTTCTTCTCATGTTACTTTTGATCAGTACAGATATTAAGATCTGCAATAATGAAGAGAGGTTGTTTGCTGGAAGCTGTGCACAAATGGAGTGTTTCATTACTGGTTTAATGCAGAATCTGTAGATTCCAGTGGTGCTTGCTCCTATAAGGAGCTAACAGGAGTAAGCCCTTTTGAATTCAGTAGGACTTACTCCCAGTGTTGCAACCTAAATAAGCCAGTTCTTAAACTCTGAGTTAATAGGTAATTCCGGAGACATCACAGCAATAGTTAGCATTAATCACCCAGGCTGTGGCTAGAATCCTGGTTTCTTAACTGTCAAACATGTTCACTTACAAAGTTATCCCTTGCTAAATCCACATTTTTAAACTGAGCCAAAGTATTGTTTGCATCAGCTGTTAGAAACTCACTACTTTACTGTCAAGTCCATAAATACAGAACACTTTTCTAAAACAAATTGCCTTTTCTTGTCAAACTCCATTGCTACAGTTTAGTTTCTCCTTATTCAGAAAAAGGTGTAATGTTTCTACCATTGCTCCAGTCTTCCACAGTTCACCATTTGAATCATACTATTACATCACTGCTGGAGAAGAAACAAGCCCAACGATAATGCCTGCATGGCAAAGCGCAGGGGTTGCCCAACCTTTTGGGCCCATAGGCACATTTGCAAAGTGGAAAAGCTTCTGTGGCACCACAGCTAAGCTCACACAGCAACCTTCTCTCTTGGGTACAGTAGAATGCTTCCTTCAAGCCTAATGTCAGCAGGCGAAGGATTTGGGTGCCAGGGAAGGCGTCTGTGGGCATATATGTTGGCAACTCCTGGCATAACCGCTTTGACCACTGCAGGCCTAATTAGGACTCTTGTGCCTTTTAAGACGTGCACCATATCAGGGAAACAATTAGCAAGCAATGCTTTCATTTTCTCTCTACTGCTGCAACCGGGAAGGGCACACCTTTTTGAAACCTATCCTTGATGCTCACTTGTTGAAGGCACTAAAGAGGTTTTGGTAAACCCAACCACTTTCCTTCCGTAACTGTTTATCGTATCCAGAGTGACCATAGTCACCATTGCCTCTGGAAGGGCCCACCCACTTGACCTGTGGCTGCATTGTCAGCAGACCTATAGATACTGAAGTATTGGGAATGGGAAAGGTTGCAGAGCAATGGCAAAGGAAAGGGGAGGAGAATGGGGAGGTGCTTGATGGGACTGGTGGGGCTTACAGGCCCGTCCCCTTCCTACCCCACACAGAAGTCCCACTCCAACTCCTCTTAAAAATTTGGACTGGCTGTGCTTACCTGTCCTCTCTGCCTGCCGCTGCCCATGCTCGCTTTGCTAGCCTCCCTCCAACTTCCACCAGAAGTGGTGACGCTCTGGTGGTAATGAAGATGCACTGCAGCCCGTCGTCTCCCTTCTCCTTGGGGACCATGTCTGGGCTCCGCTCCTTGCTGCTGGGCTGCTGGGCTTCGTTCCCTCGGGGGGGTTCCACACTGTCTCCTCCCCCGCCCATCTATGATGTCACATACACATAGCATTGTAAAGCTCGCATTTTACAGTATCTTTTACAAGGTCTCATTTGTGTTCCTCCTTGGTAGATTGGACGGCGAGGTTCCTGCTGTTATCTGCTGGAACAGGAGCTATGCCTTTCCTCTGTCACAATGGGCACTTGTGATGTCGAGAAGGCTTGGCAGAGTGTGTGGGGGCGGGTGGGCTTTAGTTTAGGTCTACATAGGAACTTAGCCCAAAGAGACACCTAAGACTTTGGATCGTTTCTCCACGCTTTCTCTCCTCCAGGGATTGGCTTCTTTGGAGGCCAGGTCTAGTGTGCTCTGTTTGGCTTGCTTTAGAATTATTCAGAGAACTTTCAGAAGAACTGCCATTGCTAGTTGATGTTTTGCTGTCCATTTGCCCCTGACCAGTATCAGATTGACCTGGGTATGTGCGATGCATTTCCTTGGAGTGGGGAACCTCAGGTCCAGGGGGCCAGATGCAGCCGCCCAGATCTGTCTGTTTAACCCTTGGAATGCTCCCCAAGTCACATCCTGCACTGGTCATGATTCACACTATTTCTTCTTTCCTGGCTGGAATGCCTCTTGCTTATCTGGATGGAGGATTGAGATGGGTGCACAAGCGTATGTAGAAACTAGCCTACTCTACAAAGGTACAATTTCCACCCACTTTTGCCTCAGACCCCACCTACCCCTGGGAAGTTGCCTTTGGAAGGTTTCCCAGAAGCAACTGTGGCCCACAGGCTGAAAAACAGTTTCCAACTGCCTTTCCTTTTGCACAATGTACCTGGCACTCCTATGTCCTTGCATGGCTCCTCTGTGCATATTAGAACACATGCAGAGATACTCACTCTAAGCTATCAGTTATCTTCCTTTGCTGCTAAGAAAGTTGGGGTTGTGCGCTAATTCTCTTCCCTGGGTCTTCCGTGGCTTTATGTATTTATTACATTTATATATCACCTTTATCTTTCAAGGATCTCAAAGGTTTTCTTCATCCTTCACCTGTGAAGTAGCTTAGGCTAAGAGATGGTGACTGACCCAAAGTCACCCAGTGAGCTTCATGGCTGAGTGGAGATTCGAACCCTGCTTTCCCAGTTCCTAGTCCAACACACTAACCATTATGCCACACTGGCTCTCGTGCTGGAAGCCCTGCAGCATAGAGTAGGATGGGAGGCCAGGCCAAGACACCATATTGTGCCACAGCATTCCACTATTGAACACTAGGTTGCTGCTGGAGCATATGGCTTCAAGATGATGATCTGTTCTGTGGACCATCTTGAAGCAGAGGCAGAAATGTGCTTCCACTTTGTGTAAGCAAACGTGTTGAGGGATTTTACACTGTGTTATTGCAATGAGAGGAATGGTCTTGGGTGCCTATGTCCTAGGAGATGACAAGGACGCAACTCTATACTCATTTGTCTCTCAGTCATGAACGGGAATAGCCGTCATGATGAAATGGTAATAAACTCTGTGAAATATTTTGCTTTGATTTTCAGCATTAGGTCTTTTGTAGTACCTATTGAAATAGCAGCACCTGAATTGTCTGTCCAGGATAGCAGAAGTGGTGATGGAGAACAGCCATACCGCTGTCCTGAAATCATACCACTCTATGGCATCTCATCCAAAATGGCTCCCTTATTCCAAGAGTCTGGATATAAGTAAGTAATATAAGAAAATGAACCACTTGACTTGTTCCCTATGTTGTTGTTCTTGTTGTTGCTTGCAGAACATGATGGGCCAAGGAAGTCCTTAAAGGAGTGTGTGAGTGTGTAGCAGATTTCAGAGTGAATGGCCGGCCCGGCAGAAAAATAAGTGAATCTAAAAACACGAATGTTTCTGGGTGCTGAGTTCAATAGTTTGGTTTGGTTGGACCATTTCTCCTGTATGGTGGTAGTGGTGGTAGTGTTCTAAACGAAGGGAACAGCTTCCTTACTGGAGTGTTTCCCCCACTTAAAATAGCCAATTTGCAAAAGCTGATCATTTGCTTTTCCTTCCGAAGTGCAACCTAGCAAGTAACAAAGATTCAATTTTCCTCCAGGAAAGGCGACACCCTGTCCAGCAGTGAAGTGAGAAATGCTGTTATCAACTATGTGAAGCTTAATGAGTTGGTTGATGAAACAAACAAAAAGTATGTAAAACCCCAAAGCTTGTTTAGTAGGGAGATCGCAACACTACTCTCCTTGCTCTGTACTGATAGCGAGAGATAGCTGCAGCCATGATTTTGCACAGGAGTTTCCTCGTGGTTCACCATTACAGTGCTAAGTCAAAACGTGGGAAATGCTACTAGAAAGGGCAAGCACTCTTTCCTATCACAAGTCCCTTTAGGCCAGGGGTCTGCAACCTTTAAGACAAAAAGAGCCACTTGGACCCGTTTCCGAAGAAAAACAACAACTGGGAGCCGCAAAAACATTGCAACATTTAAAACAAATATAACACTGTATATATTGTTTCTTGCCTTCATGCTCTATATGCAGGATTGTGCAGTCAGCTGTAAATCTCAAGAAAAAAGGACAAATTAATAGCTAATTAAAATATTTAATTTACAACCAGGTAACCAGGTTAATGGGACTTTTGCTCCTGAACCTCAGTGCTCAGTGTCTGCACATCAGGGCTGTAAGACGTCACCTTCATTTTCACACAGGCTTGCAAGCTGTCATCTGTGAGGCGTGATCGATGTTTGTTTTTAATATAGTTCATGTTGGAGAAGACCTGCTCACATACATATGTGGAACCAAAGATCGACAGGACTCCAAATGCATACTTTTTCATGTTTATATATAATTATATAATTACTTAACTATTTACCAATTTCAATTCAAATTAGCCCTGTTTTAAAAGTAGGAATCAGAAGCCGACAGTAAGCCGAGCACCCCAGTTAAAGAATAGCTATGCGTTTAAAATTATTGTTGTTATTGATCTACGTCAAGTTTTATTTATTTATTTATTTATTTTATCTTATTTTGAATATTATTATTATTATTTTTAATATATATATATATATATATATATATTTGCTTTCGTAGATTTTCACGGGTACAGGAATGCAGGTTTTGGTGTCCTCGGGTGTCTTCCCGTGTAAAAGTTGGGGTGTCTAGGCGACGTTTCGACGAGGTCTCACTCGTCATCTTCAGGCTGGTGCTTTCGGCTTCTTGTTACTGGAACAGAGCAGGATCTCAGTGTTTGAGTTCCTATAAATACTGTTGAGGGGGTGTGGTGTATAGCCTCCAATGTTCTGGGCAGAGAGGAAGTTCCCAGGCTAGTGTGCCTTTTCTTCTTTTGTTCCTTAATTACTTGAGGGATATCTTGAGTGATTTCTTGAGTGATATCCTGAGTACCACTTAGGTGGGTCATTAGGTGTGGATTAGTTGCTAAAGTCTTTGTGTCTTGACCTGTTGAACTTTGTGAAGAGTTTTTCTGAGAAGATGGCTGTACTGCACTTAGTTGTGCTCTGGCTTGGCTTCGTGTATAGGGGCGAGCTGTGGTTTTGTGGCCTGTGTCAGCCAGATCTGTGTAGGGATTGCAGGGGGGTGCAGCATCCGGAGGTGCCACCATGGTTTGGCTACTGGATGGTGTCTGTAATTTATCTGTGGAGAGGGTCTGGGTTTGGGTCTGGTGTGGTTGATTGGTGATAGCGTTCTGTGTGCCTCTGGATCTGGTGTCAGTTTTTGTGGGGAGGGCTAATTTCCAGATGTCTGGCAAGCGGGATGTGTCGTCACGCTTGTTCATGTTGTGAGGGTGTTTCTCTATCTCGATGGCTTCCATGATTATTCTCTTGTGGTGATGTTCCATGTTAAAGAGCAATTTGGAATCTGCAAAATTAATTTCGTGTCCTGTTTCTTTCATGTGTTGGAAAAGAGAGGAAGTTTTTTCTTCTTTTTTGACGGCATTCTTGTGTTCTGCGATACGTGCATTTATTCGTCTGTTTGTTTGTCCAATGTACGTGGCTGGGCAGACTTTGCAGGGTATTTCACACCAACCGCTACTTACATGCACAATCACACCACCACCCTGCACAAATAAACTCCGTAGCCAAGACTCTCATCTCCAGAACCAAACGCCTGGCTGACAAAGACCACTTGACAACTGAGTTACAGAATCTCTCAAATGTGTTAATTGCCAATGGATACCAGCAAAACAGGGTTACGAAGCTAATCCAAAAAGAAACACCCCCCAAAAACCAAGACACAGAAGAAAACAATGGCATGGCCCTCCTTCCTTATATCAAGGGCACTACAGATAAAATTAGCAAAATCCTCCATAAACACAATATCAAAACAGCCTTTTGCACCAACCAAAAAATAGCCAATATCCTCAGAAACCCCAAGGATAAAATCCAGTTGGAAAACCAAGGGGTCTATGAAATACCCTGCAAAGTCTGCCCAGCCACGTACATTGGACAAACAAACAGACGAATAAATGCACGTATCGCAGAACACAAGAATGCCGTCAAAAAAGAAGAAAAAACTTCCTCTCTTTTCCAACACATGAAAGAAACAGGACACGAAATTAATTTTGCAGATTCCAAATTGCTCTTTAACATGGAACATCACCACAAGAGAATAATCATGGAAGCCATCGAGATAGAGAAACACCCTCACAACATGAACAAGCGTGACGACACATCCCGCTTGCCAGACATCTGGAAATTAGCCCTCCCCACAAAAACTGACACCAGATCCAGAGGCACACAGAACGCTATCACCAATCAACCACACCAGACCCAAACCCAGACCCTCTCCACAGATAAATTACAGACACCATCCAGTAGCCAAACCATGGTGGCACCTCCGGATGCTGCACCCCCCTGCAATCCCTACACAGATCTGGCTGACACAGGCCACAAAACCACAGCTCGCCCCTATACACGAAGCCAAGCCAGAGCACAACTAAGTGCAGTACAGCCATCTTCTCAGAAAAACTCTTCACAAAGTTCAAGAGGTCAAGACACAAAGACTTTAGCAACTAATCCACACCTAATGACCCACTTAAGTGGTACTCAGGATATCACTCAAGAAATCACTCAAGATATCCCTCAAGTAATTAAGGAACAAAAGAAGAAAAGGCACACTAGCCTGGGAACTTCCTCTCTGCCCAGAACATTGGAGGCTATACACCACACCCCCTCAACAGTATTTATAGGAACTCAAACACTGAGATCCTGCTCTGTTCCAGTAACAAGAAGCCGAAAGCACCAGCCTGAAGATGACGAGTGAGACCTCGTCGAAACGTCGCCTAGACACCCCAACTTTTACACGGGAAGACACCCGAGGACACCAAAACCTGCATATATATATATATATATATATATTGCGTTCAACTGTTTTTTAAACAGAAGGGGTGGGCACTGTAGGCAGGGGGCAGTAACTGCCCTTGCTCCTGATCAAGCAAATAAATTTAAAGTAACCACTAAATAAAATGAGTTGGCCTAATGAACCAACTTCCAGTTAATTTAAACGGAATTAAGTAATTAAATTGGCCTGCAATAATAAATACTGTTTCTTAATTAACTAACCAAAGGACTTAAATCAACCAAATGAATCTAATCAATTAAATTAAATTGATATACAATCAGAATCCAGCAGCAATTGATCTGCCCTTTCTCTTAGTCAACCAAAATGAATTTAAAGTTCCAACCAAATGAATTAAATTACCAAAATGAATCCACACTCGATAAGCTTAAATACAATTGGAATCAAGCAATAAGTTGACTACTGCAAGCACTTATTAAAGCAATCAAATTAATTATATTTCAGGGTTGCATATATATCCTTGGAGCTAAAGCCCTAATTAAAGCGCTTTAATATAATAACACTCAGAGTCAAACCTCTATGAGCTCTTAAAATGCTTAACTTAAATAACTTGTTCTCTTCCAATCCACCAATTGAGCATATATTGTCACTTATAAAGCCTGAGTATCCAATTCCCACAACAGAGGCCTCACCTAAAATGGCCGCCGGGCCAAACCACGTGGTTAGCTCAAAATGGCGACCGCAACTTCCTGGTTACCAAGCAACACAGCTATCAACTTCCTGTCCCTGGCTGCCAGCGTCCTGCCTCTGTGTCTGATCCAATCATAAGCGGCTTTTTGCGTGTTTCCGCCCAGAAAATGCGCCTCCTCCCCTCGCCTCCGCCCCGGAGCCGCAGCAAAGGAGTTAAAGAGCCGCATGCGGCTCTGGAGCCGCAGGTTGCCGACCCCCGCTTTAGGCTAAGTACTTCTGCAGTTTAGATGGGCCCAAGTGCAGTGTTGATTGTGCTCAAATGTATGTCCAACCTCAACAAGTGTTTGTGTGCAAACACACACACACACACACACACACACACACACACAACTTGTGCAGGTGTATCCCATATATTGTGCCTAGTAGAATTTTAAACTAGTGGTCATTTTCCTGATTTATTTTGTTATTTATTTCATAGAATGTATACACCACTTGATTAAAACTCCCCCACCCCACCCCATTCAGGAAAATCGTACAACAATAGTTTAACAAGAAGTTTAAATACTAAAACCAGTTAGGATTCCTATCAACTTTCTAAGCATCTAGGTAGGCTTGCCTAAACAAGAATGTTTTTTAGCTGGTGCTGAGAAGAACGCAGTGAAGGCACCTGCTTGATATCAATAGGCAGGGAGTTCCAAAGTGTAGGTGCTGCCACTAAATGATCAAGTTCTTACACACATGGATTGCGTATTATGTGGCATCTGTAGAGTGCCAATTCCGCCAATCGAAGCAGTTGAGAGGGCACATGTAGGGTAAGCTAATCTCATGGATAATTTAGGAGTGCCACAAGATTAAAGACATCTTAGTTGATTAATCATATCACTTTTTTTTAGTGATATGATTCTGTAGGTTGATCTGTTAGCTTAATCATTAAAAGTTTTGATTAGCTAAACAGGTGACCTTTGATTAACTGGGCAAAGAATTTTTAAACATTAAATTATCTTTAAGAGAGGTACATGGAAAAAAAGAACTTGACAAGCAACATATTCAGACATAATCTACAAGCAAAGATGACATGCTGTTTTATATAACCCATTCTCAAGTTTTCAGCAGTCAAGTAAGGTTTTTAGCACCCAACTTACCACATAATAGTGCAAGTGCAGTGTGACTTTTGGAAATCCTTTTTGTACCTTTTAACAACAAAGTGCTAAAGAGACAAACATGATCTTTATAATCTGTAGAGTGCTACACATTCTTGATGTTGGTGCATTTCCAATTCAGGTGATGAGTGATCACGCTGAGGACAGACTTTTAAATCTGCCTTCCTTTGTTACAGCTTTATAAAGGTGGATCCTATCTTGTGTGATTGTCTGTTGGACAAATCTGAGCAGAATGAAATTTCAAAGCTCACATGGGACAATCTCCTGACCAGGTGAGGGGGGAGTGATTCCCACTGCTGCTTCATATACTTGCCTCAGTATTTCCTATAATGCAGGCCACTATGTATTATGGTATCTTTAATGTTTGCAAAAGGAGGTTAAGCCCAAACCATTCAAAGGTTAAAATTGTCACTAAGGTTTTGTGCTGTGTTGCTTTGTGTTATGCAAGCGGACTGGAATTTTATGACACAGTAGCCTGATTTGCACATCATGGTAAGCCATAGATTATGGATTACTGCATGCTGTTCAGTGCCCTCTTGCCTTTCTCCACTCACTCTTCAGCCAAGAGAGAAGCATACTGCACAGCTTGGCTTAGTGCTTGGGTGAGGAACATCAGGCATGGGGGCCAAATGTAGCCCTGAGGACTCCAGAGCACACCCTCTCTCCTTCAGCCACACCCTTCACTCTTGCTCCATTGCACTCCCAAGTGTTTTTGCTTGGCTGGAACATGTCCTTGAATGCTGATAGTGCCTTTGGCTTGCGTGGATGCCGAGGGTATGCAAGTGTCTGTATAAACCATGCAAAAGTGAAATGTGCACTTATTTCTCTGACTCTGCCCACAATTGGCCCATGGCCCAGAAGGGAGTGGGCCGCTCAGGTTCCCCCCACACCTTCTGCTTAGTGTTCCAGGCGAACCAACACTTGCAGTTTCTCTCCCCAAACAAATGACGAGCCACAGACCAAGAACCAACCTTGGCTTCTTGGGGACAGAAGCTAACCCTGAGTCCTGGTTCACTGGTAATGCTAAGCCTCACCTCACAGTTTGTTTTTCCTGGCTCCAGGTGGGTCAGAATAAAGTGGGAGCAAGTGAGCAGCTGCTTGCTCTGGTAAGCCATGGTTTATAATTTGCTTCCCATGAGGTGCAGGCATGGCCACTGTAAAAGTAAACACAACAAGCTTGGCTTCTTTGGGACCTTCTACAACTCCCCATTCTCTTCTGTTACTTTGAGGATCATAATATTTTATTTTTTAAAAGTCTTTGGAATTAGGAGAGGTACAAAGATAATAATGTAACTATGTCTGTCTGGCAGTGTCGTCTGTTAAAAATCACAAAAACCTTTTAAGACATAATATTGATTGTACTTTATTTCCCAGAATAATCCTGTTACAGAATAGCATCATGTATCACATAGATGAAGGCTGCTAGATGAAGTATAATTAATTCCTGTCGGTCTCCCTACGGTTGTCTAGTATACAGCCTACACATGGGATGCAAATCAGCCTCCCATCATTATTAACTTTCAGAGGGAATTTTAAAACCAACCTTTCACCCAGGCATTTGATGGCTGAAGAATACTGCTCCTGGCAGTTGTCTATAACAGTTCTTTCTTACATTCTTAAGTTAACTGTAACTGTTTTTAGAATGCTTTAAAAAATGATGGATGTGATTCCCACCCTGGGCTCCATTGGGAAGAATAATTTAAACTCAATAAATAAATAAAACCCTGAGGTGAATAAAGGCAAGCTGTATCAGATTGAGTCTTTGAATAGATGTTCTTGGTACTTAAGTATAGCAGGAATAGCTAAGCCAGAAAGCTGCCATCCCTCTGTGCTGTCCTGGATAAGCTTAATCTTAGCGCTGCTTTTGTGGCAGGTGTCTGGATAAACTACAGCCCTTCCATCAGGTGACTTTTTTTGGACATGACCCCATCGTGAGGAAAGGAAACAATGATCCCATTGATATAAACATAGCACAAAGATCGTGCAATAAAAAGGTAAGGGCAAGGAGAGAAGTAGTCTTCTGTGGAAACATCCAAACTGTGCTGCCTTTTTTTTAATGTCTGCCTTTTGAAATGTTTTATAATACTGGACTATCTTTTGAAAGTTTGCCCATTGAAAACACCATTTCCAGAGCAGTCTCCTAGCCCTGTTATGCAGAGAGAGGAAAATAAAGAGGCTGAGCCCATGATCCTACTTTTTGGGCATGGAGAGCAGGGAAGGCTGTTTATAACTACCAGAGCTGTAGTTATTGCCCCAGAAAACAATTGACAACTGGGCTAGCATGTGCCGCCTGTACAGGTGAGCATTCCTGGGCTTAAGTCGTAGCCACACCTCCTCTCTGAACCCCTGGGTATCAGGTAGGAGGTCCAGATGTTACACTGACACCTTACAATGCCACTGGTGCATGGTTTGTAATTTATTTCAACCACCCGGGGGTGAAGAGGGCAAGGCGGAGAAGGCCAGATCAGGAGATAAACTGAAGTTCTCTGTTTAGAGCTTATCTGATATCTGTTGGCCCTAGTTCAGAAGGATAGTAGGAAGCACCTACTGGCAGCTGAGTCAGATATACATTGCACAGAGACTTCTGAAAGTGTGTCACCAAAGTGCTACTCCGGGAAGATGGAAGGCACATGTTGCAGACCTAAGGGAGGAACAATAGCTTGAGTGCAGCACATGTTTCACATGCAAAAAGTCTTAAGGTTCAATCTCTGGCAGCTCCAGTGGAGAGGATCAGATAGCAGGTGATGGGCAAGATCTCCGAGTGAGGCACTAGAGAACTGCCCACAGTCAGAGTAGATGCTACTGACCTGGATAGAGTAATAGTCTGAAGCGATAGAAGGCAACTTAATATGAGTGTTGCCCTCATGGATCTGTATCCCTGTTCCAGAGGAGCAGCCAAGCAGGTGCAGTAGAAGAAGCTAAAACAGACTGGAGCAGAGCTGCATGGAAGTGTACCTGGGTCATTAGCAGCTTTTTGTTCCCTTTTTGTGTGTGCATACTTATTACTAATACTAATTTCATTTGTACCTCACCCATCTGACTGGATTGCCCCAGCCACTCTGGGTGGCTTCCAACAAATATTAAAGCATAATAAAACATCAGACATAAAAAACCTCCCAATACAGGGCTGCCTTCAGAAGTCTTCTAAAAGGTGTATACTTATTTATCTCCTTGACATCTGATGGGAGGGAGTTCCACAGGAATAATAGTTTTATTTCGGTAATTGTGTGTGTGTAGACCTGAACTAATTGCAGCTCGCAGATGCAGCGTTATGGCTTGAAGGTGGTGGTCCAGGGTGTTGATGGTATCCGACATGCTTGGGTGCAAGACCCTAGGAATAAACCAACCCAATACAAAGTTGTCATTTTTTTCAGGTAGAGATGATTAATTCAGCCCAGTACTATACATGATTCAGCCAGGGGTTGGGAGTCAGAAGAGGTGCAATGGGCCCTTGTACTGTTTTAACATTGGCATTTCTTTTGCCTTTCTCTGAAGGAATGCAAAGTAGTTTTCATTTATATTAGTGTTTCAAAACATAGTCAGCTGGTGGTCCTGTCTTCAAACCCCAGGGGCAGAAGCTAGCATGCCTTTGGGTAAGGAAGTCCTGAAGTAGCCTCAGAGAAGGGTTGGTTGGTTGGTTGGTTGTGGGGTGGTCTCCATAGGAGCTTCCTGGCCTGGGCCTTTTGCTTTTGCCCTAATGGGTGATGTGTGAATCTGACCAGGCCACTGGCTAGCATTTATCCCCACCCCCAGCTTTCCTAATTAACATCCCTTCCTCCTAAGCTCCTAGGGCAAAACATTAAGATTTGGTCTGTTGCTACACTGTTTCCCCACCACCACCAACCAGGATGAACCTTGATAGTGTTACCCCAGTGCTTCAGTTAGTCGCTTGCTTTTATGTATGCCTTTCACTTAAATCACATAGGTTGTGCAATATGCTTGCTGTCAAACATGCACTGCTTCTATTCATTTCCAAGCATAGGTATTATTAATATGCACAGGCCAAGGCCCTATGAAAATAACTTTGCTGATACCACATAGCCTGTAAGAATGTACGAAAGTAAAATTGCACACTAATGATTGAGCATTGTATATTAGTGCAACCACGTAATGCCATCTGTCCTTTCGGTTGGCAGGTAACCATAATTAAGAATCTTGAGCTGTATGGGCTAGACCCACAGGCTGTTGCCAACTTTCTCCAGCTAAAAGTTCAGGCGAGTGCCACTGTCACCACACTTCCGGGGGCAAAGGACAGAGCCCAGGTCCAGGTCCAAGGCAATCAGATCCACCACCTTGCTAAGCTGCTGGTGGGTAAGTATCTTTAGCAGGGGTAGGGAACCTGCCAGGGCAGCACACCAGTGGTGGGTGGAGTCAGAGGAAGAGCAATGGACATACCTTTGCACATTAGGCTATATTCCAGCAATGCAAAAGCCAGATGTTGGGACATGTGCATGCACACACACACGGTCTCCATTCAGGCTCAGAAGAGGCGTCATCACAAGGTGACATACCAGCCAGGCAAAGCACTGATGGAAGGTGTAGCTTAGGGGAAGGGCTAAGGCCCAGCATGCAAAGTCTGGCTGCCAGGCCTGAAGTTCTCCACTCCTAATCCATGGCAAACTCATAACATCATTTATTATGTTTTGAAGGTTTAGTCACTTATTAGATTAACAGTGCAATCCTAGGAATATCTTCCCAGGAGCATATCCTATTGAATTCAATAGTGCTTTACTTGCAGCCTAAATGGATTTTACAATATTCTGATCAGTTTCTAAGATGTGCTCTTCTGAGGAGGAGGCTGTTGGAAAACTGTTATACATAAACTAAAAAGCAAAGTGCTATTTTCCCTTCAGAGTTATTTTATTCATGTGTAACCTTATGCAGATTGAATTCAGTGGCTAATTAGGGCTGCCACATTACCGTATTTACACAGATTTAATGCACCATCAAATCTAATTTTCATGACGTAATTTGTCCCAAAATGGTGTGCATTACATTCGAGTAAATACAGCAAGTGCAATGTCTTCCTATGTATATTTATTCATAATTAAAAATGCACAGGAGTACCGTATTTTTCGCACGATTGGACGCACCGGACCATTGGACGCAGCTAGTTTTTTGGGGGGGAAATAAAGGGGGGGGAAATTCCCTTTATTTCCCCCCCAAAAGCAGGTCAGGGAAACCAAACCAGGTCGAGGAACAGAGGGATAGTGGCGCTGCGCCTCCCTGCTGTCCCCCGAGCTTGTGGGGCTGGCTGATGTCTGCTTGGCGCGCGGGGCGCTCTGCTTCAGGGGGCCCCACCCGCCAGGCAGCAGGCTGCTATCCGCAGCGTGGGGAGCCCTGCGGGGAACTCCTGCAAGACTCCCCACGCTGCGGATGTGTTCCCGAAGCGCCGGGCGCTCTGCTTTCAGGGCGCCTGACGCTCCGGGAAGCAGGCTGCTATCCGCAGCGTGGGGAGCCCTGCAGGGAACTCCTGCAGGGCTCCGCACGCTGCGGATGTGTGCCTGGCGCGAGGGGCGCTCTGCTTCAGGGCGCCCCACCCGCCGGGCAGCAGGCTGCTATCCGCAGCGTGGGGAGCCCTGCGGGGAACTCCTGCAAGGCTCCCCAGGCTGCGGATGTGTTCCCGAAGCACCGGGCGCTCTGCTTTCAGGGCGCCCGACGGACACTCCGGGAAGCAGGCTGATATCCTCAGCCTAGACACGGCTAGCGGAGCACTATTCCCGAAGCTTGGGGCGTGCGGAGCTCAGCGCGCCCCAAGCTTCTGGGTGCCGGCAAGGTCTAGACGGCTAGCGGAGACCTTGCCGGCACACAGAAGCTTGGGGCGCGCTGAGCTCCGCACGCCCCAAGCTTCGGGATTAATGCAGCACTCCGCTAGCCGTGGGAGAGCTGGGTCTCTAGCGGATAGCTTCCTGAAGCCTGGAGAGCGAGAGGGGTCGGTGCGCACCGACCCCTCTCCCTCTCCAGGCTTCAGCGGAAGCCTGCATTCGCTCCATAGGACGCACACACATTTTCCCTTGCTTTTTAGGAGGGAAAAAGTGCGTCCTATGGTGAGAAAAATACGGTACATTTTTTAGTAAGGCGAGTGTCCCAAGTACAATGCTTTAGAATTTTCAGAGCATATTACTCTTTTAGTAAGAGTCCTATTGTGATAAGCTTTTGAGCTGTCAAATACAGATTGATTACATGTTGACTTTGTTCCAGAGGACTACCAGATACCTCGCAAATACATCAAGGGCCTTGAGATGGCACCAAAGATGGGCCGGAAGAAGTAGCCAGGTCTGAAGATCAAAGTCAGAACTTAGTCATTTATCTTATTAAAATATTTATAAATAACAAATTCAGCTGCCTTACCTATAAAATAATGGAATTTATAAATAAAACTTTTCCCAATAACCTTTGCTGGACTATCTCCATAGCTTGTTGTGGAACACCTCAGCATGTTTACTGAGCACTGTTCTAGTGCAAATAGGTCCAAATGTAAACTATTGGGTATCCGCTGAAGATTGTGGGGTTGGTTTTCTTTTTCTTTTTTACAGGACTCGAAAGAATAGTGAGGTACAGTTTCTACCCCTCGCATGATTGTGGATTTTGTTCTCTCCCTTAGCAACCCTCCCCAGACACTTTTACCTGCTTAAAGCGAGGTATCACTGTAGTAGCCTTCTTTGTTTACACACTGCAATACCACCGCATGCCACAGGAGGGCATGAAGAACACAAACCGACTCAACTCCTCGCTTCATCAGAGGCTGTTTTATTTTCGATAGCTTCTCTTAACACAATTTTGTATCGCATGAACAGATTTCTTTAGGAGCTTTTTAAAAAAAAAAAAGCTGGAAGGAAGGTGACATTTTCAACAAAATGTCATAGGGTTGAAACAGTATTAAAAATAAATTACCAGCATGGCAAAAATGTTATTTACTTTACCACGTAAGCTTTTCACTAATTCCGTTCTTTACAGACTGTACATGTTTTACAATTGACCCATTTCAAAAGAAAAAAAAGTTACACACGTACAGATGATGCAGGCAACACAGTATACTCACAAAGGCACTGCCAGCAGTAGTCTGCGCTTCTTAAGGTAGGGCCTCCTCTAACTCCTCTCTCTAAGGCGTCTGCTCTGCCACCGCTGAAGTGGCTAAGCTTTCTCTCAAAATCCAAGCTCCCTGATGGTCCCCCCCCCTTCTCCTCTTAATGCCCCTTAGCTATATATAATCTTTTAAAGAAACAAAACTAAAATAATGCCAGCCTGTTTTTGCAGGTGGCTTAGTCAGCAGCATTCACATAAATTGCATAAGAAGCCATGCCTTCTATTAAAAATGTTCAAGACATGCTGTTATGGGATGGGGGTGAGGGGAGCAGGGAAAGGAAGAGTGCCATTATTGAAAAGCAGTTCTTTAAAAAAATAAAAATAAAACATGACATATATATTTATATATACTCAACATTCCTAGGGAGAAGTAGTCAGTGACTTACAAAAAGACTGTTTCCTGTTCTTGTCTCTTGGTGATGGCGCAGGAGGCTGACATCCTGGGGTCCCTCCTCAGTGTGCCAGGCCAACAGTTTTAACAGCGCTTAGGAAGAGTTTTGAGTGCTTTCTCGCCTGGGTTCAATAGTTGCATGTGCTTATCTGGATCTGCGTCTTGCTTTCCTTGTGCTGTGCTGATACATCTTGTACAGCGGTATTAGAGACTGGGTAACTGTCTATGGGGGAGCTGTGGTGGTGGACTTCCTGAAGATAACTTTGGAGGTACCTGAGAGCTCTGTGCCCTTTCAGCTGCGGTGTAGAACCCCTGCACTCAGCCCTGAGAAAGAAACAAATCTTCCTTCCTTTGCCTTCCCAAAGACAGCTTTGCTCCGAACAACGTCATAGAGGGTAGCCAGGTTCTGAAAACGTAGGTGTGGGCTTTCTGGTGTTACGAAACAGTTTTGCAATGCAAATGACATAGAGAATCAATTCCATTTTTTTAAGTGCTGGGAGATGAGCCCCAAATTGGCTCATTAGCAGACCTGCACAGTGGTCCCAGTTTCTACTGGGTAAGAGAAAACTGTATACTGGAAGGAAGGGCTCTAAGTTGAAAATATTAGGCTGGAAGCATAAACAAGAAAACAACCCTGAAGTGTTGCCAAAACAAAAATAAAACTGACCTTATTTTCCTGTGTGAAAATATAAACTCTTTTGCTCAAAGGCCAAAGCACTCTAAAGCTCATCAAAACCTGCTCTACTTCTACGGATTTCTTGACATCTCGTTCATTCATTCTCTTCATTCTGTGCAAGTCTGTTTGGCATCCTCTACAGTGTCCACATGTACCAGAGCAATAACCCTCCCATGTGATTAAATTACTACAGAGAACACGTTCAACTCACTTCTGCCACACATACATAAATCCACGTGGAAAGGTACTGGGATGGCAGGAGAAGAAAAGAAGGTAGTACAATTGAAGACAAGGCATCCACTGCTTGTGTGACCTACTAGCTCATCCTTAAGCTAGCCTCAAAGAGGAAAGATTTCAAAACTAGTTTGTAGGGTCAAACTCACACTGAAATACATTGAGAAGGGGAAGGGGTGGTTATACCTTAAGCAACCCAATTCCTTGGATATTCAGCATTCACTGCAAAGTTTCCTGTCTATTCTGTTCTGTACAAGCAGGGGAGATGGGAAGAAGCAGTATTCATTTTTGGTTTCTGGAGGGTCAGTGGATTGGAATATTTAATTTCCTGTTCTATAGTTGCCAGTTCTGAGCACACAATACAACCAATTGAAAAAGTGTCCTGAGGAAAAAAAGGTTTTGGTTGGGTGGGGTTTCTTTCCATTTTTAAATAATATATAATTTTTTGAAATTTAGTTTATCCCTAGCCACACTTCCAAGTTCAGGTTATCCAGGCTTCCCATTTGCTTCTTTCAAGGCCTCATGCAGTCTTTGTTTAAACCTGTCATACTTTTTCTGCACTTGCTGGATTTTCTCTTTTTCTTCCCTTTCTAGTATCACCAGGAAGTTCTGTAGCTCTGGAATAGAGAAGTCATCCCACTGTGGAGAAAAAGCACACACACACACACAAACTTTAGATTGGCAGACAGAAAATACACATTATTCCAAGTCTGTGGGTACATGCTAGATGTGACCTGACTAACTGACATGATTTTCTGCAGGAAAAACCCACAAAATAACTCA
Organism: Podarcis melisellensis; assembly: GCF_964234715.1. Classification (NCBI taxonomy): domain Eukaryota; kingdom Metazoa; phylum Chordata; class Lepidosauria; order Squamata; family Lacertidae; genus Podarcis; species Podarcis melisellensis. Next base: position 39,279,790 of record NC_138538.1, read on the forward strand.
TCCTCCCCAGTCTTTCATTTTACCTCATTTGCTACACTGAAACCTTCAGGCCCAGAAAGTAGAGGCCTCCCACAGGAAAAATTACAGTCCCTATATAATTTTCCCAACTTGGCTTTCCACCACAAAAAAGAGTTCCAATATGCTTAAGGGGTGGCTTTCTAGAATAGAGTTTGCTAGGTTTTATCGATCGCCCTTTAATTCAATAGCTGCAGTTCAAAAAGGTTCAGAGAGTGGCCCAGTTCTTGCAATCAATTCCTCACTTAATAAGCCACGCTATGCGCTAACTGCTTGTGGGTGCTCAGGACTCTTGCTTCTCCCTTCGTGTAGTTTAATATCCTGGCTTCCTTATAAGACATTAATCATAGCTTCCCCTTACATGTGAGCCCTGAAATGATGGTTAAGAGCTGAATACTGGCTTGCTTTGCTGCTCCCCTGCAGGAAGGATCGATGGGGCTGTGTGGAGGTGAACAGCGCTTGTTCATATCCTGACTTGCTAAGCCAGGTGGTGGTATAAAATAAAAAAATCCAGGTGTCCAAACTTTGCAATTTCGCACAGTTCAAAGGGTGAAGTCTCTAAAGATTTTTTCAAAAAAATAAAACCCAAGTTCAAAGAATGGGTTGGGGAATAATTCTGTAAGCACAGCAGTTCAAGGCAAAAATCCCAAGCGATGGTAGTTTCCCTTTCAAAGACACCACCCAATCCACTTTTCAGCTTTGGAGTATTAAAAGTGGTTTGGGGCTTCAGTGACGGCATGTTTTGAACTAGAGACACGGCAAAATAAAGTAAAAAAGAAGCAATGTATATATGCGTCCCTTTAAATCACAGTCACCATCCAGAGATTGAGTGAAATGTGTAAATACATGAGATTCTTGAGATATTATGACCCTAAGAAAAAACCCATTCTGTGCATGAATTTCAACATTTTGTATTACCAAGGTGCTCTGTAAGAGCTGGGTCTACAGAACATGATGCCCGCAGGTAGAAATGGGGAACCTGTGGGCCTTGAGATAAACATTGCCTGATCATTGTCTGGCTGGCCGGGACTGATGGGAGTTGGGACTCCCAACAACTGCCACAGCTTCTCCATTCTTGCCATAAGAGGAAGAATAAAGAGAGAAGGTAACTCTTCAAGGTGTTGAAGACCTGGGGCTTCCAGTCAGATCAGGTTTCTAAGCAAGTGGGAATCCTTCCTCCTCTAAGAACTTCCATTTTGCCAGCAAACTGTATTTTGAAAAGCAGCTTATGGCAGAGTTCTGGAAGGCATGCTATGATGGGATAATGAGCTGCTTGCGCGTAAAAGCTGGATCCCGCTGGGGTTTGGCTGGTCATCCAAACCCAGGCACTAACGGAGCTCCCCCAAAGCATGACTCCGCTAGTCGCTGGTAGAATCTGACAGTGGGCGGCTACGGAACTTACGCCAACATAAAAGTTGTTTGACAGACATGCGCCTTCGTGACTCTCTGCGTGACAGTTTCCGGCGAAGGGATGGAGTTCCTAAGGGAGGTCTAGTAACCTCTTCACTGTTTCCACTGGAAGTGTCCCAGAGCCCTTCCTCCGCAGTGACTCTGGCACTCCCCCTGCTGGTTCCCTCCGCTGCTGCAGAGTCTCTCCTATTCTGCTGGAGCCTGTCCACCACTTTTTCCTCGGATGACAGTTCCCTGACACATGCCTATTCTTAATTTTGAAGTTGTTTCTCGTGCTCAACAGAAAAAGGAGATAGTGTAATTCCATACTTTAGCTCAGTCCTCTAGTTTAAAAACACAGTGGAATTATCTGTTTGCTATATTGCTTTCTCTGTGCATCCAGATGATGTGAGGGTAGGGTGAGAGTGGAGAAAGCATGTATTTAGGTAATCTATGGATGCAAATGACTAATCTGCAATATTGCACCAAGCTTATCTACCTTTTGAAGATTTACCATATGCTCCCTCTTCTTAAACTTTAGAAAACAAGCATTTTAAGGATTATGGCTCAGAACTCTGCAAAGAGGCTGACTTGTTTCAGGTACAGTCAAACTTTAAAGAAAGCCAAGTGTAAACAATAAAGAAAGGGGAATCAAATGGAGCCTTAAAAGAGTCCTGGCTCAAGGAGCCTTTTATTTGCCTCTATTCCTTCCATCTTCAAATGCTGGCACCGAATAATCCGTATCGTCAGTAACAAAGAAGGGAACCACAAGAGCAGGAAGTGTGCTTTTTCCACCCACTGCAAATGGCTGCTTGTGCGATGTGACTGCCTGCTTTCTGAGAGCAGAACGTGTCTGTGCAGGTTCGAAAGGCAAGCAGCTTCCAGACTTACCTCAACTTCCCCTGTTTCGTTTTCCTTCAACACAAAACTGAGAATGTCTGTGTCAGGACCTGCTAGTAGCCGGAGGTACAAAGGGTACTCTGTTACCGAGAGCTTCTGGGATAGAACTGCAGAGGGGACAAAAACATGAGAGAATCACCTGAGGCCTTTGAAAAGGAGGGCACATATTGTTGTTGTGAAGGCCCTCAGAACGTCAAGGAGAGGACAGAAAGAAAGAAAAAGGGCTGCAGCATCCAAGTGATGTTTTGCAGTTCTTTCCCTCCCTTTCCCAAAAGAGTGGCTAGCTGTGAACCACTACAGTATTTCATAAACATTTATTTTAAATTCTCCAGAACTTAGGGTTAGCACCAGCCATTTACAGTATATCCCTCAAGGAAATCTGTTATAGGGCAGATTAGTAACACTTCCAGTTGGCTCCAAGACAAACTACAAGCATCCAGTTGTATCCATTTGAGTCATAATTTCTCCATAGCCTTCTACTACAACTACCTGGGACCATTCTGTAAAAGTGGGGGGGGGAGAGTACTCTAAGCACAAATGGGGCTTACAGAGCAACCTTCCCCAAACTCTGTCCTCCAGATAATTTAGACTACACAGCTCAATGGTTGGGGTAGTGGAAGTTGCAGCCCAGAACACCTGCATCTCACCAGATCTGGGGAGGCAGCTCTGGACTTTACCATTATAAACATAAACAGCTTTGAAACAAAGAGATAGAAACAGGCTAGCATCGTCTTCATCATTTTATTTGGATGCCGCCTTCCCACAGTTAAAATTAAGCTTAAGGCAGCTTACAGCATTAAAAGATTTACAGAATTACAAACATAACAAATGTAGCCGCCCAGAGTGGCTGGGGAAGCCCAGCCAGATGGGCGGGGTATAAATAATAAATTATTATAGCTATAAACAAGAAATGAAACACATGAATGAGTGCACAACCAAACTGAACGACTTCCATATAAAGCATATGATCTAAAGATACTTTTTTTTTTAGTATCAACTGCAGCAACAAAAAAACACCTAAACAAACCCCAACTCAAGAAACTGTTCAGCAGCCTCAGCTTTTGTTACTGGAGTGAGTCAGGGCCCTGCGCTCCCAGGCCAGGTGGGAGAAGGTGGAGAGCAGGACTCAGCCAAGAAGCAAGCAGCTCTTCTTTGAAGCCTGATCACTTTATTGTTATTACTGTCTCAAAAGGGAACACTATCTCACCTTGACCATCTTTCTGCATCTGCTTGAAAAGTGCAAATTTCTGTGGGTTGTCCACCACCATAAATTTCTTCAGAAGTCCTTGGATCACCTCACTCACGGTGGTGCTGCTGCTGATGTGCAACTGTTTGATGGCATCCAGCGGCAGGTAGAAGGATGTTCTCTTCTCTGTCATGTTGGCCATGTTGACCTCCTTGAGGGCATCGTAGATGGACTGCGGCCTGATCCCTGCTGGCACCGTCACAGGCCGGCGAAGTTTCAGGTGAACTTTGATGAAGCCTGTGTAAGTGCCGTCATCATTCTGATGAAATTAAAATGAAGGTTGAAAAGATGTTTAAAAGCAGGGTTGGTGGCATTTATTTTGTTTGCTGAATTTTTTGAAATATGGGACACAGGAATTATTTCCATAAAAGCTAACAGAAAGCTTTCAGAGCCATTCACTGACTATTGACAGAAACAACTGAATGGGATGGGAAAAACCTTCAGTACTGATGGGCTGAGCTAGTGCAATCGTTCTGAATTCTCACTTCCCTCAGGGAAAGCACACATAGGCTGTGTTTGCATGTAACTCCAAACCATGGTTTAGTGTTAAGTTTGGATTTGGATTTGGATTTGATATCCCGCTTTATCACTACCCGAAGGAGTCTCAAAGCGGCTAACATTCTCCTTTCCCTTCCTCCCCCACAACAAACACTCTGTGAGGTGAGTGGGGCTGAGAGACTTCAGAGAAGTGTGACTAGCCCAAGGTCACCCAGAAGCTGCATGTGGAGGAGCGGAGATGCGAACCTGGTTCACCAGATTAGGAGACTACCGCTCTTAACCACTACACCTGGTTTAAGTCCAAGGAAAAAACTGGGCTCTCCTCTGCCTGTACAGCTGGGAAGAGGAGTTTGTCAGAGATGAGTTTTAATTTAAAGGATGTTGGCTTAGTGTTACATGTGAAACAGGGAACCTGGTTTAAAACAAAATGTTAGTTTAATAAGCTCTTTTCTTAGCTTTTTGACGCTATGACGCTATGTGCAAATAAAGACAGACTCTAGATCGAGGAGAAGGGTACATGTAGGGTCTAGAGACCAGAGGAGCATGAAAGAACTGAGACAAATGGAGTGAACCAAGAAGTACAGAAGGGTTGGAGAGCCTATGGACTTTCAGGTGCTGCTGAACTACAATTCCCATCATCCCGGGGGAGCCACAGTTTCTCCCCAACCCTGGAATATTGGGTTATTAAGTCTTCTGACTTTATTCTTTTAAATTCTGCCACTTATGGCTTCTATTATTCCTGCAGTCTTGTGACCTGACAAATATTATGGAGCAACAAGGGCCAGGACACAGGATGGTAAGTGACAAGAGTGAGCATCACTTACTGACTTGCACTAGCAATGACTCCTAGTCATTCTCTGGGGGCATTCTAAGCCACAAGCAAGGCTTAGCAAGGCAAAGTCATTGCTGGAAGACTCACAGGCCAACATGAGTTGGGTGAAAAAGCCATCCCCTTTCCTTTGTCTGAATTCTGAACGGGCCTTCTCTTTGTGTATCTGCAGAGTTTAGACTGTTGTTTCTCCAAATGAGAACATAACCAATAATGCCAACTGAAAGCAAATTATCAAAGGTCCTGGTACCTTGGATGGTACATTTCCTGTGATGGAAAAAAATGAACACTTCTGCTTCCATATGGGCATGAGATCTGGGGCAGCTGCTGAACCACAGTGGGAGGTGGCTGGGCTGTTAATCTTGACTCATCTGGGCTAGAACAATAGAGCTATTTGTGGAAAATCATTTGCTGTAGTGGCTACAGAATGCTTCAGTTGAAGATTCAAAATTAGCTACAGAACAGTTTTGCCCAGCTGCTATATGGCTCACACCAATTACACCGCAGGTTCACAAAATAAGCTCTGAAGGAGTTCTGCTGATGGGGAGATCTATCCAAATCTTAAATTCAAAGAGTGTCTGTCCTTTGGACTTGCTGCTTAAAAGAGGCACGTCCCAAGTTATTTTCCTTACCATAAGACCTGTGCACAATTACTAGAGCCAATGGTGAAATCCCATGCTGCCCATCTATTAGTGAAAGAGACTTCCCTTTCTCTCTCCTGCCCCCACTGCAGACTCCACCCATGAGGCAACCACATCAGGTGGCAAGATCCAGCAGATCCAGCCTCCAAGGAATGCATTGCCCGCTGCTGCCACTGTAGTGCCACCAACAGCTGTGGCATGCTCCTTGGAGACCAGATCTGCCATCTCCTCAGCAGCCCACCCCCCATGCTGCATCTACAGTGGCCTCTTAGTGATTTGAAGGCACTGCTGGCCTCCCACCCTTGGTCCAAATATAGATGTTTATTCCTCCCCTGTTCCGGATGTAGATCTTCACTTACTTCTCCTTCCTTGGCCCAGGAGGTGGGGATGATGACACCATTTTGAGGTTCAGCTCAGGGGCCAAAATGCCTTGGGCTGGCCCCAACTCCTATGCACCCTCAAAAATCTGCTCCAGAAGTTGTTTTGATATGAAAGATGGTCAACCAAAAGACTGAACAGATTGATGGCAGCAGCTGTACTGCTCAGGATGTTATATATCCGTTTGGCTGGGATGTTATGTCAGCTTTGCTGTATTGATCAGTTCCGGTAAGCACAGCAGCAACCATGAAGTAATGTACAATCTAAACGCAATCATGCACATCGACCAACACGGTGTGAAAGGAATTGACACAGACTGGAGCTCAAGTACTCTACCTCTGAAAAGCAGAGTTGTGATAAGTGTGAACGCTGCTGCTTTTTTTCCATTTACTCCTTGTGAAGCCCTGGTCCATTCTTAATGAACTTATTGATTATGAATCATTGAGCTATGCTGTACTCTCATAATAAGACTACCCAAAAGATAGGGATGGATAGAGGTAAAAATCAATACTTTTATATTTTGTCTTGGTGGTCAGCTCTATAAAGCATCAGCTGTGGATGAGTTCCTCCCCACACATCGTCACAGGAGTTAGGTGGCCACCCCAGTTGGGGAAACGGCAACTCTCAGAAGTCAGGGTTTCATTTGTTGTATGTGTTATTGGTGGACAAAAAAAGTGTACATTTCCCCAATGAGTACAAGGGGCATGAGGTAGATATTGGTTCACCTTTGAACTTAGGAATACCTCCACTACAATTGCCACAGGTGGCAAAAGAAGACCAGCTTCAATATACTGTTTTGTAGCTTGCATGACAAGAGCCTACACTACTGTCCTAAAAGTAACAAGTAATACAGAATATGCAGTACATACCAGCTTCATCAGCAAGCAGTTGTTGACTTTTGAGTTGTAACTGTCAATCTTCTCCTTCAACTCTTGGACAGTAGGAGCTTTAGGTTTTTCTTCTTTTTCTTCCACTGGTTTTGTTACATTCTAGAACACCAACAAAACAGAACACTTCAGTTGGCTCATGCAGCTTTTGACATGATCTTACGACATCCCGCTTCATTTTGTATGTTTTATTCTTATTTATTGCTTTTTAAAATTAAATTTATATCCTGCCCACCCTCCCAAAGGAACCCAGGATGGCAAGCAATAAAGCAATATTACACCTTAAACAAAACCCCAATATAGATGCAGATTGTTCTTACATGCCTACACATTATTTATCACCATCATGCTGCTGTAGTAGCAGCAGCTTTTCTAGTAGCAACATTAACCATTTCTAAAATGCCTAAGCTTTGTTAAGTTCAACAAACAGGTTAAAAGTAAGATATGTACATGAATGGGAACTCCTTCCCCAGGTGCTAACCAAAAAGAAGATCATGAGGGCAGAGAATGACCTTGGCTGTTAGGGGTGGGTGTGTTCACTGTATGAAATCCCTTCCAATTTCTCCACCAATGGAATAAACACAATTCAGTACTTAAATCATGTTAAGTTACTTTTGCAAAGCTGTTAAAAATTTTTTTTGCATGTCACTCAAACTTGAGTGTTTAACTTGTTGGCTGATGGGTGGTTGTTGTTTTTTGCAGAATTTTGAAAGGAGGGGCAAAGGACGTTGCCATACAAGCTCTTAAACGAACACAAACACATCTATATGTAGTTACCCAATAAACATATTGACCTCCCCCCCCCCATCAGAACTTTCTATGACATATAATGCATTGCAATTTTTGTTAGAAAAGTAGTCCAGAGTACAGAAATGCCTTCTGAGCTTCCACCTCTATTGGGGCACCTGCAGAGGACATCAGAGCATGTGATATATTCCCAAAGTGGTTGGAGAAGAAGCACACCATTCCCTCAGCATAGTGTTCAGCATCTTTCATGGAGGACATGCCAATCAATGTCAATTAGTCATTATAGCTAAGCGGAGCCTCCACATCCTGACTCTATGTATCACTGAATACCAGATGCTGAGAAACAACAGTGGGACAAGGCTCCCCAAAGGCATCTTCTGAGGAACACTCAGTTATTCTGGTGGGACTCTTCTGAACAGTTAAACAGAATGGTTCTTAGTGTGACATTCTGGTTTCATCTAGCCTGTAAGAACCATTATCCCACTGAGCCATTTACTGTGACAATATAAGTCTTATACGATACATGAGAGGTTGCTTTTTGAGCAGTCGATGATAACAACAGAATCGTCGTTGCGGATCTGATAAGTGGACATTTCAGTGATGCATTGATTCAACCTGCTCTGGGATCTTGCCTATTCCCCAAATGGGAAAAGCAGAAAACCAACATAGATGTTGCTCATAGCCTTTTTCAGAGGCCCCAAGGTGGTTACTGCCCATCACACTTTTCCTGTACATTTTACACTGTTAAATGTATATCTGTGGCACAGGAGGACTTAGCAGACCTGCTTAGCAGCACAAATTCAATCCAGAGGGCTTGTAGGACTTGTTCCATGTGTATAATACTCAACAGAAGTGCCCCTCCCCCCCAGTGGGTGGGAGATGCTGATTGCAAGTGGAAGGGAACTGGCACTGTTCAAGGCAGAAAGGACTGTTTTAACTGGAAAAGACCAAAATAAGAACCAGTGAAATGAGTTAGAGTAGCCAAGTATGCTAATTTACAGAGCAGAGTCTTCAGTTTGCTGAGTTTGGTTTAATGATAAAGAACACAAGAAAGGAGAGCAGGTGCTCCGAAGGTCCCCTTAACTAGTTAACACCTAGACAGCAGGTGAAGGATGATGCAGGTCACCTACACTTCACACTATGGTGAGCTGCATTTTATTTCTATTTAAGTTACAATGATAGCATCTAAATTTGCTTGCATATATACAAATCTGCACGTTATGCAAGTCAGTGTCCTCTTTTTTTGGTGAGATCATTCCTATGGGGTGATGCCTAAGTTGCCACCTGAGCTTGCATAGGGGAAATATATTCCCCAGAGGTGAGTAAAGCACATAGTAAGTTTTTTTTAAAGGAGATACTTCACTGCATTTGATGTAAAGGCAGCATTGCTAAGACTTCTCAAGCAACGCCATATAGAACACAGCCTTTCACACACTAAATGAGAGTCCCCACTGTCAATGATGGAAGCCACAGAAGTATTCTTTACAGAATGTGGGTAGTGTTGGGCAGAGCAAGCTCAATATACTTTGCTGCCTGTGCCAAAAGACATGTCCACACCAATTCTGTGTACAGAAGCTGACTGAATTGGCAGTAGAGTTTTACTTCAATGGCACTGAAGGGATGGTACATGGACAGCAGGCAAGTTTAGGGGTGGAAGACAGGCCATTGGGCACACACAGCTCTGTCCTCCAAAGAAAGGAATGACCAAGGGACTGCCAATATTGCCATGCAGCATCTACCACCTGAGGAGGGTGCCTCATTCTGCCTAATGATAGGCTGGCCCTGCAGTTGGTTAGAGAACCCACTCTATTTGGATTTCAGCACAGATTCTTAGAACCGTGAGCCAAACTACTACAGTAAAGACAAGTCTGATGAGCTTTCACTACAGAAACCCCTCTTAAGGGCCATGGGCACCTCCGGACTCTGGATGAGGTAGAAATTTTGTGCTTTGTTTCATTTGGCTTGAAGGACTCATGAGCACTGCAGAAATCAAGAGCCTTCATTTCACAGAAGGATTGATAATTTTTATCACCATGCAATTTATCAGAGAAATTGCAGATAGTCATTTCTCCCGGCAGTGATAGTGCTTTTGGATGGGAGGCAAAACAAACCTGATAACCTCAGTCCACACAGGAAGTATGCTCATCGTAGCTGCTGCAAACAGTCTAGCACAAGAGTAGTTGATGTGGTGCCCTCAAAATGCTACTCAACTACAATCCCCACACTCCCTGTTCTTTAGGCCATGCTGTTGGGACTGGTGGGTGCTGGAGTCCAACAACATCGAGAGGGCAAAACATTGGCCACCACTCGTCTAAGTATAATCACTGGATAGCAGAGCAACTGTGGTACAAAGCAATAATATTATTGATACCTAGTTGATTCCTCTGCATAAAATGTGCAATACCATTTTATAGTTTAATTGTTGTTAGCTGCCCTGGTGGACACTAGAAGAGCAGGTTATAAATTTTGACTTATTTTATCTTGTTTATTAAACAAACACATAAATGTTTTGTAAGATAATCACTGAGGAAAGCATAATTTGAAAGCACCCAAATATATCATTCTGCTCCCAGTCAAGCCTAGGCTACCTGAAGCTAGAGATAATAACCACTATGTTATAGTTTGGAAGAAATCAATGTACAGAGAAGTTCTAGGGATATAAGTCAGTCAGTGGAAGACTAAGTAAAGAACTAATGATTCATGACTTTGCTCTAATTAGTGCAGCAATTTAAAAACCCTGTCCTACCTGAAAGTTCATTTTTGCAACACAGGATGCAACTGAAAGCCACAAGTAGCTTTAAACTCTGCAGCAGTATTTAATATATGAATGCGCATTCTCCATGCAAATAATACATGTACAAATCTCCCTGCCAACTGCAAAAATTGCAGGAAGTATTAACAACCTGCATGCTTCCTAACCAATCACTTTTCTCACAGTCACAAAAGGAATTAGATCAATGAATGTACAGCCTGAATGAGCAATTACTGCATGCAGGAAACACACAGAGAGGCAAAGGCTCTTCTCTCTCATTTCAATGTATTTTTAAAGGAAGCCAAATCAGAACATTAGGGGAGGATTCCCAAGTGGGGCCTTATGCAAATCCACCCATTAATCTTTCGATGCAATCAAACACACCAGTAATCAAGACCTGTCACAGACAGGGACACCAAAGAGAAATGCAATTAGGAGCTTTGGAGAATTTAGAAGGGAAATAAACAACTTTAGATACACAGTAGAGATATGGAGGCAAGTCATTAAATGAACAATGTGCAGTGTGTCACCAGAGTGATGGAACTGCAGGTGCTAAATAATCAAACTATTAATGCATTTGATTTTTCCATCAATACTGGGGACAATGGCACTCCATGAGGGTAAGTGGCCCAGCCTTACCTCCTCCAATGAAATCAATAAACTCACAATGACTTACATGAGCTGGAGTGTAACCAATATAACCTATTGAAAAACTGAGGCAAAGAAGGGGAGAATGGTTATCAAATCCTCTTAATGTCAGAGGCCTCAGCATGTGAAGCGACCCTGCCACGGGGGCCACCAACCGTAAGGACAGTTCCTAACAACCCTTCCCTGTGGGGATGCTGAACTGGGCAGGGCATAGACTACCAACCCATGCTCAGCCAATGAAAACACTCCCAGCAGCAGTGTGAGTGCCCAACCATCGTGTCATGGATTCCATTCTGGGGCTTGGAAAGAAAAACACAGCTTGCCAGAGGAGGAGCACATAGCCGTGGGAGAAGGTAAGCAGATGGGTTTTATCTTTAATAGGTTACAGAATGGTTTCCTTGGACTTTTCTGGAGTAGAGCTCCCATATTTCCTGATCATTAGTATGCTGGGTGGGGCTGCGTTTGAGTCCAGCACCACTGGAAGGGTCACAGGTTAGCATCCCTGCTCTACAGTTACAGGACTGCTTTACAGTGACTGGGATCGATTCACCAGAGTTTCACTCTGGTGTCTTTTCCAGACTCACCTGGATATGTGGCAGATTTAAACTGGGACTTTCTGCAGAGAAAGTAGGTCCAAAAACCAAAAAAGCATCAAAGAAACCAAAGCAATAACTTGTCTATGCCACTGTCAAATAAAAGCAACTTGATTTTTGTGGATAATTGTCTTGATAACTCTCTGACTTCTCTCTGCCAACACAGTTGCTAGGCTATCACCTGGGTTAATTAAAGGTATTTATAAGTCTATCATTCCCAGAGTATTTTCTTTATTGGGTTTAGAACTAATTACTGGTAATTCATAATCTCACAACTGAGTTTGGAAGAAACCACCAAATGCATAGGTTTCTTTATAAAAACAGCTTTGAGTTTTAAACAACAACAACACACTTCAGTCCTTTATACTAGTCTAGTGGGCAGCCATATGGACTTGGTGTTTTTCCCTGTTGCATGTCCTTAATAGTAAATTCAGCTTCTTACTCTTGCAACCATGCTGGAGATTCAATATTTGCTTCTACTCCTGGAGAGGTAGCTGTGCTGTCCAGAGCAGGAGAAACAACAAAGAGGCCTGTGGCATCTTAAAGACTCAACAGGTTTATTATGGAATAAATTTCCTGGACTAAAATCCACTCTAGTCCATGAAAGCTTATGCCATAATGAAGCTATTAACTTTTATGTTGCCACAAGCATCTTAACTGGCTCTTGGTTTGTTTGTTTTTAAATAGACTATACAAAACTGATGTTCACACACCATTGCTTCAGGAACAGCAATGGGAAACTTGTCCTCTGTTGCTGGACTGCAACTTCCATTGTTCTTAACGGCTGTCCATGCTGGCTGAAGTTGGAGTCCAACAACATGTGGAGGGTCACAGGTTCCCTATTCCTATGTTTCCCAAATTTGGGTCTCCAGCAATTTTTGGACCACCCTTGACCACTGGTCCTGCTAGCTAGGTGGGATTTGTAGTCCAAAAACAAATGGAGACCCAAATTTGGGAAATCTAGACAGTAGGACAAATCCAAGAAAGATTGCTGCAAAAAAGGTGCACATTTTAAGCTTCTAACCCTCCTCTCAGTAATAAAATATTATTTTGCAGATGGAAATCTGGGACAGAAGAAAAAGCAAACTGCCCAAGTGCCCAAAGAACTGGAAGATGAACAGGAAGGCTGCAAGCCCACTAGGAAGGTCTCACAATCTCCTGGGTCCCAATACAGTGCCTTATCAAGTACTCCATCATTCTTATGAGCAAAAACTAAGAGAGAGGGAACACTGCATCCTCCTATGAGGTGAGATTTACAGAAACACCTTAAACTATGACCCCTTTGCATGTGTCTGCTCAAAGCAAACAGAAACATACCAACAGGGACATGATGATAAGGAGACAGGCATAAAATTATATCAAGGTGTGTGCATCTGAATGTCATTGCGTTCAAAGCGAAGTCTACTTCCTCTTCAGCTTCACTAAAATGTCAGCCATGCTGTAGGAGTATAAGATTGTGTTATGCCCCACACTGTTGATGGATTCTTCTAGTGAAATAAATTTCTTGAGAGACCAAGCTCCTAAAATTACAAACAGATGAATGTTTGAAGTTGTCTGTAATCTGATTGCCCCTTTTGCCATAGGTAGAAGATCCAAACCTCAATGCTACAGATGTCACCTCAAAAGAAACCCTGCTCATAAAAAGCAACAAAGCCAAGGAACTGCAGGATGAATGCTTTATTCTTAGAAAGGGCAATGACCTATTATTAAAAGACCATCCCAGTCCCGGAGCTCATAAGACTAAGAGTCGGCAAGCTGTAGATAATACAGGAATGCCTCAAGATAAAGATGATATTTCTTTCAAATTGGAGCCATGGAAAGGACCAGTTTTACAGCAGTGATTGACATACTGCAGCTCACTTTCATGGGTGAAAGAATAGAAAAGCTTCATCTCTAGGACAGATCTTAATGGTTCAAATACATTAGCAATCGTAGCAGTCCTCATACAGTTAGTTTTTACAGTACTGATTCCAGAGAAAAAGGAAACCAAAATGAGCAGTTCCGTTGAACTGAATTCTGCTGGTGTGTTTAAGTCTTTTAGTTACCCAGAATCCTCCATGAGGCATGATGCTAGACATGTTATTACCAGAACGGTTTACCGGGTGCATTAAATATAGCTCAAAAATATTCTGCATCACAAAAGCTCAATTCTGCAACGTGCAAATATTTATCTGTTTACTTTGAATAGTTTGTTAAGTTTCTTCTATTTACAGAAAAAGGGAAAGTCAAATTGGACAGCTTTAAAAGAGGAGTGGATAATTCATGGAGGATAAGACTGTCAATGGATAGCCTTGGAGGCAGTGTGCTTCTGAATACCAGTTTTTGGAAATTGTGGGACAGGAGAGTGCTCTTGTGCTTGGCTCTTGTTGCAAGTTGCCACTGTGAGAACAGGATGCTGGACTAAGATGCGCCATTGGCCTCATGCAGCAGGTTCTCCTTATGTTATTATGCCACAGCACCGATGCCATGCTCCATATGCACTGGAAAGTCGGTCAAGCTTCTTGAAATTTCACAGGTTTCTTAGGATTGGAAAATTGATTTTGGGGGTGAATTCTGAAATTCTTCAGAATATGAAATTGTGCTCCTAGTACCAAATGTCACCCTTGCACAGTGCAGTTTTTGTATTTCTCATTTTCTAGCATCAGTATGCTAGTAGGTTGTTATACTGGTGAGCACATTAATCTTCAAAAGGGCAGCGTGTTCTATAAATAACAGTATCACTTTGTTTCCAGTGACTGGACCTAGAGCTTCTAATATGTTCTATGCAGTCTGTAGTGTTAATGAGGAGGCACAAGACGGGTGCTGATGACTGACCTGTTCTGTAGGCACAAAGGTCCACAGCACCCCTCCCTCAGCCAAACTGGACCCCCTGGACTGGTCCATGGGCCAGAGGTTTCCCACTACTCTGTTAAGAGTTTTGGTCTCATCTACTTCTTGTACACTTGGCGCATCACAGAAGTCCACAAAAATAGTCATCTGGCTTTTTAGCCAGGCTCCATTTATTCATTTTTTCCATCAACTCCCTCCCCATAAGATCCATTTCATACTTTCTCCATAGCACAACACAAAGGACAGAAATCGCTGCCTCTCCCTCAATCCCTCTGTGACTGCCAGAAGGTTTGAGGGAGAGGTGGAGTCTTATCTCATTTGTACTGTTTGGAGAAGATAACTGCTGTTACTTAGCTTCTCCAAGTCACAGTGCAAATTTCCCTTTTGTCCCAATTTTGCTACTGGTAGAACAGGTTATGCGGGGGTTTTACGTGAGAAGTAACTAGGTCTATGGGCACATGCAAAGGTGGCTCTATCATACCCTCTTCAGCTTTCAGGTGGTTGGTAGTATTTGTCCACTTTGTGCATAGGGACTGTAGGGAAATGAGGACAAAGTACATGTGTAACTTACAAAGTATATTCATACGACAGAAGGAAAACAAATCTAACTGCTTAGTCAAACGTGATGCTGGAAAACTAAGAGCTGATACGGCACGCATCTTTCTGCTGTGATTCAATGTGGCTTGTTATTTCGTCTTTATATTAACATTTTAATTATCTTTAAACAACATTGACAAATAAGACAGAAAGAAAATCTGCAGAGATTGTATATGCTTCCTTAGTAGTATGTTTTAAACTTACAGCTCAGAACCTACATCAACAAACAGAAAAGTGCTAGCGGCAAGATTTACTCCTCCAGCAATGGATCTACAGTTTAGACCCAGTTCTAGAAGGGAACAGGGGCACTACTGCTTCATTTAATAAGGCACTATTTCATGACAGGATCTCACACCATCAGGCCATCAAATAATAATTGATTCCAACAGGACTTGATAAATCAGTGCCCCCAGTCTTTAATTTCTGTCTCCCAAACATTATTCAGCAGTGAGGTGACTAAGCACAATTCCATTCCCACTCTCTTTTCTATTGGACAGCAAAGTTACGCTCACCTCTTGCTTATTCCATTTACCATTTTCTTTGTAATGTGTGTCTACATCCTGTCTGAGGCTACCACCCCCTCATTTTAAGTACTGAAAAACACCACAGCTGTGACTATGAAGAATAACAGAATGAGACGCTAGAAATGCATTTGCTTGCCAGGATTCATGACTCTAGGCATTACTTGGTGGAAATGACACAGGTTGCTTCCAGTGATGCTGCAAAGGGATGATTTAGATCCATTTTTCTGTATGTGCAATTCGCATTTGAATGTGTTGGCTATTTCCAGATCACATAAGAACAGCCTATTGGATTAGGCCAGTAATCTAGTCCAGCATCCTGTTGTCACAGTGGCCAGCAGATACTCAAAGGAAGCCTGCAAACAGCATTATGGTCAACAGCACTCTTTTCGCTTGTGGTTCCCAGAAACTGGTATGCCAAGGCACATTGCCTCAAACAGTGGAGGCAATTTAGCCTCCAAAATTTGTCTAATCAATGCCAGTGGGTGGTTCTTAAGAAATTATTTCCTTGTTGTGTGTTCCCTTTCATTCCATCACTGCCTTACCCATTCCATGCATGCATGCATTTTTCTGCGTCTATGTGCACACCTTTCAAAAAATTAACTGAAAGTGTGTAAGGAAAACATTAGCTGCCTGTAGATCACGTTTTACTATGGGCAAAATGGATGTCTTTTGGGGACAACATCTATTTCCACTTGTTGGTTTTAAAAATAATAACACCAAAGTCTTGTGCAAGGCCACAAGCTTCTGCTAAAAAGTATTGTGCAAGACCTCTGTATTATTATTTTTAATGTAATGGTGCTTGGACTAAGATGACCATCTTGAAGGTAATCCCCCACAGGTGTTGAGATTTTGAGAGGCTAGCTCCTCCAAACTGGATTGTTATTCTGACATGCCTTCAGCATGGGACAACTGATGAAACTATGCATCCTTGTATAGACTGGGTCACCAGAAATAACTCTTGTCACTGCTACTGTACATGCTCCTTAGCATTTCTTCTTTTGGGGTGGGTGTCAGATGTGTGTTATCAGTTTGGTGAGTGGTCTCTAATGCACTGGCGGAGGAAGAGGTGGGGGGGAGCGTCCCGCCCCTGGCAGCGTGATCCTGGTGGGGTGCCATCGCGGCTGCCTCCTGGGCAGCATGCCCCACCCCCGCCTGCTCTCCGCCCCCCCAGTGCCGGAGCATGAAGCTCCACCCCTGCTCTAATGCCACACCCCTACTCCTGCTTCCTCCTCACCTGAGCACAACTACGCCATTTTGTTTTTACTTAAGAGATCCTATTCAGTAAGAAGAGACCCATATTTTTAAAAAATTAAATTATGTGCTGGAACTTCTATGATAACAGTATCAGGAGCAGTGCTTTTTTAAAAAAAGAAAAGAAAAGAAAAAAGGTGCTAGTACTCGCCATGAAGTTGTTACAGTAATTGCCACATGTTATCATTAGAAAAAAGGTGCCGGTAATGAGTACCACTGAGTACCCCCAGAAAAAAGCATTGATCATGAGGAAGGTACAAACAGTGCTGGAGCTTCAGGCGGAGAGCAGGCAGGGGCGGGGCTGGCGGGCATCCCAGGGGTGTGGCGCACTACCTGTGGGGGTGTAGCGCCCAGCGCAGGTGGGGGTCAACCGCGATGGCACCCCACCAGGATCGTGCTGCCGGGGGCAGGGTGCCCCCCCGCACTCCTTTTCCTCCGTCAGTGGGTACAAAAACTTGCATACACAAGCAGCACTAATGCCACAACAACCATCCATCTGGAAGCAGCCTTTACCTGTTCTCTTCAGGGCATGTCTGAAAATTATTATCACCTGTAGATCTCAGGGTGGTTCACGACATAAAATTACAATATAAAAACACTATATATGTCATTTCCTGGACCACAGATTACCATCTATGAATTGTTCATTTAAGTGGAAGTGCTACAACAGAACCACATTACAGTACATCCCACGAAACATGGTCTGCAATGACTTTTAAAACTGTTTCAATGCTGGTATATGACAGAAAAAACAAATGACATGGTCGGTCCTGCTAATCTCCATCTTCCTAGTATTTCCTGCATTTTGTGGCAGATTTCTGTACAGAAGGCCACATGATTTAGTGGCTAGGGTATCTGAATGCGGAGAGCCCAAGTTCAAATCTCTATGTTGTCATGAAATTCATTGGACAGCCCTGGGACAGTCACTATCCTAGCCTGCAAGGACACATTTTCTAGCAGGAAACGACGTGTATGAAGTGCTCCAAAGAAGTTATTTTCCTTCATTTACTCTCCTTAGGACAATTCAGTTACAATTCCCTCATTAATTCCCTTGCCTTCCAGTTCATATACTTTCGTGACAGTCCCATAAGACTCCCTATTATAAAATTATTTCCATTATATTTATCACAGCAGTATTGAATTAGCTTATAAATATAACCCTCACAACTCCTGTTCAAGAAGGTAAGTCCCCATTTTAAAGAGGAAAAATAATCCCCACAATTAGTGCAATATTTGCTGCTGAAAGCTTTATAAACACTGCAGGCAGCGGACTGGATCATGCAAAGAAGGGACTTTTAACACAATGCAACTAATGCAGCTCTGCTATAAAATGGACGTTCTAGATTTCCTCATCTTGACTGTGTGTTCTCTAGAACTGCTTCTTTCCACACTGTCACTCATGGCATACTTGGGTTCCTAACCTTAGTTTCTACCAGTGACAAGCAGAATCTGCTGTAAACTCATGGTCTGGTTTCGCATTATGTAGGCACCAAGTCACACAGTGCCTATTCTATCCAGAAATTAAGCCTCTTCCAGACATTTAAAAAGGCTGAAGTGAACATGTGGAAAGGGAAACAGCAGCACAATGGCAGGTTCCTCCTCACATTCATAGATATATGTGTGGACAGTCATGATACATAGCAGAGGTGCCACCTCCCTGGGGCCCTGGGTGCCCGAGCAGCCACAAAATTCCCCATGAAGGGGCAGGGCACCTGAAAATTTTGGTGCCAGGGCCATGGCCCCGGGCACCCATGGTCGCAGGGCCAAGCTGGCACTCCCAGTGTGTACACTGTATCAAAACACATTCTAATAAATAAACATATTCCCCTCACTCCGCTGCACACATTAATTTTAGCCCTTCTAATCATTAGAAGCTTTTGCACATCCTTAATAAATTGTAAACCCAACCTAAAATAGCAAGAATTCATTTTGATTCTAGACAACACTACAGCAGATTACATATAGAAAACAAGAGGCATAGGGATGTCAAGAAGTAAAGATGCCACCTTGTTATTAAAGGGGGGGGGGTTCGTGCAGGTTTTAACCAATACATGCCCAAGATCAATTCAAAAATGCTTGCAAGATTGCTTTGCCTCAGAATACAAGGCAGTAACTGACCAGTTAACAGACAAATCTATTTCCTTTCTCAGACATTTTAAATTTAGCACTACATTTTGCCACTGAACAAATATGAGTTTTAGCAGTCCTAGCACTTCCCAGAGGGTCATTCAGCAAGTCACCTTGCATGTGGTGTGGAATTAATTTGTTCTTATTGCACCTCCGTGCTTAGTGACAGATGGTTCAACTGTTCCATTGCCAGCAAACAATGTAAAGATACACAGAAAAGAATTGACCTGTGTTGGAAACTGATCTGTCACCCAGCAAGGATGTCACCATAATTCTGAGTTGGAGCATCAGGGAGCTGCCAACCAAGCATCATCCTGCAAATAGCCCATGGTAAGAAATAAAAGAAAATAACAGGTATACATGAGGGGGGCGGATCTGTTTGTTCACAGCAATTCAGGCTCTAAGGTGCATTAGAAAATAATCTCCCTTGGTCTGCAATCAGAGACAGAATTTAAGTTGCCATTTCCATTAAGCATTTAAGAGAGCTTGCAATTGGACATATTCAAGATTATTGCAAAGGGTGCATTTCTTGTCATTATCCTGGAGGCAGCTTCTGTGGCCCAATAAGTACTTTAAATGAGAGTTTAATGAGAGAACTTTTCCAGTCCAAGGGTGCTTCCACACCCATTGTTCAGTCACTATTTTATGAGGCACCTACCCAACTTTAAGTGGGACGTGGGTGGTGCTGTGGTGTAAACCACTGAGCCTAGGACTTGCTGATCAGAAGGTCAGTGGTTCGAATCCCCGCAATGGGGTGAGCTCCCATTGCTCGGTCCCTGCTCCTGCCCACCTAGCAGTTCAAAAACACATCGAAGTACAAGTAGATAAATAGGTACCGCTTCGGTGGGAAGGTAAAAGGCGTTTCTGTGTGCTGCTCGGGTATCGCCAGAAGCAGCTTAGTCATGCTGGCCATATGACCCAGAAAAACTGTCTGCGGACAAAAGTCGGCTCCCTTGGCCAGTAAAGCGAGATGAGTGCCGCAACCCCAGAGTCATTCGCGACTAGACTTAACTGTCAGGGGTCCTTTACCTTTACCCAACTTTAATTTGTTAAAATATATTTATTCAGACTATTTTCACCCTACCCTTATGATGTATACAGAAGATAAAATTTCAAAAATAAAATCAAAAGCCAATAATTCTTAAACAGCAGTGACAATTCTCCAGAGCCTTGGTATATTTATCTATTTATTGCCAGACTATAAAAAGTAATCTTGACTCCCCATGCCAATCATCAGATGTGTGGGTCACTCTGAGCAGCCTTTGCAGGTGTGTTCAAAAACTCTGATCATGAAAACAAAGAAGCATCTTCCTTTCCCCATGCGCACAAAGGTAGCCTTCAACTGCAGGCTGATTTACTGTTTTCTGTTATTGGGGATTGTGCTTGATTTTGTTTGTGAGAACTTCCTGGTCACTCACACCCAACCCTGCTCCTTCCAAACAATTAATTTTATTCTTTTATTTCTTGTAGTCTGGATATCGATCTGCAGAGCCACTTTGTAGTGGTCAAATCTTCGGCAAGCTTGGTAGAAATTGAGCATCCAAAACAGATTCAATTCAAATTTGTTTTGTTTTTGTACTCTTGTAACTTGTACACATATCCTAATCCAGGGACAGCTTGTAAAAAATGTTTTCGGTTTTGTTTCACTTGGTAGTCTGTCACCAATGGCTGAAGGTTTTTTTCTTCCTTAGGCAATATATTTAAATGCTTGTGTACTGGCGAACTGTAGTTCTGTTTCTTTTATCACACTTCTCGTTTTTTGCCTTTATGGCTCTAAGTTGCTGTTTTCTTAAACTTTCTAGAGACTTGAGCAAACTTTCATTAACACCAAGGGCCGGTATCTCTTGTTCTTCTTCTAAATTGTTCAGAGAGTTCATCCATCCAAATGTTTATTGAAGATGCAGAAACAGAATGGAGTAACTTTCTTTGGACAGTAAAAATATTTGTGGCGGTATCAGTGAGGTTCTTCCCTTCCTTGAGCACCAATTTAATGAACTTGTTGGGTTTTTCCAGCTCAGCCTCATGGGCTTGGATCCTTTCCTGGAATCAGGGGGTTTCCCCAGGTAGCAACTGCTAAACTCCCAGGGCTGCAGCCACACGGCTGAGATGGTGGCTACAACAGGGCAGGTTGCACTACCCTCTTCATTTCAGCAGCATGCCCTGCCTCCTCCTCCTCCTCCTGATCAGAGTGAGTCCCAGCAGCAGCTCACCAAAGCAAAACAAGGGGCAGAGCAGCCTTTTCAAAGCACACCATGGGACCTGGGCAGCTTTTGTGCCAAGAAGCACACCAAGGAGGGAATGAGGAAAATGAGGTCACTGAAGAAATCCACCACCAGCTGGGCAGTCAGTCTGAGCACCCATGAAACTCAGTACAGTACACACGTACCAGACCTTATGAACCTACTGTACTTTGATCCCCGACAGAAAAAGCGTGCCTGTTTTCATATCACTGTTAAAAGGTACACTGCATTAATCCCATCTACTTCCCTAGTCTTTGTGTAGGTACTTGGGTCATTGTCACATACACAGTATGTTGTTGGCTGGGTCCTCTCTCCTCATGCACACATTAAAAACCTGAGGGCTCCTTCTTTTAGCATCTTGGTGCAAATGGAACTGATCATAGTATTACTCCTTTTTAGTAGATACTGACAAAGAGATTACCAAGACAATGTTTGTTAACAGCTCATTTCATCCTGTCACTCTGAAAACAGGAAGTGTGGCAATCTTGTCAGGGTAACAGCTTCTGCTTTTAATGTAACCTAAAGTGCAGCAAAAAGCTTGCCTGCGGGTCCCTGAGCAAACACACAAAGAATGAGAAACTACAGAGAGTTGATTTTACTGCTTTCTTAAATGGCAATCCTCCGTTTGATGGACTGAGTGTGTGCCACACACATGACAAACAAGCCTTCCTTTATGTGGGATACAATGGTCTGGTTTTTACAGTTTAGTTTTGCCTGCGGCTTTTTCTTTTCTTTTTAATGGGCACAATTTTCATTTACGTTCCCTATCCTGCAATCCTAACGTCTCACCTGCTACCCACCCTGTAATTTCCATAACCCACTTACTGCTGGTTAAAGTGCCCTATCTTCCTCAACTATATGCAGACAGCTAGTATGGTTGTTTAGTAGTTATAGCTCTGGACATCGATAAAGGAGATGTGGGTTCTTTCCCCTACAAAACCTAATGGGGGAAAGATGGATGTCAGCCTGACCTCCTTATAGAAGGGAGAGAACAAAAAGCTGAAACACGAAAAAAAAATCTAGGCAGTTTTGAGTCAGTGAGTCACACATCACTGGGCTGTTATGAGAGTAATTTTTGATGGTTTGAGATCTCCTAACAGAAAAAAAGACTGGCAGGTATGAAGGGCAAAATCAGACTAGAACTACTGAAAATAAGCACACCACAGAGGGGGAGATCAAACTCCAATTTTCAGCGAATACTTGAAATATTCTATTAAGAAACTCTAGTGATGACCATGACATTGCCAATACCATGCTCCATAAACACAGGATGTGGGTATACGATGGGACACCTGATCTGTTTGTTGCACAAGACCGCCTCCCCCATCAGGAAAGGGGTCATTCAGCTTTGCATGTATGAAGTTCAATCCCCATATAGGACCTCATATTAAATGCAGAGAAAAGAACTGTCCCAGAAATCAGAGAGAATCATAGATTACCATTAGACAGACCAAAATACAATAGTAGGCCAATTCCTTTATGCTATATTCTTCTATCCATCTCAACTGGAAATGCAGCCTAGTGACACTGGGAGTCCCTCCTCAGGAAAGGAATATTTGCAGGGAAACAAAATGGTTTGTGTATTTTGAGGATGAGGCTGTGAAAACCAGCAGTGCATTACACTAAAATTTCAGCATGTTACACCAAAAATATACTTAGCTTAACACACTAGTGTGTTTCCTAGTTCTTCTTACATTTTCTGATTTTGCTATTTTCATGCACATCTCAAGGAGGCAGCCCTCATATTTTACTGTTGTACCCCTGCTATTAATAGCCAAAAACTAAAACAGGATGTCATTAGCACCTGCTCTGCAAACTCTGGCATGAGAAAGGCTGCTTGCTTTTGCACAATGCCCCTCACTCCAGGCACAGGAATAGGGCTGAAATAAAATCCTTGCTCCTAGTGAGTCTGAAACATTTGCCATGTTTAAACAATCCAGTTGTATTAGTTTCTGTCAGAGAAACCATTCTCCCTGGAACTTTCAGCAACAAAATGGATTGAGGAGATAAGAGGCCATAGTTACCGGTACCTCTACTCTCCACCACAGCAGATACATGTATATTTGAGGTTGGTGAAATAAGTCTAGGTACAAATCTTCAGTTGTATAATGGACCTATAATTTCCTGAGAAAAACAGAAACTGGTGCACACAGTTGGGTTTCAGCCAGCCAGCCAACAGCCCAGTGCAGCTACCTTTCCGGTTACAAAAAGAGAGGAAGGGACAAAGCAATGAAATTGACAAACAGAAAAAGTTGGGGCATTTTGTCCTTCCCACCTGAAATCTGACAGGCCTGATCCTTTGCGGAGAATTACAGTATACCAGAAAAAATAATGCTATTTGGATGGAATGCAACAAAGTTATAGGCAGCAGATGACCCTCTAATTGAAATAAATGGAAAGCACAAAACATGAATGCAACCGAAAGGAATGGAAACAAAATGAAAGACTTAAAATGAGTGGGAAAATGAAAGAAAAAATATTGCACACCCCTGTCATCAAGAAAGTTCAAAGATACTGTATCTTGATTTAAGAATGGAAGGATATGTGAGAAAACTTAGGGCAACTATCTGTGAGAAAGAGTGTGTATGTGATTATATTTTAGTTTCAATACAGTAATCTGCATAATTCCCCCCCCCCAGTCTTACTGGTATAAAAAATCCTGCTGGGAAATTCCCAGCCATATAAGAGACAAATTTGTATCTAGAGGGCAGGATCAGGGGAAATCACACGATAAAGCTTTTCAAGTGATTAAACCTGTTCATCGCCCATCAGTTATTCTTCTACTTCTATCATCATACTATATACAACATCTTAGCTTTGTGAAGGGATGCTACCACCAATCTGTCTTCTTCTTCCTAGGGAGCTACACTTCTGAGCTTCAACACTTATGTAGCAAGTCGAAATCTTGTTTTATTGAAACTAGTTTTATTTGAAAAAAGTGATAGTTGATAAATCAACTAGATTTAAAATATGAGAAACATTTAAAGTTTTATTTAAAGTATTTTCAGTAAAATATACCAGCACAAATTGTGTGTGTGTGTGTGTGTGTGTGTGTGTTAAACACTTCAGTTCTGATCATTACAGCCCCTCTGATTTGTCAAGACAGAGGCCATCTGATTCAAAACAATGGAAATGGTAATTCTGGATATATAGACTTGACATCTTAAGATGACATGGCCTCAATTTGGGAATATAACACCTAGCATCACTCATCTACAGCAAATTCTAAATTTCTTAATATTCCACCATCCGTGTTCTAGAATTGCCACCTTGGCTACTGTAGCCTTTGACTCACATCGGAGCAGATAAAGAAGACAGGAGCCAACACGTTATGCATTAAGATGTCAGTATCTCTGTTACGTTAACGTTAATGTGTGTATTTCAAATAATGTCTCTGAACCCCAGTCACCGCAAGGAACTGTCCTTTGTGGAGAGAGCAGGACAGGGCCTCATTAGGGCGCAACACAACGACCCTGGTTAAGGTCTGTGTTCCCAGCATTCTTGATATGTATAATTCCATTACATCCACCCTGCACCCACCCAAAAGCAAATACATGGCATGATAAGAACAAAACAGCACAAACATGCAATGTGCATTATCACTCTGGGATACTCATGGTTTTGACATATGTAGTTCATGGCCTAGTTAGCCATAGGAGCTTCTTAACCGAAGTATAGCACTTACATAAAAAGCCATAAATTCATGATATGAGTTATTAAGAGTGGATGATTGGAAAATATGAGCTATAGTGATTACTGAAGCATGGGACTAACAAACTGAATGGCTAGGAAGTTAACACCCAGGACTGCATTTTGTGTGTGATTAGTAAGCCTTTAACATTTTCAAAGCCTTATCCCATAGTGATCATGGCTATCAGCTAACTGACTGAGATTATGATTGTTGCAAACCATTTGGAAACTTAGTGGTTTCAGGGTTGTTTTTAAAAAGATGTACAAACATTCACAGTAAACATATGGGCTGCATGCTGTTACAGCAAATCACCTGCTTGCCCCCCCCCCAATGGACACAAACTTATTTAGTGGTCAGTGAAAGGGCTTGCTGCCAATCCTGTGTTTAAGGGATCCATAAACAGGGTAAAAAGGAACTTTTAACAAACACAGAGGCACTTAGTGTCCCATGGCTCACCTCCCACTTCTAGAGCTTGCTTAGCATAAAGACTAATCAATACAGGCATATTTGTTTACTTTCAGTTATTTACAGCAAACTGATGTATTGACCTCCCATTTTCAGCTCAGCATTCTGCCAGAAGCTGAGGGGAATGAAGAAACACGCTGTAGCTTAAAACTTTATTGCAACTTTGATTGTCCAGACATGGCAGCTCACAATGGCCAAGTTAGTCTTCCTATGTGCTGTGCCGATAGACAGGTGGCCAACACAGGCAGAACTGCCACATTTGGAAAAAAGATATGCTGAATGAATTTATCCAAACTCCAAATAGGTTTCATGCAGATTATACCCTGGTACTTTTCAGGCCAGAAAAGTGATGGTTTTGCAAGGTTGCCACTGAAGTATCTGCAATTTCAACGCATTTGTGATCTTCCTACATGATCACCGACAGTCATGAACATATCACAAAGAGGCCTATGTGCTAAACTGCTTGGGAACTTTGCTTCAAGACAAATTGGCTGGGTAAATGGCATCATTATTTTAATGCAAATGAGCTTGCACCCTTGTATCATCATGCTTCAACTAGTTTAAAGTGACACTGAACAAAGAAACTATTAATCTGTGTAAACTGCCCAACATTAAGTCGTGTTGCCTCATATTTTAACCATGCTGCACATCTTTATGAAACAGAAGCTCATCTGTATCCACATTATGCTCTAGTATGAACATTATGAAGTTATAGTTTGTTGAATCTGAAATTGCTTGTTCTTTTTTTTTATAAGCCAAGATGGGGAGAGTGGGGGAGCCAAACACACAAGTCACACAAGTCATGAAAGATTCAGCCAATGGCTAAGAAAAACTGTTTATTCTTTTCCCCACAGCAGCTGTGTAGTTTATTTATATAAAGATCCAATGTTATCTCCCTCCCATTGCTGTTCTTCCAAAAGTATGTGGGGGAAGAAGATCTGAAACATAGCAATTAGATGTATTGGAGATTCAAAAATAGTTGTTTGCTTGGGGGCTGACTTTTCTGGAACTAAAGGAAGCCACCCAACAGGATCAAGCAAGCTATCTATCTTGACAGGATGAGAAGGGAGGGAAAAGCCCTACTTGTAGTTCAAATAGTGAGTGAAAATTTGACTATTCTTCCCATTAGTTCAGCAGAAGGATATTGAATGGTTTGAGCAAAGTTGGAGGGCAGCCACACTGTGACTATGTGACAAAATAAAGATGAATGGAAATGGAAAGAACCGGGTGAATGAATGAAGGAGGGGGACAGAAGTGAAGGAAGAGAAAGGTGTCCTCACCTGCTTTGCCTTCAGACTAGATCACTGGCAGTAGTTATGTGGCCCCCAATCATTTTTACTTGAAAGAACTCCCACAACTCCCAACTGGGTTGCCTACGACTGGAAAAAGGCTTTTTGCTCTAGGCCAAAAGCCACACATCTAAAATTAGAGTTGTCTGGAATCAGTAGGCACAGACTTAGCTTAAGTGTGTATCCTAAAGAAGATACACACACACACACACACACACACACACACACACACATATATATACATGCACTAACTTTGATAATTTAATTTTTGTGAAAGCTGCCACATGCTTTGACAAGGAGATGGACAGAGATGACAGTTTATTGGTGAAAGTCATAAGATTCACCTCAACCTTTAGTTCAACCAAACCCAACTCTGCTCCATCAGAATTACTACTCCTGAAGAGGACTGACAGATCTTTCAGAAATACTATTATTCAAGCTTTTATTGCTACTTAACTTGCATAAGAGGCAGACCAAGCATTATTTGAGATGGAAATGAAGGGTCAGTGTCTAGCCCACTATTAATTTTTCTGATGTACTTGATCTCAAAACACTGGAGAGCCTAGGTCCCTTTACTTCACCTGTATATTGTTTCCTACATTATGTTCTTTACGAAACACTCTATTGCTATTTTGTCTACAATACTGCCTGTATCATCTTTGGAATTTTGTCCCACAAATTAACTATTTCAGAATGTAAAAAGAACAACCTTGGATTAGACCAAAGACCTACCTAATTCATTTCCCTCTTTCCCTCAATAGTCACACAGAAGCCTGTGGAAAGCACAGTAGCCCTCTCTGACATGCTTCCTTTGATCCTTGAGGTAGTATATATCTATTATGGATGAGAAGACGACATCCAACTGGAGGTGTTGGACTCTCTAGGCATTATTTTGAGAAGCAAAAATATTTATTAGGTTGATGGACAAAGGGGAAAGCTGTCAGCAGAGCCATTATTGTAGAATACTCAAGCACCACAACAAAACTGATAGCATGAGTTCTTTTTTTAAAATGAAGATTCCTCTTATTGATTTCAAAACCAGTAGACATTGTTTCCATAAAATCTGGTGCTCTGTCTTTGGAAGTGGAGAAGACATTTTATGTAACCATGCATTTTCCTTTTGTGTGGCTTGGCAGAACCAAGCTTTGTTTGGAACAAATTTCATGCTGCAACTCTTAATAGTGGGTGTCTCCTCAAAATACCTGGGCTCTGAGGTGACTCATTGATATGCCTCCTGTGGCAAATCTGCACGAAGGGC
This sequence comes from Podarcis melisellensis, assembly GCF_964234715.1. Classification (NCBI taxonomy): domain Eukaryota; kingdom Metazoa; phylum Chordata; class Lepidosauria; order Squamata; family Lacertidae; genus Podarcis; species Podarcis melisellensis. The sequence continues at coordinate 39,307,584 of NC_138538.1, forward strand.
ATTGTTGTCTAGAATGCCTCAAGAAGATTTCAAACACCACCCTAGAAAATTTATGTACAGACATGCACAGTTACGAAACCCTCATACACTGCACCCAGCCTTCAACATCTTCTTATAAACATTGAACTTAATGGGATTTAGTCAGAGAGGTTAAGGTGCATACTTCCGTCAAAAAAGGTCTATGAAAGCCCATTTCCTTTCAGTGAACATTCAATCAAAATACTGTTGTGGGGAAAGCGACCACCAAATTACTTTCTGCTGAAATACTGTAGTACCATAGAATAAAACAGATTTATGTTAACTTTGCTATTGGGTTGTTGTTTTTTCACATGGAAAGGAGGCTTCAGATTTCCAGAAGAAAAAGAAGAAGAAGAAGAAGAAGAAGAAGAAGAAGAAGAAGAAGAAGAAGAAGAAGAAGAAGAAGAAGAATAGTAGTAGTAGTAGTAGTAGTAGTAGTAGTAGTAGTAGTAGTAGTTTGGACTTGATATCCCACCTTTCACTCCCCTTAATGACTCTCAAAGTGGCTAACAATCTCCTTTTCCCTTCCTCCCCCAAAACAAACACTCTGTGAGGTGAGTGAGGCTGAGAGACTTCAGAGATGTGTGACTGGCCCAAGGTCACCCAGCAGCTGCATGTGGAGGAGCAGGGAAGCAAACCCAGTTCACCAGATTACGAGTCCACCGCTCTTAACCACTACACCACGCTGGCTCCACTACACATGAATTTAATTATTTCACAGAAAGAAGAACGTATTTTATGGGGCCTCTAGTTCTAAACGCTACTTTTCAGTGCTTTTTTTCTAGAAAAAAAGGTGCCAGAAATCAACATGAACGCCTTATAATGGCGAAGGCACCCACCTGATAGGTGCCAGAACTGAGTTCTGCTGAGTTCCAGCTGGAAAAAAAGCCCTGCTACTTTTAAATGCTAAGAAACCCTTTTTGCCTCCAATAATTATTGTGGATTAAGCTCTGGAGAGTACATCTGTGTTCAACCCATCAGGTATAGTTTAGATACTTGGATTAGTATATTCCTTTACAAACGAAAAATGAGTAACACCCTGAGTTCATTCACCCGTTCTAGATCAGTCATACCCATTATTTCTTTTAAATACCAACACTTAGTTTGTGAACCACCAAGTTGGTATTTTACAGTACAGTGGTACCTCTGGTTACGTACTTAATTTGTTCTGGAGGTCCGTTCTTAACCTGAAACTGTTCTTAACCTGAAGCACCACTTTAGCTAGAGGGGCCTCCCGCTGCTGCCGCGCCGCTGGAGCACGATTTCTGTTCTCATCCTGAAGCAAAGTTCTTAACCCAAGGTACTATTTCTGGGTTAGCAGAGTCTGTAACCTGAAGTGTATGTAACCTGAAGCGTATGTAACCCGAGGTACCACTGTACCGTATTCTTTCAAAATGCTACTTCAGACTTTCTGGATTTCATAATCATATTAAAGCAAAGTGGGACCCAGAAGGTCACTAAATTCTTTGCCACATCTGGACCTCAATGTTACACTCTCAAAGGACTTAATGTTTAGGGACATGTTTCAAGACAAATCCTCTTGGCACAGTAAACAAATACTTTGCAACAGAGATGCATCAAGGCTAATTGTCTTGACTGCTGTTCAGTCAGCTGGTTCATGAATGCTAGGAGCACTTAGTTGTTTGCACTTCTCCTAATCTGCTACAATAAATTCTTTTGCCCTAACAAAAGATGAAGAGAAAGAGGGGGGGAGGGGGATGTCATAACAGAGATATTTTGGGGGTGGGGGGGGCAGGGAGAGGGCTAGGAAATATGAGCTGTTCCCAACGTTCTCTGTTTGCTGGTACAAGTGCTCATGCACTAGCAAACAGGTGAGTTTTAATGCAATAGTTGCACTAACAGAATGCTGTTGCACAACAGATTGTGCAACTAAGTCATTAGCAACCTGCTCATGCATTCACTTGCGCAACAACATTCTACTGATGCAAACAAATGTACCACTAAAGGAAGCATAAGAGAAGCCATGGAAGCCTAGTAAGAAACTAGTTTTATGAAAGGACGTTTTGAGATTGTGTTAGACTGCCAGCATGTCTCATAGTCAAAGCCACCATTTCCCTCCCACTCATGCCTATTTCCTCTGGATTAGCAACCCAGGGGCCCTCTGGAATTCCTCAGTGGGCTGAATTGGACTCTGATACCTTCTATTGCCAACCACTGCTTTAGAACAACTGTGAGGTACGTTTGTTCATTCAAGTCTCCGATAATCAGAGTTTCGATAACGTAAGCTACCTTATCTCAATTTTGTCTACTGTTCCTGACTTGCCTCATAAAGCAATATGCTTCAGAACTGCAATTTATAAACCAGATTCACAAAAGCAGCTCCCTTGATGACCACTACACTGCAGTTTAAAATATTTTTTCCAGACAATGTTGCATTATTATTGTTAGAATCCACTAGAAATTAAATGGAAAAATTACTCTAACTGTCTGCTCAGAATTTAGCTCCAGGCTCAGAACTTTGGTGCATGGCGTTGTAAATATTTTAAATAATTCAGGAACATGCCTGCAGGGACGTATACAAGCAGCAGAGAAAGACTAAAGAAACGCTGCCTGCTAATGGATATTACAGTGGGCGTTAGAAACTCCAGGTTCCAATTCCAGGCCTCTTTGGCTTTAAGTGCTTTTCACAGCAACATGTGCAACATGCACAATGTCTTGAAAGCCCCTTTCTAGCCAGGAAGACTTACTGGGCTATGGAAATTTCCAAAATCAAACTAAGGAAAACTGCACTATTGCTCTAGGCAACAACTGAGAAAAAGCAACATACAGCAAATTGTCATCACCTCCACCTCATTAAGACCATTTTTAATTGTCATGCTAAAGCTTATAGGTTGTGCACTTCCTTGATTACTTTCAGAAGTGGCCAATGGGATGGAATATGGGTGGGGAAGCACACAATGCAATATCATCACAACATGGGGAAGTGATACCACGTTACAGGGAGGACTTGGGGTGAGCTTGCCCTTTTAAGCAAGAGCATTCCTACATCACCCACAATGCACCGTTCTAAGCTAAATTAGGCTGGCTGTTCAGCAACACTGGCCTGTACTCCTAGCTGCCAAGGTCACTTCCAAGTGAGCAGGTCTTCAACTGGTAGATCACAGTCATAATGAGGCTTCAACCGAATTGCGTTCAGTGGCGCCACAATAATTCTTTGGAGATCGTCCCAAGTATTGGTGTTGGGGAAAATTGGGTGGGTTTTTTTGGTAAGGATTTTTACTCTAAGTGCCTGTCCACAGTAAAACCAGTGTAGCAGATCTGATGCCTTAGTATACCAGAAGGTAGGTAGACAACAACTCATTGGTGGTCCACTGCTCATATGCACCTGACCAACTAGTACCTGCTGGTGGCTGGAATTCTTTCCAAAAGATGTTGCACTAGATGGAACTAGACCTAATCAATCAAGGATGAGAGTGAGACAGATTAGTTCTACAATTTTTATACTGCTTAAGTCTATATACTGGACTCTATATGATGAACACATTGGACCAGTTGAGACCCCCATGCTAAATGCTGTATTCCTGTTGCATGAGACTGCCCATGCAGAAAGAACTAGAAGAAATGGAGCAGGACTGAAAAAGCACCTGAATTTTTGCTCACCTGTAACTCAGTACAGAGAATCATTAGATAAATTAAAAATGAGGTTAGTAACCATAGCAATTATCACAAGGGTTTTTTCTGCTCTGACAAAAAAGTATAGGATAACATGCAAATGTCTTAACCGAATTCTCCCATTTCATTCCACGTTGTCAAATGTCATGGACACCACTGCAAAGTGAAGGTAAGATGTTGCTGGCTAGGGCAAAGTCAACAGCCATCTTTCCCCTCCCACCCCCATTACATGTTGATTAATATTGTTATTGCATATACTATTCTTGAAAAACATTACAATAAGGAACTTGGCATTCTTGCATACACTCAAGTTCACTGAGACTACAGCAGGTTGACAACTTAATGAAAAACCCATTCACAAAACCAAGTTCTAAACGGGGGACTAGTCACAATGTAAGCAGTGTGCACCCATTCAGTATAATTGTGTAAATCGTGATAACAGAATTGTACCAGCCTTCCTCAACCTGGTGACCTCCAAGTGTTGCTAGTCTACCATCATCCCTGACAATTGGCCATGCTGGCTGGGGCAGATGGAAGTTGCAGGGCCCCAGACTGGAGAAGACCCCAACTAGCATGAAATTCCATTGCAATACTCTCTCAGCTAAAATGAAAAAGCACACCCATTAATACTACAGCACTCACTAAGCATACTGATTACAGAATAGTGGAAATCTCGTTCTATATTCAGTCTCCAAACCTAACATTCTTATGGGAAACTCAACGAACTAACCACTACCTTCAGGTTTAAAATGAACACTATTATTGATTTTGACCAAACTGCGGGAGGCAGTAGAAGACAGGAGTGCCTGGCATGCTCTGGTCCTTGGGGTCACAAAGAGTCGGACACGACTAAACAACTAAACAACAACAATTGATTTGCAGAAGGCAGTGGAAGACAGGAGTACCTGGTGCCGGACATGACTAAATGACTAAACAACTAAACAACAACAACAACACTGATTTGCAGATGCAAGAAAGCCTCTCCTCTGCACAAGTGAGGTGTTTTAACTTTTAAGTTATCTGCTGCAAATTTAAGAGCAAGCCAGGAAGTCAGTCTGCCTGCAGTATTACATGGTACCATAGCAACACTGCTAGAAATATCAACATAGCAAACATTTTCAAACAGGGGGAGAATGGTTTGAAGGATGTTGTTCTGTGTACCATTGGACCCCTCATGTTAAGGCTAACTCCTTATTTTTTCAGATTAAATTCCCTATTTTTTCCAGATTAAATATTGTTTAATTCCTCTCCCCACCCTCACAGTTTTGCCAGATCAGGATTTCTTCAGTTCCTTTCCTCCTCCACATATTTGATTAGTTACCTGTCTCAACAAGCTCCTGTGTGAAATAACTCACTAGAACATGCTAATTGACTCATCTTTCTGGCAACATGAGGCATTTGCTGGAAAACACACACACTTTTTCTGTATCTGGTCTCACACTATGGTGCCAAATACTATCAGACTGGAGCTATGGCGTTTTGGCTCAGTAGTTGACATCCATCTGTCACAGGAGACAATGGAGGAATGAGTCTTTGGGGTGAGGTTAATAAAATAAAATAAAATAAAATAAAATAAAATAAAATAAAATAAAATAATATAATATAATATAATATAATATAATATAATATAATATAATATAATAATATAGGGATGGTTTGCACATCACACTAAGCCAAAGTATGGTTTAGGAGGACTGCACAAATGATCTTGCTAAGCCACAGTTTGGCTTAGTGTAGGGGTTCCCAAACTGTTGTTTGTGGGCCACTGGTGGTCTGTGAACTTCACTCAGGTGGTCCATGGCTGCCTGTGAAGAGCAATGGGTATGGCAGCTGCTCCACTGTTCTATGAACCCAATGGTCCATCCACAAGGTGACCAAAAATGACCTGAGGGGTAGAGGGAAAGGAGCAGAGAGGAGGTTTAGGTACACGAAAGACAGAGCGAAAGGAAGTAAACAAATAAAAGCAAACAAAAGAAGCAATGCAATTAGAATTATATAGCTTCTAGCACAGTGAATTGCTACAATAGACAGAAAAATATTTAAATTGTCCACCAAAAACCCTCAGAAATTTTCAAGTGGTCCATGGGGGGGGGTAGTTTAGGAACCACTGGCTTAGTGTGCCATGTGTGAACCAGGCTACTAAGTTAGAGTTTAATTCTCAACAGCTGCAGGTTGGTCTGCGTCAGTGTTTTAATTCTGATTATTTTTTTGGCGATGTTAGTGCTATATCTGGTTATATTTATTTATGGGATGCATTTTGTTGTTTTATTCTTTATTGTACATTGTCCTAAGCTCCCTTGATAGGAATTCAATAAATAAATATTAAAAATTCACAAGCCTTATACATTCTTGTCCTAGCAGGTAAACTATTTTTTGAATCTGGCCTCTGTTTACAACAGATGCATAAATTGCTGATTTATTTCGAAACAGAAATTGATACAATTGCAGCCATAGACCAGGGTTGTTGAGGAACCACTGCCCTTAGTCTACTCAGAAGGCTGCATTGGAATTTGGACCAACAGTTTTCCACTAGGATTAAAGTTCCCAACGTCTGTTTTAGGAGCTCAAAATAATTGCTGGAAGAAAAAAGTCAACAGAAGGAAAACTAAAAGGAAGATGACGGAATGAGAGGAACATAAAAGTTAGCTATAAAGTACCTGCAAATTAAAAATATCATATATATAAACGAACACACACAGAGAGAAAGAGAGTTCATCTATATAAAGTATCATATATAACATTACGGTTTGGTCAAGAAGCATCATATAACCCTTAGTACATCAGTCTGTGTTAGAAGATTCAGTGCCATAATCCTATGCATCTCAGAATTACAGTCCCTATTGAATTTCATTATAAGACAGAGCACCACACAACCACCCACAACAAGAGACCTTAGTATTAGGTTGCAGGTTCAATTTCACTGTAACATACATCCCCGGTGATTAGTCTGCATTTGGAGAGACAAAAGGGTCAAGTGCTAGGAAAGCCAGCATGATTTCCCCAGCACAGTTCTGTTGAAATAATGAGAGGTTACAGATCTTTGAAAATTTGCATCCCCCAAATATACAGCTTTTTCCTTTCTTCTCAGAAGTCTCCTGTATGCAGAACCTCCCCAAACAAAGCTGGTGCTCCTGGCATTCTGTATGTCTCCACAAGAGTTGTACAAAGGCCATATTTAAAGGCTGCACCTGTTTCCCCCCTCCAATAACAATCCCAGAAGATTCTTGGAGGTGCAGGAAAAACTCCATCCACACCGAGAGACCCATGTTTAACCAAACAGCTTGCATTTAAAACCTGGAGTCAGGGAGCATTTAGTTTATGTGATTCACAATTGTGGCAGAAATAGGAAAAGCTTCCTATTTGTTACATACAATATGCAATTATTCTCACCCTTCCTACCATAAGCAACCAGCTTCATTCCAACAGCCCAGCAATCAGCAGGAGGTTCTTCAGGTGATCAAGTGCTTTTGAGATTATCAATTACCCTTTTGTAAATCATCTGCTCTTTTACCCTATTAGGACATGATTTGTTCCTAAATCCTTTTTACCATAATTTGACATTCACTTCCTTAAGAATGCTGGGTGCTGCAAGGGGCAAGTTACTCCACTGTTCAGTACATGCCATGCCTGTCATTCTGTTAAACCTTCCAACAATAATCCGTGCCAAAAGTAATCATACAGTTTTAACAGTCCCTCTAATGGTGACGGCAACAATTTCTTAAAAGTCTTAAATTATACCCTCCAGCCACCCAAAAGCCAGGGGAGGGAGAAGCTAGCTACTTACAATTCCCATTAAATGCAATGTGATGCTACGCAAAGATAGCAAGGAATAATTTATCAAGAATGCCAGCTCCCACAACACAGGAATTCGGGGAGTGCGGGGGGGAGGGGTTATAGAAACTATGCCGTGATGACCTCTGTTTGTAACAGAAAATGTCATTATTAGTAAAGAAAGTTAGAAGTGAACAAGTACTTCACTTACAATATGTTCAGCGTAATTCTGGTATAGAACAGAGAATGAACCAACCTTTATAATCTAGTGGAACTCGTTGTCACAGGATGACACTGAGAAGATCTTGACTTTTCCACATGAGACAAAGACATGTGAAAAGTTTTCAAAAGCATAAGGCAGGGGGTGGGCAACTTTTATGTCCTCTGCATTCATTGTCATGCACACACAGACACACACACACACACATCCTCACTCGCAGGTGCACAAACACACATATTCACTTACATTTGCGAGAGTAGTTTCAGTGGAGTGCAAAGGGTGAAAACCAGATTAGTGGCAGATTAAGAAGTTGGCTGGAGGAGAGAAAATTGAAACGGTAGACTCCAGGGGTTTGAAGGCAAAGGTAGTTGCAAGATGGCATATTAGTTGGAGAGGGAAGATGGGTTTGAGTTGGTTTGTATGTTAAGAACATGAAGACAATGGCGTACTTAAATGCAATGTGGAAAGGAGTCACAAGAGAGACAATGGTTGATTATGTAAAGGAAGGGGGGGATAATGGTGAGGAGGAAGATGGCAATCAGGAAATGGAAGACAGAATCAAGGTGGGATGTTGAGGCATTAGATGAGCACATGGGCCAGTCAGTTCCTCAAGTGAGACAAAGGGGGAGGAAAGGAAGAGGAAGATGGAGGAGAAGGGGCAATTTGCAGAGCGGAATGGAGGAAGAGAGATCACAGCATATGGTTTCAATTTTAGAACTGTAGGAGATGGCAACGTCTTGGACAGAGAGTGCAATGTGGAGAAGAAGTGGGACAGACCTTGGCAGATCATCAAATGATAGAGAAGAGGCCCTGAGGATTCCTAGAATTGGGGAGAGTCAGAAAAATATAGCTGTGTTGTTTGGCTAGGTAGATGGCAGATGAGGAGAGCATGGATCTGTAGCTAGCTCTTACATTCTCCTCCAAAGGTGTTCAGCTGCATGATAACCTGAATGAAGATATTATGGTTTATTTATATACCACCTTTTGGACTGAAGGCCGTCAAAGCAGCAAACAGAATATTAATACAATATTGAATGGATGCAGGGAGCTTTGCTCTGAACGCTAGTCTGTAGCCCAGAATCTGGACACAGCTTTGGATGCTTAAGGCCTGGACCTCAGAGATGCTCTTCAGTTTCTCAAGAAGCCAAATACTCAATTTTATCTATCAAATGTTGTAGACTGGTACATCTTAGAAAAGAACAGAACCTACTGTTGGGATACTGCTGGGAAGACGGGGGCATCAGGCAGGCCCCCAGCTGGCTCCAGCCACCGGCCAGAAGCCTGCCTGATGCCCCCGTCTCCCTACAACCCCGTCTCACCTACAACCCCATCTACTTTTTCATTTGTACATTTGAATCTACCTGCTTAGGGTTGCAGCTGGGACACAGCCAGATACAGGAATTGCCCATGAGCACAATGTTGCAACTCATGGCACTGCATTGCCACCAGGGTTGAAGCATGGATCAGGCACTGGTACAGCAACATGGAAGACCTTCCACTCTACTTGTCTATTCATACCAGCATAAGCTCAAACAACTTGTCTTGTTGCTTTTCAGAGATATTTCTCTTAGGTTGACCATCAAGCAGAGCAAGGAATAAACTATAGGGACGTGGGTGGTGCTGTGGTCTAAACCACTGAGCCTAGGGCTTGCTGATCGGAAGGTCGTGGTTCGAATCCCCGTGAAGGGGTGAGCTCCCATCGCTTGGTCCCAGCTCCTGCCAACCTAGCAGTTCGAAAGCACGTCAAAGTGCAAGTAGATAAATAGGTACCGCTCTGGCAGGAAGGTAAACGGTGTTTCCATGCACTGCTCTGGTTTCGCCAGAAGCAGCTTAGTCATGCTGGCCAAATGACCCAGAAAACTGTCTGCGGACAAATGTTGGCTCCCTCAGCCAGTAAAACGAGATGAGCGCCACAACCCCAGAGTCATTCACGACTGGGCTTAACTGTCAGGGGTCCTTTACCTTTACCTTTACCTTTAAGCTTGTTGATACATACTGAACGGTCATAGAAGGTATGCCATGAAGCTCAGGAAAATACAGTCTAGGTCTAACTGACCTTGCCCCAAACTTGACTTTTCAGTTTTTCAGCAATTCTCACACAAAACAGAATGCAAATAGTTCATTGTATCAGTGAAAGAGAGAAACCAACCCCCATGTTCCAGGCTTAAGTCCAAAGTCACTAATGATTTAGGAATTTCTTAAATGGAGGCAAATTATCCCACATAATGGACTGTGAGTTATCTGTGTGCTCTTGCACCCTCCTCTGAAGCATCTGGTGCTAGCTGTCATTTCAGAAAGAGGAAATTTTGGCTAGATAGGCCAACTCATTGATATTGTCTGGCTGTTTCTACATTTCTAGCCTCCACACAAAAAGAAAGGAACAACATGTGCACTGGAGTAGAAACATATAGAAGATTTTGATCTTTTAGATTGCCTACAGACATGACTCAGTCAAAGCCTTTTTTTAAAGGAAAAATGGCAGCAGATGAGGCAGGTTATTAAACTAACCTAAAGAAAAATCCCTTCTGGTTCACAGGAAATCCAAAGAGAATAGTTGGGTGGGGGGGGGAGAGGAAAGAAGCAGAAAAGAGGAGACTGTGGCCTGCACTGTGGAACAGCACCAAACCATGTGGCAAGAATAGATCTGTAAAGTATGCTTGCAACGCTTTTTAGAAAGATGAGCCCCAAACAATTATTCTTTCTGGCACCAAAAGGGCACAAAAATCAATTGAAATACATTTCTCCACAGACAGAAGCAGACGACCACTGAGGTATGACATCACTTCCTCCTCTAGAGCTAAAAGCAGCTTTAGGCTCAAACTTCTATGCAAGGGATTTTACCCAATGCTTGTTTTACACTGATCCAAATCTTTCAATGCTTTAGGGTTCCTTTTCCGGTGCAAAACTAGACTCCTGCCTAAAATGTCTTTCCCTTAGACAAACCTAGCTGGCTGGTGAACCAACGTAGTACAGAAACAATCCTTTCTGTGGGAGTGACTTCCCTCTTACTGCTTCAGAGTTATCAACCCTGATCCTGCTTCAGTGCCTCGGTCACCATGTAATGATAATGAAGGGGAAGGAGAGGGTCACTGCGGGCAGATGAACCTGTTTACTTCCTTTTTATAAAAGCAAACAAGCTTGGAGAAGTTCACTCTGGTACTGGAGGGACAAGAGCCAACTGCCCAGGTTAAAATGGGCTTGTAAAGATGTGAAAATATTATTGAAGTCAGGGACATTGTTGTGCGCAAGAGTGTAGCCATACTGCTATGTTTTCCTTAAAAAAATAAATGACTATATGAGCACTCGTGTGGCTAAGCAAAGTTTCAAATCTGCACCAGGATAGAAAAGTATCATGGACACTATCCAGAATATAGCTGGGAATGTCACACTGATGTGGATGGGTGTGCATGTATAATTTGTCATAAAGCGTGTTCTCCTTCATGGAGAGCACGTGTTGCGGTGGGGGCCGCCAGGACACTCCAAAGTTTGGGGCGGGCTAATTGATCGTTGGCCACTGATGCGATTGGGGCTTCCCTTGTTGTTGGGAAGAAGTTAATGTTGCCATTTATTGATTGACAGCCAGAAATACTAAAACTCCTTGCACGAGGCTAGGGCTTCCTCTTTTCGCCTGTGCAGCAGATTGCCCGTCCCTCCCTCCCTAGAATAGGGTTGTTCGCTTTGACCTTGCTATGCCTGTCATGGGGTCATCTGCTTTGGAGCGGGGGCCTGGTAGGAATTTTGTCCATCTGGCTGATTGGCTGGGGCCATTTGGTTTTTGCCTACTGCGTAGCAAATCGTCACAACTTGTAAGGTTGCGGTTAGGCATTGGTTTATGGTTTAGTTGGTTGAGGGGCATGGATTGGCTGTGCCTGCCCCTCTAATGCTGCTGCAAGGGATTCCATTAAAGGAATTGGGGGCTAACTATTGCTTGTCCACTCTGTCAAGGGGGTTCGGGCCATATCAATGAGCTCCTGGTTGCATTTGGGGTGAGGGCGGGTTCCCTGCTCCGCATAACCCCCATTCTGACTTTCGCATTGTGCAACCAATAGTCCCCATAGTTGCAACCAATGCCTAAGCAACCACTCACAAATTTGTATTTTAATAAAGTTGTGGCCAAAATTATTGCCAAAAATCTTAAACAAAAATTCTGTGTGATGTGTGAGTTATTGGGGTGGACCTGGGGACCTCGACACGCAACAGCATGGATCTGAGCCGACACTTAAATTTTCCATGGTACAATTTATCATAATTTGCAAAACTAGTTTTAATCATGATGGGACATGAAAGGTAGGGGTGGAATATGCCAAGGCAAGGAAGCCTCTATTACCTCCAAGTCCTTGAAATCATATCATAAACACAAATATATTGATAGAATTTGAACAACAGCAAATATGTGCCTAATATTCATATTGTTTCATATTCTCTTTTGGAATAGATATAGTCCTGAGAGTAACACAGGCTTCCCTCACTTATGCGGGGATTATGTTCTGGGCCATTGTGCGCCTAAGTAAAATTGCATAAAGTGGGGAGCACCCTCTAAAATGCCTCTAAATGCCTATTTCCCCCAGCTCTCCAGCTTTAACACCTGCTCCCTCACCAATTGGTACCAAAATATCTAGAGTTGAAGCTCTGGGACCAACTGGAGGAGGCATGGGAAAGCGGTGGCAGCGGTGGCTGTGCTACCTTGCTCATCACCTATTAGGCAGGGAGGCTGAGTAGCTTAAAGAAAGCCCCACTGCACCTCAGGTGTCTTTGGTCATCCGCCCTCAGCGACATCCTCTTCGGGCTCCAGAGAGTCTCCTTTCAAGCTACAAGGACTCTTCAGCTCTCTCCCACCATTTCCTGGCATGATTCTATTTATTTATTTTCCAGCACCATGTCTATATGTGGTAGCATGCAAGTAGAACACGCCTAAGTGGGGGAGGAGTGCTTGTATAAGGCTGGACGGTATATGGTTGTTGACCTCTTGCTAAAAGCCTAAGCCTGAAAGTCTAAGCCTCAGGGTGAAAGTCCAGAGGGAGGCAACACGAGAATGGGCCTTCTCTGCAGTGGCTCCCCGTCTGTGGAACGCTCTCCTCAGGGAAGTTCACTTGTTGCCTTCACTATACACCTTTAGGCACCAGGCAAAAATGTTCCTTTTCAACCAGGCCTTTGGGTGATCCGATTTACATCCCCATACTCTTTTAAAATGTGGCTCTTTGGAGGGGGGTATTATTGGGTTACTGCTTTTATTTTAATTTTATATACTGTAATCTGTTTATGTGAACCGCTGAGAGACCTCCGGGTATAGGGCGGTATATAAATTCAATAAAGAAGAAGAAGGAAGAAGAAGAAGAAGAAGAAGAAGAAGAAGAAGAAGAAGAAGAAGAAGAAGAGATACTTAAATGATAAAATGTTAAATATATATATATATATGAAAACTAGAACATTGTTTTGTTTCAGCTATGGTATTTTTTCTGTTCAAAAGTATCCAGCTCTAAAATGAAACCTAAATTTAATAGAAATATGCTGACATTTACCTGACTAGTCTGTTAAAGAGAAATGGGTGGTTCTCCATCAACGTGTTCATTAATATTTTATATAAAAACATTAGGAGTGGCAGGGAAAAAAGTTTTAACTTTTGAGATTGAGCATTAGAGACACAACAAAAGCTTATGTATTGCTCTTCTTGTGATCTTCCTACAGCGCCCAGGGACTGACACAGGTGCTAGGACCCAAAAGACACAATCCTGAATCATCCCCAAACCCACCTTCTTGTGACTTTTTCCCTCTTTCTTTTTTTGCTTTTCTCCTAGCTCCCCCCCCCCCCCGCGCAACAAAAAAGCTTGAGTTCTGCAAAGTGTTCATTTCTCAAAATTATGAATATTTATGACTACCAGCTAAACAGCTTCAGCATTTACTTTGACTGTTCTACCCAGTAACTATAAGCCATTACTTCTGGAAAGTTCTGAGCACTTAATCCTCAGAGTAAGTGATCTCGCTCAATGCATGTGTGCAAAGAAACCCATTAATTTCACAACTGTCCCCTTTTCCTCATACATGCGTAAAAACCACTGTGTTTTAACTGTCACACATACTAATTTGCTGCTGCATACGTTCAGGAAATATGCAGATTACAACACGGGAAGCTGGATTTATATTGCTCTTTTTGTGGCAATTTTAAATCTCCATGATTTAAACTGAATCCACCCTGCTAAGCCTTCATTTAGTCATTACAGTCACTGCAAATACATTGCATGGTAGAAGCAAAAAGGGCAAGATCAGCTTAATTCATTTTATTTTGTTGTAGCCTCATAATTCTAAAACCCATGTAAAACCAGAGAAGCAGACAAATTTTCCCTCATATTAGGTTTATATGACTATATGGAGCAATGGAATATGCCCATCAGCTCTGAGAATCATAATTACATGTATATGCAAGTTAGCCAACAGTCTCTGACTCATTATATCCATACCAGGATAAAAATCTTCCAAGCAATAATGCATTTTTTTTAATTAAGCAAAACACAGGCACAGTCTCACTAGACTTAATGCGCTGATGATACAGTTCAATGTCATTCATTCAGTTTAGCAGCCAATCTCACACACCCTTTGAGAAGGTAGATGTTCAGAAATATTACATGTGAAGGACAACTACTGTACAGGGTCTCTGTGAGACTGCTGTTCCCTGAATGTCAGAGCTAACAGGTGTCAAAGTCAAGCACTTGGGCGACTATGAAGGGATCAGAGTTTGAAAGACGGAAATGACATAAAGATAAGCTTTCAAGCCATTGCAACTGAGCAAGGCTACCCATGCACTGCAAATGAACGAATGCCTCTAGAATATCATTAAATGCTGATAGCTAGAAATAGGTTTTGCATACAGATTCTTAGGGGGGGGGGTTGCTACAGAATTGCCATACAGCTCGTTACCTTTGCGGCAAATTTGCTCTGAGCGCTCCTAAACAAGGTGGTCCTGGCTGTGAAAAAACAGTCCTCCAAGTCTTCATCCAAACTACAGTAGCCACTGCTCATGCTGTTGTCGACCGTCATCCGAGAGGGGATCCCGGGTCCTGGGCGCACGTGAAGCCCTCCAGTGAGCCAGAGAGCCAGGTAACCATCGGATTCTCCGCTCACTGCGGCAGCAGCGCTGTTTCCCAATCCAGTTCCAGGCAAACACAGCAGCAGCAGCAAGCAAGCAAGCAAGCACGGCTTCAGCCTCTCCAGCTCCCACTTGCCATGCTTTGCAACAGTTTTCCTCTGCTGAGCAAACCCGGTGACGTCTCCTTTAAGGGAGAAACGAGCCTGGCTGGGGATCACCTCTCCTCTCTTCAGCCACCAACCTCCCTTCTCGGACTAAGCATTGCCAGAAGTGGAGAGGGTGGTGCCAGACCCCAAGGGGCTTCTCTGCTGCTGCTGCTGCTGCTGCTGCTGCTGCTGCTGCTGCTGCTGGTGGCGGCGGCTGCTCACAAACTCATTCCCCACCCGTGGCTTGATTCTCCTGCCTGCAGCCCACGGAGGCTGGTTGCGAGAACGGCATCACCTCCCTCCTTCTCCCCCACCCCTTCCTGCTTGCTTTCTGTCGAGCAGAGTTGAGCCACTTCCTCTTGCAAGATTTCTCACGCAGTTTCTGCAGCGGGTTCTTAACGGGGAGGCTGTCAGCATCTCAGCTGATTTTGATTGGCACCGTTTGAGACACACACACACACAGAGAGAGAGAGAGAGAGAGAGAGAGAGAGAGAGAGAGAGAGAGAGAGAGAGAGAGAGAGAGAGAGAGAGAGAGAGAAGTCGAGTTACACCATCAGAGGAGGAGACAGCCTGCTCCTAGCTCCTCAGTGTCCATAACAACATTCACAAAAGGTAGGGACAGAGATGAGAGCAGCTGATTAAAAATATATCACTTAACCAACCTCCAATGCACTGCTCTCCAGGTGCATATCCTTTGGTAATTTAATGCATTCCTTATCTTGCACGAAAGCTGTCCAAAACCAACCTCATCCATTTCATCTTTGCCCAGAAACTGCTTTAACTTGTTTTGGTAAAAACAAACAAACCTCACAGTGGTAAAAGCTAGGAATGGTCATGGGGTGTGGTGATGCAGAGCAAGGCTACTTAGAAGTCTACAAACAGCACCTCCCATTCACTTTTAAAAGTAGAAGTTAAGCAGCTATTGGAGATTTAAAAACAAAATACTAATCTCTAGAGACACAATATGCCACCTGTCATGATGGTGCTTCTACACTCAGTCCCAGCCCTGAAAACTAACCAGTTGGATTGGTGCAAAATGAGAGAGAGATGGATAGATTCCCCTAGCAACACACCAGTGAAGGAACCAGCCAGTGCCTCTTGTGTTCTGCAGCTAATTTTAGAACAGTCAGGATGATTTTTCAGCATAGCTGGCACAAAAAGAAATGGCAGTTTTGATCATAACCTTAGCAATCGCCATTCATCAGGTTAGACTTTTCCATTTGTCACCTATTGCTCTGTTAGAGGCACTTGAAGCACAGTTCTTTTGAGCATAAGTCAGAAAGCCCAGAATATTTTACTGCCTTTGATTTCTCAAGGTTAGGCTGAAGTCCTGCTCTGAACCACCTTCCTTCCTTCAGCATCTGAGCCACCAGGTTAACTGTCTCCAAGAATACTGGCATGTGCTTTGAAACAAAAGATTACCCCCCCCTGCCCACCCCCACCCCCAAATTCTCCACAGGCCACCTGTCCAGTTACATAAAGTTCAGCATGTGCCTTCCTTTGCAAAAACAGCATTTTAAAATGTGTCTGCGGTCACTCTCCACACATAAGCACACTCTCTCCGCACAACCTGCCATGCTCCTCCTTTCCCACTTGTTTGCTTCCACAACCAACACCTCATAATGCTGTTGAAGGGAAAGATAAGTCTCCCAGTGCAGCAGGGTTAGCTGCCACTTCTCACTCCTGTTTAAAGGTAAAGGTAAAAGGACCCCTGACCATTAGGTCCAGTCGTGGACGACTTTGGGGTTGCGGCACCCATCTCGCTTTACTGGCCGAGGGAGCCAGCGTACAGCTTCCGGGTCATGTGGCCAGCATGACTAAGCCGCTTCTGGCGAACCAGAGCAGCGCACGGAAACACCGTTTACCTTCCCGCCAGAACGGTACCAATTTATCTACTTGCACTTTGACGTGCTTTCGAACTGCTAGGTTGGCAGGAGCAGGGACCGAGCAACGGGAGCTCACCCCGTCGGGCGGATTCGAACTGCCAACCTTCTGATCAACAAGTCCTAGGCTCTGTGATTTAACCCACAGCACAACCGCGTCCTCACTCCTGTTTAAGGAGAGCCAAATACAGCTCCCAGATTTGCTGCCATGGCACTACCCACGCCCACGCCCTCCACCTTCATGCCAGGCGGGTCCCAGTATCCTGAACTTTGTGCTTGGATGCACTCTAAAGGAGAAACTAAAAGCACTCTCTCCCATTCTTTAACTTCCCTAAGAAATTATGCTTACAGTATTTATGAAATATAATCTCATTTTCAAAAGCTGTTTTGAAAATCTAAGGAGTCTTAACACAAAGTCTTCTATAGGATCTACACAGCTACCGCAAGTGGAGGCTGGTGCATAGGGAAATGGAGAACTGTCCCACCAAACTCAGCCTGTCTCCAACCAGCCCCCATCTGCCTGCCTCCTTATTTGCAACCAGCCCAGTGGGTGACACTGGATGCCAGCCTCCTCTTCCTCCTCAAGCTCACTGTTGCCCATGTAGAACTCAACAGGGAGGAGGATGGGGACAAAACCAGAATGAGTTAGCTCTATCTATCATTGGCTCCAGCTTCACTTGCTGTTGCCTCTGGCACCACCTGCTGTTGGTCTCCCTGCCTTCCACCCTATTAGTCCTACTAGGCACCAGCCTCCACTGGCCACCACTTCACAGCTAATTGTTCTTGCTCAGAGAGCATCTTACAATATTATGGTTATACTTTGACAACCAACAAGAACCTGTGCACTAAAGCAAGACACACCAGGGCAAAAAAATCAGTAAGTCTGGTACACATTGATAGGATAGTAGTGGCTATACAGGAAAGAAATATTGAATTGATGGTTGACAGCTCAATTAAAAAGTCTCCGTTTATACTGTGCAGCTTCTTTTAAAAAAGGCATGTGGAACAGGGTCAAAAATGCAATGACCAGTATCATGATGCCATTAAACTAAATCTATGGTATTGCTATATTTGGACTACTGCATTAAGTGGTGAAGTTTAACTGCCTTGGGGCCGAGGAATCTACAAACAGCCATATTTTCCCAAATAAACCTGCATACAGGTTGAAGCTTCTTCAGAGGCCTTTCTTTGAGCGGTGCCACCTTCAGAAGTTAGACTTCGATCCTTTTCAATAGCAGCGCCCAAGCCATAGAACGCCCCCCCCCCAAAGATGTATCTGCTAGGTTGCCTTCCCTGCAATCTCTAGGTGCCAGGCAAAACCCATCATGTCCTCCCATATCGTTAGCTGTTGGTAATGTTTGTGACTCTTGTTGCCTTCGCTGCTTATCAGATTTCGCTTGGTTTTACAAGTTGATCTCCCCTGCTTCAGATTGTATAATTAGTTTATCTTTCATATTTATATCTTTCAGTTTTTCCATATTGTATTGTAAGCTGAACTGAAGCTACATCTAAGAACATAAGGAGAGCCCTGCTGGGTAAGGGTCAAAGCCTATCTAGTTCAGCATCCCATTTCTGACAGTGGCCAAATAGATACCTACAGTATGGGAAACCTGCAAGCAGGGCATGATGTTTGTTTTCCAGGACCAGGTATTCAGAGCCATGCTCAGTGGCAAAGCTGCATGCTCCACTACTGGGGGTGGAGAGCAGGCGCGGGCGTGGCGTGCATCAGGAGGGCATGGCATGCTGCCTGCAGGGACGTGACCCGTGTTCTGGGGGCATGGCACACTGCCTGTGGGGGTGTGGCGCCTGGTGCTTAGGGGGGGTGGCGTGTATCTGGGGAGGGGGGCCACCGCGATGGCACCCTACCGGAATAGTGGTAGCGGGGGCAGTCTGCTCCCTCCGCATCCCCGTTCCTCCGCCAGTGGCCATGCTGCCACTGATTCTGGAGGTTGTATACTTCCTGTTTTCAATATTTTAAGCTGTCCTGGTGTTTGTTAACTGAATAGCAGTAGATTTGGGATAAACAGAATAAAGTTCTTCTCCATATATAATAAGAGCCAGTGTGGTGTAATGGTTAGAGTGCTGGACTTTGACTTGGGAGGCCAGGGTTTGAATCAGCCTCATGAAGCTCATTGTGTGACCTTGGGCCAGTCACTATTTCTCAGCCTAACCTAACTCAAAGGGTTGTTGTGAAGATAATAGAGAGGGGAGAACCATGTACATCATCTTGAACTCCTTGGAAGAAAATGTGGAATATAAAATTTAATAAACATACAAATAAAATGCATAACTAATACATGCAAATCACTGCCACAAATGCGGAGAGGAATATGGAATCGTCCCCTATTTGGGCATTCACCTGACCGCAATCCCACATGGGCAGGCAGGGGTGCCAACGTGAATAAAACATTGTGAGGGCTCAGGTTTGCCCTGCATAATTGATCACATGACGCAGTGCACACACACCATTTGAATGGGAATGCCCATCAATTTTGTGGGGGCCCAACCCCCTGAAATATTTTAATGTGGGGGCTGAAGCCCCCACATCCCCTAGGTGTTTGCTCCTATGTTGGCAGGGTTGTCAAATGTGTGGGGAGTCTCTGCACACAGAACAGATTCCCTGCTTCAGACTTTCAAAACGAGGATGGTAGCAGAGCTAGGTCACTGGCGATGCAATGGCAGGAGTTGGGCCAGCTGCTCTCATGGTCGATATGATTGTACTCATAGGGAACATAATGCCTGAAAAGTGTGTCATGTAGTTTTTTATGGGGATTAAACATAATTGACTGAAGTGAGGTATATCAAAGGCTATGCTAGCTAAAGAAACTGTCCTTGTTCTGGGTCAGTGTACCTCTGAATACCTGGGGACAGTGGAAGAAGGCTGCTGACTTTATGCCCCCTGTTTGTGGGCTTTCTGGAAGCATTTAGCTGAGCACTGTAGGCGGCAGGATACTTGAGTAGATAGATGGAGCCATGACCTGATCCACTTCTTACATTATTAACTGCAGATTTTTATCTACAAAACTGGGCTAGGTGTGAAGCTGGAACGTGCTATGACAGTAAAATATCACTGGTGTAGATGCAAGGAACTTCTATAGGGTTTCTTTTTCAAAAGAGGAAGCTTGTATTGTTGTTGTTTTTTTAAAAAAACTTAAATAAGTTATTAGATGACCAGATAAGGACACACACAGTATTTAAGCAAAACTTTATGTAGAGATTTCTAGAATGCTCAAGTTGACAAGAATGGCGCAGCTTGCAAACTTGCACAAGCTTGTCATCATCCTTGGAGCAGCCTGGTTTCTCATGTTCTCAGCCTTGCATCAACAGAAACTCATCAGCGGCAAAACATCCACTTCTCCCATACACAATTTGCATTGTTGTTATTATTTCTAGCTAGCAATCCCAACCTGCCGCTCCTGCATTTACAAGTGCTTGCTTTGGATGGGATGTCCCAACCACTTTGCCAGCTCAGCAACACTAAAACAATGACATTACTCCAGTGCTGCACTTTATTTCTTCAAAACAAGTTTTATATTTATGATATGTCTTATTTATTTATATCTTTAACTTGCTCTTCAGCAAAAAGCTCCCAGAGTGGCTTACATACCATTAACAAACACAAGACGGTCCCTATTTGCTGGCTCCCAATCTGAAAGACATATGACACAAGAGGGAAAAGTGATGGGGAGGGAAGAGTACAAGGGGAAGAAGTTCAGGAGCAGGAGCCCAGTGGAGATAGTCTGTCAGCAGAGCTGATGGAATGGGCCCTGCTTCCCATCACTAACACAACCTGCTATAATAGCTGCTACCCGGTGATAATGCCACCCACTGCTGCAGGATTAGTCGTTGTTACTGACAGAGGCCCCACCTTGTCCAAGCAAGGTTTCCACTTTCCCCCATTCAACTGAAGCCTTGGAGTGACTTTCTACAGATCAAAATCAGATTAGGGTCATCAGTTTTAATGCTGGCACTTCAATCACCGCCACCTTCTATTAGTTTGCTACACCCAAGAGAAAAGTGAAGGTGCTGATCAGGTGTATGTGGCACGTTAACTGAAGTTTGACAGCCCACGTCCTTTCCAAATTAGTCAGAGTTGGTCACCTTTCCAAGCCTCCTGAGAAATCACTTTATAATTCCACATGTTAAGACCAGAACAGCAAGCAGGTGAGTGTAGGTGTTTCAAAATGACCCAAGCTAGAAGTTAAAAATATCTAAAGCAAAGACTTTTATTCAAGCCAGAACATGAAAGCATGGGCATTTAGCAATTAAATAAAACATATTTCTAGCTAAATGCAACTGTCAGTGTAGGAGAATGGTATGAGTCATAGTTACTGAAGTAGAGGATGAAGGTCCATGATCCAAATTAAGCTTCTCACTTTGGCAAAGTCAAGACGCAATATGAACAATATTCAGATGTGACTAACTGTGTGGATCAGACCTAGATGCCTGGACTGTACAAATGCAAGCCTTTAATCTATACATACCGCCATCAGCTGAGGCAGCAAGGGGTCCTGCTCCCCACCACATGTAGCCAGAACACAGAGTGATGTGTGAGTAAGGCTGGGAAAGTCACAGATCAAGGTGAAGATGCCCTGGTAGCTTTAAAATCTGCTGTGTGCATATAAAGCTAAATAAAGACCTGCCAAGTTTGACAGGAAGGAGAGGGAAGACAATACCCAGCTTTCCCTCTTATTCCTCCCTCTACCCCACATGCATTTGCCTTAGGACAGTGGAGGAAGTGGGGCTAGACTGGATTTTTTTCAGACCTGTCCCTCATTCTTTCAAACTTAACCCATCTACCAAACCCTGAGAAGGGGTTAGAAACACCGGCTGTGTATGGCAATGATTACCAGCTTAAAACACAGCTGTGCCGTTCTATCTCAATTTGGATTGAAGATGCAATATTTCATAAGTAACAACAAGATAGATATGGATTATCTGCATGCACTCTGCTTCCCAAACCAGCAGTGGGAGTGCACTGGGTGCAGAGTAAGCGAAAGCATGTGCAAATTTATTATTATTATTATTATTATTATTATTATTATTATTATTATTATTAATTTGTTTATACCCCACCCATCTGGCTGGGTTCCCCCAGCCACTCTGGGCACAGCCACTCTTTCCTCCCAAACTAGCATTTGGAGATGCTATGCTCTTGTAGCCCCCTACAGAGCAAGGAAAAAAATCAAACCAAAGAGTCGGGACAGGAGCTTTATCATCTCAATATGTACATGGGGGAATCACCCATTTTAAAACACCCCTATGTCACTATTTCCCAGAATGGCCCAAGCTAGCACATGTTGGAGAAAGCCTCTGGTCAAACCATTTCCCTGACCATCACAATCTTGACTTGGGGATGCTTTCAGTCAAGGAATCCCATGCAGGCAAGTCTTGAAGGGGCTGGTGTAGGACTCAGGAGTGCTGCAGGATTCCCAAGAGGTGGCTGCAGGCCAAAGTGCCCTTTCCAGAGTAAGCTTCTTTATATACGCTTTGGTTACCTCTAGGCTTGACAAGTGAATGTGCTCTTTGTGGGGTTTTTTGCCTTTGAAAGCTTCTCTGAAACATTAATTAGCTCAAAGTGCATCTGATCTGTTAATTACCGGAAAAAGCCAAAGCGAGCATATTATGCCAGTTCTAAAACAGTTAAGCTGGCTCCCCATTCACTTCAAGGCACATTATTAAAAAAATAAATAAAATCCCTCAGGGAAGTTCATCTTCCTTACCAGCCTCACAGAGTCAGGGGAGATCCAAATCCCACTCATTGTCTAAGGTTAGGCTATTAGCCAAAAGGAATATGGCCTTCTTAGGGACAATTCTGCTCTCACCTATTGAATCTGTTAAAAATGTTCCTGTTCCAAAAGATAGTTTCCCCTACCCAACATTTCTTTCTTTCTTTCTTTCTTTCTTTCTTTCTTTCTTTCTTTCTTTCTTTCTTTCTTTCTTTCTTTCTTTCTTCCTTTCTTCCTTTCTTCCTTTCTTCCTTTCTTCCTTTCTTCCTTTCTTCCTTCCTTCCTTCCTTCCTTCCTTCCTTCCTTCCTTCCTTCCTTCCTGAAATGCAACTGAACAGGCTGTAGTCTGGTGTGGAAAATATGAATAGATTTCTTCACCTTACTTAAAATTGTCCCTGTCCAAAATGTGAAAGCAGGGGATGGAGTAGGCCAGGAAGCAGCTTTCATGGCAGATGATTTTAAGGATCAACAGAGACGAATGAGTAAAAACAAAACAAAAACCCTCTCTTCTACATAAAGGTCTTCTGCTTCAGACTGTGGCCTCCAAAGGTTCCTCCGGGGAAGCAGGAATACATATGCAGATCAACTTGGCTAATTGGGCCAAGAATGACATACCTATATGACTGGATACTGGACAAGAGAGAGATGTTTCAGGAAGTCATTTTTAATGGACAAAACACCTGACTGCCTTAAAACCCTCACAGTGTAGACCTAGATAGTTTTAGATAACAATTCACCATTTCAGAAGTGTATGCTTCCCACAATTAGAAAATCTGAATATGCCAACATGTTTAATGTGCACTGCCTGCCTTTCTCTCTCACACAAGTTTTCTTGAATGCAAGCAGCTCCATTTTGTAAGATGAGCTGTGTGAAGCACACATTTCTGTCAGAACAGCTGTGCAGAATTTGGCAAAGGCCATTTGAAGACAGTGCTGTAATGGGAATACACCATGAGAAGCTAACTCAAAACTAAATTAAGGCTTAAAATGTGTTACTTTGCTTTCATTTCCAAACATCCAAGTTGGTAAATCTATGAAACAGTGCTGGAACATGACTAATATTATTTCTCCATGAAAGTATATCAAGGTTGTAGCTAATCCATCTTTAAATTTTAATTGCAACAAAAACATGAGAAAAACAGCAGACAAAATGCTTAAAAAGGAGACAGCTTTCAAAGACATCATATTTTGGCAAGAGTGTATGAACATCAATGACCTCTACAACTTGCAAAAGGCTACACAATTCATGTCATGGTGGGATATTAGAAAGAGCATGTTAGCCCAATTGCAGTGCTTCACAAAGACAGTATGGTTAGTGCACTAGAGCCACATGTACACCAACCATCTTATGGGATAGTGTATCCCAACTACAAGCCATGAGGATAAAGCAGCAACTATAGCAGGGGCGGGGAACCTGGGGCCCATCAGACTTTGCTGGTCCATATCTTCCACCATCCCTCTTCATTGCCAAGGGTCATGGGCGCTGCCATCCAAAAGCACCCGAAGGGCCACAGGTTCAGCACTCCTGAGCAATATGAAATATCCAAACACTCACAGCAAGAGAGCCAAGCTGTTAAGAGCCACATAATACTGCAGAAGGCAAAACAATCCTTCCCAATTCTAGCTATGATTATCACTCCATACAGCAAGTAAACCAGTGGACACATTTCAAATATTGAGAGAGTACTGAGGGTGCAAGTCACAAAATAGTTGTAGAGCAGCAGGGGAATGGCATAACGTCAAATGGTTGCCATGGGGAATGTAGCACAACAAAATTAGAGAGACAGCCACCAGAAACAACCTTGTGTTTTCCACGGGAAGTCAGCGATGTCCCGCTGGTCTTGATTGTGGAGATTGCACAATCCTGATTTTACGTACACTGATGCTGTCACCGTCCAGTAGCAATAGGGAGCATTCCTCTGTACCAGAAAATATATAGAAAGTAGCCACACCACACTCTCATTTCACAGAAATCACTTAGAAGGTACATGCACAATTTTGCCCCCTAAACTTTCTTTCTAGGAGGGCTAGAGAATTAGGGTTTGCTTGTTTGTTTTAATGAAAGCTCAGAGTCTGAGGCGCCAGCCTAGGGGCACCAGTGAAAGCCTTTGTTTCTGAAGGATGGATTATGGTTACCATCTATAGATGGTAAATTTTAAGTAGCGCATGCATGCCATCCATGAGATCAAATAGCTACATAAAAGAAAGTCCCAAGCACCAATAAGCATGAAAGCTGCAAACAACAGTTCAAAAGCAGGGTTCAGGTTTCAGAGCTGCTAAAATAAATCAACTTTTCAGTTTGAGAGATGAGTAGACATAGCACAGAATATGTTCATAGGCCTGGGCCACAATCCAACATTGGGTTAAATATGCTTAAGCCCTCTGAAATCAATATGGTTCACAGCAGCTGAATGATCGAGGAATTTTCTTTTTTTGGCATTCAGCTTCCTCTGAATGACCATGTCCTCCAAGTTATTTACATTACCAACCATCACTTCTACTGTTCTACTACCTTGGGACAACTGCAAAAACACCTCTGCGAAAAACCTTTTTCAGACTTTTTCAAACTGCTAGGCAGAACACACCACTATCCAGCACTATACGGATTAAAGAGAGTCCTAAATCAGACAATTACAACTGTGTAAAAATCTATATCACCCTCATAAAATGCTGGAAGATTCAGGACAGATTTTTAAAAAGTACAAGGCAGTGATGGCCACCAACTTAGAGATGGTTTTTTAAAAGGACTGGACAAATTCATGAAGGAAAGACCTATTGATGGCCACTAGCTTCAATGGCTATGCTCTGCTTCCACAGTCAGAGTACTGTTTCTGAATACCAGTCGCTGGAAACTACCGGAAGCAGAGGGCTCCTGTGTTATGGGCTTGTTTGCAGATTCCCCATAGACATCTGGGTGGACACTGCAAGAACAGGATGTTGGTTTAGAAGGGCCATTAGCCTGATCTAGCATTGTCTTCTTATGCTCTTAAGAACACGTGAAACCAGACTCAAAAGAAGCTTTGAAATTTTGGGTGAAGAGAAACATACAGTATTATCACAAGTGGAAGTGGTTTTAACACATTCTCTACCCTCAAAACAAATGCCTCAGGATGCTGCATACGGGTGTTCAAAATCCCTTTCACCAAACTTTAACATGCCTGCAGCTTTGTTGAAGTGTCTGTCAGAAAATGTGGAGGCTTTATATGTAGAGGGAGACAGGAGGCCTGCACACAAGGCCTGCCTCCAACATTCCTGGATGTGAGCTCCTCTTCAGACGTATGCATGCTTAATGTCTGAAGAGGGTTTCCAAGTGTATTCTGCTGATCTCCACATTTGGGAGCTGCCTCTGAAGCCTACACACCAAGGAACGCTGGAGGGTGGGGCCTGCATGCCACCCCCACATGTCCATGCATAAAGTCTTTGTGTGTTGAGGGGAACTCCCGAGCAAGGCCTGTCGGTTCACCCTTAGGACACATAATTTTGCTCATATTTCAAGTACCGGTTTTCCAACAGCTCTTCAGCATCAGATCCTCTTGCGCTGGCAAAGCCGACAATGTG
The DNA here is from genome assembly GCF_964234715.1 of Podarcis melisellensis. NCBI lineage: Eukaryota > Metazoa > Chordata > Lepidosauria > Squamata > Lacertidae > Podarcis > Podarcis melisellensis. The sequence goes on from NC_138538.1 coordinate 39,333,623, forward strand.
GCACAATCTCTCACTGATTTACTCCAGTTGGCATCAGTGGGACTAAATCTGTTTTCAGTTGAAATGATTAGACTGAGTTGGGACCACAAGGGCCTTTCCAGGCAATCAATCAGTTATAGAAGTGCAGTAAACGCACAGCTGTTACTCATTTGCTGTGGAAACTCCAGCTGACTTTCCTGACAGCACTTACATTTACCGTGATATTAGACACTGGAGCACCCAAACTACAATATGGGGAAACCCAGTAGTCCTACCCCAGACGGGATGATTGCTCTCAGTAGCTTAATTCTTCTAAATGGCTAGGAAATACCTGAAAGTGGGCATGCCTTCTACCACACCCAATTAAGGACCAAGGAATTTAAGTCTATGGAAGAGAATAAAAAGGACAGACTATAGTTCAGAAGAGTGAGACATAAAAAAACTAAAAGGAAGAATGGAAAGGAAGATCCAGCTGTCTGTCATGGACTGGCTGGATGCAGAGGGGTGGTGGGAGGCACCAGCTGGGGAATCCCCAAGGGAACCCCCAAGGGAAGATGGCTCAGTGCCAGGGGATTGATGGTGGGACGACAATGAGTGGTCAAGGGGAGAAAAGGGAACAGACTGGAAGGTGGTGCTGCTGGAAGCTGAAGAGGCAACAGGGTTTAGTGAGCAGAAAAGAGGCTGTGACAGTCCAAAATCAGAGGCAGAAGAGGCGGCTGGGGAGGAGGAGGGGGCAAGAGGCAGCAATGAGTCAGGCTGGTGAAGAAGCCAAGCTGCCTCCCCCCTTGCCGTGACTAGCTCCCCTTCCTCCTGGTCTAACAGAATCTGGAGAGGTATGAAAAGGGTGGAGAAAAGACAGACAAGACAAAGAAGCCTCAGATTGCTTGGGAATGAACTGGGGGAGAAGGAGACTTAGGGAGGTGTGGGAAGGCCGGAACCTCCAGTCCTCCTAACTGCCTTGTTGGGGCAAGAGCTACCGGGAAGACCTCCTGTGCTCTCTAGGCTTGGCCTCCTGAGGTGTTTGTTTCTTTGAATTAAGAGTTAACTTCACTAACACTCTGTGAGTTATTACTGACCTGGCTCCTGCCCCTGCCCCTGCCTCTCTCCTAAATAACTTGGGGGGGGGGGAGTGAGTTTGACTGTCTGACCCTGTTGGTGAACTCTGGCTTAGGGTATGCCTCTTTAAACCAGACCTATGCTCAAACTGTACATTTGTGAACAAATTCTAATACTACAGAATGTTGCAAGCCCACATTAACCTCATTCCAAAGGAATCAAATCAAATCCAGACAAGTGTTGTGCCCCCAAACTTCTCATATCTCTTGGAAACATGGGGTGAACATAATACTTTTATATAAAAACAGAGTTGCCTAACATACTTTCTTTTATAGGAAGGCAAGGAAATTAATGCCCTGTAATCATCAGTTGCAAACAAGTTCCTATGTTATATCACTGGACAGCTGTATAAAATTGGGAAGCAAGGCATAGGTTTATAATAGGACAATGTTAATCCATAAAAGTCTTCTCTCTGAGAGTTTGAATGAAAATGAAAATGAATGAAAATGAAAATGAATTTATTCAGGTCTTTGATCAAGGACAGAACACCGGTTAATATTAGGCTACACATCAGAACAATACGTAGATATGAGAGAGCAAGTTTCATCTCTTCTGACAAGGATGGGTTGGTCACTGCTTCAGGTGCAAAATGGACGACAGAAAACAAGGCACAGTCTTGCTGCTCAAGAGCTCTTAAACTAGCCATCATAGGAGATAAAGCCTGATTTGCACCATTCACCCCCTGAAATGGACTCTGCATTTGTTGAAGCCACTGGCATTTCCTCCTTCCTAGAGTACATTTGGCAAAGAAGTCTCCTCCCTCATGGGCTGGACCAGGCAGCACACCAAGGAAGTGTCAAAATGATGAATGGGAATGCCTCACTGCCTGTGCTTTTATTATTGGGACCATCAATAATGTATTGACTGTTTTGTCACCCTGAAGATGAAACAGGCCGTTTTAATACACATTCTGCTTGGGAAGAATCTCTGATATGCTAGGAACACACACCAGAATCTCTGCATATGTATGTATATAGCTCCCCTGTGCTGTCAAAACAATTCTAGTCTCAATGGTAGTTCTATTTAAAATTTTATTTTAACGCATAGCTTTGGAGAGGGAGGAAAGGAATAGGAAGCAAAAAACAAAACAAAAATCCCCATTGCTTGCAGTTGGTTATGTCTAAATTTAGGTTCTTGCACAGTCTCTCTTTGCTTTTCAGAATGATTGCCAGGTCTGAACTTTCGAACTGAACAAAAATGCAGAATACAGTGCGAGCTCAAAATATATGAGAAGCTTTTCTTAGCCTCATTTGAGATGGAATTAGAATTCACAAATCCACAAAGCACCTGAAGTATCAGACTCCATCAGGGTGTGCACTCTCCGCTGAGACCCTGTGGCAGGGATTGCTAGCTTTTTGGGGCACATGGGCGCATTAGAAGACTAGAGAAACTGTGCAGAAACACATGAATTGCAACCAAGCACAAACCACAACCTATTCTATCAGATACAACATGATGTTTCTTTCAAGCCTAATTTAAGCAGAGGGGAGCTGCATGGGAGGGGACCTCATGGACATCTGGACATCTGAGGGTGCCAGGTTGACCACCTCCGCACTATGGATAGAAGAAGGTAGTGTTGAAAAATCAGTAGAACAATTTGTGACACTTCAGTAATTAAACAAAAAATAATTATTAAACCCTTTGGAAAGATTCAGGGCAAAAACGTATATTGGGGTATACATAAGTGTGTGTGTGTGTGTGTGTGTGTGTGTGTGTGTGTGTGTGTGCAAGTCCACACACAAACACACACACAACAGCTGCAAAAAAGGCTAATGTTATTCTAGACTGCATCAATAGAAGTAGAGTGTCCATATCAAGGAAAGTCACCCTACTGCTATTCCATTATGGGCACCACAGTTTACAAAAGATATTAACAAGCTGGAACATGTGCAAAGGAGGGTGACCAAAATGAGCAAGGGCCTGGAAACCAGACCTTAAGAGGAATGGTTGAGCAAGTTGGTTATGTTCAGAAGACAGAGATGACATGGTAACCATCATATATCTGAAGGGCTGTCACAGGGAAGATGAACCAAGCTTCTTTTCAACTGCTCAGGAAGGTAGGACCTAAACCAATGGAATCAAATTACAAGAATGAGATTTTGACTAATAGGAATAGTTTTCTGATGGTAAGGGTTGTTTGACAGTGGAATGGTCGTCCTTGGAAAGTGGTGGACTGTCCTTCATTGGAGGTTCTTTAAACAAAGGTTAGATGGCCATGTGTCAGGTCTTTAGCTGTGATCCCCCCTCTCTCTCCCTCCCTCCCTCCCTCCTTCCTTCCTTCCTTCCTTCCTTCCTTCCTTCCTTCCTTCCTTCCTTCCTTCCTTCCTCCCATCCATCCACACACACACACACACACACCAATTCACAACTACTGTGTCCCTGAGATTATGCTGCACCAGCTATCTACATAAAATGAGCCCAAGGTGGGGAAAAAAACTGTAGAAAACCATGAATTTAATAGTATATAATGGATTTTGACATAAACCATTACTGCTGAAAAATTAAGGCAAAATTACAGGAGATAAATAACCTGAAAGAAATGTCATGTTGGGGCACGAAAACTGTCAGTACATACATATTTTTCCAGATTGCTGTTAATGGTGAACTGTAGACTGCTATAAATTTCACATCAGTGACTCTAGCAACCAGATTTAGTGCCCAGCGCTCAGCCACCATCTTCCTTGGTGTTGCTACACAGAAGAGCATGCACACAACCTACTGTCAACTTACACATCTTTGCTTGTCTTCTGGCAATGACAGACCTTACATATAGGGGTCCTTTCCCATTTTGCCCTCCTGATTGATTGTGGCAGATGAACCCAATGCATTACATAGGCCAGGGATGAAGGACCTGTGGTTCACCAGCTGTTGATGGGACAACAATCCCATAATCCCTCACCAATGGGTATTGCTGGCTAGGAGTGATGGGTGTTGGAGTCCAACAACATCTGGAGAGGCATAAATTTACCAGCCCTGACTTTGACCACTGTTGGTTATCAGAGAGGAGCTGCTTCATGGAAGTGCTGAGTAGTGAGCTTGAAGGTGCTGAATGATGTGCATTCTTGGTGACTCTTCTCTAGGCTAATAATACTCTGGAAAGTCTGGCATCATTACAGCATCTTCCAGAAGTGATGTAGCACCACTTGACTCAGTCTGATGTATAATGGCTGGGTGGTTGAGCCATTTAAACTTTTTTTAAAAAAAAACCCAACAATTTCATTTTATAGTTTTCATACATTACTTGCCCCAGTCTTCAAAAGAAGGCAAGGTAAACATGTACGATTAATATAATAGTAATAAAATAATAATAATAATAATAATAATAATAATAATAATAATAATAATAATAATTTTATTTGTACCCCGCCCTCCCTGGCTGGAGCCAGGCTCAGAGCGGCTAACATCATATAAACAACACAGTACACATAAAACAGGCATCAATTAATTAAAATACATCTTCAAATTAATTCAGACAAATTAAATCTGGACAAATGGCAGTTATCAGGTTAAGACTGAGAGCGGTTAATACTTGCCAGGAACAACTGTTTTCAGTGATCACATAAGGACCTGCGAACAGGCTATAAATAGATTAGTTGACTGAAGTGACTTAATAGAAATTACTGGTGTAATTCCTACTGACAGCAAAAGCCATGACAGAAAGTGACACTCATTACCTTGGCCAATGAGTCAATTTAAATCACCAAAACTGTACAGTTTAAAAAACAACAACAACGTATCAGCAGTTGAAGCTCAAATATAATTCAGTTGAAAGGGACCACAAATTTAGCCTTCTGCTATCAGCTTATTATTGTTGAAGAGAATTTTTCTTAGTAGTAGCAAAGATTACAATACACTTAAGTCAATTTTTTTACAGCTGCAACCAATGTTCTGAAGTGACAACATACCGGTAGTTCATGATATGCTTTAGGTACAGTCAATAATACAGATGTTCTGAAATCTGTATTGTGATCTCAGGCACATCCTGACACACCAACTCAGCGCTTAATATTTGATCTTGCTGTGTCAGCAGAATGATAATGTACTTTTAATGGATATTCTCGTCTTCCTGAGGAGAACTGACTGTCTGAGGGGAATCATAAATCATTTTGCAGCCATATTTGATGACTTAGAAATAGAGGTGGAGTCATCAAGCTGCCCATTCAGGAGCTTCACTGCAATCCTATATGTGTCTACTCAGAAGTAAGCCCCATAGAATTCAATGGGACTTACTCCAAGGTATGCACTTTACTGTGGCCTAAATCTCTTGGCCATACTTGTAGAATAAATCTGATACCATATTAATGAACTTTTGATTATTGGAGATAATTGTCATTAGCTGTTCTGACAACTATCAAATAAACTTGACATCCACTCTGCCGGATGGGCTCTACACAGTGAAACTCAACAACAACAAAATCTATTGCCAATTTTACCTGTGTCTGTCTCTCTCACAGTCAAATATAAATACCTAAAGGGGATGTTAAATTTTAAAAAGTCAAGTCCAACCACCTTGATTGATGTGAATCACATTGACACTAGTATAGTAGTATATGAGGTGAATGTTTGTAATTTAAATTAGGTATGCCCAAGGAAGAGTGGTAGTGAAGGAAAACAGATTTTTGATCTATCCTGAAAATCTCAGTATCTCAAATGGATATATTAGGTGAAATATGAGACTCACACTGGTTAAAAATGCCAAGCAAGTCATAGGTAAAAAATTGTACAGATCTGATCTTATGTTTCTGCTTCCAAACACCCACAGCTTCAGATTCAATTCTCTTCAAACCCTCCGCTTTCCACAAATCGTTGCGTGCTTGATCAGATAAAAAGATCCCTAACTGGCACAGTGGTAATAAAATATTATGAGATGCACATAGCTGAAAGGCATTGCCTGCCTATAAAAGGCATCTACATGTTCTGGAAGCTCCTTCCCAAGCCACAACTGCACCTGGTTTTTCAATCCCACTCCTACCTGTGATCTTTAAGGCAGTCAGGTATTGCTGCAATAAGCACCAGCCCAACACACAAGATGGTTCTTGTTATCCCAGGCAAGTCTTACAGTATATAGTATGAAATAAAGCAGATGGATACAGACTGGAAAACAGACATGGGGGAGTACAGCAGGCATTGAGCAACATTCAGGCAAGAAAATAGCACACGAGATACTCCCCCTTTGTGCATATGGATTAACCAGTGCACATTATGGAGTAGATATAGAGTGCTGGACCAGAGCCTGTGGGATCTGGGTTCAAATCCCCACTGAGCCATAAAGATCACTGGATGACCTTGGGACAGTCATCTTCTCTCAGCCTGACGTACCTCTCAGGGTTGCTCTGATGCTAAAATGGGGAAGGAGGAGATCCTGAACACCACTTTGAGTTCCTTGCAGGAAAGACATGGTATGATATAAATACAATAGGAAAGAAAATGGATCTTCCTATTGCTTCCACAGCTTACAGCTTGCCCTTCTCATTCTGATCCCATAGGGACTTAAAACAGTACATTTTAACATCCCGGTAGTGTCCAGTATTCCATTAGTTAAACATGCCCATCAATCGTAGCCTTAGTACCACCATCCACATTCTATCCAGAACATAAACATCAAATAAAGTTTTTTTAAAAAATTATCTGACCGACCCAACAGAGGATTAGTTAAAACACCCTCAACAGAAACTATGGCAGGCCAAAGATTCTCTTAGAAAAGTGCAAATTTACAGAATTTGGCAAGACACAGGTGAAACTGAAATGAAGAGTATTTCTAGCTCTACAGGCTGGTTTTTAGTTATAAGCCTGCCTCATAATTAAGTCCCTCTCAAACACTAGCAGGAAGTAACAACTTATACAGCAAGGCACCTTTACACACTGAAACCAAGTGGCCGCCCCTGACAGAACAATCCAATCCCTGGCCAGGAAGTGGCAAAGCATGATGGAGGAGCAGAACCCCCACTGCCTATGCTGGCCAGGGTGGAAGGAGGGGGGAGGGGGCAGGCAAATCAAATGTTATGTACTGAGTTGATCCAAAATGCAGCAGTCTGATGGGCCCTAGAACAATAGGATTCAGAATGCAGCAGTCTGATTGGTCCACAGAAGCCACCCAATCCAGCTCCAGGTGGAAGTGAATCCACAACCTGATTGGCCTACAGGAGAATCCCGGAATTAGCCAATCACATGGGGCTCATTGTGTAAATAATGTATATAAAGCAGACATCCTGGAGGAACTTCCATTCCTCCTCACCACTATGAGCTGAATAAAGAGCAGGAAATCCGCTCTCGACTCCGAGTATATTTCATCAAGTGATTAAGCTGAGAACATTTCCGATACCATCAAGGGATGACAGTGGCAGTGGCGTAGCGTGGGGGGTGCAGGGGGGCCCGGCCGCACCGGGCGCAACATCTGGGGGTTAGGGCTAGGGGGCGCAAATCCACGGGTTAGGGGGCACAAATTACTTGCCTTGCCCCGGGTGCTGACAACCCACGCTACGCCACTGGGCAGTGGGGCTGGATCAGGATCCAGTGACTCTCCCAGTCTGCCTCAGTCCTTCCCTCTACCCACCCCCAGAATGTCGCTGGGGACCTCACTAGGAGTATTCCTTATGCCTCTGCCTAATCCATTCCTAACCCCCCACCCCGACCTGGCAAAAAGGGGGTTTCGATTACAGGCTAAGTATCTTTTAGATGTTGACAACTTTGCGTTTGGATATATCAATGGATAGCCACCTGCTGTCTAGTCGAGGGAAAGATTCAAGCAGTCATACTATAGAAACAGCTGAACTCCAATGATGCATTGTGAGGTTTGCTCAACATCAAACAGGAAAATTCCAAATGCCAGTACATGCAATAGAAACTAGTGAGGTGACATTTCTCTGTGGTTTTGCAAAAGCTGTTTTGCAAAAGTCTGCTTTGCTCCCCAGTGCTGCCAAGACACCTTTGTCAGTGTACAATACCTTCCTCATTAAGCTATACCTGCCTGCAACTACATTCATTTGCCTTCCAGCTCCCCCAAGTGCTGCTTCTGGGTAAAACATTTAGCTACTGTGTACAGCGAAAAATAAGAGCTGCCTGTCAGAAGGTGAGTCAACATCTAACTTGACTGAGGAGTGCAGGGTCTCTAAAATTTATGCAATTGAAACATTTTCTCCCACTGAAATAGCTCCCCTTCAAGGCAGTATCATGTCCATAAGTTTCTCATCAAACACATGGCTATTTTTCATTCCATTTCAGCATCTTGGACCCCAAAGCACATGCGGAAGTTTGCAAGATCCAAAGCCTGTATCTTCCACTCTAGCACTCACAGAGACTTTTCAATGCACAATATGTTATACAGTCTTTATTTGGCTTGTTCTCTATGGAGGCAGGTCACCACTGTTCCCATTTTATGGATGAGGAGACTGAGCCTGAATGCAAATGGTTAAAATGTGATTTAGCATGTCTATATCTCTTAAGATTTAAGAGGCCTTATAAGGCCAAGCTTCCAAGTCTCTCTACCTGGCAACAAATCTGGCTCTATGAACAAGCCACATACATGACTTTCACAAATGGAGGCTCCGACATATATAATGCAGCCTAGTGGGTAAGGCGTTGGAATAGGATCTCGAAAACCAGGGGACTCAAATCCCCACTCACTCTGCCATGAAGTTCACTGGGTGACCTTGTGTCAATCACTGTCTTTCCACCAAGAAAAACCCTCAGAGGGTTGTTATGAGAATAAATTGACAAGTAGGAGAACAATGTATGTCATTTTGAGCTCCTTGGAGAAAGGCATAATATAAATATAATAAACAATTAACCCACAGGTCACTTTTTATAACCCATCTCTCTGCATGCTTGTAGTGTTTTTACAGTCTCAGCTATGGAGCATGAACTGGGGGGGGGGGAGAGATAAATCCTAGCACCAGCAAGAGAGGTCTAAAAAAATCAAGCCCTGGGATATTACTATATAAGTGAAGGCTTACTTTTGAGCATAAATGAGAAAAATGTGTGTATGGATCAGAGTGGGCAGCATATAGATCAATGATAGAGCACCTGTTTTCTACATGCAGAAGGCCACAGATTCCACCCCTGGCATCTCTAGCAAGAAGGATAAGTTGATAGACCTCTATCTGTTATCTGGAAAAAGTTACTGCTAGTCAGGGTGGACAATACTGAGATTGACAGACAGAAGGCATTCACATGTCACATTAAGCTGTGGTTAATGGTTCACCATGCGCATGCAGGACACTCACATTTTGCTTATCTCTGCTAGTGAGCAGAAGCAACAAACCATGGTTGACTTAGCATGATATCCGAACCAGGGACTATGGTTTGTTTTGCTCCATATGAAGTACAATCTGAAACCAAGGTGTGTTTTCGGCTTGCCAAGTGAAACAAAACAGAATCCCCAGTTCATGCATAACATTAAGTCAAGGATGTGGTTGATGGATCCCACTCACGAGTGAGGAGGAATAATCTGTACATTTGCAGTGAACCATTAGCCACGGCTTACCTGACGCCCACACACAAGCACCCAGGGTTTACCGTTTGTCACTTTCTCCAGCATAATCCAATCAGACTGTTCAGAACATTTCTGAAGCAACAACGTCAACATGGGAGAATTCATCTTTAGATGAGTATTTCCTGAGGGAGAAGTCACGCTCAGTTCAGGCATCTAGGTCAGGCTTCTTTACACGCAACAATTCTGTGACCTACCTAGTTACCCACCACCACTGGTTCTGGTTCTGTTCACTGGCTTTTGGTCAGGGACATGGTTTGGTATCAAAGCTGGAGGGGGAAAATCCATTTGAGTTTCATTTCACTTCAGATTTACTTAAATAATCTCAGTTGCTGTAGCACTCAACTCACAGACCATCCTCCTACAGGGCTATTTTTCTGTATGCAGAGCCTTCCAGGCCTTCCATCCTGGGTAGCCATTGATACCATAGCTGTCAACTTTCAGATTTGAAAATAAGCAATCAGCAGCCTCGAAAATAAGGGATCAGCAGCCTCACCTGTCCCGGGAACAGTCTACAGGATGTCTAACAATCCGGGATAGCAGCGGGAAGCAGCGGGAAACAGCGCTGGAATAAGGGAATTTCCCGCCAAAAAAGGGAAGGTTGACAGCTATGATTGATACCCCCCTCCAATCTCCATCCTACATGTCTTAGCACTGATGGTGGGGGAGGAAAACTAAGAGGGATTTGCTTCGCCTCCTCTATCATTTTTGTTTGTGGATACTGATTCAATGGTGTTAGGTAAGGGCCCCACATAACACTGCACACAGACAGGTAAGCAAAATATTTTGATTTAAGCTGGAGTGACAATTGGAAAAATCCATCCAAACTTGTGAAAGAGCACACACACCAATATCATTTACTTCAACATCCCACCATCATCATCCCTCAAAAAGGACTGGGACTGAAAAGTCTGGGTAAAATAATTCCCTCTGATTACAAGCTGTCTGATCCGTTTGTCACAGCAGAGCTCCCTCCTCTGCCTTCTCACACTGGCATTTTCCCTCCATCAAACCTAACCAAACTTCACCTCTGCCCTTAAATAGCAAAGGTTTAGAGACATTAGCATTGCTTTCAGCAGACAAGTTGTCTGCAGTGTGTGAGTGTGTGTGTCTGAATCACCAAGGTGTTGCAAGGTACTTTGAGGACCCTTGTTTGGTTCAGGGTGTCTTATACGGATCACACTTCACTCCAAGAAGCCCAGAATCCTTCCAAAATGCAATGCTTCTGCCTGGGATTAATAATTTGTCCAAATCTGGTGCACACCCTCCTAATGTCTGAACTTCATAGAAACAAGCCAAAAGCTGGATATTCTGGGGGGATACCTCATGTGTTTTCAAAATTGGGTTGCACAGCTGCTGTCAAAAACCTACTGGATGACTTTTCACTTCAGTTTGTTCTAAATTCATATAACAAACTAAATAAATACATTTAGCTCCACTGATTTCTCCATTAGAGCACAGTAGGCCTCCAGATGTTGTTAGTCTACAGCTGTCATCATCCCTAACCACTGGCCATGCTGGCTGGGGCTGATGGGAGGCGGAGGCCAGTAACATCTAAAGGGACACACGTTCACCATCCTTGCATTAAAGGGCAGAAATGCTTAGTGTGAGTGTAAATACTGCTAACCAGAACAGATTTTTAAAGTTGCAGGTATATCCCAGATCGAGTACCAATCAAAGATGTCACTACCCTTTTCAAGAGGTGCAGCAACAACTCAGAGCTGGGTTGCTTTCACATGTAGGGCCATACAAAATCAACAGACAACTACGTTAGACAAATTATGCCGCATTGGAGATTATTCCATTGCTTTTTTTCAGAATGCCTGGGTAACAACAAATTACTACAGGCAAGGCAATGACATTCTATTTGTACTCATAGAAAAGCTTTGATCTTGACATAGCACCCTGCTCTTCGGTTTGTAAGATGCTCTTTGTTGTAAAAGAACAATTAAAAATTTCCCAGTGGAGTTAGAACTTCTTCAGGGTGTGATGATAAAAGACTGGAGAGGTACTTTGTGCAAAGAAGGCCAAATGCCTTTTTGGCATTGATCATGTAGATATGCCATTTAAACCAAGGTGGAGAATACTTTTGCCACTGGCAGGGAGAGGAGAAACACTTGTAAAACAACCCTGAAAATGCACATTTTATCCACATCACAAAGTATGTGTATGCAGCAAGCTAACACAAAAGCCTGTATCGGACATGCTGGATATTCACAACAGAATATGAGATAAGCAATTTGTTACAGAGAAGGGCGGAAAGGTTTTGTTTCAGCTGCATTAGGCACACACCCATAACTTTCTCCTGCCCAAACTCCACTGAAAGGCATTGAAATCACAGAGCAGAAGATCCTTGTGTTCACAGTAAAACAAAACACAGACAAAAGAAAGGACACAGGAACAAAAGGCTTCGGGTTTCCCATACACAGAATATTAAAGATCAAAACTTGAATATTTCAGACTGATACTGCATGAAAAGTGGTATGAGAGATTTGGCATTTCCCATGAGGCAAGAAATTCATTTTCAGCAAGGCCTGCCTCAGATGAGAAAAGGGCAGGCTATACTCAGCTCCAAGGAATAGAAGAGGGCAATGTCTAAAGCTCCAATTTATGTTTCCATCTCCCTCGTTCCAATGACTCATGTATTTTTAATCCTTGAATCCCCATTAGAAAAGTGCTGCATTCTCCATTATAGCAAGGATGCTTTGGGACTGCATTTTAGGAGAGTGCAATCTCAAGAGAAATCTGCATGTGGTGTGCACACCTCTTAATGACAGGCCGACCTCAAAAACCCTCTGTTTAGAGCAGAGATTTTACAGTGGGAGCCCATTGCCATGATCAACACCCTGTATGAAGGCAACTTGCCCTATTAGTTTTACTGCAGGACAAAAAGACATTCAGAAATACATCCTGCTACTTTTACCAGATTGCTGCAAGAGCAAAGGAATGATTCTTGATCTTATTACTGTGCATGCTGCTTGGCCCATGAAACAAAATACCTGGGCTACCAATGTAACAGGATGAATCCTACTTTTTAATCCAGAATGCGGCAGCTAGACTGGTGACTGGGAGTGGCCGCCGGGACCACATAACACCGGTTCTGAGAGATCTGCATTGGCTCCCAGTATGTTTCCGAGCACGATTCAAAGTGTTGGTGCTGACCTTTAAAGCCCTAAACGGCCTCGGTCCTGTATACCTGAAGGAGCGTCTCCACCCCCATTGTTCAGCCCGGACACTGAGATCCAGCGCCGAGGGCCTTCTGGCGGTTCCCTCATTGCGAGAAGTGAGGCTACAGGGAACCAGACAGAGGGCCTTCTCGGTAGTGGCGCCCGCCCTGTGGAACGCCCTCCCATCAGATGTCAAAGAGATAAAGAATTACCTGACATTCAGAAGACATCTTAAGGCAGCCCTGTTCAGGGAAGTTTTTAATATGTAATGCTGTACTGTTTTTAACACTGATTGGGAGCCGCCCAGAGTGGCTGGGGAAACTCAGCCAGATGGGCGGGGTATAAATAATAAATTATTATTATTATTATTATTATTATTATTATTATTATTACTTACTTTCACATTAACTCTAGTACTTATCTTCTAAAACAGGAGGTGCTACAGCAGGTAAGATGTCAATTGTCTGACTTGACCTTATGTGTAATCTTAAGCATAGAAAGGCTATTTGTTGTGAAGGCAAGCCTTAGGATTGCCTCATTCAGAAGCATTGCCTTATCTATCTGAAGAAACGCCAGCCCAACAAACAGATATGGGAAAGGCAGAAATTAGAGGCCCCTTGCTTTGCTGAGATACCATTCACAGTGTGTGTGCAAAAACCTGTCAATGAGCTCTTCTTGCATGCTGGCACCATTTGGCTTCCAGAGATGCAAAACACTTTGTTCCATTTTCTTCCTCAAGCATCATGGGGACACTGCAGTTCATACCTGGCTGTAGTTTTGTGTTAAGGTATTTTCTGGAGAAGGTTTGCTGCGAGTCTGTCCTTCCTGTTGGCTGCAATCCAGCTGGATGAGGCTTCTGCATTCCTGGTGACATGTGTATTTGCAGTCTAGGGAGGAAAAACAAATTGAACCAAAATTAGGACATGGGTTCAATAGCAACCAACAGGTTCATTCGATGTGTGTCTTTTGAAGTTTTAAAGATGGAGAAAATGTGTGGAGGGATATGGGGGGGGGGGGGAAGACAGCCAAGATATCTAAAGACTGAATTCACAAACCGAGCAATCAGGTTTTCAGAATACATAGAAATACATGGTGAAATTTGCATTATCTCACAAAAATGTCTTTAAAACCTAATAGGGGTCATGTGAAACATCCCATACACATATTTTACATAACTACAGATAAAGAAGCAATTACTAGTCTTTCATACACCCCATAACCAAGGGCACCATAGTTATTCAGCATATAGTCCCTTGTTAGTGTCTCATTTGGAGCTGCTACAGCCTCCCCAATCATCCGCAAAGGTAAAATCCTTCTGGAAATCAAGTTGACAGGACAGGCTTCATAATCTAAAGTAGCATTTAGACTACAAATTTGAGGCTTTTTGTGGCATGATTACACTGGCATCTGCTGCAGTAAATGTATAAAAATTACTGAAGTATGCATTTTGGCATTGTATCCGAAAAATTCAAAGAAGTGCAAAATCTGAAGGCTATTATTTTCCAATCTGTGTATTAATCTCAGAGGTATGAATTAAATCAATGCACTTAAAAATGCAGACAGAGCAAAATTCTCCTCCATCCCTATAACAGCACTGATGTGCTTTGACGGCAATGTTGCTGCACTACAACTCCCATCATCCCTGATCACTGGCCATGGTGGCTATGCCTGATTGGAGTTTAACCACCTCTGGGTTCCCCACCACTGCCTTACACAAAGTTCCATCCCCCCTCACCAAGCTATAATTCCTATAATCCCTTGGATCCATGACATTCGATCAACCCAGTGGATGCAGTTCAGGTATGATCTTATTACGATACCCTTGACATGAGCAGCTGTGATCTGAGCAAGCTCTTAGGTGCACGGGTCATCAGTAAAATCAGGGGCAGTAAAATCAGTGAAAATTACTGAACAACAAAGCAACATTATATATTGGGGGACTGCACCAACCGCACTGCACAATTCTTACCATGAACAGAGCCTAACATGCTACACACAGCACACAGCCCTCCAGTTAATATTGTAGAGCATCAGCTGCCTTCTCATTGTCATCAAAATTCATGGCTGTAGAAATAAAACATTATTCCTTTTATGCAAAGAAGCTGTGCTAGGGAGTCAAATGGCTTGTAGGAGACAGCACTTGGTATTCACAGTTAGGAGGCGGGGGGGGGAGAGAAGTAAAGAAATCAATAAACCCAAAAGCCTGCAAAGCGCTGTAATTAAAAATGAAAATGTAAAGGCATCTGGCCACGGTATATGCAGGCCATTAAACGCTGCTTTCATGGGAATAGCAAGCAATTCCTCTCACGCAAAAGTGATAACTTGAGGAGGGAGAAAAGCTGTAATTCTTTAACGTACTGCTGCAGATAATAGGAAATCTCACAGACCACTGTGCATACACTTGTAAAAAATATTATTTTGGAAGTGTGGGGGAACCAACATTTATCTCACTGAATATGGGTACTTAAGCTGCATTCACACGCAAGCAAACTGTATATCATAAAACTAGAAACTATGCAAGAGTAATGTCACACCCTTGGTTTTTAAATCACTATTGTTTAATATTTTCTCTAAGGAACTCAAGGTGGCATACAAACATCTCCCCCTCTCCATTTTATCCTCACAACAATCTCATGAAGTGGGTTAGGCAGGGAGAGATAGTGACTGGCCCAAGGTCACCCAGTGGGCTTCTTGGCTCAATGGGGATTTGCACCCTAGTCTTCCAGGTCCTCGTTGAGAACTCTAACCACTACACCATACTGCCTCCCAAGCATGCCACCTAGGAAATCAGTCCCACAGAGCTCAGAATTTACTTCCAAGTAGACAAGTTTAGGATCAAGTTATTAACATGTATATATTTCCAGGACAAAAAGAGGAGCTGGGCTCCCATCAGGGAATATGTTCCCCACTTGCTTTAGATATGAACAAAATCAGCAGAACAATCAGATGTGGTTTTTTTCAGGCACATGGAGCAGCTGTAGAGTAGGAAAGGTGAAGGAACAAAACGAACCTATTCAGCATTCAGATACCTTCCAGAATGCAAAATGTTTATTGTGCTTGGCATCTACCGCTGCACTAAATCTGTATAATGTACTCTAGTACTGTAGTATATCGTGGTGGAGGCTTCAAAAGTGAGACAGTAATTACCAGGCATTTCTCTATCTGTCTGTTCTCAGAAATGCATATTAGCTCCTGGAATGCAAAGTGCTGTTAAAAATGCAGCTGCCACAGAACAGAAGTGAGCGCTTATTTTGGTATCGGGAGTCCTTTTCTTATTTTCAACAAACTGTGAGCATTT
Source organism: Podarcis melisellensis (assembly GCF_964234715.1). NCBI lineage: Eukaryota > Metazoa > Chordata > Lepidosauria > Squamata > Lacertidae > Podarcis > Podarcis melisellensis. The sequence continues at coordinate 39,349,671 of NC_138538.1, forward strand.
TGTAAACAACTCAGTTATGAACATTAGAGACCAGGTGGCGAGAAGGCATTTTCCAAGGGTGGAAAATAAGGTATTAAAAAGCAGGTGAGAGGGATGGAGAAACTCAACATCTACAAAGTTATGCTGTACTAAGAGCAGCCATCTCAGGACAAATTAATATATTCTAAAGTGGTGTGTGAAATAGGCTGGCTAGTAAACAAGGTATAAAAACCTAGCCAGTAGGGGAGAAGAGGAATCATTTCCCACTTAAAACAGTCATTTTGTCACAAATCTTTCATGACTCATCTGAGGAACCTGCTCAGGTGAGATTCTCTCATGTTAATGACCCTAGTAATGCAGGGATAGGGAACCTGTAGCTCTCTAGACCAAGTTGGACTCCAACACCATCATCCCTGACAGCTGACCATGCTGGCTCAGGATGATGGGAGCAGAATTTCAACAACATCTGGAGGATACCAGGTTCCCAATCCTTGCTGTATTATGGGAACGCCTACATTGGGCAACCAGGTCTACGCCAATGAATTCTCACTTTAACACGTTGATCAACTGCTCAATTTATCAAGATACAATCCTTTATTTTGTTTCATCTTGTTCTCTTTTTTTGTACCTTGGATATAAAATAATTTAAAATTTAAAATTAAATTATTGTGGCCAGCCTGGACACTTTCTTTGGTGTTCTGCAGGAGAGCTTCCTAGTTCCTAGTGAAGGGAAGGCCACTTTATATAACATTCTGACTTTTAGAAGACATATGAAGGCAGCCCTATTTAGGAAAGTTTTTAATGTTTGATGTTTTATCCCTTTATTATTATTGTTATTGATATTATGTTAGCAGCCACCTAGAGTGGCTGGGAAAACCCAGCCAGATGGGGAGGGTTTGTTTGTTTGTTTGTTTGTTATGGCAGGCCGAATAGTAATCTTATATCTGACTCTTGTTGGGAGATTGTGTTTGTTGCTGTTTCTTTTAATCACTGTGTTTTCCAATCTACAGTGGTACCTTGGGTTAAGCACTTAATTCGTTCCAGAGGTCTGTTCTTAACCTGAAACTGTTCTTAACCTGAAGCACCACTTTAGCTAATGGGGCCTCCTGCTGCTGCTGCACCACTGGAGCACGATTTCTGTTCTCATCCTGAAGCAAAGTTCTTAACCCGAGGTAATATTTCTGGGTTAGCAGAATCTGTAACCTGAAGCGTATGTAACCCAAGGTACCACTGTACTTTATTTTATTTTATACCACTTTGGGGTTACCTGTCCCAAGGTGGCACACACACACACGCACACACACACAGAATGGTACCTCAGGTTACATACACTTCAGGTTATATACAGACAGAATGTGCTTCGGGATGAGTATGTTCGAGTTGCGCTCCGCGGCAACCCGGAAGTAACAGAGCACATTACTTCCGGGTTTCGCCGCTTGCACATGCGCCGATGCTCAAAATGACATCACATGCATGTGCAGAAGCGCTGAAACGTGACCTCGCACGCGCAGATGCGCAGACACGGGCTACATTTGCTTCTAGATGCGAACAGGGCTCCAGAACGGATCCCGTTTGCATCTAGAGGTACCACTGTATATAAAAAATAAAAACACTTCTCAAACCAGGGAATATCTAGAAAGCAGGAGAGGGATGAAGGCTGGTACAGTTCATGCTCCACTTTCTCCAAAGCCATGCCTTGATACTGACGTAGAACCAGGAAGAGTGGTAAAGACAGCTCTAGCGTCCCAATGCAAGTCAGCTCAGCCTCCATCCAACATACATTATTAAGTTATGCATGGGGAACGTTTGGCTCAAGAGACTGTTACCCCACAGCCATATCATCAGGTGTGTGTTGGATACAGTCACAGCTGCAAAGGAACAATTGGTAGCCTTAGTGAGCACTCCCACTTGTTCCTTTGCAAGTGTGGCTTTCATTCAGCGCCATTAAAATTTAGCACTAAATGCATGCTGCACTGTTTCAGCTATTTGGCAGCTCCACAGGACATCATATGACATGCTGGAATGGACAGGTGGGCAACCCACCTACCTGTCAAATGTGTTCCACTGAGAGTTGGTCATCATTGGATCTGGCTTGCCATCTAAAAGGGGTTTGTCCACCCTTGGTTTAAACAGAGAATTTTGCAGACTCGTTACTAATTATGCTCCTACTGATTTTTCACTTGGGGACCAAAAGCCAAATTGGCACCAGGAACTTCTGAAGCTGACTAGTGCATTCACAAACTCAAAAGAGGAGAGGCAATGTATCGGTTAATTTATCCAGTATGAGATGCTTATCAAGTACTTTTTCAGGGAGATTTTGTTCAAGTATGTTGCAGGGCTTATCTGTGCGTCAAATCCAGACAACATCATCAATTCCAGACTTACCCCAATATGAGCACACATTTAACTGAAACCTTGTAAAAATAAGTTAAAGGCCTTATTGCTCTTGCAGGCAGCTTCTCCCTCGCCCACTTGATATGCATTTCATATAATGAACTCGTGAGTTTTGCAGCATGAATGCGCACAACATCCACTTTCAAATCAATAAATAAGGTGCAAGCGCATTCCCAAGTCAAACAATAAGTGTGTACACTCAAACATGAATGTACACATTACATGAACTTCCAGGACTAATGCAACACTAGCAAGCTTTTCATTCCAGAGTTCAAGTCACCACCTTGGTCTGAAATACCTAGCCATTTCAACAACTAATTAAGCTCAAGTAGGGTTGCCAGCAAGTTTGGAAAACTCAGCAGTGGCCAGAGGATTGGTGAAGATCAGTCTACATCCCAATCCCAAAGAAGGGCAGTGCCAAAGATGCTCCAACTGCCACACAACTGCACTCATTTCACACGCTAGAAAGGTTATGCTTAAAATTCTACAAGGCAGGCTTAAGCAGTATGTGGACCGAGAACTCCCAGAAGTGCAAGCTGGATTTCGAAGGGGCAGAGGAACCAGAGACCAAATTGCAAACATGTGATGGATTATGGAGAAAGCTAGAGAGCTCCAGAAAAACATCTACTTCTGCTTCATTGACTACACAAAAGCATTTGACTGTGTCAACCACAGCAAACTATGGCAAGTTCTTAAAGAAATGTGCCTGATCACCTCATCTGTCTCCTGAGAAATCTCTATGTGAGACAAGAAGCTACAGTTAGAACTGGATATGGAACAACTTGATTGGTTCAAAATTGGGAAAATAGTACAACAAGGGTGTATATTGTCTCCCTGCTTATTTAACTTATATGCAGAATTCATTATGCGAAAGGCTGGACTGGATGAATCCCAAACCAGAATTAAGATTGCCGGAAGAAATATTAACAACCTCAGATATGCAGATGACACAACCTTGATGGCAGAAAGTGAGGAGGAATTAAGGAACCTTTTAATGAGGGTGAAAGAGGAGAGTGCAAAATATGGTCTGAAGCTCAACATCAAAAAAACTAAGATCATGGCCACTGGGCCCATCACCTCCTGGCAAATAGAAGGGCAAGAAATGGAGGCAGCGAGAGATTTTACTTTCTTGGGCTCTATGATCACTGCAGATGGTGACAGCAGTCACAAAATTAAAAGACGCCTGCTTCTTGGGAGAAAAGCAATGACAAACCTTGACAGCATCTTAAAAAGCAGAGATATCACCTTGCCAACAAAGGTCCGTATAGTTAAAGCTATGGTTTTCCCAGTAGTGATGTATGGAAGTGAGAGCTGGACCATAAAGAAGGCTGATTGCCGAAGAATTGATGCTTTTGAATTATGGTGCTGCAGGGAGACTCTTGAGAGTCCCATGGACTGCATGAAGATCAAACCTCTTCATTCTTAAGGAAATCAGCCCTGAGTGCTCACTGGAAGGACAGATCATGAAGCTGAGGCTCCAAGACTTTGGCCACCTCATGAGAAGAGAAGACTCCCTGGAAAAGACCCTGATGTTGGGAAAGATTGAGGGCACAAGGAGAAGGGGATGGCAGAGGACGAGATGGTTTGACAGTGTTCTCAAAGCTACTAGCATGAGTTTGACCAAACTGCAGGAGGCAGTGGAAGACAGGAGTGCCTGGCATCCTCTGGTCCATGGGGTCACAAAGAGTCGGACACAAACGACGAAACAACAACAAAGGGTTGCCATATTTCAGGAGGTAAAAATACAGAAACAAAAAGTTGTTGAGCTTTTGCTCCACCTGTGCAAAAAAACCCAAAAGGATAAAAATCTCCCAAATCACGAACATTTGTCCGAAGCTAAGTATTTCACATGTGCCACTTCGAGGGTGGCAGGATGCAAGGCTATTGCACCTTTAATTGCTAGGACAAAGAAGGAATTTTGGCAGGTGTGGTGCAAGGCCTCTGGTGCCTCTGGCAACCTTAAAAACTTCAAGTGCTTTTCAGCATCTCTCCCTGCCTGCTGAAGTATGCATATGCCAAAGACAGAAATGCACATTTAAAGGTATTTTTAATGTATTTTTAAATGAATTATTATAATTATATGTACAATACAAGACCGTCAACATATAGCATCGCTTCATAAAATACAAAAGATGCAAGTGCAAAACCCAAAAAGTATTAGTACCATTAGAAATATTAAGAACACCGACAGGGTAGATGCAAGGTATTAAGAACATTTAAGGTCCAGATAAGAACACTATAAATGTATGATTAGTAACACAACAGATATATTAGGAATGTGAGACTCTGGAAGGATGAAACAAAATTAACACGCACTGCAACTTCCTCTTTGCCTTACTACATAGCATCTCCTTATTTAATTACACACTAATGCTAAATGGGTTTCCATTAATCAGAAGGAAAGTTAGAAAGGAAAGGAAAACATCCATCAACACTTTTACATTACATTTCCTTTCTTATTTATTACTCCAATACTTCATAATAACAAAAAATCTATTTCTGAACCTTTTAATCCAATCTTTTGTCTAATGTACTGAACTGCCAGAACCCAGCTATTTAATTTTTTCTTCTAATTCTCAGAATCTTTCACAAGCACAGTCCATTTAATTTCTATCAGCTTCCATATTCTCCCCATCAGTATTGTGATAGAGAAGCTTTCATTACTTTCCAACCATCTTGAATATTCAATTCCTGCTATAGTAAAAGTATAAATAATATGGGTATTGGTCTCTTCACTAGTGCACTATTATGAGCAAAATTTAACTGGGTCCATTTCTACTTTTGTCTGAAACAACTACTAATTATAGCACCATCTTCCGAAATCTAGCAGCCTTTTAATGTTCTTTGTTACACTCCACATGTTGCAGAAACCTCTGGGATTGCTGGCATGCCCAACAGTTTCCTTTTACCTCTTTTTTCCAAATCTTCAATGTTGTTAAATTCTATTGTTTACTCATTTTCAGGAAATTGTCTTTAGATCCAGTTAGCACTGAAAACCACAAGCCTTGTGCATGCAAAAATTCCAATACTTATTCTAGAGCTATTTTCTTTAGATCTTTATCTCACTTCCTCCTATACGCTTTCTCATCCATCTTCTGGCTATTCAACAGCATGTTATACATTCTAGTTAACTTCTCTTCCCATTTTTGTTTCCACTCATTTTTCAAAGGGTGGATTGTAGTAATATCTTTTTGGACAGTCCTGCTGTGGCTTCAGCACATGCAGTTTGCATTGGGGAGGGAAGCTCTCATTCACTCCAACCTGGATGGGGACTTCAGCAGGGAGCTAAAAGTTTAAGCCCCCAACCCCACCATGCCAGGTTCCTGATTGTTAGTGCAGGGGACTCAATCTATGAAATAAAAACTTTCACTCCAGGGCAAACAAGGTGCTTAGTAATGTCATGTGTAGTTTGGTCCTTAGCCTACTTATAGGAGAGTATGGGCCAGCATCCAGGGGAGGGTCTTCTCCAAACTAACAGCTCAAGGCACTCCTCCCAACTCAAAACCTGAAGAGCCAAACACCTGTTTCTCTCCAACTTATCTAATGATTTTTGGGAGGGGTGGCACTGAAGAGGAGAGGGCTTATCCTCCTCTGTCCAGTATGGTGGCAGCTGGAAGCTTGCTGGAGAAAGAAATAAAGAGAGAGCAGGCAAGGACAGGACCTTGGATAGCTCCAGGAGAGCCCAGAAGGCTGAAATGTCCTCCTCCTGAGGTTGCTACAGAAGATGTTGTCTCTGCAGAGAGTTAGAATCAACTGAAGCCTTGTGCAGGCTAACAAGCCCTGGAATGTACATGGAAGGCTCCACCTGCCTAGAGGAGATGGCTGCCTGGCTGGCTAAAGTGGTCTCACATTATATCATCATTGGCTTTTGCGTGGCTGGAGTCATAATTGTAAGGCAGAGGACTAACCCTCTGAGAGGGTTGGGGTGTAGGATTGTAACCCCTGAGTCGTAGGGCTTCCAATAAGAGACTGGTGGTTCTCCCCCTGAAGAAGTAGGCAGTGGGGCTTAACTTCTCCTCTTTGTATGCTGCAATCCTGATTCTAATGTTTATGGCAGATTCAATATTTGCTCCAGACTAAGATTTCAGCACAAAGCACAGACTATGCCACTTCAGGACCAGTAGTAGGCTGAAAAAGGGCATTCTGGAAGGAAGAACAGTAGCCTTGGTGAAACATTATACAAGGAAGGTACTCTAGAATAAAACTGCACATCTACTAAACATAGTCTGAACCCAGGTTCTTATTTTTAAGAATCCTACCTCTGAACATAACACTGATATCTACTAGTGGTGGTGTCCATAATTAATTTAAGGGGTGAAAGGAACTGCAGCTGCTTGCAATGTATTAAGAGCAACATGTTTTTCAACCACTTAGCTATTATTTATCTTAAACACAATCCATATAACACCCTGCATTGTTGTGGTAGTCAAAGAGGAAGATAGCAGCACTCACCTGACCCAACTCAACTCACTGTAACTGGGCACACCAGTCTCTACTCAAATAAACTGTTAAACTTCCAGAACCATGTTCTCAAAAAACAACTTCATTCCACAGCCTACTATACTAAGAGGCTTAAGGCAAATAGGTTGATTTGTGTTAGTTTGCTGGTAAGTTAAGAGGTAGGCATCCATGGAATACATGGCAACCAATCAGAAATGCTCAAGGTCACTTGAATGACAGTCTCAATTGCCATCAGTGGAGGTAACATTCAGCCAAGTGAATATATAAACTCTGAACATGATATTGCTTTGCCACATTTTCACCTTCCATTTGACAGAGGTAGGAATTGGAAGTAGAATTAAAAAAAAAAAAAAGAGTCCCCTAAAATATGGCTCTTCTCCACTCATATTGATCAACTGCATTTCAAGTAGGATCCAGCTTTCCTTAGAACCAGGCTAAACTTAAAGGGGCTTATGTTCCCCCCTTGCCTGCTTGTCCCATTGAAATTCCCTTGTGTTGGGTAAAATGGATCATGTGGTGGGGGTTATAGAATAGACCAAAACAGGCCCCTCAGAAACAAATTACATGCTCCTTGCCTAACTTTCCACTGGGTGATGGGACTTTACTTTTATTTTACATATTTCTCGTATGGCTGTTGTCCAGAATAGTTGGATTTTGGGACACTCCCACCACATGTGGAGGTATGTGCCTGTGGAGATGCACCCTCTCCAGCATTTTGGTGAGGTTCCTGGGCGTATTAGCACTAGTTTTCTTGGTGTTAGGTACCACCTACAGGTGAGTTTCAGTGTGAGTTCTTTTCTTTTCGTTGATATGGATTTAAAGGGGGGTTTAGACCACATTCTGGTCCATTGAGGGGGGTTAATCTCATAGCCTATGTCATTCTCCCATTGTTTTTTTATTGCGTCTAGGGGGTTTGTGGGATTTTGGACTTGACTTTTAAGCTTCATAATCACCATCAAGAAGTGATGCACAGAGCACATCATTGGCCACCAAGAGGAACATCCACATAACCTCTCTTGGCCCAATCTCTGGTCCTTTTCCACTTGGCATCTACTTCCATCAAGTTAGTTTATTCTTTCTTTCTTGGAGATGGGCAGGACTGATAAGAGGAGGAGGGAAGAGGATAGAAGTTTGAGCCCCACTTTGAGTTAGCTTCACCTAAAAAAAGGAAAACTAGAGGTGGTGAGACTTAGAGGGATGTGGAAATGGAATTACTGAAAGTTTCCAGCTGAACATTTGAAAAAATAATAATCAAAAGGTGGTATTGGTGGAGTATTTGACTTGAATGTTTCTGATTTTGGGGGCAAGCAAGTGGGTGATCACCCATCTTTATTCAAAAGTCTTCCAGCCTACTCAAGCATGATATTGACCTCTTGATGAGCATTAACATCTTGATCCTAAAACAATTATCCTGGAGCACCAAGTGGCATATGGTATCACAGCTGCAGCAACGAACAGCATGAAGAAAAGTAGGGCATATTCATCGATGTATGCTGAATGTCCATTTCAGGGTTATTTTAACACATCACCAGTATGTATACAAGATGCAAAGCAGCACACACAGACAGCAACAAGACAGTAAATAAACGTTTTTACTCCAACACACAGAAATTCATTCCCATCCTTACGCACCAGGGGTATTGCTAAGTACTTAAAGCAATCAAAATATGGGTATGGCATGACATAAGTTTGCATGTGCTGAGTTATTATGTCTCTGAGGTGCAAATTAAGACAGCAGGTAGTGAGAGGCCTCATTGGCATTAAGCTGTGCTACTTGCCCAACAGTCTTATAAGCAAAGGGGGGGGGGGAATCAAAAAATGGGAGGAAGGAGTAGGAAATCTGAGGCCTAGTGCATTAGGATATGAGATTCCTTGGCTGCCCCATCACACACCATCTTTGTGCCACATTAGCATCAACAATATACACAAATTGATAATTTTAGTCCATCCTCTTTATTTTCTCTCCTGACACCTACAATGTATGTAAGATACATAAACAGTCCAAACCCACTTGGTCTATATTTATGACAGCTATAATTCCGCTTGCCTTTGCAAAGCTTAATGTCCCTATATTCCACTGTGTTTTTCTATCTAGCAAGGAATTAAGATTAGTGATGAGCAAAACCTTCTCTATAATTCCCACTTCACCAGAAATAACCCTGCATGTTCCAGGTATGCAGTTTCCCTGAAACTTGGGTCCCTGCCCCTGAGTGGTTAGTTTGTACAATTTGGTTTCTGCAGGGGGGCACTTGCCCCCTCAAATCCTAAATGTACTTATTTGTTTTAATATAGACAGACACACACAAATCCAGCCAGTCAACAATAGGTTTAGAGTGATCTATGAGAGGTTTAGGGAGTCTACTGAGAGTAGCTGCCAGATTTTGACTCCTTGCAATTTTCTGAAGGAAAACCTTCCTGGGCCAGCAGGCAACTCAGAGGAATGCTACCTGTTCAGATCTAATGATAGTGGCGCCCACCCTGTGGAACGCCCTCCCATCAGATGTCAAAGCGATAAACGACTACCTGACATTCAGAAGACATCTGAAGGCAGCCCTGTTCAGGGAAGTTTTTAATATGTGACATTTTAGTGTATTTTTCATCTTTGTTGGAAGCCGCCCAGAGTGGCTGGGGAAACCCAGCCAGATGGGCGGGTACAAATAATAAATTATTATTATTATTATTATTATTATTATTATTATTATTATTTGGAAATGTTGTAAGATCTGGATACCCTAGAAACACAATGATAATATAAAGAGCTGCAGCACCTTTTTATGATCAGTTGAGGAGCTTGCAGGTACTGCTGGACCTGAACCTGCTTTTTGAGGGGTAAGTGGGGATGGGGGTGGCCAGGACTAGAAACCAAAAGTAACCCAGCAGAATAGAAACCAAAAGTGATGACAAAGCTTTTGGTAAAATCAGTAGCGAAAAAGCTTTTCTTGGGAAACAAAAAAGTAGTGCTACTGTTTTCATTGGTTGAAGGGTAAGAGAATGGCACTTGGGATGTCGATATAAGGTTGCCACAGAAAGAAAGGCAAGAAACAGAGCTGTTTCTACTTGTTTAGTTATAGACACCTGCGACAACTTCAAAAAGCAGAAGACAGCTAGTAAGCCCCAGACATAAACAGAAGATACTGCTTCATCAGAAATCACAGAAGTAGCAAAAGAGACAAAAAATATTCAGGCATGGGCAAGGCGTGAGAACACACCAAGAAAAAATCCTGAGGCAGCTACCGGAACTGTACAAACTGAATGACAGGAAAAGCTGGATATAAAGAACCAGGCGTACCAACTTCTAGGGGCCGAGGCCCCCAAAGTATTTTTTAAGAGGGCTGAGCCCCCTCAATATTCAGGAGGTGTTAGGTTCTGCCCCTTAGAGCATCAGAGGATCATGTAGTGTTGTGCAGCATTGCACAGCACCACACAAGGGCCCCCTCACTCCTTAAGAAGATAGTGCCTCTGTAAGGAACTACATACCAAATGCAAATCCTTTATTTGATGTGTTATAATTTGAGTTGATTGCACCATTCTGGACCTCTACAGAAAGTTATTACTTCAAGCATGATCATGCACAGCTTTCTAAATATTCTCCTTGGTTAACATACTCTTCTGTTTTGAAAGGGCCTGCATGCCATCACTGTATTTTATTTCCGCACAGGTATTGTTTCACAAATCAAACGAAAGCTCGCCATTTCTCTCTCCAAGCATTCACATAAAAAGTAATAATTCAATAATTCATGATTTCAGAGAAATGCAACTTCTTGTGACAAAGCAACCCATGTGTTTAATTAAGTCTGAGAAGCTATTAAGAATGATAACTCAATTGGAGGGGGGAAGTGGTATGCCATGGAATTAAAACACTAAGTCTGGTTTAAAAGTCAGTGTTGCAATTGTCATATTATGGCTCCACACTTACTGAATAGGGCACTTTTATAGTGCCTTTCTCCTTTACTCCATTTAGGTAAAGGGACCCCTGACCATTAGGTCCAGTCGTGACCGACTCTGGGGTTGCGCACTCATCTCGCTCTATAGGCCGCGGGAGCCGGCGTACAGCTTCCAGGTCATGTGGCCAGCATGACTAAGCCGCTTCTGAGGAACCAGAGCAGCACACAGAAACGCCGTTTACCTTCCCACCGGAGCGGTACCTATTTATCTACTTGCACTTTGACGTGCTTTCGAACTGCTAGGTTGGCAGGAGCAGGGACCGAGCAACACGAGCTCACCCCGTCGCGGGGATTCGAACCGCCGACCTTCTGATCGGCAAGTCCTAGGCTTTGTGGTTTAACCCGCAGCGCCACCCGCGTCCCCTTTTTACTCCATTTAGTCTCTAGCAAATACATTCTTAGTACTGGTCTTAGTGCTTGTCAGTCTTCCTTACTGTTCATATGTGCAAAACCTTCCCTTATATATTCTAGCGCTAAAATACATGTTAACTAAGCTTGAACCAAAATTCAAGAATCTGAGTTTTATTGTTCTCCAGTGCAAACAACTAGTTCAAAATGAAGAAATGCCAAATGGCTGCAAAAATTGATCATTGACACAGTAAAGAAAATGTTATGGTTTCAGGAGTTGTTGTTGTTGTAGAGTCAGACACAATTAAACGACTAAACAACAGCAACAACTCCCAAAACCCTAACATTTTCATTACTGTGTCAATGATCAATTTTTGCAGCCATTTGGCATTTCTTCGGGGGAGGGAGGGGGTTAAGAGCAACGCTCCTGTGGTCACTATCACCTCCTGAATGGGCATAATCACTTCAGTGACTTGCTGAGAAAGCTAATTTTAGAAACTCAGTCTATGCTTTAGAATGAAGCCACATGACATTGCTCACAAAGAGCCACTGGAAGCAAGACACATCGTTTTACACAGATATTAAAGTGTTGTTGTTTTTTTATTTAAAAAATAATAATATTTTTCCCCACAATGCAACTTCAATAGAATAAGTTGCATTCCCAGTTAAAAACAGGGAACTAAATATTCCATGGCCTTTTTATACTGTCTGTGGGAATCTTTGATCTTCGATATACTACAATGTAAATATACCATGCAACAAGGAAACTTTTTAGCACAATCAGGAGAGATCACAGTTTATTAAAGTAGCAACACCTGGGACTATTTTCATATTTGGAAGTGGCAGCAAAGCCTTTATGCACCCCATACATGAAAATCTGTTCTTGAAGGCGTGGCAGGGCTGTCTTAAGCATATACGGCGCCGGGGTGCAAAAATCTGCCCAGCGCCCCCCCCCCGTTGCCCAGTCCCAGGCATGCAGGAGGGCGGAGCCAGCCGGCCACCTCAGTATCTTGCTGGCTCGATCGCCTCTAAACTCACAGCACAAAGCTGCCCGCAGCAGAAGAGCCCATTGCGGCGCTTCAACCAGTGGACGAGCTCTTTCCCGGACTCAACTCTCAGGCCCCGGACTCTCAGCCTAGCACCCCTGAGAGTCCAGCACCCAGGTGCCCCGCACCCCTAGCGCCTATGGGTAAGACGGCCCTGAGGTCTGGTGTCTACATATAAAATCTGTGTCATAAATCATTAAAACTCAATGAGTTGGAACACACCCAACAGAAATGTTGACTAAACCAACTTTTATTAAGATACAGCATACATAACTCTGTTAAGATAATGACATTTGTAGAACCCAAACCAAGATGATTTAAGTACATAAAACTACTAGACAGAAGCACCTATTCCAAGACAGGTTTCTCCCTGGCTTGTAAAAAGAAGGCTGAGGAAAGCAATTATTTGGGCTTGAAATATATATAATTGCTGTAAAATGGCAGACATCATCACACCATGTTTCTAGGAAGGACAAATGATGAAACCCCCAAATAGATTGATGGTCTCCTCTTTGTCAATTTAAACAAAGGATGTGATTCAATAAGCTGAATTCAACCAGAGTGTCCAAAAATAAATAAATCCCCACACTTACTTGAGACCCTGAAATCAAAATTAGTTGGTGAAAATTCTGATAGCTTTATACTAGACTGCACAGCAGGATATCACTTGAGTACATCTATCCCACTGGCCTCAGTTAGGCTATCCATGTTTGATTGATTTTATTAAATCCATAACTCCATCTCATATTCAGAGGCAAAAAATGAAGAAGGGAAATGATTGTTGAATAATTGTTGGCCTGTTTGAAAGACTAAGGCAGTCCCCATTTCATGCTGTCAGCTGCTAAACCTGGTTTCTGTGAAGGTCATGGGATACCCATAATGATGAAAATTATGGGCAGGCTTCTACCTGAATACATCACTTATGCAGTCTTACACACAATAAAGAAAGAAATTGGGGCAGCAAGGAATCAATATGAACTCTGAAGAGTAAAGCGACGTAATTCTAACATATTTAGAGTTGTATATAACCCTTCTACCTATCCTTTAGAAAGGCCCTAAAGTTAGTCTTTTCCCCTTCTCAGAGAAGGGGACTTGAAAGGTCACCGATGAAGAAGGGTAGGTAGAAGCAAACATGCCAACCTCACCCTAAAGAACTGGTTAGGCTTCATTTTACAGGTCATTTCCCTATACAAAATATTTAGAAATCTAAGGTTCATATGGTTTTCTCAATGTAGAGACTACGGAAGGAAAAAAATAGTATCTACTCAGCGTTTGATGTTCAAAATAACAGAATCCAGGAGGATGCCATTAGCATGAGCAATAAAACAGAGCACAGAAATATGTCTAATATATTTTCCATGACTTTGAATGTTTTTCAGCCTCTTATACTCATTAGCAGTGAGTTCTAAATGGCAAATGGAACACCAGAACACCATTTGCTTACAGCATATACAAAATGCCTTGGTAACTCCATTTGCCCAAGTATGATCTGAAAAACACAAAATAAGTAAAAGGACCAAAATTATGCTTTAAAAATTATTTAGGGACACATTATTACATTTAGAAGTCTAGCATTTGGAACCAAATTATTATCAAAGCGAAAGTGCAGTCATTTACTGATGTACTACATTACTGAGGCACCACTGGTATGAGCTGTAACAAAAAAAAAGTTCCCATTACTGTAGGTCTTTGTTATACCCATGATTGGACTGCCCAATTGCATCAAAATTTTGGCACTAACACCTTAAAGCTAGAGTACACATTACTGGTGGCCACTACCCCATATCTTGTGGTTTGTTATTAGAATCGGTGCAGAAGTTTGTTGGAATGATTTCAACCTACCTTTAGCCAGCAAGGCCTCTCTGCTGGGCCTCTTGAGTTGAAGGTGGAGACCCTCGGACCATGATTTTGACTTAGGGAAATGCCTGAAGATCTTGCGTATTCTCTTTGTTACTAATCCAAAGCAAGCTGCAGCCTCTGCTTTCCCTTCTGTCATTCTTCTAACATAAGATCAATAGCCTCCTCTGGCAAACGCAACCCAGGCAGGCAGGCAGTGCTTGAATGCGGAATGCTATTGGGAGCAGCAAATGCATGCTCACCGGAACTTAAGGTTGCAAAATGAAGAGCTCTCAATATAGTGTTAATTTTCAGCTCCTGCCCTTCACTTTTTTGTTTAGCATTTTCTTAAAAAGCGCACACCACAGTCCTCAAACTTCCATGGCTGCTCCTGCAATGCATGGAAAACTTTCTATTTCTGGGGCTTTTTGCCTGATAAGATAACGCAACCTAACGGAAGAGGCTACAGTAATGAGAGAGAACAGGAACCATCCCTTTCTTTGCAAAGCTTCTTTCAAATATTCTCAGCCCGCTGGCTCCTATTTTCTGCCAGCATTTTAGTTTAATCTCAATATTATTTTAGAGTACAATAAAAACAGTAAGCTTAATATGCCAAGTAACCTATTTCTTCATCTACAAGGTATTAATAAGTTTAAAACAGGTGATTGGCTACAAATACAAGGCCAGCTGTTCTGTGGCAAGAAATATATGTCTCCGCACTATTCTAGAACTAGCTACATGGCATGATATTCCCCCTTTTTTTTTTAGTGGATTCCTCAGAAGTAAGTCCTACTGAGTCTAATTACTGTATTTTTTGCTCCATAAGATACACTTTCCCCCTCTTAAAATCTAAGGGGAAATGTCTGTGCGTCTTATGGAGCGAATGTGTGGTCCCTGGGGCTGGGGGGGACCCAGGCTTCCCCCACCAGCCCCACAAGCTCTGGGAGCAGCAGGAAGGCTGTGCACAGCCTTTCCGCTGCTCCCCGACCTGCTCTTTGGGGCTGGTGGTGGGGGAAAGGCGGTGGGGGACAGCCGCTGCCCTGGGGAGGCTTCGTGTGGCTATCCCTGGCTTTTGCGGGAGGTGGGGGAAGGGACAGAGCGAGGCTCTCACACTTCTCCCACAAAGCCCCCAAGAGCCGCATATATTTTTTCTTAAATCCCCCCCCCAAAAAAAAATGTAGGTGCGCCTTATGGTCAGGTGCACCTTATGGAGCGAAAACTACGGTAAGTGTACTTAGCTGGAGTGGGGAGCCTCCGACAAAAGGGACAAAAGCAGCCCTACAGGCTTCTCTGACTAGCTCCGCAAACTCTCCCCAGGGGACACCCCACATTGGCCCCACATTGTGCCCCTCAAGTGTTTTTCCATGGTTGGAATGGGTCCTTGAACTCCAGTAATGCCCCGTGCATGCCTAGATGGAGGATGCAGAGCGGCGTTTGAATGCATTTAAAAATGAGTTTTCTGTACAAAGAGGCAACATTTCCATTCATTGCTCCACCCATTTTTGCCTCTGGTCTCACCCACCATTGCCATGTGGCCCTTGGAAGGTTGCCTAGAATGGAATGTGGCCCTCAGCCTCAAATTATGTTCCCTACCGGTTGCCCACAAGTTGTTGGATGTAGCCTAGAAGTTGTCGGGAGTAGCTATAAAGAACAAGACTGTCAAAATATTGGTGAGCATTGCTTTAATCGGTATGGACATGTCTAGTGGCATACTTAGGTCTACTCATTGATGGACAGCAGGCCTACCCATTGAGATGCAATGAAAGGTCAGGCCAGTAATACAAGTTTCTCAGGTGACAGATCTACCTAGACCTCACTTCCACTCAGCCATCAGATCTACCAGACTTGGTAGACCTGTTCCCAGATGCTAGTTACATTTGACTGGCTTATGTGCTCCCCACCCCCATAAGAAAAACACCTGCAGACACCCATGAAATACATTTAGAATGCAATCCTATGCACTAACTCAGTCCCATTAAGTCCAGTGGTGCTTACGGAAGGATTGCAGCCTTAGAACCCTAACTACTACTCTTTTGTAGGACAAAAGGCTCAACCTCTTGTGGCTTACAAAAGGTTCACTCTCCAGGCAATCACATTCACCCTAACCCCTAGGGGGACATTAAACCTTCTCTGCCCTAAATGAGAATATCCAATCTCTACTGAACAGCTTGGTCAGAAAATATTAAGCCATTTCTATAATGGCTATGAAGTGATAAGGTTATCTCAATTAAACGTCCTTCCATTGCCATTTGAAAGTCAAAACAACTATTTGCAATACCTTGATTATGTAAAATCAAATATAAATACACCAATGTTTTCTTTTTGTTTAAATGCTCACATTCATTATGGCCTTATGTTTTCAAACAAGCAATAGACCGAATGGAAAGATCTCTGTGCATTTAAATATCTGGCTTCTTAAAAACTGAATAATGTTTTTTTCTGAACAAACTACAAAAAGGCAGGAACAAAACAAAGCCCCATTTGCCTATAAACATTAACTGAAAGTTTGTTATTAGTATTTAGCAGTGTACTTGAACTTGACACCAATTCTAACAGGAAACAATAAGCCTAAAAATATTTGCAAGATAAGAATGCCCATATTACATTAAGAGTGCTGCAGGTGTGCATAATTTTAGCAGGGAACCTACTATGGGAAAGTAAATATTGTAGCCCCCTTCAATCCAAGTGTATAAACTGGGTGCGGCAACGCAAAAGACCATGTTGTCACAAGATGGATCTTAGCAGCCTGAAGGACAATCAGGACCACCTCATCCAATAGACTTAGAATATCTACAGTTCTGCATGGAAGAAGCCTTCCAGGATCCAGGTCCCAAGGTGTGCAGAAATGGGTAGGATGACAACAATGAAGTGTTAGAAACTTGGATACATAAGCTAGGTGCAAAATGGCTCCTTAAACCAAGGTTACATTTGCCAAACCAGAATGTCTGGTTGCCATTTTAAGGAAAGTCTTATTTTTCAAATGATGAACTGACTGTGATTACCAGTTAAACATCTGGCTAGTTCAAATGACAACCTTGAGCTAGGTTAAGAATTTAGAGAACTTAAAGAAAAGGCACTTTATTCCCGGGCAGTCCACATGTACATTGGCCTATTCCTATCTTTTTAAATTAATCGTGACATAGGCCATTCATAACCCAGGAATATTCTTCACAACTGTGAGCAGGGCAGTGGGGTGGGGGAAGACAAAAGCGGCTGGGGAAACCCAGCCAGATGGGTGGGTTATTAATTATTAATTATTAGCTACAACAATTAACTATAACATTGTTCATTGCTCCTGCTCAGGCTGCCCAGAAAAAAGCATTTTGGTTCCTGAAATTCATTCTGATTGTGCAAATAAAATATAACTGATAGAATTCTATAGGATGTGGTATTAGTGTGTGAAAACAGTCAAGATCCAATGATCCCCAGGCATGTACCTCCAGATGGTGGACATGTCAGGCACCATCCTGGCATCCAGGCATCTTCACTTGGTTGCAAGTGGCCGATAGACAGGTACAAAATGCCACAGGCGCCTTGCTAATTTCAAACACTGCCAATGCATTAGGACAGAGTGGCTAACCTGTGGCCCTTGTTAACACCAAAACTCTCATCATCCCTCACCACTGGCCATGCCAGGGGTAGTCTAAAACATCTGGAGGGTCACAGATTGGCTGTTCCTACATAGGTCACGAATGCCTGAGCCAAAGACTACACATATACATTTTCCTGGGAACTGGAACCATTTGTGATCAGGATGTCAACTCTTATAGGCTTCCTTGGGTCAGGGGTCTATGCCTAGCAGATGGGTGTCAGGTGGTGAGTAAGGGGAAGCCACATTACTTTGGGGTTGAGACCAGTGGCACAGTCCCATTTACCCCTTCATACACACAAAGTGAGCTTGTGTTCTGGACATACTTTTGGCTACACTTTGTGTCAACCATGAAACTACATTTAACCCTCTCCTCAGATTAGAGCTGTACACAGTCCTGATTGGCTACACCTCTCCCTTCCTCAGAGCAGCATTATACACAACCCTGATTGACTGGCCCCTATGTCACTCATGAACAGAGGCGGAGCTAGCTGCTCTGGCCCCTGGAGCGGTGCACATGCTGTTCCTGCAGAGGTGGGGCTAGATGTCCATAGGGCGGGGCTAGCTGTCCACGGGTGCAGGGCGAGCGTTCCAGGGCGGTGCTAGCTGCCCGCAGGAGGGGCCATCCACGCAGCAAGCATCCCAGGGGGGCAGCGCTGCGATGTCACCCCCCCGGGCTGACACCTGGGGCGGATCACACCCACTGCACCCCCCTTCCTCCTCCACTGCTCATGAAGCCTCCGCCTACAGTCTCAGAACAGTTTTTAAAAGTGTAAAAAGCCCACAAACCTTAAAAAACCAAGCAGATTAGCACAATGTGAAACAATGTGAGGAGGAGACCTGGCCATGTGTGTGTGTGTGTGTGTGTGTGTGTGTGTGTGTGTTACTAAAGAAAGACAGGAAGAGTCAAAAGCAGCCACAGCAGGTAAAAAAATAAATCTTACCCACTCCTGTTTGAAGGAGCAATGGCAGAACAGAAATTCTCTAATAGCTATTATTTCCTGCATAGTACTGTCAAAAGAATGCCCACACCTACTAAAGGTATGAGCTGCCTAAAACAAACACTTACAAAAGACAAAGGGGTTATTAAAAATTTACACAGTTCCGTGAATCATAGGGAAGTGTGACAAGAATTGCAGGGCTTGCTTTTAAGGGCAGACAAGAGACAAGGACAGCAACTGATGCAAAGAAGAAGCAACCACAGCTACCTCTTAAGCCTTGTAGCAAAGCAACTTCTCAATATCCTAAAAAATAAAGCAACTAATTGGACTAAGCAGGTTGTTGTTGTTGTTTGTAAGAGAGCCTGCTCAATGGATTTGCTCAATGGAGAAGGAATGTGGTATCATGGTTAGAATGTAAGGCTAGGAACTGGGAAGACAGGGCTTGAATCCTCCCTCAGCCACGAAGCTCAGTGGGCCAGTCACTGCCTTTCAAGCCTGACCAACCTCGCAGGGTTGTCGTGAATTTAGCTATCCCCAAGAACTAGTGCTAGTGTGGTCCTCTTCCTTTGCAAGCCATCTTAGCTTCTTTCTTCAGAGATTTCAAGTTTGGAGATGTTGGCACCTTCCTTTTCAGCAGCTGCCTGCTGCCACAAAGAACCCTCAGCTTCTCTCTTCTCTTCTCTTCTCTTCTCTGGATTCTGGCTGCTTCGCAGCTCCAGACTCTCACAGGCTTGCTAAAGGCTTTTCAGAATCTCTTGTTTAGTTCATTGGCAAATCTCTTCAGTCTCCCAAAGGTTGCCCAACTGAGTTTTCAAACAGCAGGAGCCTGCGCTTTTTCTGACTAGAACGTCCACTGAAGGACTGTAACATGCTGACCAATTGGATCCTACTGCCAACTCTCATAACTGAAATCTCACAAAGTTACACAGTTAGCCTCAGCCACAGTGCTGGTTTAGATGCAGCATCTTGACAACCTGCCAATTTAGCTCCCACCCAATGTCTCTCTCTGGCTTCAGCTAGGGACAAAACACACATTTCACTCTTCACACAGTCAACTACAAACAATCCAAAGAGTGTTTGCAACAGAACACACTTATTACATTTGAATTTCTCCTCATAGATGTTGTTATGCAAATTAAAATAAATATACAGTGCTCCAGCAGGGGCTGGATTTCAGGTTGCATAATTGTTGGGAAGAGCATGATTTGCATGCTAAAAACCTCAAGCTCAGGTTCAACCCCAAGAGCCCATGTGGCACAATGGTTTCGAGCAGTGGACCGGGACTGGGGAGATGTGGGTTCAAATCCCTCCTCACCCATCAACCCCACAAGGCAACCTTGGGCAAGTCATCATTTCTCAACATGACCTACCTTACAGGATTATTGTGAGGATAAAATGGGGTAGGGTGGGGGTGGAGGGACTATGTATGCCCCTTTGAGCTCCTTGGAGGAAACATAGGTTATAAATGTAGTAAATGCAAAAATACTGAAATCTTGGAGAGCCTCTACCAGCCTGTGCAGAGCAGGGACTGTAGGCAATACTGAACTAGATGGACCCATGGTCTAAGGCAGCATCTTATGCTCCAAACACAATTTCAAGGCAGCTTGTTTGGGTAATACCTAACCAGAAAGCAAACTCACTTGCCAAAGGTACAGGTGTAACCAATGCCTGATTCCAAGGAAGCATCCCACATGTTATTACATTATTATGAAAGTTCTAGGCATTATACATTCCATGACTCTCCCCTATCAATAACGGCACACAGATTTCCTTAAAATGAGAGAGAAGAGGATCATTTAGATATCCATGAGGGAGAGCATCTGACACCAAAGGTTTGCTTCTGTCACTTAGAATTATGGCTCCACCGCCTGATCTGACTGAGATTCCAGTGGCACATCAAGTTGTGTTACCAGCTGCTTTGGGGTTAGATTGCAAGCAACATGCCACAGACACTCAAGTGGAGCAATCAGCATTTTATGGTCTCTCAAAATGCAACGGTCACACCTGGCTGGCCAGCCATCTGGGTCTGCTGAGGGGGGGGGGAGCAAATCACTACATGCACTAACCAGGAAAGCAGAAGAGGAGAGATGAGGGGTGGGGGAGCCTAGGCGTGCTTTATTTAAAAAATGGAAAGGCTAATAAAATGATAATTGCAAGCAGTTCAATTTTGGAAGTATTCTTTCAAGACAATAACAATCATTCTTTCTCCTTTAAAGCCTGGGCAACTGAGAGTGTTATTCAGTAGGCCATAGTGAAGAGTTTTCAACTGCAGAGGTGTAGCAGTGATACACATACTTCTACTCAGCAGCACAATACCCTATAATAATAATAATAATAGAGTGTATATATGGAGCAGCTGCAACAACTCAAATAACATTAACATGCCCAATACCTCAACTAGTTTTCAGGAGCAGGGCTGGGGAAAAGCTGCTCAACTCCAAGACCCTTTCACCTGAAGGCCTCAGAAGATTCTGAGCTTCTCAAAATGGAGGCCTCCTATTAAATAAGGACATCGCTAGAATATGCTGAGACACTGTAAATTGCTCAGGTGGGAACTTATATTGCCTTGCCAACCCTGTGTAGAACCGTAATTACACAACCACTTTCACAAACAAAACTGAAGTGGTCCAGTTTACATTACAAGTAACTCGCAACTTGACCACATTTAACTTGTGCCCATTCAGCTTTACACGCTTGGCCATTTTAAAAAATAAAAAGGGATCCAGGAAAAAAAGATTTTGGCAATCCCACCCACTTATTGAATCCAGTGTGCGTTGACTCTATGAGACCCCAGCATCAAGCTGAGGGTTGCCTGTACTTCACTTGCTGAATAAATTGACAATTTAACATTTGCCAGATCTGTTTCAACTTCCTTTCCATGCATGTCCTGGCAAAATAAAAAAAAATCCCACCACAAATGTATCTCTTTTTTCCCCAGGGAGTGGTCACCCTGGGCCCTTCCCACTGTATCCTAAGGCTTACCCTGTGGACCCTCAGTTCCTTATATCAGCTGTGACGAGGGATTTTCCCTTCCCCTCAGAAGAAAAGCAGAATGGATGTATCCTGGACATCATCATTAATATTGTCATTTATTTCTATAGTACTTAACATAACCTAAAGAGTATACAGTGGTACCTCAGGTTATGAACTTAATTCGTTCTGGAGGTCCGTTCTTAACCCAAAACCGTTCTTAACCTTAGCAGAGTTCGTAACTGTAGCGTTTGTAACCCGAGGTACCACTGTACAAATTAATAATGAACAAATTCATGCCTGGTGATTCACATTTAAATATCAGTGATGCACAAAAAGGAGCTCATTTTTATTTATTTTTAGGTGCATATTCCTCATACAGGACTCATCAACTGGTTTTGTGGGGAAAGCCCCTTCTCACACTACAACAGGTGCAAGAGGATGCCGGTTCAAGTGAATGGGAGTTTGCAGGCTGGCTATGTGAACTTGAATAGCCCAGTTTAACACCTTGCCTGCTAGGACCTACTGCCTTCTGCAGCAAACAAACCTTGTCTCAGATATACCTCTCTGAACTGGTCAGGATTTGAACTAAACATTGACAATGTAAGCAGCCAGCCTCAAAAGCAGTACAGTGGTACCTCGGGTTACATATGCTTCAGGTTACATACGCTTCAGGTTACAGACTCCGCTAACCAAGAAATAGTACCTCGGGTTAAGAACTTTGCTTCAGGATGAGAACAGAAATTGTGCAGTGGCAGCGCGGCGGCAGAGGGAGGCCCCATTAGCTAAAGTGGTGCTTCAGGTTAAGAACAGTTTAAGGTTAAGAACAGACCTCCAGAATGAATTAAGTTCTTAACCCAAGGTACCACTGTATCTGAAGGAGTTGTTGAAATAGGCTTGTTCCCCCAAAGCCTACAGAAAGCAAAAAGTCAAAAGGAAAACATGCATTTGCACTTTTGACATGAGTTCTCTCTGATCAGTACACACCCAGGTTTAATTGTAGCACAAAAAGCAAAAGAGGAATCTGCCCAACATCATTCTTTTGGAAAGGGAGTGTCTGCTGAATGAAGAATGGCATCAAGAAGGGATTTTTTGTTATGATGTGCAGATTTGAAGAGAACCGTTTTAGTTCCCATTAAAAAACCCCAAAAACCACCAAGCAAAAACCCCCTTTCGGAGTCAGCACTTGCTGCTGCTTTTCTTCTGTTAAAAAGAGAGCACAATCTAACAATTTAGAGAATTACTTAGAATAATTACTTAAGATGTTTGGCACTAAATCTTCCCCGGCTTCAGATACAGGCTTTCATCAGTACTTATATATCCAGGATATGGAATTTGTCTATGCAAATATGTTTCTGCATGCAATTGATAAGAAAAAGCAATTATTGACAACACATACACATTCTGCTGCGGATACCACACTGCTCACTATAAAGAGACTATAAATGTATATTTGTATATACATAACTCAAAAACTCAGCTGGAATTCCGAAAAACTTTTGCACCAGGTTTGTAAGACAGCTGGTTTCTTTTTCAGCAATTGCAATTTCTTGTTAAGGTTGAAACCTGGTGATCATTAACCATGGTTAATGGTTAAGGGGAACTCATGAAAGAAAGGATCTGGGACCATTCAGTTCTATGGGTGAGAGAGACAACCGTACCTCCAAGGAGAAGGAGTTCCACAACTAGGGTAGCCCCACAGAGGAGACTCTGTCCTTGACAGGAGAGAAGAACCCCATCAGCCCAATTCAGGGAATGAATTGGCACATATGGAGAAAGATGCTCCTGGAGAGTTGGTGTTGTATGAATCCACATTGCCACACTGCTCAGAATTCTCACAGCCACATTCTGAACCAGCTGCCATGGCTGGACTGTCTTCAAGGGGCAGCCCCAAGAGTCTAAACAGTAGGTTTAGAGAATGGATTACTGTGGGCAGAAAGGGCCAGAGCTGGAAAGATGGGGTGGAATTCATGCTGTTGTGAACATTCCATCTGCACAAAAATTTCAATGGGAAAAAACTGACCAACTGTGACATATTGTTGCAACAAAATCACAGAGCTGTGCATATAATGTTGCAGCATTAATATGATGCAGCAGGACCGTATGGTGTCTACTGTCTCTTCCAATCGCCCTTCATTTTCAAATGACTCTGAAAGAACAGATTTGAGCCACAGCCACTCTTCTGTGTCTGCGTACATCGCAGAGAGAAATACTAAAATGGAGATGGAAATTGGAGGGAAAGCCAAAATGTGAAATCAGGTTGGCAGCGAAGAGGGGTCAGCACACGAACACTTGGCTACAGGAGCAGGAAAGCTCTCCCGCCATGCAGGGAAACAAACTGCAATGCTGTCAGGCTAGAAGAAGAGATGCTCTGAGGCTTGTGCCAGCTCTATCCCTTGCCAAAATGTTGGACTGCAAAGCTTATTAAGCAGCAACATCCAAGCTGGCAGGCTGCCTCGATGAATTTTTTTTTAAAAAAAAAAATAGCTATACATCTTCCTAGTGGGCAACAGTGACAGTCTGATTGCATGTTTCGCTGGAATCCTAAACTCAGAGATGAAAGTCACCAAGTCTCTGGTCAAGAGTGGGTGAAATGCTCAGGTCCACTTACAGTGAGGGTGTGTGTGTGTTGTGTTTTCTTGCCTATGGCTTCCAAGAGATGCATCAACTCCCTTTGTACCCAGACAGAGAGAACCACAATAGCGTGCAACGCAGGATAAACCTGTCTACTTAAGCTTGGGATGCAAGCTGAAAGGGGAAAAGCATTTTGACACATCTTTTTTCATCAAATCCAACTCAGCAATGAATAAAATGGTGCGCCCATGCAGCCACCACAGCAGCACTCAAATGGCTCATTTAGATGCTAAACTGGAGATTAGTGCTGCACTTGAGCAGGGTCACCAACAGCTTGGGTACAGGGGGTACACATGTACTTGTCCCAAAGCCAACAGTGTTCCTGTTCTCTTAGCTTTTTTTAAAAAAAACATGTCAGTCATGGATAGCCCAGTTAGTTAGAGCATGATGCTGAGAACGACAAGGTTGCAGGTTCGATCCCCATATGGGACAGCTGCATATTTGGGTTGGACTAGAACATCACCAGATGATCCTCAGGGTCCCTTCCAACTCTATGATTCTGTGCACCTCATGACCCCAGTGAATTGATTAAAGCTTGCAACCCCACACAGAGAGAAGTACTTAAGGCAAATTAATGGGATTATGTTTCTAACGTATTTGTTTCTCTGCTCACACACAGATCATGGTCCAGTTCATACTAAGCTAAAGATAAGACAAACCATAGCTAAGGATGATAATTTCCTGGATAATTCACAGGAAATGAATTATCTGCTGCTTCTCTCCTCACTCAGTGCTGCTCCAGCAGCGCTACCAAGCCATGGTTTGGCTGTTCTGCTTTATCACCCAACCCAGCCCTGTGGTTTGGCAGCTCCAGACCAACCATAAATGGTAAGTCAAGAACAGCAGCCTAAGCACAAGTCTAAGCCAAACCATGGCTTAGTTCTGAGTAGCAAGGCAGCTGTGGTTTTCACTGCGAATACACACATGCTGCCACATCATTAAGCGCAATCCAAGCCTATAAACCAGCAGTTACTCTTCAACAAATAGTTCTAGTAGTGACTGTGATTAGGTGCATGAAAATACAGTTCAAGGCACTGCAGTATTAGAAAGGCAGACAAGCCTAAGGAATTTTAGAAAGAACAGGAAACAGAAACATATCCTATCACATCCTACTCTATAAATCTATGACATACTAACAATTTAAACACCACACCCAGTTCTGGGCATGAAGATGACGCTGGAAAGATGGGTTTAGTCTTGCCTAATACGGCAAGAAGGTATACTCTTAATTTCTTGGAGCCACCCTTAACTCCAAAAACACTTCTAATAAAGCAGACTCCCCCAAGAAGATTATAGTTATGTCCAGAAAGCAGAGAAAGTTGGATTAATTAGATTAATCCTCATGGGGGAAATGTTATTTAGCAACTGCAGAGATAAGCTTTCAAATGTTAGCAAATGTTGGATCAAACCAAAAGAAGTATTAAAGACTATGCTTGCTGAAAATAATGGTTCGATTATAATCCATTTAAGACTACATTAGCAGCAATGGGCTCCCTTAAACAGAAAACAATAAAAATGACTGCACTGGATCTGGAAGATCAAGCAGGAAACACACAAACACATTGTCAAGTGCAGGAATGTAGGGTAGTCCAAGACAATTATGGAAAAGTGGAATCCTGTATTGAGATGTGATCAATTTAAATTTAGCACTAGCAACAAGAGTGCAAGATCATAGTCACAACAAACTCTTCCTTAGAAGAGGAATCCAAAATACTTCATACATGGGCAAATCCTCTGCCCTGCTGTTTTGCTGTGGGCAGAACAGGAGGGGGTTGTGGACACAGGTTTTTCTTCTTTTCCCTCCCACCAGCAATTATTATTTATTTGATTTATATCCTGCCCTTCCTTCCAAAGAAGCCCAGGGCAGCCAGGAGAGGAAGCTAACCACACCAGCCCCAGGGTTGGTGGAGAGTTGCCCCATTTCTGCAGGGGTGCCAGGAAAATGGTGCCTCTCCCAACCACTACACACCCCGTAAATATGCTAAAGTTATTATGACAATTATGACAATCAGAACTTCTGCCAGGGTAAACAAAAGAATGTATCTTATATCTTCTTTTTTAAAAAACAACAACAGGGAAATCTTGTTAAATTCACCTGTACCACATACCTAAAGAAAAAACTTTTAATTTGTTAAAATTTTGAACATAAAAGACTTTAATCCAACATATCTATCTCTGCTGATTGCTTTTCTGGGAAAGTGTTATCTTTTAGGCCACTCTTAAAGGTAAAGGTAAAGGTACCCCTGCCCATATGGGCCAGTCTTGACAGACTCTGGGGTTGTGCGCCCATCTCACTCAAGAGGCCAGGGGCCAGCGCTGTCCGGAGACACTTCCGGGTCACGTGGCCAGCGTGACATCGCTGCTCTGGCGAGCCACTCTTAATGGGTGTCATTTCAGATTAATGAAAGCCAGCCAGCATCCAAAGATGGAAAAAAACCCAAATCATCCTTCCTGAATAATTCATCTTTCTAAATAAAATTTTAAAAAGTATTCCAAGCGTGCCTGAAAGTACAAAGAGAGGGAAAGTTGACAGATTTCCCCAGGGAGGGGACTCCAACATGGAGATGCTACTGCAGGAAAGGCCCCACCTTCCATAGACAAAAGGTCTCCCCCGTCTGCTCTTGTGGCTCAGCTACCGGGAACTGAAATGCCTGAAGTGGATCAGCATTGCCAGTGCTTTTTATTCAACTTTTCACACACACAGGAAAAAGAATAAACCACAACGCAAATGCACACAAACAGAATTGCAGCATGAACACAACTAGTAAGTACAGTCAGCCAGACAACGTACATCACTCTATTAGCCATTTAAGAATGCAACACCTTTCACTTTTAGGCAATATTCACAGTGCAACCTCCTGTATGTGTACTCAGAAGAAAGTATCATTAAATGCAAAAGGACTAGAGTCAGTAGCTACCTCTAAGACAAGTGACAATCCAGCACTAAAACAGGAGATGTGTATTAGCCATAGAAGAGGTCTCAGCCAGGAGCAGCACTGCTCGCAGGAAAATGTTCACATGCTCATCCAGCCATCATAACAAATAATGAATGGCTTATAAAATGTGCAGAGGCCACTGTCGCAGTACTGGGTGCTTTGGCGTTATTTGCAAGAGAAACACAACACATCTGAACAAACATATTTCAAATCACTAGATGCCCCATCCAATTAAAAATGTATTTCAGATAACCCTGGGACAGGCAAGGGATACAGCTGTGAAGCAAGCTAGGCATCTCTTATGCTGCTCCAGTCTTCGCACGTATATCATGAGCCTGTTTATTCATTCCGGGCATAGAAGCAAACTCCCAGGGGCCGAGGTCCCTTTGGCTTCCCCAGTAAAATATTTGAAGAGCCCCCACAAAGTTAATGGGCGTTGCCATTCAAATTGTGTGTACCATGTCATGTGATTTATTGTGTGGGGTGGGGCTTACCTGGTGCTCCCAATATTTTTTTCAAGTTGGCACCCCTGGTTCTAGGCATCTTGAAGGGGCTTACTGGGGTCCTGCCTGCTAGCCCTGCTTCCAACCTCCTCACGTGCAAGTGCAGTGTTTGCATGGAGCCCCTCCCTCATTTTTCAGAGCCCTGGATCACATGACCCTCTGTGCATTCAGGTGTAGACATGCAGCCTCTGTATAAACGATACACATGAACATATGGAGGCTGGAGATGGAGCCAGGAGGCACAAGCCCAATCATACACCAGCAAATTCAGGTTGTGCCATTGTAGTTGATTGTCATGTCTTACACAACACACTTCCCCGAAAGATTGGACTTTTGTGATAAGGGAAGTGACAAGAAAAATGCATTAGAAAGTGTACAGTAACATTTGCTTTGATACAACGTCATTTATCCTGCCCCCTCCAAAAAAACAAATTAGAGTTAATGCTTGTGAAATAGCCAATGTCTGACACATGTCCTTGTTATCTTATGAAAGAGCCAAGAATACATTTTCAAATAAAATAAATCAGGACAAATGCTCAACAAGCAGGTGATCTGAAGAGCCCCCAACGAGGTTACAGTGTGGGGGGGTTAAAAAATAAAAGGCAGACCCTGTTCTGTCTATCCTGGCATTTGCCTACCTGATTTGTAGTACTAGCTATGAATGCACAGGCCTTTTAATATGTTCACATTTGACTGATATTTTCATTCAATGTTGAACAGTGTTTCATACTTGTACCAGCTGACAAGTAATGGTATTTTATAGCTGGCAGCATGCAACAGCTATTTAGTACTTAACTGTCTTTGTTTGTTAGCATGTAACTGGCTGCACTAGATAGATTTAAGATTCTGCATGCAATTCCTGCCAAAGCAATCAACAGACTCCAAGTTTCAAAGATTCCCGTTTTGAAATAAAATTCCACATTCAAATTAAAAACAGAATTGCCATGTAAAACTTCCAGTGGCAAAATTTAATGGCATAAAAGTCATAACTCTGCAAAGGAGAGACAACATCAAAAAGCACAACAGTTCTAACCAAATCGTATACAAGTCATGCACAGAACACCCAGCTATCATCAAGTGATTTACTGATAGGCTCCTATGGAAAAGACTGGCAACAGTGTGGTAAACAGCAGCAATGGAACAGGTTAGTAAATGATCACACAAGTCAGAGAGCAAGGAAGGGAACCACTTGAAGGTTTAAGAGGCGGAACAGCAAAGTAAAATGGGAAACACAAAAGTAATTTCTCCTCCCTAACAAATAAGCACCTTGGAAGGGAACACAGCTGACATTCATCTGAACAGCTAGTAACCTATCTAAAGTCTGTACATCAAATGTTCAGATCGATCCCGTTGGTGTTTTTACATAGGAATATCCCAACAGGAGACTGAATGGTGAACACGAAGTTGAAAAAATTAAGCATTTTAGAGGAACGAACAACGTGCAGATGATAAGAGGGCTTGCAAAACACATCTGCACCAACTTATTAATTGATTGATGTGCTGCAGTTTCAGAATGTAATACTCAAAGGATGTGTAAGCCAATTTGCTAATTAGGATCAAAGAGGGTTGAAATTCTCATAGCGGGAGCTTAAATAGAAGCCCGCAAATAGTCCAACATAACCTCATGAAATTTTTAAAAGGGCTCTAGCACTCAGGTCTTGAACATAAATCAGTGCCTGCGCCAGACTTCCCATAAAGCTGCGCTCTCTCCTCCAGGACTTCTAAGTGCTTTGATAGGAATGCAGATCGGATCCAACAAGGTTACAACGTCTACCTCGGGACAGTAAATTATCAATGTCTTTTTAAAGGCACGAATATCTCCAGTGTCCTACAAAACGAGGCTCCTTGGCCCGCCATTGCGCTATGTACGCAGAGAATCAGCGGTCACTCACCTGCAAAGAAGCGACCCCGGGTGAAGGGGTGGGACGGGGGAGAGGAGGCTGGAGAGTCCCTTTGCTCTTAAAGAGGCAGTGACAATTCATTAGGGGGATTAGGGGAGGATCGACTGTGTACAAATCAGAACGGGCTGGGCCAGCAGAGGTGATCTGCTTGCCCGCCACGAAGGATGGGACCCCTGCAAAGGTGGGGCAAGGAGAAGCTACCCTGGGACGGGGGGGGGAGGGGGTGTCGTCGTTTTAGAAAGGACTGCAGGATCAGCTACCTGCACTGCCTCTTATCACATACAAGGGGGATATTAGAGGGTCATCTTCAGGTCAGGAGAGAGCAGATCCCCACCAGCGAGCCTTTCCCTCGCCTCCGCCGGCTTGTCTAAAGCGTGGGGCTGCCCCGTCTACAGGGAGAGGGAGGGGAGGGAGCCCTTCGACGTGCAAAGCCAAACCAAGCCGAGCCACTTACTCGCGCAGCGCAGCGCCCGCTGCTGCACGGCCTCGCCGCACAGGTCGCACCAGCCCCTCCAGAGCGCGACGGCTTCGAAGCGGTGCCCTTCGCCCTTCTCCTCCCGCACGCGGGGGTCCCGCGGCTGCTCGAAGATGGTGCGCACGTCGGGCAGCAGCCGCGGCGCCGCGGACCTCAGGCGCAGCCGGTGGTGGTGCTGCGGGTGCGGGTGGTGCGGCAGCCCCGAGCGGGCCGGCTTGGCCGCCGTGCCCGGAGACGCCGGGGCCTCGCGGGGGGTGGCGGGAGCCCCGAGCGCCGGCCCGTCGTCCTCCGGAGCGAGCGGGACGCCGTCGAGGAACGCGTCGGTCCTGGGCTGCGCCTCGGGGCCGGCGGCTCTTCCGAGGTGCTGCCTCCAGAGGGCGGCGGGGGCGCACGTCGCGTCGCGCTGGGGCGCAGCCTTCCCGTCGTCGCCCCCCTGCGCCATGCTGCCCCCCTGGGCGTGGGGCGGCTGCTGCTGCGCGGGCTCGGGCGGCTGCCTGCGCCGGGGCTGCGGCAGCGGCTTCAGGTCATTGGCAGCCGAGCGCTTGAGGATCTTCTTCCTCTCGTTGGCGCTGAGGCTCTGCAGGAAGCGCTGCTGCTCCTTCTCCAGCAGCAGCGGGTAAGGGTACTGCCCGATGGCCGGGGAAGCCATGGCCATGGCGAGCAGGCGGGCGGGCGGGCGGGCGGCCCAAGCAGCTCCGACCTGCCGGAGGGTGGCCGGCAGCGCAGGCGCTCTTAAGAGGGACCTGCAGAGGCGGCGGAGAGGGTGGAGCGAGCGGCAGGCAGAGGGCGGGCGGCCTGTCTCCAGCCGCGGCTCTCGGCTGGGCTCCCTGCTGCACACACCCTTCGCGCCGCCGCGCAGTCCGGCGCTCACCTCGAAATCCTCGCCAGCTGCGTGGGAAGGAGAGCGGATCACAGCTAGAGCCCGCGGCAAGGGAAAGAAGAGAGCTGGCCGTCCGAGAAAAAGACTCGCTCAGTTGTTTTAAAACCCTAGAAGAGCAAGGAACTCTTCTTCGTACAGAACGGCAGCGCCCGTTTTCTGCCGATGTGTAAAATAGCAGCAATAAAATAAGGGCGCCTCTGTGCATGTGCAGAGTGCTTCCTCCCCCCTTGCCGTCTGCGGTAACAAGAGAAGCTTTCCGGGGCGCACTGGAAGCTGGTCCGTTAGGGCGAATAGGGCATTGTCCCACCAGTCTGAGTCCACCCCCACCTGCCAGCCCTCTCAGTTACAGCCAGTGGGTGGCTCTGCCTGTCATTGTAGATCTTCCTGCCTTCCACCCGTCCAGTCCTGGTGGGCATCAGTCAACAATGGAACAGGTGAGACTATGAGTTCTCAGAAATTCTGAGCCCCATCCTGTCTCCCTTTGGAAAGTAAACTTAGCTCCCATTCTCCTGAATGGCATAGGCTCTACAAGGAGTGTGGAGGGCATTTCAGGACAGGGACATCAAGGGACACTTGTCTTATGTAATTCTAGCCCAGGTGGCAGAAAATGCATTATGGAGGAGCCAGGCATAGTTGTGCTCAGACCCTTTCACCTTCATCCCTAGTGAACCTGCTTATTCACTTACAGATATAGGTCTCCCTCCTTTGCAGGATGTGCTGCTTGCTCCGCAGAAGTGTAAGCAGGTGCCCACATCTTCCAGAAATTGGTCAGAGGCACAGCACTGAACATTGTGGTGCTGATAGGCTTTTCCAAGGTAACCAACCCCAGCATGGGCAGCAGTTAGCACCTACACACAAGCCACTCCTGACACCTGGACCCTCTTTGGAAAATGCATCAGGGAGCTACCATTTTAAATTTCCCACAATGCCCTGGAGGGATGTTACACCCAGGGCATTGTGGGAAATTAAAACAGCAGCCCCTGGTCCCAACCACACTGGAGGTGACCCTGCTACCACTGATCCTTTGGACTGTTTGCATTTGTGTTCTAACAGCACTAGCAGGCAAGTTTAATCAGCCAAGCCAGGATAGACATTCTCTTACAAACTCTAGCTTGTGCTGCCTCTGGATCATGTAAACTTTATCCAGACCTAATTGCTTACTGGGCTCAGCTAATTTTGCGGATTTAAGCGAGCCCTTTCAGGGAAATTCCAGGCTGTGTAAACACCAAGATAAAGAATCTGCCTCTTAGAGCTAACATGCTGGATCTGCCTTTCCACCCCAAAGTGAAAGTTTGCAGAGGAAAGCAGATACTGTATCACAAAATGAGAGTGACAGCAACCACACTTATAATGCTCCCTATTCTCAGGGAAACAGAACCCACAGTTCTGGCCACACCCCACTCAGTAACCTCTCACTGCACAACCTTGACCACCCACCTCCAAATAATGCCACATGCCAGTATTACTTGCAGCAAGAATTGCCTTTCCCCTCTGCCCCCCCATACACATACCCACAACAGGCCCTCCACGAATAGTCATGGGTAGAGAATTCCCAAAGAATGAGTAGGATCACATCATATACAATTTGTACATATAAAATAGTCAATAAGGGATCAAACATGTCCTATGAAGAAAGGTTTGGGAGTTTTTAGTTTAGAGAAAAGGTAAGGGGTAAAATTCTGCACTGCATGGAGAAAGTAATAATAATAACAATTTTATCATTTATACCCCGCCTACCTGGCTGGGTTTCCCCAGCCATTCTGGGCGGCTCCCAACAGAGGACTAGAAACAGAATAAAACTTCAGACATTAAAAACTTCCCTGAACAGGGCTGCCTTCAGATGTCTTCTAAAAGTCAGATAGTTGTTTATTTCCTTGACATCTGATGGGAGGGCATTCCACAGGGCGGGCGCCACTACCAAGAAGGCCCTCTCTCATAACACTAGAACTTGTGGATATCCAAAGAAATTGAATGTTGGATGATTCAGGATAGATAAAAGAAAGCACTTTTTCAGACAGCACAGTTCAGCTATGAAACTCGTTCCCCAAAGGAGGCAGTAATGCCCACCAACTTGGATGGCTTTATAAGAGAGTTAGACAAATTCATGGAAGACCAGGCTATCGATGACTACTAGCATGGCTATGTTCTGCCTCCTTAATGCTTCTGAATATCCATTTCTGGAAACCACAGGAGGGAAGAATGCGCTTGTGCTTGGGGGTGCCACTTGTGGGTTTCCCATAGACATCTGGCTGGCCCCCGTGAGAACGGGATGCTGGACTAGGTGGGGCATTGGCCTGATCCAGCAGGCTCATCTTATGTTCTTATGTTTACTTGTTGAGAGCATCTTGAGGAACAATTCAAGCCCAGTGCAGGGAGATCCTATGGTCATAGATACGACATGGTACAGTGCAAGTATTCATTTAATTCTGAAGGCTAGCAATTAAATGAAATAAGTGTCAAAATGAGGAATATATACGCTGCTTTATTGGCGTCTCTTCCTTCTCTAGTCATGCATTGTGCTTCTGTAGAGTTTGCCAGAGGGAAAGGAAGAACCATTAGATTAGAACCATGTTGAAGGAGTTTCCTCAAGTAAGGCACTCTCTGAACAAACTGCACATACTCAAATTACCACTGTTGGGTCCTGCAATAAATATGATTGTTTTAAAGAAAAGGTTTAAAACATATATATTTGGGTCCCAGAGGTTGCACTTTACATTGTGTTCATGTTTTCAACTACTGTGAGAACTGAACGATGAGCACAATTTCAATGTATTAGCTGCAGGACATAGAGATGTATCAAATACAAAAAAAAGGAGGGGACCATAAGCAGAAATAAAAGCAAACTTCATAGGAATAGCAGAGCAATACAACTGAGACCATTTAAGCAAGTTTAAAGAGAAGCAAAATAGATTGGGGTTGGGCCAAATGAGTACATTTGGAATTTTGAGAGGATGCTCCCCTCTGGCTGCTTCCTTCATTTCTCCCCCTGGGACACCTCCTCCTCCCAGACAGGCAGAGAGAAACACACACAGAGAGATTATTTGCTTTTCCATGGGATCTGGGGAAGAGTCTGATATTCTGTAAAATAAAAATGCATGATTTTACACAGCGTTCCCCCAAAGCCATTATTAAATTAAGGTTTACAGGTGGGGTGGGGGAAATCACAGATCTGGTGCTGGCCAGTGCCACAAAGACACAGGTCCTCATGGATCTTCATGACTTTTACATATGGTGACAAAGGAAACACTTGACACATCACAGAACATACAAGTGAGCACAGAGGTGGCCTATGATTTGATGGTGGTTTTTCAGGGAAGTCTTGGGGGAAAGAATGACAATCCATAAGAGTCCATGCCTCAGATTTTGTGCAACGGCAGTACTGGAAAGCACCAGATCCATGACTTTTATAGTTTAGTAGCTGGAGACAGACAGATGTGATTTGCTGGTGATTGGACCCATGGGGAAAATAGGCAATTTCTAGAGGCTTTGTTTTGCTGGATCAGACTTGGGTGTGCATGCATGCACATGGATTCTCTCGCTTTCTCTGGCACTACATTTTCCCTGTTCCCCAACTCCTACGACACTCCCCCCCCGCCCCCATTTCTGTGTTTCCCTAATAGCTGCAGTTTCCTTCCATACCTCCTCATTTGCTTCACTTTCTGTTGACTGCTGAGCCTTCACAAGCTGGAAGAGGAAGTAGGAGACAGCATCACACTTCCAGCTTCTTCATTCAGTGTTCTGTACACTTTTCAAGTGAGGGAGGGGGGGAAGAACCACATTTGCCACTTCGTGAGGAAGGGGGCAATGAGTGGGGCAGGGGAACTTAAAGGCTTGGAAGGCACATGGGGATGTCCTCAAAGACACCACTGCTCTCATGGTTGCCACAATGACAACCCCATAAATTAATTAAATAACAAAACTGGTCTTTCAGTTTTGACTAAACACACATAGGACAGATGGGTACATTGATTTTATTGTCTAACTAGATGCTTCATTTACCCTTACAGCCAGCTTATGTCTGATTTTTTGCCTCTCATTATCATTTCAGAACACTTCTAGCCCAGCACGTTGGCTATTATCATAGAGAAGAGTTGGAAAGGTCAGCTCAGAACTGGATCTAACCTCTTAGACCTGCTTTTCACATAAACTGGGTAAAGTACAGAATAGCGAGATGAATTCTCCATTTCCCCTATATCACAGGTAACTGGTCTCAAGGGAATGAATGACCTAAGACAAGGACAAATTTTGGAGTCTTGACACAGTAAATGTTCGTCTAAGAGGAGGAGCATAAGACAAATCAGATGGATATTTCCCCCTGCAAGGCATGAATATCTTTAAAATAGTTAATCCATCAGGCACATTTGAAAGAATGTTTGCCATTTCACACCGAGTCACAAATTCAATACAATCTGTCTTTAATTAGCAATTTGCCCTTTAGATTTCAATTCTATAGGGGGGAGACCACAGCTGAGAGCAGATTATTAGCTCTGACAGCGGAGGAAGAAAATCTGATTTATATGGCTGCTCTGGAAAACAGAGGAAGTGTGGCCTGTTAGCACCCATGTACAGATGTCTAAGTTAGTATCTGACAATATGCTTGTGGGCCACCATTGGGAGAGTAGCAATTTGTTGACTTTGGATCAAGGAAGAGTCATATTTTATCCCTAACCATAAACTCACTGTTCCTAAATGAAGGTCACAAAAGATTATGGGTTAGCTAATGTTAGTCTTACTCAAGAGTAGATAACTGAACCTGCGTTACTTAAAAATAAATGAATGTAAGTTACTTAAATGCATTGATGCCAACGGAGCTACTCTGAATATGGCTAATATGGGGCATCATTCTATGAAAGGGATGTCTGTAACTGGCTAATGTGATAGTACTTATTGAATATATTGTATCCAAGACATAGTAATTTGCATTTATCAGTATATAGTACTAGTAGCCACTAGGCTTTTACTCGTGTTTCACAGTCTTACAATAGGATTTGTAGCGTAACTTTAGGAGAGATGAGCTTCTGTCATTAATATCCAGCCATTATTTCCTCCCCAAAGCAGCATAAATTCAGAAGGACTACTCTTCCTTCAGGAAGATGTTATATACCATGGGTAGGCAAACTAAGGCCCGGGGGCCAGATCCGGCCCAATTGCCTTCTAAATCTGGCCCACGGACGGTCCAGGAATAAACATGTTTTTACATTAAGTACAGTGGTACCTCGGGTTAAGTACTTAATTTGTTCCGGAGGTCTGTACTTAACCTGAAACTGTTCTTAACCTGAAGCACCACTTTAGCTAATGGGGCCTCCCGCTGCCACTGGAGCATGATTTCTGTTCTCATCCTGAAGCAAAGTTCTTAACCCGAGGTAATATTTCTGGGTTAGCGGAGTCTGTAACCTGAAGCGTATGTAACCTGAAGTGTATGTAACCCGCGGTACCACTGTAGTATGTGTGCTTTTATTTAAAATGCATCTCTGGGTTATTTGTGGGGCATAGGAATTTGTTCTTTTTTCCCCTTCAAAATATAGTCTGGACCCCCACAAGGTCTGAGGGACAGTGGACTGGCCCCCCTGCTGAAAAGGTTTGCTGATCCCTGTTGTATACTGTATCCTGGGTAGAAGTGCAGAACAGCCTTTACTCCTGGAATGTCGGGGGGGGGGGATAGAGTTGAAGGGTGAGACTATGATTGCAATATCAAATACGTTTCCCTGTATTTCTGCTGTTCAGGTTAAGAGTGCAGTTACTTATGTAGTCAAAATAGCACCACTCGCCCAGAACAGGAGGTATCAGCAGGCATCGGGGTGGGCTGGGGTAGGGGGTGGGAGACAAAAAAAATCTTCCTAAGGAAGGAAAACTCCAAAAATACCCAATGAGGACTAAGTGTGTGCAATGGCCATGGAATGGAGTAGCTGGAATTCTGAGCAGGGGGCACACCTCCACACTGCAACATTTTGTTGCAGATTCCACTGTCGTCACTATAATTGTGAGACCTGAGCCCAGAGAAAGTTTCGGATTTCCAAACCCTAACTGAAGCGAACATCTAAATGTAATCCTCCTCATGAATATCACAACATTCCCAAGGGGTCAGAGCTCTAAGTGGCTGCTAAACTGACCTGAACTCTCAGCCAAGGGTGGGAGGGGGATTCACCCAATTGTATCTAGATCAAATTCTTGCAGTTTTGAGTCTCTTGTGATGTTCTGCCTGTTACAGGCCTAAGTGCCAGCTGATTATTTTCACTGTGAAATTTGGGTTTAACTGGGAAAATGGGTAGGAAAAGTAGTTTTATTTTCAATTTCTTTCACTATTTCAAATGAGAGTTAAGGAATTTCCCCAACTCTCCGCTCCCCGCTAATTCACTTAACTCATTGTTCAACCCAGAGGAAGTTCCCTCTCTAGAAGTTCCTTTCCAGTACTTGAAAGCATAGTCACAAACTGGTGGATGTGGATTTGAGAAGTCTAAATTGGGAACTTTTCCAGAGATCAGGCTTTTCTAAGAGATGCTGCACTATGAGGAACTGTCTTGTGCAATACAATCACACTGGCCCTCTCTTGAGCCTTGTTCATACAGAGTTTAAAGCCTTGAACTTTTAAGTCCAGGGATCTTTGCAGATAGCAAGGCACACTAAAGAAACTTGCTGAGACTAGCACAGAAAGAAAAACATACTAAAACACAGCCGTTATGTAAAAAAAACCATGGTGGTGCTTTCAAAGAGGAAGGAAATCACAATTTAATAGATTTTGTTGAAATAATAAAGCTCTAGGTGGTGAACCTCTTTCAGTCTGAAGACCTTATGGTAAACCTTTCACGGGTCACATGACAACGTTGGGTGGTGCTGAGACAAAAGTCATCGTAATCTGGGGGACTGGGTTCACGTCTCCGCTCCTCCACATGCAGCTACTGGGTGACCTTGGGCCAGTCACACTTCTTTGAAGTCTCTCAGCCCCACTCACCTCACAGAGTGTTTGTTGTGGGAAAGGAAGGGAAAGGAGAATGTTAGCCGCTTTGAGACTCCTTCGGGTAGTGATAAAGTGGGATATCAAATCCAAACTCCTCTTCTTCTATTTCAGGATTTCCATGAACTGCCACAGGCAGGGATCCTGCTGGCAGCATTTCCACCCACACTGGTGGAGTGTCATTGGCATTATTCTATAAGCAGATGTCACCAAGGCTGGGTGGAGGGACACCTCTGTTCAAACTCTTCCTTGCCTCCAGCCTGACACAAAGGGGGTTTCGACTGCAGACTAAAAATATTAATACATTTGCATCGGATAACTATTATTAAAAGCAGTCTTGGCTGGATTGAAAAATAAATCTTCCCATCCCAATTCTTTCTAGAAACGTTGCATAAAGTGTGGAAGTCCAGATTTCCACTGAGCATTACCTGGCTAGCAGAAATGATTCATCTCAGGGCTGATTAATAGTTCCCTTTCACTTGTACACAATGAGTCCTGTTGTCATAATGAGGCTGTTTTGCCTTATGCCAAATACTGCAGTACCCGCTACAGTCTTTTCGCTTTTGCTGTTCTCACATGGATATTGTCTTTTGCTAAAATGTGTGCAAAACAGGATGCAATACTTCAGAGGTCCACCAGTCTCAAGCTTATGAAAAGAATATTGTCAATTACTTGTTTTCTCCACTAAACTGGGCACCTTATTATAGAATAAAAAATAAGATCTGTTCCTTAGCAAACACTCATCAGCTACTTGTAGTTCCATTTCCACCATGAAATTTTTCGAGATGCCTGCATATCATTTTTTTTATCTAATAAATTTTCAGGTATCAACACAACACAGGTATCTATGGATCTTTAGCATGTCTCCTTTCTCTTGCACATCATAAAACACATGCTCTGTATTGCCTCCCTTCTTTCATCTAGGAACTTATCTAACCTCCCTCATGTATCTATCTTTTCAACATATAATTGCTAAAGACCTAAGCCCTACTCATATTTATTTCTGGAACAGTCATTTGGTTTTATTCTGCGCAGAAAGTATGTTTTGTTCAGTGGAAATGGTTGCATTTCCATGTGTCAGCATATTTGTGTACATGCCAAGAAAGACTGGTTGGAAACTCTGGTTAATGTACTCCAGCAAACTCAGCAGAGCCACACAACACAGTAATCAGATACTGAAAAATTAGAAAGAAGCTTGTGAAATAATCAGTTATAAAACAACAACAACAACAATAATAATAATGCACAGGAGTTTATAAGTTTCTTGCACATTCCAACATTTATCTGAGTCAGAAGGGAAAATACTTCTTATGAAAGAGTAATCATTAAGAACAAGCCAAATGTACCAGACAAAAAGAGTTCTATTTTCTGCATATTAAAGGAATGTTTAATGTGCAATTGCTACTTTAAGGCAGTTTAGCTTTGACAGTGGTGTAATGCTTTAGAAAGCTCTTCCAGGGAGGCCAAGAGAGATTCCACATCAAAGTATTCGCTGATGTAAACATATTATTCCACTTAGGATGGAATCGACAAAGCATTGTAGCTTGGCCATCTCCATTTAATTTCCATGGAGCAATAGTACAAGAACAAATGAAGCTACTTTAATAGGGAAGTTCCATTGCGACAAGAGTGCCCACAGGCACCAGCATAACATTTAAGTAAAACAAACAAGCAAACAACCAACCTATAATCATAGGATAAACATGACACAGAAGTGGGCTTCTATTGTAGATACTGGCTTGTGGTTAACAGCTGCTTTGTGAGGAGTGCAAGCATCAGCTTCTTAGGCTACCACCCTTGCACATTTGCTTCAACAATTCATTTATTAGAGCTAGCCAAAGCAATAGTAAGAAAATGAAGGGCAACTCTGCTCAGAGAAGAACCACCCTTTCAGAGATCAGTCCTGTCACAGCCTTGATCCCTCGTTTTCAAGTGGTGATGGGAATGACTGGGCTGAGGTGAGAAACACCACACATGAAATCCCAGAGGCTGATTGCTGGGGGTTTCCCCTCAAGCTTTCGAAACAGTTTCTTGTGGCTGGGAAATCTGTAAGCAGATCCTTTCTTCCAAATGCAGTTTGCCCCTTGCTGGGTAGGGGTAATGAACCAGAGCGAGCAAGTAACCAAGCAAATCTACAAAGTTCAGCACAACGCTAAGGATTTCTATTTAATGTGAGCCCAGCTGCAGCATCAGAAAGTGAAAGACAGACTCAGTCATCGCTTCTGAGTCTGAATTCAGGGAGGGAACGTGAAGTCTCTTTAGATCATGCTGATAGAGGGGCCCTGTCAGGTTGCCTCAGAGTGAGAAGTTTTGGTTGTTCAGAGATGTGGTAGAGTCAGCATTTCATGCCAAGAATATGTATTATGAGGTGTGCTATTTAAAAGTCTTGGGATAGGCTACATTATTGTGTTATTAAAACAATGGGGGCAGTGGGGGAGAACAGTGGTCAAGGTTTTTTTCTTCTTCGTTCTTTTTAAACCTAACTCACGTCACAAGGTGCTTTAATCTGAGGTCTTCAAGCATGGGGTGTCTTCAATCTGTCACTATTTCACAGGTGGGATTCAAGCGCATAGTGGCAAATTCAGGTTATGTAATTAGAATGGGTCTGATGCTCTTGCATAGCAAACCTACTTCTAAACAAACACACAGAGTTTGGTCAGTAAAGAAGGTGACAGGAAAATGTGGGATAACAATTGCTTGATGTAACATTGTGTACCATTCTCCACAAACAAATCAGACTGAATATTCAACAACCATGGAACCACTTCCGGACGAGAATAATCTCAATGGTGCTGTTGTGTGTGCGAGAGACACTGAATGGCGCAGCCATGTGGGTGGGGGGCCAGCTATATGGGTAGATCTTTCCAGAAGATTGGTTCCCCTGGGATGCCAGTTGGGTAAGAAAGACCCACACATTTAACCCCACTTCACATGGTGGTTTCATTCACATACCCTTTCCAATAGGACGAGACCACATTGCAGGGAAACAGCGCTACCACCCCCCAGCTTCTCCAGCTACAAATATTCAAATAATATGCTGTTGTTCCTGTACTTTGAAGTGACCATCCCTTCATTTTAACCATCTCTGTGTTGGCTTCATAGTTCAAGTCTGTCGACTAGGCCGGTCACCAGGGTTACCGCCTGGTAGCAGGTGCCTGCTCTGAAGATTCATTGTCACTCGGCAGAGGTAGCATTATTAGCACAGAAGGGAAATTAACAGCCCATGGACAGTGATTTATCTTTAAGGGGTGGGAGAAAGGGCAGCCAAGGGAATGCCTTTCCTTTCTAAACCATCCACTTCCCCAATTCTAAAATATTTGCTTTCAGAAAGGGGAGGAGGTGTTGTCATGTTCAGCGCAGCCGTTCAATTTTTCTGCACGCTGTATTTATCATTGAAATGGTTTGCTCCATCTGCAGCGTGGAGACCTTGCATTATGTCTGCTCCCGTCCATTGGGGTTTGGGCCCATAAATCACTTACTAAGCAGGCTGGATAGGGTGCAAGGCAGGGATACTGCATCTGCTTCTCCAATGGCAAATAGCTTCCTAATATCATCTTAATGCTTTGCTCCCCAGAGACCCCTGGGCTTCCTATATCACTGCTTGACACATTGCGGCTGCTGGCACACAGCTGAGTCAGCAGGCAGCCTCTGAGGATTACCCTGGGGCTTGTAAAGCCCAAGGTTAAAAAATGATAAAAAGGTGCAGAGCACGACAAATCCTTGCAGTCAACATGCCTCACCACTGAGCTAAAATGCTGTTTTCAGCAATACCCATCAGCTACTAAATACTCGGCTTGGCTCCCATCATCTCAGTTTCACTTACCCCCACAGCACACCTCTGAGAAAGCAGAGAGTATCAGGCCAAAAGATGTCATTCTCAAATGCACGCCAAGGTACTCTACTGTTCATTTAAAGAGGAAAAGCTGCTTCAGGAAGCACTGAATGGAAGCAGGGGGGGGGGGTGAGGGAAAAAATGCTGAAGACTTCACCCTGCCAGCCATCTTCCCACACCCAACACACCCATCTTCAGGCAGCTTATTCTGTTTTTTTGTTTTTTTTTAAGGGAGGAATAATCGGGAAACCAATCTGCAATTAGTCCTGCAACAAGAAGCTTGGTGCTTAGGAATATGGCTTTCCCAAAAGGTCCACCACTCCTGCATACCACTTTGCTGCAGCATAAATAAAATCTGTCTTCTTCATTATCATTCTTGAATGGCTTACACATCCATTAAACCGCACTGGGGTTTTTTCCCTTTCTTTAAAAGGTCAACTTCAAATATTCAACTTACACAGATATATTGTGTTGTGGCCAATGCTAGTCCTATTCAGAGCAGAGCCGCTGAAGTCAAGGGGCATGACTAACTCGGGTTCATTCATTTCAACTGGTCTACGAAACCCACCAGTTTCCATCTTTAATTTGCAAGAGCAAAATTGCTAACGTGATCCACAGGGCTGCATAGCACAAGCCTTCCTGCTGCCCTCACTCCCCTAATGGTATGGTGCCGTACACCATATCTGAGTCCCCTTTCACTGGATGGGAGGGGACCGGGTGTTTGGCTCTGCCCATGTGGCTGCAGTATTTCATAGAACTGTAGAGTAGGCAGGGACTCTGGGGGTCATCTAGTCCGACGACCTGTAGTGCAGGAATATGCAGGTGACCTATATACTGCATCTCTGCAGGGGAGCGTAATAGAGCAGCAGCTCCCATGTGGTTCAGTATGTGTGGTTTAACAGAGCCAGAAACTGAGGGGAAGGGCCACAGCTCAGTAGCAGAGCATGTGCTTTGCACGAGCAAAGTTCGAGGTTCAGTCCCCTGCATCTCCTGGTGGGACTGTCTGAAAACCTGGGCATCCAGTGCCAGTCAGGGTAGAAAATGCTGAACTAGGTGTGACTGTACATCAAAAGCAGCTTCTGAGGCAGGTTGAGGAGCAGCTGCTGCTGGGGGCGAAAGGGAGGAAGATGCCCTAATGCAAGGGCACCAGCCCTTGTTGTTCATCTCTAAGGGGGAATCTCCTGGATCACAACCAAACAATTCTACTTCAGCCTTAGCTTCTCTGTGCTGACATTAACTTATCTGCTCAGCTGGTTCGTTGTTGCTGTTTTAATCAAAGGAAAGCAGAAAACTCTTTACTTAGCTCACAGCCTTTTGGGATGAAAAAGTTAATACACACACCAGGCCTGGAAGCTTAAGATAAATCAAACCAGAAACCTGGAAGTGTGTTGGTTGCTTGCCTGCTCTGCTTTGGGGTGAAAGCAAAACATTTATAATTAAACATACATGCAGCAACAAGACACCTGCCTCTCTCATCCATTTATCCTAATCAATTTTGGCTTGTTTCCAAAAGCAAGCCTGAAATATATCCCGGCCATTTTCTATTTAGTGGGCAACATCTAGAACCATCTGAATCCAGCAAAGCATATTGAGGCAGACTAGGAGACAGGGCTGGAACAAATGGTTATGAAAAGAAAAGTCTGGTCCAGTCTTCTAAAGCACTCAGTGCCACTTTGATTAAAAACAAATAAAACCAAACAGAAATCAGCCTAAAGCAAGCTGAAATAATTAAAATGTTCTTGCAGCACTTGTACAAAGAAGAATACCTTCTCACTCAATACTGAGAGAATTCCAGAGTGCTCCCATCTCCATTCTAACTTGGCATAAAGAAGATTTGCATAAGTGACCCTGGTTTCCTCCTGAATTTTAAAGATAAGAGCCTTGACCCAGGGTTGGAAGCATACACGCAACCAGTACTCTTAACTCAACACTATGATCATTATGCAAGGCAAAAAGTCCTTGAGTGTTTTAAAATAGATTCTTTTCCACTGATATCCTGTTGTACTTTCAGTAAACATCTCTGTTGTTCATCTCAGGAGATGCAATACAATTGCATTGGGACACACAGGAACACGCCATACATTACTTTTTATGTGTATGCCTAAAATGTTTAAAAACGTGACCACATCGCTTAAACAATGCAACAGCTCCTTATATCTCATAG
This sequence comes from Podarcis melisellensis, assembly GCF_964234715.1. NCBI lineage: Eukaryota > Metazoa > Chordata > Lepidosauria > Squamata > Lacertidae > Podarcis > Podarcis melisellensis. Next base: position 39,393,456 of record NC_138538.1, read on the forward strand.
ATCCCAAGAAAAAACTATCAATATGCTTAAAACAAAAATACAACCTACATCCTAAACCTTCTACAAATATTTTCTCATCAAAGTAAGTTTTTTTTGTTATTAAAAATGGTATGTGCACCGTGCACCATGAGCAACCAAGTCTGTATTATGCCCCTTGAACCACTCTAACCAACAGATCAAAAGAAGATAAATTAGTTCTGTTTTCTCAGACTCAGCAGCCCTGACAAGTGGAAACCAATGGGATGGGGTGTGGGTCTCACCTGACTGGCAGTTACAGGCAAGGAGCAAGACTTTCTACACAAGACTTCTCCCCGGTAAGTCTTCCTACACAAGGCCAGGTTCCAACAGACAACCAAAAAGCCAAGGAGAGAGAAAGAGAGACATGGCCAAACCAAGCAAGCTCTGTAGCACCAAGGACAGCTCTCCGAAAGTGGACAACTTTCTCCATCATGTTCCATCAAGTCAAACAGAGCCCGTGTGTCTCCACTGGTGAGTGGAGCTCTTAAAGCAACCCTGTCTAACGTCTCAACTCTTACCACCATCCAGATGGGTTCGTTGCCATAGTTGTCAAGAAAGGCAGGAAACTGTGAGGGCTTCAGTGCAGAGTTTATTAGTTCCTTGGGGGAGTCCAGCTTCTCACATGCCACATCCTACTTTGGTCTCTGTACTGGCATCTACACCTGGCTTGTTTGCAGACAGCACTACTGTAGGTTGATAATGCCCACTCTCCAGACTCTTTTTTGTAGTTTCTGAGTCACTGCTTGAAGCCGGGGGGGGGGGACACAGCTTTGCTCCCACAAACCTAGGATCCCTTTTACATTAGACTACCACAAAGGGCTCATCAATGAACAAAGGTCAACCAAGGAACAGTATGGTGAGGTATAGTTTCTTTGCTTCCGAGTTAAGTATTTCTAGTACTTAACAACGGACATTTCAGGGCAACTGGCTAGCCAGATTTGGTTCAGTGAGGCTCTAGTGCCTGTTAAAAGTGCATGACAAGCTTCAAAATGTCAGATCTCACTGAACCAAGGAAAAGAACCTCCAGTTCCATTACTGAAGATTGAAAGGAGTAAGCAAACAATAAAATTTGGGTAGGAGAAAAAATATTTCTCTCTCTCAAAACGTAACAAACACATCAAACACATTTGGTTCTCTATTGAGGTATGCTGGTTAGACAGACCACTCGCTTAAATCCACATCAAAGTGCTACAGCAGGGAGGTAGAATGCATAGGCATCTTTAAGACTCAACAATGAAGTTTTCTCCCCAGTAAGTCTTCAACGATGTGGATTTACCCGCATTAGAATTTCTGGCTCTGCAGCCTACTCTCACCCCTACAGTCCTGGTGCAACACCATTTAACCTAGAGAAAGAAAATAAAAAGGTGATTTGGATTAGAGAAGCGGTCACAACTCACCTTTTGAATGCATGCATTTTTCAGTCTTGGGAGAGCAATGCTTTCTTATCATGCTTAGTACTTTCTCTTAGGCATAGCTTTATATGCTGCTAAAGAGATTTCAGAACCTCTTACCGCTGGATGATGCTATTGTTGAGCTGGAGATTGTGAGCTACTATTTTCATCTGGTCCTGAAGTTCTTGCATCCTGTTCAAGACACAACAAAAAGTACAGTTCAACTTTTTTTATTTAATTATGCATTTTTAAAATTATTAATTATGCATGACCAAGCAGATGCTCACCAGAACATTGTACAATACATTTTCTTCACCTAGGCATTTGCAGATTGTTAATACCATGCCTGGGTGGTATCTGGCTGGTCTGTGGATTGTGATGAATTTCACTATGTTGCTCTTACTGGAGTCATATTCTTTTGCTGTAAACCACACTGGAATTACTGTTGGAAGGTGGCATAGCACGCTTTGAATGTGATAATATATCAACTCACATGACACACACACTGGCCTGAGAGGTGAGGGATATATTTTAAATATGTGCCACACACTAGTTGCTTTTCATCATAAATTATTACAACGGTGCAAAAAAGAAGCACACCCAGAAAACATCCAGACTCCATATGCCTTGACAGTTATATTTGTGTGCACATACCCAAACACCATGTCTTGGTGCTTCTGGTTCATGTAAACTTGTGTAGGTGCAGAATGTGTTGTTTTGCCTTGGAGGATTCTCTGAGGCAACTCATCCAAAGCCTGTCAAGAAAATGAAAAACACCACAGATCACTACAGGCATACTAAGCTCTCATCACACTTGGTACATGAAATTATGAAAAGCGAATTGCCTTTCAAAATGCCAGAATCAATTAATATATATGAAAGGTTCTACTGTCCATGGAAAATCTTCAGGGGACGCAAAATGCAAAACAGAACAAAAACAATGGAGTGAGTACGTACAATGTTCCTTTGCATATACCAGTTAAAAGTGGATCCTATTTGCAACAGGTGGTGTTCAAAAAGTGTCAGGCCTATTACTATTACAGTCTCCATTAGGCTGGATTTAGGCAACCATGTTATGCATACAGTAATTGCAATTATGGCTCCATTGCTTTTGATGAGGCGACTCTCCAGTGAACCATTATTTCATCACATCACTGGGTGGAACTCTTGTCCAATGTGAGCCCTTCGCAACATAAACAGCTGGTTAGTTGCCTGTCTGAATTAATCTTTTGCTCTTGGGGGCCCCCAAAAAATTTAAAGAAAAAAACTGGATGTACATTTCCAAAATATAAGATAAAAAGCAAATAAAATAAAACCTACATACAGCAACAGTGTTTTATGTTGTGTAGGCTCCTGTGGTGTAAGTAATGGGCCCTGCCTGCTCCCCAAAATATCACTAGTTTGCTCAGTTCTATATACAGGGTGTCTACATTATGCATGGACATATAGCGTATATTCAACACAAAAAACAGTGACAATTTGTTGTTGACAAAGGACAGCTGGACATATAAAGGGTCCCATTACCTCCAGTACCTTAGGGCCTCATCAAACCTAAATCCGGCCCTGACAGAGTGACACATGGGGGTCACATTGTGGATTCGGATAGCTGGGACACTTAAAGCAACTGAGGTACAAATAAGGGGTTGACTCTAACCAAGCCACCACAGAATTACTTCCGCTTGTGCAACAGAACTTTCCCTCCCTTCCTCCCCCTGCATTGCTCCCAAATCTGAACCAGAGGCTCAGAGCAGATTGAGCACACACACACACAGTGGACAACCCATGGATTTGAGCTATAATAAACTGGACATAGTTAAATTTAATTTCAAGTTGCTGGTTTTTGAAATGGTTTGAACAGCAGAAGAAAAAAATCGCCACTGTACTTTATCAAGGCAATCCTGGCACCCTGACATCTCTGCACTACAGGAGGTTAAAGATCTGTTCAGCTTCCTCAAACTCTTCTTCAGGTCAAACACCTTCCTGAAGGGATAAGACAACAAGTGTAGTCAAATAGTTGCTAATTTCTTTTCTTCTAAGGAGGCACTTTGAGCTTAGGTTTCTCTAAAATGGAAAGAAGTGCTCAGCCACAAGGATTCATCAGGTCCACAAAGTTCCCCATGGATTTGAATAGCAAAGTCATACAGCATTAATGATGTTCCCAAAAAATGATACAGTTTTTCCCTCTGAGAAGCTACTTAGGACCCCCACCCTGCCAGGCATCTCATCAAAGCTTCTTCTTTGACAATCACTCCTAGCCGAGTAAGATTGTCTTTCATGAACAGGGTCTTAACAGTGAGTGACTGTGGAGGCCAATTCTGGATCTACATGTCCTTCCACAGTAGGGACATCAAAGCAGCCACCACTGATTGGTCATTTTTCATAGCAACAAAGGTGAAATAAATAGGCAAGTGGATTTTGTTTTAGAAAGTTACAAACCACTTTTGGGAAGAAGCCCCTCAAAGCAGAATGCATTAAAAATTAAAACATAATAAAAATAGTAAAATACACAAAATGAAGGAAACATAGAATTAATTCTGTTTCATTCTGCTCTGTGCCTTGGTGGGATTGAGAAAGGGCTAATAGGGAACTTGTTAAACCAAGAGCAAAAAAGGCAATTAGAAACAAAGAAACACATATACAGAAAAATAACAACCCCTGAAGATCACAGCACTGCTGGATATCAAGGAACAGTAAATGAAATGATGCAATATGACGTGAACATATTAGTTAACAATATTTATACTTTTCTGCAAGATCATATATCTGCCAAAGCTATACCATGGGTATAAACTGTTAAAATACTAGAAACCAAAACCTATAAAGATATCAGGGAGATGTGTTATCACTGTGAAAACTGTAAACTGTAATTTGGTTATTAACTCAATGAAGTGGATAGATTTAAAGTTAAAAACAGAGCATGAGCTAGGTTCCACTGATTTCAACAAGAAAGGCATGTACAAGCTTCACTCCTTCCCTTTGAAATCAACCTATATGTGTCTACACAGGAGTAAATCATTTAACTCAATGGGGCTTAATCTGAAGTAATTGGATATAGGATGGAAGCCTTAAAGCAGATCATATTCATACTTATCAGGCTTCTTAAAAAAAACCAACTACCTTAAATCTGCAGCAGGATGCAAATCTTTCACTCACGGTATGTACTAGGATGCAACAAAGCTATCTAGTCACTGTATCTACTCATCATCATAATGCAATTATATTTTGCTTCCGCATGGTTCGGAGGTGGAACTGATTCTTGAATCTCCTTCCAATGTCATTGCTGCTTAATTTGATTCTGAACCCCTCAGTTTTGACAACCTGTGTGACAGCTTTTGTCACAGCAAGGAAAGACTAATCATGACTAAAGATAGATTCTTTTTCACAACAAAAATCCACACACATTTAATTCCTTTTTTTAAAAAAGTACTTACAATGTGTTTCAAGGCTTTGCATTTCATTTTCTTAAAAAAAAAAATTATGTTCTAGTTATCTGGAGCAGCTGAAAAGTGCACTGCTGCCTTGTACCATGAAAACGTGTCCAAAAAATCTCCCTGGAGCCCTGGAAGTAAGTTACTTCCACAGTTCCAGGGTCTCATTTTGGTCTCATTTTCACTGTGCAGAAGCAGCCATATACTCTGGAGTCACTGCAAGCAGCTACTACCTGTTAAAAACAAATAGCCAGCCCTTAGACCACCTTGTAGAATTTGATGGAGTCCAACCCACAACCCACAACTTATTCTGGTAGATGTGGATCAGATGAGTACACTTCAGAAGTCAGTCCCAGTGAAGTCCTCAAGCAACCCTAATTATGATGAGTATCATCAGAAACCTTCAGGCCCTTTGAAACCTGATTGAAAAAGCTGCTGTGTTTCAACAGCATTTTGCAATTAAAACCCCCCAGTTGGGGTTGCAGTTACTTCCTTAAGTGACTGCACTTTTCTCCAATGTAATAAGTCAATGCATGACTCTCCATCACCACTGGGCAATTTGCTCTTTGCATTATTCCCCAAACACCCTTTAACATAAAATCATTCTTTCTAAGTGCTGCTCTTTGTCTTAATAATGGCTTCATTCCAATATGAGAAACTTGCTTGATACTGAAAACAAAGAAGTTCATCAATATTCCAACTCAAAGGCTTGGGAAGATTTGCAATGTGTAGTCCAGTGAAATGAGTACTAACGTCAGCTCGACAGCATGTCTTTGTTTATAATGTCAACTATCCTGCTGTGCATTATATCATGAAGGGAAAAATAAACTCTTATGCCTAGTTAATTCCAAGATTTCAGAAAGGCACTAGACGCTAATGAGAAAAATGAACACAACTCATTCTGACAACCAATCACAAAGCTAGATACAGAGCTTGAAAAGAAGCAATGTCCCTTTCATAGAAAGGCAATGGGCTGCATCCAACAAAGTCATCCCACTAGCATAAGGACTTCCTCCAGCGCGGTGAGCTTTTTTTCTCTTTTCCCAGCACACCTCCATAACCTCCAATCTGTTTTGGGGATTTCCCCCAGGGAAAGGAGAGGGAGAGGAAATCCTGTTGCAAAAGTGGAATCCATTGTGGCAACAAGACAACTTCACTGGATGCAACTGTATTATTGCCAATGAGCATGAGTTCACCTGTTTTGTCTCCATGCCATCACTTTGATTCAAAGGTCTTCATTTTGTCTGGAAATGTTTGCTGGCATGGTATAGCAAATTAGGACAAGATGCATTTTGCGGATCCCATAAACACTCTCTATTCAAACAGAGAACCTCACAAATAGATGAGGTTGACTGAGACACAGATGCGTTAGCAGATGTGAAATTTGTGAGGGTATTGAGTGAGAGGATGTGTCTTGAATGAGTACAATCCTACTTTTGAATTCTGATGTTTTCTAGAACATATTATTAAATTTCATTGCTTTATGTACTATTTTTAATTCTGGTCTCTGTGTGTGTGTGTTTGGAAAACACTTGTGATCCTTTCTAAAAAGTGGTATATAAATAGTTGAAATATAATAAATAAATATATTGTTGCGGGGGTACTCAAGAGAGATGCTGGAGAGGGGGCTATGAATTTAAGCCTTTGCCCAGCTTTCTGTTGTTTCCCTCCTTATGAGGCTTGGCAGCAAGCCCAGTTGGAAAATCTCCTCCCTGGCAGAAATGTGTTTCGAAGCAGCACAGGACATAAATATCAATAAGGGGCAGGACTTCTATCCGCAGAGGTGATGTAGAATGCAGCTTTCAGCTCCTCTCTTGAACTTCCCTTCTCTTTTCACCTTCTAAATGAAGCCCATTTTGTCTCTTCTAGGAGGTCTGTATTTATCATGCATTGACCTTATGTGTGTACAATTCAATGATGGTAACATAGCAAATTAGGCTTCCATATGGAATGAGAGCCTGGAATGGGGAAAATTGTGGTGTGGCGGTAAGAGTGTTGGACTAAGACCTGGGAGACAAGGAATCAAATCCCACCTTAGTCATGAAGCTCACCTTGGGCCAGCCCCCATTTTACAGTCTAACCTAGCTCCCTAGGGTTGTTGCAAAGATAAAATGAGGAGGGAGAGAACCCCGTATGCCACCCTGAGCACCTTCTAGGAAAGGTAGGATATAGGTGCAATAAAATAAATGAGCATTGTTGCTTAAGTGGCAGCCAGTGAGAGTATGTGCTAGGAACACTGTTACCTCATTATAATTCCATGTGCCAAAAGAGCAGCTTTGTATTGCTGCAAACAGTTGTCCTGGAAAACTGAAAGAACCTTTTTTGCTAAATGTCCTAAATTCACCCTGAAAATGAAACAAAATAAAATGTACATTATTTCATCAATTTTTCCTCATAATTTAAGCATTTGAAAAACAACAACCCACAAGCAAACACCCACCCATACCCACACTAATGCAACAAGATCATTAGCCACAAAGAAACTCTCTAATTCAGTTCATTTCCAGTTAAAAGGATCAGGTAATAAGTGATGTGAAAAACAGCAGCCTGAGACTTTAGAGCAACACTAGGCTAGATGGATGGATACTTTAACTTGGTATAAGGCATATTGCTGTGTTCCTGTGAGCAGGGAAAGCCAGTTCCCTGTCTCGGCTGATGGAACGGGAGAAGCTAGTCTTCCCCTTCCTACTACTACAAGGAAGGGTGCTGGTTCTCAACAGTCACAAGGCTATTATGAGGTGGTTGTTATTCAAGTGCCTCAATGAAACTTTATTGATTGATACAGCATGACTCATTCCTGAATCAGACAATCTGAGCAAGAGCAGCTCAGGAAAGTTTAATGGCCAACCACAGACCAACAGAATACAAACCAGAAGTGGTCGATACTCAGCTGGTCTGTTATACACAAACTCTTACACTTACTTATCCAGCTTGTGGATCTGCTGTTCATTGTAGCCCAGGCCTAGAAAGAAAATGCAACTTATTAGTAGATTTTCCAGGGAATGACTTCAGGACTTTGCAGTTTCACAGATTAATACTTTATTCACATAAAGTACTGTATTTTTCCGTGTACAAGACTAGTTTTTTTTAACAAAAAAAAAGGTTTAAAATTGGGGTACGTCTTATACAGGGGTGTTTTCTTAATTTGGAGTCCCCCAAAATAGGGGGTGTCTTATACATGGGGGCATCTTATACATGTAAAAATACGGTATATTGCGAGATAGCCCAATAGGAAACAGGGAGGTGTCACATTTCCAGTGAAAACCAATGAGCGGTGAGTGGGGGAGAAACTGCCAGAGGGGTAGCTATACATGTTGCTTTGATGCAGCAAAACAAAAGGCCCTCCACATCTGTTCTAGGTGCTTCCAGCACATCACTACCTCTGCCTCTGCCTGCAATCTAGAAGCCGTTCCTTCATTTTTCTTAGTTTTGAGGACCCCAGGGATGAAACACACACACACACACACACACACACACTAAAACAAGGCTTACAACTTTCCCCTTTGTTGTGACAGAAGAAACTTTGTTGGCACGTGAGAGTTAATAAACATTTGTTCTGACACCATCTACACAGGCACTTAGCAGATATGAGCACCTGCGTGCAAGGCAGTCACAAGCCCCATACTTTTCAGACTGGGGTGAGCAGCCTTGAGATTAGCCACAGCTTTCAGAATTGTTATCTTATCGGTACAGGTGCTGCTGAATGGATGGCTCAAATCCCCAAGTACAGTAGTGCCCACCTGGCATTTTTGTTTGTTTCAAGATACTGCTGCTAAGATGCCTGCTTGGGGCTATTTGAGTATTTCAAGGAATCTGCCTAATCAGATGCTTTAAAGACATACCTGCCCTGGTAGTGGCTAACAGACCTCTGATTTATGAAATCTGTGCAAGCTGATGATTATATAAGAGAGACTATCAACATTAGCAACTCACCCCTGCATTTCCGGGTCTTCTTGAACTGGTTGTAGATAAGCTGCATCTTGTCAAGGCAAGCCTCCATCTGCTGGATGCTGAAGAACCAGTTTGGGAAGCCAGTTGTAAGATAGATAGAAAGAAAGGAACTAATCAGTTCAATCCCATCATGAGCCAAGGGCTGTGTCTGCTGTAACAAAACTCCCAGTGGACCTGGTCCAGAAAGGAATGAGTGGGAGGCAAGACAGCTACAGCACTAACTCTTGTTGTTAGCTCTGTTCCAAGCACAGTCTTACGTCACAAGAAGCAACGTTACTATGAACAGCCTTCACCAGAAATCTAGAAACCGATGCACAATCATATAATTTTTCTTGCAAGCCCTCAATGATGTCAGTGAACCAACACCTGTCTGTCCCTAGAAGACACAAACAGGAGAATCAGCTGTGGATGCTGAGAAAGATGCATTGACCTTTCTGGTACCACTCCTAACAGTAAAATCTTGAATAGAATAGTTTATTACGGCCATAGGCCCATATTGTAAAATCTTGAATTGTATCATTACAAAGTCAATTGAGATATAAAATGTTTATCTACTACCAGCTAGGACAGCCAAGAGCTGAGCTACATATTCAGAATAATTTCCGTGTCAGAAAAATGTGCTCTTGCCTCATCTCATTCCTGATATTCTCATTTTCAATATGTTGGGTTGGAGGATGATCCAAATGCAATAGCTCTGCACCACACGACTCTTCTGAACATGTAGAAAACAAAGGCTCAAAGCCTATACTCTAAGCCCACTATTCTCTATTAACTCTCTATCTGAAGTATTTATCCCCCCCCCCCATTTCTTTATTCCTCATTACTGCAGCATCTGGTCCATTACATTCTTTTCCATAAGTCTTCACACCATTTTTGCAAGGAAAAGAGGTGAGTTGCTAATCCTATTTTACAGATGGGAAACTGGAGCACAGACAGTTTTAAAGACTTGCTCAGCACAGAGAGAGCTCAGACAGACAAGAACATTGCAGCTGGTTTTAGCAACGTTCATCCTGGTATACTCACTCTGTCTCAGTGAGGCCAATGTTGATGCTGGTTTTCTTGTACAAATCCCTGATTGCTGTGCCAGACGCTGGAATGATGCATCTAGTGGAAGCCTTAGCACTAATTGAGAATGTGAACTAACCACTTTCACCAGCCAAATTGCTAAGATAATGTAATGTGAGAAATGTAAATTAAATGAAGAAAAGTTATTTTCCTACTGAGGCATATGGATGGGAGCTTCTGCTTGCTCAGCATTTTGGCACGAAGTTGGAAGTGAGAAACGAAGCTATAATGAACTGTGTCTTATGCACCAACATGAAATGCATCACCCACATATAAGCCAGTATTACACACAATTGTTGCATAGGCAAGCACGAGATCAGTACAAGCTGTGCATGGCTGACAAGTATTGAGACAGTCAGCTGAGAGGAATGAACACATCCAAGAACGGACACTAAAACAAGTGATGCTCCTTCCCTTCCTGTGATGCTTGTCATGGAGATTTCCCTGATTACAAGCCTCACCTCTCTCCAGCAGCAGCATAGCAAAGGACTTCGAAATGCGAGCCCAGTTACTCACCAGGCTGCATGCACTTAAAATATTTGCAAGCCACCCTTCATCCAACAGTTTCTAGGGTGGTCAATAACAAAGAAAACTAAAATAATAATACCATAACATTTACAATATCGTGGCAGCAACTAAAATATACAAAGCATGTTCCATTACTGGGGTACCAGCACCAAAGAAGCCTTCTTTTTTTGCACCCTTCAGCTGAGGAAGGCACTTGGAGAAGAGCTTCAGCAGAAGGTCTGAAGTCATGGCCAGGCATCCTCCTCCCCAGCACAAGACAGTTTCCCACCAAGGGCTTCTCACTTATTACCTCTATTATATTGCCCTGTTCCCTGACCACACCCTATCCATATGATATCTCTCCAAATGATGCTTCAGCTGATAGGCCATATAATACTTCTCTAGCTGCCTATATGGCTGCATCACAACTTCAAGAACTCATTTTTGGTAGTCTCAATTATGTAGAGAGATTGCATGCTATCCACTAGTCAAGCTCACCTGTTCACAGGTGTAGGAAGGTGTTCATTTCTAAACTTACATGCTGGTGAAGGTTTTCCTGCCAGATTCAAACTGCTGCCTGAAGCATCCTAGGGCATCATTCCTTCCCTGGGTTGCATATCAGTACTGCCCCTCGCATCTCATCAACATGATTCCACAACTCATTCTCATTGTAGCTGCTTTTTCTGGGAGGCGGGGTATCAGGCACTGCTCCATTCACTGAGAATGTGCTATTTACTGCTGGAGGATTATGCATATTCAGACTGAGGGATGTTTTTGGCCCACATCTCAAGAGTATTATTACCCGAAGCTTGAACATAGGATCTCTTGAGACATGTTTGAGGTATCAACGAAGACAGAGCCTGGCTGAGCTTCTCCAGACAGAAGAGGCAAAATAGATTGCACTTGGAAACCTGCTGTTTGCTTCCCCAGTGGCTGGAGTTTAATCAAGGCTATGTTTACATTGTCACTTATTTTTATGGTGTGCTCATCATAGTCAGTGTCACAAAGCCATTTGCTGGCCAGCATTAATAATATGGCTTTGTAAGGAGGCGTGTTAGAGGGGTGACAGTCCACAAAGAGAACTAGTTCCTTGTGAATGCCAGTAACCAAAGTCTATTACTGTATAAGCAATATCACCTGAACTGATTAGACTGGCATAGATGAGGTAAGAAAGACTGTACAAGGGATACTGTTTTTATCTGCTGCTTATTGGTGGGTTAAGTTCTTTTTAAACATTGATACTGAACTAATGAACATCAGGTTTGTTGTTCTAGTGTTCCTTTTTTGTTAACTACTTTGAATGCCTTTTTGGTAGAAAAGTGACATTTAAATATTTTAAATAAATAAAATGGAGCCTTTCCACTCCACGGGGAGAGTGTTATTGTTTTCATTGCTATTATGTTACATATTTTTGTGTTTTTATATTATAAACCACCCCATGAGCCTCAGACGAGAAATTTGAAATGAACAAACAAGTATTCTTTTGGCTACTTGGAAACACATAGAACAGGTGATCTATCTACAAGCCCCTGGTTAGAAGAGGACCTTTGTAAGAGGACATCTATTGTGGAGTTATCACAAAGGCACCAATATCCTGTTCCCTAGGAAAATTATATTCCTTCTCTTGCAACCACTGGAATGGGGTTATATCAGAGACATAGGCCCTTATTGGACCAGGCTCAGAAAATCACTTGTAAGAAATCAACCTCTGTACCGTATTGATAATGAATGGTTTGTTATCACCAAAACCCTCTAGATTTTTAGGATGTGGATATTTAAGTAATCATTACTCTTCTACTAAGTCTTGCAATTCAAGCTTATGTATGTCTACTCAGAATTAAGCCCCACTGTGCTCACCTAGACTTACTCCCGTGTAAGTGCCTTGCAACCTTAAACACTGAAAATACTATTCTACCAACCTTCTGACTTCTTTTATTTGACTCCTTTTCTTTCCGACATCAGACAGAATGCATTGCACAACCGACTGGTGATCAGAGATGCTTTGGAAACATTTAGAAATTTCTTCAACCTGAGCCAGAAAAGACAAAAGGGAAGACCGGAAGGTTTCACTACAGAGCATCTATGATTTTGCATTGATATCCACCAAAAACTTACATTTCTTCCTTCCTTCCTTCCTCTCTCTCTCTCTCTCTCTCTCTCTCTCTCTCTCTCTCTCCCTCTCTCTCTCTCTCTCACACACACACACACACACACACACAAAACCAGCATTTCTTGCTCACATACATGTATTAGGCATATATTATGACAGATACTTATGTAAAGTCATTAGATACAACCCAACTTTATCATAGTTCTCACAGCAACACTAAGCATGTATGTACAACATGTATATATGTATAACCATCAGTCAAAAAGAAGATCACCCGCTCTATTTCCTTAACCCATTTGTGTTAATCAATCATTACACAGCTACTTCTTTTCCCAAGTAGCTCTGGCTTAGATCAGACCTTTTGCATACAAGAGAAGTTGCCACACAGAACTCTCAGCTGTCTAAGTTGCTATTAACAGGTGGTCATGGGAATAACTCACAGCTTGAAGTCTTGTTTTCAGTTCCGCCAGGCCTTTAATCTCTGGAATCTCGCCAACCCCAGCAATAGTCTCGTACCTATTATAGTGAATGGGATAAAAATAAAAAAAGAGGAACAGTTTCTGATCAGTCTTCAGAGGGGCTTACCAATCTCTAGAACTGCAAAGTAACCAAAACAGAAAAAAATATTCAATTTACCCAAGAAATTTCCATAAATACAAAGAAGAGCTGTTGCAAAAAGTTTTCAAAATGGCATGGTGGGAGTGGGGAAGAGAAGTGTTGTTTGCCACCCACTGCATCACAGGAAACTCTCGTGCAGTAACAGTCCACATACAGCAGCACTTAAAATGCAGTGGTTTTCTTAGCTAGTGTCTGTGTGTGGTGGTGATGTAAAACCACAGTTTCCCAGAAAGCAAAGGGGAAAGGAATTTGGAGCTACGTACAAGCTGCAGGGAAAGAAAAACCGAAGCTTAGGAATCTGAGATGGAGAGCAGAGAGAGAGAGAGAAAAAAACAACAACAACAACAACACAGGGACACAAGTGGGACAAAGAGGCAGCTGTATTTGGAAATGAGAAGACACAGGGAATGAGGTGGGAAAGGAGAACTGAGACCCATGGAAGAGAGGACAAGGTGTCAACTGGAGAAGTGAAGGTTGTGCATTTATTGGACCATTTCCTGGCAGATGATGGCATTGGGTAATTATGGGCTTGCAAACATGTTCATCCTCCTACTTCGTTGCTTTTTAAAATTTTAATAAGCAGTCAGTCTCCTTTCCCCCACTTCCACAAAGCTCAAAATTGCAGTGCTGCTCTCTGACTTCATCCTTCTGGCTCCACTATTTTTGCTGTACTCTGTAATACAGAACATAAGAAATCTCAGCCAGACTCGGCCACTACTCTAAGTTCCTATGAAACAGGGGACAAATGTTCAGAAAGTGCAGTTGCCTCTGTTATTGCTGGTAACCCCCCAAGAAGAAGAGGCTACTTATTGTCCCCTTTCACCCAAATTATATCCCCTTTCTCTGGCCTTAATTGTCTGTTAGCACAACCTGGCTGTAAGCAGCAGTGAATCTTGATGCACTTAATAGGCACTAAGAGCTTCCTGCTGTGGAAAAATTTGATCTCCTAGCTCCTCCAGATGGTGATTTTCCACATTCCCGGTTCAGTAGTATACGGCACCAATGGGCAAATGGGAGGCATTCCAGAAAAAAACAACCCTAGATATCTTTTTCCCCAGGTCAGCTTCACAGTGAGGATGTGAGAAGGCAACCATTTAGACAGCAAGCAAGACTTGATCCCAAACAAATTGTCTCAAGCTGAGTGCAGCTGGCTGCTAGGGAATCAGCACAAGCTGATGGAGATCTGGGGAAGTACTGCTCCAAGTTCCCTGAGGTATCTGGACAAGCCTCTAGGCTATGGGTAGGCAAACTAAGGCCTGGGGGCTGGATCCAGCCCAATTGCCTTCTAAATCTGGCCCGTGGATGGTCTGAGAATCAGCGTGTTTTTACATGCGTAGAATGTGTCCTTTGATTTAAAATGCATCTCTGGGTTGTTTGTGGGGCCTGCCTGGTGTTTTTACATGAGCAGAATGTGTGCTTTTATTTAAAATGCATCTCTGGGTTATTTGTGGGGCATAGGAATTGGTTCATTTTCCAAAGCACTGGAAGACAAGATCTACCCACCCGGGAAGAACGGCAGATGAAGTTGATGGACTACATGGAACTGGCGGAAATGACTGGCAGAATCCGAGACCAGGGAGAAGAGTCGGTGGAAGAAATTTAAAGATTATTTACAGAAACACTGTAAAATTAATGAATGTTAGAAGGATGTTGGAACGAAGTTATGTGGCTTTAGCAGAAATGTTATAAAGGTTTAAGTAAAAATAGATTGTTAATTGGCTAAACGAGGAAAAGTAAAGTTAGATTATGTCAAGACAAATTATAGGACAAAAATTGAGAAAGATGGAAAGGATTTGCTGAAATGGCTAACTGAACTAGAATACAAAAAAGGGAGGTGTGAGGAGGTCAATGAAACAAGCAAATGAAAGATAAGTTATGGGAATATTCGTTGTGTTTTTAATTGTTTTTGTTTTGTTAAGTTAAGTAGTGTTTTCTGTTTTTTTCTTCTTTATTGTGATGTGTTTTTTTGTTTTGTTTAATTTTGTGATTTCCTTTTTTTCTTTCTGTAACCCTTAAACCTTTAATAAATATTATTTTAAAAAAAGAGACGGGGGGGAAAGGAATTGGTTCATTTCCCCCCCCCCAAAAAAAAATACAATCCGGCCCCCCACAAGGTCTGAGGAACAGTGGACCGGGCCCCTGCTGAAAAAGTTTGCTGACCCCTGCTCTAGGCTGCTCTGTGAAGAAATCTTTTCCCAAGGCTACAAACATAAGAGCTGGTGAGATGGAGAATGGAGCGTTAATAGTGAGAGGATAGTTGACTTAGAACGATTCTAGTCTTCTGCTGCTGCCTTCTGCTGCTTTCCATTCAGACAGAGCTCAACTGTGAGGTGACAGAGCTGAAGCATACCTGGAAATAATCATCACTTGACTTGAGCTGTCCCTCTAGCCCAGTGTTTCTCAACCTTGGGTCCTCAGATGTTGTTGGACTACAACTCCTATCTTCCCTGAGCTCTGGTCTTGCTAGCTAGGGATTTTGGGAGTTGTAGTTCAACAGCATCTGGGGACCCAAGGTTGAGAAAGGCTGTTCTAGCCCAAGGGCAGCCAAGGTACCAAGGGCAGCACCCAACAGACCCAGTCAATGTGGCCAGTGATGGAAGTATTAGAAGAGCACCAACATGGGCGCAGTCAGGATTTATTTTATGGAGGCAGGCAGAACCAAGTTATCTGTGATGCAATTGGTTTAGGTATTTTTATTTATTTACTTGATTGGGGAGGGGGAGCTGCCCTCCTGGCTAGGCCCATGGGCACCATCTTGATTACCTCTGCCCTAGCCAGTGGCTATAGTTTGTGAACTGAAGTAGTGAGGAAAAGTATTTTGCTGAGGAAGCGGACTAAAGGCCAAACCTATTCAGGTATGCTGTTTCTTCATGCTCTGAAACTCACGTGAGGAAGAGGGGCTGTATGTACTGGCAAGGCCCACCACCTTTCATGCCACACCTTCCCCTGGTATACACCCCCCACCCTGACCCCCATGAGCTGAAGAGCAAACCTCTGCAACAGGGAGCCTCCTGTGCTCATGAAGGCTTCTAATTTACTGGAGACTGAAAATCAACAGAAAAATAGGGTAGAACAGACATATGAATCATCACATGTGAAACACATGTGATACGAAACATGCTGATCCATCCATTCTTTGCTGCCATCTGCTTCTACAAACAGCAACACACACAGGAGGAAGAGAAACCAGGCATCTGACCTTTCACCCAATCTAGGTGTCAGGGACTTCTAGGCACTTGAATTTTTGCAGCCATGTCCATTGTTCATGAGGCAGATGGGGTTTGGGTTTTGTTTTTTTTAAGGGCAGACTGGGTAACTGATAAGTGATAATGAGACTTAATTGGTTTAGACTAGAGCATCTCGCCCCTCCTGGGTTGACCAGGCAACATATTTTAAAGCTACAGTACTTTGTGCTTCATGGAAAGCTCTTATTTGCCCACCAAGAACTTTGATTTATCTCCCTTTGTGAACACAGGAAAGCCAAATTAGGCAGCAATCCTCAAAGAACATAGATCTGCTCGCTTTCTGTCCAGATATTGCAAACTGGCCCAGCTAACAGTTTGTCCATTTACTGAAGCAAGGCATTTTCCCCTTTAAAAATAAACAAGGTCTACTTTGCCAGAATACAAAGCAGCTTCCAACCTTCTGTCCTCAAGAGATACGTCTTTGATCATATATATGCACATGTATGCACACAAACATATTGCAGAATGAGAGGGAAGAAGGCTTTCTGCACTTTCCTCTTGGAAATGGAAAGCACACCTACAAAACACACATGTGAAGCAGAAAGCCCACTGCACCCGTGACAAGAGATATATTGTCCATCTAATATTGGGAGAAGGCAGTTGCAATCCCAAAGGATTATTAACCCCATGATAATCGAAGCACTTCTCTGAACCTGGGCCTCAGACCCTGGCATCTTTCTGCAGGACAGAATACTCCGCTTATGCAACAAAGCAGGGCAGTTAAGTAATTTAAGACTCTGAATTTAATGGTCTTATAGGACCCCTCTCTATAGATGACAATGTGTTTTTCTTCACTAATTTCAAAATGTGGTAAGCCTGACCAGCTGAGTCTGGACAAGCTCATTCAAATTTTGCTGAATAGGGCCCCACGCATCAGCTCCCAGGTTCTGTCCTGGGGGTGCCACTGGTGAAATGCATGTTGGGTTCTAGGTTGGCTGCAGTATCACAGTTACCACTGAAAAGCAACACTTACAGCAGCAGAACCTTCATCTCTTCTCGTTGCAAGCAACTGAGTGTTGCCATCACACCTTGCTTCTTCTCTAGAATCCGCAGACACTCCAATTTCAGGGTCTCACTGCAAAAAACAAAAAAGGCAACACCAGAATTTCTGGTTATATGGGCCTCAGGTCTCTTGCATAGACTTGTGTTTATGCTGTAAAAACACATATTCCACAATCTTCAACTTATTCCCTGTTTTAATGGAGACTTATCTTTTCTTGACAACAGAGAAGTGAGCTGTCCACTCCCCACACACAGCAAAAATGCCTGGATTCCCCACCCCCTACTTTGCACAGTGAAGGGCAACTTTGGGAGAGATTCTGATCTGGAAAACAGTGCGCAAAAGCAAGGATTGAACACTGCCTTTCCCTGCTGCTGCTGCCTGCAAAACAAGAGTTCAATTATTGGTGGGGAATGGGAGAACCAATCACGGATCTCTCTTGCAATATATAGCTCAGCCTCCTGGCAGTAAGGAGTATGTGGGTCTAAGATACCACTGATTTATTTGCAGTGCATTTTAGAAGGAAAGGCAAGGTTGATTTGACATCTCCCCCCCTCCCCCGCCGCCATATTCTAGGACAGGGATGTCTCAACCGATGATCTAAGGACCTCCACACAATTTTGTCTGGCCCTTACAGCCAATTATTAGTTCCCTGTAAAGCTCAGAGGAAGGCTATAGTGTGGGAGTACCAAAACATACCCTCTACATGGCTGTAGGAAATGTGAGCTTGGAGAAGAATGTGAGGACGAAGGTACTTGTGTCCTTTCTGAAGCTGGTTCAAAGACAAAGGTGACGCCCTTCCACTCCTGCTGCCGAATACAGAGTTATATTTCTGAGGAATTTCAGCTCAGTTCTGGTCCCATCCCCGCTCCAGCCACTGCTGCTCTGGAGTATACACTGCATTGGAAGCAGCCTTGTTTAAGTTAGATAAATATATTATATAATGAGCGATTACAACTCTATGCCTCTTTATATAAACCCTTCCTTGTAATGGAACTTGAGGCCTTTTGTGCACAATGTGAGAAATGACTGTTCTAAGAATGCCTTGGAGTTTATTAGTTAACTGGATTCTCCACAAAATGTATGGAGTAGCCAGGAACAGACATTGTTTCTGGTCTATAAACCAGCTAATGTTTCCTTCAGCTCAGCTGCTCCTTCCCACATTAGCCACATGATTGTCTCCATGTCTCGTTTTGACATTTTATATTCAGAAAATAATTCCTGACATGTTGGAAAGTGTGACAATTCAAGCCACTGTATCCTTTCATTCTGCAGACACTCACCCCCAATATTGAAGAGTTATATAGCTATAAGCTTTAAAGTCAACAGGCATATCTGCCCTGCCATAATCACCACCCTACTTTCTGCCTGTTTATTTCTGTAACATGAAGCAAATTCATGGTATTCCACTGACTAGGCTGGAAACTGGTTATTTGGGGGGGGGGGAAGCAAACTTGCACAGAGGAATGAAAATGTTATCACATAACATTCATTATGCTGGAAACACTGAATCTATAAAACTCCTACTCAAAGTTTTCATCTGGATCTATGCATATTGTTTTAATAAAGCACCAAGTGCTTTATTGTTGCCCTTTAAGTTTATGAAGTGAGTGAAAAGAAGCTCAGGTTACAAGAAAGGAAATTCCGATTAAACATCAGGAAGAACTTTCTGAGGATGAGAGATACTGTATTTCACAATGGAACAAACTCCCTCAGAAGGCGGTGAATCTCCTTCCTCAGAGGCTTTTAAGCAGAGGTTGTGTGGCCACCTGTCATGTATGATCTAGTTGAAATAACTGCATTGCATGGGGTAGGACTAGATGACCCTCGGGGTCCCTTCCATCTCTACAATTATATGCTTCTGTGAATGAGGAGCACCAATAAAAACCTATGCGCTACATTGCTCACTGCTCTGTAGAAGGATAACAGGGGCCTTAACGCAAATGTTCAAAGTCACCAAGTAGGGAAGGATCAGGATTGCACTTCCCACCTTGCAGCCCATCTCTAGACCACTTGTGAATTGAAACTAACATTTACACAGTTTGCAGTACCCAATGCTCAATGTGCATCCGTCTGTGCATGTGCAAGCCCGTAGGTCCAATACACGTAGAAAGCTCTCTGCGGCTAGGCAGGAATAGCTGCCCCCAGGGACAAGGGCAAGAGGAGAGGCCAGCACAGTCCTCATCACCTTCATGTGGCAAGTTTGAATGCCGAGCAAAAGAGACTTGAATGAAAAAAGAAACAGGAAAAAACAACAAGGGAACAGTCAGTGAAAACATGTCATTTGCCAGAGAACAATGGCCCAAATTAGGCAAGCAGTTGTGAACATTTGCTCACTCGCTGTAATAGGCAATAGTGGTGTATGGCCTATGGGCAGCCACGTAAATGAGCATGCTGTAAGCTGTTTGGGAAAGCTGGAGGAAATGAATGATCTGAACTGAAGCTCAAGGCACCTTAATCAGCTGTCAAAAAAGACCCTGCTGTATTGCTTGCAATGCACCGGTGGGAGATATTTTACGTACCTCACCCAATATAGGCCTCTGAGCATGAGCTCTTGACACTGCAGAAAGGACTGAGATATCCTCAACGTCTGGTGAGTTGCAGTCAGGACACCCTAAAGGATAAAGCAACGGTGTATATGATTGCCCTGTATACTGCAGTGCTGGAACCTTGCAGAGTTCCCAGATATACACAGAGACATGATCCAGATCACACAGAGATGTTGAAGAATTAATCACCCTTCACATGAAGATCCCAGGATGCGTTACAACATTAAAACACAATATTAAAAAACCGTTTAAAACAATGTACTATCACAAAATTTGGGTGGGCCCCAAAAATACCCTAGAAAGTTATCACTTAGAGGGAGATGATGTAGACGACAAGAAACCAGGAGTTAATGTGTGGCTGGGGATGGAGGGAGAATGATGAATAGGAAAGAGACTGGCCATTATAGGAAATTCCCTCCCTCTCCCTGCCTGAAGTCAATAGTGGAGCAGAGCAGAAGCAAGGATCAGGGAAGGGGGATTTTGTGAGCTGGAAATATTTATCCTTTAAAACAAAGGGTGGACTCCAGTTTCCATCATCATTATGGGAGGGGGATCTGGATCATGCTATTTGAGTTTTATTATCCATTAACCCTTTTGCTACATAATTGATGGGTGTCACATATCCACACACTTGCATTCCACAGCATTTTAATATTAATGTAAATATATGTTTTTGTTTAAAGAAGCTGCCAAAGCAAAAACATCAACAACCCCGAAAACAAAACCATTTTCAGTGCAACAGCTCATCTGAGATATTTTGCTCCATTTTCATAACAGCAAAGAAATGAAGTGAGATCAAGGCTTAAGAGTCACTGTCTGAAGCAGAGATATTTTTATAGTGCAAATCAGCTATAGGGAGGAAGCATTCTGATGCACATGTTCCAAAGACAGTAAGGTTGGAGGGGGCATAAAGAAGTCTAGTTTAGATGGTTCCGAAAGGTCTGCGTATCAGTGGCTATCACTCAATGGAAGCTCCAAGTACAAAGTGCTAAATGACTCAGGTGAAGGCTGCAGCCTTGTTTGCCATCTAATTATCACAGTTGCAAACAATTTTATGAGCGACACTTTGGGCTTGATCCAGCAGGATGTTTATCCTTTTAAGCGGCAGTCAGCTCCCGAAATCAAAACAGATGCAGCTGGAATGGTTTGGGCAATGATTCTATCTTCCTTCCCATCCCTTAAATCACCTGGGGCTTAGGCTGGTGTGGTTCATCTCTCTCTGACCACAGATTTAGATGATAGAAAAAGAGGGGTGTGTTGAATAATCTTCTCCAGGCTTCCTCAACCTCGGCCCTCCAGGTGTTTTGAGACTAAAATTCCCATCATCCCTGACCACTGGTCCTGCTAGCTAGGGATCATGGGAGTTGTAGGCCAAAAACATCTGGAGGGCCGAGGTTGAGGAAGCCTGATCTACTCCTTTTCCCAGCCATTCCTGGATATCGGAGCATGTGAACCCGGATGCCAGCCATAAGCCTTAATTCTTGTATTGTCTGGGTAATAAACAGACAGGGAACAGCCCTTCCAAATTGCCCCTAGTCTTCCTAAGCTTGTAAGCAAGCTATACCTTTGCTGTGCTGCAATCTGCAACGACATCAACTTTTGGGGGGAATTTTGGGAACTCCAAAGCAGCTGAAACACAAAAAGAAAATAAATCAAATCACAAGCTTTCCCCACATTCCATATCAAGGAAAAGGCACTGCTGCAACAGAATCCATAGTGAATGTTGGGCAAAATGTGCACCCATTAGGAAAGAAATGCTGTGGCTCTGCAGCCGTGGAACTACACTGACACCTAGTGCCCAAAGTATGCAAACCACAAATATGGATATGTATGGGTGATTATGAACGCCAGTCGGCAACAGAGCAGGGAACTTCCTGGGTTCTATCTCTGTTCCATATAAACAGGACTATGGTGCCAATTTTGTATGGAGTAAATGAAATTAAAAGACGCCTGCTTCTTGGAGAAAAGCAATGACAAACCTAGACAGCATCTTAAAAAGCAGAGACATCACCTTGCCAACAAAGGTCCGTATAGTTAAAGCTATGGTTTTCCCAGTAGTGATGTATGGAAGTGAAAGCTGGACCATAAAGAAGGCTGATCGCCGAAGAATTGATGCTTTTGAATTATGGTGCTGGAGGAGGCTCTTGAGAGTCCCATGGACTACAAGAAGATCCAACCTCTCCATTCTGAAGGAAATCAGCCCTGAGTGCTCACTGGAAGGACAGATCCTGAAGCTGAGGCTCCAATACTTTGGCCACCTCATAAGAAGAGAAGACTCCCTGGAAAAGGCCCTGATGTTGGGAAAGATGGAGGGTACAAGGAGAAGGGGACGACAGAGGACGAGATGGATGGACAGTGTTCTCGAAGCTACAAACCATGAGTCTGACCAAACTGCGGGAGGCAGTGGAAGACAGAAGTGCCTGGCGTGCTCTGGTCCATGGGGTCACAAAGAGTCGGACAGGACTTAAAGACTAAACATCAACCACAAAAATGAGTATAGACCTAGCTATGAATGCAGAGTCATAGTAAGCAACTACTCAAGGCAGGCAAAGAGATTAAGTGCATGCAAAACTACACAAACTCACGATCTCTGTATCTCAGCATCACTGGATCCCGAAGTTCTGTGCTCAGCATGATAAGAGGGCAGGTTTCAGTGGTTTTGGGGAAACGATGCGCTTGCAGGTTAGGCTCCAGTTCATAGGAGTAACCCTCAAAGAAATACTCCTGGTGATGGGGAGGTATATTTGTTTGCCTGAAGACATCTTCTAAAAATATGGGGACTCTGAAGAACACAAAGCAGAGGGACAAAGGATTATTGTTTTCATTTACAATGAAGCAACACCCCTTCTTTATCCAAGACAGGCAGTAGTACCCTCTCTAGAATTCCTTCCCCAAGAAAGCTTGCCAAGCCAGCTTTGTTCTCACATTCAATAAATTATTCAAAATATCCTGATTCTAGTAGGCGAATGGATGCTTTTCAAAACTGGGTTAAAAAGACCTGATGTAGGGAATGAAATGACACCCTATCCGCTGCCAAATATTGTCAAATAGGAACCACAGAGACTTAGTTAAGGTCACACTAGTCTCCCAAGTCACCGTGATTATTTTAACAGAAATGCAGGATAAAATGTTCAAAACAAAGATAAAAGGAACAGTTACAGAGCAACTCTTCCTCCTAGAACACTAACATTTCAAGAGAAAGTGCCTGCTGTTCTCTTCTGAACACCAGGCAAAGCAAAAACCCTTGATGGTAGTGGATGGTGATGATGATAATAGTCATCATCATCATAATCAATAAAATGATAATTTATTAGACCCACTTAAATTGATGCAGGACCATTCAGGCTTTCTGCCTTAACCTATTTCATATATTCTACCATAGATTACTATTCTGCTATACGACTACTCTCCCTAAGGCTTCCATCATAACATTAATCACCCAGGTGAACATGACTGTGACCCACCTACTGCTTCCTAGAAGTGAAGTCAGCAAAGTTTTTGTGCCATGCAGAATTAATAGGTTCTTAGTAGTCATTCATAAAAAAATAGGCAGCTGAATATTCTGATCTTGTCAGAAACTAAGAGGAAACAGCAATTTAAGAGTCACCCTATTTCTTTATACAGCAATTCCAAAACACCCAGTGCCTGTGAGATAGTAGCAAGGCACATCAGCTATTTATTTAACCAAATACTTTATCTCCAATATTCAAAAACCCAGAACTCAACTTTCCACCTCTAGAATGCAGAGTGCTGCCACAACAGCAATCCTCAGTTCTGGATATTGTTACTTATATGCAACTTAAGCTTTCTCAACTATTTTATAGCTAATTTGCCAACCTGTAGTAAAACTCTGGCCTGAGCATTAGATTAGGGCACTTGGATTCTACTCCCTTCTCTGCCCGAGGCAACAATCCTTACGTGTTGTAGGAGTGGATGTAGATCTTGTGCATGGTAGCTTGCGACAAAGAAAAGACGTGGATTATCTTTCTATGCAAGATGTCATTGGTTTCAGCAAAAAACTGATCAAAGCCCCAGCACTCCTCTTGATTAGCCTCTAGGATGCTTGCAAGGATGGGGACGAGCTGCCTCTTCAGCCCACTGTAAGGAGTAGAGGAGAAAACCCAGATGTTACTGCTGACCCCAGTTTTCCAAGCAGTGAGAAGTTCTTCCAGTGTGAATCAGTTTCCTTTGGAATAAGGGCACAGGACCCTTCTGGCATTTAGTAATATTTGTGTTTATTTACAAAGATTCAGGTTGAGCATAGGTAGAGAGATTTACAGCATTAATACCACAATAGATATTTTCCCTCATCAGATTTCTATGAAGAGCCTCTTGCACCTTAAAGATGCTTCCAAAGCTCTAGTTGGTTTTCTGAGCTGCAGCCTGCCTCTTGCCTGAGTCACACTCTTTCTTCTTCCTGAAACCACTCCAGAAGCTTTCTTTGCTCCCTCATTCAAACCAGCCTGATGAGGAAAAATAAGCCCCCTTCCCTAAAAAAGTCTCTTCGTCTTCTAGAAAAGCAGTGAGAGCAGAGGGATGCTGTAAGCCAGAGCAGCTGGTGAGGTGGCCAGAGCAGCCAGTCTTGCAGAGACAATCTAGTTCTACCCACCGCACCCCAGGAATGGCTGTCTGTCAAAGTGCTGGCATGAAAAGAGGGTGTTGTTATTAAGTCTGCCTGATCAGATTGCTCTTAACTAATGTGGCCAGATACTGCAAAAACAGAAGGCCCAACTTCTGTTTTAATAGTATCCCTGCCTGATGGGTTATGTTTCCAATGGGAAAAAAGCCCCAAACAAAAACCCATTCACATTCAATTACTGAAGAGATGTCACGCTTCACAGGAATGCAATCCTCAAGAGCAAAAAAGAAGAAAGTTCCATACTCTCGACCTACGTACTACCCACAGTCGTACATAGTGGACACAACTGAGTAGGGGGGTGCTGGTTTAAGCGGAATCCACGTGATCCTTGCAACTCTATGGGATCTGCAGTTGTTCAAATGTTACTGGTAAGGAAAAGATGCCAACCAAGGGCATGTAGCAACCAACCACGCCTATGCCTGCCTCTGGTATGGAGTAAGGGAATAGACAGAAATATTTATTCATCTCTCAAAGGCATCCAAACTTGGGGTCACCCAATGAAATTGGCAATGGATTCAGGACAGACAAAGGGAAGCAACTTTTCCCATACAGTGCATAATTATGCAACTAAGAACTAGTGCCCGGGCTTATGTTTTTCATGCTCGCTCCCCACCCCATTTCCTTTTGCATTGTGTCTTTTAAATTGTAAGCCTTTTGGCAAGGACTGTCTTTTCACTGATATATGTAAGCTACCTGGGAGCCTTTTACAGCCAAAAATACAAACTCGTGGAGCCCCCGCCTTGAGATGTGGTGATAAGGACTGATTTAGATGTGTTTAAATGAGGATTAGGCAATTTGATGGAGGTTCTTAAAGCCTACCAGAGTTCCACGATCTCTCAGATGCAAATTGTGTACATGGGTGGATATCTATGTGCCTTTCACACACAATTAGACAGCAAAAACAAACAAACATGACCTGAATTGTGTGAAAGAGCCTTGATAATAAAAAATATGAGTTGTGCATGTTTACTCAAAAGCAAGGCCCACTACATCCAACAGGACCTACTCCCAGGTAAGGATTAAGGTAAGTAAGAGATGGTGCTGCAGAATTTCTAACACTCTTCATCATTAGCTTATCCAATCCCTTTCTACTTACACAGAAAGCCGGCATGTGATTGGAAGCTCATAGGTCCACATGATGGCTCCACTCTCTTGCTCTTGGGTTCCTGCTATAGCTCCAGTAGGTTTCTCAGTTGTTATTTTGTACCTGTTGAATGATGCACCCCATCTTTAGGAGTTAGCAAGAATGGTGAGATTATCACCCTTACACAAATATATGTAACATCAATTTGGATGTGTTGTGTTCCCTCCTCTCTCTCTCCCCCCCCCCCCCCACTTTTTAGTGTGTGAAGAAGAGATAAAGCAGGCAAATCAAGAAGACATACAAAATACATACATGATTTCCTTGTTCCTGCGTGGCCCCCCAAATGGGATAAATGGGAGGCTGCCTGTGGCTGCATGGTAAAATGTCACCCCAATACTCCAAAGATCTACGGTCACCCCATAAGCCTTCTGTTGGGGCTTCTTCAGCACTGCTCGCTTATACATGTCTGGGTGCTTTAAGTGATAAGGTAAAAGGAAAGGAAAAAAGGAAAGACAGCTTGAGTATTAAGGCCATTCAAGATTTTAAAAGCCACAAATGAAATAGGGAATAAAATAAGTAATGCGTGCTAAAATTAAATCTGCAACATTCAGTTGATCAGTTAGATTAGAACAGATAAATGACTAAACTAAAAAACCCTACCTCCCATTAAAACAAGCAGCAGTTTTTTAGAAAATATATTTTAAAATAAGATCACGTCTAAAAACAGGAGATGGAAAGCACCATCTTTAAAAAATGTATTCTCCTTTCTCTCCCAACAAGAGGAATGCCTATAAAATGTGAATAACCTAAAGTGAAGATTATGTGCTTCTTGCTTCAGAAGTATGAATTTTATTCAGATATAGATTTATGCAAATTTAATCAATAGCTTGATTAACCTGGAGGCAGAACACAACAATCATGACTCTCAGTCACTGAAAGCTTTGTTCTCCATGAATTTGTCTGATTCAATTTTAAAGCCCCCACCACATCCTAGGGCAGCAAATTCTTTAGTTTATTAATCAGCCTATACTTTCTTTCATCTCTTCTGAATCACCCATTCTTCAGCTTCATTGGATGACTCTGCAGGTTACTCAAACGTAACCACCCTAATAGCACAAAGCACAGTAACTCCCATTAAACATTCCTTTCTTCTGGAAACAGAAGACTGCAATGTCTACTCTGGAATGACCCTATTTTTCTATTTAAAAAAATGATCCAGCTCTCTGTGTTCCAGCTGCAAAAAAGACACACACACCCCCGAATTATCTGTCAGTAGGAATCTTCAGCCTTCTTTTACTAATAAAAAATTCTCCAGCAATCCACTTTACTCACAAGATATTCTTCTGTCCCATAAACTGATTCAAACTTTTCATCATCGTCTAGTTCTCGGGCAGCCCCAAAATCAGTCAGTTTGTAGATATTTTGGTTATCGTCTCCAACCAGCCTCATGATGTTTCCGGGTTTGATATCTCTGTGGACAACCCCATTCTGACGGAGATGGTTCATGCCAGCCACTAAAAAAGGAAGAAAGATGTGATCATTCTTCTATAAAAAGGCACTAACAGGAATCAGAATTTTCTGATTTTTCTGGGCTTTCTCCAATGACAAAAGTAACATGAAGATACACAATGGTCTGGTTCACACGTAATGCTAAACCATGGTTTATTAAACCATGGCTTAGATCTATGGTTATAAGTTGCTCATTAACCAATACATGGGGGTGGGCATTGGAACTGGAATGGGACTGTTTGTGGTGGAGGGGGATTTATGTATTTGTCCCTATCAGGGTCCTGATTGGAATTGATCCTTGCAGACCATGGCAGATTTCACTTGTGAATAGTTTATGTAGGAACATGTGTGAGGTGGGGGCAACAGCAATCAGGGCCATGTCAGGGGCAAAGGCCCTGGGAAGCCCCCACCTTCCCATACTGTGATCCTGATCCAGCTTGGCTGCCCACCTGCTTGCTACTTATGTTTAAAAAAGTAAACACACCATCGCTAAGGCCATGAATAATGTCACATCTAATTTGGCACTGTATTGGAACACAGGAAACATTACGTTTGAAGGCTGTGCAAAGTCATTTGTAGGATGTAAGATTCATCTTGGCCCACAGAGCAGTCGCACTTACTTACCTACACAGTGCAACACTATGAGGAACTCTGATTCTGACAAGCCAAAGGCATTTTCTGGGTCTTCTAAGAGGCTCAGCAGGCTCCCACCTGAACAGTACTCCATCACCAACACCTTCTGTTTGCAGCTTTCCTGTGTTTGAATTTGAGGGCAAAAATGAAATCCCACCTTATGGGGGTTGAACTGTATGCCTGATAGAATGCACTCAATTACAGAATGTGCTAGTGCTTCAATCATCTCATGCTGCAACAGCAGAAGCTAGCATAAATCCCCTGCAAGACTAAGGGCACTAATACATGTCATACACAATACAACTGATGAGTCTGGTTATCTGAAGGGGAAGATAAAGACCAAGTGGGGAGGGGGCTTCTTAAGCCTTTCTCTTTATGCTGTTTCTTTCCCCTGCTGAAAATCCACAAAGCTGCTTTTAACCTCATTGGTAAAATACGGGGGCTTTAATCTGTTCTCCTAAAAGGTAAAAGCAGTTGAGAGCAAACGGGTGTGCATGCGTTTTGTTTTAGCTATCACCACATGTAGTTTCAGAAAAGAGCTAACTGAAAAGAGCGAAGTAATGGGAGCAAGTAAGCAACTCTTAGACACAGCCCAGTCCCTGCCCATTTGATGTACTTCATCTCTGTGTGTATCTTGAGTCTCTTTCCAAATGATAGGATGGAAGTAGCATGCAGAAGGAAGTGAAAAGGAGACCGTATAAGAACATGATCTGAAGTCAGTAAGGGTAAATTATCCCTGTGTATATATCTGGGTTTGAGCCCCAAGGTCCTGTTGGGTCAGCATCTTAAAGCACATTCCCACCGTAGGATGAAAATGAGTCCTCTTGGTCATAGCAATGTTCTCAAGTTAATTTCTATCTGCATATTATTTAACATGAGAGCAGTCCTCCTGGATCAGACCAAAGGCCCATCTAGTCCAACATTTCTGTCGTCATTTGGCCAACTGGATGCCCATGGGAAGCCCACGAGCAGGATCTGTGTGCAACTGTGCTCACCCCATTCGTGACTCACTGTAGTTCACGCAACCGTCACACATGCTGATAACAGGGGTTTAGCATGCAGCAATGTCTGTTTTTTTTCTTCAGTTAATTACAGGTGCAGGGGATCTGGTTTTGATCAGGACTACAGCTCATGGGAATTCAGGGAAGATTTATTCCTTCCTTTTTTAGACATGATTAGGACAAACCTCCCCCCCCCCCAATCTATGGGGGCGTGTAAAGTTCCCATTAGTTTCTAACCCTGGTAGCTGTGCCAGAGAGGGTGGGATTTTTTCATCCTGATCATGGCTGGGGAGGGAAAGGATAAACTCCTCACATACGGTGATCTGTTAAAAATTGGGATGGGCTGCATCTGGAATGTAACTTCCACACAACAAGTCACTAGCCGTTAAACGCACACTTAGAACAGATTTGTCACAACGCAGACACTTGGCTGCTTCACTGCCCCTGGACTGGTAAGATTTTCCAGTCTACTAATTGCTCATTGCGTATAGACTGGATGGGTGACAAAAGCATTTAGCACTCAAAACGACGCCTTTGCTTTTCATTCCTAGGAGTGACATATGCTGAGACTGGTCCTCAGGAGAGACTGCAAAAGATAGAATGGCACAGTAAACTTGGAAACCAGGGGCAGCACAATCCAATACAATCCAGCAGGCAGAGGAACTGCCTCTTATCCTTGTTTGCATTTTCTACTTCCTTCACAGCTATGAACACTCATTCCTCTATTCCCTTATGAGCGGAATTCCTGCCCCGCCCGCCCCCCAATTCATCAGTGTACTTAGGCTCAAGTGTTCTTAGGCAAAAAGAATAAAAAAAACTACACAGTACAGCTCTCCTGAAACTATACCACTTCAGAACGCAGGTAGGAAAAAATGTATGATTGAATTCTGTGTGTTCCTAAGTTTCGAGTTAAAAAACCGCCCTGCCTGTAGCACACTAGAGTCTTACTGTCTTACTGGCTCTCTACAAGCTGAGAGGACCTTATTATTATTATTTAGGAAAAGCTCCAATCAGACAATTTTTTTGTTCAGAGGTAGTCAATGTGGCATTTAAATCATCCCTATTTAAGGTTGATGTGAGTTATGGTCTAAAACACCTGACAGGTATTACATTGGCTACCCTTGCCTGAGTTGCTTTTCCCCTAATCTCACTGTCTGGAAACACTTTCAAACCTCAGGATTTTGAGAGGTTAATAACATTCTGTGGTACACAGATATGGAAGGGAAATTCCCAGAAAGATGTAAGCCATTGGCATGTTGTAAAATAGGAACATAGGAAGCCGCCTTATACCAAGTCAGACAATGAGTCCATCTACCTCAGTACTGTCTACTCTGACTGGTAGCACCACTCCAGGATTCCTGGATTCCCAGTCCTACCCTGATATGCCAGGAACCTTCCTACATGCATGGAATTTCCCTTTTTTTATAGTCGCTGCACACAGATGCTCTACCACAGAACTATGGCCCTACTCCTTCATTGAAAATGGATGTTCATAAGAAGCCCTGGCACAAATTAAGGCAGCAGTAGGGATCCTTTGATGGGCTAGCAGGTCAGCAAGTGCCTAAATCAAGGGTACCCAAGTGGTGTCCTCCAGACAAACTCCTAACTCCCATCATGCTGGACTTACAGGTCATGTGGGCTGGGGCAGGTTGGAGCTGCAGTCCAAGCACATATGGAGGGCACCACACTGCCTACCTCTGATCTGAATGCTGTGCCGAAGAAGGCAATGTTGTCCAACATGCTGGTGTGCCATTGCCAAAAATAACCAATAATTCCACATGGCACATTTAGTATAAACAAGTGACCTGATAAACAGAAGTGCTGTTCAGGCAAGGCTAAAGTAACAGTATGCTATGTGTGGAGGGGAGAGCATATACACACTGTATAAACATCCTTGATAAACAAGATTCAGTAATCGCAGTGTTCAGTTAAGATACATTTTAGTGGGGTGTTACACAATGCCACCATTATTACACCAAACATAACACATATATCAGCCTTTGTTTGAGAGTGAAACCCACAACTTACAATCTCTTCCACGGCAAAAAGCTTGACAATGTTCTGGTGGTTTAACTTCCTCAGCACCTCAAACTCCCTTATCTGCACCTCCTGAGGTCTCATGTAACTGGCATTGTTGAAGACTTTCACAGCAACCAGTTCTCCTGATTTCTGGGGGGCGGGGGGGGGGGAGGAAACAAAGGGGAGGGTTTCAGGAACCTTTATTCATTCTATATGACCCTGCAGCATGTAAACATGAACGAGGAGAGAGGCACATCTCCAAAACATGCAGCAGACAAGTTACCATATTTTGTTTACTTATTCCCATGGGTTCCAGCTATTTCACTTGCTCTGTAGAATATTCTGAAGTGATTAACAATTTTAAAAACCTAGATTCAAATCCAATACAGATACAGATTTCATTTACAGTGGTGCCTCGCAAGACAAAATTAATTCGTTCTGCAAGTCTTTTCATCTTGCGAGTTTTTCGTCTTGCGAAGCACGGTTTCCCATAGGAATGCATTGAAAATCAATCAATGCGTTCCTATGGAAACCGCCTTCAGACCAGGTCCGGGGACTTTCTGTGGCACTTTCGCCGGCGGGGGGCAAAAGTCTTTGCTCCCCCCCGCCTGCCTTCAAAAGCCGTCGGGGAGAGCGGAGAATCGCAGCGCGTTTTTCCGCTCTCCCGGGAAGGCAGGCAGGGGGGAGCAAAGACTTTCGCCCCCCGCCGGCCTTCAGAAGAGGTCCAGGACCTCTTCTGAAGGCCGGCGGGGGGCGAAAGTCTTTGCTCCCCCCCGCCTGCCTTCAAAAGCCGTCCGGGATAGCGGGAAGCGCTTCCCTGCTATCCCGGACCGCTTTTAAAATGCTGGCGGTGGGGAGCAAAGCCTTTCGGCCCCCGCCGGCCTTCCTGGACCTCTTCTGAAGGCCGGAGGGGGGGGGGAAAGGCTTTGCTCCCCACCACCAGCATTTAAAAGAGGTCCCCGGAGATTTCCCTATGGGCTTTCTTCTTGCGAAGCAAGCCCATAGGGAAAATCGTCTTGCGGGTTTTTCATCTTGCGAGGCATTCGTCTTGCGGGGCACCACTGTATATAGTTTGTTCCTAGCACCCAAGGTGCTCAGAAATAATAAAAATGCAATAAAAAGATCTATAAGAAGATAAAAGAAAAAGAGCAGATAAAGCTTGTCATCCAAAGAAAAAGGAACAAGGAGGAGGGGGATAAATAGTGAGCAGGTGAAAATGAGCTGTTGCTTTAAAAATTCCCAGACCTAGTTCCAGAGGCTGGAGGCCTGCTTAAATAAAAAAAGTATAGGCATTTTGATGGGAGGCCATAAGAAACACAAGAAGGCCTTCCTAGGAAGGGAGTGCCAAAGTCTGAGCAGAGCCACTGGGTATACCTCATCTCAGAACTCCCCCAAAAGTGTCCCAGATATTGGTAGGACTGAGAGAGGAGCCTCTGCAAAAGATTTCAAAATTTGATCAGTCTTCTATGAGAGAAGTTGTCCCTTCACATTACCTGGTCTCAAGCCAGGGCTGTATAGGTCACAATCGTAGCTTTGAACACACTAGCCATTTGTTTAATGCACCCCTACACACAGTGGCTGTGAATTTTGCTACATCAGCACAAACTCTTCCAAAGGCAGAGCTCTGCTCTGCTGTCACACTCAAGATCGCAGCAGCCACATTGAGCATGATTGTGCTCCAAGCGGCCATGTTAAAGACAAATGCATTAATAGGGCCCGTGGTGGCATTTTTTTCTAGAAGCAACCCAGTTTTCAGGCAAAAACTCTGCCACCATTTGTTTCTCATGAGAATGAGCTACACTTGAAACAGCCCTGACAATAAAAATCACAAGACTTATTATGGTAAAAAAAAAAAAGCAAGTCTAGCTTTCTAGGCGCATGCCAGCTCTCAAATCCTCTTCTGATCTGGACTTGGATCTTCAAACCAGTTCTTAACTAAACCATATAACCTTCATCTGCCTCACTTAGGTATGCTCTGCTAATACTCCACTTCCCATTATTTAAATTAAATTGGTTGGATCATGACTAAATTATGTCCCCTTGACTCAAATCTGTATCCAACCCAATGTATTTATGCCAATTATGTTATGTTCCAGCTCTAAGACTCGTTCTACCGTTATGCCTCAAATTTATGTTGTGTAATTGCTTTGCTAAGTGAACACCACACTCACAGGGCATCCTAGTTATATATATAAAGCCTCCTCACCTTGTTACGGGCTTTGTACACACTGGCTGTGGCACCTTGACCCAGCACATCATCCGTTTTCCAGAGGTAGTTCAGCGTGCTTTGCATGGCCAGAAAGGCAGCGGTCTGCTTACGAGCTGCAAGGTAGATGGAAGCAGGCAGCAAATGTCACCAGCAGGCAAGAAACAAGCTGGGTCAGGTTTTCCATCAACTGAGCAATTTCTCCTCTCACTTATGCAAAATGATGTTGGGAAATCCAAGTCTTCAGATCCCTTTTCCAGGAGAGACTCTGAATGCAAGTAGTTGAAGGAAGTCTGAGGTGGGATAGGAAACCACCTGGAGCAATAAGCAAAATGGTCAGGGCACTCCAGCGTGGTGCAGCCACCCTAACCCTAACCCTATTGTTAGTTCAGAAAGCAAGAGGATTGCAAAACAGCAGGTGAAAGAGGAAATGCTTGGCTTCTTGCATAAAGACTAATGAAATTCCCTGAGTTGCAGCAACAGTGTGTTATGATTAAGATTTTATCTCACTAGTTCCTCCTCAAAGACATTAGTATCTCTCGTGGCCATTTTCTACTTCTTATTTTAAATGGCTAAGCACCTCAAGCTAACCCTTAAGATAGAAGGCTGAATGCTTATTAGAATAATCTCATTTGGAAATCTAGTATATATTTGCATCCAGATCTGCATTGCGGCTAGAAACAAGGTGTAAGGTGATGCCCAGAGAACATCAGTCTGGTGATAATGCAGATCTGGAGCCAAAAATATACTTGGCACCTGATTTTCACTGCTACACTACATCAGCACCACTTTCAGCCATTTAATATTCTACGGTACTACAGCATTTGGTAGAATTCCTGAATGATCTGAGGCTTTCTAATAAATTTCTAATAAATTTAGGCACCAGGCACTAGTTCCTCTTCAACCAGACCTTTGGCTGATTGCTATTCTACAGCCTTTTAAAGGTGTCTGTGGAAAGGGGGATTATTGTATTGCTGTTTTGTTTTTAATTACTTACTTGTTTTTATTCCACACTTTATTCCGTGAACCACCCAGGGAGATCTTATGATGAAAGGTGATATAAAAATAAAATAAAATAAAATAAAAAAATAATAGTTCTTTTGGGCAAGAGCCTTAGCTCAGTCTTATAGCATCTCCAGGTAGGACAAGGAAAGACTTTTACCTGTATCCCTAAAGAGTCACTGTCAATGTAGACAAAACAGTGCTGAATGAACCAGCTGCCTGCCTCAGTACTGTATAAGAAAGTTCCCCATATTCTCTATACTGTGGTACCTCGGGTTAAGTACTTAATTCGTTTC
The DNA here is from genome assembly GCF_964234715.1 of Podarcis melisellensis. NCBI lineage: Eukaryota > Metazoa > Chordata > Lepidosauria > Squamata > Lacertidae > Podarcis > Podarcis melisellensis. The sequence continues at coordinate 39,427,727 of NC_138538.1, forward strand.
AGAAGTCCTTTCTTAACCTGAAACTGTTCTTAACCTGAATGAATTAAGTACTTAACCTGAGGTACCACTGTATTGGATGTTTTATTACCCTGAGCACTGAAGGAAACAGCAGATACCAGATACAGTACCACTGTTTCAAAAGAGGTGTTTTGCTACCTATGGTAAGAACACCATTTAGCATTCGTTATGGAGGCATGAAAAGAAGACAGATTTATATTAGCATGTAATGTACTTCAAATAGATGTGGTCATGTTAAAGCGCATTAGCACCTTTGCTTAAATGGAAGCATCCAGACTCCACTCTGGAGAGAACATCACAGTCTTAAAAGATATTGAGACTGTGGTGTTAATGCTGTGATGTTAATATCCATTATATAGGTGTTCAGGGCATCAATTAATTTAATAAATAAATAAATAAGGTATTAAGATTAAATGAACAATTGCTGCATCCTCTGTGAAAAAGTCTCATAAGTGCCTCTGGGGCTCATTAAAGAAATATAGCAAATGTTTCCGTATAAAACCTGCTTCCACGAAAATACACACCCCACCTTTGCATCTCTCTAGTCCTTATATGCGTTCCTTGCATGCCTTGCGGAAAGTAAAAAAAAAAACATGCCAAGGCAATTCAAACACGACATTGCAGGCAGGAACAAACACACCAAAGTACAGCAGGATAGGATTTGCACCCTACAGGAAGGAAGTGTACAGGCACCGTTCATCTCCCACAACTGCCGGACGCAAGGGAGTAATAAATCAAGCAGCTCGGTTGCAGATCTTCACAGGTATATTGCGAGCAAAGGATCCTACCTGAAATTGGACTGTCGGTTCTCTCCAGAGATCGCAGCTCAACTTCCCCCCGAGGGACTTGCAGGCTTGGTCAGCGAGACCCCATGCAAGCTCCACGCAGGCGACCCAGTCAGTTTGCGGCTCCTCCGGCTGCCCCACAGCGACTTCCTGCTTTCCTTTTCTCTTAAAGGTACACACACCCGTCTTCTCGGCCCTCCCCGCAGCAGCCGGCGGGAGGAAACAGGCGCCGGCTGTACCCTGTACCAAATCCTCCTTCACTTTCCTCACCTCCGCGCCGCCACTCACTGCCGGATTTACGTATAAGCTATAGCTTAGGGCCCCACTCTCTTGGGGGCCCCAAAAAAATGTAAAGAAAAAAACACCTGGATGTACATTTCCAAAATATAAGATAAAAAACAAATAAAATAAAACCTACATACAGCAAGTGTTTTGTGTTGTGTAGGCTCCTGTGGCATAAGTAATAGGCCCCGCCTGCTCACCTGCTCCCTAAAATATCACTGGTTTGCTATTATTATTTCATGTTTTAGCAAGTTTCTAGAGACTAGATTATGCGTCTTTGTAAATTGTGTTTCTAAAGGAACTTTAGTTATTGCCAAATGCCAATGTGTTTGCATTATTAAGTTCTGAATAAAAAATCATTTTAAGTTAGAGCTTAATAATTATTTCACTATTAATATACTTATTCTTAATTGTACTTCAGTTCAACAATTACTTTGATAAAATACATATTTTGTTATGTGCAAATGGCTTTAGATACCTATTAGGTCCATAAATTACCATATATTCAACACAAAAAACAGCAACAATTTGTTGTTGACAGGACAACTGGACATATAAGGGCCCCATTACCTTCAGTAGCTTAGGGGCTCATCAAACCTAAATATGGTCCTGCCTGTTAATAAACCTTTTAAAGCAGACTTGCAGCACCTGCCCCTTTCTGCTTGAACATGTGGAAGCCCACTCCCCAACAATTAAGTGGCAGCATTATTAATTCTGGAAATTAAAAGTAAAAATAGCCAGCAGAGCCCTTTCTCTTCACTCCTTTTTTTCCTCTCTGCCGATCTCCACTTTCTCTCAGGGGTCACTTGTCAGGGGCCACTCAGTTGGAGGCGGGGCTGAAGCCAGGAGTGGGCAGGGCCTCCCTCAATTTCCCAGTCACTTCTTACACCTCCTCTTCTACAGGCTGCTTGAGGGGGAACAGGTTGCTCTTGCTAGAGGTCAGCACTGCCTGCTGGCCAGTGGCTTCTGAAATTTGCCCCAGGGTCGGCGGTTGCCCACCTGCAGAGCTGTCCCTACCATTAGGCAGAGTGGGGTTGGCACCTCAGGTGGCAGATGCTGATTGGGGTTGCGGGCAAAGAGGACCAGGGAAGGGATGGAAGGCAGATGTGTGTGTATGTGTGTGCATCTTCTAAGAAGTTTGCTGCCCTTAGCATTGGTGAAGGATGTTGTCCTAACACTGTACACATCACTTGGGAAGACAGGCGAACTAATGCCAGTGTACTGGAAAAAGATCACCAGTGTCAAAGTGATTCTTCAACATCAACTTCATTGGACTGGTCATGTCGTTCAGATGCCCGATTATCGTCTTCCAAAGCAACTACAGTACTCTATTCTGAACTTGAAAATGGAAAGCATAAAGCTGGTGGTCGACAAAAGAGGTTTAAAGACTCTTTCAAGGCGAATCTAAAAAAAAATGTAGTATAAACACCAACAACTGGGAAACACTGGCCTGCGAGTGCTCCAATTGGAGAACAGCCTTTACGAAAGGTGTCATGGGCTTTGAAGATATTTGAACTCAGGACAAAAGAGAGGAAGAGGAAGGCACGCTTGGCAAACCCTCACCATGATCAACTCCCACCCAGAAACCAATGTCCCCACTGTGGAAGGATGTGTGCATCCAGAATTGGCCTCCACAGTTACTTATAGACACACTGTTAAGACCATATTCATGGAAGACAATCTTACTCAGCTCCGAGTGATCGCCAAAGAAGAAGTTGAAATGAGGTTGATCTGTGCAGTGCATGGAGGGAGGGTGGCACCTTGTCCTTTGCCTCAGATAGAAAAACACCTTGTGCTGGCCCTGCCCATCTGTTCCCTGTCACATATATCCTTACACCCTTTTGGCTATGTTGGCAATACTATCCACACATGATACCAGACCGTAACACATCATAACACATTTAATTCCACCAGCACTACCCACCCACATTTACATCCCATCTTCCGGTACGTGGTTCTCCCCCACCCTATTTTAGCCTCATGAGGTAAACTAACCTGAAAGAAGGTGACTGGTCACCCAATGAGCTTCATGGCTGAGTGGGGATTTGAGCTCTGATCTCTCAGGTGCTAGTTCCACACTCTAACCATGGTGGCTTTTGTGATTCAGACTGCAACCAGAAAGCAGGAAACAATCAAAATGCAGATAAAATAGTTTAAGAAAGTGAACAGCCGCAACCTACAGGTGACTCTCACACCTGGTCATGATATTAAGCACATAGGGAATATTATTTTAAAACACCCATTTTAAAGATACCGAGCCTCAGGGCTATACCAGAGATGTATATTTAAGCTCATTTACCTATACTGCTGGGGTGAGAAAGTCTGCTTTTCCTATCAAAATAAGTGCATGGTGGATAGGAGCAAAAGCCCCCCCCCCCCCGCTCACCTTGCTGCTATCCACAGCTTTAAGCAATTTCAAACCAGCCCAGCTCACTTCTAGTATTGGAGCTGGGCTGACGGGAAATCACGTTAAGCAACCAAATTGAGCAGTGGAATGTGAATGCGGTATCTTTCACCTTCCCTCCCTGTGTGCTCATTTTGATATAAGAAGCAGAACCCTCACCCCACCCTGCTTTTTAGGTAACAAACAGCCTTGTACCTGGTTGGCATTGCTCAGGAAGTCTAAGAAACCAAAAAACCAGCAGAGATTTGAAATCAGTGGTTAAAATTGGTGCCGTTTTGACAGATTCAGTCCCCAATATTGATTCAAAATGACAACCAGTTGTTTCCAAACACCGGTGAAAACCTGCTCCTTGATCTCAGAAGCCAACATGCAAAATTTAGTTATGATATCTTAGGAAAGGTCCAAATGCATAGCAAACAAATAACTTTCCAAAAGATACGGTAGATTCAAGATTTGCTGGCTGTAGGAATGGGGAAATGTCATTCTTAATCCATATGTGCCCACTCAACCATTTCAATCTGCGTAGCTGGGATTCTTATGGGTGTCACATAATACTTGGTTTACTGCTGTAAGAAATCAATATTTAAATATGGCACCACCTACACTTTGGAATTCCCTGCCTATTGACATCAGGCAAGCTCCTTTGTTGTGCTTTTTCACTACCATTTTTCTTTAACCAATTTTATCCAGACACATAGCTGTTGGTGTGTTTTAATCTCTTTTTAGTTGACTGTTAACTACCTTTTAAATTACTTTAAATTTAATTACCTTTTAAAAATTTTGCTGTTTTTATTGAGAATTTTTAATATTTCTTGTAATCAACTTAGAGATTTTATTACATTCAAGAGGTATATAAATTTTGTTAAATAACAAAAGAAAAATATGTGGAAGAGCAACGCTCTGCATCCTTAGCTGAATTTTCAGATTGCTGGATGTCAAACACGTGGTTAGCAGCAAAAATGTCTGGGTGGTATCTGGGGAATGTCTGGAACTCTCCTGTTTGGCTGCTTTAATGCCTTGGTATTTGCTTCATTTTCCTTGGAATGTTCAATAATATATTTACTAGAAAACAATTTCCTTCAGTACTCAATTTACTAGGGCAACGCATAATATGAGGAACTGACTTGCAGCTGATGACCTGGTTTTGCTTAGGGAATTAAGCACTGGCTTCGCTGAACCAAACAAGCAAACAATCATTGAATCAGGTTCTTGCAGGGATGTCTCCAGACCTTTGCAAGCTCTGCCAGAGGTCACTATTAAAGCCAAGGTTACTTTGCCTCAAGCCTCTTTCTGTTTTCCAATCAATAGCATTTATTTCTGAATTTAATGTTCCTATGAGCTCCCTTCCTTTTAATTGCAGCACTTACCGTAACTAGAAGATCTGAGACCAGACACGTTATCAGAATACTAGCAGGGGGTGTCCCCCAGTGCTGCCTGGGAATTTGTAGAAACAATGAAATATTGTGATTCATAAATGGATTGTGTAATTTGTGAGTTAGAATCCACCACACACAAAATTGAGTGAAGTCACAACAAAGTCATGTTTGGGTCTGCCATCTTTATTCAAAATGGTGCATGGTGTCCAAACATCAACAGAGACTTCTGCCCCCACTTCGGGAACCCTTCTGCCAAGTTTGGCAAATATGTCTCGAAAGGTGGCTGAACCTATAGAGAAGTGAGTGACGGACAAACAAACCCCTTGCAAAACCTACAGTAGATACAGTGATTTGATTGACAGACAGTTAAGATAGCAATAGGGGGAAATAAATAAACACATGATTTGTTCTAGAGAAGATTAATAAATAATTTTGTTTTAGAACACACCACAAGGTGGCAGCTTACCTTCAAAAATCAAGGTTGCAGCAGGGATAGCCCTGGCTCACAAAAGCTTGAAAAAGTGACAGGGATAAAAAAAGAGGCATTTGGGTGGGGCCCTTTACATAGAATGAGATATTTGGGTAAAATCATGACTAGGAACAATACCACAAATCAGCAATGTGGATCAGCTACTCTTACATGGTAAAAAGATGGCCGAATAAGATAGATCTCCTTCCTTCTTTAGCATTGCTCCAAGAGATAAAATTCATGATATGCAGTGGTACCCCGGGTTACATACGCTTCAGGTTACAGACTCCACTAACCCAGAAATAGTACCTCGGGTTAAGAACTTTGCTTCAGGATGAAAACAGAAATTGTGCAGCAGCAGGCCCCATTAGCTAAAGTGGTGCTTCAGGTTAAGAACAGTTTCAGGTTAAGAACAGACCTCCAGAACGAATTAAGTATTTAACCAGAGGTACCACTGTACCAGAAGTACAGTGCCCAAAGCTTGGGCATAGTCAATGTCAGCCTTAAGCCTTATGAACTGGTAGAAAGTTGAACACTTCAGGAGCGTGCGCTGAAATTTTATTCAGACATTTTACAATCAAGTAAGAAATATGCACTGAACCCTGCCACTGCTTCAAAAAATATTCTTAAATTTTAAATTCACATGTGCCCATTCAGGGCTCAGCATCAACATCCATTTTCAGTGAAGGGCCGGGGTCATAGCTCAGCAGGAGAGCATTTGCTCTGCATGCAAAAGGTCCCTGGTTCAACTCCCCCACATCAAAAACCACCTGGAGGTGGCACAATGGGTCAGTGTGTCTGGCGGTTAACCAGAATGCTGGTGGTTTGAGCCCATCCTGGGACAGTTGTGGGCAGGATTCCTGCACTGCAGGGTGTTGGACTAGATGACCCTACAGGAGGGAATGGAAGATTTCCACCAGAAACCCTGCACAGCTGCTGTCAATCAATCCAGACAATACTAAGCTAAAAGGTAAAGGTAAAGGGACCCCTGACTGGTTTAACCCACAGCACCACCCGCATCCCAATACTGAGCTAGATGGGCCAATAATCTGACTTGATATAAGACAGAGAATGACTTCTGGAGTGTGCTAATCAATGAAGAAATGATGCCACTTGTGCAAGAGCCTTTTCCCTAACATTGGGTGGCCACAGCAAACTTCCACATAGTTATGACTATGGTCAAGGCTTCCAGTGTCAAGGCTCAAACTTCTCTTTTGAGAATTGATTATTGAGCACAGCCAATCCTTCTAATCTGCTCAGTACCGCTTTCTCCCGCAAAGCCACTTCCGGCCTGCCCAGGAGGTGGGGTTGCGGGCTTCACGCTCACCCCACGTGAGCGGGGGCTGGTCCCAGCCCCTGCGAGAGCAGGGGAATCCCAGCCAGGCCAGCCCCTCCCAGCCAGCCAATCAGCTGGCTAATTGGGGGGCGTGGTTTGCCCTATTTAGAGCTGGCACGGAGGGGGCCCGCCCTCTTTTCTCAAAACTTCTCTTTTGAGAATTGATTATTGAGCACAGCCAATCCTTCTAATCTGCACAGTACTGCTTTCTCCCACAATATCTTGATTGCTTCCACACCACCACTGCAAATATAGTACAGGAGGCAGAACCTGAGCATTACAAGCAAGAGAAAACAGGCAAACGGGAATGACAGTGATCCCAATACATCATACATACATCACAGAAGGGGCGGTCTACAACAGAATCCTATCTGGCAGGAAACCTGTTGATGGGTTTACCTGGCTGTTAATGGGTTTACCTAGTGAGCCTGGTCATTCTTTTGTGATGATAAATACTTAATTCCTGAGTCCAGGTCACAGGCTCATCCTATTCATATATTAAATGTGCCCTTAAGGCAGGATTTGTGAACGAAGAGACAATGGGGAGGTTTTTCTCATTTCCTCCCTCCTTGCAGAAAAACATTTGAGGTCAATTTGGGAGAGACGAAATGGTTTCAGGACTTTTTTTTTGTACTGTTTCAGACATGTGGTTTATATATTTATGTATGTGTTTGCTTGGTACATTTATTTTATATCTTAGACCTTATAATTCTCATAACAATAGAAAAGGTTATGATGGAGAATACAACGTTTTTCAGTCAGCCAGAGGCCATCGGTATATATACTGCCTCTGAAGTTTGGGCAAGGGGTGAGGAACCTGTGGCTCCAGGCAGCATGGCCAGTGGTCAAGGATGATCTAGAGAGCCACAGGTTCCCCACTACTGACTTAAGAGGTCCCATTCTTACCGCGTATGGACTCACTGTTCTAATAATGTGTTATTAGAGTGATGCATTAAAATTGTCATTGAGCTGCTCTCAGATTTGCTACAGAAATTATGCCTTGACCAACCAGCAGTCTGGTCCGGCTGTCCTGTTTAATAAATCACACCTAGGGACACCTGAATACATTGGGCTGATAGCACATGTGAGTTGAGAAAACCCCTTGAGTTGCTCTGGGAGAGGGAATCATTCATCCTCCTCTCAGCACTGGCAGCATGAACCCCAGTACTGTGACTTCCTGTGAAACCAGGGACAGAGCAAAGAACTTGTTGCAACCAGCTGCGTTTCAGCCCTGCAGAAAACAGCTTGATTGAACATCAAAAGACTTTCCCTCCTCCTCACACCAAAACTTGCTGTAAATAATTAACTCCCTGGAACAGAAACCAAAAGGGACTTTTGGAGCCGTAATTACAAAAATATGATGCGGTTTCCCCCAGTTGAAAAGCAAAAGGGGACAAAAAAGGAAAATGAAATAAATCCCCAACTAAATTAGGAATCGTTCCCTTTGCTTAGCTCCCTCCAGCTTGGGGGGGGGGGGCTTGGAGGAATGTTCACTCCCCTCCACCCTAAGCTCCCTTGGCAACAGCCTGAAGATGAAACCTTTTGTAATCAGGGCATTGCAGGAGGTGGTCATGCTCAGCCACATCCTGTTAGCAACTAGACAGGTGTGTTTAATCTAAAATGGATGAGGGCTGGGGAGGAAGCATGGAAAGCATTAGAAGCTTCAGTGTTCATTAGTAACTGACATTCCTTGGCAAATCAGAGGTTAAGGCCAATGGGAGGAAGAAGCAAAGGCTCCCCGAGGACCAAGGAATGGGAAGAAAGCTCTGCGTCCACATTTTGTTAAGATGGTGCACATGTGAAAGTCTCTGGAGTGCCCAGATACCTTAACATTGACAAGAAGGGCCTGTCCAGATGGTAGCCTTCCTTGTGGCTGGTTTTGTGTTGTAGAATGAAAAGTGTGTGTGTGTTGGGGCAACTGTCCCGGAAAAACCAGGACATCCTGATTTTTCCCATGAGAGCACAGCAGCCATTTTGGGTGCCATGATCTTGCCCTGAAAAAGTGTTTTTGGGGTGCCATCTTGTGTGGCACTCATTTTGGGGCACTGTGTCCAAATTTCTGGAGCTGCAATCTCACACAGGTCATGTGACTCATGCAGGAATGTGGCGCTGGAATATGGCGTCCCTGTTTTCTCCCGAGTCATGTTGGAGGTTATGCAAGGTCGTGTTGGAGGTTATGTGCCACCTTAGAGGAAACGACTAGTTCCCACTACCAGTTAAAAGGTGACATATGAGGTTTTCTTTTATTGTATTAATCATATTTATTCTCCATCCTTCACCCTAAGGTCCCAGGGCAGGTTACAGCACTGAAACACAGTATTAAAAACAATTTAGAACAACCCGTTTCTTATGGCTCACAGGTAACCCATCAGAAGGCAGATTAACACAAAGCCCTTCACAGACATTCGATTTATGTTTATTAAACTGGTATATCACATCCCACTAGAAAGTCCCAAACTAAAACACAAGCAAGTAAAAATAAAATAAAATAAGAAGACAACACTCAAAACCCTTTTGTCCTGGAAGCAACCCCAGAGGTGATTCATCTAGACAAGTATAGACTCACACCTGAAGGGATAGATGTGGTTAAATAGTTTTGAAATGTAGCCACAGAAACATTTTACATTTTAAATTATAATATCAAATTGAAGCTCTATCAGTCATACAGTAATAATAATACAGTAATAAGTAATAAATTTTGACATTGCACAAACTGTAAACATGCCACTATCATCACAAACAGGAAGTGATGTCAAAAATTGTTCTGTCTCTTATCAATTATGGTTGAGATCAGTCTAAACATCTGGATGGCATCAGGTTGGGGAAAGCTAGTTTAGACCTATCACAGTCTTACAATGCAAAATCATTGTTCACCTCTGTCTTTTTAGAAGTACGTATTATTAAATATTTGATTAACTCTAAATAATAATAAAAGAATCCTTCTCTTCCTCCTAAAGTTACTTTTCCTTCCAAGTACTTCTCAAGCCCTCTGGTCTTCCTCTATTTTACAGCAGAGAAAAATGTGCTTTTAACTCATGTTACAGTCTGTGTTTTGAAAATTCCCCAGCCATAAAATATTTGACAGCTCTTCAGGGCTTATCACAGTTCAACAGCTAAGACACACTGGGGGTGAGGGGGGAGAGTGAGTTGTAAAGCAAAATCCTGATTCTTTTTTTTTTTTTAAGGACACACAGGAGCAAAATATCTTCCTTATTTCAGCAGAATCCAGAATACCCTTCCACGTCAGCTTTGTCCTATTCAAAAGTGAAAGCAATCATTTGAAACATTCAGAGCATTTTTGAGACAAGGAAATCCTAGTTAACATATTTGAGATTATACATGAAGGGAAGCTACTTGGAAGTAAACTCCATCAATAGCAGTGAAACCTCCATGTAGGGTAGAATTAGGGTCTACAACAAAATGTTGCAGCATATATTCCCAGTTCCCACCTACTAAAAAGGAATGCTCCTGTTCAGGGCTGTAGTCAGCCTTGATGTCTTTGCTTCTTAGAGTGGGGAAAATTTTAGGAGGGGAAAGAGGGAGAAAGGGATACTGCTTTCTTGGCTGTGCTTTACAGCACTATAGCGCTTTAGACTGGGGACTGGCTGCTGACCCCAAACTTGAGCATTTTAGAACTATAAAGCAGGAAGGAAGCTGGAGTGAGAAAGGAAAGCAGTGCCTTATTTATTTTTCTTCCTCCCCAAATTTCCCTGTATAATGCAAGGAGGGAATTTTTTAAACCATACAGCATGGATTCCCAACCATAGATATAAATGATAAACTCACACAGCTTCTGGTCTCTTAGGTGGAAGTTAAGTGTTTCCCGACAGAAAACCATGCAAAATCTGTGAGTGCACTCCCCCCCCAACAACAAAAGATAGCAAGAAAGACAGGTGGTTTCTGTCTTTGACATTCAATATGAACCTGGAAATTCCATTTCCAAACAATTAGGTGAGTTAAGATTTCCTATCTCTATACACCTAATATCAACAGTCTAAATGATCATGCATTTTCTTCTGGCCATTCTGGCATTTCAAATATTTTCTCTCTTAATTAACTCATGAGTATACTTCTGAATACCAAGAGAGCTTTCCCTTGCATATGTAGAAACATACACTTAGGGACACTTTGCACTGAGTCATCCATGTTTGCTATTGGACATTATACTTCCAATGAATATGTAAGACTTATTCTCCTTGTAAGAAATGGGCTTTCCTGGCTTAGGACTAAAGAACAGCGACACACAGGACAGTACAGGAGGGCATGGAGACAGAGCAGTGGGGGTCATTGCGGTTGGGGAACCAGAATAGGAGCGCTAATATGAAGGTCATCAAATCCTTCCTCCCTGGACGTTCAAATCTTCATTAAATGTTCTCAGATTTCAACCAACAATGATTAGGGCTTAAATGTTTGTGTTTTTAAATATGTTGCAGTCCTTTCTGAAGCAAGCGATTAACAAGCAATAGCAATAATAATAATAATAATAATAATAATAATAATAATAATAATAATACCTTCAGTGTGAAATTCAGCTTTCCTTTTTACCCTCTGGCAAAGTCAGCTCCATCTTGGATTCTCAGAACACACAGGGATGCTGGGAATAATTTATGATTGACAGCTCCTGCAAGGGTGGGTGAACCCATGAATGACCCATCTCCCATAGGACTGGAATGGGTAGGAGCAATTGCACAAGCCTCTCCAAAGAAACTGGCACCCTGCTGGAAAGACCTCCATCAACAGGCTCTGCCAAGTAGTTGAATCATGGAAGCATTATCCAAGCCACTGTAGGAGCTTCTCAGACATAAGCAACTCTCAGTCAGTGAGCCACATGAACCATTTGTTGACACAGAAGATCAAAGAACCTGGTATGCTAAGCCATCCCTGAAGGATTGCCTTCAGGAGTGGGATTTTGTTAATGCTTTTGATTTATTTGATTAATTTTTCTCTTACCCTCTCGGGGCTGTTTTAGGTGGTTTCCCCTTCGGTTGCAGGTCATGTCTAGCCCTGCTGAGCTTCAAACACGGAAGAACATCAGTTGTCTTCAGATCAATTTCCCTGTATTTCCCCACTGCCACCCTGCTCCAGAATCTTGCTGATTCCGTCTCCCCAACCCATCTGTTTTTCCTTTATGTGGATCATGCTGACAGTATCTCCCTGCGGGCTTCTGTTAACAAACACCTAGCTGAGTTTCCCCACAAAACAATGCCAGTCATTTTCCTCTTATGGATGGCTGCCTTCCATGCCACATGGGGATTCACCCTCCAGTTCTCAGAATGCTTAAAGCAGGACTGAAGCAGGAAGCAGATTGCAGCTGTGCAAGGCAAAGCAGACATTGGCTTAGCATGGTTGCAAGTCCCATCCCATATGAATGTACTGGCAGTTTATCTGTATGTGAATCATCAGAAGGAACTCAGTGGAAATAATAGCAGCAGATTCATAGCCAGTTGTTGGGGCCTCACTGAAGACACAGTGGGAAGAGAAAGCAAGATGCCCCTGGGTTATATCTTTAGATATTTTTAAACTGCATTGCCAACTCAGTGGAGAGAAGCATATGGACAATTCTTTGGTTAGTTATCTTCCATACAGTCACATCACTGTGCAACCAACATGCAACACGGGGGCTGCTTCTCCCCCTACATCTTTACAGAAGTGGTTGCTCACCCCCCCCTTGCCACTACCTCTTGATCTATGGTCAAGATGTAAATACATTGCACAAAGGTAAGATCCAAAAATTAGGTCCATGAGTGCTGAGACCAGAGGTCTTGCTTGTAGCTCCAATTAGTAGCCCTTCTGTTTCAGCAAAGCAGAGCTAATCCCTGGGTTGAGATCCCCACTCAGGCAGTTACTGTCTCTTAGCCTATCCTATCTGCAGCGCAAACTATGATATTGCTACAAGGGTAGTGAATGCCATCAACTTGGATGGCTTAAAAAGAGAATTATACACATTCATGGAGCGCAAAGTGATCAATGGCTATGTTCTACCTTCACTGTTGAAGGTAGGAAGGCTCTGACTGCCAGTCGCTGGGAATCGTAGCTGGGGAGTGTGTTGCTGCTTCCTGGCTTCCCATAGGCATCTGGTTGGACACTATGAGAACAATGGACAGGATGGGCCATTGGTTTGATCCAGCAGCCCCTCTTATGCTCTCATGTGCCTCACAGGATTGGGGTGGAGATAAAATGGGAAACTGGAAAACCTCATCTCCCACCTTGAGCACCTTGGAGGAAAGGCGGGTTGTGAATTTAATAGTAAATAAACAAACATATTTCACACAGAACAGACATCAGACAGGTTTGTCTGTAGGCCAGCACTTCCACCATACCCAAACATTTATTTTTCCAAAACTATTGCTAATGACAACAGATATATTTGTTTCCCCTCAGCACGGATTTAACAGTTCCAACACATTTACTCCTCTAATACTGTACAATACTGTACCAAAAAGAAAGAAGAGATGTACCTCCAATATTGTACATAGTAGTATATATACAAAGTACAATTTTACAGTTTGCTTGGGTATTTTTTTCTTTTTCTTTTTACTTTGAAAGGAAAATATATACACCATATATATAGATTGGTGTAGAAGATAAACAAACAAATGGAAAATTGCTTTTAAAACAAGAACATTTCATTCCAAACCCATTAAAACAACAGTTGTTAATTTAAAAACAACAACAACCCATATAATCTAATGCACTGAATGGACCCAAACCTGATTTTGCAGGATTAGATTTTAAAACATAAAAATTGAAGACTGTTAGACTGTGCAACTGAACTGTGTTACATACAGTAGAATAGAGACATCACTGCCATTCCTTTTCCAAATATATATATGTGTTAGCATTTTGGCTACATGGATTACTGTCTTTTACGTCACCTGTTCATATTTTAAGTATATTGCTCTAGCAATTTGGCACCCGCAAAGCCCAATCCAGGAAGCTCTGTTTAGGCAGATTATAGCCTTCAACTTCCAGAGAGAGAGAGAAATCTTGCTAGTCCCACTATAACTTGAAGCTTTATTTCCATCATATGGACCATCTCACTTGTAAAGAAGAAAACACAGTCTGAAAGATATTGGTTCAAAGGCGATTCTAAGACTGCATTTTTTTAAATAAAAAAAAATTGGAAATATTTGCATTGGAAGCTCACATATTGTTTATTATTTTATTTTAAAGAAGCAATAACCCAGACCCTTAAATAGACTCCCTCATGCTTGCCAGATCAACTATGATGGAAATTTCTATTACATTTTGCTTCTTTTGCATTTAAGCATTCAAACAGGAAAAGTTGTTGAAACCTTCGAAAAGCAGCTACTGCACGTGCATATTTGGTTGTGCGCTATGCAGCAGAGAGGCAAGATTGACTTTTCCAAAGCATTGTGCGGTCCAAGCTTCATTCATAATTATCTGAGGTGGGAAAACATTTCTAGAAGCTATTCATAAAGCTATAAGCAAGGCAGAATTCTTCCCAGGAATACAAATTTTTAGGACCCATCTTTCCTAGCCATGTCTGAGACAATTTAGCACCACATTTACATCCAAACCATTTGCTTGACACACACATACGTGTTGCTCTTTTGAGAAATTGCATCCTAAAAGACACTCAAGCCAGAGACTTTCCGGGTAAACATGTCTCATATATGACTTTGCAGGCTTATAAGCAAAGAGAAACTGGGTTTTCAGTTTCCTCCCTGTGTCTTAGGTACATATTTCATTATAGTTTTGTAGCTACCCTAATGAAAGCTTGCTGTATTTTAAAGCACAGTATACATTACACCCTAGAAAAGTCAGTAAAAGGAAAGATTAGTCCTGAAAGGTGTTCAGCCCTTTGGACTGTGACCCAGAAAACAGCTAAAATTTGTTATCAAAGAGAACAGCTACATTCATGAGGCTCTAGTGTTTTCCATGCAACAGGGCCAGATACCAGAATCGGGAGATACCAGCACCTTGGGAGCAAAGTCCAAACCAGTGAAGGATATGATCAGACAAACTCTTTCCCTTTCCTCTTGAAACAATCCAGAAGCAGACCAGATGAAGGCATAGGAGGCAGACATGTTAGAGGAAATGAGAGACCCTGGACTCCTTAGCAAACTCCGAAGGGAGAATGACACTGGGGGGGTTCAACTGTGGAGGGTCTCTCTTCTCCCTGGTATGCTCCCCCTGTTCCAGATCATTAATAGGGGGAGCAATTTGGAGAAGATGGGCAACTAATGTCACCTGCAGCCCAAAATCAGGGTCAGAAAGACAGTTGAGATGCAATTGTGCTGGTCTTAAATAACAGTGCTCTGTTCAAGTGAAAAGTTACAGAGAGTTACAGATACGGACGTTATGCACTGTTATGCTGAGACATAAATCTTTGGAGGACTGAATCCTGTGGGCAGCAATGGCGGCTTCAGCAAAATTCTGACTTTCGCCCAGCCAGGGGGCCCACCAACCTTCGTGGAGGCTCATCAAAAGAAAGCAAAATGCCATTGGCCATGGCTGTAGGAAGAGCAAAAGCCCCTGCTTTGTTTCACATCTGGCATTTCTACTTTCTATTGGGGGTGGGGCAGGAAGTTACCTGAACAGAATATTATTCAAACAATTGTATACTAGTAAGAGAATGAGGGTTTGGGGGATTCCCGCCCCCCTCAGTAAGTATGTAAAGGATAGATTTGTTCATGATCACAGTGTTATTTAATATCCAGTGCTTCACCATTCAGTCAGTAGAGATATAAGGGAAACGGTGTGTGTGTGTGTGTGTGTGTGTGTGTGTGTGTGTGTGTGTGAAGGTGTGATATTTCAGTGTATTAGCATGTGTATCTGAGCCTAGAGGTTGAAAGGGGCATTTAGATAACCACCATTTGAAAGAAAGTGAGATGCTTAACAGTAAGCGAAACATATTATTCTATGGTCAGCTGGAAGAAATAAGAATTTAGTTGCCAAGTTACAGGTAGAGAAACTCCAGATTGTCAGCTAAAATGCTTTTATTCCCCTCTATAATGTCTATGTATTACCTCCATCTATTTGTTAAATGCTGGTCTTGCATAAGACACTAAATTACATCGACTTTTGGCTTTGTATCTCACGCTGGTAGGTGAAGCTACATTTTATGGGCATATCTAAACCACAGTGCAGATTCCCGGGAAACTGAATGGGACTACAGCATTAAAATCAGGTTTTGGTGGTGTTGGTTTTTTTTGTTTTTTAAAAAGTAATGCCCTCTTTCCAGTGAACCTGAGTATCTGTATGTTGTGTATGGGCATGTTTGTAATGTAGATATGCCCTAAATCAGAATTTGCCAACCTGGTACCCTCCAGATGTTTTGGTCTGCAACTCCATGGGCTGGCTGGGGCAGATGGGGGTTGTAGTTCCAAGCATTTGGAGGGCACCGGGTTGGCAAAGGCTGCCCTAACCACAGCAATTCATGTACCAGAGATATGTGGGAAGCGCCCTTTTCATTAGTGCAAGGGCATGAAAATCTATGCAAGATAAACTGATCCAAATTGCCTGTGGAAAGTCAAAACTTAAGAGATTTTAAACTAAGCAATTTAAGCAATTTTTAAATATAAAAAAAATAATGAACATTCCTTGGAGCTTGCCTGTGAAAAGTTGTTTTCACATATACATGTTCAATATAGATCATGGCGCATATTTTAAAATTCCGGTTGGATAGCACATATGATATGGTGTACATCCTTTGACATTTCTACTTCCTTTTTAGTAGGTCCTCCCTAGTGCTGAGTTCAGCCAAAAAAAGAAAAAAAAGCAAGTTATATACAGAAAGGTCATAAAAATATCAAGCCATTAATCATTATTTTTTTGCCAGTTTGCACCCATATACCAAAACACTTTGAAGACTTGAAATCTCATTTTGTTCCAATGTGCCTTGGGTGGCCGGCATGCCCTTCACTGGTACAAGGCATGGTATAAAACCTAGACAAAATAAGGCATTGCTAGCATGTGCTCAATAGCTTTCCTATGAATAAATTCTGCCTCCATCCCTGCACCCCACCTTGGGTAGCGACATAACACTAGGCCTGCTAATGCCTTGTGCTAAAGGGAGCCCCATGTGCCTTCAATGACAGTAGTTAAAGTGTGCTGCAGGAAAGGGAAAGGTTGCACCTAACTAAACTGTCGTGCTGCTGCTATAGGCACAGAAGCCCTGCTCTGGCCAAGAAGCTGGCAACCCTAACATGAACTTACAAAACTAAAAAAAACACCAGTAGTTTTGCCTGAGTGAAACACTATTCTCTTAAAAAAAGCAGAGGAAGAAGCAGCAATAATAAAAAATTAAGATTCCTGGATTAGAAGTCTGTCCCATCCTGAGAATGAATGATCAGGTTGCAGCGCTCAGGTCTTTCACTTGAGCTGGCCAAGGTCCAAGATGCAGAGGTAATGTGCACACACATACCAGGGAGTGAGGTGGGTGGGTGGGTGATGTCTGTGTTTTTAAAAGGCAACAGCTAGTAAAATGTTAAGGAACAGAACTGCCCCTCCATTAAAAAAATGCAAAAAACATTTTACATGGTTTTGTTTCTACCACCATTTGTGAGATTGTCAAGTCTTTCTAGACATAATTTTTTAAAAAAACACAATTTCCCCCTAACTTGTAGGGAGCTTAAAAGAAAATGTCTGACTAACAACCTTAGATTAATCTGAAGACTACTGCAATTTTGTTTACATAAGATTAAGTATTTTGCTTCTATTAAAATATCAAATACCAACGATTTCATTCATAAAACCACAAGAAAACAGACTGCAGTTCAGACCTAGTGAATGAAAGAAAACACATTTCAGTTCCTTATCTTGCCCTCAGCTGAGGATCAAAGAAGGGTGATGGAATCCATATTAATTCATTGTTCCTTTGGTTGGTGGTGATAGAGGCAGCAGAGAAATTCTCAGTTGCTTATGAAGTCTGCATTTCGTCTTTTTTAAAATGGTTACCCTCTTGAAAAATATATTCCCATTCAATGCAAACATGAGTCCATACAGTCTGTTGGAATTCAGAACAATTGCAGTCCATCACTGTAAATGCCAGATGTAAAGATGATTCATTTTACTGTCTGTACTTATAGACATGGTGACCTGGCACAGAAATATGCTGAATACTGGACTATGTCCACATCCCACAACAGCTTTTAATTTATTTGCCCTATGCTGCCATATCAGAAGCTCATAGGAGACTGAGCCACAAGCTGAGGAGGGGGTGGGTTGTGGGGAAGAGAAGAGAGAGACAGAGACAAGCAGGGTCAAGCTGCTAGCTAGGATTACCAGATATTGAGTCTATGATTGTTCAGAACTGGAGTGGTTGGCCTGAAACTATCTCATTTTGCAAAGACGATTAAAGATGTACACACTTGGAAATGCCAGAAGAGAGACAGAGAAAGACTGATCAGTAGTAGCTGGTTTTCAAAATTTAACCTACGTTTTCAGTTTTGTCTCCTGGGTGCCCATGAAAGTGCAGAGAGGCTGTTCTAGAGACACTGTTTGAAAATCTCATTTCAAAAGCATTCGCGCTGCTTTTAGATCTGGAAGCACCAAGCAAAGATATAAGTAGGGGATGTTTAACCATGCAAGCTCTAATGCTCTTTATTTCCCCTGCAATATCAGTTTAACTTTAAATGAACACATGCATATGTGCATGTAATATGCCTCATTTAAACCAAGGCTAAGCTTGTGCACTTTTCATGATTTCTTTTTTAAACACAGGACAGAAAACGTATGTCTGAGAACATGTACCCCTGAAAAAAAATGATGCAGGCTGTAATGGAAACTGACCTGACCTTGTGTGGCACCATTATGCACTGTAATAGTGCACAAAAATACGCCCCAGGCATACCCAGCCATCTAAACCAGTGAGATCAAAAACATCCATGGGTGAACAATATTGTATTGTATCCCTGTAGTGGTTGAAGCACAGAGGTCTTTTCTGCTAACCTCTAAAAGATGACCCTGACGGTTTCCCTTAGTGACCAGACACTCAAACAAGGCATTGACTGTTTACCACTCAGTTCTGTCTTTTCCTCACTGATTTCACAGCAACCTGATACAAGACTTTCTATGTCTCGGGCTACACAGAGCTGTGATGTCCTAGCA
The DNA here is from genome assembly GCF_964234715.1 of Podarcis melisellensis. NCBI lineage: Eukaryota > Metazoa > Chordata > Lepidosauria > Squamata > Lacertidae > Podarcis > Podarcis melisellensis. Next base: position 39,446,472 of record NC_138538.1, read on the forward strand.
TCACAGGTGATGGGAGGTGCAAAATGAGACTTAATTAGTTGGGGCTTTCCTGTCAGGAGAATCCCTGGCGATGGTAACTTCCAAACTAATCTTCAGCAGAAGTTCAATACTAATTAAATAGAAATTTCTAACATCTCCTTAACAGGGCCCCCTCATCTGAAACAAACAAACAAAAAAATTGCTATATTCACAGTAGGCTTTCAAGTTCAGACAGTACAGGACTTGTCAGTAGACTGTTGAGATGCTGAGGCAACCACAGGGCTTGTGGTGTTTGTTTTGGGGAAAACCGCAGGCTTTGGCCTGGTTGCTGGAGGTTTGACCGGGGCGGCCATTTTGACGGACTTTGCTGGCCTGAAGGTGCAGGGAATGTCGCTTGCCGTGCTGGCACTCCGCTGGAAAGCTGATTCAGAGTCTTTGAGGATCTGAGTATGCAATGGGCTAGAAGGCTCCGAGATGGGGGCCACAACAGGGGAGGTTTTCAACGGCTCCAGGGTGTCCAGGACAACATCTGGCGCGTGCTTCACGCTGCTTTGCCTTTCCAGCTCCCGCAACTCATTCAGAGCAGAGTTCATAGTAGCTTCAATATCCTGCAAAAGAGAGACGTTGGAAGCAATTAAAGGAGCTAGAAAACAGCTTGACTAATTCTCTGTGGTGTCTCAAAAATATTAAGCAAAAGCAGACAGTGGCAGATGCTGCTCCTGTCGTAAGAGGAATGATATGGCATGGAAAATCTCTTCCTAGTGGCATGACCAGTCCCACTATCACCCTTCCCTGCAAGGTAATATGGACAGGGTGGGAAACTATGTGGCCAGAGGACCAGCCTGTTGCTAACTGTATGAGGCCAGGCATCCAACCAACTAAAAAATTATTGTATTTAGAGTTGAAGACTTTAGCTAGATTATACATGTTTTCATAAAGCTGCATGGGTGGACTGGAGCTATATCCTCCTTCCTTTCCGATCATCAATTGCCTTCTCTTTGAAACCTTAAGAACTAGAGCTCAGCAAACCAAGAGGCCTCTATGATCTTATTCTGAGCTTGGTGCCTTTTATCATTGGTAGGGATGTTGGCTTTATGTGTGGTACTCAAGACAAATTGCTGCGGAATTTCAGTCCAGAGTGCATTCCAGGTAATAACACTTTTCTTTAAACCTTTTCCCTGGTCGGATGGCTGGTAGGAAATGACTGAAACACTGGTAGATAATAGCTTGGAAAGCAAGGAGATGGATAAGAGGAACAAGAATGATGCCTGAGAAAACAGACTCCTCAAAAAGAGTAGAAACCCATTTTGCTGCTAACTATGTGGCAAATGAGCAATATGCAACTCTAAATCTGGAACGTGACACATATCAGCATTTCCTCACTGAAGCCACTTGCTATTCTAAAGTGTTTTTAAAAGATATATGAAAAATGTTGCTTATATGACACTTCATTCTTGCTTCACATGAAAGATGCAGGAAATAATGCAAAGGTCATAATTAGGAACAAGCATCAAGTCCTTTTTTTTAAAAGATCTTGGCTGGATCATGACCTAAGTTTGCTTAGAAGTTCAGCTGTAGATGTGGCCTTGACTGGTGCAATATGATTCTTGGAGAGCTCAAATGATTTAGCGTTTCCATGACTCACATCTTGGCTACAACATTTTCGTTTCCTCATAGGCATTTCAAGGCACACAGGGAGGTAAATCAGTCAAGGAGGAGGACGAACCAAAGACGGTAACCAGATTCCTCCCATCACAGTCTGAAAAGATCTTAAAGCAAAACACAGATTTCAGAGATACTGGTGTCAAATGCAAGAGGTGTAGCTCACACTGTTTGAAATGACACCTGAGAGTACATGAAAGGGGAGCTCTAATTTAATGCAGCCCATTTTTCTTTTATTGAGTGTATTTCCCTATGGAAACAATAAATTACATAAGGGCAAAAAGAGGAGGGTGGATAAAAGCAGAATTTAACTGAAAGGCAAGAGAGGCTGCTATATGTCATTCAAAGCATTGCAAAAAGATATAACCCACATGCAGCCTTCTCATATAAACAAAAGGAGGAAATGCACCATGAGGGGAAAGGACAGCTTTTCAGAAGAGGACCACAATATGTATTATAGACAAGGCAGAAACTGTAGAAGCTAGATCCTGTTCCCAGGGCTGGTTAGTATAGCCAAGATCCAGCCCTAATGGTGACCTCTATTTACAATCCAATCTGTGGTGTCCAAGAATCTGAAATGCCTTATGAAAAGTTCAGCATCAGCTCCAGCATGAATCATATGCTATTGAAACAGGTGAGATGAGAATGCATGGTGGGCACAGGATTGCAGCCCAAATGGTAAATGACTTGGTGGTTGGTTCTGCTCATATTGAGTGCCTTACAACAAATAACTGGACAGGAAAAGAAATCTGTCTCATGCCCCACACCCCAATGGGTGGCATGGAACAACAGATAAAGACAATGTGTGCCTGCTTATTTCCAAGACCAGATTTCTGGATGCTGTGATAATGGGCTTCAAGGAATTATCTATTAGTATTCGAAGGGACTTTATTCTCTGATGTTTTAATACAGTTTCTTTCTCTCCCTTAAGAATTAAATGGTTATATAGTTTCCCCCCTTTAAAGTGAGTGGTGTCTGTGTGTATCTATCTATATCTCTATACACCTGCCCTAAGGCAGAATAAACAATGAAATAAAAGTAATTGCACACGACCAGGAGGTATAAAAGCCAAACATTCAAACAACAGCAGCATCTGATAGCCTAGTGAGTTCCTTCACCCTGTTTCAGCCTAACTTCTTTTCTTGGAATGCCTAACTTTGTAATATGAGATTCAAGTGCGTGTGAGCTTTTGACAGATTCATCACATAGTGAAAAGCAGAAGACCTGGCCAAGCATGTAAGTGCAGTACACCTACAGCTGGAGAGGAAACCAAGAACCAAAACCTTCTCTGAGCACATAGCATAGCACTGACAGACTTAGATGGATTGCCATTTCTGAAGAGTGGCAGAATACTTCAAGTCTTGAGCAGCTTTAAACAAATGATTTCTAATATATTCTGCAACTGCAGACACATGATGAGATGGTTTTTTTTGTAGTGAACCAGTTTTGCACTGAAGAGAAACTCCCGCTCGGTTTTTAGAAGGTGAAAACACATTATGTGGCTATGGAGTAGTTAATTGAGAAAAAAAATTATGCAAGGCTTCCTTAGTGGTCAAAAGGAACACATTTTTGTGGGCTTGTGTTCCACTCTGGACCAATGTCGCACTATCAAGCTTCTTTGAAAACAGTGCTCATTTCAAAAATTAGAGGAGGAGGGGAATCACATGATGGCTTTACGCTAACATGGTCTAAAAGTCTCAGCGCCCACATCCAACCACAGCTGTGTACACACCAGTGAAACCATCCCCTATCACTGCCAACAGAAACAATCACTGCCAACAGAAACAACGAGATGTGCTTTGTTTGAAGGTAGCTCCTTATCACTGACTGAAACTGAGAAGAAAGAGCAAAGCTACTACGAAAATTCCATGGAAACAGGATAGATTGTTGTGTTCTTTTCATGATCCCTTAACCTCTAAGTGCAGTTAAATAAACTCACAGATCTGGGCTGTGGGTTCAAAACAGAGCGACCAAAAACTCAGTTTTTCAAAAATCCTGGGCTTTGAGATTCTAACACAGATTCCTGAAAGCATAGAATATTAACACTGCATATAGCTCTGTTTTCACCAAAGCCTTTGCCAACATTTATCCCAAATGATTTAGGGGAAACAGAGTTAGATGATGAGGATGATGACAATAAGTGGAAAGAGCATACAGTGAAGAAATAAAATGTGATTTTTAATTCAGATAAAAAACAGGACCGGGGAGAGTGGTTATGATGGTGTTATGGCCCTCATTCCCTGACTGTTAGTTTCAGCAAGGTCCAACATTATCAACTGTAGAAACAGAACAGTAGGAAAAAGGATATATAGTGTTAAAGCAGGTATGTTTCCATGCACTTTTCACCAAGGTGTATCCCTTGGGTGGCAAGAGATTTGAGTGTATTATACAAGATGATAAAACTCAATGGAACAGGTATACACCATATAAAAATGCAGGAGTTCTAGACAGTCTGTGGTCCCTTTCACATTTGTATCTCAAAGTCCTGGGTGAGCAGAAAAAGACAAAGCTAAATGGCTTTCTGCTTACCTTAGAGGACTTCTGTTTCTCAAAGCACAGGAATCTAGCCAGATCCCTCTGTTCTACATTGCCTATGAAAACTGCTTAGGTTTTCTAAAACCATAATCATGGGAGTTGTAGTCCAAAACATCTGGAGGACACCAGATTGGGGAAGACTGTCTAAAACTAACAGGAAACATACTCTGCCATTAGTATTTTGCTATGGGTTAAACTAAGAGCACTAAATTCCCATGGCTTTATCCATTTCTACGTTTTAGCAATTTCCTTATGGACATGTGAAGAGCAGAAACAATCAGTCTTCTCTCAAAGTTTAAGTGAGTCACATGTGATCAAAATTTGGTCATGTAGCCAAGGTTCTCAATCAAATGCATCTTAACTGGGATGCTTTGATGCAGGTAGTTTCTAACCCTTATGAATCTTTGAAAATTGGTCTCAAGTTGATTAAACATAGGCGCTGTTCCATGCTTTTTTGATTGACTAGGCATGCAGCAATCACAAACCGAGCTGATGTTTTAGAACTGAACAGAAATTTAAATGTTCGAATTTTAAAAATTCAGAGGTTACCTCAGAATTCAAAACTTGACTTGTTTTGATCACCTCTAAGGGGACGCTTCCTGATCTGAAGCAAATACTGAAGCAAAATATAAAATATTGATATCAAATAACACATGTTGCTAAATATACAACATTCACAGAACAGCTGGAACATATTTGAGTATTAGATGAATGTTTTAGTGAATAGTCAACATCAAAATTCACAAAGGAGATTTTTTTTAACAGAATGGGTAACATGGGGTGGAGATATTTGTTTACCACTGTATGCAAGTTAAGCCCCATCTTACCTCAACCTGGCCTAGCTTCTTATTACCTGTGCAATGACTTCAGGGTCCATGGGCCGGTGGTTATTAAAGCTCTTTGACCTTCCAGTGGTCACATTTTTCCGGATGTGGGGGCTATCTATCCTGTTCTTCAGAGAGGCATGTCGGCTGAGTGAATTGAGGCTCCCATGGCCACTGATGGAAGATGCATCTGGTACCTCTTTCGGGAGACTTTGGCTCATAATGGGTTGTGAGGAGGGACGTGAACTGGCCACAGCTCCTGGTGGGACTGGTTCTCCCAGGGAGCTGGGCAGCCCGTGGCTGTCACTTTGACGGAAAGCTCTTCGTATGCTGCCAGACTCTGGTCTCTTTCTTTGCCTGTCACCATAAAAGAAGCAGGAGGTGGGGTGGGTGGGGATCAAGTGTTATAGAAGTTGCATTTCAACACAAGAATCCCAGAAAGGCAATGAAAGGATACTGAAATTGCAAAATAAACATTCTGAACTAAATCACCTTTTCCACTCTGCTTATAATAACAAGCCACCATGAAGGTTAGCGCGTCAGAACAGAAATAGGAAGGACCCAGGTTCTACTCTCCACTTAGCCGCTAACCTCACTGGGTGATTTGAAGCCAGCCAGCTTCCCTCAGCCCACTTTATAGGGTTATTTACTTTATAGGGTTATTACAGGGGGAAAGCAGGGCAGGAATCAGGCACACTGCTTTGGGTTACTTGAAGGGAAGGTGGGCTAGAAATGTAAAATATAAATGATTGACTGAAACAAACGGTTTCAACATTATTGGCAGCCAAATGGGAAGTGTTTCAGTACTGCGAAATGTTGGCCTACTGACCTGGATGTCAGAGCTGCAACTAGTAGTATACCCCCGGTGCGACAAAACGTTACATAAAACAATACAAATAAGCTAAACTAGTTCAACAGCTCAAAACTAAACAAAAGGAAAAAACCAATGCTCAACACATACATTAAAGAGTAGTAATACAAAACCGATATTAACTCTTACTTATTGATATTTGCAAGATAAATGTCTGCAACATGGCTCCCACTTGGGCAGTTGGAACCAGCTCTGGCAGTCACCTTTTCTTCCGGTGGCTCTGAATTTACTTCTATTTCAGATTTTGGGCTTGATCTTTCTGATACTCCATCCTCACTAGAGAAGAAAAGAGCCACAACCACGTATGTTACATCCTCAAGGTAAGCGACAGTAGAAGTCACAATAGCCGGAACAATTTTATCATCAGGTTTTTTTAATGCTCTCAAATTACAATATCTCATTTTAATGCTTTGCTTAAAGGCTGGGTGGTGTACTTGGATCCTGAGAGCAGCCATAATGCAGCTTGTAAAACTAAGATGCTCTTTTTTTGGGGGGGGGGGCGTGTTGTTGACTATTTTCATATGATCACATGAAGCAGCTGAGCATGTGTATAGGGCAGCAGTGAGGGATCTGGAAACCAACTATGAGGAATAGTTGGAAGACCTGGGCATGCCTAGCCTCAAAAAGATTAAGGGGGGCGGACTTTGGTAATATGGTAATATGAGTGAAGACAAAATCCCCCCAATCCCTTTTGTTTTTTAGAAACTTTTTTACTTTTAATATTATGTTGCGCCCCCTTGGCTTAGCACCCTGTGCGAGGGAACCACCCACACTGCCCTAAATCTGGTGCTGAAAGGAGGCATGATAGGCACCTTGTATTATCTGAAGGGCTGCTATGCAGCAGATGAAGCTGACCTATTCACTGCTGCTCCCGAGGGCAGAATTAGAATGCATGGGTGGAAATGATAGGGAAGCAGATTTCGGTGACACTTCCTAACAGCTAGAGCTGTCTGATGGGAAGTGGTGTGCCCTCCTTCCTTGGAGGTATTTAAACAGAGGCTGGATGCTAATCTGCCAGGAATGTTATGTTTGCAAGATCCTGTATTAAAGCATGGGGGTTGGACTAGATCAGCAAGATTTGCAAACTTTTGATGTCAGTGACGCACTTTTTAGACACGCAAAATTTCATGACACAGTAATTCAGTTTGACTAGCAAACCGGGGGTTAAACTAACCCTTTTCCAGTCCTGGGAGCAGCACGGGGAGTGTTCACACTACGCACTGCTACCGGTACGCACCTAACACGTTGCGACAAACAGTTTGGAAAGCTCCGGGCTAGATCCTTCCCAACTCTTTGTTCCTAATACTTTAAGGTGCAAATAGACATTACTAGACATCCTCTTCCTCAGAAGCAAAATTAAATCTGAGCCCTGTTTATCCAAGTACCATGCCCCAATGGTCTTAAGAGGTAACATACGTGTCCTGGACAACGATGTATTGATGGGGGATCAGGCCATCAATTCCGTTGTGACGGCCCTCCCACCAGTCGTCAGAGGCCCGGTGATAAAGCAGAAGGGAAGCCCCCTTTTTAAAAGAGAGCTCACGGGCTGTTCGGCCGCTGTAGTCAAATTTGGCTATTGCTTCAATAGGTTCACATTCTGCAGGAAAAAGAAGCAACATTTAAATGAATTTGCATATCAGTATTTAAACCATTCACCTTAAAAAGTAAAATAAAAGTGAGGAATTCAAATATCTATATATGTTGTCAGCTGAGATGCTGGAGGTCAAATGCACCTGGCAAATGAGGCTAGGCCATTTAGAAGCACGTTATACACCCTCCAAAGCTTTAGAGGTCTACTGCTACCAGTGAGATGTTCACGGATGCTTACCTCTATGGTGAACTCAACATAACTGTCCTGGCAGCTGAGGACAGGTGGGCTGGTCCACAGGATTTCCAGACACACAGTATTTTCTGTACTATGCAAAGAATTGCTCAGATGGGAGTAGTCAGGTCAGAAAATGGTAGAGCCTGTTGAGACCTTAATGGCTTCTTAGGATCTGGATCATGCTGGGCCTGAAAGTGGCAGTAGAACAACTTGCCAACTGCTGCACGAGGGGAAGTTAAATGAGGCAGAAGGGGTTCACAATCCACATGAAGCTAAGGTATGTACAGGCCTTTGGTCTGGCTTGTCGTCAGGGTGGCATGAGATTGTGAGATGCTTTAGTTGAGATTCCTGTTTTGCAGAGGGTTGGACTAGATGGCCCTTGGGGTCCCTTCCAACTCTACAATTCTACAGTTCTATGCTTATTGACAAAGTAAAGGCTCTAAGGGTTTCTTCACCTAGATGTGCATGTAAGAGTACACACACACACACACACACACACACACACCCTCTTCAGTGGATACCTAAATATATGCAGTCTAAATAAACGTTGTGAAGAAGATGCTTGGAAACTGTATTGTAATAGGTACACCAGGGACCCAAGAATGCCTGCAGCTCCCTGTAGAGTATACAGTTAGTGGCAAAAAGCAGGTTTGTTTCTGCACAGTGGAATGGCCTGCTGGACATACTCCTCCACAGGGTGGAAGTTATTCCAAATTATTACGTTCCCAAGCAATGAATCCCAATAGGGATCATGAGCAGAGTCTCCCTGCACTGAGGTTGCCCCCCCCCTTTGTAATCCAGTCCATGGTTCTCGTCTACACTCTAATTCTTTGGGAGGAATTCAGCATCATGCTAAGTGGGTTGTTCCATTTGCACAAGCATTTTGGCTTCCCGAATGAAGTGATCCCACCTCTCCTAACCTTCCTGAGCCAATTTCAGGGGAAATAGCGGGTACTCAGGGGGTGGGGAGGAAAGCCCTGTTGCATATGCAGAAGTCCATGTGGAAGGCATCTGCTGACAGGACTCATTAGTTGAATCCCACCCCCTGTATTCTAGCTCTGCCTCTCTTTCTTGACTGGTTATCCCACTTCTTTCTACCTTACCACCTATGATGACCTCTACAATTGACCTCTCAGTCTTGAGCCTTGCTCTTTCCTCCCTTCCTAGTCTTGGCAAATTTGCTTGGCTCAGGTGAACACACTCATTCAAAAACACATTTTTATTATTACTGAATTCACTCTCCATTTGGATAGCCTTTCTCCTTGGCTGATTTTCATTATGCAATAAGTCACTACCTAAAAGCCCAACAGCGTGAATCAGGCAAAAACTTAAGTTATGCCTCAGAAAAGTTGCTTGTTCGAAGAGGAAGCCCTTCTTTGGGGAAAGACAATTGTGATCTGGGTAGGCTCTCTCAGGAAGTACAGGGTGAATGTGTCTGAGACAAAGAGACTTCAGCACCGCTGCCTGACCCATCAGCCTTTGGAGCCCCTCAAACCAAGAAACTGAGCTTACCCCCAAGGCTGCAAAGTACAGAGACTGGCTGAAGGCCAAGCAAGCACATCTGTAAGACTGAAAATCCAGTAATGGATTTTCCAGAAAGAGAAGAGTTATCTGAACTATGCATTGCAAAGTAGTTTGTAGACAGAGAGCTCGAGTAATCAGCTCACACTAGTTAACAAGGTTTTACCTGGGTAACAAATCATGGTTGTTTTTAGCTGGGTTGGAGTGTTTTTTTCAATGAATACTCCTTGAATTGTGTGCTTCCCTGTTTTCCTCTTACTTGTTTAGTTTCTGGCACCAACTAACACATTTCTTTTTTAAAAAAAAAAATGGGCCTCCATTGTGCGTTTTATTACCAGCTAGGGAATTGTATATTTCAAATAGCAATTGTTTATTATACCAAAATCAGCAGGCCACTTAACTTCCAATATTCCCTTTTGGAATTTAGCCTTTAGCTTGGCAAAGGATAATGACCTCTAATGCCCAGCAGGCCTGCACTACAGCTGGGGGATAAACATAAACAATAGCTACTGGTCCTCCTTTCAACTTTGAACCTGTTGTTGTTGTTTAGTCATTTAGTTGTGTCCGACTCTTCGTGATCCCATGGACCAGAGCACGCCAGGCACTCCTGTCTTCCACTGGCTCCTGCAGTTTGGTCAAACTCATGTTATTAGCTTCGAGAACACTGTCCAACCGTCTCGTCCTCTGTCGCCCCCTTCTCCTTGTGCCCTCAATCTTTCCCAATACTGTATCAGGGTCTTTTCCAGGGAGTCTTCTCTTCCCATGAGGTGGCCAAAGTATTGGAGGCTCAGCTTCAGGATCTGTCCAAAAAGCCAGTGATCCTCCTCTCAACTTTGAACCTAGGCGTGGCCTATTAGTCTTTGTCCATTAATTATCATTCAATGGACCAGGAAAGGCTCCAACATTATTGCAATTCACACTTGACATAGCAAGAGACAATGGAATTGGGGGAGAAAACCATCTAATCCAATTCTCAGTCTTAAGGCACAACTGTTAAACCTATTAACATAAACTTCATGATTACCTGATGATTACAGCTAGAATGGCTTACAGATTATAGTTAAGATGCTTTAACACACAGTTAAGATGGTTTAATATCATAAGCAGGAAAACAGGAGTAAAAAAAGAGCCCCATGCCAGAGGCCAACACAGCCTAATTACTAAAACTGTGCACTTGGATTTCCAGATAGTTCAAGTAAGCAAGTCATAGAGATGTTAACAAGAGAAATTCAGAGACCACAGCTCTTCTGCTGTAGTACATCTCCATCTTGCTACCTTGACAACAGCTCACTGAAATCTTTGTGATCAGTCAAGTATTAAAACTGGCATACCAGATTTGTGGCTCTAGCTAAGAAACATGAGGAAATATCGTAAACCCACCTTGCCTTGCTGGTAAATTCTGTTTTGTCCAATAAGCCTATATACACAGGGATGACACCCACATGCCAAAACAGCTTTCCCATCTCATGCCAAGCTTGAAAGTAAATGGGCAGCCAGCTTTGAAACAGCTGTCAAACAACTGCTTACCATCATCGCTGGTATGGTGTTCAGTGACCATATCCTGAGCTGCATCTTCTGTGGAGGCTGTCTCTCCATGGGGGCTTTCACTGCAAGAAGAAAGACAGAGAGGGCTACGTTGACGGGGCATGTTTTCCTGTTTTTTTCAAAAAAGAAAAGAACTGGCTGGTAAATGGTATGTGGCACCAGGGGTATCCCAGTGACACTTGAACTTTTGGGTGGAAGAGCAATGTTTCATGGAGACATGCAAAGCATGTAGTTTGGAGAGTAGCAACCTTTTGAGGCTTGGGTGGCAATAGTAACTTCTCTCCTTAAGCTTAACTCTGCAGGGGGTGGGGGACAAAAGCTCCTACACCACACGGACTTGTCATAGATGGGGCTTTTGGAATAGGTCAGAAGATGGGAGGCACATGTCCTGGTCCTACATCCCGAAGAATATGTGATGGTCCATCTACTCCAGCACAGGTCAACATGTGAAGTTGCCTTACGGTGAATCTGACTCTTGGTCCACCTAACCCAATATAGTTTACTTGGATTTGCAGCAGCTTTCCAGGGTCTTTGCTACCTGAACCTTTTAACTGAATATGCTGGTGATTAAACTTGGAATCGTCTGCATGTGCTGTACTACAGAGCTATGGGCCCTACTAACAGTTTAGCTGGTGCCATGAAATGCTTGAAAAACATGGGGCATGAGGTGTGTTGTGTGAGAGCTGGGAACAAAGGCTTGAAAGTCTATCAGCGGGTGCCACATGAGGTGACGTTCACAATGCTAAGCTCTGAATGGGACCTGTCTAAGATGTAAATTCTTTGCAAGTTTTGTGACATGGTAGAAAAAGTTCTTAATTAAATAACTAAAGTACCCCTTGCCTGTCTCACAATGGCTTCTCTACAAACAATTTAAAGTGCTAGCTTTGACTCCTACACTGCTTGGGATCCCCATACCTAAAGGAACGCTCCTTACCATATGTACCTACCCAGGCCCTGAGGTCATCGGTGGAGTCCCTTCTTCAAGTTCCCTCTCAGAATGAAATTTGGAGGGTAATTCCAAGGGAGATGGCCTTTTCAGTAGTGGCCTCCCCTTCGTGGAATGCTCTTGCTAGAAAAACTTATCTAAAGTTTTGTCTACTTTATAAGATCTTATTAATTAATAAATTTTGTATATGGCCTTCCGTCTGTAGATCTCAGGTCAATTCACAAAGGTTTGACATCAGGAAAAGACTTTTTTTTTTGTTCACTGGGGCTTTATTATTTATTTTTATTGTTTTATTATAGTATTTGTCGAATGGTGGCATTATGTTCAGATTTTAGCTTTTGTAGCTGGGCTGTATTTTGTGGCTTTGTGTCTATCTTGGGATTGTGTGACTGGATTTAAACCAATGTGGGTCAGTTTTACTGATTTATGTCTTTATTGAGTGGTTTCTTTTACCCCCCCCCCCACAAATTTTACTGTGCATGCCACCTAGATAGTATTTTTATCAGGCAGTTCATAAACTGAACTGAACTGAACCAGCAAAATAAACACATTTTGTTCCATATGCTCTGCGTCAGGCCCAAGGCTCAGGATAGACAAGTAAATACTTTAGTTATGTTGGTTCAAATTTCAATCCCCCAACTCAAAAGGACACCATTCATTCTTCAGCAGTAGATTTCTTGCATCGTTAGGAGTCTGGACTAGAAGATCTTTGAAGTCCCTGTCAACTCTGTGGGTGGGATTCACCTAAACAGCCCCAGAAGTCAAAGCCTACTCAAGGACTTTTGTTCATGCAACATTTCCCCATACTATGTGATCCAAAATTGCCTGGGGGAACATGGTCAAGAGAGGGGCAAGCTGAAATGCTTGCAGAAACAGAACAATAAATTCCACATTATGATTCTGTCTGGAAAAACTAGTTGCTTTCCTACTGTTTAGTTTCTCCCTCCTGCACAATTTTTCTTTCCTTTTTAAAAATTTCACCAAGCTGCCCCCACCATTAAGCCTCAGAAGCTCTTCCAGATACAGATGGCACTTGGCACAAGTTGTGAAAATATATCAGACCACTAAAATAATAGTTGCTGTGTATTTTTTATCTAGCCTGCCATAGGTGCTGTGCACTCAATGCAGACACATCCAGAGATAGGGCGTAACAGAGCCTTGTTCCCCTGAATGAGAAGACCAGGATATAATAGGAACTAGACAGCTTCTGTACACTTCCATAACCGGACTTAGCTTTCCACCAAATCCCTTGGTCAAGGCAGCGAGATAAGGGGAGTGGGTGCATGTGTAGAGCCTAGAGAGGAAGCCACAGTGGTGGCTGGTGCCAGTTGGAAGTGGTGGGGGGGAAAGTAGGGAGGCAAATGGTGGGTGGAGGCAAAGGCAATGTCAGGCAGAGACAGCAAATTCTAGTTTTGTCCTCCTCCTCCCTGCTTAGTTCTGCAAAGGCAAAACTGAGACTAAGGAGGAAGAAACCATTGACCAGGGCCATCCCCTGGGGGAGGTGGATTTGGTTGAGCACAGACTGAAGTTGGTGGGGCAGTGCCCCATTTACCCTAATGAATCAGCCTCCACTGTCCTCCCATTCTCTCCCCCCCCCCAGTAAGTAGATGTCTGACATGCTAAGTACCCATACAGTACATCTGGAAGGAAAGATAGGATTCGTTATGCCACCCTACCCCTCATTTTGGGGGAAATGTAAGAAGCTGTTGTGGATGCCACAAAATAACCAATTCACAGAATTAAAACTGGTGATGTTCAGAACCCACCCCCAAACAGGGGCCCTCACCCCAATAAAGTAGACAAAAAAGCAAGCAACCGCCCCCAGCCCCCCAAAAGGTACACTTTGAACTGAACAACCACCCACACCCAAAAATCCATTAAAAATAACTGGGAGGGAAGGGGACCTTAGTGGGCACAGAATTCTTCTGTGATTGAGCATGACACCTGCAGCAGACTATATTTAGCCTGCCTTGTAGCTTACTAGATCAGAAGTGGGAAATAGATAAGGCAATTCAGACATTTACAGATACTTCAGTATTAATCAAAAGGCACGATTTTGCCCTATTATGATTATACCAATATCAACTGGGTGGCTGGGGAAACCCAGCCAGATGGGCGGGGTATAAAAAATAAAAAAAATATTACTTGTTTGTGTACAGTTGTAGACTGATTTTTGGTCTCACTAAAATCCTCAGATTTCTTCACAGTGGAATGCTTTGTATCATCTTTTTTAGGAATTAACTGACTGCCATTTTTAATAAAAGTGTGTGTATGCATATGCATGTTGAACAAAATGGAACATCTCATTACAGTTAATCTATATGAAACCCCAGCTTTTGAGTTGCATCCAGAATCTGCATCTTAGGAGATGACAGGCAGTCCTCCTATATTTATCAAAGCATGGTAAGTAAGACATTTAAAGGCAATGGCGAACATTTCAGATTTTGAGATAATGAAGCTTATTATAAAAATGTACTGATGTACAGCACAAAGATATGATCCCATGACATTCCTGCCCCCACCCACAAGCTCAATTCTCATTCAGAATTAATTTCCTTGGTTGAAAGAGATACTGTTTTTCTAACTCTTATGTGGCCATTTATGTACTGTACTACAATGAGGCAGAACACTAGAAGAAATTTACGATGAGAAATACTGTTACAATGTGTTGAGAGAACTAGGGGATCCCTATGCCATGTATGGTAGAAACCTCTGAGGTTCAGAGCCCTCCACACACTATGACTTAATCCTATGATACTTATGAAGCAAAGGTTGTATTTCTCCTAGCTTAATTACTCTGAACATAAGATGATGAACTGAACTCCTTTGCCTTCAAGTGAAGAAACTCACATGACCTAGTGTTTTTTCTAGAAACACAATAATTCCTATCACCTTGTGTTGGATAAATGGTCTTGTGGTGTGTGCAGGCCAATTTGTTTCCCAATGTTTCACAAAATCAAAACTTCTCACTACAGTTTGTCCCCAAAAATGTTGAACCATGCCCAAGGGTTGTGGTGCACATGGACATCCGAAGTGAATGGAAATTAAGTTCATGGTAGAAAATTAAATGGGCACTCAAAGTCCATTTAAGACAAATAGATTTGAGATAAATAGATGTAGAAAAGAAAGAACACCTGCAATGTATAAGGTACTCTTCACATTCATACTGAAAAGGATGAGGAGCATCTGCCCAGCAACCAAAAACATGTTCAATGAAAACTGAACAAGATACATGTTACACAATGGAAACAGAATGTATGAACAATTGCTTTATCTGAGATACTAAGAGGGTACATGTCCTGAATAATGCATTTTTCTAAAACACTCAAATAAACATCCTGATGATTGGCGCCCACTGATGATGCATTAGTCTTCTGTTAAGGGGGGAGGAGGGTGGGAATGGGGGAAAACCAATTGTTCTGTTGATGTCATGCTTATATTTTTGAAAACTAATACAAATCTTTTAAAAAGAAAAAAGAAAGGTGGGCAAGATAGCAAGGTTACTGCTATTTTTTTTAGTTCAGCAGGTTACACATCCGAGGTCCTCTTCGGGCAATACTTTGCTCTGCCACCATTTTTCACACACACACACACACACACACACACAGAGAGAGAGAGAGAGAGAGAGAGAGAGAGAGAGAGAGAGAGCACAGAAAGATTAGAAGGAAACCTCAGGCTTGAATACTCTGTCCCTTACTCTCTTTACCACAAGATGAAAACACTCAAATTGAGAGTTCCCTGCATTATTTGAATCTGTTATCTTCTCTGATCCAGGAAGTTTAAAACTCTCCTTAAAATACTGTTCATTGCCCCACATCCCACCTTGTACTGTTTATGGTTTTGGGACAGCAATCATATTGTGACAAGAGAGGGGGGGAGGGAGAGGGAGAGAGGATGCAATGAGACATAGCCACTGCAAATTGCTTCAGGACTGAAATGTGAAAATCTTAAGTGAAAGGCATAAACCTGGCCTAATCCATAGAGAATAATGGAACCAGATGGCTTCTGAAGCAGCCTTTCATACGGAGTTTGTTTGCAAGCCATACAAAGTGCATAATGTTAGGTATATTATACTTATCATATTATATTTCCATCATTATTTATTTTATATAACAATTTTTATTTTCATAAAAATAAAATAGAAATATTGATACAGATAATATCTGTCCAGAAAGAAGGTTACAACCATAAAATTCACGATACAACATTTAGGATTTCTTGGCAAATTCTTTCATTCCAGTACAAGAAGGATCTTCAACTGTCCGTGACTGTAGGTTGTATAATTTCTCAAAGTCTTTTAACACAAGTAATTTTTTTTTTATCATCACCAAGGTCTGCTGGGCACTTCAGAGCCCATTGTCCAAAGTCGGCAAGTTTGATTTCTTCAAACATTTTCCATAATTTTTGATGCTCTTTTAAACACCAGCTGCTGAAATACCAATAAACTAGTTTCTATACCTCTTTCCCAGCTGCAAATACCACTGTGTGGTATCTTGAAAACTCTAAGTAAATGCACTAATGGAGGCACTTATTTACATATAGTATTGTGGTCATTTTGCGACCAAGATTAAATAGCAAAAGGGGCTTAACTAAACAAAATAAAACTAAGATCAGTAGCAAACGAAAGCAAAGAAAGGCTCCACTTTTTGGAAGTATGAATACAGTATGAGAATGTGCTGTGTGGCCTTGCAGTCTGGGGTTCAGTGTCTGCACTGTGCATAGTAGCTGAGAGGAAAGGGGTTGTTCTGATGAAGATGCAACCAAGCGGGTTATTTTCACATTCTTCTTTTCAGGTAAAATAGTGGGGCAAGCTGCTCCACCACTACAACTCCCCCCTCCCCCCCCCCCCGCCACCAATCTAATGACAGGAGCTGCTCTGGCTGAATTGTTTGCAGATGTCGGCTTCAGACTAAATGCGCAGCCAGGCCCCCCTGTGCACTGGGCAGGAGAGAAAGGAAGGCTTCAAGTTTCCCCCACTTGTTGCTGCTGCCCTGAAATTAACCCATGCTGCAGCTTTCTAAGTTCAGCTGCTACTGACCTTGTCTCTGAAGTAAAGTCGCTCAAGACATGTGGAAAAATGAGAAGAATGTCAGCGATGAATTCAGGCTATGTGTCTGCTGTGCAGCTTTCGCCAGCAGATTACGGTAATGACCATAACACCCTTATGGACAGTTTCATGGGCATTATCCTTTGGTATAATGAAGTGCAGTCATGCAATGTGCTTTCTGAATCTTCGGGGCCTGCAGGTTTAGGGTGGGGAAAATCTGTTGCACTCAGGACTGTGAACCTCACCAATCTTGCCTCTGCTCAGTATGTGACTCACAATCGGGATAAGTTCTGGGGCCAGCATTTGAAACGGGGAAATGATAGCATTGTCGAAATATGCAATTTACTAGTCAGACTACAATCTAGCGCTATATACCCCCTTCACTTGTTACCCATTATCTCCTACCGTACCAGTAATCCTCAGTGCTTCCACCCCTGGTGTATATAGGGCCCTCCAGCTCTCTTGGTCCTGGGAAGACATTCTCGTGTTGTATGATTATAGTTTTGATGAGCTCATTGACATGGGCTTGGCAGGAGACCTGATCGTGGCCTTCAGGCACTGACATCAGCGTGGGCCCAAAGCAGATGGCTAAATTGTAGGGGTCCATCATGTTGTCTTCACTGAACTGAGATAAACTGCAGAAGACAGGAAGGAATGAGAGGAAGAGGGTGAATTAGGAGCAATGATACCTACAGTACAGAGCGAATTGTTAAAATGGAGGGAGGTTAGCTCTGCTTGCTCGGAATTTAAAACTTGATCTCATGTGGCAGGAATGTATTGAGGCTACTTAGGAAAAAAGGACCACCACCCTCAACAGTAATGGTATTTACCAAAAGAACGGCGAGTTTTTCTGGCTGTACCGCTCTGGATCAAATTCAATTTTGTTTGCATAGATGGTGCTTCTCTGATCATTTGCACTGAATGCATATTCAGAGCACTTCCCTGCTGACTAGCGCATTGATTTCTTTATTAAGCAGCCAGACTCTTTTCCATTTTCTGAACATCCCTTCAATTAACACGTAGGGCATTCGTTAAAAGCGTGTGTGCATGTGTTGGGAAGAGTCATCATCATCTAGCTCCCTTTTAAGGAGGCTTATTCTCCGTGCCGATTGAATGCTGTTGCCAGGGATTTATTTCTTGGCATGTCGTTCAGTGCACCCTGCCTGGATAGCAGCTGCAGAAGCAACACCTCCTATCCAGCCAAGAAACAGATGAAAGTGTGACTGAGCCACGGTGCCGCATGGTTCACAGCACAAGGCTGCAAAGAACCTGGCAACCAGCACACCCCTCTGGCTTTTTCCATTTGCACCCTTCCTCACAGCCAACATTTATCTCTCTTTCAGCTGCCCAAGAACTGCTGAGAATGCTAAAATGCCATGCCAACATTCAAAATGGAATGTCAGTCATGGGTATTTTGAGCATCTGTCAGTGTAACGCAGTGAAAATGTTTGAAGTTAAACAAGGCTCAGAGGGACAACTTTGCTTTGAAAGGTTGGGGGATCTCACAAACCCCACCTTACTGTGGCTGCCTGGGGTATTATGTTTGCCACTGCCAAGAGCATGCGATTCAAGTGCTGCTGTTTAACCCCTGTAACCCTCCAAAAGGCAAAAGAAAAGGCCTCTCTGCCCCACACTTACGTCATTTAAACAATTTATATGCCGCTTAGCTACAAGAGTCGTTTGCAAAGAATGCAACACAGAAAATAAAAACCAGTTAAAATTAAACTTCAATTTAAATGGCTGCAGGAACAACAAAATAGACAGGGCCTCTCCAACCTCATCTGCAAGGGAGTTCCATGAAACTGTCCCTACAATACTAAACAATATAGCTTCTGGTGGATATGAGCTGGGCATCTGAGCCATGACTCCACAATGATCAGGCAGGGACAAAAGAGATTAGGCAATTCTTGAGGTACCCTGGGCTCCAATTGTTAAAGGCCTTGTAAATTAATAAAAGAACTTTGGCCTGGTAGTGTATGAGCAACCAATGCAGACTCCTGAGCACTGAAATTATGTGCTTGTCATAGTTTGTTCCCATTGACAATTTAGCTGCAGCATTTTTCACCAGCTAGAGTCTCTGGACTAGGGCCAAGAGTAACCTCACGTAGAGCACATAACAATAATCAAGTCTTCCCAATGCACTGATCACTGTAGCCAGACTATCCTTGTTCAATGAAAGCTGTATGCAGTTCTCTTTCCACCAAGGCCCATCAAAACTCTTTTACAAGCATTCATCTGAACATGTGAGGCTTAAAAAAATGTGTAGAATGGTGCAGGACACATATGCAAACTAAGATCCCCAAGAACTCGGGCTTCTTCAAGACCTTGGTGTGTTTGGCTGAACATGCATAGGAACCTTATCACGATAAGGAACCCTGCCTTATTACTGCTCTTCACTGGGCAGAGGCTTCTAAGCATGATCAGCCAAACCCCACATGGACATCTGTGCTGAATGCACAAAGGTCGGAAAGGAATCCACATGCAGGGCTGGGGGGCAACGGATGAGGCTTGCAGGCATGACTACATCCTCTACACAATTTTAACTGTCACATGTTCAAGCAAATGCCCAAAGGAGGCTGGAGTCTCAGTTTCCTTTGCAAGCATTTAATTAAGTTTCTGGAAATAAGGTTTTAAGTGGGGGAAAGAGTTATAGAATAAAGCT
This sequence comes from Podarcis melisellensis, assembly GCF_964234715.1. NCBI lineage: Eukaryota > Metazoa > Chordata > Lepidosauria > Squamata > Lacertidae > Podarcis > Podarcis melisellensis. The sequence continues at coordinate 39,465,889 of NC_138538.1, forward strand.
TGATTTTTAACCAGATATGTTATCACATATGTGACCAGCATGACTAAGCTGCTTCTGGCGAAACCAAAGCAGCTTACAGAAACACCGTTTACCTTCCCGCTGGGGCGGTACCTATTTATCTACTTGCATTTTTTGATGTGCTTTTGAACTGCTAGGTTGGCAGGAGCTGGGACCGAACAACGGGAGCTCACCCTGTCGTGGGGATTTAAACCACCGACCTTCCAATCAGCAAGCCCAAGGCTCAGTGGTTTACACCACAGCGCCACCCGCATCATATTTAGGGCAAGCTAAATATGAACTCTGCTATATGAACAAAATATGAACTCTGCTAGCTAGCAACTTCCAGTGGCTGGCACCTGCTTTTTTAGCCCCTCATGTTCATACACGGGATTCTCAAAACCAAACTCCTTCCCTCCAATGTTGGGACTGTCCCCTGTTTAGAACCCCTCCAAAGCTATATATCTGCCAAATTAAAATGCAAAGTGAGAAGAGTGAGTGTCCTCCGTGGCAATGCAGTTTTCTAAACGGTCAGGTTTGTGTGATTAAATCTTAAAAGCAAATTGCATCAATTTGGGCATTTCAGGGCACCAAGTTAATGGTTAAGCACAAAACTGGGTTATTTGATGCCTGGACAATTCTTCTTGAAACAAACACAGTTTTCCAGTCCAGTTCTTTGAATAATGAGACACTATTAAGGGCGGAAGCAGCCATTCACTTCAGTGACTTAGAAGCGGCATCTGAGGGAAGGGAATCCCAAGGCATGGAAGAATTTCCTAACACTGCTGTGGAAAGTTCTGTTCCTGAGCTGCAGGAAGTGGGGTCTTTCCTATCTAACAGTATCTGGAGGGGTGGCAGGACAATGACACACTTTGTGGGGATATGGTTTTGAATTTTCCAGGCCGCAATCAAGACCTCATTGTTTTCCAGAGCAATACTACAGGAAGTCTCAAGACAGGCCTTATTTCATCCGAACAAAAATTCTCCAGTACCCTGAAACGATGGCTGTCCCTAAAAGGTAGCTCTTTTAGCAAGATTTCCACTTAGAAACAGGGAACAGCAATACTGGTCATGGAGATTTTTGCCAACAGAATGCTACCTGAACAAGAAAAAAAGCCCACAGGTTGGCAGTAAAAATACAAGTGATATTCAGAGATGAGCTCAAGCACAGGCTCCAACTAAAAAGAAACAAATGCTTTACACTTAAGTGATCAGGAACTCAGTTCTGTGCATAATCTGAATGACTGGGAGAGCCTCTTTCTTGCAGGTCTCATGGAAACCTTCACACAAAGGGTGGAGAGTCATCTCTTGAGGCTTCTGGACTCCAAGCAAGGCCCATCAACTCTATGATTCTTACTTGGCAAACCAACACTACAGACCTATCTGTTGTGCTTGAGGAATACTTACTGATTGAGGAATGCAAAGAGGTATCTCATTACAATCAAAGTGGTTTTAGGCAAAGTCAGGAGGACTTTCCGGATGTGTAGAGCTCTCTCCTGCAGATTGTCCATTGCTGGGAGGAAGGAGAAAAAAGAGCAGCAGCTGCTGTTTAATCACACAATAAGTGGCATTGCAATATCTATGGAAACTTTACATTGCTACTTTTGAGTACTGTTTCATATTTATATGGGTGCAGGAAAAATCCAATGCATGAAGACTGTGCCAAAGTCTATTTTATCACATGGGAAGTGAGAACTTACTGCCACCTGCAGCCCCTCAAGATGACACATGAAGTAAAACAGAAATGTGACTTCAGTGTCATTTGTGAAACGACCCTTAATTGGGGGTGGGATGGGGGGGAAAGGCAACAAAAGCAACTTGGAAGGAAAGGGTCTGAGCAGTTCTTGAAAACATTCATGAAGCCCTGCACAGAAGATGACAGAGGCATGATTTCCTATCTGTTATGAAAAAGGTCCTTCAAAGCAGATGAGAAATTTATCTTCAAGGTCCATGCAGTGCGGGTGAATTGAGTGTTGTATGTTGCACAAGCCACAACACAATAGCCCATTAAAGTTAGCTCTGTAAGGTGGGTGTCTTAAGCGAAACCTTTGGCACAGTATTCCACAGATAGATTAACATAACTGGAGGGTGAGGTAAAGAGCTCTGTCTGCAGCAGTCTAATGGGAAAAAAGTGGGCAGCATATATCCTTGGCTCTGGAAGTCCAGAATTATTTGGCAACAGACTGCTCTTTTCATCTAACAGGAGTAAAACTGTGTAGACTAATTTGCAGGGAGAATGAAACCACAGATCCTTTTAAAAGGAGCTCTCCTACATGCTACTTCAAAGGCTGCTTCCATCACTGACATTCTTACACTCGGACAATGGATTCATTGTTTGTTCTCTGAATGAGTCAGGGGGAGTTCATTGCAAACTTGAAGTCATAAGAACATTAAAAAGCACCCTTGAAATGATAAAGTTGTACGTTAACAGCTTAACTAGTTGAAAGTCATTTTCTATGTTCTGTACAGAAACACCATAAGGAATTGACTCTTATGGTTATGGAAGGTACCCGGCCAAAAAAAGACACAGCTGCTGGGTTTCTAAATATACATACAGCCCAAGACACATTGCAACTACTGTGTCTTCAAACAGTATAGACAGCAAGTTCTCTCCCCCCCCCCGCCTTTTCTTTCTTTTTTTAAGGGTGAGTCAACTAGGAGACTTCCTGTACTGCTTGTCGGTCAGTTTCTCTTTAACATAGTATTTCCCTGATGTTTCATTAGTAGTTCTAATCTGTTAATTGCTATGGAATTCTGGGCTGAAAGGCAATATAGAAAACATTTTAAATGAATTAATACAATAGACATATTGATGACTTAACTGTCAACAGGCCTTGGCTAATGAGAAGCAAACAGAAAGAGGTCCTTTTTCCAACTCTTGTTCTGCGTTTAATGTTGCCACCTCAGCAACAAACTGGGGCATCAAATTATAGTAGGTTCTAATACAACCTTGTACAATTCCGGTTTCTTGCTCATTTTCCTTGAGATACTATCAAAGTATCAGGGAATGTTCTAAGAAGCCAGCAGCATGGTTTTAGAGAGATAGCTGAAGTCTTACAAGTGCTGGGGGGGGTGTGTGTAAAGAGGGGAGGTTGTGTAGACACAGAGGATGGATAATGAGCAAGTTCCCACAGATATATAAAAAAGGCTGACCTATGTAAGATGTTATCATTAACTGACTTTTATGGGGGCGGAGGGCACAGAGAGAAAAATGTCAGAAGGTGCAAGAATCTTTATTATATGTATTATAGAAAATGTGCTTTGTGCCAGTTATATTAAGAATTCTGGCTGAAGAAAAGCACGTTCAATTTTTGTTGGGGTTAGATTTTGCATCGGTGAATGGCATTAACATTTTGATTATTGTTTTCATGCATTAAAATTGTCATTTTAACATATCTCCTGAAGAAAAACATTTCCGCTTCAATGCACATTAGAATATGTGTTACTTTCTACGTTAAATATTTTTACACCTTTGTGGTTTGCTACTCATTCTGTCACTCGACAGGGGCAGCTATCTCCTTGTGTTGTGTTTCTTTGCATGCCTTATCTTCAACTGACTCATTTCATCCTTGTGCTACTTACTGACACAGGCAATCAGGTCATGAAAGATTTCCTTGGGGAAGAGGGGATGCTCTAGCCCACGAAAGTAGAGCTTTAGTACACCTGCTATTGAGTCCATATCATGGTCATTTTGATCTCCAGCCAGTGGATCCTCCCCTGGTTACCACAAAACAAGAATGACAAGAGAACAGACAGAAAAGGTGCATATTAACAAAATAAAATAAATAGTAATCTATCAGAAGCTTGAACCTCACAGAAGGAGAAATAACAGGCAGGAGCCCAAGCGGCTCATAATATGTAACCTATAATGATTTCAAACACCCCTCCCCTCCCCCCCCAAATGAGGAGATTTCACCCCTCCCATACCCAAGAATCTCCTGAGAATCTCCTGAGGTCTCTGCTGACTCTACAGAGAGGAGGAGCAATGTACTGCTCTCTACTTAATTAGTCAAGTGAGTGAATCTGTGTGTGTGAGAGAGTCAGTCAGTGTGTCGGAGAGAGAGTGCAAGAGATCGTGTTTATAGATAAGATTGCTGCTAAGAGCAGCTGCAGGCACTCAGAATATAGCATTGATTTATGCTCAGAATATTTAGCTCTGTATATAGTTTTGTATCATAGTTGTAGTTATAGAATAAAGGAGAATATTTTACAGAGCTGCTCTCCGAGTGGTTTATACTCTGCAAGACTCTGCAAAACGCTGCTGCGCAACGACTGTATTATTGAGACAGTGAATCCGGTGCTCTCAGCTCCAAGCTGTGAGTCCACAGCACTGTGACCTGTTCCTGTGGGAAAGGAGGTCTCTGGCAGTGCTACCCAGCTCGCCTAGCCCAGTCGGGGCTGTAGTGCATGAGTCCAGTTGGTACACTGGCTCAAGGGCGATGCTGACACCAAATAGGTATCCAACAAAAGATTCTATGTAAGTACATTGGGTAAGCAACACCTCTCAGCAGCCCCAACTCCTATCCAAAGACAGTCAACAAAAGGTTAACATATGTACATGGGGCAACAGGAGACAGCATGGTGCAGATAACACCAAGGTTGCAGGTTTGATCCCCGTATGCAATAGCTGCATATTCCTGCATTGCAGGGGGTTGGACTAGATGATCCTCAGGGTCCCTTCCAACTCTACAGTTCTATGATTCTAAGTTGCAACATGTAGGCCCTTCTGTCTTTCAGCAGAGCTGAGTTGCTGTGCTTCCAGTAAAGTCTTACATGCCACTGATGGAAAGCTTGATCACCAGCCTGCTCAGCTTCAAAGGCAGGTGGTGCTAGACTAGCAAAGCTAATGAAGTGCAGGAGCACACGGGTCTCTGGTGTGACTCTTAATCTACTGGAGTTTATAGGTTTGGTTTTGGCCAAAGACAAAGGAAAGATTTGCACCGAAGCAGAAAGTCCCAAAGGAGAACTTGCTGTTGGACATAATCAGATTTGATGATGGGGCAAGCCTTCTCTCTTGCTCTCGCAGAGATATCCATTACGAGAGAAATAGTCAAGGAACAGCTATTATCTTAACACCACAGAGTATAATAAATAGGCAACTATGAATTAGAGCATTATCCCCAATATTAACTGTCACCAAGGGCTCTTGATGAAGTAATAAACTCACATACATTAAGGTTAACTTCATTAGTTTAGTACCTCACTGGATTTGAGGCCATGAGCGATGAAATGGGAAAAAAATCAATGTTATGCATGCAAAGATACTAAAACAGTTATCTATTTTCTCTAAGCAGCCTTCCATAAATGCTGCATAAAGTGTGACCTTTTGCATCTGACATCCGCCCACCACAAAACAGAATTCCACGAACCCTTATAGATCATCTCTTATTCTCAGGCAAAGGACAAATCCACAGCAATCTCCATAACCTCACGACTGATAAAGTTACACACATACGCACTGTTAGCTAGAGGCCCTTTGACATGGGTTGGACATGCTGCTCTGCTTTTAATAGGCAGATAATTTGAAGGTAAAATATTGTGTGATATTAAGACCAGCCTTCCAAGCTGACTGGAGAATACAGGTGCCATGTTTTGGAAAGAAGAGAATGGTGACTTGAAAGCACCACTCTGTTTTAGTGATAATGGGCTTAAGGTATAGTATATATGATTCTAAGGTAATTAAGGACAACTAAAGACTCTGTTTTCTGCTTCCCCTTGCAGCCACCTGTACCCTCCCAAACTCTTCAGCGTGTTGGGGGTCTACTTAAACAATTTGAGATGCAGTGTGTGGGAACCGCTAGGGGAAGTGGGAATTGCCTAAGATTGGGCAGACCTTTGAAGTCTTCATTTATGACTTTAGTCTCAACTTGCTTAAACTAATAACCCAGAAGCATGAAGAAACATTGCAGAGAATTGTGCAATACAAAAAACCCAACTACTCTTACCTCTCTCAAATGCATTTTTTATATCATTCACCTCAACCTGAGATCCTGACACCCTGAATATCCCTTCATGCTGCAGCCCTGGAAAGAAAATAAGAGAAATCCATGAAAACAGAAATACCTAAGGAAGAAGAACATTCTTACAACATTCTTACAATCCTTCCTTCAGTCACTGAAATTCAGTTATCTGTCAAATTCAACAACATGATGATATAAGAACACACTAATCCAAATCGAGATGACATATCATTACCCGACCGTTAATCCAACGTGTTTGACAGCTAAAATTAATTAAAAGTGGCACACCAGCACTGGTGTAATTAAATCCACAGCAATAAGTTGGCACAATTCATACGTTGTTAAAAAGTATTCGTTTAATTTTTTTTAAATTCACTTTAGCATTCAGGAAGCCAATAAGATTGATTTTAATGGCTTCTAAAAGACACACAGCACTGAGGAAGCATCCATGGTTCCTAGAACAGCGGGGCTCTTAGGGTTGCAATTCTGGAATGAGAAAGATTCTAGAGAGAGAAAGGAAGGGGGCGAGGAATGACATCAAGGCTTGCTAAACTTATCTTGGCCTGAAAGAGAAACAGATGGCGCACATTTGCACACAGATTGTGCTCTATTAGAGGCAATTCCAAGGAACTACTTTCATAGCATCCAGGACGACAAATAACATGTTTGACTCTTATAGATGGTGGTGCCTTCATGGGACATTTCCCGCTCCCAGAAGTTTGAAGTAATCACTGTACTTTAGAGTGTACTAAGGCATTTACTTTATCATTTTCAAGCATATGAGAGGTGATTCTGTGAAAGATTAGGCCTGGGGAGAAAGGGAGCAAGTGATCATGTGTGTGTCTTTCCTGAGTGTGTCCTGCTTGTGCACCATCACGTGGCTGCAATGGGATGGAGCTTTGTCAACAAATTCTAAATCAGCAAGCCCCAAAAGAACATCGGTCACCAGCCCTAGCCCTACTCTGCCCCCTTAGGGCCTTTCTCCAACTTGGCATTGACTTCTTCCTTCCTGTCAGGAATCCACCTCCTGCCTGCTTGTAGGAGTCAGATGATGCTGGAGGCAAAAGCCTACAGCTTTTCTCTGATGCTTCAAAAGGGTGAGATGGGAGGAGGATCACTTGCAATCTTGTCCAGTGCTGGCGACGCTCCTCCAATGATGACTGAGTGTCCCTGAGACCAACAGAAATCACAGAAGAGAGAACACTGGGTGGTTTGTTTGGGTTTTCTTCATTGCTGCCAACACCACCACAGCCAGGCTGTTATAAAAGACAATGGAACATTGGCGCAACAAAGGAAACTGGGCGGTTGACTTTCTTCTGCTTTGGTGCAGCTGTTGTTGCTGCCAAGAAAATCAGCAGAAGGCTGTTGGGCTTTACAGACCACTTGCCTACCCCTGCTCTAATTCTGCATTTCCGGGACAACCAGCATCTTAACGATTGTGTAATGTGTCTTCTAAATTAATAATAATTAAGCAATTGTTCAAGAAGCGTTATATACTAACACTACCATCATTGAAAGAGGATTTTTGGTAGCATCAATAAATTTTCACAATGCAAGATGAATTAGATGGCAGTTTTTCATTCAGGGGTTCACTCAGACTAGAAAATCAATTTAAGATAAGATTTTGTTGAATCAGCGGCTTGCTTTGGACACCACACTAAGCCAAACCATGGCTTAGCTGCAAATGTGCAGGTTCCGGGAGAGGAGATTGTGACTGCTGTGCTCCTCTCTGGCAATTCTGCTGCTGTGTTGTGCTAAGCCGTGGTTTGACTTAGCACATTGTCCGAACCTGGGGTCATGATTTAGCTCTTCCGGACAACCCATTAGCTGTAAATCATAGTACAAACCTTGGTGGGAATGTGGTGCTGCATCAGAATCCTGTGCCTTTCCATGCAGAGCCTTAAAAAACAAAAGGCTAAGCATAGAGAAACAACAGTGCCAAGTCAATTAAGATGACCGATTTTCTAGACAAAGGTCACACTTCAGGTCATTTAATTAAGATCAATTGTCAAGGCAGAAATTCTAGGGGAATCTATCAAATGGTTTATAGAAAATACATTGCTACATAGTATGAAAGAAAAGCAAATCATAGTGATGGTGGTCCTAAGGCGTTAGGGTAAGGAGCTCTCTACTAGGAAGGATAATCCCTCATCACATATCAAGTGCAGACGCTTGTTTGATTCTTCATAATATTTTAGTACCAAAAACAAGAAGGGGATGATAACAGCAGCAGAGGAAATTCATATTATCTCCAGTGTAGACGAATCTTGCTTTTATTTAAAGATTACTTAAACCAATGCTAAAAGGAAACAATAAAGGAGATCAGTAGTTTGCTTTCTTATATATAAATCCCATAACTGTATAGGAATAATTTTACTGCCCAGGAGTAATCACTAGAGAAATGTTTCTATTCTTACATATGTCCATCCCTAGGCCAGATAAGCCTCCAGGGAAAATCCCCTTGAGGAAGTAGAAAAGAGAGACTAGAGAAAACTAATAAGAAGAAGAGCTTAAGATAGCTAGATAGACTCACCTGGAACACAGCTGGCAGGATAACTAAAATGGTACTTAATTTTAATGTTGGATAGTATAATTACAAATATTGTTATCCAGGGAACAGGCTTATGTGAAAGGAGAATTCTCATCACTATAAATGGAGAATTATTACTGTTATAAATCCGATTAAACCTTTTCAATACTCAGATCCATACTGAATGAGGGAGAATCTTGGGTGGAAAATCTGGAGGTGACAGCTAATACCATACCTAATGTTACTTTTTCACAGGAGACAACCACCTACGTTCTACAAACAGCTTAGGAAGTTGAGGTTTGGGGCATGGTGGGCAAGGATGGGCCAGAAGCTGTTCAGAATTGCTGCTTTAAGACCTTCAACACTATACACCAGTGTAGCCAATGTGATGCCTTGATGCCTTCCAGATGTTGCTGGACTCCAACTGCCATCAGCCCCAGCCAGCATGGGCCAAATTGACAGACTTTTAGTCCCAACACCATCTGGTGGATGCCACTTTGGCCATTTATACACCCTCCTCCTCCTCTTCTTCCTCCTCCTCCTCCTCCTTCTTCTTCTTTGGTGATCACTCGTAGCCGAGTAAGATTGTCTTCCATAAACAAGGTTTTAACAATGAGTCCGTAATCTCGCCCAACTCTTGCATTAAAATCACCCAGGAGGCTAATTTTATCTTCCTTAGGCATCTCTGATAGGACGGTATCCAGCTGAGAGTAACGTTCTTTTTTAATATCTTCATGGGCATCCAGTGTTGGTGCATAAGCGCTTATAATAGTAGCCTGTTGGTTTTTGGTGAGCTTTATTCGAAGGGTTGAGAGTCGCTCATTAATGCCGATAGGGACTTCTGACAGGAGCTTCACAAGGTTGTTTTTGATAGCAAAGCCTACCCCATGTATTCAATGTTCTTGTTCAGATAGACCTTTCCAGAAGAATGTGTAGCCTCCTTTTGCTTCCTTCAGTTGTCCCTCACCTGCTCCTCGAGTCTCTTGAAGCGCTGCAATATCGATGTTAAAACATCACAGCTCTCTTGCAATGATGGCAGTTCTGCGTTCAAGACGATCGTTGTCTGTGTATTCTAACAATATTCCATGTTCCAAAATTCAATTGTCTTTTACAACTGCTAGGTGGTGACCACACTGGGCACGGTAATCCAGTCAGGGAAAAAGGGAGGCAGACTATGTTTAGGGCACCTTTTTTAGCCCCTTCCCCTTTTCGGGGTGAGCAGAGTGGATGCTAAAAAGGGCTGCTCAGTCATGGATACAGCTGCCGAGCTGCTCAACTGCCTTGTCCCTTGAGTCAGAATGACTGAATCTGTGGCCTGGGACTATTGGGAAAGAAGGAGTTGGCAACAGCAACCAGAACGGAACTTATACACCCACAACCAGGATGAAAACCAAGAACAGTTTTATACTATAAAGATCTAAGCCCATCGTACCTTGCTATCATATTGGCTGATGTTGCATAGAGGAAGAAGGGTTACGAAAGACCTGCCACTAGAGCAACTTGCAAAAAAAAAGCACCCAGAATAACTGAGCCAAGAAATCTGAAACTTATTTAAAATTCTGAAACAGATGTAAAATGTAATGTTTATTTTAAATTATAAGTTAGTTCCAGATGAACTGAAAGATTTGACTGTTAATGTGGACAGGAAGCAGGTCCCAAATTTGATAACATCAGGATGTTCAATTAGATATGGAATATATTTTTACCTTGCCATCCGCAGAAGTGGTACAACTTCTTAAAAATATGCTCAGACATCCTATTTAACCACCTATCCCAAATGAAGGCTTCTAGACTATACCCAGGGAAGCTCGTCTGGCACTGTCGTTGGGTACCTTTTGGAGCCAGACAAAAGCATTCCTGTTCTCCCAGGCCTTTGGGCAATTGAGCAATCTGTAGCCTTTTAAACTGTGTGTGTTAGGGCGGCAGTGGGGGGGTATTGTTTGTTACCAAGGTATGTATTTTTGTGTTTTTATATTGTAAACTGCCCTGTGGTTCTCAGATAAAGGGCAGTATAGAAATGTAGGTAGTAAGTTAAAATACCAGCAGCATAACTGAAAAGATGTGTCAAAACTTCTATTAATAAATTGTTTGCATATATATGGTGAGCAATTTTTGAAGACTGTAGTGTATTATGTTATTCTACCATATATGGTTTGGATCCAAAATCTTTGCTCTTTGAATAGAAGGGCCCTTTGATGAGCAGTGGGGGATTTCCATTCATGGAGCAAAGACTGGATCTGACTCTATGTTCCCCAAGGAACACTTCTTTCATAGATCATTTTCAGAAATGCAGCCTTTAATGACTTGGGAGAAAATCTGCTATTTGTTATCAGATAACAAAATGTCTCTTACACATAAAGTATGTTTGTGTTCGCTAGAAGAAGATAGGGGTGGGGGGGGGGGGAACCAGCAACATGCAAAGCTTTGATCTAGAGCCATTTATTTTAACATATCATATAGTCAAAGATAAATTAATTATGTCAGAGTATACCTTATTTCCTGTGGAACGGTGTTTATTTCATAAATCTTTTAAATTGTGATAATTATGATTTTTGAACAAATAATCTTGCTGAGACTAAGCATGTCTGGGTCAGTGATTGGATGAGTAACCACACAAATCTTGGGTCTCATGGTAGAAAAAAGGCATAATACAAATGGAAGAACATAAATAGATAAATGATATAAATACATAGAGTAGCATCCTCCTGATACATGTTTCCTGATCCAATGAAGGCTTCCATCTCCACAATGTGAGAGAGGCATTCCCCCTATGTGCACCCAAATTCTGTTCCAGAGGGTTGGGAAAACCTTTCTGGAACAGAGTTAGAGGTGACATGAAGGGCTGCAGGCAGGAGGAAGACTTGGCAGAACTATGACAAAACAACCCCAAATAGACAAAATAGCCTTCTGATAGAACAAGGGATACCATTCCACTCTGACTAAAAGTTCAGCAATACACAGGACGTGCCTGCTGAAATCTCAGAACTCATACGGTGAAGGAAAAGATCAATTTGAAAGGAATAAAGAAGCAACACCTTAATGCTAAGAGAGAGCAAACAGGAAGAAAAAGAATCACGTATCAGAAATCCAGAAGGACCAAACATATAATATGTGTTTGGCTCCTGGGTCACAGTTCAGAAAACAGAATGGCTCCATAAAATATTATTACCCATTTATTAAATACTTATATAAATTTATTAATACAAATGTATTAAGTTATTGATTAAATTTTTAAAATAAGAATGCAGTTAGCTCGAGTGGAAAAATCACCATATGCAAACTTTACAGATTTATTTAAAACATTTCTATACTTTAATTCAAAATGTTCAGGGCATTTTCTAAAAGGCAGTCCTACAATCACAAGCTGTGCTCTACTTATGCATTTTGATTCTGTCCTGCCTTTTATTTCACTTATATTTCCTGCTCTTTCCAAGAGGAAACTCAAGGCAATGTCCACAGGGTTGACTGGAGGTCTCTCATCTAGGAGCAAACAAGACTTAGACCAGCTTTAGCTTTAGCTGCCTCCTGTGTTTTCAGATCACAGTCCTGACTGTGCTTCAACGGGCTTCTTGAATACTGTGCAGAACAAACTACACTTTAGCTTGACTATATCTAAACTCACCATGTCTGCTAATGAATCGTATGCAGCTCTCCACCACCAGGGGAATCGCTTGGCTGGAATCCTGAACAACAAAAGGAGAAATATGCGATGAAAAGAATATTCAAATGATAGTGCAGCTTTAAAAAAATGATACAGTTCCGAAATGAACATTCTTCGGAAAAGGCTACAGGTGGAGGGATACTTCCCATCACAAAATTCCTACACGGCAGACACTGTGCAATATATGCTTTCTTTGTGTATCCACACACTGGGGGGGAGTCATTAAAAGCTATTGGATTTTCTGTATTTTAACTGCCAGAACACACTCAGTCTCTCGGCTCTCTCTCTCAAAGAAAGTCTAGGTTAAACCTGGAGTTGTAATTTATTCACCCTCATAGAGAATGCTTAAACAGGGATTACTGCCATTATTCAGTGTTGTGGTTATATTGAAGGTGATAATTCCCTGCTGTTTCAGCTATCTTTTCATTATAGTACCTTAGTCTGCAATCCCCAGCATGGCTAGGGAGGACTGTGTGTATGTGGAAGGGGGCAGGAGGGCAGCAATGGAAATCTCTGCACCAACCTTTGAATGGGCTCCAATCAGGCCCCATAGTGCTGCGGTGGCAGTGGGGCTGGTTGAGCATCTAGGGGATGCCAGGCTGGCTCAGATATCCCTCCTCCCCCAGAATGCTCCATTTTGAGGCTTTCCATCAGCAGGCAGAAGGGGGAGCTCACTATGGGGTGGAGGGATGCTGGGAGGAGCAGAGACAGGTAGGGTGTGACAAAGCGCTCCTGTGTCTAGCCCAAGCTGCTCTTCCACCCGCAAAGGGAGATTTGCAGCATTTGGTGTGACTTGACAGAAAACAAACACTGGTGAATCCAATGAGAGATCTTAGAAGTTCTGCTGAGTTTTTTTCAAGTGCGTAAACACAACCACACAGCCTCCAGAAATTAAGTGTTTCAGGTATTCAAAGATTGAGATTTGCAAGAGAAAAACACGTAGATGGTAGGAAACACCCCCCCCCTCAAATAAGGGCACTTAGAAAATAAAAGAGCCTCTAATTTGTATAGCTTGGAAGGGTGAGGCAAGTATACAAATCACGGCGAGCCTTTCCGCCATTTCCCAACCATGTGCGTTATGTAAACAAAAATAAATAAAATCAAAGGCCTTACAAATCCTTTCATTCTACTCCAAAAAAAGAAGAAAAAGGCTTCATGGTACAGGAAGATAAAAGCAAACATTTGCATGCAACAAGGAATTGGATTTACAACGAGAAAAAGCTCATTGGAATTTTTACATATCTTATTTGGAATATGTTATGCCAAAATATTTTCTCTTTAATTTCTTCAGTGGCAAAGGTATCATCAGTAATAGACACATGGAGCTGGTTATCCTGATATAGAATTGACTTCAAAATAGAAACAGACTACTTTATGGAGAAATTAACTTAATATTCCTGTATGCTTCAAGTTATTAACAATTTAAAAAACCAACTACTACATGAACAAGTGAAGCCTCAAATCAAAACTGGCCTAGAAAAAGATATCAGGTCCTCCCTGTCCCATGACAATATGACCTAGTTTCTTTATTATTGTGCCCAAATTACAATGCTGTAAATCATCCACCAGGGACAAAAAATATATATTGGATTTTCTCTTATTAGTGGAGCACACGTGCACATTTAACAAAATCCTATCTAGCAAAGCAGAAGAGGAAGGCAAGCTGAGCGGTCAAGAACCCTAGTAAAAAATTAGAGTAGACAGAAGCAATAAGCTGAGTAGCATAAATGTGAGTATATAGGAGAATTATGATACAATGCTTATACTGGCAAAAGCCATTAGAGGGCAATAGCTTCAAACTCAGAGGCCCCAGACAGTAGAGGATAAGGGGAGAGAACACACACACAAAGTGGGGAGGGCATGAAAGTTTTCATCTCTATGAAACAGTTCACACTGCTGTGTTACACCCAAGTGAGTCAAGGATAAATACTAAGCCTACAACAAAGTATACTAAAATATCATCAAGAGATGCTCTTGCCCAGGACCCTTTAGCCTGCCAAGGCCCCTCTCCCTCTCTGTGTCCCTGGAGTTCCAATGTCATGTGCAACAACTTAGGACCACAGAGCAGCCCTGTCTATTGAACTCACTGACTATGCACTCAGTTATCTGAATACATTGTCTCAAGATGACCTGACCACTCCAGAGCTTCCCCTGGACAATTCGAAAGCAATTGCTTTGTTTTGCTTACACTGTTTTTGAGCCAGAGTGTTGGCTTATGGCACCAGGGGTGTCCAAACTTTTTTCAAAGAGAGGCCAGATTTGATGAAGTGAACTTTGAACATGTTCAAAGTTGTTGAGCTTTTTTAGGATTTTGCCCCAGGAAATAAACTGCCACAGAGGCCAGATTAGGCCCCCAAAACGGACTTTTGGACATGCCTCCCTCCCTCCCAAGCAAATGGATCAGAGCAGAGTCTCTTACTAAGATCTATCTTCCCCTAGCATTCAGCTCAGCAAATCTACAACATATAGTATCATCTAGAGAAAACGGAGGGAGAAAAGCAAGAGATGTAGACAATTAAATATTCCCCATCAAGTATAGGCTTGAAGTTTGGAGGCCCTTCTGTGTCAGATTGAAGCAGCTTGCTGTTGTACACTGTGGACATAATCACTCCCCAAAAGGGTTCAGTGTTGCTGCTAGTAATGACTAGGTCTGAGGCGTCTCTGAATAGAGAAGTGTTCATTTGGAGCTTCATAAGCTTAGTGATTTATCAAACACAAAACTAATATTGGTTTAGGTTTTTTCTTTGAAACAACAATCCATTATGCAGATTCTTTTGGGTAAGGAGGAGATTATGCATTCCCTCCTTTGAGGACTGCACTTGGCGGTTGTCTTGATCTGGCCAAGGTAATTTGGGTTGGTCCCATCATTTCCCCCGCTATGAAATATTGGTGGCAAGAAATAACATCTGGCAATCATATAAATGGCATCAATTAATCTTTCTGTAATTGTATGAAGTCTTTATTACCTGCTTCCTTATGGTAGAACTGCGTCTGCTGTTGATCCCAAAGTCAAGACGAGCCATGATTGATCAAGGAGCAAGAAGAGGAAAAGAAAGCAAAGGCATATGTCAACATAATCACTTACAATCCAAATGCCACCTCGCTTGGTATATAAATGGTTCTTCCTGGGGGTGGAGAGGAGGCAGAAAAAAACCCACTCATTTACTCCTGACTTTCAGAAACATTAAGTGGTCTAAAATAAAAGCCCAAAATGGACGCAGCAAAGCTTATTGCTAACATAAGGCTATACTTAACCTTTTACTTCCAACTGCAGAGAAACCCATTATAAACCTCCATCATTCTTGTGTCAGTTAGTGATAATTTACAGTCAGCACTACACTAAGGTAGGTGAGTTCTGCTGAGTGATTTAGAACCACAATGGGGAGGAAAAAAACGCAAATTTGTTTCTCTTGTGGAGATTAATATAAACCTATTAATGTTTCTTTATTAAAACAAGTGCCCAAGAAAAGGAAAGTGACAGACAGATTAAACCACACTGAAATGACAAGCTATGTTACAAATGGCCTCGTGATTACTGTTTGTGTTCTCGGATGTTGGTGTAAGATCCAAAGAGGAAGGAATGTCCTTTTATGGGGGTTTTTCCGCCAAGCCTTCTCCACTAGGGAGGGAAGGAAATGAGAACCTTTTGTATCATTTCTCTGTAGACAGTTCTTGTCCTGACTGCATTTCATTTGAGGGCAGAAGCACTTCAATTCTTTGTTAAGTGCAAGGAACTATACCACCAGACGGAGCTGATAGTTAAGCAGCATACATATACCATTGCTATAAATAGTATGGGAGTAGCCTTACAAAAGAGTAAACAATTTGTGTGATGTGCAGCCACCCATTCTGACCACATCCAATGTGAGCTGAGGATGTTGCCTGGATAGAAAGCAATAACAGACTTTCCAGGCTCTGAATTTCTGAGGAGAAGCAGGAAGGGTACCTAGATGGTATATGCTTGGTACCAACAGAAGGACTAAGAATCCTTCTCTGGAGTCCTGAAGGTCAATGGAAGTTCAGCTAGTCCTTTGTAATTCCCTTATTTAAGGATTTTTTCAAGTTCCATCTATGGAACTCAGGTACTTACTCAGCCATGTGAGTGGCTCATACTGAGAATGTGTGAAGCTACATTTGGTGTGACTGTCTCACAGCGTTTTCTCTAAGTTCTGTTGTGCCTGCTTTCATTGTAGAGAGGAATGCAGTAAGCTACCTTATATCTGTTGGAAGCCACCCAGAGTGTCTAGGGCAACCCAGTCAGATGGGAAGAGTTCAGAGGAGGAGGAGGAGGAGGAGGAGGAGGAGGAGGAGGAGGGGAATCCAATCGAGCTCACTATTGTCTACAACACTGAGCAAAAGTGGCTGTCCAGAGTTTCAGGCCAGAGATTGAACCTGAAATCTTATAGCTCTAGCTATGCCCTTCTATTTGCTTCTCATATACAGTCATACCTTGGCTTTCAAACAGCTTACCGGTAGTTCTTGTACGTTTTGGCTCCCAAATGCCTCAAACATGGAAGTGACTGTTCCGGTTTATGAACTATTTTTGGAAGCCGAATGTCCGAAGGGGCTTCCGCGGCTTCCGATTAGCTGCAGGAGCTTCCAGCAGCCAATCAGAAGCCACGCTTTGGTTTCTGAACGTTTTGGAAGTTGAATGGACTTCCAGAACAGATTCTGTTTGAATTCCAAGGTACGACTGTAGTAGTTTTAGGGATGTTAAAAAACAACAACAACAAAAACCCTGCCAAAGGGCAGCAGTCCATTGCATAGGAGTGGGATTTCATATTATCACAACACACAAGTTGATAGAAGCTTCTACTCCAGTGGAAAGTGTTAATATCCCCTTAAGATATGGACAGATCCATGCATTAACAAAATCTGTTGTGGCTCAAGAGAATATGAGGTGGTAAATGCAGAGCACAAGGGCAATGCTCTAGTGCACGGGTGGCCATCAGAGTGATATTCAGATGTTCTGAACTACAACGTCCACCATTCTTAACCACTGGATGTTCTCGCTCAGAAATGGAATCCACAACATCTGGAGGGCTACCTTGCCCAACCTTTATTGATCTTATGTCAAAAAATTGTCCTCAGGTATCTCTCATTCAGCTCATCCACCTGTTATGTGGGAGCACTTCTCTTTAGCCTTGAAAAGATGTTTCAAATCAGCTCTAATAGCCTTGATCCATTTGTCTTCTCTCCAGCTTTGCTTCTGATTCAGCCATTTCTGTTCTGCCAAATGAATTGCAGAAGATACAAACTACTGAAAAGTCCCTGGATCATGAAACCAAACTCCCCGCCAGGACAGATGGTTGCTGAGTCTGTGAGGAAAGCAATCTTGCTTGCACACTTAAGAATCATAATGGCACTTTTAATATTGAGGTATTCTGATGAAAAAGAAAGGATGACCAAGCTGCAGGGATGGTGTTGGGGGCAGGCGGGGGGGGGGGGAGAGATTCATGTCACAGGAATGTAATATATTTTAAATTATCAACCCTAAATGATTCCCCAATATTTAATGTTGTTCTGCAATGAATAATATTTTATTATTACAGCTGTCAGACCCTAATTAGGACCTGTCAGCTCTGCTTTACTATGAGAAATGCAAAATGAAGTAATGACTCCAGATATGTAATAATCACCCTCCCTTTGTTAGAAAGGCTCATGTATGCGCTCACACTCTCTCCACATGTACACGACTTCTAAGCCAATACAGAAAGGCAATTTGGAGATCTGCAATGTTTCAAAGAAGGCCTCATAAAAAGTCATATTTTTCTATTATTATTTCCACATATACGGTGACATTTATGATAGCATGATTGATGCCGGGCCCAGTTATAACAAAACGTTTATTTTCTCCACTGCTGCAATCCAATTCCATGTCAGACCAGATGAGGTCAATAGGCCAAAGTGAAAGAAAACCCCTTCCATGACTGATCCCTCCCCATCCCCATTAAACAATCAAAAGCTCTTCAGGTATTTATTTCAGGGCTTTTTATCCCCCATGACAAGAGGAGTTCCAGCAGAGCACAATGTCTTCTCTAGCCTGGAAAAATGGAAGGTGTTTAGACCAGGGGAAAAAGAAGAAAAGAGATGACAGCATATTAACTAATTGGCACACCCTTTCCAAATTGGCAAAAACCAAACCCTCTCCTTGTGTCAATGAAATATACATATTTATATTGTTTCCCAGTTCCATTAGGCATCAAGGATGATCTCACAATGTGTGTAGATTTGCCTAAACTTTACGGGGCTGGGAGGACACCTTGACATGAGTTTCCACTTTTGGTGGCATCCCCATTGTTGTTTAGTGACAGGTGTGAGCCAGCAGTAAATCACACTGAGCATGTGGAGTTAACTCCTTAATAGCAAAAACAAGATCTGCACAGGAATGTCAGGCCTAATGAGCACAGCAACTCATCTCCAGTAGGTCTTGCCCCGATGAAGGAGTTGTTGTGGCAGAGGTCCCCACTTCCCCACAGCTGCGTAAGTCCTCTCCTCTCCAGGGCTTTCCCCAAGCAATCTGAGATTTCTTCTGTGTGAAGCTTACTTATCCTCCTCCCTTTTCATTCCTCTCCTGGTTCTTGGAGACCAGGGGGGAGGGGAGCTCATCACAGTGAGAGACACCCATGCCTCATCTCCGGTCTCATCTCTGTCTCTTGGCCTCCCTCCTCCCCTGCTTCAGCTTCTGCCTCTGGGTCTAGACTTCTTTGCCACAGACTCTCCCAGCTCACTAAACCCTGTTACCTCTTCAGCTTCTGACACCTCCTCCTCCCAGTTTTCTCCCTCTTCTCCTTCTGACCACTCATCGTCATCCCACCATCAATCCCCAGGCTCTGAGCCTTTTCCCCTTGCTGGTTCCCCAGCTGGTTCCTCCCACCATTCCTGTGCATCCAGCCAGTTCCTGACATCTAGTATCTATTTCTGCCCTTAGACCCAAGTTAGACAGCACAACCCATGTGTTAGAATTCTCGGTAATTTATATCATTTTATCCAAATTGCCCCAGGTAAACACAGTCATAACAACTCTACTTAAATAGCATGCCTATAGCATGTCTTATTTTGGGTCCGTTCACACTTAATGCTAAGCCATGGTTTGAATGCAGTCGCCGCCATCCTGGTGTCTTCTGAATGTTTAAAACCATAACATCCAATAAACTTTGCCAGCAAGCTTTGAAAACTGGGAATTATGGTGAGAGTTGCAGCTGAAAATATGTGGAGGGCACCAGGTTAGCAAAGACTGGCTTAGTGATATGCACTCAAGCTCGAGTGAGGCCAAGGGAAGGCTTGTGGTCTCCCCACTCCTCTCCCCTCCCTTCTGTGCAGTCAGGGGAAAGGAATTCTGAAACATTCATTTTCTGTTTCTATGAATGGTGACTTGTTACGTACGAACCAAAGACAGTGGTTTAAAACAGTCCGGTAAGTTTCAAAATAAGCCTATTTCAAGCCATCAATTATGAAGCTAGTTTGTTTTAACTAACCAGAGTTTGAACTAACTAGTGTCTGCAAACCACAACACCCAGTTCATACATAGCAAGAAGCAAGGATTCATGGAAGCCATTCCCCAACATCAGACATGTCGTCTTGGGGTGGGGGTGAGGAGCATACAAGCCCAAGGTTCCATGGGCTCATTCTAGCTTATGCACATAGTGCTAAGCCACAGTTTAGCATTGCATGTGACTCAGTGTGTTGTGGCCGTTGTGTGGGAGGCTGCTTCAAAGGCTTTCATATGGAAGCTTACATTTCCAGAAGCTGCATTTTTGTTTTTTGTTTTTAGGAAAAAATACAAACATAAGAAATGCCATCAAAATGAGTAGCAGTTTGAAGGAGGATTGGCAAGTGCTTTGTTTGCAAGAAAAGGACTGTTTGGGTTAGTGGAAGATACTGAAACAACAAAGCTGCTTGGAACCACACCTACCTGGCAAGAGAGCAGTCAGTCCTTTGACCTGTTAAGAGAAAAACAGCTATGTTTCAAAAAGAGAGAGACTTGTAGCAGACAGGAGGAAGGATGGGTGTGATTTCAACCTTGGTTTGGAGGCAAAAGGGACTGGGGGGCTTAAATAAATAAAGAAGTGTGACTGAGCATTCCCCCCCTTCTTCGGCTGCTTCTGTTGTTATGGAGATCAAGAGAGCATGTCCCCGCAGGCAAGGCTCCTCCATGGCTGACCAGGAAATGCACAAAGCAGCTCCAAGCTGCCTGAAGACTCTTTGGAAAGCATTGTTTTCAGAAATTGGTTTTCTAGAGATGCAATAATTGTTGACTGCTACTGCCAAAGGAGAGCCACGCCACTTCTCCCTCCGACATCTTCCCAGAAGGAATCAGCAGTGAAGAGAGATTGTGTTTTATGAAACCACTTGGAGAGACGGAAAACATTCACAGATTTGCTAGCCCACAAGAACGAGGTGCCAGCATCCCATCTATTCCAGGAGTCATGGTTTTAAATGATATTTTCTGGAATCATATTTCTATACAAAAAAAAAAGAACCACCAATCTTCCACCAACCTTGTTATGGCTTGGAAGTAAAGGGCCCAAACCACTATGCCTAGTGCTGATACAGGCAATATTTAAAAATACTACACTGAGGGTTTATAAAAAGGAGGAGGATAGACGCACAAATTATTTCGCACATATCAGAGCTCAGACAGTTTTTAAGTTGCCTTATGCAATGGAATGTTGCTGATTTGCATCAACTAAGGACTTGGCCTCATAGCTCAAGATTAAAAATGAAGTGATGGGAATGAAGCTAATTGTTGATCATGGAAAATAAATAACCCATTTTGAACAGTCACTTTCTCCCTCCCAACATAAACCTCAATTACCCAGAATGGTGCATAATTTATAGCAGCATTATTCCAAACCAGAGTTTCTTACCATCTGTCCTACTTCCATCACAGAATATTCATATGTATAAATTACACGGCTGTGGCAACATCAAAGGGCTATAGTATTACAGTGACAAATGCAGATGGAAGGCAGGGAAATAATTACTCGCAGATAGAGAGATCTGCTGGTACTTTTTATTAACGGAACTTGTCATCTTCAGATTAAAATAACTGGCAAATGAAGCCAAACGTCACCTTAAAGGGAAGTGGGGGGTGAGGCAAGACACAAACCCCTATCAAGTTGCTCCAAAGTTAGGCAAGTCAGGCACACTGCCAAATGACCTTTCTCAGCGCTAAAGTTGTAGAAGGATGATTCTATGATTTCAGTCACCCACTATCTACTGCAATAGCATTTATAAACTGGTTAGGATTGGGATCTAAAATTGCTTCAGTTTATAGTGTTCTGATTTGAGGTTGCAAGGAAATACATTTTTCTAAGTTCCTTGTTCTGCAATACAATTGCACCCATGTTGTTGTTGTTTTAATGGCTCAAACTCAGGGACAAAGACCTTTGCAACCACATTTCAACCCAATCCACAAGAACATTATAGAAGCAAAAGGGACTCTCTGACATTAGAAAGCCAAAAAAGAAAGACATTTAGCTTTCTGTCTTTTTCCTCTGCAGGAGTCAGTTTGGCAGGTCAGGCAGGTTAAGAAGAGCCATACGCTGGAATGCAGAAGTCAGCTATGACCCAGGAATGTGATTCATCACAGGAGCAGCATGAGCATTATATTCAGACACTCAGAGGGAGAAAATGCTCCCAGGAAATGGCATGCCTTGTTCTACTTTTTTCATAGACAAATAGTTTCTTGTGCCAGAAAACCTGGAAAATATGTCCATTGCTTCATTTCACTTCCTATGGATAAGAGTCAATTTAAAAATAACAAACAGCTTTATCCAACAAATTTGTGGATGCAGAATGCAAAGCACTTTCCAAACTATTCACATTAATGTTCATAGGCACACGTAGATGATTTGAAGAAATAAAAAATGTCATGTCACTGTATTCATTGTACCAATAAGATGCTGTACTCAAAGCAGCTAATTCTGGGCCAGAGGCATTCAGCCATATGGCTCAGAGCAGATTTTGCAAGAATGAAAGGAAGTGTTGGCAAAAAGACTTTTATAACGTATTACAGTTCAGAACAAACCCTCTGATTTAGCTCCTTTCCCCAAAGACCTGAATCCTGTAAATGGGAAACAGATCAGCGAAGACAGCTATAATGAAAGCCGGAGCTGGTCTTTGTTGTGATATGAACAGATAATTCTATCGAGTCTAGGATTGCCTTGCCTTGCCCTTCCCCAGAAGCTGGACAGATGGGTTTTTCATGGGCAGTCAGATACATAAACTTCTGGTGGCACCTTGGTTCAACGTCAGTGTCATAGACAACTAATCATTCCAGCTCCAGCTGCTGGTGGTCCAAGCAGTTTAATGAAGTTACAACAGGCTTTGCACTGGTAGAATGGTTACCTCCTGTTCTACCTATGAATACCTCTCTTATCCTGGATTTCTTAAAAGAGTCCACACAGAGATGAAAGGCAAGCAAGTCCATGGGGAAAAAACATTTCCTTAAATGATAAGAATATTTGCATGCTAGGAGAAACAAAGTAATTACTAGGATTACCCCAATTTGATTCTGTGGGATTGTTATAATCGATAGGGAAAGTGGGGGGGGGGGGGGAGGAAATAGGCATATGCTTCAGTTAAACAAATAGATGATGCACATTATTGGCTCATTAAGCACTTCCCTTTCATCATTACTTAAGCAGTGCAGTAGGGATTGAATAATAAATTCATAAAACATGACTTTGTCCACTTAGCATTGATAATCCAAGTCTGTTATGCTCAGTCAGCTGCCTAATTCAGTAATTACGAGGGATGGGCTGACACAATGACAAGTGATTCCCAGACTTACTTTCTCCCAGAGTCTTCTGAAGGAGGTCATGTTTTGCCTGAAGCTTGGTGATGAGGTTCCGCCCTTCCAGATACTCCTTCAACTTCTGTTGGAGCAAAAAGAAGCCAAGGATCAGCATCTATGTCTAGGACACAGAAGAACTGTGGACCAAGAGACTGGAACGGACCAAGATACCCCCTATGTGACAAAGAGCATCATGGTTCCCATGCAATAACTAAATAAGAGCTAAATAACCGTGACCCTTCACAAAAGCACACACAACCTAACACAGAACAGCTCAGTAGAGTGAAGGAGCTTTCACAAATACAGTGGTACCTCAGGTTACATACGCTTCAGGTTACAGACTCCGCTAACCCAGAAATAGTGCTTCAGGTTAAGAACTTCGCTTCAAGATGAGAACAGAAATCGTGCTCCAGCGGTGCGGCAGCCCCATTAGCTAAAGTGGTGCTTCAGGTTAAGAACAGTTTCAGGTTAAGAACAGACCTCCAGAACGAATTAAGTACTTAGCCCGAGGTACCACTGTAATTATCATTGTGGTTGTGCATCAAATGAAAAGTAGTATCAGCCAACACAAGTATCCTTCATAGCTCTGAATGATACCATAGCCTGTCTCTTTGTCATCTTATGGATTTTAATACAATACCTTTTGGACTAGCAATCAGATCGTACTGCAAATCTGGGGTAGTGCTGGCAGAAGAATCTGTGTGGGGCTCAGCCTACTGAAGAGAACATTTAAAACAAGCCATTCAAAAAACCCAAGGACTTTATCCATTTCTGGCGCCATATAGAGACATGAGATCTATAGAATTTTTAAGGGTGAAAGTGGAAGAGCACTCATCCCTACTGCAGTTTCCAGAAACTGGCATTCAGAAGCAAACTTCCGGTGTGGTGTAGTGGTTAAGAGTGGTAGTCTCATAATCTGGTGAACCGGGTTCGTGACATTGAACATGCAACTGCTGGGTGACCTTAGGCCAGTCACACTTCTTTGAAGTCTCTCAGCCCCATTCACCTCACAGATTGTTTGTTGTGGGGGAGGAAGGGAAAGGAGAATGTTAGCCGCTTTGAGACTCCTTAGGGTAGTGATAAAGCGGGATATCAAATCCAAATGCTTCTTCTTCTTCTACAACTGCAGTGGCACAGAACTGCCATCATGGCTAGCAATCACTGATAGCCTTTAATAGATCCCTTCAGCTTTGCACTACGTACTGAAGTTACAAATATGCTTGGGACTTAGGGTACCTCATTTGATTGGATCATGGCCCTCAGCCCTGCTCCCTATGAATATCCTGTCCATTTTGTGGTGGGAAACATTGGAATTCCATGCTTGGCAGTGGCTGGAATCAAATCCATCTATTGCCTCAGATAGCTCCTTTCCTTAAGTAACACAATACTTTAAAGTGTTTGCCCCCAAGGGACTATATTGTGCCATGTGCTCCGTTTCCAAGGGTCCTTTCCTCATTCAGACTATTTGAAGCCAATTCAGCCTATCCAGGATAACAGTCTCATGAGAACTTCCCTTGGATGGTTTGCTACAACATCAGCTAGAGCTCCCTTCCTTGCTTCATCTCTGTGTTTGTTGCTCTCCTTGGGTTAGTCAGGAACCTTAATAAGACATGAGACCCTGTGTTCTCCCTTAAAGAAACTATAGCCATGGGACTGGTTTGGGTTCCAGCAGATACCAAACTGGTAACCCACCCATTTTCTCTGCCTCTGAAATGCCCCATTTTGTGGCCTTCCACTGGCTACTGCCAGTGAGAATCCTGCAGTAGTACTTTTGCCTTCCCACACATTTGGCATGCAGGAGAAGCTCTGCCCTGGTGGCAGCTGGCAGGAGGTATGCTTAGCAGGCAAAAGTGGGCAGGGCAGAGGGACACTTGCACGCAATCCAACATGCACCTCTCACCCTCCAACCCAGTGTGTGTTATATGCTGAATTATTCTGCAACAGAAACTTGAAAAATTCAAAGGACAACTCTTAGGCCCCTTAAGCAGCACATTATCAGGGAAAGGTCTTTATTTTCAGGGGAAATGTCTAGCTATCATTGTGACATTTTCACATTTACTTCTTACTTCATTTTAACTTCAAATGTTTTTATTTCAGTGTCCTAGCTCATTACAGTGTTATGGATTACAACTCTGTGCAGTTAAAATA
The DNA here is from genome assembly GCF_964234715.1 of Podarcis melisellensis. NCBI lineage: Eukaryota > Metazoa > Chordata > Lepidosauria > Squamata > Lacertidae > Podarcis > Podarcis melisellensis. The sequence goes on from NC_138538.1 coordinate 39,490,986, forward strand.
AGCAGTGTTAAATTCTCCACTTTAAAGGGCAAAGCTTTCAAAAATCAACGTAATGGGGGGAAAGGGGGAGGAAGGGAGGAAAAATTAATATCAAGTATTACCAATGCTGATTTAAAAGTAAAAAAAATCCAGAAAACAGATTGTCCATAAATTCTCAAGAAGCCTTAAAATTAAAAGCATTGTATAGCACAAAACTAATACAACTGCAAATAAATTTAGGATTTAAATGAGCAGTCAAACCAACCCACACTCTCCTAAAAAGTGGAGGAACACAATGCCAAAGCACAGTGTCATTAGAGAAACCTTTCATTGCAAGCATGTTCACAGTTCAGTGGTTTGCTCCCTGCTGTCAGTCAAGGCCCCATTAAAATAAATAACCACTTGATAATAAGACATGACAGATTGCCTGCCTGGAGCCAATTTAAACCTGAAGGTGAGACTCTGAGCCCTAAACTATTAGATAGCTATATGCAGATTACAAAATAAAATAAAATAAGGTCCACAATGCAGCCCAATGATTAGAACTAACATCCCATATTAATATGGGCGTTTAGAAAATTATAGTATGCAGCATTTGGACATAATGGCAAACTATGTTTCACCACTCATTAGAAGTGGACAGATCTAATCATTTCCCCTTCTGTGCAGAGGAAAGGAAGAAGGGAACATGCAAGCCCAAACCTACTGCTACATACTCCTGATCCTCCAAACTAGGATTTGGAGATAGGTTAAATGCAGCTACAGGCATGAAACAATGCAGCTGATAAGTTTATTGTTCAATGCAAAGGCCATGACAAATTTGTATTAAGCAACACATAGAGGCCCACTGTATGTGTTACAAACCTATTATTGTCACTCAAAAGAAACCATGCATGTATGAACAAAGGTTAACAGATAATGCGTGATGTCTTTCACCTGTGGCTGACCACAAATATGAAGTCTGTCTGCGTATGGGATCTAGTTGTAGCATCCATCTAAGACTTCAGTGGGCATCACTGAGAAATACAGCTCAATAAAGGCATTTCTTACTGCAGCTGGTGAGAGCTTGGTCAGATAACTAGCTCTAAAAAGCTCTGCTCTCAAGAGTGGACACCAATGGGGAAATTTGGTGTCTCTAATTAGTTGTAGGTCCCTTTTGGACTCTTTCTAGAAGAGCCAATCCTTTAATAGACACTTAATCAAGGTCAAAGCAAAGCTCAGTTCTGGAAAATAATAATAGTCTAAACATCTTAACGAGCTGCTTTCCAGAGCTGATTATCATGCAACTCCATATAGCACAGAGCAGGAAAACACTCAATAGGCATAGCAGCAATTTTTAAAATATACTTTAACTGAGCGCAGTCCGCTCTTGCCTCAAGTGTTGGCCACCTGGACTCTGTACAAAGTGCTGCTGAAATTCCTGATGGTAAAGAGCATAGCGTCGTGTAACAGAACTTTATCAATGCCCCTATGGTTTTCTGTACTTTGACTTTCACTGCTTCCATATGAAACCTTCCAATAGAGTGTTTCACTAATGAGTATACCCAGGTGTCTAATAGACTACGTTTGTTCTATAAGCACCATTTATACCTAGGACTGTGTTTGCCAAAAATCATAATCATTGTCTTAGAGTATTTTATAGACAGACTTTCCTGTTAACAGTATGTGCCAAACACCTACAAGAGATTTTTGAGCCCAATCTGGAAGGAGAGAGGAGCGCCAAATCATCTGCATACATAAAAATTGAGATATTTCTGTTCCTAATTATTGGAGGGGAGAGTCTGCATTGGCTAAACATGGCACCAAATCATTAATATGAAAGTAAGGAGGGGTAAGAATGCAACCTTGCATTCCTCGTGACGTTTTAAAAAGCATCAGTCATACCATCATTTTAAAACTACTCTGACCCTCATTTCTGCATAGTTCTTGGATCAATAGCAGAAATCTGCAGTTGATGTTGGCAATTTGAAATTTCTCCCACACTCTGTATTGATTAACAAAGTCGAATGCAGCAGAAAGATCAATAAAGGCTACATAAAGATTATTCTTAATGTCCTTAGTATATTTCCTTATAATATGGTTCAGAGTAAAACACTGATCAATGGGACTGTGCCCTTCTCTGAATCCCACTTGTACTTCATGAATAATGTTGCTATTCTGCAACCAGTCGGATAAATTTTTGAAGGCGATACTGCTCATATAGCTTTGAGGAGTTGTATAACAATCTAACTGGCAGATAGTTTTGCAGATCATTCCTACTGCCTTTCTTATAAACTGGGAAAAGAATACTTATTTTCCATCCAGAGGGCATTTGGCCCATGTTGTTTATGGTGGTAAATAAGCCACCCAGGATAGGCACCCACCATTCTATGTATTCCTTACATAGGAATATAGAGATCCAGGAGCTTTATTTGATTTCAGAAAGGAAATAAGGAACTTTCTCTCATTACGGGAGACTGGTTGCCATTCAGGTAGGTGGATAAATCATTCTATGCTACTGGTATATATGATTGTCCAGGCAGGAATTGAGGCTTTTGTGATGGTCTCGCTTCATTTAAACCCTGGGCCACCAATTCCCAGAGTTTGTTTTCCCTCTGTTCCATTACTGCTAGTCCCAATTCCTGCCATGGGGTTATCGAATATCCAGCTTTCTTGTTTTGGAGCAGACTCTTATATTCCAATTTAGGTCCATGGATTCCTCTGATGGATTCTTATTCAAATCTCTAATTGCTTTAGCCAGAGCTTTCTTACACTTCACATTGACTGTCAAACCAGCTATGGCATGTTGGTGGAAAACCAACTTCATGGGCTGAAGGATGTTGTTGTTGTTGTTGTTGTTGTTGTTTAGTCGTGTCCGACTCTTCGTGACCCCATGGACCAGAGCACGCCAGGCACTCCTATCTTCCACTGCCTCCCACAGTTTCATCAAATTCATGTTGGTAGTTTCGAGAACACTGTCTACCTTCACCCAATCCAATATGCACCCTGCCCTCCAACCCTGTGTCTGGTGTGTGATGAGGTCTTAGGCAGTGGAATCAGCACATTATCATAAAAAGTTATTTAAATACCAAAGTGCCTAGCTGTCAATGTAACATTTTCACATTTATTGGCTTCAAATATTTTTATTTCAGTGTAATGCCTACTAACTGTGAAGTTAAAATAAGCAGTGTTAAACTCACCATTTTAAAGGGCAAAACTATCAAAGTAATGGGGGAAAGGGGTAAGAAGGAAAGAAAAATTAATGATTCATAATGCTACATCCTACCTTGGAGAATTGGTAGCACCAGCCACTTTTGTCCTATTCAAGTTGCACTCTCACCCCTGAGCAATTACAAGCGACTTAATGACAAACTGCTGCACCAGCTTTCCAGCATATAAGTCACTGTGCCTGAGGGCCTACCTCCTGCATGCTTCAGTCAACAGGTAAGTATACAGGTAAGCTAAGCCTCTATGTGAACTACTGCTGATGTGGGCACTCACAGCATTGGGCTATAAGCCACTTGTTTTAGTTCCATCATATGCAGCATCAATCCAATTTGTTTTGACCATCAATGACAAGTATTTCCACTGAAAAGCCATTGTATGCCTGTGCATACAAACCAAGTTAACATTTTGAAATAAATACAATGCCACCTTAAGGCGATAGCACTTCTGGCCCAGGTACAATACATTAGAAGTCCTATACCAGGAACCAAAAGGCAGCCTAAAATCACAGTGCTGTTTCTGTACTGCCAACTTCTCTGATGAAAGAATGTGTTACTCTATACCAAAGGAATCTTAACGGTGCTCCCTCACCCCACCCTAACGCTAACCCACAACTGCACAACTATGAATGCTATCTCCCACCTTGGTATTTACCAGTAAGAAGCAGCTGTCAAGAGAAAAACACAATAGGTTAATGTGCAACCCAATCTAGGTCTTCCTGCCTTGCTGGCAAAGCAAGAGTGTTATGCTTTCGAGGCTGTATGGAAATACCTTCTGTCATATGTCTCATATCCTTAACCCTCTCTCAGGAATCCCGATCACTCAGCTCATTTTTGAAAAAGCAACATCAAAGCTGATGCAGGCATTCAGCTTGAGGAGAGATATTCCCAGAATGCACTGGGGGAGGGGAAGGAAATCAGGAGCACCACAGTGCTACTGTTGATGATTAAAAAGGGAGAAAGAACAGCACGTTGATAAAAAGCAGCATGGCACTGATTACAGGCAAGGTTATAAATAATATTTTCATAAGTCTCATGGATTTTGTGCAGATTAACAAAGTATTTCTGCCAAGCACTTTGAAGATGAAGGACTCCATAGTGGCTTGATATTTTTAACAAGTGATAGCAATTAGCTGTAAACTACATCCTTTCTTCAGATGTCTTACTTATTTGCTACATGTACACCTCCCTCACCAGACCAGCACCTCAATTTCATGTGCTTATTCTAACGGCCATTGTGAAGTGTGAAATTACTCTTAACCTTGCTTTACAAAAGAGATACCGAAGCACAGAAAACAAGCAATAGGGTTATGGTAGGATCAGAAGTGGGGATTATGGGAACTCAAGGATTGTGCACCAGCCACCAATATTTCCTCTCTCCCCCTTCAGTAATAATAGTCATTGTCTTCCCTACAAACTAAAAATTGGTGTTAAATGTGCTGCATCTACCAGAAAACATCTCCCAAGAAAATCAATGCTAAAACTGGCTGTGAAAAGGATTGCTTGAATCACAGAATAAAGCAGCAATTCAATGTTATTTTGTCTTTGACATTTTATAATGGAAGTTTTAAAAGCGTGGGCGCGCATAGAGAATTGTGTTGCAGGCATTCTATATTTCTTGTTCTGAGGGTACTAAAGAGACAAGGATTGGGTTTACATAAGGAACACATAGCATGAGTCGCTAATGCGAAGTGTCAATCCATTTCCCCTTTTGCACCTTGTTCCATCACACTTCCCTGAGAGGGGGCAGTTTTGTGTGGAGAATAGAGCAGTAAGCACATACAACTTGAGTGTTTGCTCCTGAAGGGAAAGAGGTTTTCCAGATATATTTGTAAGATTAATGGTCCTCCTTCACTCCCTCTGCTGCTGCAATGCCTTCAATAAATGGGAAGGGTGGGTGAGAAAGTATTTTCCATCCTGGGGATTCTTGTAGTCTTGCCTTTTTCCTATGTTCCTGCGGTACCTGTGTCAACCTGCTGATATTTGAAACCTACTAGCATTTTATTATGGTTTTTTAAAAATGACAATCTGTACAAGAGAGCCTTTATCTGTGATTGATGTTTCTGGATACTACTGTAATGGACTGGAAAACAACAGCAACAATTTATAAAGGGGGACTACAGTATATTGAAGTTACTTCCATTGCCACATACCTATGAACATCCTATTGCCCCAATAATTCTCCATAAGAACCACAAGTCTGTACTTAAAATGAGCCACACAAGAATTACTTACAAGCACTCAAGCTAGCGCAATAAACAGCAAGCCAAGTCATTTTCTTCAGAAGGGACTGACCAGTGAGAAAAGCACAAATCTACACAGTGACAGGACAGGAACCTATCCTAACAAGCAGTCATCTTCTGCACAGCTAACTACAGTGGTACCTCCTGTTATGAACTTAATCTGTTCTGGAGGTCCGTTTGTAACCCGAAACCGTTCTTAACATGAGGCGTGCTTTTGCTAATGGGGCCTCCCGCTGCTGCCGTGCGACTTCCGCTCGCATTGCGGGGCAAAGTTCGCTACCAGGAGACCTACTTCCAGGTTAGTGGAGTTTGTTACCTGAAGCGTTTGTAAGGAGGACGGTACATAACCTGGGTTCCACTGTAGAGAGTTTGGAAGAAACAGCACAGTTATTTTTCTCCCTCCCCCTTAGCACAAGGGTTGCTTGCAACTTGCCACCAGAAATAGCTGGCCAGGGTGTCCATGAGTTTTCAGAATATGCCCCCTATGCCACTTCAAGAGGCAGGCCTGCTTGTTAACAACATTTCTGGCATGAAGCCCACCCAGACTGGATTAATGAAGAGGAGGTGCTTCTTTAAAATATGACAAAACCCAGAACTGGAGCCCTACTCATGATCAACCCTGGCTGCATGAGCTGATCCAACGACATATTTTGGGGAAATTAAAATCGACAAGATGTGCAAGTGTTGTTGTTTGACAGATCGAGCCTCAGGATAATTTTAGATGTCTGCTGAAAATATCCCGAGTTAGGTGGTGGCACGCCTGTAGAGCCATTGCAGACAAGCATGTAAAAAGCTCCCATAAAGCACTAGAGTTAGACAGGAGGAGAAAAGTGCCAAATGAAAAAAGACCTTTCCGATGTCAGGTTTCTAACATCTAATTTAGACCCACCCCAGGATGCTGCAAATATCTTCAAAGCGGTGCATCTTTTGTGTCCTGCCAAACTTATGTCATATGAAAATGCAGTTCTACTGATGGTTTACCTTTGTTCCCTGCATTTCCTCCCTTCATTAACAGGAATGCTCAGCCATTACCCGTTTTTATGTCAAGAAACCCCAATCTAATTGTTTTAAACCAAAGCCTCAAATTCTTATTAAGGTTATTTATAAGTCTCTCACATAGCAGATCTATCAAGTGTTTGAACTAATAAGAAAAAAGGCTGTTTATACAACAGCCTCTTTCAATCCCCACTTCTTTATCCTGGGTACATGTATATGACATGACAAACTCCACTTTTATTCCCTGGAGACAAAAGTCTAATATTTTTGGCACGGGTTGTGGGTAAGCATGGTACAAATGAAAACAAAGCATCGTGCATGGGTAAAATTAGTACGTGCTTGTTAGAAAAGAGAATATGTTTTCTCTAGAAAAAGAAGACCTGCAAGTTCAATTAAATAGCCATTTGCACAGCCAGGGAAGTCAATTGCTTCTTAATTGAATCACTTTCCCCACCCACATTTTTCTGATAAATTCTCTTTCTAAGCAGACCTTTTAATTTAATGCGGCATTTGAAGTATTTTGAGTGCTTGTCTAAGGGAGTAATACACTCTCTGGTAAACCTATTTATAGGCAAGACTCAACATAAACCATCCTGCCCAAAGTAATTTACCTAATATATAGCATTTATTCATGAACACTATCATTCTTTTAAGAGGAATAAAAATCTTTTAAATACTGCAAAATTCATTAAGAAGGGCAAGTTTTTATTTAAAAAAGAAAAACCTTCTATACACATGCCCTGATCCAAATGAATGCCCATGCAGTCCTGTTTTTAGAATCTAAAATATCACTAGTCAGCTGTTAACCATGGAAAGTGGAATGGGGCGGGGGATAGAAGCGTCCCAAACAGCCAATGATCAGGGTTTTAGGTAAAAAAACATTAAAAGGAGACTCCATGTGTACAAGTCGGGTTGTTAGAATGGAGAAGGCAACTGTGCCACATGGCTTCTCATCCAGTTAATACACATGCTGATGGCAGGGAATGATAAGGAAGGGTTGTAGGTCAATGGGAGGCATTTGCAGAAGAACCCAGGTTTAGTTCCTGGCATCTACCGATAGAGCTGGGAATGTCCTCATCTGAAACCCAGAAGAACTGCTGCCAGTCAGTGAAGACAATACTGAGCTAGATGAACCAATGGTCTGACTGTGTATAAGGCAGTTTCCTATGTTCCTTCCATGTTTCTTATGGTCCTAGCTGTAATTTCATCCACATTTCAGGAAAGCTTTCAGGAAATGTGTACTGAAACAATGGATAAACCGATGAACAATTTTCAGTGAAAGATTTTTTTCTTTCACTGCAAAACTCCATCCTGAAATCAAATCAACCCCAGATTTAACTTTATCAACCTGTAAGCTTATAAACTGATAGAACAAAGACACCTTATTGTGATGTGTAGTTTAGATGCAATGTTATTTTTGCTTACATTCCACTTAACAAGACGCAAACAATATTAACAACGAAGAGCTCTGTGGCTACTTAAAGACCAACAAATTCATTATGGTGAAAGCTTTCATGGATGAACATAGGCTTTCAAAGGAGTGGGGGGAGATAATCACACAGACACTGAACTTGTAGGTGGGCCATTCTCATTATTCCTCTCAAGAATTATGCTGACAGCTTGTTAGCCAGAACTGCAGACGACACATACAGTTTTCCAGCTGCAACACATATCAGCTTTGCTGCAAGCGTGTTAAAAGTCAGGTCTCTTACCGTGAAGTAGAACTGTTCTGTCTCCTGCTGATTTGCCCGTCTCTTAGCAATGCTTGGCTTGCTCATGAAGGTTTCGGAGACTGTTGATTTTACAGACTCCATCGAGTTGCTATACTGGAAGCAGTCAGAGACATCGAAATCCTCAATGGTGACGATATCCTGGATAGTCTGCAGTGTGGCTTCCATTGTTTTCTTAACCTGACAGAGTGAACACAAGAGAGGAATTATAAAGGGGGGGGGGAGGGAGAAGAGCGAAGGTGAGAATGCAGAGGAAAATGCCTTGTTATCACTCGGTTTGTCATTTACTGCAACTGAGGGTCTGTGATTCTCAAGCATAACACAACACAAGAACAGGGTCTACAGAGAAAAGTGGCTGAGAGGAGACTGAGGATTTAATCTTATGCACACTTTCAGTTAACATTATAGCATAGGTGGAACAAATTCATGAAACCTGGACCAAAGCGTACATAACTGTACATCTAACATTTGCTGTTTGGTTGCCTTAAAAAATTGTGCCTGAACTGAAGCTTATATGTTTTTATCTCCTCCAACATATTGTCCAGACTATGGTAAAACAGCAAGGGAAAAGACCAATAAAAAATGGAATTTGTTAGCTTACCTCTTCATTTTCTATCTTCAGCGTGGATAGCCTAGACTGCAGCTGCTGACACCTCTGCACTAACTCACTCTGCACGGGCTGCTGGGCACACAGCTGGGACACCTGGAAAAGAAATGGAACTTTCTAGACATTTGATTCTTCAGCTCTGCACAAGTATGAGAGGTGTGGACTGGGCCACGGAACAAATGAAGTCCTAGGGTTTCATAGGAGAAACGGCTCAGGACCACAATATCTCAAGAACTGCAGCTCTCCATATGAACCTACCTAGAACATGAGATCATCTTCTGAGGCCCTTCTTTGTGCACCTCCTCCATGAGAGGTCTGGAGGGTGGCAACACGAGAATGGGCCTTTTCTGCAGTGGCTCCCCATTTGTGGAATGCTCTCCCTAAGGAGGTTTGCTTGGTACCCTCATTACACACCAGGTGAAAACATTCCTCTTTAAACAGGCCTTGGGTTGACTTGACACTGAATGTCCTTTTTAAATGTGCTGTAGAAGGGATTTTATTGGTTTGCTTCTGTTCTAAGTTTTGTTATGTATTTTATATTTTTTATATTGTAATGATATGTTGTGTAAACTGCCCTGAAATCTACAGGTGTAGGGTGGTATACAAATTTAACAAACAAACAAACAAACAAACATTATTTCAGGCAGGGGCTTTTCCATGGGCAATGGAACAATCTCTCCATCTCCTCACCATGTACCTCCCTAAATTCGTTCTGGGTTTTCCTTCAACCCTCCAGAGTAGATTTGGGACTGGTGAGAGGAGATAGGGAGGGAAGTCATTTTGTGCTAGCATAAATATTTAATGCATACTGCATATAGCTTTTCTTGAACCAGCATTGACCTGTGAGCAAGGATGAGAGACAGGGTCAAAACTGTCCCTAAAAAGGATTGTGGAGATACATGTAACATGTAGGTGAACCCAAAGACTATGCCAGGCTTTCTCAACCTCGGCCCTCCAGATTTTTTGAGACTACCATTCCCATCATCCCTGACTACTGGTCCTGCTAGCTAGGGATCATGGGAGTTGTAGGCCAAAAACATCTGGAGGGCCGAGGTTGAGGACCATGCTGTTTGGTTCAAGCAAGATTTCTACCCATTATTAACAAAGATAATTAAATATTTAAGCAAATTTAATATATTGTAAGGAAACACAAGGGTCAAGGACTCATAAAAAAAATCCATCCACACAAAAACTGCCAAGGACATGATTGGCTTGGGTTGGTTGATTTATCTTGGCTTAATAAACTGAGGTATGAGCCTTTCACCTGTATTCACAGGCCTCTTCTTTCTGCCCTTTGCACAACTCATGATGAAGTCTTGAATTAAACATAGTTTCCTATTTTGTCCTAAGTGGGAAAACATGCTTACCAGTTTCAGACAAGCAACGATCTCAAAGCAATTCCAAACCATGGTTGAAATTCTGCTTCTTACTGAAGCTGGTAACTATAACTTCCCAGTTGGGATGAAATGGTAAACTGTGATTAAATTCCTGGTTTAATCGTGGTTTATAACAAGCAAGAAGAGATGGGACTGATGTGCTGAAGAAGAAAAAGCTTAAATTATGAAGCCAAGATATGATTATCCCAATGTAGTATCTTAATCTTCCATTCCCTGCTCAAACCTGTTACATTAAGGGTAACTCAATATCTGCATGCTCAAATTTAAAGAAGCAGCCTATTTTTATTTTTAATCCTGAACTTCAAAATACATTGTTGGAGGAGAGTTTCTTTCAAGCTTTGATTGCCAGTTAAATCCACTGCTGGATGTGCATCTAGCCCTTGGGCAGATTTCAAAGCAACAAGATGATGCTATAAAAAAGACAAAAATCCAATACAGCTCTGTGGGGGGTAAAAATCAATGGAAGGTTCATCATTTGCTCTGACATTTGAACATATTTCAGAACCACCGTAAGCCTCTATTATTGGGACAAATATGGGGGCTGATGGCTACATGAACTACTGTATTTTCAGATTTCACTGAAGTATTAGAATATTAGAATATATTAGGATATTTTACATTTGCTTATAATCTTGGGACACCCAAATTCAAATCCTTACTCAGCCAGGAAGCTCAATGAGTGACTCTGGGCCATCTCTTAGCTTAACCTTTCTCACAGGGTGGTTGTGATGATAAAATGGTGGAGGGAAGAACTATGCATGCCACCATAAACTTGGAGGAAAATTGGGATGTAATTGTAATAATAATCATAAATTTGGGGTTATAGCATATACATGAGATTACAATTACCAGAGCAGATATGGAATTTAATGAATTTTATAGTATAAAGCAGAACTCTGGATGGTACCTGCATCACTGAGATATTCTCACTTCCCAATGAATGCAGACATACAACAACAAATTTAACATTAAGTAATAAAGATTTTCTAACACTTTTGTTCTCCATAATAGTGACATGAATCAAGATAAGCGATTGTGCCCCTTTGAATAAAGTTGTAACACCCTGCATGGGATCCAATGGTGCTTGCTTCTTCAACAACATGAACTCTAATATATCGCAGCTGTGTGCAACAGCTAAGAAAATTCCATGGATAAGAACACTGAAAAAAGACCTAATGCAAAGCATCTGTGATAACCGTCTCTTGGGAGTAGATACACTGACTAGATGAAGGAAGCATGCAATAAATACCAGAGGAATATGCAATGAAATACCAGGCTTCAGTTTTATGGCTCACCATCCAGCATGCACAATTATCTGCCTTTACAAGGTATCTTGTTATATAGGAAGAGCTCGGGGGAGAGGGGGGACAAAAATGGATGACTTTGCTATTCTTAGTTGGCACGTTAAATTCAGTGACAGGTTTTACAGAGGATTCTGTTTCCTATGCTGTGAATTAGTGGGGGGAAACTCAACTTGGGTGACCCACTGGATATATAATGCAAACAGTCAGAGTTTTACATGCAGATATTAAGGGGGAGAGTCTCAAGAAACAAAAAACTAACTTACAGGTTGGGATGAAACATGTTGATACCCACCTTTGAATTACCCCAAGTCTTGTATATTTTCAGTAGGGCACAAAGACTCCTTTTCCCCCGGTGGCTTTTAATAGTTAATATAAACTTGGGTTATAAATTGGGGCTATTGTGCTATGGTCTGTAGTTTATCTCAACGATGGATTTATTTATTTTTTCCTTTAGTATTACTATGAAATTGATATTTTTAAAGGTTTTTTATATTGTACTTGGATTTGTATTTTTGTAAATACAAAAAGTGGCCTATAAATCCATTCAATATATAATAAATTAAAGCACTGAATTTGAGAGCTCATTTCTCAGGCCTGATTCGCAGCCATTTTCCAACATTTGAACAACAGTGATCACCATGAGGAGACAGATTCACAAGACAATAGTTGTACAAGTTAGGTCTTAGAGAAGCGAAAGAGTCTCTTATGAAGGAAGGAGACCAGCTTGAAGAGGATATCATTAGAGCAACCAGCATAGAAAACATATAACTAAATAAATTAATGGCCAACAGAGCAGAGTTTGTACTACTGAGTTTTCCAAGAGAGCCACCAAATAGATATGCAATGAAATACCAATCTTCACTTTTATGGTTCACAATTCAGTGAGCAATTCCTGTACATACTACATAGTAATGACACTGAGCTTCAGCTCTCTTATTTATCATGGTGCTAGGAAATACTGACAATCTCTACAGTAAATTATTTCCCCAATTAATTTTATTCTAAGGGTGAAGCAAGTGGATCATTTCTTTTCTAAGAAGCCATCATTATTACAAATGAGAAGATACCACAAACTGATACTACAAATTCACTTTCTCTTCTTACCCATTAAGATATATAATTAGGACATTCTTCCAGAATTTGATGCCCGGGCTGAAGGCCAAGATGTCAAGTCACTGACCAATTCAAGACAATTTGCTTGATTCCCTCCACAATCCTTATTGTGACTGGACTGGAAATTCCATTAAATGCTTATTTATGAAAAAGAATAAAACTAACCATGTCTCCCATGTGCGGCTGAAACTCAAACTTCATGGGGGGGCAGAAGACATTGTTGCACATCTCCATGAGGCGCTGCTTGTCGCTGTTGGCATCCAAGTTCTCCACAGCATTCTCAATGGCATCCAGGCCTTCGTGCTTTGATTGTTCTAAGTTCAGCTCTGCTGACAGGAATGTCCTGAGTGCCCTACCGAGGCTGGCATGATATCCCAGGTCACAGCACTGCTGGAAAATAAAAAGAAAAAAGAAAGGCCATCTGAAACTCAAGAAGCTCTACAGGACACAGAGGTTATAATTTATCAATGTTTTTACATGCATTACTCAACACGTTTATTTCAGTCTCAGAAGGTCCAATCCACTAGATAAGAAATATGAAACTGATGTCCAGAGCTACGTAATTTATGTTTGTACCAAAAACTTAAAATCTTGTTTAATAGTTACACCATGTTTAAAAGTTACACCATGCAGCCAATTTTGGATTGTATCAAATTTTCTCGTGTGATTCAGCAAGTCTTAAACTGCCAACATGGGTTTCTTCGGCTGCTTATCAGGTAGAATCAATGAATGGACTCAGCTCAATTAAACAATCTAGAACTCTCTGCTTAATATTGATCTGCCTTACCAAGCCTAACTCACACTTGCAGATGTACTCCAGCATTCTGGATTGGTACCATTGTGTGTGTTTCTCTCCTGCTCTCAAGTCTTTCAGACTCACTCCCTCTCTGGATGTTGGCCCTGACTGCTGGGTAATTATGCTCATCTTGCAACTCTGATCTGTTAAGCCTGGGTGACCTGATTTACCAGCTCCTGCTCATATCCTAGCTGGATTGCTGCTGTTTCTTTTCCCAAATGCCAGAAAGCAATATGGGCTTAGGCTCCTCTTTAAATAAACTGCACTTGTTGGCGACAATGGAGAAGAGTCTCTGAAGAGGATCTTAAGTAAGCGCTGCAAGGGATTGGACCTTCTCAGTGGCAATGACCAAGCTTTACAACGTCCTTAGACATACTTACCTGACATCAACTTTGTTAACTTTCAGTTACTAAAGTCCACATGCCTTTAATGATATCTATTTGGAGACTGCATTGAATTGTTTTCAATACATTGTTTCTACTGTTCTATCCAGGAGTACCAACTTCAATAAAATGGGGGGGGGAGCCCCACCCTGCATAATCAATCACATGACACAGTGCATACAAACCATTTGAATGGCAATGTCCATCAACTTGGGGGGAGGTGGCCCCCTCAAATATTTTATTGGGGGGGTGAAGGCCCCTCAGCCCCTAGGAGTTTGCTCCTATGGTTCTACCCACTGCTTTGGGGTGTATGAGATGTTAGGGGAGGGATATTGCTCTTTCTGGGGTAGTTTGACCACCTTTCCCCACCCTGTACTTAGCTCACACCTGTGGTTCCTAAAAGCTGTCAGCATGTGACAGCACCCACACCCAGGGAATAGCTTTGGCTGGCTTGCTAAACCAGGTGTGGATAGCCAATGGGTCTCAAACCCTTGGTGTGTTGAGGACTTCCATTGCATGTGAAGACAAGCTCCAGCGGATTGAGTGGATGAGACCAATAGCAGTCAAAAAGGTGGTTTCTGCATGTGCTGTAGAAGGAAGTCAGGGGCAGATGGGGTTCATCAACCCGGGAAGGTAGCCCATCTAGGAGAAGGAAAATTCTGGTCCTCCACTGCGCCTTGAGGGACAATTTGGGAGAAGAAAAGGCTAAGGAGCAAACCCTACACAAATCAGATGTGGAGTCCTTAAGATGGTTGGATGGCCCCTTGTATGACTCCTTCCAGAAACTCCTGCAGCCAAGCTGGTGCCTAACCACTGCTTTCCTTTGGAACACATGAGGAAGGCTGGGGCGAAGGGGTCCTCATCGTCTGGGCTGCCCTAGGCCTCAAAATCCACTACCCAGGCTTGAGTCCTGGGGAGGTCACTTTGGTGCTGCTAACACAGCAGTTTGACTTTGCCCCTGGAGGCACACTCAAGTGTCCCTTGAGGCAGACAGATGCCAACAACAACATTCAACTACTTTTATTGTCAGCTTATCATACTCCTGTACTTTATTGTGTGAAGGGTAGGAATGCAATATATGAAACAAATACTAAAATGTTCACTCAGATTTTGCAGATCGAAGGAAAGAAAGTGAAGAAAAACTTTAAAAAGGAATCCCTTTAGTCAAGCTCTTCCCGCACTTCTGACAACTTTAGCATATTGTTCATGAAAGCCAATCTGCTATCCAAACCAAATCATATTACTTATGGGAAAGAAGCTCCTGCCATTTCTTCATCAGAAGCAGATTTGATTCCCCCACCTTTTTAAAAGAAATCAGTAGACCAAAATAAAAAAGAGAGAGCGTGAGCAAAAATTAAATATGCTAGGAAGCCATCCAAAAGGAGGAAGAGCCCATCTGCTTGATGGATGCCCTCCTCTGGAACTGAAATCAATAGACTCTCCTCCTCCTGCATAATTATTTTGGGCATGGGAGAGGCAAGGCATGAAAATAAATGGGAGAAAAAGAAGGGGAGGACGGAAAAGGGGAAAGGGAAGGAAAGGACTGCAACCCGAGCCACCTTCCAACGCTTTTGAAACAAGTCTTGCCATGGGCTGCCACAAGATGCCTGGGTACAGTGCCAAGAGGCTGTGGAGTGTGGCAGGTGTCGAGCTCTTATAAAGCAGCAGCAGCAGCAGTTGCTGGCTTTACTGGAAGCGCACAATGGGAGGACGTTCAATTCAATCAAGATGCACAAAGACCAAGCACAAAAACAAAAGCAGCTTGATTGAGAATTTGCACATGCAGAGGGTGGTTCATTGGGTAAAAAAGCCATTCAAGCAGTTGCAGCTTTGCTGTTGCACTAAAAGTCCATGTTTTACACAGCACAACCCTCTTAAGAGGTCAAAACTTAAGAGAAGCACATGGGTCAATCTACTATGAATCTCCCATTGTGGATGGATCCCCCTTGGATGCAGTTGGCAAAATACATCCACAGTATTTGGATTTATCTTTATAAGGAAGACCAGATAGTCAGTCAGTCTCTCTCTCTCTCTCTCTCTCTCTCTCTCTCTCTCTCTCTCTCTCTCTGTGTGTGTGTGTACCTGGGTGCATGTCTCCATCCACAGAATGAAAGAGGAAAACAGTTATTAATATTTTATAAGCCACTTCCATACGAAATCTGGAGGATTATATTAAGACAACAGCAATGTTTTCCATCTTTATAGCAACTGTTGGCAGTAAACATTTTTCAGCACTCCTTCCCCATCCATAACATTTACAAATGTGCAAAATAACATATTTATAAGTGTGTCTGTCTCACTGGACTTTTCTAGGTTATATAAATGTTTGATGGAAACGTTCTCCAAGGAAATCAATGTTTTATAAGAATTTAATGATAGCTCATCCAAATTCACTTCTCAGCGTGACAGCTGATTAACCCATTACTAGCTAGGAGACTTTAAAAGTGCTAACCTGGAAGGCCAAAGGCCAAGAAAATACTCTGCACTTCAAAATTCAATTCAGAATACTCCATAGCTGGTCACTAGGGGGAAAATGCTGAAGAGAGGGGCCATAATGAGTATAAATGCAGCAGTGCTAGATACTGTGAATGGCTAAAATAAATCAGTACTAGGAAGATCTTGATTTTTTTGTATTTTATTTTTTACCAGTAGTTCTTAAGCATCACTGATGGGAGGAATACTCTTCAGGTTTGCTTGTTTTCTGCAGGTTAGCTTCTATTCTTTCCTTAACACCACCAGACAGGAGGATGCCTGAACAATTATGCAAATTAAATCTTAATGGCTGCATTTGTCTTCTATAGCAGTCAGCCAATAAGCTATGCAGGAGAGTCATGCGCACCCCTCCACTGCAGTTGCTTCCTGGGTTAAAGAGACCAGTCTCTCCATCCACTGCAGTGCCACAGTCTGGATGAATATCATTCTATCTCCTTGCTCATCAGGTTGATAATGGAGCAAGGGAGGGTTAAAGAATGAGTTAATTCTCCATAAGTTGGTACAAAAAAGGTTTTTCTTCAAGATGCAGTTGGAGAGTACTCATGACTGTCTTATTTCTGTTGCTGTGCAGACTGGCACAGAATGATGGCTGTGTTGGATTGTTGGATCAGAAGCTCCAATTTACAACATTCTGAGGGTGTGAAGAATTTTGGTGGTGAATAGTGTAGAAGAATAGTTGGAGACAGAACTGGAAAGACTTGCAAAGCAGAAACAGAAGGCTGAAGTTGCAGGACTTTGGCAACTTCGAACTTTTTGGACTTGCTGAGAACTTTAAGCAAGGACTCTGAAAGTTGAAAACCCTCTCTGGGCTCAGAGAGAGAAGCCTTCCTGAAGCAACTGTAGCAACTGTGTATAGTTTGTGTGTATAGTGCATTTTGTGTTTACTACACTTTGTCTGCTGTGGGGAGTTTAATTGCATTGCTGAACTTCTAACTGTGCATAGTCACCCAAAAAGTTATTACGTACAAACATGCAACAGAGAGCAATCTGCATCTGCAGCCATGATCTAGATTGGGCTGCACAACCTGCAGCCTTCCAGATGTTGTTAGACTACACCTCCCATCATCCCTGATCACTGGCTATGCTGTTTGGGGCTGATGGGAGTTGTAGTCCAGAAACATCTGGAGGGCCACAGGTTGTGCACCCCTGATCTAGATGAACACTGGCTGGTGCTCTGCATTTCCTTAACCTATTCACACCATATTGGGTAGGTGGGGTCTGGGCTTTGGTGGGCCACCAGTGAAGCTTGGAGGGCAACCTCTGCTTCAAAACAGGAATTTTAAGCACCCAATCAGATTGGGATACAAATCTGGGGTCTCAATGGGCTGGATCCAGACTGAAGGTAGCCACACCTGCTGTAAATGGTACTAAATAGTAACAGTCATTATAAAGCAATAAAATGCCCAGTGCATTTGGTTGATGACAACTTTCCTCAAAGGACATTGATATCACATATAAATAAATAAAAAAAAGCCATAATTCAGACAATTATAAACAAAGATTGAAATATTTTTAACTGTTCTAATTAAGTTCTTGTTTTCTCTGTAATTAAAAAGTGGATTGTAGTGTGCTTGCATTACTCTTAATTTCTTTATCTTGCTAATTCCTTCCTGTTTTTCATTTACTATAAAGATCCATAGACTGTATTTTTTAATCAAGTGTGCCTTCTTTTAAGAACTTGATTATGTTGTAAATCCTTTCATATGCCTGTTTTTCTAAGGTTAGAAAGCTTCATTTTATATATCTATATATTATCTATCCAATATTGTGCAGAACACAAGTGTGTCTAATGACAGTTTATATTATGATCAGTTGAGGTTACAAGGTTTATTCCATGTTTAATGAATTTTATTGTCATGGGTTGTTCTACTGTAATTACTGCCCACATTTAGAAACATAACATTGCCATTCATTTGTGATTGTATTTCATTTTTATGAAAGCCACTTTGTGAGGACATTTGTGAGCTAAGGATGCATCTCTTTCCCCCTTTGCCTTTGATACCTGAGATGAGTGTTTTGAAGGCCCATCTAGTCATGTTACCTTTTTAACTTTTTTTTATTATTATTTTTAAATTGTTGTAACCTGCCCTGGAACCAGTTTGTGAAGGACAGGTAACAAATTTACTAAATATTTTAAATAACAATTATGTACATTATGGCCATCATTTTATATTTGTTCTTTCAGTGCTGTCATCTACCAAAAATCAGTCAGCATTTTATTGTTTTACCTCTCATTTTCCTTCCTTCCTTCCTTCCATCCTTCCTTCCTTCCCCTCACCTCCTTACTTTTTATTCTGCGAAATACCCCACCCAAACCCAGGAGCTGGTGTTTAGGCAATACATACGTAATACCAGCCAAATAACATCAATCCTTATCTCAAACTACTTCCTTGCCTCAGTCTCAAGAGCCATCTAAAACTGCACTAGAGATCACCGGCCAAGTTTAAAAGCCACCATAGCAGAGGTTTAGAAATATGATTGGTGTTTTTATATTTTAGGGTTGTCTAGACATAGAGGCCAACATCTCAGTGTCCACCCCAGCAGTTCCCCACTGGAATTTTCACCAGCTTAATGCCAATCTTATTAGCCAGCTGAGCTCTATGGCTGAGCCAACCCCTGCCCCTCCACAAGCATCCTCAGCTAGGCAAACCCATTTTTCCATTAGTGCAATATTTATTTAGCATAAAGGATTAGCATCAGTTCAAAGGGTTTCAGCGAATTCAAAACCATCAGGGAATTGTTACAACTGAATGACTGCATTAAAACCTCCAGTTGTTCTGATTAACAATGAATTCAGCCTGCAGTTCTAAGCAGTCCAAGTGCGTCTTTCATTGGTATGGGTGGGCTTTTGCAATTTATGCCTTCTTAATTCTGAGTGGATGGCTTCTGCACAAAGAAGAACAGCATGGAACAGTTAGGCCAAGGGAGCCAACTTTTGGTTTGCTTTTACATTTTTCAAATACTGCTTGAACACTTATTGTTAGAATATGGTTTCCCCAAACATTAAACCTGATTTTTATACTTACTGTCTCAACAGATTTAACATGTGATGTGAATGCAAGGGCAGTAGCGCGGTGGTAGAGCACATGCAGAGAGTCCAAGGCCCAAGGTACTGCCAGGTAGGACGACTTGGAGAGACTCATCTGAAACCCTGGAGAGCTATTGCAAGTCATTGCAATGAGTTAGATGGACCAACGATCTGACTATGTCCCTCTGTTTCTCTTTTCCTGGCCTGAGTCACCTCAGCTAAGTCACACAACTGTCTCCTGTCTTAGAGCGAATTTTAACATAACAGCACTCACAGGGATGATCCAACAGTATTCTTCTGTTAACTCACCTATGGAAAAATGTCAAGCCCTGGGCCCCTGCTTACCAGCTTTGTGCCATCATATGGCGATGGGAGGGAGCAAAGAGGGCAATTTCTTCTTGGATGCAGCTGATGGCATGTTCACACAGAGGCTGCCATGCCATGCTCCTCTACCCCAGGAACCAGTAAGTTGGGCTTTCCAACTGCTGTGGGAGGGGGCAAGCAGATCTTAATTTTCTTCCTTTGGTTTGCTTCTAGGGCACAAATTATATGTCTCGGGCAATACGCCATTGTTGACTTATCCACCCACTCTTCCTAAGTTCTAGAGTTTTTCCCCTTGACAAGATCAGAGGTGAGCCACCAAGCTGACAGGTCTACGAAGCAATTTTAAACAGAGTGCAATATTGTTATTATATATTTATTTATATCCCACCTTTTCCCTATGATAGGGCTCTGCAACGCAAGGTTTTTGCCATTGGCACAGCAATGCTGCCAGTTTGTTGACCGATTGCATGGTCTAATTTTACTGTCACAACTCTGTTCTTGGCTGATAAGGCAATGGGCCAGATTCACATCTGGAGTCAGCAGGGGTGGGAAGCCCACTCCCAAAAGGACAGTCCCCCTAAGGCCCACCTCTGGAGCTGGCATGGTTGCCTCACATTCAGGTCATCAAACTGGTCCATGGCATTGGTTTGGACTGCGGTCATTCCTATATACCTGCCATTCCCATCAGCATTAACCTAGCAAGTGAGCTGGGATGGCTGCATCAGCCAACAGTCGTGTTTTCCTTCCCCTATGCCCTGTCAAACTTTGTGAGCTGTAACCAATAAAGATGTATGGCCTTCTGACTTGACCTCAGCCTATGTAAACCTCTAGCTACCCAGACACCTGCTCCCCGCCCTGCCACTCCACAGCACAACAGCACAGCAGTTGTTACAACCCCTTCCAAAATGTGAGGTGCAATCCTAATTTTCTCAGAAATAAGTCTCTCAATTCAGTGAGACTCTCTAGAAGGTGTTATTTAGGATTGCAGAATAAAAGTACTATCAAGCACAGCAAACTCTTTATATAGTTAAAAGATTGGATGAAAGCCTCTCGCGTGAGCTGGCTCTCTCAGCACTCAGAAATAGCAAACAGTGATGCATTGCTGAAACTAATGCTTTTGCCTGGCACCGGTGTATAACCAGACAGCTGTGCCAGTAGAGCAGCCTTAGGGCTCCTGGGGAGAAGCGTCACCCTGTAATCTGGATAAATGATGGCGCTTATCTCAACTCCTTCAGATTACCGCTCTGTGTTTAAAGAAGAGTTAAGGATTTATTAAGGAAATCCAAACGAGCTCTAACAAGATTCCCCCCAACGCATGCCTCAGGGAAGCTTTCTAATGGCACAGAAAGTGAAAATTGTGAATAGACATTGGCACGGGTAGCTATCCCATATTTCATGGCATTTTACTATGATCGCATCAGCCTTCTCCTTTAGTTCTTCCATTAGTTCCCTGGTGTTAATAATCTAGTCGTTTTTAACTCTGACTGTAGCTTGTCCCACATCTCCCTTTAACTGTGATCATAATCTGGTCCCATATCCCCCTTTAAACTCCTCACTCCTTTTGCAACAAATTTATCTGCTGTTGGTTGCCTTTGTCTTCCATCTCTGTGCTTTCTGTCATGCCTGGAATGATTTCCTGTTTACTTATCAAGCCATCTCCCCCTCCTCCTTCCTCAATATCCAGTTGCTTATTAGCCCAGCCCAACCAAGCAACCCAAGTCTCACCTGATGCTGAAGAGTCAGATTCCGTGGCTTTAGCCAACATTCCTAGACTGTGGTACCCAACTCTCCCCTCCCTTTCTACCAGCCAAACTGACTGCTCCCTCATTCTTGACTCACCTGCTTAATATAGGCTCTAAGGCTGTCCTAGAGTTATAGATAATGTCGCACCTGCATATTGCTGGCACTATATAAAACATTAAAGAAAGAAGCTCAGCATCAGCAGTTCTAGCACCAGGCATAGCCCCTAGAAAATTATCCTTCTCATAAAACAAAACAAAACTGTACATGTTCAGAAAAAGCAACGTTAGAGCCTTCATGGACCTCTACCACTTCAAAACGCACGTAGGAGAATCAGATTTTTAAAAATAATTCTCAATGTAAGGTGTTCTTAAAATCTAGGAAAAGGCTAATCAAAAACATTTTTTCTCTAAGATGCTAGTTTTCTATCAACAGGAAGTTTTACACAGGAGAAGCACTGAAGCAAATCACTAACTTGAATGCTAAAATTATATTCTGATGAGGGTGGTACCACATAATTTGTATGAACATGTACATCTCCCCTTAGTAAGTCAAATGTAATTACCATGCATCTCATGCATAGCCTTAAGAAAACAGGATGACTTCACTTGATGCCCTCTAGATCATTCAGATAAATTAAATGGTGGGTGTTTAAGGAGCATTACAGAACAGATCTCGTTTACGTGTAA
Source organism: Podarcis melisellensis (assembly GCF_964234715.1). Classification (NCBI taxonomy): domain Eukaryota; kingdom Metazoa; phylum Chordata; class Lepidosauria; order Squamata; family Lacertidae; genus Podarcis; species Podarcis melisellensis. The sequence continues at coordinate 39,513,011 of NC_138538.1, forward strand.
TTCGTAAGTACTTTAATTTTTTTATTTTTTTTTAAATAATTTTTATTAAGATTTTCCAAATTAAAACAAATAACATCCAATTCATAAACTTTTTTCCAATATCCAGGACTTCCCCTCCCCACCCCCTCTTGTGTTCCAAATCTTCCAAAAAAACAATAAAATTCAACAAATTCTTATTCCCAAAATACACTCATCCTCATTAACTTAATTTATCCAAATTTCCATCCCCTAAGGTCGATCTATTCCCTTCCACGAGTTCCCCCCTTTCAAATATAATACAAATAATAATAAAATAAAAACAAATAATAGTTTTACAACCTTTGGATTCCAAATTTCCCTCCCCTCTTTCCCTGTTGCATTCCTCCTATCCCTCCACTTCTAACTTCTTCCTGAAGATCCCACATTTCAATAAATCCACATCCCTCTGGTCCTTTACCGGCCTTTTTAAATTGCAAGTGTCCAATCATAAAAGGGGTCTATCAATAAAAAGGGGGCCCATTTCTTCTATCCAGATTTTTATAACCAGGAGTAAAAACCCCAAATTTATATCCATAAGCTTGTCAAATCTGGATATCCCAAATGTTCCCACCCCAATTCTATCCTATTCTTGTTATTTCTTTGTTCTTACCAGTCCAATCTTAAAAGGGGTCTGTCAAAAAAGGGGCCCATTTCCTCTATCCAGACTTTTATAACCAGGAGTAATAACTCCAAATTTATATCCATAAGCTTGTCAAATCTGGATATCCCAAATGTTCCCACCCCAGTTCTGTCCCATTCTTGTTGTTTCCTTGTTCTTGTCAGTCCAGTCTTAGGAGGAGTCTATCAAAAAGGGGCCCATTTCTTCTATCCAGATTTTTGTAACCAGGAGTAAAAACTCCAAATTTGTAACCATAAGCTTGTCAAATCTGGATATCCCAAATGTTCCCACCCCAACTCTGTCCCATTCTTGTTACTTCCTTGTTCTTGTCAATCATTCTCTTCCTTTTTACTTCCCTGTTCCCTCACAGAAATGTTCTTTTTCCAAAAGCTTCTAGTGTCTCTACAGAGGCTTGTTGTTCAAGAGCAAAACATTGCGTCATGTTCCTTTCAGTTTTGAACAGATAGATCCATTGTTCCCGGTAGAGTGAAACCCTCTGTAGACAAAATAATGCTCCATTTCTGCAGCTTCCCAGGAGATTAAAAGTTCCCTTCAACTGTTCATGTTTCCCGTCGAAAACACATGCAATATCCCTCAGCTCCTCTAGATGGATTACAGTAACAATGTTCCCTTCCGGATCACGTCCACCAGTCCAAGTAACTTATAAATCCTTATTTGAAACAATTTATCTTCAATTTATAGCAAATGTAGCCGGCAAAGTCCTCATAACAAAGTCTCAGTTTTATTATTCCGTTTTGACAGCTCTTGACAGCTGTCAAAACCTCCGCTTCTATTCTCCAGGCACTTTCACGGATCGCTCCAGGGGTTCGGGGGGGGGTTGCTTTTTGATACAAATTCCACTTTTCTCCTCCAGCTCAATCTTATAATTTTCCCTCGCGAAGTTGCAAGTTCAACAAGATAAAGTTCCACTCGATCTTAGTTATCCAGTCCTTTGTTTTGGCTCTTCTACAATTTAGGGGGGGGCTGACTTCCTTTTTTCCACCTCCCCCGTTCGCTCCCAATTTTTAAAAAATTTAGCTCTCTTTTTAGTCCATATTCCAATTACTCACGGGTTCTTCTTTTAGGTCCAAATTTTCAATAGAAGAAGTCAGCGCTCTCCGCCGGATGGCTCGCGGCTGCGCTCGGCAGGGATAGCAGAGGACTCAAAGCACCACGCTCCTCCCCGGCACCCGATCCACAGCCTTTAAAAAGGCTCTTCACGAGTCGGGAGGGCGCTAACGGTGCCAGCCGAGTCTCCATGTCCACGGCCTCCGTGGCCGTGGTTTTTACGGGTCCCCGCATCGCCGGTGCGGTAGGACCCAGCCCCTGCCGAGCAGGCTCCCTCCGGAGCTCGGAGGGAGCCCGCCATTCGGCGATGGCGCCGACCCGGAAGTCCCGTAAGTACTTTAAAATCAGGCAACAGCCAACATACAAAAGCAAAAGAAAATAGAAGGTATCCACAGGGTGATATGATTCTATAACAGCACAACTATTCTCCACCAAGACAAAACAGGGTTTACTAGTATTGCCAAAGCTTGCACTTCACAGCAGAAAGAACAGTAAAGTTCTCCAATAAATACTTGAAGTGAGCTGAAGTGAGCATGACCTGTTTGATTTTATGACTGGCTGAACAAGGAACAGTGGAGAGCAGGCAAAGACGATAAATTAATGTGCTTGTTTGGAGGCCCCTTCCCCCCAACCCCAACCCCCAAATTACTCTTAGGGCTCCCCAATGGCTATTTTTAACTTTGATTACAGGACGCTATTACAGCTGCCACCAAAAAGCAGAGAAAGCAGTGTTCAGCAGTAATCAGCTCAATATAGTTACTGCATCAGTCCTCTCGGATGAAAGTAGAGAATCCACACAGCAGATAATGTTTTATTTAACCACACTCTGATAGACTTGGATCACTTTTCAGTATTAGCTACTTAATCACTTAAGAATGTAAAACGCTGCAATTTGTCCTACCAGCTTTTTAGCTTAAGTCACAGTGGTCCACAATCCTGCTTCCCATGGTCGCTATGGTAAGCAGTTCCACTGCCCTATGGGGCAAGGGCAATAGGAGCCCCACTTCTCTATCCAGCTTGCAGTTGGGCACAAGGAAGGAACTGAGTTGCCCTGAGATTTGGACAGTCCAATACAGCTACACTGAATGTTCTAGTACTCCCCTTTCATACCATCCCATGCCACAACAACTCTATACTTTGTTCCTGTCCCAGAGGGAAAGACTAGAGATGGCAGTGTGGGCACCCAGTTGTAGAGGCACTCTGGGAGACTCAGCACTGAAACAAACCACAGCTGGGGGAGAGAAGAATGGAATTGTCCCTGACCTCACACTGAGATGCAACATGAGATCAGGAATGAAAAATTCTAACCCTATGCATGTCTGCTCCAAAGTCACACCCACTGAGTTCCATGATGTGTGTATAGGCTTACTTCCAAGACTGAAATTTCTGTGCACTCTTATCTAGGAGTAAACTCAATTGAAAACAGTGAAATTTACTTCAGAGTAGGCATGTATAAGATTGTGCTGAAGGAAGGGCAACAACCTGGAAATCACAATTTTTTGCCTGACTAGCAAGGCCAGCCAAAGGTTTTGAACCCCCACATAATGAGTTCCATGTTCACAAACAACTGCCCTAGCACTGCTGATCTCATGCAATTGCCTGAGACACCACTCTGTACACAGGTACACAGATAATCCTGAATCGTACGGTGATGACCAACCACACATAGTTTAACTGAGGAGAGAGACATAATGGGGTTTACAGCAGCAAACGTCAGTGCATGGGCCCAAACAACAGTGTACTTACATCAATGAGATCAGACAGGTCATGGATGTAATACTTGAACACAGATGCATTGGTGGCCTCCAGAGCCAGCAGATACTCATTTCTTGCCTTAATCGCCTTCAGTTTATTTTCTGTGTATTTTGCCTGGCGCTGAAAATAAACCAAAAGGAGTTTATTAGAAAGAAAAACAACGAAGAGAAGAAAAAGAAGTGTGGGTCTCACGCAAAGAACACATAGCATTCTTCGACTCTCAACATTCCTCACTGTTGGACCTGAGCTCTGTGAAATCTTCAATACTTTTAGACAAAATAAAAGCATCCTGTAAGTAGTATGTAAACCACATACTTCTTTGGTGATGCAGGGACACAAAGGCCAATTGGCACCCCGTGGGAACATCACTGCATAGGATTATTTGGTCTAGTCCCACAACTCTACTTGTAGTTCTCTATGCTGAACACACTACAGAGTGTTACTTGGCTTTGGCACCAAGGAACTATGCGAGACACTGAAGGCCTGAAAACCAAAACTTCCAGATTCCCTGGAAGGATGTCAACATTTCCCTGACAAAGCAAACAAAAGCCATCCACTTATTAATTTATTGATTTCTCCACTATTTGGCTCTGTCTCCTTAATACCCCTATAGATACCGCATTTTGCAGTCACCCAGCAGTTTAATCCCATCATGCTGCTCACACACCTTTTCTTTCATTTTCTCAATCTTCTTGACTGAGCTTCGCCGGACATGTTTTTCTTCAAACTTGACACTGGAGGCTGAATCAGGAGAGCGTGGGGTTTGCTTATCCTCTTGCTTCACAGACTTGCCAATCTGCTTCTCCTCCTGCTTCTCTGCCTCTTTCAGCTTGCTCTGAGCACTGATGCTGTCGGCATTGTACATGTGGTAGGTCTTCATCACCTGCAAGAGACAATTGTCCAACAGTTGAGTATAGGCATTATACCTGCCCTGAAGTGAAAGGCATGACTTTCACTCACCCCAGTCAACATACCAAGGCTTCTACTTTACACTTTTAAATATTTCAATTCTGCTGTGCTAATCCACAAATATACTGTTTTATATGGTTCGTGGAACTGCACGGACCTCCAAGGGTTAGTATTCGGAAAGGTTTCAGAACATTCTAAATGTGTTTAGCTTATGTAAAGTGATACAGTGGTACCTTGGGTTACAAACACTTCAGGTTACAGACTCTGCTAACCCAGAAGTAGTACCTCGGGTTAAGAACTTTACCTCAAGATGAGAACAGAAATCATGCGGCGGCAGCGGGCCGCCCCATTAGCTAAAGTGATACCTCAGCTTAAGAACGGTTTCAGGTTAAGAACGGATCTCCAGAACAAATTACGTTTGTAACCAGAGGTACCACTGTACAGCACATTATAAAAGCACAGAGAAAATAGCAAGGAAGAACAAGAGATGTGTGTAAGCATATTTCTATTTCCGGTTGGAATACGACAATGCAATGAACAGTGCAATTAAGAATATAAAAGCATCTATTTGGAATTAGGAAAATAACAGTCTTTAAATGTGATTCCATGGTTCTATATTTCTCCAGGATATATGTTGTTTTTTTATTAAGGAAGTATGAACAACTGCCAGGGGAAACACCAAAAGTGGACCAAAACTGACTTGTTCCTTTCCTTGCTTGCAATGCTTCCAGGTGGCCACATGCTAAATATACGTGAGCTTTAGCAGTGTGCTTCACATACGTATGAGCATGCTTGGTGGCTACTTCCCACTTTGGGGAGGCTAAGTATGATAAAGTTGGAGAATCTTTGACCAGGGCTTCAACCTTAGACCTCTATTAAACACAGACACTCCCCTCTCCACCTCAGCATCTCCTTAGCCCAGCTTTCTCCTCATCCACTTTTCTAAAACGTGATGAACATATACCGTATTTTTTGCTCTATAAGACTTACTTTTTCCCTTCTAAAAAGTAAGGGGAAATGTGTGTGCGTCTTATGGAGCGAATGCAGGCTGCACAGCTATCCCACAAGCCAGAACAGCAAGAGGGATTGCTGCTTTCATTGTGCAGAGCTCCCTCTTGCTGCTCTGGCTTCTGAGATTCAGAAGATTTTTTTCCTTGTTTTCCTCCTCCAAAAACTAGGTGCGTCTTGTGGTCTGGTGCGTCTTACAGAGCAAAAAATATGGTGACTTCTGCATTTTACTGGGGCAAGAGAAGGAGAAAGACATAGGCCAGTGGCAAATGCATTATGGTTTAGTTATTGAAAGTCTTTTTTCCCTTGCCTTTCCACGTATTGTGTTCATGGTGGCTTGCCATAATGAAGTTGGAAAACAGATTGTTATTTTAAAAGTTTATGAGGTCTCCAAATGTTGTCATGCTCCCCCATCCCCAAAGTGTCTTAGATATTCAATACTAACTGGATTGTAAACACGCTCAGCAGTGAGCAGATATCTGTTCCAGCTTTGAAATCCTGACACAAGCCAAACTCCCGCCTCAAGTTCTTTCAATTTTTTGGCACAAAGCTATTGACTTTTGTTTCACCTCAGTTTGAACCTGGCTATATTTTTTGTTAAATCAAATACGCTCCCACTCCCTCTCCTTCTCCATGTGTCTCTCCTCCTGTAGCAATTAAGCAATGCTTCTTGGTTACAGAAAGAAGCCGCAGTTAAAAATGCAAGCCCGGTCAGTGTTAAAGTGATGTGCTGAATAATTTACATGCCAACGTGGAGCTATCATATATGAAAAGATGAAAGGAGGCAGCTAGAATAATAGCTTTAAACAGGGCAGAGAATTAGTCTCTCCTGCCTCCTTCCATTGAGGGAAGGAGACCCAGCCCAGAAACTGGTTATCTCCATGCTGGAACTGAAATAATAGTTGGCTTCTAATTATGTTAGTATCATGGTCAAGGATCATATCAACTACATGAAGACCCAGGACAGAAACATAGCTGCTGTAAACACCACACAAACAGAGGATGTTATAGGTCACCCTTTTCTTCACCACTCTCAACACCACCTGGAGTCACCCTTGCAAGAGGAAACTGATGTGGGCCTCTTGAGACTTAGGCCATCTTGCTGTAAAGCTGAGTGTAGGCAGATTAGAATCACAGCCCTTTCTCTCAGACTAGCAATTGCCAAATTTTCAGGCTGCAGAGGCAGCAGAAGCATCACATTTCTGATAACTCCATGCTTTGTTTAAAAACACACATTTGTTGCTAAACTAGAGATAAAGGAGGAAACTTGAGTTTTATACAGTATTGTAAATCCAGCTCCCAAATGCAGGAAACAGATGGTGCATCATGCTTTTCCTGTACATTGGGCCTTGAGCACATGCATTGTGGTGGCAATTGATTCTGAGGAAGATGCTGTGTCTTCTACTATAGCTACTATCACTAATCATGGGATGAAGGAATTCTATGACATCTTAAGGGATTAATGAATAATCAGATCAATAGAATGACTAAGAGGTTTAACGTGCAACCCAAAAAAACACTGTAACTGTATGTACAACTTCAGTTGCCAGGTAGATTGCTCTGTCAGACAGAGATGCTCCTGAAGTGGAAAAGATTTTCTAATTGTAAGCATCAATGGAGTGAATTTTTTTTAAAAAAATAAAAAATATTCCCATCACTTTAACAGACTATTAGTCAGCACAGGCTTTACATTTAAAACAAATTCTCTCTCTCTCTCTCTCTCTCTCTCTCTCTCTCTCTCTCTCTCTGCCTGAAAGAACTGGAAAGTACTCTCACAAGTGTTCAAAATCCCAATGGGTTAAAGCCATTATTTTACCCAGGGATACATGAAGTCCCTGCCCCTCCTTCCGCCTGCAAATGATTCATCGCCCTTTTGAGATCATTTTCTTATTTCCCAAACTGTAATAGCTGACAAAGCTTTTTATGTAGCCATGGCGTATTGTTCTTTCACAGTTAGGCATCTAGATTTCTAGTACCGATGTCACTGGGTGAGTGGGTGGGAGCAGCAACTGCTAAAAACAAAACGACAGCACCTCAATAACAGGATGAATGAGCATTGGGTTTTCAAATGGCTGAGTCATGTTCCACAAGTGAGCCACAACCAGCTAAGATGTACTGGTACCACCTCCACCATTTGAGGCCCCCTGCACTTTGCTATTGGTCATTATGGAAGAAATTGGATTGCACTGGAAAAATTATGCATGGCGTAGGTTAAGATATCTAAAATGACTGCCTGTCAGTACATGCCTATGTACGCAAAATTGACTGGACTAATAGATGCAATGTGGGCTGAGTTGAATAAGGCAAAGAAGCAGTAAGAAGGGAGAGAGGAATGGAAGGTGAGGTCTGTGATTAACACTGAGGCTACGGGAAGGTCTCTGGCCTGGAAAGATCAAATGCCACTAGCTTAGAAGCCAGGTTTATATCTATCTGGGATTGGTCAGATTTTAGAAACCTTTCTTTACTGGCACCTCATCAGTTTGCTACTAGCAACAACTCTTCACTATCTCTTTTTGCCATTTGAAATTGATATGGTTAGGTCAGTAAATGTGCATTCCCTCAAATTATGCCGTAATTATAGAATTTTAAGAATAGGATCATGGGTCAACAAAAATTATGGGCCTTGACTTTATGGAGTAGATCGGGGTAGTCAATCTTTTTTATACCTACCGCCCACTAATGCATCTTCCTTCATGGTAAATTTTCCTTCCGCCCACCAGTGCTCGATGGAAGGAGAATTCAGCTTGTGCCGTAGAACCCCCTACCGCCCACCTAGAATCCTGAAACGCCCACTAGTGGGCGGTAGGGACCAGGTTGACAACCCCTGGAGTAGATACTCAATTTTAAATATTTTTAAAGGCTCAGTAATGGCAGTTGTAGTCAGAGCAAATGCCCATGCCCTGCTTCTAAAACAGTTACAACAAAATATCCTTGGTCAAAGAAGAAAAAAGTGAAGCAAACAGTGGAAACAACAGCATACCCCTAAAATGGCATAGTGCTGTATTATGGTTTGTTTCTGCTATTTGTCAGAACCCGATATTTAGATGCTGGAGAGAAGCATGCAACATCAGCATAATGAGCAATTATTTTATCTGGAACACAACTCTCCCGATTTTCACATTACTGTTTGCTCTGAACTTGAAAGAATGTTAGAAGTGAATTGCAGTAATGTATAGGAAGTTCAAGTGGTGTGTGTGTGTGTGTGTGTGTGTGTGTATGTGTGTGTGTGTACACACACACCAGTACATTCTGGTTTCTCCAGACAAGAGCATATGATAGAGGGAGTCAATACGGTGCCTTCCAGATATTGTAGAACACCAGCTCCCAGCTCCCCCAACTAGCATGGCCAAAGGCCAGGGACAATGAAGGACACAGTGCAATAACATCTGGAGGCAACCACACTGGTTATCTCAGGCACAAAGTAATGTTTTGAAATGATTCTACACACATTTCCTGGTACATTGGGTCCTCCAAAACACTGCCTTGTCTCCATTAAAGTATTCCACTAGTACCCAGTTAAAAGTAAAATTAGCTGGTTGTAGATGTTCACTGTGATGCACGAATGTCATGTATGAAAGACAGGAGAAAATTAAATGATGCAGCTCAGCAGTATTCTTTCAAGAGAACTATGGCCTGGTGATACACCACCACACAATTTAGTGCTATTTTCCTTTCTCAATATAGTTCTGTCCAGAAAGTATGCAAGTCCCTGAAACTCTCATTTAAAATAATGCTAAATACGCAACAGCTAGGGTGGCCAAGTTAAACACTTGGCAGTCACTATCCACATTTTTAAAACAGTTATCCTCACAATCACACCACACTGCTGCTTAGTAATCGCAATGACCTAATGACATTGTTGCAAATCAGCACAAACGTTTTCCTATAGGAATATGCTTGTGGATTTAGCAAGGCTAACTATTCCCATTTTCCAGGAAGCGAGCTAAAAACCACAAGCAGGACGCACCCTCCAGTCTCCTGCAGAGTGCTGCTGTTATGTCGCCACACCAGCCTAGCGCTCAAAATGCTAAACATCTGCAGCTGGAATTTAGCTAAGTACTAAAAATTCCATTGTACCACACCAGGCAGTAAAGGTCCTGAAATGCAGCTTTAAAAAGGCATTTCCAAACATTTGGCCACAATAAACATAACCTCTATTCCTCTGTAATTTGCTGATTCATATTGGTTCTGTAAAATCATTCTGGATCTAAACTTAGTGTTTAATAACCCCCGCTCTGTGTTAGGGTCAATGTGCTTCGGGTAACAAGAGCATTCCTAAAGCATCTTTTCACAGAATGTGTGGAGAAAAGACTTTGACACTGCAGCAACCCCTGTTGACTAGGTGGAATCCAAGAGCACCCCCTCTTTTGAGCAGCAACCCCAAAGAAAACATTTGCACGACTGTTTCCAAAAATAGAGGCAATTTGGTCACAGTTGCTGTGTAGACAGATTTAATCAACGCCGAACATATCCCATTCAGCTGTGCAAGAAGAAATGTTTTGCATGGGAGACTTTTATTAACACTTTCTTCTTTCTCTCCAGGCAATGAATCTTCCTTGTTCCTCTTACTAGCTATACTGCTGAGCAGAAAGGCATTAAAACAGAAAGCTGGTTGTGTAACAGCTAAGCATACAAACTGTGAGCCTGAAGATCCTGGCTCAAATGTTGCCGCAGCTCATCGGCAGGCCTCAAACCAGAGAGAGAGAAGGAGAGAGAGAGTTTTTTGCCTAAGTCCCAAGGAATGGCCAGAAGACATGGAAAGCCACCACCTTCCTGCAGCCAAGCAGATCCAGATCTAGTTAGTATCTGGATGACATGTGTATGCTGCCTTAGTCTGCATGTTGGAACAAAAGCAGGATATTAACGTAAGGAAATAAACAATTCAGGGATGCACAGACTTCTGGCTTGCAACATCTATGTTTTGTTTACTAGAACCCTGAGAGGCACTAATCAGAGCCAGATATAAAATAGTAGGTGGGGCAGGGGATTTTGCTCTTAGAATTAAGCAAAATGATGCTTTTGGGCACATACCCAGCATAGGAATTTGTTTTCAGTACAAGAACAAACCTCACAGTGAAACAAAAATCTGCTTCTCTCCCCGCTGCTGACTTTCTTGATCTCAGCAGTTTCATTTAGAGCAGGTTGGGGGAACCTTTTCGTTGCTGCTACCGTGAAACCATCAGTAGACTGAAACCTTGCCGATCTGCTATAAATCACTCTACATTGGTACATCCCCATCTACCTTCTTGCCACCCGAGCCTAAGTAACCATCAGAAATTGCTGAAAAATGACAGCATGTGTGACACTAGTTGATGTGGAGACAAATGAACCCTCGATAATGCAGTTGATGCTGTCTGACCCAGTGATTGTGCTGCAGAGTAAATGAAAGGACAGGGTAGGCACTGATGTGTGTTGCAGGCTTCTGCTCCCTGACGCAGCTCTCTGTTGCTTTTCAGCAACTGCAGATCTACTAGCAGCTTCAAGTTAAGAGGCTGTATGTAAGCAGGAGCAGGAGTTTCCCTGCACACATGCAGCACACCAGACTGCACTGGCAAAGCAGCAGGGCCACCAGAAATCGTCAGGTTCTATTAATTTATTTATTAAAGAAGGATTGGGGTTTTTTAAAAAAAAATCAAGACAACCTTTCGTCTATGAAGACAGCAGGGTTCTAAATCAGAAGGTAACAACAAACAAAAAACCCATTACAATACACTCATAAATAAAACAACATTCTAGATATAGAAACTGTAAAGCAGGAGTGCCATCCATATCAACCAAACATGGCATCACGGTAGTCAGGGAACCCTCAGGTCTGGGGGTCCTCACCTGCAGAGGGGGGTAGTTACTGTCCAACTAAACAGAGAAGTAGTCAGACCATGATAATGTGGCTACAGAAAGCCCTCCCCGCAATGAATTTCAAACTCATTAGCCCCCACTATGTTGAAAAAGCTAGATCAATAGTGTGACCTGATAAATGTGTGGGATCAATTATATTCCGAGGCAGCCCTGTGGTTATCATGGCAGCCATGAAGTCCTGAGCTGGACCCCCAAAGTACGGTAATCTCCATGTGGCTATTGAAATCCCCAAAGGGTTCACCAACAGAACACACACTGGACCACCTCAGCCAGGGAGAATGATGGGCAGCAGGATTGCCAGTTTACCAGAAGAATCACTGATGTGTCTCTCTGGCCCAACACCAGATGCTAATAGAGGCATAGGCAAACTCGGCTCTCCAGATGTTTTGGGACTACAACTCCCATGATCCCTAGCTAACAGGACCAGTGGTCAGGGATGATGGGAATTGTAGTCCCAAAACATCTGGAGGGCAGAGTTTGCCTATGCCTGTGCTAACATAATACCAAATAAGACGGGTCTCCTGGTACAAGACATGGATTTTTCATAGACAGCTTTAACTCCCCTTCACCAGTGCCAGAATGAAAAACATAATTATGGTACCAGACAAGCTTTCTTTGTAAGATTTTTACTAGTGGTTGAGCTATCAGTTGTGCTTATATATTGATTTGATCGGCTCATTAAATTTATATCTTGCCCTTCCAAAGGAGGCCCATGGCAGCAATGATAATGAAGGGAATAACCTTTGGAGGTCTTTTTGAATAGTGGATTTGTGGATCACATAGGTGTAGGCTAAAATTAGTGCAAAAATTCAATTAAATTAAGAAAATGAAAAATTACCAAATACATATGTACAGAGTCCACATTGCAAGGTGCTGGTTTGGGAAAGATTTTCCCCCTATGTACAATAACTGTGTGAACTTTACGATAAGGTTACCAGATTTTTTTCAATGAATCCGGGGACACTTTTCAACTTCAATGGATTTTGTATGGGGACTGATTTGTAAATCTGGGGACTGTCTCTGGGAAATGGGGATGTCTGGTAACCTTACTTTACCATCGATCTATAGTATAGAGATAATACATCTGGCATTTCTCTGGGCTTATACTAGTCTATTTTATTATTAAGATACATTTGGATAACTTTTCTGAAGACTCGTATGCACTGAACTGACAGCAAGGCTGTCTTTGCAGACTCTCTAGTTTTATCCACCCTGGGGTCCAGGTACAGAACTACAGCTAATGCAGCATGTTGAGTTGTAATAAACATTACTGCCTCGATATATTTAAGAAATCTAAAACCTGCTGCCACCCTGCCTTCTAAGAATGCAGACTTAAAGCAGTAAGTGATATGCAAGCATCTACTATAAATCATCATTGTGGAAATATTACTGCATGACGAAGTTAGTGAATAGTGCATTCCTGCACATGGAATGAATGGAACCAATTGTATGTGGCATGCTTGCAGCCAAAGCTGATCTCAGAGCTGCAGTTATTATACTCTGCACAGTCTCAATGATGCACCCCGAGTCTCCACTAGTATTCACAGCCTGATGTGGAACGTAATCAGACGACATGAGGAAAAGCAATAGAGATGCAGGAAGAGGATAACAATGAAACAAAAAGGAAAAAAAGAAATTTACAGTACATAACCAACTAGCAAATAACACACCGCTTCAGTACAGACTGCAGCCATTTATCACTTCCAATGCTTGATTGCTGCTATTGCAGCAGGCAGGGTAAAGTCAAACATTTCTTTCCTACTTTCTGAAAAGGAGCCAAGAAAGCAACTTGATTTACCGTGTAGAGCTCATTCAGGACCTTCATCAAGTCTTCCTGTAGCTGCTGCCCCACTTCTTTGCTCTGAAATACAAAAGAACCAGAAAAGGTTAACTGGAAGAAAAGAGAGGAAAACAGGGGCAAGGTGGTGGCGGCTGCTACAAACATGCCATGATGTTCACAATAATTCAGACACAATTGATCGTCATTATTCACACTGGCAAATCCAATAAGCACTCAGCTTAGATCCAATTACATTCAAATTAAACAACCTATTTTAATAAAATGCAATAGGCTGAACACAAAGCCAGCCAAATGCTGGTAGTGTGTGGTCGAAGCAAGCATTCATCTCTGCAAAGGAAACTCTGGCTGCTGTCAGGGGTAGCACTTGGCAATGCTAGCATCCAATGCTTTCTTCTTCTCTTTTCTTTTTTTGAAAGCGGAATCCACATAAGCTGCCAACAAATTGGAATTGTGGGAAGAGTACAGTCAGATAAGATGGAGAGCCTGGCCATTAGAAGATTTCAGGCCTTATTTCAAAGGTGTGTTTCAATTCGGGGGGAAGAGGAAGAATGGTGTGCCAAGGTGGGAGGCTGGGAAGTACATTTCCTTTTGTTTTTATGTAAACCATTCTTTGACATTTGGAGCAAGGGGAAAGCTGTGTTAAATAATGGCTTTTCTGCCGCTTGAGAGCTGTTGTGCTCAGGTCCCGCTTGTGGCTTCTCATAAGGCACTGTGATAACAGGATGCTAGACTTGTTGAGTCTTTGGTCTGATCCAGCAGGGCTTTTCTTATGTCCATATGCTTAGCGATAAGTTCCAATGAATATGACCACCAAACCCGAAAAAGGAAGTTTTGTTTTGTCACAACCTGTGCAAACTACATTTACTCTTATTTTAGAATCCACACTCAGTGCCAAGAGAGAAGACAAAAGAAACCACACCCAAGGCACTTCACATCCACACACAGTTAAGTCTCAGCATGCGCCAAGGGCCCAGATGTGAGATTTTCCTCCACTGACAATACACTTATCTATTTTTAAACAGAAAAGAACCACAAGGCACTTGTATCTGTATTGACATACTATACTCCATAATAGGAGGCACTTGGGTAACTGAGCCACCAAGTTAAACCCCATACAATGTGACTCATGAATTTGCTTGCTTTAGTAGGATTTATTAGCACCAGAAACAAAGAAAGGAAAGCCACAAGCAAATGTGATGGACTGTCAAACTGGGCTGTAGCTGGATCCATTCACTCTTTATTTTAAAGTATGTATTTATTCATTTAAAACCGGGCACATGGCAACCGTCAGGGCTTTTTGGGTCGGGGGGTGGTCTTAAACAGCAATATACCCATATTGAAAGAGATGTGCCACACTTGTCAAATAGTTTACAAGAGCTAAGCAAAGAAGCATAAATCGCTTCCACAAACAATACCAGTGAGCATCTCATCATTGCATTGGCCTTCACAGTCTTCAACCTATCCAGTCATTTGCTTTTTACTTCTAAGTTGCTGCAAAGACAGCAAATTATTGTCTTCCAGAGTCTGCATTCCATTCCTCCCACTATCTTTCCCACAATAGGTTGGCAATCTGTAATCTCATTAAGGTGGGTATTTGTATTGGTCCTCACTGTATGAATTGTTAAAGAAGAAAGAATTATGAATTCAACACACTAAGGACCTGTTGATTTGCAGCTGTTGAACCATGGATATATCCATGTAAGATATATCATTAAGGTGAGTATAAATAATAGTCACCTCACTGGGGGTGGGGTGACTGGCTTCTGAACAGAAAACTATAATCACAGACTTGCTTACTACTTCTACTGCTGGCCAACGCATTGTCCTTTGCTTTCCTTCCACAGTTGTTTAACATCCTAAAATAGTATTTTTGCTTTCTAAACAGAAAAGTAGTAGTGCCAGGGATCAAGAGAAGCCTCTTTACATTTATTGCACAACAGAATATAATAGTTGCACAATTATGCAATCGCATGGCTCAATACATCACAATAGGGAGAGAATAAAACCAATAAAATGACAATTATATCCAGGCAGATGTTTCCTTTCTTCCCAACAACCGTTCTAAGAAGGGATGTATCAAACAGCATCCTTGTTTATTTGAACAGGCTGTTGAAATGATTGTGACTTACTGCTTCAGCCATGGCTCCCTATGGAGACTGGTATTGTACTTCATAAGCCAAGTGAAACTCTACACTGTTTAAAATGAAAGGGGCCTTTGGAAACCCAAAGCATTGCTGACACAGAGGCCCAGTTAACAATCGTAGTCTTGTAACGCTCACCCAAGATTACTATGGTGTGTAAAGGAAGCTGGAACAGTGGCTCTCTGATCTAGAGTGCCCTACATTACACCCTCAAAAAAAATGTAATTAGCTGCCTGAAAGCATGACAGAGAAGGAAACTGGGCATGTCAGGGGGAAATTCCCCAACTAAAAACCTGACCAGGAGGACAAAGAGACAATTATTTATCATGTGAAACCTGGTATGACTCTCACCCGTTTCCACTCCCCCAAAAGCTGTTTCTTCCCTACAATCCTATACTGTACAATGGAGAAGAAATTTGGGGGAGGGGAGGCGAAACAAAACTCCATCACAAGCAAATGCAGTCCATTTTATTTTAAAGAAGAATGTCCTCAACAGCTTATCAGGAAACTGTCTAGCTAGAGAAATGATCCTGGGCCTGTAGCAGATGGTTTGATGAAATTGTTAATTCAGTATGTGACAGCTATGAAAAAGGTGAATTCCATGCCAGGCATTATTATATAAAACCAACAAGAATCATGACTTCATAAAAACTGACAGTGAGGCCACATGTGTAATATTGCATAATGTTTTGGTGGTCCCAACTAAGAATTTATAATGTAAAATCAGAAGTCGGCAGCCATGATGCGAGCAGCGAAGTGGCCAAGTTTGCTGATGATACTAAGTTGCTCAGGGTTATTAAAACAAAAAAGGATTGCAAAATGCTCCAAAAGGATCTCTCCGTACTGTGTGAATGGGCCATAAAATCGCAGATACAATTCAGCATGTGTTTATTTTGCATGTTGGGGCAAAAAATAAATAAATCTTAACTTCACATACATGCTCATGGGGTCATAGTGAAGAAGAAGATGTTGGCCCAGTGTGCAGCAGCTGTGAAAGGGGCAAATTCTATGTTGTGGATCATTAGGAACAAAACTTTAAGCTTCTTAACGCAAGTTGTGGAAACCAAGTGCTCTTGCACTTGAGACCTGCTTGCAGGCTTCCCAAAGACACCTGGTTTGTAAGTGTGAGATCATGATGCTGGACCAGATAGGTCACTGGGCTGATCTAGCAGATTCTTCTCATATTCTTAACAAGGTGCTGGGAGTACCTTCCAGTTTAAAGACCTTTTTGATTAGAAAAAATACACTTAAGGGTAGAGGAAAGATGATAGATGTTTATAACAGTTACATGGTGTGGAGAAAATGGATAGTGACAAATTTCCCATGCTCTCATAATTCTAGAACTCCAAGTCATCTACAGTGGTACCTTGGGTTAAGAACTCAATTCGTTATGGAGGTCTGTTCTTAACCTTGAAACTGTTCTTAACCTGAGGTACCACTTTAGCTAATGGGCCTCCCGCTGCCACCACACCATGCTGGGTGATTTCTGTTCACATCCTGAAGCAAAGTTCTTAACCCGAGGTACTATTTCTGGGTTAGCGGAATTTGTAGCCTGAAGCGTCTGTAACCTGGGGTACCACTGTAATGACATTGATTAGCAGCAGATCCAGGAAGCAGTTCTTCATAGAATACAATTCATAGAATGGAATTCATTGCTATAAGATGTGGTGATGGTCACTAGCTTAGGTGGGTTAAAAAAACGGTTTTGATAATTCATGGAGGACAGCTATCATTAACAGCTGTGAGCAGCCATCAAAATCTGCTTCCCAAAGGTATTTGTTTAACCGCTATGAAGTAGGATGCTATAGCAAAACAGCCTCACCAACCTCTGTGCCCGTGTGAATGAATCCAGTCTTAAAGCAAACGATATATTTTTCATTTAGAGGTAAATGGCCACTGGAAGTTTTAGTCCAAAACATGTGAAGGGCATTAAATTGACACAGGTAGACATAGATGGGCATTTAGTCTGAGCTAACAAGACTCCTCTTAGTCCTCTAAGTGGAAAATTTACTGCTTGCTATGAAAAGGATTCCCCTCTCTTTCACTGACACACACACACACACTTTTAGCCTTTAAGAGGCAGTTTCAGACATTTGTGTCTGTTACCCTTGTTAAACAAATACTTTGAAGGCACTGTTCCAAATTTTAACACTGT
Source organism: Podarcis melisellensis (assembly GCF_964234715.1). NCBI lineage: Eukaryota > Metazoa > Chordata > Lepidosauria > Squamata > Lacertidae > Podarcis > Podarcis melisellensis. The sequence continues at coordinate 39,530,341 of NC_138538.1, forward strand.
CTGTTTATTGGTTTTTATTTTTCAATGCGATAGATTCTGACATGATCTTAATAATTAAGATAATTAATTTTATGGTTTTGTTATTGTTAAGAATCTTGAGCATGACTTATGGAAAGCCAGGATATAAATATTTATCCAAAATAAAAGTTCACTTTCCTCCTTCTCTTATCAGAATCCTGACCTATTGCTATACCAAGGTTTTGTCTACATTTTCATTGGAGGGGATGAAAACTTCAAGCAATAAAACAATCTCTTACTGTCTTGTATATTTATGTTTAATTTCTTGCAAAGCTGAAGTTCCACTAAGACCGTAGGGAATTTTGAACCAAAAGATCTCAGTCAATTAGAATTATTGTTTTCATGATTGTTTTAAGTAGAACTTCCAAGTTTATATTTGCTTCTATCTAGACAGCCATAATTGTCTAACTGCATCTGTATCTGCATTCCATGCCAAATGTTACCCAGAAGAAAACCTGCCAAATGTGCAGCTTTAGCACTTGAGTCTTTCTTAACATCTTAATTCCTCTATCAGCCTTTTTATAACTGAGTTTACTTAGATGCAAACATCAGGCCAAAGCCAAAGTGAATCTTTCTACTTTCCATGATTATAAAATGAAAGATTAAAGGAATAAATGGTTAGGAATATAAAATGGGAGGGGGGACTGGAGAGGGTAGCCAAATTCCAACTTGCTTTCTTAGCATTCATAAGCACAAACGGCACTCAGTGTGGAAGTCACGATTTAAACTTTTCTAAACAAGAAACTCTGACTCAATTTACTTCAACATAAAGCAAAGAAGATTTTAGCCAGCTTAAGTATTTAATGCATTCAAAGGTTATTGAATCAGCACTATTCATGCATTTAAAATTAAAGCTGTATCATGATTTTTAAGACGAAATCCAATTTTCTAGGTTTATACATTTCAGTTACAGCTTTGGAAATACATCTTAGAAGCCCAGAAGCATTCCCTCCTCGCTGGAAACTGCCATCAACAGTGGCATTTTTTAAAGAAAGCTCACTGGCTGGAGGCGGTTGGAGGATGGGTGGCGGCTAATGGATTGAAGTTGAATCCTGACAAGACAGAAGTACTGTTTTTGGGGGACGGGGGTGGGCAGGTGTGGAGGACTCCCTGGTCCTGAATAGGGTAACGGTGCCCCTGAAGGACCAGGTGCGCAGCCTGGGAGTCATTTTGGACTCACAGCTGTCCATGGAGGCGCAGGTCAATTCTGTATCCACGGCAGCTGTCTACCAACTCCACCTGGAACGCAGGCTGAGACCCTACCTGCCCGCAGACTGTCTCGCCAGAGTGGTGCATGCTCTAGTTATCTCCTGCTTAGACTACTGCAATGTGCTCTACGTGGGGCTACCTTTGAAGGTGACTCGGAAACTACAACTAATCCAGAATGCGGCAGCTAGACTGGTGACTGGGGGCGGCCGCCGAGACCACATAACACCGGTCTTGAAAGACCTACATTGGCTCCCAGTACGTTTCCGAGCACAATTCAAAGTGCTGGTGTTGACCTTTAAAGCCCTAAACGGCCTCGGCCCAGTATACCTGAAGGAGCGTCTCCACCCCCATCGTTCTGCCCGGACACTGAGGTCCAGCACCGAGGGCCTTCTGGCGGTTCCCTCATTGCGAGAAGCAAAGCTACAGGGAACCAGACAGAGGGCCTTCTCGGTAGTGGCGCCCGCCCTGTGGAACACCCTCCTATCAGATGTCAAAGCGATAAATAACTACCTGACATTCAGAAGACATCTTAAGGCAGCCCTGTTCAGGGAAGTTTTTAATCTGTGATATTTTAGTGTATTTTTGGTTTCTATGGAAGCCGCCCAGAGTGGCTGGGGAAACCCAGCCAGATGGGCAGGGTACAAATAATAATAATAATAGTAATTATTATTATTATTATTATTATCATTACTTGCACGATGGCAGTATGTATCTGCCTGAATAAGGCTCATAAACTTTATCATTCCCTTTAATAGTCAACTCAGGTGGCCTCAACTCATAACTATATCATAAGATGAACCCAGTTGGATCAGAACAAAGCCTTATCTAGTTCAGCATTCTGTTTCCACAGTTGCCACCTTAAGGCATATGGGAAGTTCACAGTGTCTATCTGGAGGTTAAATAGATCCACCCAATCCCATGAAAAGGATCTATGAGCTTCCAGGACTATTGATGGCAGTTGATCCTATAGAGCAGTGGTTCTCAACCTGTGGGTCCCCAGATGTTGTTGGACTACAACTCCCATCATCCTTGAGCTCTGGCCTTGCTAGCTAGGGGTGATGGGAGTTGTAGTTCAACAACATTTGGGGACCCACAGGTTGAGAAAGGCTGCTATAGAGGAAAGAAATGTAATCCTACTGCTGCTTTCTTTACTTGGGACACACACACACACAGAGAGAGAGAGAGAGAGAGAGAGAGAGATGCGGTAAAATGATGATGCTGGTTTTAAATTGTTTTCCAGGGGAAGAGGATAACCTAGCAAGGAAGTCCACTTTATGAGCAAGATCCAGCAGGGTTCTAACGTTGAAAGAAGGAAATGACCTTCTTAAACTGCTGACAACGTATAGCCAGGGCAGCAAGTATGGGATAGAACATTGCAGAATACAAGCTCCCATCACCCTATAAATTGGCTGTGCTAGATGTGGCTGATGGGAATTCGAGTCCCTAAATATCTGAAGGGCAACACATTTGCATAGTAAACATCTTTATGCATGGCATAAGGGTAAAAAAGATCGCCTTCTTGCCCCATAGGAATGTTTCACATATAATGGAAGAGAGACACATTTTGCACTCTCCAGATTCTCCTCAGAACCACTATAAAGCAATAAACTGCCTGGATTTGGGGCTGACAGTTAGCTCAAACCTGAGCTCTCTGGTGCCATAGAAAGGTGTCTTTTCCTGAATCTCCCCACTCTTGAGAGACCCGAACAATACCAGTATTCCACAGTTGTCTCTTTTTGGTGCTGGGGATACTCTGCAAAATCTTGGTTTCAGGTTCTAGTTGTTCAAAATAAAAGGATTCCATAATGCAACAAATGGAGCCAGGAGTGTAGGAAGGATGGGATGTGGTCCGCCCCAGGTGTCATCCCTGAGGTGGGTTACAAAATGGCACACCACGGGGGGTGGCACTTACCGTGGGGCCTGGCCTGCAGCGCACCCAAGCCACATGTCTCTCCTAGGAGTGACGCGGTGGCTCGAGCCCCTTGCGTCTGCCAGGCACTCTGTGGGCAGCTCACCACAGCACTCCCGTGGGCAGATCACCATGCCGCCCCTGTGGGCAGATGCCTGGACACGGATTGCCACCCCTCCCTGTGACCAACGCCCCTGAATGGAGCTAATGTTCGCACCTGAATATTGACACAAGCAAGATGGAGCAAAGTTACAGGTGGGTAGCCGTGTTGGTCTGCTGTAGTTGAAACAAAACAAAACAAAATAAATAAATAAATTTTCTGAAGAAGTGTGCATGCACACAAAAGCTCATACCAATAACTAACTCTAAGGTGCTACTGGAAGGAATTTTTCACAATTTTTTATTTTATTTTATTTATTTTATTTTGTTTTAAAGATGGAGCAAAGTTTGTAGCCTCTGAAAAAATGACAGTGTGTGTAACCAGCATAGACACATTGTTTGATATCCCTACAGAGAAAGACAATTGACAGCTCTTTTTCAGAAATGCTTCACTGTCCCATCTCAAGCAAGAAAGTGGAGAACCGTAAAACTGTCCAGAACCAAGAAGAATCTGGAATGAAAGGGACTGGGGAGAAATATTGCACTCTATTATAAACTCATAGGGGAGAAAGAAGGTGGGTACTTTTCAAAGATGGGGACTATCAATGCACACCATGCTTAAACCTAAGGTCCAATGTTGCTGGAAGTTTCTGATTAATGTTGCTAGAAGTGAGAGGAAGAATGGGGCACCCACAGCCTGGCACAGGGTGCCAGCTGCCAGCACTGATTGTAATGCAGTAGTTGTTGCTTTGGTTATGCATCCAATATTGGGGTCAGCGGGGAGCAAATGATGACAAGAGCACAGAAAATGGCTTTACTTGAGGTCATTTTAGCTTTCCCTCTGTTCCAACAAGGCGGGTATATATGCCCACTGTCAAATCTGAGTCACTTCAATGATATGATCCACCTACTTTGTGTGACTTTTACACAGGGAATATGAGAAACAAAGCAGAAAAGGCAACACAATGCCGGCTATGGTTTGCATTCAAAGTAATTTATTCAGATCCCTGAGGGAGGGCAGCACATAACAGGGCTGTGAGTGGCAAGTTTGCCAAGCCTGCTGAAACATGCTCTTTGACATAATATTTGGTTATAAGCTGTTTCTTGTTCAGAGGCATGCAATATGCACTCCACAGGATACTCAACTTCTTAAATAATGTCTTAATTTCAATGCTCTGGAACATTCACGCACTGGAAGCCACATTAACTGGCATTACAAGAACACTACCATGTATTTATAAACTGTAGTCACCCATGCACTGATTTTTTTATTGAATTATGTCAATTAAACATATATAAAAATAATGCCCACAACGTATTTTGCTTCTCTGACCCATAACTCCTTCTTTACATGGTCCACAAGTTCCCCATTTCTGCTTATGGAAACTGGAGTCCAACAACATCTGGAAGGCCAGAAGTCTCCCCACACCCATCTTATCTGATTAAGAAAGCTCATAATTTCCGCTTTGCTTGAATAGCAGTTAATTATAAATATAATTGACTGGGAATCATCTCGAGATGCTTGTGTGCAACTCTGGTGCTGAAACAAAGCAAAATCCAGTTGTAGCCCAGAATTCTGCTGCTCAGATGGTTCACCTCTCAACATTCTGTCCATGTGATGCCTCTCCTCAAATACCTACATTGATTTCCCATCCACGTCTGCACTGGCACAAAGTCCTTATGCCTTAAAGTTCCCCACTGCTTTGGTCCCAATCTCTGCCCACATATCCAGATATATAATCCTGTCCATGGCCATCACTGCTCCAAATCTGATCTCCAAATCTGATACCTGAAAGCCTCCTTATACAGCCCCACCCTTCCTTATGGTGGCCCCCTACATGACAAGTATATGAAGGTGTGAAAATTGCCCCAGTAGAAAATTGTGATTTAGCACTAAACACCAGTGCAGAGTTAATTGGAGTTAGTTCCAGAAGTGGAAAGAGGGAAAATGCCAACAAAAGGAAAGAGAAGGTAGGAAAGAAACCCACAAGCTTCTGATTGCTAACCAGGGTTAGGCAAACAGGCCACATTTAATCTGCAGCACAGCAATGAAAAGATGTGTATGACCCAACCCCTTACTCTGAAATCAAAGCATCAAGTTATGAAAAAGAAAGCAGTCAATTGACTAAGGGTTTCCTAACACAATTTAGTTCAGATTACAAAAGGCAGAAACATTAACAAGGAACAGTGGGGGAACAAAATGTAATCTAATTGTAAATGATTTTTCTGATTGATCACCTCCCTGTAGAACAAGCAGGAGAAAGGCCTTTGAAACTGGCTACATTCTTTGTTTCAGAAGAATTCCCACAACAGATGAAAGTGGTAACCCATAGTGTTCATTAATCTGCATTTAACAGAAGCTAGTTCTAATTAGATAGAGCAACAAGAAATCTAGAAATGGTCAGTTTTTTAACTTACATACATTAATTTATTTGCTTTATTTTGCTTTCACAATGCACCCAAATAAGTTCTCTTATCAACTGGGCAACAAAGGCTAATCATTAATGAGGAAACTTGAGCACTTTTTTGTCTGCCAGTAAACGTACAAAGAATGAACACCCTGGAAAGTAACCAACATTGAAATGGGCCACATGGTAATTCTCTACATTACATTTCCCTCTTTGAATAACCCAACAAATTATTATTTCATTCTACAACATCATTATGACAAGTGCTACTTTTTAAAAAGTGTACTTAATTTGACATGAGCCCCGATCTCAGCCTTCATATAGAGTCCTCTTACCAATTTATGAAACAGCTGGTGTTATTCAATAGTTATGCCTCAAAGTATTATTGCATGAGTAAGCAAACAAGAAAGCAAGCAGAATGATCAGGACGTTCAAATGGCTTGAGTTTCCACGCACTATTTCAACTCATGCCCCCAAGTTTCACACCACCATCCTTGGGTGGCCAGATGCATTGCCAAGTAAATAAACCAAGTCCTGAAGCCTGACAAAGAAAAGCATTCTGCTCTTATAATTGCTAGATTTAGAAAGAAAAAGATCCAACAGCGCCCAACTGAGGATTTTCAGCAATATTCTCCAATATTTTTTCAGAACAAAGGTGGTCCCTGTTGTGAAGAGCACCATCTATTATAATAGTCATTTTCTTAATCTGAATTATCAAGACAGGCAAATGACAAAAGTCTATCCTGGTCTGTGACCATAATAAAGTTCATTCATTCATTCATTCATTCACTCACTCAAAAGTGCCCCAAACTTTTCTGACCAAAATGTTTAGTAATTAGTATTGTATCAGTATGTAGGGACGCAGGTGGCGCTGTGGGTTAAAGCCTCAGCGCCTAGGACTTGCCGATCGAAAGGTCGGCAGTTCGAATCCCTGCGACGGGGTGCGCTCCCGCTGCTCGGTCCCAGCGCCTGCCAACCTAGCAGTTCGAAAGCACCTCCAGGTGCAAGTAGATAAATAGGGACCGCTTGCCAGCGGGAAGGTAAACGGCGTTTCCATGTGCGGCTCTGGCTCGCCAGATGCAGCTTTGTCACGCTGGCCACGTGACCCGGAAGTGTCTCCGGACAGCGCTGGCCCCTGGCCTCTTGAGTGAGATGGGCGCACAACCCCAGAGTCTGTCAAGACTGGCCTGTACGGGCAGGGGTACCTTTACCTTTACCTTTATTGTATCAGTAGGGGATATATAACACTGAGACCCTGAGTTTCTGAGTGAATCCCAGTCCTCTCCATTTACTACTCTGAAATTGGTGTAGGAGATGGACCCTACAGGCAAACTAAAAAATTCTCAATGGCGTAAGATCTGGTTGGCTTGAGGTCCATGCTTGCTAACATTAGGGAGAATTCTTTGAAGATGGTCCACCACTGGTTTTTAAACCGGGTCAGACTTGCTCACATTGTAAGATCTGGTCCCCCATTATGCTGGTGGGGTTGTAAGGTACAAGGCACATATTGGCACATATGGTGGGGGTACACAAGTTCTGGAAGCAGGTTGCAATGGAGACTGGTGTAATTGTTATCTTAGCATCCAAGGTGACCTGCTAATAGGGCCATTTACTTTTAAGGGAAGAATTTACTAATGTTTAATTGTTTAAATAATATATATGTGTGTATTAAATGTTCACTATTGTGCTTCATTTCAGAGTAATTATCCACAGTGTCCTTTCAGAACATGGTTAGTTTCATACCATGTACTACTTGTAGATATTTATAGGTCATGCAAATTTTTGCAGGGAACAATTGTGTAAGGACCTGTAGAAGATCAGCATGCTTGATGTTTCTGAGCTGAAAGGTCAGGTTGAAGAGGAAAGAAGAAATGTATAAAAGGAAGGAAGGCAAACTGACAGATTATGCTTACGGTAATTAAAAGGAGAGTATAAGTAGCAGAGAAAGTCAAGTAGGAAACATCACAGTCACAAAAGCAAATGTGATTTCAGAAGTTCCAAATCATAGCAACTCCCAATACAACCAGTGGGTGAGGCTAATTAAAAGAGGTTAAAAATGGCTAACTAAAAACCTATCTGAATTAAGAGGATAGGGAGCCATAAGCAATGGAGAGACAAAAGGGAAATGCCTAATGAGGTTGACGGAAAACATTCACTGAGTAAAGATAAGAGTCTGGATGTCTCGGAGTGCAATGGAACCAGACGTGGCTGATCATAACCCAAATGAACAAAGCAGGGAAAGACTATGCCCAGTAAGGCTACAATTAAAGTTTCTCCAGGGCATTTGCCAAACATGAGGGGATTCTGAAAAAAGGCCAGTACCCAATCCTCTCACCATTTAATGATACATTTGAGTGCTATAGTAACAAAGGAAATGTCTCCCTCGCAAGGTTGTGGGCTCTCCTTCCTTGGAGGTTCTTAAAGCAGGGGTTGGATGGCCATCTATCATGGATGCTTTAGCTGAGATTCCTGCATCGCAGAAGGCTGGACTAGATAACTCTCATCATCCCTTCAAACTCTGCAATTCTATGATTCTATGAAAGGAAACATAAGTGGGGGAACTTTTTCAGCCCAACAATCAACACCCCCCTCACACACACAAGGGGACCTTCTGAGGGCCACATGCCAGTAATGTGTGGGGTCAGAAGCAAAAGTGGACCAGGCAATTTATTTAATGCTCATTTGTACTAGAAGCTACATTCCAGTCACGCAAAACGCAGAAGTTTCTACACACACACACACCACTTTCCATTGAGCACATTCAAGGAAGTCAAAAGCACTTTGTTTCTTCCAGGGGGGAGGGCTGGATGGGGAGGTCTGGAGATGTGGTCCTCAGCTGTGAGGTTTCCCACCTCAGTGTACAATGACTGATTTCACAGAGGCTTAGAATCTGGCACACAAAGACCCTTCTAACTGAACTAATAATGACCAAGGGCAAATTCAGCTGTACGTGCATTGCAGATGACCACTGCTTGGAGGTCATGAAAGAGTTACATAGTAGAGCAGAAAAACCTAAACTTCAGCCTAACAGGTCCATATGCTTAGCATTAAGAAAGCAACGCTGGCTGAAGGGCAAACTATTACATGGCTGCCTTGCCTCAAGATCAATATCTTGCTTTCTTGCTGCCTTAGTGTAACACACACACACCCCCCATAAAAAAGGACTGGAAAAGCAAAAGTAGCCACAAATGTGTGCATGAAAACACACACACTGCCTCCTCCGATCTCATACACATAGGCACACTCACGCAGTCTTTTGCTTGCTACCTTTGGGTCTGTGCATGAATCACGTGCAGAGCCGTAGGTCACTGCCACTATTAACTGGAACATTAACTCTCAGAATACCACAGCAGGCTACTCAAGGCTCTCTTTGTCCTGTTCCCACCCCCCACCTCACCCCCGCCCGCCTAACCCAGCCTCCGTCTAATTTAATCAAGATTTTTGGGATATATGGCAATGCTTACTTGGCTGTTCCGCATTCCACTGAAAATTACAGCTGCAGCTTCAAAATATTTAGGGCACTAATAAAAAAGGCAAGTTAGATACGCTGTCAACATTTTATGGCCTAAATATAACATACCCTCTAAACGTAGTTAGAGAGTCCTGGGGAGAAGACACAGCTTGTTGCTTCAAAATAACTACTTTAAAAATCAGCATGGTCTACTCTGTTGCTAAAAACTGAAGTCAAAATGATATTTTGTTCATTTTTCATGTAACAACAGGGAAATTAGGTAGTCCTTTTGCTACTTTTTTGTCCATACAATCAATATAGTTACAAGTTCTGAGTCGCTCTCTATCCAGACTTTAAAAGGCAGAAATACCAAGCCACCAACTACCAGTATAATCTATGGATAAGACAGATTTTAGGGGTCCCTAGCACCACTTATTTTGAATGCTTACACTATGGAAAATAAAAATTGAAATGCATTTTCATTCAAGAACTTCAATTGTCTCTTATTAGTATTTTCTAATAACTAAACTGAGCTACATTAAAATGCACCTAGAGAATAACTTTAGACACAAAAGTGTTATGTATTGATGCAGAAAATGCATTTTACATGGCAAACCAAGCATATGTGTATGGTCCGAAGGCTTCCTTCTAAAGCTAAGCAAGGGACATGGCAATGGGTCCTGAATGTGTGCTATGGCCTCATTTGAGGCAAGGGTTTCACAATCACCCCTGTATAACCTCTCCTATTCGCTGGGCTCCTGGCACTCTGTCAAACTCTGTTGGGGGGGGGTGACATCCCTTGTCGGCAGTTGCCCAGTCCCTTTGGTTTGGCCCCAAGGTTTCATATGTCACCTGTTCCCACCTAATGTGCAGCACATAGTCCAAGTAGGGGTGTATAAATTCCCACTGCCTTGAGGGACATCTTTGGGGGAAGAAAAGGGCTCAAGGAGCAAAACCTACACAAATCAGGTGTGGAGTCCTTAAGATGGTTAGATGGCACCTCGTATGACTCCTTCCAGAAACTCCTGCAGCCAAGCTGGTGCCTAATGTATTGCTCTTCTTTCCTTTGGACCACATGAGGGGGGCGCGTCTCATTGTCTGGGCAGCCCTAGGCCTCCATATCCACTGCCTAGGCTTGAGTCCTGGGGTGGTCACTTTGGTGCTGCTAACACAGTAGTTTGACTTTGCCCCCAGAGGTGCACTCCGTTGTCTCTCAAGATGGATGGGTGGATGATGACAACAACAACAACAAATATCACAGCACTGGGAAGAATCTGCCATTGCTTTGGCAAGCGGACTGCCACTCACTGCCACATCCTCACTGCCAAGACAAATAGATGGTTACATCCTCATCCTGTGCATGATCCTGCCTCAATTTCCTTTCGCCCCTGGCCACCAACTAGATTGTTATACACACACACACACACACACACACACACACACACACACACATATCTTTGGCTGCAGCAGAGCCAGCCCTGCACACAATACTGAGCTAAATGGGCCAATAGTTCCCTATGTTCCTGAGTCAGGAACATCTATGCTATGTTCAGGCTAGAACAATGACTTGCAAGAGGGAAGGGGGCCAGCAACATTCACCTATAGAGGCCTACCTGTAGAGGCTTGGTTTTTAAAGGCAACTACACAGCAATTAAGCAGGTGCAGTTTGTTCTAACCAATGAAGTAAAAGGGACTCTTTCACACTAACCAAGTGCCATTCCTAAATTTCACTACAATCTAGATTTTAATCTCGTATAACGGTGAGGTGCATTTCTCCTCAGTTATGACAAACTAATTCAGCTCCATTCTAGGTCAAAACAACACTACTGTATAATTCTTTGGCGCACAAATTTGGCTTCCAAATAACCCTTTCCTGTCATCTTAAATGCTGTCAAGTCTCAGTCATCAGATTCTCTGTGAAACTACCAATATTGCTTTGCCTTTCAAAATGAAATGGAAGCATGGATATGGCTTCAATAGATGACCCACTCTGCCAGCTGCCTGCAAAGGCCTGTGAAGTATTGGAAGTAATGCCCTATACTCCATCTTGCACAATTTCAGTGCCACTCATGACAGGTTCATGCACCCTACCTTCGCTGATGCTCTTTCTCAAACCCCTAGGAAAATATTATCTTGACATGGATGGCTGCAGGCACCGCAGCTGGATGACCAACCTGCCATCCTCAAGCTGCTCTTGCCCATTTCTTAGATGACCTGAATCTAATCCATTGCAAAGTCTGGCAAACACCAAGCAAAATGCTTTTAAAGTGATCAACATCAATTCTGTGAATAAATATAGGGAAGGAGGGCTACAGACGACCACTTCCTCATATAGCCCTAGGGACCTAGACTGCAAGTTTCAAAACAGTTAACTGTGGTTCCAAGACAATCTGATTACCCTCCTCCTAAGCCTGCAGTTCATTTCCAAACTACAATACTCCCTTGTTGGACTAGCAATCATATGGCTCCTGGCCATTGGAATCTTCATTTACTTAGATTGCAGCAATGACTCTTTTTTTAATAAAAAGCTCAACAATTGAACTATCTCCCAGTACTTAATTAGCAATTAGATACAGAGCCTGTTACCATGATCATAGGTTCTTCAAAACATAGATGTCAGACAGAAAAATGCTTATAATTGAGTTTCTGAAGGGCGCAGATTAAGTGACATCTAGGATCTTTCCAATTCTAAAGTTTCAGAGAATTCAGAGTCTTAAATTTCTGGTCTCTTCACTTCTTATGCACTCGTTTAATGCAGTTCAGAATCTTTTCTGCCAATCTTATTTGTACTCTTATAGAGCAAAAGGTCTCAATACAACCTTTTATGAGAATTATACCCTTCAGCAAGCCAATATTTCAAAACTGTTTAATTGATCATTTGAAAATGTCTCCTGCATTTTATAGATTTCCACTTTTTATCAAATACAACACAAAACAGGATGAGCTACCAGCACCTTTCATGACCAAATTCCCTATAGCTCTACATAGCAAAGCTAGTACAAGAACTCAGAAGTTATGGGAAGATGGTGTATCTGCATATCCTGCTCACAAACATGACTGGACTGGATCATTGGATAGAGCTGACAAAGCGGTAAACTTTTGTGAATTAACAACAAGAGTAGATGTGAGTAAAAGGATCCATAAGAGAGGGGAAGCTTAAAAAAATATTGACTAAATAGATTTAATCAGTTCAGTTAATGTATTTACATAATGGCAAAAAAACCCTTCAATTTCCAAGTCTTTTATTATGAAATAATGTTAATGAAGTCCAAAGGGGATCAAAGCAAAGAAGTATGGGGAAGCAATTCCAGACTAAATATTAGTTGTGGGGGGAATCTCTTATTTGTACAAGCATTTGGCTGGTGGAGCAAACAGCCCATGAAAGCTACAGTACTTCCTTGTCATTAGGAAGTTCCTTACCACCACCAAGGTGAGTGAAAGCATCCCTTGTCAACCATCCTTTGAACTAAAACTAAGAAAGCAGAAGGTGAAATTTAGTGTTGGGGGGGGCGGCGGCTTGGAAGTATACAGAACTGACCAAAAGGAAGATGTGCAAGTTTGATTATCCATCTTGTCATGAACAGACACCAAACCATGAAAATTGCCCCACAGAAAGTCACGGACTCTTTCCTTGCTGCCAGTCGCTCGAGCAGGTAAGCAGTAAAAACTGTTCTCTGTTACGTTGCAACATTTATGTCAGGGAACTGCCATCGGAGCCAGGAGTGGAGGGAAGGCTCTCCAGTGATGCCGGAGAAGGGCCCAGCAGGGAAAGAGGGAACTCATCCACTGAGGAAGGAATTCAGCGTGACACCAGGAAGAAAGGGGAGCAGGGGAGGGCTTCGGAGAGATGTCTCCAGGACTCTTCCACAGAAACTAGCGGGGAGAGCACAGGTCCTCCGCTGCCCATGCCCACCCTGCGCAGAAGACTTCCGCGCAGGGAGGCTAGGCGGAGACTTGGCGTCAAAGAACTTTTATGCTGGAAGAAGTTCAGGAAACGCCCACTGACGGATTCTGCCAGTGACTGACACAGCCACGGAGTAAGGGCTGTGCAGCCAGGAACCTGTCAAGAATGTATAATTTGCTGTTGAAATGGAATACACAGGATGAAACGGTGAAATCAGCCATGATTAAATGGGCACAAGACATCGGTCATGACATTATATTTGCTGACTGGGAACAGTTATGGACCACCGGTGTTAAATTTATGGCATGCAATGCCTTAAGAGAAAACATAATGAAAATGATTTATAGGTGGTACATGACCCCAGCCAAGCTTGCAAAAATTTACCATTTGCCCAATAATAAATGTTGGAAATGTAATGAGACTGAAGGTACTTTTTACCACCTTTGGTGGACCTGCCCGAAGATTAAAGCCTTTTGGGAAATGATCTATAATGAAATTAAGAAAGTCCTTAAGTGGACTTTTTCTAAGAAACCTGAGGCTTTTCTCCTGGGTATGGTTGGCCAATTGGTGCCAAGGAAGGACAGGACGTTTTTCATGTATGCCACCACAGCAGCAAGAATCCTTCTGGCAAAGTATTGGAAGACACAAGAACTACCTACTCTGGAAGAATGGCAGACGAAGGTGATCGACTATATGGGACTGGCAGAGATGACCGGCAGAATCCGTGACCAGGGGAAAGATACAGTGGAAGAAGATTGGGAGAAATTTAAGATATATCTTAAAAATTGTTGTAAAATTGAGGAGTGTTAAGATGTCAAGGAATAAGAAATAGAGAATTGCAGCTGTAATTAATAAGTTAAAGGAAAAAAAGGTAATGAAAGTGAATTAAATAATTAATTAATTGGAGGAGTTGCTAAAGAAATGAAAAACAAGGATGCAGCAAAAGGGAGGTATGGGGAAGTCGGGGAAGTAAGGTGTATGGAAATAAGATTATGAAATTATACATGTTTATATGTCTTTGTTTTGTTTATTGTTTATTGTTTGTTTTGATTATGTGTTTGGAAAACAAATAAAAATTTATTTAAAAAAAGGGCTGTGCAGCCAGGGAAAGGCTTAACCAGGCAACTTTGCCAAGAGTAGAGGCAACTTACGCACGAGCAACCCCAATTCCCATTACAATTTAAGACAACAGTCTTTTCAAATGGAGCTCATGGAATAGCTGAAGTAGATGCCCAGATTCCATGCAGACATGCACCTGACTGTGCTGTCATGAACAGGATGCCTTCCTCCATTTTTGTCTTTTTTTTCTTCACTCATTTTTTAGAGATAAGGAAGAAGGAGGAGAAGCAATAAGAAAGTGGAAGTGAGAAAGAAGAACAGGACTCTGAAGTACAATTCCAGAGCTGCACACAATCCCTTAGTGGTAAAGGAGAGTTTAGAATGATGTCCAGCAAGTACGTCACAGCCTCACAGATTCTTGCAACAGCAAGAAAAGAAAACCTCCCAGAGTTGCCTTCTCACAATGAACTTAAGCCACTAGATGAGCATATAGAGGAAACCATGTCATGGGAAGAAAGATTCTCCTGCCCTAGAAGACTCCAGCAAAGGAAATGGACGCAGAGAAAAGCACACTTAGGAGATTAGCTTAGTTTCCTCACAGATATATATAATATAGATCTGTATTTCTTGGCACTATCTCAACATTTGCCTTTCACCTCAGCTGATAATATGCCTAAAGAGGCCAGCTGCACATAAAAATAAATTGCACAGAATCAAGAAGAAGGCTGTTTAAACATTTCAGTTCTCAGATTTCTCTTCTTGTTACTCTGAGCTGCAGTCAAGGAGCTAAAGGAACCAGAAGAAAATTTGTCTGTTCAGAAACTAGCCAGAACAGAAAAGGGGGGGGGGGAATCCTACATGGTTAGGTAATACAGATTTGTTAACCTCCGGAGTACATCATTTCTGTCTAGCAGGCAGACCCTATTTCATGTGCAACACAAAATTCTTTAATGAGCTGAAATACGAATGCATAGCTTGCTGCTTCATGCCAAAAACTGCTACACACATAAGAGATTCATAAAACATGTCAAAATTGGTTTGACTCAGAGACATCTCTCTCTTCTATCGCAATTGGCAAGGAGTGGGGATGAAGGAGACTAAATTACAAGGGCCTCTTCCGTAAAAAGAGGCCATATGTGTAAATAACATCAGCAGGAGAAGATCTGGAAATCTTGCTAAAAATATGATGGTGTCGCCATGCAGAGAATTATGAGCGCACACAGAAACTTAAAGGAAAACAGAATAGTTAGAAGGGGGTAGGAATCCAAGGACTGGGCTCCTTCTCATAACACTATTTTATCTGAAGATAATAAATTTAAACAGAAGAGAGTTAAAAAGGAGCACACTCAAAGCTCGAAATACAGAGGAATCAAAGATATGTACTGCACAAAGAGAAAAGCAAGAAATCAAAAGAAACCTGAAAAAGAAGAATAGAAGCAATATCAAAGCACCCTACCCTCCTGAGATTTGCAAGGAGAGGATCAGAACTCAACGTGAGCCAATGTGTAGGGCTCACACCTCAACTTCATTAGAATTCATACAGGGAAATGTAATATAATTAGTTATAGACAAGGCAAAAACAATGTATTCTTCCCTAGAAGTGCCAATCTCTGCATTATTTTGACTAAGGCTTGCAATCCCCTCTCATCAGATTATTATTTCTATTTGAAAGCAAAGCCTCTGTTGTTTTTCTTAAAGTGCTATAGATTCCACAGTTTTGGAACAGCCCAATTTTCATGGAATGCGGTCCCTGCCACGGAACGGAACAGCATCCACAGATTTATGTAGAATCCCTTTAAAAAGAAGAGCATGTATCCTAAGAGAACTGAGTCAGCCTGCTTGTTCAGGCATATGGTGCTTTCTCTCCTGGGGCTGAATACATGGCAGCCAATGCTTGAATGCTCCCACACCCAACCCAACCCCCCCCCCCCCGTTCCCTCCTCCTTCCCTTAGAGAGCTAACTGAAGCAAGAAGGGCTTCTAACCTAGCCTTCTCCCTTGTATGCTAAGGCTTCTATGCTTCTTTATTTATTTATTTATTTTCTTTCACATGTGGGAACATGGTTCCAGAGGGGTTGTAAAATCACAAAATAGTAGAAATGTACGACCAGTGCCGTTCTTAGCAGAGCCAAATAATGCTGGTCCAGTTTATTTTTGCATGTACCCCACCCCCTGCACAATACTGAGCTGAGATATTCACATACCCATGCAAAGAGCTATTTCTCCTCTCTTTACTGCAAGCCACAATTAAACCTGGAAATCTCTAACTAACCATAGATTCCCATTTCACTTGAACCAGTTTCAGAACCGTGGTAAACTAGAGGCTCCCTTTGCTCATGAGCCATGACAAAAGGGATCTGTTCACAAGGCTCGTGCGTATCTTGCCTTAATAAGCTGAGCTACAACAGCCTGAATTGGCCCTATATTTTCACACAACCAATTTGATAGAACAATTCCAGTCTGCGTTGCAAGCAACGGCCAATTCTGTAGTCAGAATTAAACAAAAACAAGTAGATTCTCATAGGACTGGGATATGATGCTCCCAAACCAGGAATTCCTGAAGTGGCAGATTCCGACTGCTAAACATCAAGGGTGGTGAATCATGTTCCACCACTTGATGTGAAAAGGGAAGGGCCGCCCTGCTCTACCGCTACCTAGCTGCTCCTTACACCACTGCACATCCTGCCACATTTGCCACTGGCGGAGAAGAGCCATTGCCATCAGTGCTGATTTCTGACAAGATGGTGCCAATTTG
Source organism: Podarcis melisellensis (assembly GCF_964234715.1). Lineage (NCBI taxonomy): Eukaryota > Metazoa > Chordata > Lepidosauria > Squamata > Lacertidae > Podarcis > Podarcis melisellensis. The sequence continues at coordinate 39,547,152 of NC_138538.1, forward strand.
GGGTGAGATCTCGCCCCAAAGTGACATGATCTTGCCAAAAATTGGCACCAATGGTGGTGGTGCTTCTCCATCTGACGGAAGTGGTGGGGCAGGTAGGTTGCCAGTGTGAGTGCTACCTGGCAGGGCGGGGGACTCCTGGTGCCTAAGGCAGTGGTCTCACCCTCCCTAATGGCTGGCCCAGCTTTGTTAAACATTCAGGGGCTTATGTACAACCAACATTCAGGGGCTTATGTATAGTGAGTTATGTTTTTTCAAGAATAAGAGTTTGGATTTGATATCCTGCTTTATCACTACTCTAAGTAGTCTCGAAGTGGCTAACAATCTCCTTTTCCCTTCCTCCCCCACAACAAACACTCTGTGAGGTGAGTGGGGCTGAGAGACTTCAGAGAAGTATGACTAGCCCAAGGTCACCCAGCAGCTGCATGTGGAGGAGCGGAGACACGAACCCGGTTCACCAGATTACAAGTCTACCACTCTTAACCACTACACCACGCTGGCTCTCAGTGTGCAGGTACTTCAACACAAAGTACCTGCAAATCTTTGGGTTGTATCCAGCTAAGTAATTTTGTAAGTAGAACAACTTCTGCTTAAACAACGGAGCTTCTGCCAGAGAAGATTTTGGGATATGTGAGGGTGGATGCAAATTTTGTTGCAGAAGTCATTCCACTCACACAGTGACTTAGTTGACTTCAGCCTGTTGCTCCTTGGCATTTAAACCCACCCCATTTTCTCATTCCCTTGTTGCATGAAGTGGTTCCAGAATCGCTTCCATCTTGAATGCCCCCCCCCAAAAAATATTGCTGCTTGTAGCCACTCAGCAAGCATTTTAAGGGGAGGCCTTGGGAGGGCACTAAAGCCCCTCTAGCAGCCAGTCAGAAATGTTAGCAACACACTCGTATCTCAGACACCACTCAAACCGTTGGCTTTGGCAGCAAACCTGACTTCCCTTATCAGCAAAGATACCTTTGAAGTGGTTGGCAGGCTTCCATCCACTGCTCAAACAAATGAGACCCTTCCCCATATCACAGCCCTGAAAAGGATCTCTTCATCGTGAGATAGGAAGAGAAAAACTTAATTAGATTAAGTCAGACCATATTGCAGGCTTCTTGCAACAGCAGCAGAACTTGACAGCCCAGGCTGAGAACGACAGACATCTGAAAAACTTCAAAAAAAAAACCCCAAATATAAATTGCTTCTGGAAGTTTGGAAGTTAATCATATTACAGACAAACATGCCAGAGCCTGACAGGCAGCATGCCTGCACCATCCTTGTAAGACCTTCCCTTCAAAACAAGAAGAATCTTGCAGGAAAAAACAAGAGGATTTGTTGTGGCCTGCACATTTCTCACTGGAGGGCTGGGCTACCTACTTCCACACATTTCACAGAAAAGTCACAGCTGCTTTTTGCTATGAAGTGCATAAAAAGGCAGGACCCTTCTTTATGGGATCTGTTGCGATGTCAGGATTCACAGACAATAGCTGTGACAGGATGCATCTTCCAGGCTCTGAGAAAATGACCACAGGCTGTGACTGTGCCTCACGCAGACCTTATCACAGCTACACAGGCCTATGTAGCCAGAAGGGTAGATTATAGTGGCAGGCTTCTCTTCTAACTATCCTTGAAAGGGGGCTTTGCTCCAGCGGGTGCAGAATGCAGCAGCTCATCTCTCGAGTGAAACGCGCCCTTTGCAATTTGTCACAACCCAGCTTCAATTCCAGCACTTTGTGCATCTGGAAACCATCCCCAAATGAATCAGAATGAGCTTTTCGAATCTGGTAAGCTAGATACAGTACAGTGACCAGCCTTCTCCCTTCCAGGATATGTCACTTTTGTCCCCATTTGGAAAATACATGCATGCATCTTTAATTGCGCATGCACATTACTTTATATGAAAGCGTGCTATTTATTAAATTTATATGCCGCCCCTCCTCCCAAAAGAGTCCCCACAGCAAGCACATCTGTGATAAAGCAATAAAATTAAAAGTAACATAAAAATTCAGCAGGTGTAGACTGTTTTCAGTTAAAGCAGTGTAACAAAAGCACCTGGTCAAATGTAAACAGGCAATGAGTTGTAAACTGGTTTCATGTAAATGGGAGCAGATGCTGTCACACTAAAGCAGTAACTCATATCATAAATGCATGTTTCTCCCCCTTGCTTTCTGCAGATCCACTGCTAGAGGGACTTCTCTTGTGCACATTGCCTATAAATTACAGTTGTACCTTGGATCCCGAACGCTTTGGTACTCAGACATTTTGGCATTCAACGTCGCAAACCCAGAAGTGAGTGCTCCAGTTTGCGAATGTCCTTTGGAACCCGAACGTCTGATGGGGCTTCCAATTGGCTGCAGGAGCTTCCTGCAGCCAATCAGAAGCTGCGCTTTGGTTTCCGAATGTTTTGGGCGTCGAACAGACTTCCGGAATGGATTCTGTTTGACTTCCAAGGTACAGCTGTACAGGCTTTTCGCCACACCTATGGGGTGCGGGTGGGGTGGGATTGGAATTCTTGCAAAGCCGTACTCCGCCCCCCCCCCATGGGGGTGGGAAGAAGCCTACATTTTACAGGCAGTGTGCGCAGGGCCAGATTTAGCTTTGATGAGACCCTAAGCTACTGAAGGTAATGGGGCCCTTTATATGTGATATTTTAGGGAGCCGGCTAGCAGACGGGGCCCATTACTTAAATAATAGGAGCCTACACAACACAAAACACTGTTGCTGTATGTAGGTTTTATTTTATTTGCTTTTTATCTTATATTTTGGAAATGTACATCCAGGGTTTTTTTTCTTTAATTTTTTTGGGGTCTCCCAGGAGAGTGGGGCCCTAAGCTATAGCTTGTTTAGCTTATATGTAAATCCATCACTAAGTGTGTGTGAGTCCTTCCAGCAGTGGATCTGCATTTTTGCAGAACTGCTGCTGGAGCAACTCCTCACATGTGATGCCTTCTTTCTCCTCCTCCCCTTCCCCACCCTAGGGCAGAAAAAAGCACTTCCCCCACCCCACCCCACCCCACCCCACCCCTTAAATGACCAACGTTAGAGATTTAAAAGTCATTTGTGCACTATCGCATGAATAGTTATGGACAGGTAGGTGGCTGCACCCATCTGCAGAATTTGGCCTGTGAGGCCGATCCTGTTAAGGATCTGGCCCATGAACCCAAAAAAGTTTCTCATCCCTGCATTAAGGGATTTATATACCAATTGTAACACCCTGAACAATTCTCGGTAGCAAACCAGAATTAGTGCAGATCACTGGGCGCAGTTGTAATATGCTGTCAGCAATCATGCTACAGCATTTTACACGAATTGCAGCTTCCAAATTAAGTGTGAGCAAAGCACCATATTGTAGTAATCCCCTTTGGAAGGTACCAATGCCTGAATCACTGTGGTCAAGCTGTCCCAGTCCAGGAACAGTCAAAACTGTCTTTAAAGTCAAAGCCTGGTAAGTGAAAGGCACTCCTAGCCATTGAAGCCACTTGGGCTTCCAGCGACAATGCTGAATCCCGCAGCACCCCCAAGCTGATCCTTCAGAGGGAGTGCAAGCCCATCCGGAACAGGCAACCAGCTAATTTCTGGGACCCGCAGAGAACAGATAATTTTCGCCTTGTGCGACATGCATCTTGATATTTTTCTTCACCTTGGATTGCTCTTAGATCACTGAATCATAGAGTTGGAAGGGACCATGAGGGGCATCTAGTCCAACCCCCTGCAATGCAGGAATCTTTTGCCCAAGGTCTGGCTCAAACCCACAACCCTGAAATTGTCTCATGCTCTGCCAACTGAGCTAACTTTTGGAAATCATTCATGAGTTAGGGCACAGATACCCGTAACACTGAAAATTGTGATCAGTTGACTCCTCAAATAGCCCCTAGGTAAACAATTAAAATACTTTATTTGCAGCCACACTCACCCAGTGGCTGCAAAAGCATGGATCTCTTGTTTAACAAAAATTACAAATATCAACATCGTTTATGTGCTGGATTTGAAGTACACAATCTTGCAACAACAACAAAATGAAGTTGGAACAAATTGCAATTTAATGTCTAGTCCATTTGCAAAACAGCTGGAAATCAACTATCTTATTTCCCTTGAATAATATCTGAAGGGGTTATTTTTTTAAATAACAGCTGCTTTCAGACATTTAGATGGCATGTAGCAAGTACAATTATACATACTAAATGAAGCACTTAGAAATGGTGCGGTACCTACAGTGCTGCTTTCTTTCATAATTCTACATTTAGACACTGGCTATTTGCTGGTTAACAAATCTGCCCCTTAAGCGCTTTGATATTTGGGCTTTATCAGTAGTCTTGTGCTAGTTCACACTTGTCAGGTTGATTGGGATGCAGGAAATTGAGAGAGCTTTCCAGCAAAGAGCACAATCACCAGTGGCTCTGGGTTCAGTCACAAACTATTTCCATTCCGCATATCACATGTCAGTCTGAGAAAGGTTCCCCAGAAGGGACTGGTGCAAAGAATTATGTGCTACTGACACATAGCAAGCATAAAGAGAGTTAACAGAAGAAACTATCCTGGCATTTGACCAACTTGGCAAACCTGTTATCTGGATACTAAATTCTAACAAGTAACAGCTCCTGTCTTTGCAAAACCTGAGGCAAAACAACAGAGCTCTGCTTGTGGAAAACAAACCAAGATATATTTTTTTAAGTGCCATTTAAAATCATGTTATCTATATTAATTTTCTATTCCCATAGTAGGCTACTTCATTGTTGTACTTTTTCTTAGAAATGTAACTATTAGCTTCCTTCCTGTCCACCATTTCATGCTTTATTAAAAAAAAAAAGTAGGAGAGGGAGGGTAATTCAATTTCCCCTTGCTACTAGACCTAACTTAGTGCGGGGGGAGGGGCACTAGACCAGCCTTTTCCAACTTGATACCTTCCAGAATTTTTTTTTAAAACTACTGTTCCCATTGTCCCTGACCACTGGCCAGGCTAGCTAGAGCTGCTGGGAGTTGGAGTGCAAGAACATATGAGCACTGCCCATTAGGGAAGACTGCCCTAGAATGTGCAGTGCAGGGCAACCTATACAGAAGCCTCTGGCAGGTTACAGAGGTGCAAATTGGTGGCATCATGAGCAAAGCAGCCCTAACACCGCCCAACCTCATAGCACAGTTCAGAAGTAGCTGTTCAGAAGTAACTGGACCTCATCTCCTTCGCTTCTGCACCATGATGACCAACGAGCATTCAATAGCATGTTGCCACTACTGCCAGAAAAAAAATGCACAAGCTCTATGCAGATTTTTCAATAGGGAGGATTTAAGCAAAGACTAAATCCCAAGAAAGCATGCACTGGATTGTAGCCTGAGTCACTCATTTTTCCATGCGATATGTATTTCAGTCAAACCTCGGATCCCAAACACCTCAGTTTCAGAACGTTTTGGCTCCCGAACACTGAAAACCCATTAGTCAATGTTCTGGTTTTTGTACATTTTTTGAAAGCCAAACATCCAACGCGGCTTCTGCTAAGTGCAGGAAACTCCTGCAACCAATTGGAAGCCATTACTCGGTTATCAAACATTTCAGAAGCCGAACAGGCTTCTGGAACAGATTACGTTCGACAGCCAAGGTTTGACTGACTAATAAGAGTGTAGCCAAAGAATGCCATTTTACTTTGAATGGCAGCTACACAATTAAAACTACAGAAGTCTTTGTGAAAGTGTAGGCAAAGTTAAAGAAATAATCAAACTTGGTTTATTTGCTACTTTTTTATTTTAGCTATCCTCCAAGATGCTCAAGGTGGCAAACATCATACTCCCAAGTGAGGCTAAGAGATAATGACTGCTCCAATATCACCTAATCAATTGATGTAGAGTTCTGAACCCAGGTCTCCCTGGAGAGCCACAGGTTCTCCATCCCTGCTCTAACCAACAATGCACATGGATGTCTGATCACTAAATTACAGTGAAATTAACCAAGTGGGGGTGGGGACAATGCTTCCAGCCAAGCGACTGTGTTATATTAGAACACCTTCCCAAAGAAATCCTTTGTGCTTGCCAGCCAGCCAATTTGTTTTTCATGTTGTCCTCAAGAGTATAATGTAGAAACATTACTTATCCTCTACGAAGATTAAGGGAAACGAAAGGGTCCCTGTTACTCAATAATCCCTTCTAAGTACTTAATCAATGATAATTTAATTAGCAAAAAGTTTTAGAAGGTCAAATAAAGCTGTTACTTTCACATTACTTGGAAACAAATGGTACTGCCATCTCTGCTTCAGGAGCACCACACAAATACAGGCATTTCAGAATGTAAAATGAACATATAGGCCTGAAGGATGCTAGACATACCCTTAAACATTCCTGATAGGATTATAGGGCAATGCAATGCCTTTAAGTATCCTCTGCTACTACGGTTTCTGAATAATTATGCTATCTGTAATTCCCCCCCCCTGTATTTGTTTATTGTTATTTTAATTCTTTTTTCTGGTTAGCCAGCTTTTTAGAAAAGGCAGGATGTGCATGTTTAAACCAAAAAAATAAAGAAGTATCAGGTAACGCACATACCCATAGGCAGTGACTTCATAAACACTCGTTATCACTATTAAACTTTTCCAGATGGTTTAAAAAAAGGGGGAAGTTGGACATGATCCCATGCATGCCAACCCTGATCTAGAGGCTGCCACACCATACCTAGCCATATTTAATAAATGGAAGGGATAATCCATTTAATTCCATTTTTCCCTTTTAAAATGAAGCAATGCTAAGGGGAAGAGGTAGTTTTGGAGAAGTCTGTATCCCTGCTCAGCGCCCTGCTTTGTAAAGAGCTACTTAACCACTGCCATGATGACATTTTATAGAAAAGGAGCGCTCTGCCTGATTATAAAACACGTATAATAGTCACAGAGAGGTCCTGGCCTCAAAGAATTGCCCACTGGGTGCAATAGGATCACTCTGAAAGCCACTTGCATTTGAGAAGCACAGCAGGACACCAGTGGAAGAAATTACACTATTGTAATCTTGATTCTCTTGTGCTAGGAGGCTGCTGTTAGGGCAGTGTTTCCCAATCTTTTTTTGGCAAAGGCACACTTGTTTGATGAAAAAAATCTCGAGGCACACCACCATTACAGCCCCGTGACGTCAGCGCGCAGCGTCACGCCGGGAGGGACGCACGAAAGTGTAACTTTCAATTTTTTTCCCTCCCCCTTGCCGGGGAACCTCCAAGTGGGGTGTGAAGCGAGCGTACCTCAAGACCGAAACGCCTAATTCCTAGGGGGAAAGCATAACTGGGCGTTAACCGATCGCAAACCCTGTCCTAGCCCATTAACATAGGAAATTAACATATACAACGCGGCAAGACACCGGTTTTGGAATCCGTTCCTTCCCCCTCTCGTCTGCCGAGTTGGTCCCTGCCCCTCTTGTGAGACTCGCCGCCGGGTCCGCTCTCGCGCACATAGCCCTGCGAGAGGTGCCTCCCCTGCGCGCTCTGTGCCCCCTCCCTCCCCCTTTTCGGCCCAGCGCGCCGCCTTGCCTGTTCGTGCGCCGCGAGTGTGAGGCGAGCGGGAAGGCCGCGTAGCCCCCCATGCAGGAGACCCAGGAGAGCCCGGCGGCCGCCGAGACCCCCGCCGCTCTGCCCGCCCAGGACGAGGGGCCCGGAGGAGGAGAGCCCGGCGGCGGTAGCGGAGGAGAAAGAGGCGGCGGCGGCAGCAGCAGCGGCGACTCGGAGGCCGAGCTGCCGGACGGGCCTTCCGCGGAGGAGCCTGAGGGGAAGAAGGAGCCGGAGCCCGAAAAAGGCGGCGGCGAGGAGAAGGAGGAGGCGGAGGAGGAGAAGCCGCGAAGCAGCAGTGGCGAGGAAGAGGAGGCCGCTGGTGAGCGTCGGGAGCAGCCGCAACCGTCTTCGCCTCCGGCCGCTGGGCCGCCTTCGCCGCCTCAGGAGCCGCCCGAGGTTGCCGCTGTAGCCGCCGCCGCAGAGGAGCCGCCGGAGCGGCACACTAGGCAACATCTCGCGGCACACTACTGTGCCGCGGAACACCGGTTGGGAAACACTGTGTTAGGGTAACCCTTGCTCACTTAGGATTCTGCCAGGAGAAGTATCTCAAAATGCTTGGGTCCTAAACCATTTGGGTCTTTAAAAAGATCAAAACCAGCACTTTGAATTGAGCCCAGAAGCTAATTAGTAAGGTAATGAAAAACAGAACATCTGAGTGACATGTTTGACCTATGTGCCAAAATCAACAGCCTGCTAGCTTCATACTGGATCAACTATAATTTCTAACCAGTCTTTAGACGCAGCTTGACATACAGCAGCACATAACAGTAATCTAATTCAGATGCAACAAGGGGACAAATTCACTTGTGTTATGTCACCAAAAGCCATCTCTGAAGCTATGAAATAATGCATGTAGCAATAAAAGCATTACCTTTTTGAAAAGTCGCCCAGAATCTTCACTGACTTGAACAAACCGAGGGATGATGTTGTTCAGGTAGATGTCACTTAAGGTGGTGTGGTCCCTGCTCTCCCGCTTCACCTGGTTTAAAAGGAGGTTCCAGCAATTGACAGGTGAAAGAACATTCTGATCCTTCCTGCGGGGAAAGCAGAACCAAAATATTATTTTTAATCCTCGTCTTTTTCCATAGGAGAGGCAAAGGTGATGCAATACAATATATTGAACTTTTTTAATGTATATGTACTATGAAACATTGAAGTTTTTAAAATGCAAAAATTGAGGCAGTTATCAGGAATTAAAGCACAACTTTTACAACAATTTACAATTCCAGTTGCTGGAAACTATGGGAGGGGAGATTACTTTTGTGCTCATGCTGTTATCCCTGGCTTCTCACAGGCATCTGGACGGCCAACGTAAGAAGGAAATACTGGACTAGATGAGCCATTGGCCTGATCCAGCAGGATATTTGTATGTTCTTATGTACACAACCTGCTGCTGCCATGAGTGCTGGAAGGAAGACCGCTCCCTGCTGCAAGGCCCATTTTCACCTGGCTCAGACTCACCCTGAGCAGCTAAAAGCCTCCTGGGAGTCTACTGGGACATTGATAGAACAACTCTTGGGTTGGGGCAACTGGCTAAAATGTTTTAAAAGTTTTAAACAGTTCTAATTTTGGTTCCTCTGTTTCATTTTTGTTGGGATGTTGATGGTTAAATGTTTAGTTGGAGTTGGCGGTTACTTTAATTTGGGTATAACTGTAAACTGTTATTATTATTGTTATTATTGTTGTTATTGGTTTTTATTGATGTACTGGTTTGTTTGTTGCTTGTATAAAATATCTTGTTTTGTCATGTTTGATGTTTTGTTGTTTTATATGCTGTAAGCTGCCCAGAGTGGCTAGGGAAACTCAGCCTGATGGGCGGGAGATATAGAGATATAGATGATAGATATAGATAGATACAGATATATAGATATAAAACTTATTTAAAGACTATTGTTCTTTGTTATATATACGTGATTTTTCACCAGAAATGTCTTAAATTAGTTCCTAGTGATGATAAAACCCAAGCTAAGATTGCACTGTAAGCCACTAAACCCTGCAAAATTAAGCCAAATAAGATAAAAATACAATAAAATTTAAAATATTGTTTCATTCTGTTTTGGAATGATCATCTTCAGGGTGAAGTATCACTAAAGCTCCTGATGGCTTTGCCAGCAGTCTCTTTCCACCGATCTGTACAAACCAGATTTCAACAAGATCATATCCGTAAATCAACCCTAGTAGAGAAATATTAGATGACATGCTGAGAGAAAGCTACAGGTCTGCTACTTGAGGACCTTGTGAACTGTAGCCTTCCAGAAACTGAATGTTCAATATCAGGGAACAGAAAGCAGGGCGGTAACTTTCTCAGAACAATGACCACAATCACTTCTCCTCGGAGCAGCCACGAGGTGCATCTCACGACAGGATGTTTAACAAATGCTCACTAACTCACCATTTATCCTTACAGCAAAGTATTAATAAAAATAACAGGGCTTTTAAATATAACAAACCACTGGCCTGTATAAATAAACAACTTCCCTGGGCTCTCTTAGGACACTATGATTCTTTTTCTTTGAAAGGAAAATGGTTGCACAGCACCTTACAATAATCTATATTGAATTTTTCAAAAACAGCCATGACATTACATAGCTAGAATTACAACAGCAAGACTTACATAGTGTCAAAACCTCTTGCTCTATTCTCCTATAACATGTTCTCCTCATTGCTACGGCCTCCCAAAAAATCTTAGCAGAAAAGACACAAATGAAGATTAGGGCTGCACTACTCACTTATCTGGGAGCCCACTTAGACACTAGGTCAAGACCCTTTTTAATTTTCAGTTACAAAAATTAAATGACAACAGAGTGGGGAATAAGTCCAATCCTCTCTCATTTGCCATCACTTATTAGTGAGACAACCACAGTTGTAGTGGGGATCTGATTCAGAACATGGTTTTTTTTGGCCAAAAGTCCAGAGTCCACCCTGGCATCCATGGATTATCAGAGGTGCAATTCACAGCAGGGGTCAAGCAGCAGCCAGGGGTGAATGCTGCCAGTGATATCTTCTCCCCAAGGTGCTGAAGACAAAATCAAACGCAAAACTATGCATGTTCTGTGTTCCTCTCGCCCATCAAAATTCTGCACAAATGAAGCCTCAGTTCATTGATGGGGTTGCATTATGCAAAGTTAGTAAGTGTACATATATATATATTGCAACATTTTCTTTCTTTCAAGAGAAGTTTTTCCATCCACTCTCTATAATAATATAATATATTATATTCTCTCCATGTCCTGCCTGATTATCTTGTCACTTCTGACTTGCGTTTTCTCTAAACCAGGGGTGGCCAACTCCCAAGAGATCTACTCACAGAGTTAAAAACTGGCAGTGATCTACCCTCTTTTTGGGGGTTCAGCTCAAAGTTGCTGAGCTTTTTTTTAGGAAGGGGGAAGGCCCATTTTTGGGGTGCAGGGCAAAAATGTTGAGCTTTTTTAGGGGAGCCAAACTTGTTGAGCTTCTTTGGGGGGGAAACAGTGATCTACCAGTGATCTACCACAGACATCCAGTGATCTACTGGTAGGTCACGATCTACCTGTTGGATGTGCCCGCTCTAAACTAAAAAGTCCCAAATGCTGAAACCTTTCCTCACACAGGGAAGTCGTTCCATCCCCTTAATCATTTGGGGGCTCTATTCCTGTCCCTTTGAAAGGCCCAAGGCAGGTCCGGGCAGCCCAGTCATTCAAGGTCTTCTGTGCCACCATAAGGGTGAAAAACTCACTATTCTAAAATTAAAGCAGAGATTTGAAAGATGCCATTTTATGCATGCACAGCAAATGTGTAGAAAACGTATAACCCTGTAAGTAGGCAAAGAAAAATGGGTAGGGAGAACTCAGTGTAAAAGGCAGGAGGAATGAAGCAAACACTCATGAGGGTAAAGGAGTAGCTAGACTGTAGACAACAGGGATGAAGGGCTGCTAAAAGTAAAAAAAGGAGCAAATGGGGACTGGGATGCAGGGCACATCAGGGGACTCTGTAGCAGACTTGGAATAATCCAGGGATTAAGGGGATATTTGTAGTGCTGAAAGAACAGCCTCTGCTTTTGGATTCGTTCAGCAACTATAAGCAGGTGTTATAAAAATCACTGAGAATACAGGATCTTTACTGGATTATTCCAAGGCAGCTACAAGAAGTAGTTCAAGGCAATTATTTTTTCCAAAGGGTTATCTGAATGGTATGATCATCTCAGTTTTAAGTCTGTTTGGGGTTTAAATGTCTGTGCAAGCAGAGAATTTTTTGTACACAAATGAGTTTGCTTTACTATCCAGAGAACCAGAACATACTTAGGATAATGTGCAATAGAAAGAGATTTTGATAAACCTATTAATATGCTTTCTTATTGTTAGAATTCTTATATTCAAACTTATCTTATTATTTCCTTAGTAAAGCAGAAACCTAGAATTAGCCATGATTTTGTAAATAATTAAGTTGGAATCATAGAACTGTAGCATTCGAAGGGATCCCAAGGGTCTTTTAGTCCAACTTCCTGCAATGCAGGAATCTCAACTAGATCATACATGACAGATGGCCATCCAGCCTCTGCTTAAACAATAAGCCACCTTTACCTCTGCTTTATACTCTGAATTTATTTTCCCTTCTAGAAAGCGAAAAACAAAAGAACATCTCTCAGGAGGCTGTGGGAAGTTGTGAGAAAAAAATCCATGTGGGCTGTTGAAGAATAAAATCCTTATTCTTTTCAGCATCCTGAGACCTCATTTTGGATGCACTTCAGTTTTTACATTTCTCCTTCTCTTTCTTGAAAACCAACACATAAGCAGTGGGGCCACCACAGATGTAACTGTGAACTATGGGTTTAAGGCAGGAGTAGGCAAACTAAGGCCCAGATCCGGCCCAATCGCCTTCTAGATGCGGCCTGCGGATAGTCCAGGAGTCAGCATGTTTTTACATGAGTAGAATGTGTGCTTTTATTTAAAATGCATCTCTGGGTTATTTGCGTTCATATTTTTTTACAAAATATAGTCCAGCCCACCACATGGTCTGAGGGATGGTGGACCGGCCCATGGCTGAAAAAGGTTGCTGACCCCTGGTTTAAGGATTGGGTCAAATGATTTCATACTTCCCTTTCCTCTCTGACTCACCAACAATAAAATGCTCTTGGTTCCTCCTCCCACATTTCCCATTCTGGTTTTGCAGCAAGCACCATCTGACTACTGGTAACTCTGGTTTGGGGTAATCTTAAAGTTCAATTCAGGATCTGGGCAAATCCTGCAGTCCGTTCATAATCAACATTCCTAAACAACTATCTGAATTTTAGAAGACATCTGAAGGCAGCCCTGTTTAGGAAAGCTTTTAATATGTGATGAATTATAGTATTTTAATATTTTGCTGGAAGCTGCCCAGAGTGGCTGGGTAAACCCAGCCAGATGGGTGGGGTATGTATGGATAGATGATAGATGGATAGATAGATAAAAATAATTATTACCCCAAGCCATGAATAATGACAGATCTACAATTTTTCACTGGCCTTGCATGCCAAATAAATAAATAAAGTGCAGTCGCTAGGCCCCTTCCCCACCCGTCAAGTCCTTCTAGCTTTTGTCAGTGGGAAAGGCTTGGGTGGAACTGAGGCCTGCTGGTTTGGCCCTTCATGACTAAGCCTCTCTGAGGGCCTTGGCCATGCAGCTGCCAAACAGTCCTTGGTTGTCCTCTCAGCTCTTGAGCTAGAGGGTTGTCAGGGATCTGCAACAGACAATTTTATCCATCTAGGTTTGAAGTTAAGGAGAAAGTCAGCTACTCATCCCACTTTTTGGAGGGCTGTGTTGCACTTGAGTGGCGAGCAGATATGCTGAAGCCTGTTTAAAGGCAGGTTCCTTCTTTGGAAGTTGTGGTCTTTATCTGCTGTGGCCGCCATCTTTGTTATTCTACACATGTGCTAAATATATTTGTGGAGAGAGGGGCGTTTAAGGCTGCCTGCCAGCTGAAGAACCCTTTTTCTACACATACTACTTTGAAAAGATACTGCAACCTGTTGGCAACAAAAACTATGGAGGAGGCTAGGTATTACAAACACAAGCTGTATACTGCCTTGCTAAAGCAAGAGCAGTAACTCAGATAATAGCAGGTGGGAAGGTCACCTACAAGTCTCAATGAACTGTGCCAGTGTGGTGTTGTGGTTAGAGTGCTGGACTAGAAATGGGAGACAAGAGTTCAAATCCCCACTGTGATAGGAATTTTATGGTTTTAGATATATGGCAACGTTCATAACCACATGTACATAGATCAGCACAGGAAAGCCAACCTGGAACCATTTTGATTCCTAAACTGAGCAAATGTTTCTCTGCATGGTCAAAATGGAAAAGCTTCCCCATTGTCTCTTCCTTCACAAATCCTGTCTTAATCTGTGTTTGAATAAGGGTGTGAGCCTTATCATTACAAGACTGCCCAGGCTCCCCAAGAAATCCAATCAAGTAACCTGCCAGACAGAAAATAAACAAAGCGACAGGAGATAAACTGTGACAAGAGAAAAACAACATTTAAATTTCTGTGATGTAGGTGGGATGTATCTGAGGGGTGGTCTTAGGTTACACCCCTTCTGTGATGTATGCATGTTTCTGGGGGTGGTCTTGATCTACAGGGTGGCAATTTCAATAATCTTTATAAGGCCTTGCAGGCCATTGTTCTGGGTCCTCTTCCTCTCCTGCGTGTGAGGGGAGTACCCTGTTGCAACAGATCAATAAAGATCAAGCTTACTAGCTGCTTTGCTTCTCAATATTCTCTGGTTGGCCTCTGTTATTTTCTCCTACCAATAGGGAACCTATGTAAGGACTCTATATGGGCTCTTGGATACCCCATAAGGGAAAAGGGCCTATTTTTATTTACACCACTCAGCCACAAAGTTCGCTGTGTGAGCCTAGGCCAGTCACTGCCTCTCAGCCTAGCCTACCTCACAGGGTTGTTGTGAAGTGAAAATTGAGCGGAGGTGAAGTATGTAAACCCCCTTGAGCTCTGTAAAAGGAGCTGTCATCAGACAACTTCCCAGGAGATTGTATTTCTGATTTTCTAACTTGCCTAGATTACTTAGTTTCCTTTTATCATTTGTTTACATGCACTCTTTTTTCCACTGTATTGTGTAATACTTGGAAGGGACAATAATAAAAATATTGTTTTAAGCCAGACTATGGCAGGAATGTTTCCAACAGCTGTAGAATTCACTTTAAAGCTCATCTGGAATTAAACAGAGGAGGGTTTTCTCCCCACGAAAGCAAGCCACACAAAATCTTCCTTTTAAAAATGGGAAAGGGGGTGGGAAGAGAACAGTTGGGCATCCAAATCAGAGGACACAATTATCAAACAGGCTGATTCATCCTAAAGATCATGAGGATAGCTGGCAACACACACTTCCACTGGCACACAGCCATGCTTTCTGGTAATACAGAAAGTATGAAACTCATTTGCGGGGTTGCCTTCTTTGCATACGGACGGGACACGCCACATGTAGAAGCCTCTGGCTCAAGAGAAGAAAAGAGCCTTCCACAACTCAATATAGAAAGAACACCCAGCGAGTCTTCCCACTCCTGACTAAAAGCAGATAAAGAGCACATAGCTGCCAATTCAACAATTACAAAACTATTACAAAAGACTATTGAGCACAGTGTTCTTGATTAGGGATCAAATATTCCACCAGATATTTCTCAAATGTCGCAACTCAGCATTTCCACATGGTTCATCAGGAACCATTAGTGCTGCACGGGAAGCTGTAGTGGGGGCATCAGTGGGGGATGTGGGAGATGCAGAGAGCACCCCCCCCATGTTCTGCTTCCAAGACCAGGTGTGCTGATGGCACCAGAAATATAGCAGCAAAGGTGGACTAATTCTCAAGACCACACTATTTACACTATCAACTAGAACTGATATGATAAAGGGCAGGGGTAGATCATAACTGCTCTCCTCTACAATTCCCATCCTGGCCTTGCTCGTTGGAGTTGATGGTTATTGGAGTCCAATGACATATGGAGGACCACAGGTTCCCCACAGCTGGTATACTAGTGGACTAGGACCAATGACACCTGGGTTTAAATCCATGCATGTGTATGTAGCATATTGGGTGTTTATGGACTCATTATTCTCTATCTATCTCTCTCTCTCTCATTCTAATCCAGCAGTTCTCAACCTGTGGGTCCCCATATGTTGTTGGACTACAACTCCCATCATCCCTGAGCTCTGGCCTTACTAGCTAGGGGTGATGGGAGTTGTAGTTCAACAACATCTGGGGATCCACAGGTTGAGAAAGGCTGTAACTCATAAGGTTACTATAATGATAAAGTAGAGGGGCATATCCTCCTGATCTTTTCAGAAGGGAGCTAAGGTAAACATGTATAAAGAACAACAAATAGTTTGCACCTCTGAACCAGTATAAACTGTTCACACACGCATACACAAAAAGATAGCAGTTCCTCTACTACAGTACATGCACAGAATAACCAGCTTTTAAGCCAAGATTCATAATTATTCTTCTGTGTATTTTACTTCATGTTTCAGCTTCTAAGGTATATTTTCCACTGTGATGCAAATGCAGCACCATCTTCCTGATGGAGTAGGATGCAGTCCCAAAAAACAAATCCCTTATTCCATTGTCAAAAGATAACAGAAGTTTCCTGCCAGAAAAACGCTGTTAACTTTCCTAGAAATGTTAAGAATACAGATTACTGTTGACTTCCATTGTTCTTTCCATAGACGGGGAGGGCGAAGCCAGGGAGGGGGGAGAGAAAGATTGGATCTGTAGTAAGAAACAGATTATAGTTTCATTTAAAGAACAAAACACAAGAATGGCACTTTCAAAGCAGCTGATCTGGCAGAGTTTCTTGCCCTGTGAAAAATATCACAGGAAATGACTGAAGTTTGCAATCTGGATTGTTTCAAGGTTCAGTGTGTAAGGGAAGTGAGAGAGCCAGGGTGAAGCAAAACTACTTACTACTCAGCTTGGCTTGCCAAGGAAAGCCAGCACGTACAAGAGGGGAAAATGTTCACATTCCCTGGACTTGTGTATGTATGCTGCTACAACAGACAAAAGCCAACAAAAGGATCAAAAGGCAGCACTCCTCAAACTTGACAATAAGCTGGCTGGGACACACAGGCTCTTTCTTCTTATATAAAAATAGCAAGAGGTCTGCCAGTCTAATGGACTGTACTTATGCTACTCCATAAAGTTTACAGGCTTCGCATTTCTTTAGCCACCTGGCTATGCATTTTCCTATGACACTGTGCTAGTGCAAAAGAGCTCACAGGGGGTCATCTTACAGCAAGTGGTCGATCTGCTTCAATACAACCATGGTCAAGATCTATTTTAGCTGCTGTAACATCACAGGCGGATTAAGCAGCCTGGGGCTATACCATCAAGAATTAAGGGAAACTGGGAACACTTGGGAAGTTGCCTATACACTGTGGGCTTTCAAATAATACTTTCCTTGGTGCAAATTGAGTGGAACAGCCATTGGGTACCAAAAACCACTTGTTTCTTTTTAGTGTCAGGAAGAGAGACTCTTAGTAGCACTATGTGCTCCTGAAGCTCATCTTATGCCTACCCTACCAAGACCAGCAGGGCCTTTAGTGTGGTTGTGCCTGCCCCTTGGAACATGCTTCCAAGGACCCTCGGTCAGGCACCTGCAGTATTGGCATTTAGGTGCCTACTTAAAAGTAATCCTTGCCAAAATCGACACAAGGGTCCATTTATTAATTTTGTATGCTGCCCCACCCTTCATCTGTAGATCTCGGGGCAGTTCAAAGCATAAAGATACAAGATAAATGCACAAAATACATAATAAAAACAAGAGCAAAACAAAACAATAGCACTCCTCCCTTCTCCTCCCTGCCCAAGCTGGAAGCATTTAATATGATATATAAAGTACCGTATTTTTCTGTCTGTAAGAGGCTCCCATGTATAAGACGCCCCATATTTTGGGGGATTCAGATTTAAGAAAATGGCCTTGGCACTATCTACATATAAGACACCCCCAAATTTTTGACATAATTTATTAGGGGGGAAAACCTAGTCTTATATACGAAAAAATACGGTGTGTGTATAACATATATATAATATAAATATATGTAGTAACTGACAAGCAAGTATCGTGTCCTGGGTTTATTGAAGAAGGGCAGGGTGCAAATGTAAACAGTACAATTGATACTACACATGGTAGCCTGAAATGCAGGCAGAATCCTCAAAAACTGATGTATCACTGGCCACAAGAGGTGGTTGGAAGCTGTGCTCTGATTATGCTTCTGAAATTCTCAGGAGCACCTGTCAGAGACAGAATATGTTTTGCACTCTAAACTTTATTTGGGAAATCCGTTAATATCCCATAGAAAGGAGTTTTATATAATATTTACAGATCAGAAACCTTTCCTTCTAAAACATCGAAAGAGCAGTTCTGTATTCCCATTGTGCTCTCAGAAAAGTGTTTTTTTCTTCTTTGCAAAACAAGCTACACATTTTAATAGCTTTAAAACGTCACATACTAAAGCTGGAAGAAAGGAATATAATCCCCAACCCACACAAAGCAAGAATGAGGATGGCAGAAGTTTCATTCAAATTTCAACAAAACAAGAGGCACAGCATGGGAGTAGAGTTATAAAAATCACTCCTACAGTGGTGCCCCGCAAGACGAACGCCTCGCAAGACGAAAAACCCGCTAGACGAAAGGGTTTTCCGTTTTGGAGACGCTTCGTAAAACGAATTCCCCTATGGGGTTGCTTCGCAAGACGAAAAAAATCTTGCATCCCCCTGCGGGTTTTTTTTCACTTTTTTCTTCCTTTTTTTAAGCCGCTAAGCCGCTTATCAGCTGTTCCGCTGATAAGCCGCTTAACAGCTGATCGCTGGAAGCCGCTTGACAGCTGTAGCGCTAATCCGCTAAGCTGTCAATGGGCTTGCTTCACAAGACGAAAAAACCGCTATACGAAGAGCCTCACGGAACGGATTAATTTCGTCTTGCGAGGCACCACTGTATTTGGGAAACAAAACAAGGCAGGATTAAAAAAAAAAAAAAGTTCTCCAAGAACCCACACAGCACTCACTGTCTCATTTTTGGCCAGAGTAGTGGGGGACTCTTGAGCTGAGCTCGTTTGGAACATCTTACCTCATGTGCCTTAAGGGATTTACATTGTATTTGATGATCTAATCAAAGAACGGGTTAGAACAAACAATGTTAAGACTGACCTTGATACCAGATGTTCTAAGAATGTGACCTGTTAATAAAACCAGAATAACTTTGCACATACATAAATGGCATGACGAAGATTCAGAATGTCAGCGTTAGCAGGTAAGGGAAATCATGCAGCTTCCTTGGGTCAAGGACACTAAAATGTGAAGCCCTAAGTCCACCTTCTAGGGCAGTGTGTGCTATCTGGGACTGATGGGAACTGCAGTCCAATTTCAAAAGCTTGGCACAAGTTTGTGACCTTTTGGTTGATCCTAATTAAGCGATTACCTAGTTGTGGATTTCAGATATTTTTCTTATGGACCAATACAGCTAACTTTACTATCTCATTCCCACTCTGGCCCATTGATGAATGTTTCCAAAACAGCAAGTGGCCCGTGAACTCCACTTCAGGCAAGAGACAGACCCAAGACTCTGTTAAGTGTTGTACAGTTTTACCTTGGATCCCGAATGCCTTGCAAGTTGAACGCTTTGGCTCCCAAACACCGCAAACCCGGAAGTGAGTGTTCTGGTTTGCAAACTTTCTTTGGAACCCGAACGTCCAATGCAGCTTTCGCGATTTCCAACTGGCTGCAGGAGCTTCCTGCAGCCAATCAGAAGCTGCGTCTTGGTGTCCACACGTTTTGGAAGTCGTACGGACTTCCGGAAAGGATTCCGTTGGACTTCTGAGGTACGACTTTATTTCCAGAATGTCACGGAGGAACCACTTTTGTTTCTTAGTCCTAACAGCCCTCAACGCAGTCTGAAAAGCAATTTTAGCACCCAGCAGAGTCTAATCTAATTATGTCTGCACCACAACTGCTGGAATCCATTTTAAGGTTGTTTCCATCTGCTGATGTCATGCCAGCTTTCCCCTTCTCCTTACTTCTCCACCCCTTGTTTTAACACCTGGCTTGAGTGAAGCTTTCTGGAAAGCTCCAACACTTATTTACTACTTTGCGACATTTTTCAAGGGTCCTTATAAAGGTATTTCCCTATTGTGTGCTTTGGATCCCTTCCCCCTGAAGGACCAAGCAGGCTATCTTTAGCTTCTGTAGGCATTCATCCTGAACACACAAGGGCAAAAAGTATGCAGGGGGCTGGCTTCGCCCCCAATGTCCTCACATGCACTTGCCCCATGCCCTACACACCCAAAGTTCATGTCTTTAGTCCAAGGGTCTGAAGGAGGCTTCTACGCGTGTTTGGTTGAACATGCTGAGAGAAGCCTCCCTGTGATCAGAAACCCTGCATTATCAGGATTCCAGGCATTGAGGTAGCTTCAAAGCGTGTCCATCCAGACTTCTTCAGATGCTCAGACTAAATATGTGAAAGGGTGCAGCAGGTGTACACACTGGGAGTGGCATGCACACACTTCCCCCCTCTTGAGTTCATGAACTCCTGAAGACGGCTTATGGTTCGCCAGCCACCCTGGCATATCTAGTGTAGGTTAGGAAGGTGGAACAAGGCA
This sequence comes from Podarcis melisellensis, assembly GCF_964234715.1. Lineage (NCBI taxonomy): Eukaryota > Metazoa > Chordata > Lepidosauria > Squamata > Lacertidae > Podarcis > Podarcis melisellensis. The sequence goes on from NC_138538.1 coordinate 39,567,268, forward strand.
TCTATTTCAGTAAGCATTGTCATATATTCCCGCAAACATGATCTTCTTCCTCTAATTGTGATATTTTGCCCATAAATAAAGCTAGCAAAACATTTCCTCAAACCTGGCCTTCATTCCTCTGAGCCAAAGAACAGTGTGACGTTGGAAAAACAGGTAGAGGAGTTTATTCACGGCCAGCCTCCTGAGCAGCAACTTGTCATCATGGAAAGCTGGCACAGTAACACATTTTTATTAAAAAGGAGAGGGAGGGAAGGAGAGCTTACTAGAAGAAACTACTGACACACACCAGTTTGTTTAAAGATCTACCCCACCTTTGTACAATATGAAGTCCTCAGGGCAGCTTACCACTCTAGTTTGGGGTTGTTTAGTTTTAATTATTTAAAAAGCATTAACATAATATTAAAAGCAAGTAAAAAGCAAACAAGGGCAGTTACAGTAAAGGTCTTAAAGACTTGGTCTAACAACAACAACAACAACAACAACATACCTAATTGACATAACCTAGTACCAAAAAGCTAACAATGGTTGTGCCAAGCAAACATGTTTAGAGAGAGAATTGCTCCAAGACAACCTTTTTATGGAGGTCAAAGGTCTCTTTTCATCAAAATGCTTCCCCCCTTTTTTGGGAGGGCGGTGGTAAAAACAACTAGTTCTCCTTTTGTTTCTTCTCAGCAGTTGCCACAAAGCTGGAGCTCCTCCTTACACCCAGTCCAGCTGGACTGCCATACTAAGGGTCCACTTCCATATGTGAACTATGAAGACTTGCTTGCTTCTCATGTCCTGCAACTGAATTCCCAAAACTGTCAAGAATTAATATGTTATTAGCCAAACCAAGGCACACCACAGGCAACACCTAGAAAGTGCCCGCCATCAGAACAGGAGGACTGAAAGCAGCATTCTCCAGTTCTTTAGAGTTGCCTACCTAAGCCCCATGCCAACTGATATGGCTTATTAGATGACATGGTTCTCCCCACCCACCCCGCCAAAAAGAGAGAGAGAGAATGCAAGAAGAGCACAGCATGAAAATCTCCTTTAAACCAAAGGAAAATATATGGACATTAAAGAGTTAAGAGAGACAATTCCCAGCTGTCCAAACTACTGCGCCACAATTCACAAAGCTATTCCAAAGTGGTGCATAGCAGAAATACCAAGGGCCCACAGAAATATGGCAAGTAGAACCACTGGTGTCTGGTGGCGCCAGTTTGCATGTTGACATACCGCATGAGGTTACACATGAAAGGCCATAGGGCAGGAGGGGGGAATATGATTAAGCAAAGCACCATTCTAATTTCTCTCTGGGACTGTCACCTCAGTCACTCCACGCCCAAATCTCAGCCTCACGCAGTTGGGACACATGTCTTGGGAACCCACTTTAGATATTGCATTATAACCCTGAGGGCTCCCCTCGACCCCTATTTAATCCAGGAACAATAAGGCCGCCTTTCTTGTTTTTGCACCCTTCATCTCAAAGAGATTTTACAAAATAAACAGACTATTTACATAATTTTTATTTAACACAGGCAGCTCAGCATTGAGAAGCATTTGCAGAGATAAGGACTAACCCTACAGTAAAGAGATCACAATCTGAAAAAGACAGACAAGACAGACAGGATATTCTGGGAAAGAGAAGAACAGAGGTGGAGGTTAAAAAGAAGGGTTTTGCTTTCATAAAAATTAAAAACTCACTCAATGATAGCCATGCATACACAAGAACTGTCACTTATAACTGGAGGGTGATTGCCTCTGAGGGAATTTCATGGAAGGGAAGCTAATAGCATTTCTAACTAAAACTACAAAGGAATTTAAGCACCACTAAATGCAGCTACTGTACCATGCAGGCTGACTTTTGCTGTGAAAGTGGTGAATGCTCTGATTTAGATTTATGACCACCCAAGGAGAAGGCTTCAAACGTGCAGTGCTCAAAAGGGATCCCTTCATGTAGATCAAACATCGACTCCAATTCATTACTTCTGGTTGGATATTATTGCTCCAATGCCTCAGTGTGAAAAGGATTAAAGGATGATATTTCCCCAAAGACTGGAGCTGGTTCAACTATACCAGGTTGCTTGTGCTCAAATATAAATACTTCCCCTCTCCAAAAAAAGATATTAAAAAATCAGCATAGACTCGTGAAGTTTGGTAAGAAGACCCATTTTTTTCCTTATTTAAAAATATGGTGCTCGCTGTTAATGCCTGCTTCCTAAACAGTGGTGCTAAACCAGGAAGCAAACCCGAGGGGAAGAGAGAGAAGTTCAGGCTTCTGCTTTCGGCTCAGTTGGTAGAGCACGGGACTCTTAATGTCAGGGTCATGGGTTTGAGTCCCACACTGCACAAAAGATTCCTGCATTGCAGGGGGCTGGACTAGATGACCCCTGCGGTCCCTTTCCAAGTCTCCAGTTCTATGATTCTAAGTATGTCAAAATGAGAGGCAATAATTTTGGCACAACCATTTCTGGGTTTGTTGTGACAGTTCCTATGCTTATGTTGAGACACATTACCTAGCCCAGATCTCAGCTGCTGTTAACAGTGGTAAGTTCACCATGGTAGGTAAAAGTGCCTACAACCATCAAGATATAAGCATGTTGTTGTGACACAAAGTATTTCGATGATTTATTGCTAACTGAATCATTTCACAGTCAGTGGCATACATCTAGCTTTCATTATTAAAAAAAACCTCAGGTCAGGGTTGAAACAAAAAGGTTCCTGTTCGCTTTGCACTGAACAACTGCATAAAAGCGGCAAATAGATGGAGCTATGAAAATTTTTAATAATCCCAGATGTAATGCAAGCCTTTGACATTGACTCTTAAGTTATGTGTTCAGCAATAATGGGGATTCTCTGCCTGTGGCAAGAGGGTCAGAGGTTAAAACATTATACCTCAGGCAGCAAGTAGGACAGGGTTTGCACTACCTGATAAGCTATTTTGGATCAGCACTGCTGCCTGTTAAACTAGTTTACAGACCCAATTTACAGGTTTGATGTTAAGAAGTAGAATTTCAACCATTTACAGTACAATTCTATACTTGTATAGTACACTTAGTACACTTAGAAGAAAGTCCCATTTAATTCAGTGAGGATTATTCCCAGGTATAGGATTACACTCTTAAGCACCCTGGTGAACTTTCCAAGCAGAACTTTCCTCATCCTCTGAAGGCTTTCAAAATTTATGTTGAAACGGAATGTATCTGAACATTTGCAGGACCAATTCAATAAGGCAAAATCAACTGGCATTTCTAGTGTTTTGATTTACAAAACAGGCCCACTGAGTCGCTGTTGAGTAATTCAAACAAAGGCTAGGGGGTAAAGCAGGTCTCTCAAAAACGCATATGCCAAATACACACCTAGGATCATGGGGAGGAAAGGAAAAGTTCTGAATAGTTTAACACGCCCGTTTACCATATTTAAAATACAAACACACACAAGATAAAAGATGGCACTTAAGAGGTTGGTATTAATTTTTCAAATCTAATGACTGATATTTAGGAGTTTAGCCCTCAGTAGCTTGCAATGAGATTTAAGTACTAAAATACGACAGCTTTTAGATTTAATTCCCAGATCTTAACATCTGTTACAAGATGAAAGTACTTAGGAAATGGAATATCAAAAAGATATTTCTAATTAAAACTAGTTATAAAGAATCACAATAAAAAGGTAAATAGACATTATTTACCTTTTTATTGTGATTGTTTATAATCCACCCCGCCACTGAACATACCCAGACACAAGATAGAGGATATCAAACAAAATGTAACATGCAACAATAAAACTACAACAAAATCTTAATAAAAACATCAATATCCTTCTTTTTCTTGCTGTGATTAATCAATGTTATCATTAATGGCATGTATTCTTTTTATATTAAATATGTGCATCCTTTTTGTATTAAAATATTCAATAAATCCATTTCATCATTAATGGCATGCTGAAATTTAACAATCCACACACTCCATAGTACAAGGTGTTCTTAGATCACTTAGGAAAATGCCCGAATGATAATAGAATTTTCAAGGTTTAGCACTGTTTTCCTATACAAGGCTTATTTCTTTCAAACCACTTAAAGTCATAATGCACTCTTTATTCTAATTATATACTTTTAAGATTTTCAAGCAGTGGTGATCTTTAGGCTCATTTCCCCCACACCTCAAGTCCTTTAAAAAACCCCACCACAATCACCACCCAATATTCTAGTTGTGAACATCTGTTGTTTACAAGTGCTCAGCCTGAAGGCTGCCAGGCTTGTTCTGCATCCTCTTCAGGACACAGGCAGCCAAAAAGTCGCCTAAACTTCATGCTGGGATGTCCTGGCTGCTCTGATAGTTGGAAGTTGACAATTGCTGCTTAGCATCTCACTTCCGAAGATTATCCTCAGTTTCTAAAGCCATTTTATCATCCTGTCTTAAAATAGGCCGCAGTGTTACTTTTGTTTAGCTGCTTGGTAAGATATGGCAGAGAACATGCTTTGTATATAGACTGTTTCAAGGTCCCTGGCAGGTCTAGTTAAAGGAACTTGGGCAAGAAGACTTAGTAAAGTCTTGCACCCAGGCCACGCAGAGCTGCTCACAGTATCATCACCGCCACCCAAAGAATACCAGGATAGCAAACAACAAACTACAAAAATAATTAAAGGGGGAAAAAACACATCCTCACAACTACTAATTTCAAAGTTGCCAAAACAATGTCTTTCAACCACCATGTGCCTCAGTGAACAGGAATGCTTTAAAATTCCACCTAAACCTTAACAGTGAGGGAGACAGACACACCTCACCAGGAAAAACGTTCCACAAATGGGAGAGTCATATCAAAAAGGTTCTGTTATGAGTCAGTGCCAACCAGGCAGCCTCCAGAGACAGCACCCCCAACAGGATCTCCCCTGTAGACTGTAAGAACTGAGATGGTTGATACTGGTGGAGGTGCTCTTTTGGATATTTGGGTGCCAAGCCATTTAGGGCAAATGTTAACAGCTTGAGTTGGGCATGGTAGCTCACTAGGAGCCACACACAGTGCTTTCAGGACCGGTGACCTGTGGTCCCATTGGGCTAAACCAGGGGTCAGCAACCTTTTTCAGCAAGGGGCCGGTCCACTGTCCCTCAGACCTTGCTGGGGGCAGGACTGTTTTTTTTGGGGGGGGGGGATGAACGAATTCCTATGCTCCACAAATAACCCAGAGATGCATTTTAAATAAAAGGACACATTCTACTCATGTACAAACACGTCGATTCCCGGACCATCCGCGGGCCAGATTGAGAAGGCGATTGGGCTGCATTTGGCCCCCGGGCCTTAGGTTGCCTACCCCTGGGCTAAACCCTTCACCAACCTGTACCAGCTGCAGCTTCCGGACAGGAGGACCCCTGAACCCAGACTTTCCCAGTCCAAGAATAGCTATAGCTAGTGGACCAGCCTGAGCTGGGCATAATTACTGTATTTTTCACTCTATAACACGCACCCAACCATAACACGCACATAGTTTTTAGAGGAGGAAAACAAGAAAAAAAATATTCTAAACGAAACAGTGGATGTATGATTTTTGTGGTTCATGCTATGGCCACAGACATGTGCTCTGACGGTGAGTTTGGGGTAGCCCAATGCAAAAATCCTGAGGATCCATGTGGATCCATGCTTTGTAACCATGGAGGAGGGAAGGAAGGGGAACCATGGATCCTCTGCTCACGACTGGAGCAGATCCCCCCGCCATCCGTAGGCATTCGCTCCATAACATGCACAGACATTTCCCCTTACTTTCTAGGAGGAAAAATGTGAGTGTTATGGAGCAAAAAATACGGTACTCCTAGCCACAGAGGCCACTTGGACAGATATGACATCAACGAGTCCTCCCAGGCTATGAACATTTTCCTTCAGGGGGAGTGCAGCCACTCCCAAAACATCATCTACCTAATTCCCTGATATGAGAGCTGACTACCCAAGAGCACCTCCATCTTTTCAGGGTTCAGTTTTGCTTTCTTGGCCCCAATCCAGCCCATCACCGCTTCCAGGCACCAGTCCAACACCTCCACAGTCTCTCCTGATTCAGATGGAATGCACAGATAGAGCTGCATATCATCAGTATACTGGTGACACCATGCTCCTCCTTGAAAACAAATGTAATTAAGCATTTTGGAGGTTGAGCAGGCCATAGGTGTAATTTTGCAAGACAATGTATAGCTATACCGCAGGTAATAAATGATAGAACAGATCAGAGTTACAAATGTCAGGAAAAAGTTGCTTCACTGTAGGACATTCAGTTCTCTAACCTTCATATAGGTAGTTCATTATAAATAATAATTATTATTATTATTTAGGATGCAGCTGCGCGGAAAGCCAGAAGTGGGCCTCATCCCTGAAATCTATGTTGAACTCTCCCTTTAGCACATGCAAGCTCCTGACTCACCTACACTCAACTACAGGCAGGAGGGTGTAATAGACTTGCCAATAAGAGCATTGTTAGCATTGGATCCTTCCATGCCACATAGCTCCTGCTTCAGCAATAAGACAAAACAGTGGCATCTGAAGTTTCCCCTGCAGAGAGCTTGGGACTTGGAGCCAGATTTCAAACCATCTGCTACCCTGAAATAGTTCTGCTAAAGAATAAAATCTCTTGGGGCTTCCAAAGTGTTTGATTCAAAGCTTCAGTTTGAGGCTTCGGTGTCTGTTTTCCTGCATGTTTAGCAGCACCATGACAAATTCAATATTCTTCTCCCTTCATGTCAATGACCAGAAAAAGTAGCTTATTTATATATAATGGCTACAAGTGCCTGAGCTCTTCTAATGTCATGTTGGACCCGTGTGGTAGACACAGAATAAACAATGCTTCTCTGACTTCCATTCCTATAGCAGCTCATGGACTGGGAGAAACTTATGTTTCTGGAGCCACTTTGGGTAAAGTAAACCTGTTACAAAGGGGCTGACAGGTTCCCCACCTTCCTTTCAAGGTAGGACAAACTTGGAGGTGACCTTTGTGTTATTTACTCGCACATACACTCCACACTATGGCCTGAACATGTGTGAAATCGGAAGACACGGATCCAAGTCAGCTCCCTTTTAGTAACCACATGGCATTAGAAACCCCAACTGTGATTGAGAGTCAATTTGAGACTGTGAATAAGTAAAGCTGTTTAATCTACACCACATTTCGAATTCAGGATGTGTGATTAAAGGATTCAAGATAAAGAAGTAAGAGATATCAGAAACCGCAAAAAAGAAAATGAAGCAGTAATTTTTCTTACTAATCCGTCCTCTAATATCGTCCCTGCATTATTAGTTTTATGGCTTACATAAAGCTGCAGCAGCATCCTTCTTACATGCAGTTAGATGCACAGGACCTGCTGAGGCAAGGGAGACAAACAGCCCCATTGTGCTTCAAGGGGATAATGGCAGTTGCTGGAGTGAGTGGGGAAAGGGGAAATGGAAGTGTGGGGGACCAGCATGTTGTCTGAATCCCAAGGGCCTTAAATCCTGTCATTCATTGGAAACAGGAAAGGAGAGAGGTAAATTGGGGATATTGTCCTTTTGGTCGCCTGTCAAATGGGCTTATTAACAGGTGAAGAACATCCTTGTGAGTGTTCCTATACTGCACAATGCCTACATGTGTTGCTTGCTCTGCCTTTACAGAAGAAGAGTTTTAGAAGACATGAAAAAAATTCAAGAGAGACAGAAAGATGCTGCTATTCTCACAAAATCTTATAGGAATTGCAGCATAGGCCTTCAAGTGCCATCCCTCTTGTTTCAAACTGGAGGCTTTTGTGGAACGTCACGGGTGACAGACAGATGGCAGGTGACACAAACAGCTGAGATGGAAAGTAGAGGCATTTGAAGGGTCTCAGACTGATCTTCAGATGAGAGGATTCCTGAGTAGCAAGAAGGAACATGACTTATAGTTACAAGCATTTCAAAAATCCATATTAGGGGAATACCTTTAAACTGGCCAACCGTGTGTGTGTGTGTGTGTGTGTGTGTATTGGTGTGCAAGTGTTTTGCGTTCTCCTAAGCTCTTCATCAGGCTAGACAGTAAAATAAAGCAAAGTGAGAGAGGAGAGAAAAATTGTCACACCGTATGGTAAGGAGAGCTTGACTAGCAGGTATTGCTATTAGGTATTGCCCTGAGATGAATTCTGGTATTGTTTTTTATGAACAAACACAGCTACCTTTCATTCGGCTAGGAATATACCGAATTTAGCCATTAAACAGCAGAAGTGAAAGAAGAGGGTCTTTTATCACCTGAAGATAAAACATGATTCTCTGAGGGAACATTTCCTCCAGCTGTTAGGTAAAGTTACCAAATTTGCTTCTATTGACGTTTAGGCACACGACCAAAAATTAATCTCTACCTGTTGTTGCTGATGGTATTTTCTCCCTAGTTTCTTTTTATTACTGTTTTCCACCTATGATGGAAATTCTGTGTCTTACCCAAAGGTAAAGGGACAAACATGGGATTAACAGTTGATTTCTGTAATTCCAGAGTTGAGGAATCAGTCTTTGCTATTTTTCTCCTTCCCCTGAAGGCTTTGGTGCAACCTGATACCTGTGTGGCACATAAAGGAGTTTCATCTGAATGCCTGCTACTTCCTTCCCCATTCTGAATTAAGATTCATCCCAGATATAGACTCGTGGCATCGTCACCAGCAGTTTTTCTCCCTGCCCCAACTTTGCTTTGCTTACCTCCTACCCTGGTGAAAAGTTCAGCAGCACTCAAAAACTTGCATGCTATTTTGTGATACTTCAGTAGGCCTATCAAAAAGACATTGCACTAATACAGATTTTGGAGTTCTTCTTATGAGCCAACATATCTACCTTTACTTTTTGTACAACTTAGAATAAACAAAGATCACCAGTGTTGAAGCAATGATTCTTTAACATCAACTTCGTTGGACGGGCCATGTTGTTCGAATGCCTGATTATCATCTTCCAAAGCAACTACTCCCAACTTAAGAACGGAAAGAGAAATACCAGAGGAAAACAAAAGAGGTTTAAAGACACTCTCAAGGCAAATCTTTAAAAATGTAGTATAAGCACTGGTAACTTGGGAACACTGACCTGCAAGCGCTCCAATTGGTGAACAGCCTTTACCAAAGGTGCCATGAACTTTGTAGAAGCACAAACTCAGGACGAAAAGGAGAAACGTGCTAAGAGGTAGGCACGTTTGGCAAACCCTCACCATGATAAACTCCTGCCCAGAAAACTATGTCCCCACTGTGGAAAGACGTGTGGATCCAGAATTGGCCTCCACTGTCACTTATGGACTCATTGTTAAGACTGTGTTCATGGAAGACAATCTTACTCGTGATTGCCAAAGAAGACGAAGAAGAGACAACTTGGAACTTTCAAAGCTGCAAACAGTGATATTAGCCTATAATCACCACTGGCTAGGGAAAAATTGATCACACCACTGCAAAACAAGTAGCTTAAAAGCTGCTGGTGCCAGCAGGTAAACCACCAAAATAGCATCTATAAGATGCAAACACTAAAACAGGAAAAGCTGCTCATGACAGAATTCTGGTCCCCAACAACCTATGAATATTAGCCCAAAACACAGGTTTCATGGGTTGTGAAAATTTTGCTGTAGGGATGGGTGAGAATCAGTGCTAGGAAACTGGTTATTTCCGTAACTTAAAAGGTTGTGTACTCCAAATTAGAACAACGGATCATATTCACCATTTTATCTACTTTCGATACTCATCATGCTTCAGGCTATAATCTTATGGGAAACCAAGACACTCTGCTTTAACAAACAAAATTTCACCCATGAACAGAAAGAAAAAAAGTAATATGCTACAACTGTTCCCCAACACTTCTGAGTAACACACACTGCAGTATTAATTAAAAGCCTGCTGGCTAGCTTAACAACTTCCATATCAAATGTTCAACTGAAACACCCAACAGAAGGAAAGCAGCAGCTATAGGCAAAATGTCTCTAATGAGAGAGCATTTCCACTAGGGAAATTTGACACCATCATTAAACAGAAGTTTATTCTTGCACTTATCAATGGAAAAACCTAGGGGTTGTGCATTTGGACTACGCAAGAACTAACAACTACCCAAAACTGACATTTCTCTTTAACGGCACAGTGCAGATCTAAAGCATTTTTAAAGCCTCCCGCTGTTGATGGAAAATGGCAGACAAAAATGTTCAAGACACAATTATAGTTCTATAAATATGAGAAGGACACTTACAACTCTCTTTATTGGCTATGCTTAGGGGATCAGGCTTTGGTAGTGATGTAGTGCAGTGTATGTCTTAATGAGGATGTTTGCATTAAGTATCAGTTAGGAGGAGAACAAAAGGTGAACCACTTCAAATCTGTATAAAAAGGAAGCCAAAGGGTGAAAAGTTAATGGCTTTCAGAGGAAGACTTTCTGGTAAAAAGGAAGGTTGCATCTCCCATCACAGCCAAACCGTATTCCCAAACACAGCAATTAAATCGAGTAATAAAAACAAAGCATTCTAATCCCTCAATGGCTGGAAATTAAACAAACTGAATTTAGGATGCAGGCTCACCCAGATGGATCTTTTCTCCCAAGAACAGGCTGAATATTCTGGAGCAGATATTATTGTGATCCCAACACTAATTTTACATCAAGCTGCCATCCCAGCTGCTATCCCAACAACACAATTTGACAGGCTTTGCACATTGTCGAGCTATGCAGCAGAAGTTAGGAAGGTTCACTTCTCCCTGTAGTCTAATACAGACAACAAGCAGGGCCTTTCCCCTTTTCCAGAGATGGGCATCTTATCCATCTGAAAGCAATACTAGATCTCATAATGAGCCAGAAAGCCATGTCTAATTTACACATCATTTGAATTTCTTGCATGGCATTCCCATGAGTCTTGGAACTGCAAAACTACAAGAGGTTGGCTGCATATATTCTGCCACAAAACGTATCATGAATTTGGCATTCATGAAATGTGAGAAACTTGCAACCCTGGGATCAAAAAATGTGCTAGGGATATTTTAGAAGCAGGGAAGTTTAGCACACTAACATCCGCTAGATTGAGTTCTCTTGGATGCCTCCATGTTTCTGTTCTTTTAAACAATTCTATGCTATCACATGTTCATACACATCTCTGAAAATGTATGTGCTAGGAACATTTTAAGATGAAAATAAAGTTTCTAGGATAAGAACACTGAGACATTACAGAAGCACCTTTGCCATGTGGTGGAGTTCATGGGCAATACATTTCCATTCTGTTCCAAAATACTGGTATCCTACATAAAATGTTGCACAATAGGGAGATTAGCATTGCTCAATGCAATGAAGGATTAGTGCATTTGCACAGAGTATCTTGACCCCCTTTAAGTTTGCAAAGCAAACAAACACAGTCTTGAGGGGATACGTAGTATTATAAACCAGGTTTTTATTCAAATATCAATTTTTAAAATGAAACACGTAACTCACCAGAGCCATGGAGCTATGGGATAAAAGATCATGCTCTACTGAGACAATGAAAATGCAGAGGACTGTCCCATTTGGCTCACAATTGGGGGGGGGGCAGTTCCCTTTAAAAGCACCATCTTCAAGTGCATACATGCAGCTCCAGAAATAAATGTAGCTGGCAGAGGAAGCAAGAATAAATCATGATCATATATACTCCCTAAGATCTTTGATACAAAGGCAGCTTCTCTTTCTCTTTATCCCCTCCCCCCTCAAACCGTGTGGCTGCCAGACATAGATGGTGACCCACTCTGACTGCTGTCCTTCAGGCTTGAAGGACGCAGCTATACAATACTGAGCCCCCTTCCTTTGACATTGATGTCAAACAGCCTTCCATTCATTTTCAGAGGATTCGCAATCCATATCCATTCTCAAAGCCAATATAAGCAGCAGGAGAGGCTCATTTCCTTCTCTCCTTTTGCACATCCTGTCATTGACGCCAGTGATTATCATAACAGAGAATGGGAGGAGCCCCTGCTAGCAACCCATGGCAAATAGGTGGGAAATGCTGGTGCTGCTTGCATGTGTGAAACCTCTCACAGGCATCAAAGCTGAAGCACTTCAAACAAAGTCACAGCAGCCACAGTTCACAAAGATCAGCAACAAGCTACAGTGGCACAGCTTTAGGAAGAATCCTTGCTTTCCAATGGCCACACTTTATACTCACAAACACCAGTTATGTGTTAGATTTGCATCCTCCACTCTGGGGTCCTTGTCTTTAACGCACAAAGAGGAGGGGAGGAAGCAGTAACAGAGGACATAAAAGTACCAGATTTCACGGGAGACTATGCATCTTCCCACTGTACAAGCAACCAAGAGATGAGCACAAGTGCTGTGATGCTGCAGAGATCACATACGCTGACACAACACATTTGAGTGCCCCACCCTTCTAAGCTAAATCTGGAAGGAGGAGCAGGATAAAAACTACTCTTCAGCTTTAGGAAGACAGGAAAAAACCAGACAGGAAGAAGAAAACACCATGTACTTTATGTTATACACATTCATTCATTCATTCATAAATAGATAGGTTTTCATGTTATTTGTTTGCTTTACCCCCCCCCCCCTTGTGCAAGAAAGAACACTTTACTTGAATTGCTGGTCTTTGGTGCTCCTTGTTTTTGCCAGAAATCGTTCAGCTAGCTTCTCCAAGTTCCTGGAGTAATCCATCTCGATCTCAGCCTTTTTGCGGAAAAAATCCTGCAGGTCCTGGAGCAGCTGGGCTCTAAGCTCACATTGCTGATCAAGACATTTCAGTTGTTCAATAAGCTGGGCTCGGATCTCTGTAAAACAAAGGGGGAGGGAAGCCACACACTGAGGGTTAAAACAGATCCTTAAAAAGAGCATAAAATATAACAAGATGTCTGGTGGTTATAGTGCTAGAACATTGGTTAAAACGATGCAGGCATCAGGTAAGAAACTGCCTAAGAGAGCCATGTCAACAACTCTGAGCTACCTAAAGAAGAGCCAAAATTGTACAATCATACAGTGTAGTACCAGATGGCGTTATATATAAGTATATAATTGGAGGCAGTGTTAGAAACTCGTATAGAGAAGCTAGGAGCCAAATGGCTCCTGGGACCTCGGTTGCAGGCGCCAAAACATAATGTCTAGTAGTCACTTGGGGGAGGGAGGGTGGGAAACACTCTTTATTATTTTCATAAGCATGAACCAATCTGCAATTCACATAGGTGATACAATGTTAATATCACATTTTTAACAGAAATTGTTTATACATGTTTAATTTGGTGTTTACAATAAAAATATTGGTACCATACTTCAGTTTTCAAAATACTCTACTCTTTATTGTTAAACTCCTTAACATATTGTCTATCCTTAACATACACTTTGAAGTTTCAAAGCACATCCATTTCAGTAATCCCTGAGTGTCAGCCAGACGCAAAAAAATGGCACCCAGACTTTTTGAGGTGCTCACAAAGGGAGAATCTTTAGGAATGAAATGCGCCTGGTGCCCTGCTAATTTCGAACCCTGACTGAAGGACCTGGATTTCAAACCAATTCAGAATACATATTGGATGGCCTTAGCTTACACACACAGGGCCTAAGCTGGATAGCTCAGTTGGTTAGAGCTGATAATGCCAAAGTTGCAGGTTCGATCCCCATATGGAACAGCTGCATATTCCTGCATTGCAGGGGGTAGGACTGGATGACCCTTAGGGTCCCTTCCAACTGTGATTCTATGCTTCTCAAACCACATACTCCTCTTTTTGTTTTACTTCCAATCACAATGTGGTTCTCTAACATTTCATGTCAGGCATGGGGAGTGACTAGAAATGCATGGACAGTGCATGGAGAGATCTTTAAATCTCCCCAACCACTGGTGACAAAATAAATCCATCCCACATTACAAATATGGGGGTGTCCCATGGGAGTGTCTTTTCCACCCCAAAGCCTAACTGTAGCAAAGGAGACAATTTTGACTGCTGCTTGGCAAGAATGGAAGAGTTAAGCCCTCCCACTCCATTCCCAATTAAAATCACTCTGCGTAATTATATTTTTAAAATAACACACAATATAATTGGGAATAATGCAATTAGCATCATATGTATTTTAGCCCCACTGTGTAACCCACTTCACAAGGCTACTGAGAATGAAAATGTGATGGCCCTATGTATGCTGCCCTTCACTCTTTGGAGAAAGAGCAGGATATGAATGCTATAAATATTATGTACAAGCCAGTTAGTAAAATCAAGGCTAAAATTGCTCCCCATGCCTCTCACTTCCCCTCTGGCCTCTAACCAACCTCAATGTCAGCAAAAGCTCTCCATGATTAACTGTGCCTGTAGACAGAAAAATAACTATAATTGTGTTTTGGACACTGTGGCCAAGGGATAACAAAGCAACTTGGAACCCAATACAGTTCACTTACAAGGAAGGCTTTTACTGCTGAAGATTCTATCAATCAGCAGTGTCAAGGGCACATTTGGCATCCCAACGAAGCGGTCATTGTCCAAAAATGTACTGAATCTCTCTAGATAAGGGCCACAGGGCCGGCTAACACTGCAATTCCCCGTGTTAGCTCAAATTCCCTCCAGAGACTCTCCATCAAATTCCTTTGCAGGCTATTCCTAGGGCAAAACCAAAGCACTGATCTTGCCGGGCATTCCCAGAAGACACCAATTTGGGATTATTCAATTAGCTGCTGGGACTCCAGCTGCGCCACTGCAATTAAATGCAGCACATCAAATTGAGAATACTTTGCCTTTGGAAGGTCCAACTGATTCGCATTCCCAATTGGAAAAGGTCACAAGACTGTTTCATTTTTCATGAAAAGGATGTCTTTGGGCAAAATTTTCAGGCAGATTCCTTTCGCCTGCACAGAGAGTGGTTTTAGCATAGATGACACGGCAGTTAATATACCATTTTTACTACTTGGGCAGATAAATGTTTTATTAAGACCACCCAATGCTTGCAATAGCCTTTGGAAGTATAAAACTATATATTTCTGACCCATGGGAAAGCTAAACAAGTGACATCACATCTGGCAAGTAAAAGTACCATTCTCAGTTATTATATCAAACCCCACCAACCTACGGCCTTTGGCTACTGAGCTATTAAACAAGTTGGTTGCAGATCCATTAATAATGCCTCTGCCTCAGCCCCCTAAATGCCCAAGAAAATGATCAGCTATGCATTTTCCTCCAAAACTCTCTGGACATTTGAAAAGCTAATTAGAACTGCCTGCTATGTCTGTGGCCGATCTCAGTTATTTATATAACAGTCTCGTTCCCAGATCAAATTGATACCAAACAACATAAATAAGCAAATGCAACATTTAGCATTCACTGAGCTTCTGTCTTTTCTTTACGACTCTGGATCATTTGGATACAAAACGCAGTGCAAGCAGCACTAGAGCAAGAGGGCTTTTGCAAGTGTTTATTTTTTTAAAATGGCCCATTTTATATGCATACAAACTACAGACGAAGAAGCAAGGATAAGATCCAACATCACACCGGCTGCTGAGACTTCCCCAGTCCTTCTTTTTCCCCCACAGCTCCCATGTCCCCCCATTTGCTCCAAAGCCCCCACCCCTCCACAACCCTCTAAGCATATTAGGGAGCAAGGATGAATGCTGCAGCCAAGTCCCTATTTATGCAAGGGTGCCATAACTGGATATGACATCCAAAATTAGGAAAAACTATTGACTGAAAAAAGGAACCTACAGGTAGGTATCTGGTCAGTAACTGAAACCACATTGTTCAGAGCAATGTTCAGAGGTCTAAAAGCTTTCCCTTGGAAAAGCTGAAAGAATCATCTTAACCTTCAAGCGGCACACTGAACTGGGCCAACGATCAGGCAATGAAAGAAAAAGAAAATGCATTTTATACATCACTTCATTTTTATGAGCAATCAGAGAAGATATGCCGAGCACCTTCAAGTTTCCACGTGGTAGATTGAACTTCATAGCTACTTTATCCGAAACTGTTCAGAGGACCCAAACAACTGCATGGAGCCTTAATGTGTCCTATCCATCACATGAATAGAATATATACTAATAATAATCTTCAGCATTTGAACCCAAAACAAATTTAACTCAACCTCCAAACACAGGACTCACTCTTAATAGTTTTACCATATAACCCTTCCCCCACTTCTCTTAAAGCAGCTTTTAAAAACAATGATGCAATGGTTTTGCTACTGCAAGTCACCTTTTTGAAAAAGGGCATCACTCAGTTTGGACACTTCACAACCCAGTGACTGAAGACCAATGGGGTGGGTGGGTGTATACAGTATATTTAATCCCATTAGCTGCTTTATAGTGTTCCAGTTAATTCCACAGAAAATTTTAGATGCAGCACAACAGATCTTCTCAGATAGGTATACAAAGACTCAGAGCTCAAAAACTTTTAAAAGGTGGTAGAAATGGTTTTAAAAATGTTCCACAGATGCACATGGGCGCAGCTGCACAGCAGAATACAAATGTATAAGTAAGTAAGAAAGAGGCCTTATGGGGGTGGGTAGGTGTTGCCCCCCCTAGAGCAGTGTTTCCCAACCGGTGTTCCGCGGCACACGAGTGTGCCGTGAGACGTTGCCTCGTGTGCCGCGAGATGCCTGGAGGGAGGCGGGCGAGTCGGGCGGCGAGAGGCGGGGCGGCGGCGGCGAGGAGAGGCCGCGCCTCCTGCTGCTGCCTGGCGCTCCTCCTCGCAGCCGGCAGCGCTGCCTGGGCGCCTCCGCGCGACTCTGCCTCGCTGGGTTTGGTCTCCCAGCAGAGACGGGTCACACGCGCCCCTCCCTCCCTCCCTCAGCCTGCGCGGAGGGAGAGCCAGAGAGAGGCATCGCTCCTGCGCGGCGGGAGAGGGAGCAGCCGGAGCGATGCCCCAAACGAACGCATGGGACCGGAGGGGAAATCCTCTCCGAGGCGGATTGAGCGCAGCTGAGAGAAGCCTTTCGAGGAGCTGCCGTGTCCCCTGGAAACCCCCTTCCCAGCTCTGCCTCAGCCGCCGCCGCCTCAGTTGCCGCCGTCCCTCAGTCCCTCGCTCTGCTGCCTCCTCCCACCCCCAAAGCTTGGAGGTTCCCCAGCAAGGGGGAGGGAAAAAACTTTCACTTTTGTGCGTCCCTCCCGGCGTGACGCTGCGCGCTGACGTCACGGGGCGGGGCTTTAATGGTGGTGTGCCGCGAGATTTTTTTTCAGTAAACAGGTGTGCCGTTGCCCAAAAACGTTTGGGAAACACTGCCCTAGAGAGATAATGTCAATACATGTCTTTCACTCACCACAGCTTCCCATTCCTGCTTGCTTTTCATTGATTTCTTAGGAAGGCTGGGAGTACAGAAAATCCAGTAGTTTCTATAGCAATCATGACACTTACACCTGCTGAGGAAATAATTTTTGCAGCTTTGGGGGCAGGTAGCGATGGCAGCCTAGAGAGCTAGTTCTGAGACAGCAAAATCCCACAGGGAATGTAAGGTGCTGAAACAGCCAGCCTGTAGTAGGAGAAATCAAGAGTACTGGTCTTCTGGGACCTGTGCAGGGAAGCAAGGTCTAAAGCAGGCATCCCCAAACTTGGCCCTCCAGAAGTTTTGGGACTACAACTCCCATCATCCCTAGCTAACAGTACCCGTGGTCAGGGATGATGGGAATTGTAGTCCCAAAACATCTGGAGGGCTGAGTTTGGGGATGCCTGGTCTAAAGAGACCAATGAATAACAATCTGATCGCTTGCTATATGCCGCCTAATTAGCTTTTCCCAGAATTATTTTTCTCTGTCAGATAAAACAAGCTCCCGTAATATTTTCAGTTGCTCTTTGTAGGAAGAATTCACTGTGTTCAAAGCACACCACCATACTCTGAAACCCAGCCAACTTATTGGTAGTGTTCTACGTGAAGATGCTTTTAAGGATTCTGATGAGGATCGAACATTTTTTGTCATCTGGGCATATCAGGGACCTATAGAACAAGCCACAAAGATTCTTTTGCAGAAAGAAACCAGATTTATTTTTCTACTCAACACTTTACATCCTTCAGGCTTGAATACAGAATTAGATTACAGCTGTTTTTTATGAGTTATTACGTGGTTAATATCTTAAAGGAATATTATAAATTTCTTAAAAAAATTATTTATGGTTAAAATATGGTCTTTTTAAGAAGCATTTATGGAAATTATAGCCACCTGTAGTTGTAGTCAATATTGCCTCTCTCTATATAAAGAGGCATTAGGTTAATGGTCGTGATGACTGAATCCATTATGTTCCATGTTCCATGTCTCTGATATACAAGAATACGGTATGTAAATTTATTGTTTAGTATGTGTATTATTTTACTTGGTTTTGTATAAAATTACATCACATTATGTTCCTTTATATAATCCACAGTATGCACAGCTGACAAAGCTCGGTTGGGTAAAACATGGGATTATCCTGGAATCCTTGACTTATTTTCTGCATGTGCCATTCTTCCAAGTTTTTCATCTGATACCTGCATACAAGGAACGCTAGAATTCTTAACAGCATCTTCATGTGGAACACTACAAGATTGATATCCGTGGATATTGCCAATATAAGAACTGAACAGATTGTATTTCCTGATCAATCTGCTGGACTTTAATTTCTCATAATATGTTTTGTTTATTTGATAAGTTGTTCTACAGAACCATATATTTTGATATGATATGTTGAATCGCATTTAAAAAGAATTTATATAGTTACACATAGCCTGTTACGTTGTTTGTGTTGTTATGAACTGTCATGAGGAAGGACTGCTATGCTCAGTAAAACCAAACTGGGCCAAGCAAGCTAACAACTATGTCACACCCTGAAAGCCACAGTCAATGGTTCCTCCCTTCTGTTTCTGCAGAGATGTGCTACATCAGGACCAGTGCTCTGCAGTTTCCACAGGACTGCATTTCCATTGGAGGGAAAGCAGTAGCTGATTGGGTTTGCTGGCACTGGGGAACAATAGTTCATTGATGGCCCAAGTGCCCCTTTCTGTTAGGTTTTCGCAGGTTTTTAGTTGTTGTTGTTGTGGCTGCAAATATAATGAAGTCAAGAATGCAGGAATTTCCTGAAGGCCAGAAAGTTTTCCAAGGCTATACAATGTATTCCTGTTATCCAATCCCAATCCTTATACAAGCAGAGGGTTTCCCCCCCCCCCACCTCTGTCAGAACATACTAAGGCACAGTGGGCCACTGTATTACAGAACAGCTTACCAAAAGAAACTGCAGATGCAATAAATATACTGAAAGGACTGGTAACTCCTACCTAAACTACTTACCCTGGACCAATTTAGTTTGGAATTTAACACTTCTTTCAAAAAATATGTATCTTCATTCGCTTGGAGGGTGTCATTTAAACCTGTATAATCCCAAAACCACAGTGCACCACAAGCAGAGGACAAATGGGAGGAAAGGGCACAACCGTCCAATTTCCGCAACAAAACTTAACACAGGGAGGAGGTCAGAATACATTATCAGTAGCCTACCTTACCTAGGGAAAACAAAAAAAAATTCCTTCCAGTAGCACCTTAAACACCAACTAAGTTAGTTCTTGGTATGAGCTTTCGTGTGCATGCACACGAAAGTATCTGAAGAAGTGTGCATGCACACGAAAGCTCATACCAAGAACTAACTTAGTTGGTCTTTAAGGTGCTACTGGAAGGAATGTTTTTTTGTTTTGACTATGGCAGACCAACACAGCTACCTATCTGTAATTTAACTAGGGAAAGTTTTCTTCCTGCAAGGTTGATAACTTGATAGAAAACTCACCAAGAGAACCCAGTGCATCCCTGTGGCATGAGCTGAGCCAGGCTTTTGTCTATCTTCACAATTTGAATGGCAGCAGCTTTCGAAACGCCCATTGTGACCGGGAATTTCCTTAATGCGAGCAGTTTCTGAGCTCTGGGTGCAGTAGTGAGCCTAAGATTTCAGATTAAAACTGCCCCTGCTGGAAGAAAAGGAAGACCCTTTTCTGCCTCCCTTCCAGCCACTCTCTGAAGACTGCAGAAGGGACCCTTCGTAAGAATATAAGGGGGGGCGGGGCAGGCAGGGGAAGTATGGCTTTGGTTTTTTTTAGTCTTTTGATGAAGACTAGACCATGTGGGAAATGAACATAAGATTTTAGCTGCAGTTCACTCATTTTCAGCTTTGCATTTTTGTTATAAACCACACCAAGACACTCCATTGTGGTGCCCATAACCTAGGCACACACCCCCCCACCTCATGGTTAGCCACTTCATTTTGCTTGGTGAGGCACTTGGGGCAGTGCCTCTGAAAAAGATCTTAAGGTTTGGGTAAGAACCTCATATATGTTTATATGTTAATATTTTATCTGTTAACATCTGGTAATATGTTTACCTTATTTTTAAAAAAGAGATCATAGGGTGTTGTTGTTTTTAAAGGAAACCCATCCAAAGATTTGGGGGGGGCTGTTTACTGTAAAATTGCGAAAATGTTTTCATCACCCCCTCAAATCAGAATACTGAAAAGGGAAAAAATGTGTGTTTGGGGCAAAGACACTGCAATATTTTTAGAACAGCGAGTCTAATTTAGAAGCATCCTCACAGCATGCACTCTGCCACATCCAGACACCAGTGAGTATCTGCAAGGCTCATTGCAAGCCCTCATGGAGCTTCACTGTAAATTTAACTTGAGGGGCTTTAAAAAAATAATAATCTTACAATTAAAGAAACAGTTCAGCAGCACTCTGCATTCTCAATTTTTCTTTGAAATTCACATTCTCGGATGGTCACGTAAGAAATCTCACAAAAGAGTAACATTTTTGTATGAGAACCTCTAACATAACTAAGCCAGAAACAATGAGGAGATAACATAAATTGCAGAGCCAGCCCGATTCATCTTCCTTATTTATTTAACAAGCCAAACATAAAATATACTGAATTAACAACCCCTTATCTGCTGTAGCCACCAAAAGACCAACCTACATAAGGAGAATTTGCATTGCTTTCAGGCTTGCTGAAGGCTTAGTACATGCTACAGTCTGCAGCTGACCCAACAGGGAGCCTGTCACCTAGAATCGCTTAATAGAAGCACGAAGTGTGGGAGACAATTTTCCTTTCCTGCAGCACCATAAAACACAGAAAAATATTTGAAGCATAGGAGGTGAAGTGAGAGATGAGAAAACGAGGCTCAACCTTAGCTTGACGGACGAGCTTAACTGCAAGTTACAATGATGGGTTTTTATCATCCTTGTAGAGCACATGAAGTGTGGAGCTTCAGAAATTATAACTCAACACTTTGAGGATCATGAAGAAATGTAAAGAACATTCAGATCTCCAAGTTCCAAAAAAAACCTTAGGGAGCCATAGATCGAAACCAGCACCTTAAAGTCAGCCTTAAGGAACTGCAGCATCAATTTAATGTGCTCTCCAGTGCAGGATAATATGCTCTCATGCGGCTCGGTGGCATTTCACCACCTTTTAAAAGAACCTTCAGGACACATGCATCATGAGACATTAATGAAGGCTCCAGATTCCTAGAGTAAAATAATAGTCAATCATTCCAAACCAAAGATAGATCAACTTTCAATGCAAAAATATTGGCCTTGGTGCTTTGAATATAATTTTGGCAAATCAGCTACAAAGAGTACTTTTACCAAAGGTTTTAACTTTCTCTTTCAACAGGAATGGTTGTGGGTTTTCTATTTCTTCATATCATTTTTATAATCAATACATTTTTATAACAGCACAGAAAGAGTGGCTGGGGAAACCCAGCCAGATGGGCGGGTACAAATAATAAATAATTATTATTATTATTATTATTATTATTATTATTATTATTATTATTATTATTAAACTTCAGTTTGGTATGAAGGGCCCAAGATGAAAACTTGCATCTCTTGCACTAGCTGAAGAACAGGTGATGCTATTCTGAGTGCCACACCCTGCAAGAGATAGATTCAGGGAGCTATTTTATTTCACACTTACAAAAGAGACAGAGATGAGACAGATGTGTTTTTTTTTATAAAAAGAAAACTTCTCATAATTACTGAAGAACTGAATAATAAACAGATGCTATCTTCGTAAGCAATAATCCCCACAGTAGTAAATCCAGAGACTAAACAAGATTTTTCTTTTTATGTTTTCTCTCCTCCACCAATGCCAACCGCTCTTCCTTAACATACCTTAACTCTAACTAACCCTTCCCCCCTCCATATGCTAACTGCCTTAGGATGCTCCTTGTCAATCACAAGCAACTCATCACTATTCTAAAAGAGCTGGGGTATTACATTTGCATAAAGCCGAGTCACAAAGCCCTAATCCTTTAACCCAATATTTAGTCCAAGATGATTCCATTATGACAGTATTTTTTAAAACAAACTCAAGGCGCGAGCGCACACACACACACACACCATTTCCAACAGAGGTTAAAAAGCAGCAGCAATTACCAAGATTGTATCCACACAAGTTTGAGCAGGCATAATGCCAACTCTTGGATGTATCGATGCTTTGCAGCTGCTAATTATAATTAAGGAACTCCAACTGGTATACAGCACAAAAGAAGAAAGAATTAATTCTGAACAGCAACCCCCATACGGGATCAAACCAACAGCACATTTTCCTTTTTACCGAAATTCATAGGAAAATATTGGCTTGCCTACACTTTTTGCCCTATTGTGGACAGCAGGAAAGCATTCATTCTTTTGGAACAGTTATTACTTTGTAACACATGGAGAACAAAGCTCTCGCTCATATAGATGCAAGCCCCCATGCCGACACCTGAATGTTGCTGGAGGGCTCATGACCCAGTGGGAATCTGGTGGAGGCTTCATGGAACCTCTCCATGAGGACTGTCCACACAGCCTGTACCACTTGGACCATCAGGATGGCATCATGTGAATGGAAGGGTCAGCAGAGAGTGCCCCATATGGTGGCACTGGCTGATAAAACTGATGCATCCACCCGGTTCTCACTAGGCCACCAGCCCACAAAAACCCAAAAGAAACATAGCAGGGCTATGTTCTTATCTTTTTTTTCTTTTTTTTTAGAGGCAAGTGTGAGTAACGTTTTGCCCATAAGAGTCACAATGCAATTTGAAAAACAGAGATAAATAATGCAATATGGATTCAAATCACAAGCACGGAGATTCCAACTAAACCTTAGGAAGAACTTTCTGACAGAACTGATCAACGGTGCAACAGACTCCCATGAAAGGTGGTAGACTCTTTTTCACTGGGTGTTTTTAAGCAAAGGTTGGGTGTCCATCTGTCAGAGATGCTTTAGCTTTTGATTCTTGCACTGCAGAGGGTTGGACTAAATGACCCTCGGGGTTCCTTCATTTCTATGATTCTATGAATGCTGGTGTTTTAAAGTAACTGATACTTTTTCCCTTTTTTGCAGAGTACTAAATTAACTAACTTATAGTATCCTCTTGGAAGCTCCACTGCTTAAGGAATGTACATACTTTATCACAAGAGCACTTACATGCCCGACTAAACCTTGGTATCCAGCAGGTTCAAAACTCTGACATCTTCGCTGAGGCTATATCAGGTAAGACTTACTATATAGGCTGACCAATGCTGAACTAATATGGCTGCAATCAGATGTAATGCTGGTCATTAATCATGTTTAGGGAAATTAGCCTGTGCACAAGCTGCATTCTAGTGCGCACAGTTTAAGCAGTCCCTTAAGCAGCTAGAACAGGCTTCCTCAACCTCGGCCCTCCAGATGTTTTGAGACTACAGTTCCCATCATTCCCGACCACTGGTCCTGCTAGCTAGGGATCATGGGAGTTGTAGGCCAAAAACATCTGGAGGGCTGAGGTTGAGGAAGCCTGAGCTAGAATGAGGGAAATAAACCACAGAGCAACAGGCTTAGCAAATGAATATTAACCAGCATTGTTGGTTTGTTTCTCTCAAACAAACTATGACTGGGGTGCCAAAAACAAACCTTGGCTTATGATCATGGTTTCCTGGAAGGAAAACAAAATACAAGCACTGATTCATAGCTAAGCTAACACTGAGTCAGTCACTCTATAGTTTGTTTCCCCATTCCACTATACAGTGGTACCTCGGGTTACATACGCTTCAGGTTACATACTCCTCTAACCCAGAAAAAGTACCTCGGGTTAAGAACTTTGCTTCAGGATGAGAACAGAAATCGTGCTCCAGCGGCATGGCAGGAGCAGGAGGCCCTATTAGCTAAAGTGGTGCTTCAGGTTAAGAACAGTTTCAGGTTAAGAACGGACCTCCGGAACAAATTAAGTACTTGACCTGAGGTACCACTATAGTTTGTTTCCCCATTCTAGGAAGGAAGGAGCAAAGGAGGAACTACTCAAGCCATATGCACCAGCTAAGGTCCCCAACCACTGTTTCTGACCAGTGTTACATGCCAACACGGCCACATTTTATTTATTAAAACACACCTTTCTGCAGTACCTTAGTAGTCATTTAGTCATTGACTAGGAAAGCTTGTAGTTCAGTAAACCAAACAGAAAGATGACCTTGACTAGAAGGATATTCAGAAAATATCCTCTGCGGACCAGAGCTTGATCATTGCACACACTCCTGCTTCATCTTGCAAACATCTCATACATCCATGCATTCAACTGTCTTGAACTCTCTCCCTCATCTCTTAAAATACAAAGGCCTCTTGCTACAGGGCAGCTGTACCTACTCTCACTTTCTTTTCTTTTTTTAAAAAAGGCTGCTGTTATGTTTTTTAGCCAGCTGTGAGAAATACCAACAATAATCTCAGGAATCCAAAGGGAAATGAAATACCTTTGCTCTGCTGATTGTAGAGGTCTACAATTGTTTGCGTCCTCATAGATTTGCTTTTCATCTCTTCTTTTTCCTACCTCTTATCTCTGCTTTAATCTGCCTCACTTGGCACAAACGCCTCAGCATCTAATTGAACTGCTCATAAAAAGACACGATGCTGCATTACTTTACATTTAGGATTTCCACTTTACATGGGTTGAGATCATCTGCTTCCCAGTTGCTGAATTCGCTAGAAACCAGTGAGACAGAGGTTTTGTTTTTAATATGTATTGTTATGAGCTTTCATTTATAAAACGGGAAGTTGGTTGAATCTGTGTTCACGTGCTTCTCAATAATACGTTTCCCAACAGATCAACGGATTTGAAGAAATCCCCCGGAAAAATCTATGGCAGTTTTTTTTCAAAAGATGACAAACTTCAGGGGAAATTCTGTTGTTGAGAAAGCAAAAGCAGACCACTTATGTAGCTCTGAAAGGAAGAAACTGCAAGAACTTGCTTGGCATTTTTTTTCAAGCACAGAAACTTGTAACATTTAAAAACAACCTTATCATTTTCAGATGAACAAAAGGATCCAAATTCCTGTCCCACCCTTTCTGCCCATGAGCCCTCAAACCTATTACCTGCCTCTGAAATCGGATGATATATCTCTCCCATCTCCCTAATGCTTGGTACAATGCTGGGGGAGCATCTCAAGCATCCGGAGTTTCTGATACATTGCCATAGCAACATTCTAAGCACAAGGAAAGGAGCCTCTGATAACAGAGACAAGTAAAAGGAGCTCCTTCGCCAGCTTAGTTTGTAATTTAAGCTGTGAAAGAAGCCCCTTTTACCTGTCTGTGTTAGCAGGGACCCCCTTACTGGTGCTATAGACCATTTGAGATGGTCTATTTCAGAATACAAGAGCCCTTTTGGAATGTGCCAATTTGCATCCAAACCAAGTAATTGCAATATCACTGGCGCACAGTGTATACGCACTCCTCCACAGTGATGCCACTACTGTTTAACTTATGCGAGAGCACATGATTGCAAACCAGCCCTTATAGTGTAATTTCTGGTTTTCTTTTATTATGCAGATTAAAAAATAATTCATTTTAAATACCTGTCTGAACCAATGGGATTTGGCACGTTACAAATACATATTGCATTCTATTATGAGCAACCAAATGGGAGCCCTAGCCCTTTGTGTCCTCCTAAGATGGAGAAAAAAGAGAAATAAACAAAGCGTTCTGGGAGGAAAGCCAAGATTTCCTTGGCACCCTACTACCTTATCACAGCACAGACTTCCAAGATGCTTTTCTCCTATTCCCAAATGCCAAGCAATTTAAAATGATAAGAGACTGAGGAGAGGAATAACACAAACCCATACCAAGGGTCCACTCACAGTACTAAAAAAATCAGTAAGAGATGTTTTGACCACCCACGTGGATCAAGTTAACAGGCAGAGAAACTCTTGCCAGTCTTTGTGAAAATCAAACATAGTAAGATTCATGGTGATTTGACACGAGTTATGGTCTTCTTTCACGCTGGAGACTTGGAAGTCAAGGCCTTCTTTTTCCAGAGGGAGCCTTCTCTGTAGAATATGCTGTATGTCACACGCAGATACCTCTTCCCTCAGAACTAACTGGGTCTCCAAACTATTTTAGATATATGAAATACATGCCAGCACACATTGAAATCAAGGACAAGACAGGCTAGGCTATGGAAGGAAGTAAGCAAGGAGGGTTGCCAGAAATTTCAACTGCAGCAAACAGTTAACAAATTTTATAGCCCTCAAATGAATTAATGGAAAGTTGACTACATAAAGCTACCTAAACAAAACAGAAACCCAAACTTTAATTAGCAGTGTGGCTGAGCTAGTATCTTTTCTCTTTCAGGTGACTCAGCAGCAGGTCAAAAACAAAATGCTCCAGAATGAACACAGAGTCACATTTATGCAGTCAGCTGAAGTAGTAATTTTAGATCCTAGACCACATCTGCAATCAACCTC
The DNA here is from genome assembly GCF_964234715.1 of Podarcis melisellensis. Lineage (NCBI taxonomy): Eukaryota > Metazoa > Chordata > Lepidosauria > Squamata > Lacertidae > Podarcis > Podarcis melisellensis. Next base: position 39,593,863 of record NC_138538.1, read on the forward strand.
TAAACTAAAACAGAAACTCCTGTCTCATAAAGCTACAATTAACTTGTGTTTCGAATGTTATTCAAGTGGAGCTTACAATAATGAACCCTTTCGCTGGTTAGTTCACTAGACTCTCTTGCCGGTTTAGGGTGTTCTACTTCAGCGTGAAACGTAAATCTCAAACTCACTTTGGGAGCAAACCAAGCACTTTTTTCTTGTTATTTGTACGAATAAAAAATAAATGTAAAAACAGCAGTTCTGGAAATATATAGTTTGAATTGCCAAGTTAGCAGGTGGAAGATTCAGGCCACCTCATGTCTCAAGTCACTCTGAACCTCTGAGTGTAACAGAGTAGAGACTGCATCACCATGGAGTATCGGCATGCATGGGGGAACCCTAGATTTGCTCAACAATGAATCTTTAGGAAAGAAAAAACTATGTGGGCATTCCCCACTACAAAACCAAAGCAGAAACCCAGCCCAATCCTGGCTGGCACACTGAACAAAAGCATTCCACTCTACAACATTCTGTTGCACTTGCAACAAAAGAGGTTCTACTTGCCTCCACACACAAAAACGAACCAGTTTTCGGAAATTAAGGATAAGTGCTCATTTAGAGAGGGATATCAACCCAGACAAACCAATTTACAAAGGTGTGGCGGTTGCAGGTTCATGTGCACACAGGTATATCCATCCATATCTATATGTTCAAATGCCCTGCTGCCATGGTTGTTTTAGAATTATTACAGGGGTGATAAATTTAAGCGTGCACTTTTTCGGGGGATTCAGCAGCTAGCTGTAAAATTGCTTCAAGGTGCACTTTGATTATCAGATTCAAACAAAGCATCAGGAAGACAAACATTGTCATATGGCTTTGCCACCAACAGACATCCAGGTTCTACTTACTGGTGCTTTCCTAACACCGATTTCACCAAGATACTTTTCAGAGCACACACTAAAATGAGGGGCGATACAATATTTGTGTGAGCACAAAGGCTAAAGAGGCCAGCCAACAAGCGTGTAATGCATTTCTCTTCACCTCCACCCCCAGACAAGCGTTTCAGATGCTTGCCTGGATCAAATACATGCTTCCTACAGAATGGCATTACAGCGGAAGATTTAGCAGCTTCCATCCTGCCATGTCAACGGCTCTTGTCATACTTGCTGGCAGAATTCCATAACAGGAAAAATGAAGGGTGACAGGGGGAATGAACTTTCCCCCTCTCCACTCTAATATAGGGTTAAAGACACAATGGCAGGGAAGGCGGCACTCCTACCAGCTGAGCTACATCTCTCCCCCCCCCCCCAACCCTTTGATAAAAGGCTTCAGTGTTCAAGAATGTCAATCTGGCATCTTTCACTTGCATTCTAGTCCCTTTAAAAGGCATATAAATAAAAGGTTACACAGGGATTGATGTCAGGTGTAAGAGACAGAAAGATATTCTCACTGAGACAGCTCCCAGAGTCTACGTTTCATTGATTAGGTAACAAAGGATCTTTGAATATTTGATCCTCTCTCTTTAGTTGTCTTGCAGCAGTCTGCTCAGATAACACGCAGCTCTCCACTAAAATTCTATTAAGTGGCAAAAGGTCCTTTTCAAAGAATTGTAGAGTTGGAAGGGATCCTCAGGGTCATCTAGTCCAACCCCCTGCAATGCAGGAATAATAGATTTTTCTAACAGTGTCTGTTGAATAAGCTGCAAGGGGGGGGGCGGATATGTTCTAAAGTATTTAAGTCTGTCCCACACACACATATGCACACACTATTTTCCTTCCCCCATTCAGTGTTGTTGTTTTTAATTAAACTGCAGAGGGAAAGAATTTGCCCAACGTTCTTCCATTACAGGGCCTAAATTTATGAAATGAAAGCAACAGGAATCAGTCAAGATTATGATGTATGGCTAAGGGTCAACATATTTTGGCTGACTTTGGCGTCCAAAAGTCAATGCAATGCAGAGATTAACCCTATCCTTTTCCTAAGTTGCATGATCAGAGAAGGGCAGAAGCTTGCCCCTAAAGTTGCACTGGAAGCTCTACAACAAAACCCCCATCCTTTGCCCAGATTCCAGGCTTGAAAGCAGGAAAGGGCTTGTCCCTCTGGTTATGCTGACTTTGAGAAAGTCCCCTGCTCTCAATTCCTCCAACAGTCCAACGTGAGTTCCCAGATGAGTCCCCAACAATCACTCTTGTCGGCCTGAGACAGGCAGTCCATAGTGAGATATGACAAGTCACTGACAAGTTGAAGAGCACATTTGTGGAGCCCTGTATAGCCTTATTTGTAGAAGTGCAAATGAATTTTGCATCATTACCTTTTATTTTAAAAAAGAGAGAGAAAATGGTATTTAAAAAGCATATACGATTACGGGAATTTTCTTCTCACCCTTCCGGCTTTATCTGAGGTTTACTGTTCATTCTTCAATGATAAAGTAGGTTCAGGCTTCTGATTCAAAGCCTCAACCAGACACTCTCTCACCTTCCTCTGAGGCTACTTGAAAACCTGTGTGCCCAGTGAGAAGCCCAGGCTGTGGGGCTAATGACATCAGAAAATTGCAAGGTGGAAGATGAACAGCAATGAGCTCCAAAAATTACAGTCAGTGATAATTAGAGCTTAAATATATGTTAAATGGGCACCTTGCTGATTCCTAATTTCCAGTCTACTACTGTAAAGGTGCCCACTTAACATATATCTAATTATCACTCGCTGTAATTTTTGCATCTTATTGTCATCCAACCTCCACCATACAATTGTATCCTTTTACTATTACCAAATAAGCCAATGGCTGATTTCTCCTTTATATCCCTGCAAACGAAGATTTCATCACTTCATATATCTGATGAAGTAGGGCCAAGTCCATAAAAGTTTGCGCCATAGTAAAACTGTTAGTTTTTAGGATGCCACAAGACTATCCCAATTTTTAGGCTCTATCTATTCAAAAATTTGAGAAGTTTTCTTGCTGGGTTTGAGCACTGTTGGTGTTTTATAGACAGCAACAGTTCATTACTACAAAGGCGAAAGCATGGAAATCTTCTTGTTCAGTGGTACCTTGGTTCTCAAACGTGGGGCTAGTTTGCTTTTTGACCACAGGGGGACTTTGCTTTTTTTTTTTTGTCTCCTTAAAATTACATAGAATAAAAAGTGTGGGCAGTGACCTTCCCCCACACTATTTCTCCCAAAAAACCAATCAGGCCAGAGGGCTGGCATTCCACCATAAACACTATTAATTCATACCGAATGACTGACACTCAGAACTGCTCTAAAGGTCTTCAGAATAAATTCTGCAATTCTCCCATTCTCCAGTCAACCCTTAGAGAAATCATTCTCGTTTATCTGAAAGGAAGATAATCCCCTGCCTCAGGAATCTTCAACAAAATCAAGGTTCAAATTGTCCTGGGAAATGATAAACACGCTGCATTATTGGGTATTGAACTATTTTGTCTGCTAGTCAGAAATTCAATATCTTGACTCTCTACATGAAAGCTTGTCTTTTATAATGGTGAAAATGGCCTTTGCAGGGAGCGGATGGGGAGGGGGGGGGAGATAATAGAATCTACATAATATACCTAGGCAATTCACCCTAGGCAGTAGATAAAATCCAAAAGTCGCTTTGCAAACAAATCTGTTAGTAGCTAGGAAAGATTTTCTACCAGCATCACTTATTAGTATCGAACCAGCAAAAAACATCCAAAGGGTAAAATGCATTCTTTGTAAATTGCTCATGTTCAGTTTCCCCCGCCCCTTGCGCGACTTCATTTTTGTACAGCAAATAATGCTCACAAGCAGCTTAAACTCGCATCACTCCTCCTTCTTGGCTAATCCTTCAAAGTGTACATGTTGAAGGGCTGCTCCTTATAAACATTTTAAGGCTGTATCCTTCATCTCCGTTCAACAGAGAACACATTCACACCCAACGTTTGCTATGTCTTTATGCAGCAGAGAAAAATATTTCTTAGCTCAGATCCCACCAGCAAAGCCATTGGAATTAATATACACAAAAGACGGCCTGTGCAAGAAATGCTGCCAGCACATTGCACTCAATGCCAAGTATTTTCACAGGCCAACCTATGGGATGCGTAGTGTGGGTTTAACCAATCCCAAACCTTTATTCTAAAGCCAATACAAGGCATTATTTAACTCATAAGTATGTAACACTTATTGGAAAGAGTTCAATGAGCTCAAGGGGTTCTCCATTTAGGCACTATGACTAAATAAGCCAATGGCTGTTTTCTAGCTTTCAATCAATTCCAGAGGAGGGCATAAGGCAGTATTTCCGCTTCCTAGCTCTGCAACTACCTCAGTCTAGAGCTCTGCCAAGCTAAGCTCCTGTGTGACTTAAGAAATAGAAGACTTCTAATATTTAAGCTGAGTTTTAGTAGTGGTAGAAATCTGAGTATTTAAGCTGCATGTTTTAATATGCATTCTCGGAGGCACTTTCAGTAATGTAGCCTCATCTGTTTGTTCAATATTCTTATTTTTACTTTATAGCAATCTAAGTCAGATTAAATCAGCGGCTTAGGAAAAAGCTAAATCTGAATTACACCAAGTCAGACCATTGTGCCATCCATTGAAGTATTGTCGAGCCTATTTGGCAGTTGCTACGCGGGTGGCGCTGTGGTCTAAACCACAGAGCCTAGGGGTTGCCGATTGGAAGGTCAGCGGTTTGAATCCCCATGACGGGGTGAGCTCCCGTTGTTTGGTCCCTGCTCCTGCCAACCTAGCAGTTCGAAAGCATGTCAAAGTGCAAGTAGATAAATAGGTATCGCTCCGGCAGGAAGGTAAATGGTGTTTCCGTGCGCTGCTCTGTTTCGCCAGAAGCAGCTCAATCATGCTGGCCACATGACCCAGAAGCTGTACGCCGGCTCCCTCGGCCTCCCTCTGGGGTTGCGGCGAGATGAGCGCCGCAACCCCAGAGTCGTCCGTGACTGGACCTAATGGCCAGGGGTCCCTTTACCTTTACCTAGGGGCTCAGGCAGTCTCAGCTACCTCTTCCCCTCCTCAACTGGATTGGATTTGATATCCCACTTTATCATTACCCGAAGGAGTCTCAAAGCGGCTAACATTCTCCTTTACCTTCCTCCCCCACAACAAATACTCTGTGAGGTGAGTGGGGCTGAGAGATTCCAAAGAAGTGTGACTAGCCCAAGGTCACCCTGCAGCTGCATGTGGAGGACCGGAGACACGAACCCAGTTCCCCAGATTACGAGACTACCGTTCTTAACCACTACACCACACTGGCTCTCCAGGGATTGAACCTGGTGCCTTCTCCATGCAATGCATGGGTCTTACCACTACGCTACAATCCCACCATGTTTGATTGAACCAACTGACAAAAAGAAGTGCTTGTTTATAGAGCTGACAAAAAGAAGTGTTTGTTTATAGAGCTGGGGCAGGGTGTCCATATTTCTGCAGTAGAGCTCATGTGAAGCATGAGGCCCTCAATATCAGCCCCATGAATCTCTCAGGTAGCACAATTGTTGAAGGCCTTTTAAGAGCTGTTGTCAATGTAAAGCAGACCAATGGTTCCCGAACTTTGCCCTACTAGCAACTTGAAAAATTCTGAGGGTCTGGGCAGTCCACTAAATGATTTAGAACTAATAAAATCTTAGTTGCCTATTTTAAGTGCAATATAACTTTAAATATTTGAAATACGGTTCAGTATTATCAGGGCTACCAATTTTTTCTCTCTCTCTCATTTGCATTTCTGTTTCATTTCCATGCTGCTTTTGGTGTAACTCTCCTTCAGTTCTTCTCACAGAAAACATAGGGTAGCAGCAAAAGAAACAGTGCTAAGACAATGGTGAGCTTCACCACTGAACTTAATCCAGTGGGTGGTCAAGTTACTCAAGTTTTGGAACACAAACCAACTCAAGTTGCTACCTAGGGAAAGCCAACATTTTCCTACCGATTTGATTATTATGACTAGGGGAAGGATCACTCAGACCAATAAAGACATTTTAAAGCTATAACTTCAATCACCAGCTATTCACAATAGCTAAATGGAAACCCACATTTCGAGAGAGTGTGCTACCTTTGAAAACCAGGTGTTGGGAAGAGGAAGCTGACTGACTTTTGGTGAATCCAGCAGGGTCATTCTTAAGTTCTGAACTAGGTGTACATCAAAGGTGGGAGGTCACTCCAGATTTTGTTGGACTCCATTCCCATCAACTCTAGACAGCATGGCCCGAGATGATGCAGACCAACAACACCTGAAGGGCCACATGTTCTCCATCACTGGCATAGTAAAAAGGCAAGAAAGAAAATATAAATGGAGCACATGGAGACCTAATACAAAAAAGAAAAACTATACTGGGCCAATTTTCAAGTACTAGAAAGGCTCATTTATCATGTTGCTTTGGTTGGGAGTATATTAGAAATCTTCAGTGGAAGGCTAATCCCTTGAGTACCATGTGACTGAGCTACAAATGCAATGCCTGATTTCAGTTTGCGATCCACTATCAACTCAGGAGCTTTTTTATGGTAATTGGCATATTAAAACTGTGAAAGTGATTAAGTGTAGAAAGAGGAATTGCTAAAATGCTAACAGCTTCTATGGAAAGGCATGACATGAAGGGATATTCACAATAAGCTCTAATTAAATACTTTGGTTGCCATAGGGAGAAGGGAAAAAAGGCTGTTCCAAGCATATTGCCCCTCAACACACCAGCAATTTAAAGATCTTGCCCCTCATTTCGGTCATTGTTTAGTCAACCTGAACACAGTACTTCCTTTAACATTCCAACAGATACAAGAACACCGACGGTAATAGGTTTCCTTATAAGCTGTGTGTCTTTGGAAAGATAACCTCAAGCCACTTCCACTACTCTGTATGAGTTCTTGCTGCTATGGCAACCAACTCTTTTAGCTGATTCTGTCAGTGTTTTCTCTTCTCCACAAAATCTTCCTTGATTTACTACCACTGTTAGAAACCACTCAAGGCGTCATAAAACTAGATTCCCTCTTAAATCTTACTAGTAGAAGACTAAATTTTATTTTGTCCCAGTATTCCTTCAAGAACAGTAAAGAGATATTCTTAAAAAGCTTCAGGCAATTGGTGGTCAATCCAAAGGTCTGCAACTCTTTCCCCCAAAGGCTTTTTTCTCCTCCTTACCAATTCAATGATTTTGACATACCTAGAGCTGCCATACATCTGGATTTTCTCAGACATTACTAGGATTTCAAAGGCAGAATTGACGTCCAGGGGGAATTTCCTAAATGTGGCGCTTTGTCCTGGGTGTATCAAAAAAGCACCTTTTTGGCATTTTTGTAAAAATAAAATTTAAAAAAAGCTCAAAGCTCAACAACTTTTGGGTTGTCCTGGTTTTTACTTTTTGAAATCTGGCAACCCTTGACATGCCTGATATAAATTTCAGTGAATCAAAGAATGAAGAAACGGGGGGACGGACACCTATCAATTATTTCCCATCTCATATCTGATCTGAAACAGACAAAATTGCTTATCATCCATTTATTTTATAGTCAGTAATGAAAGTCCTTTGCATGTACTTTGAGAAACTGCAAAGTCATTAGTCCTCACAATTCCAGCCTTTAAGAATATTGTTAATTCCCATTTGCAAGAGAAGCTAAAAGGCTGGAAAAGGACAGTTTGCTCTACCCAAATCAGATGTGCAAATCCATAAAGAGCCAATTCCCTTCCCCATTATGGTTTTTTTTACTCCCTTACAATAATACCCAAGGCAGCCATTAATTACAATCAGCTGTATTAATCTGTTTCAGTGAGTCTTTATGCAATAATTCCCAAGCCAATTAAAAATCAGTTTTAGAACATTTAGGCAAGAGATCAAAATGAAAGCTGCTTTTAACTCAAATATAGGATTTCCATTTTACAGATGATTTATTGGAACATGGGATAAGAGACCACACCACCAAACTTTGTACTCATCATAAAATTAAGCTCTGTATCTCCTCTCCTCAAGTAGAGTCCGAAGTCTCTATCTAAGTTTACATGTACCACATGCTTATATTCTGAGAGGTTCTGGAGTCTATGGGGAAATATATGGAACATCCAAATTAAGAGAGAAGTTTCCATTTCTTTCTGTAGTTACCCATAAGTTCTACACACCAAAACCTCAATAAATCTATTTTGAGGCGTCTGTTTAGCTCATGTCCAATACACTGTGCATACACATGTGTCATTTCCCCCTAAATATCTTTGAACTTCTGAGTAGATGAACCACACAAGACAAGCCTTAACACACTGGGTGAAAATCAAATGTCACATAATTACAAAGCACAAGTATATCAGTTTGCCAGATGGAACTAGAACTATCTCTCCTCCCCACACGTGCTGTTCTGGGGGCTCTCTTGACCTCCCCACCTACTCACCCACCCACCCAGTCCCGCCCCATGACTGCAATGGGAGTGACAATATCTTACAAAAATTTAAGAACTGCCAAAATAAATTCATACTTATTAGCAACTTATTGTGCTTTCAAAGTAACAAGCAGATCCAGTACGTTCCTTACAGCTAAGAACTTTGCTTCAGGGTGAGAACAGAAATCACACGGCGGCAGCGGGAGGCCCCATTAGCTAAAGTGGTACCTCAGGTTAAGAACAGTTTCAGGTTAAGAACAGACCTCCAGAACAAATTAAGTTCTTAACCCAAGGTACCACCGTATTAGCATTCAGCTTCCAGATATAAAACAGTACCTTTGTTAGCCTGTGCAAGTAATGTACAACTTTTTCATCTACAAGCATCTCCTAGTTTAGCTGAATGTCATCCTGAAGCTGTCACCCTAACCAGAGAACCATTCTGCAGCTCTGCTACAGTTCCTGCATTTCTTTGTAACTTATATCCCACATGCTAATCAGCTGAAGTTCCAGAAAGTGCCAGTCAAAAGATCTTAACCAGTTAGACTGTGTCACAAGGCATCTTTTCCAGGGAGTGGTTAATTCCTTTGATGCAGTAAGCTGATACCAAACAGCAGTGCATTTAAATTTGCGGGCTATTTTTCATTAACCCCAGTGGCAGATGATTGTACCCTAGCTCATTAACTACAAAATTAAAATGTGTGTGTTAATTTAATTTTAGTTTGAGCTTCCTCCTGCAAAGAGGGCCAGATTTGATGAAGTGAAGGGCCAAAGTTGTTGACCTTTTTTTAGGATTGGTTGTTTAGGATTGGTTGTTGAGGCCCCGAAACAGACTTTGGACATGCCTGTGCAAGGGTGTTTCAAAACTAACAACATTTTCTCATCCAGACAATAGTTGCATTCTCACATTACAGTAAATCATGATTAATAGTTTACCCTGAAGGCACAGAATGCTCCAGCTTCATTGCTCCTCACCAGCATAGCAACCCCAACCAGTGCCTGGGGCAGGGCGGGGGGTACATGAACACAACCCCCACACCATGGGGGTCAAGGAATCCAAGTGGGCAGAGTGCCCCACCTGAGCAATGCATCCCTCCTGGGAGGGAAGCAACTAGCATGCACCACCCCTACACTGTTGGAAAAAACATTGTGGGGTGTGCCGCTGGGAGGGCGGCCGGAAACCTGAAGGCTGGCACATGCCAGCCGTGCCCCTCCCAGGTGTCCCTCCCAGCGACACGCCTCCCGCTGCTTTTTCCAATGGGTTACTGGCTTGTCTAAAATTAATTAGGTGAACATGGCTATGATCTCACCCGTTCTGAAGACCACTTCACAAGTTAAGGCTTTATATTAACATGTTTAAAAACAAATGCATGTATATTGTAGGTGCAAGCACTAGTGAGCCAAAGCAGACTATAACACCCGACCATCGAGTGTGTGAAGCAGTCCTGAGGTATTGTAAGATTTAAAGTTGTATTAAATCGAGGGGGGCGGGGAGAGAGAGAGAGAGAACAAGTGATGCACACAATAGCAAACACTAACAGTGCTATTATTATTTTTCTTTAAAAATTGAGTCAAATAAGCCAACTTAGCATCGCTTGTTCTTTTCTCAGAAAAGCTCAGCAGACATTTAGTTTTTCCTATGGAGATTTACTTCCTAATTAGCCAAAAGATATATAACTCTTCATGGGCTTTTATGTAGGCCAGCCATAATATTAAGCAGAGACAATCCAGCAGCATCTATTTACGGTTCATACCCTGATTAAGATGCAAAAGCACTCCTGGCACAGACACACACTGACAAGAATTTAATGCACATGCTGCTGAAAGAAAAACAAAAAAGTGACAGTCAAAGCTCTTAAAGGCATACTTTGAATTCTAAGCCAAATCTCTTTATCTGCATTACAAACCCTTCAAGTTCTCAAAAAGCTTTTAAACGCTATTTCATATTTTCAATGGTCTTTAATTCTCCCTTCCCCTTTCATCATCATTTTGGGAAAGCTAGAGGGGAAAACCAGTTAAACGTGAAGTGCATGCCGCTGGTTATCATATGGTTTTGGGTTTGTTTATTTGTTTACAATAAGCACAATCCACAGACAACCTTTAGGCACGCCTAAGGGCTTGGGCAAGCCATCAGAATTTTTGCATTAAAAATACAAAAAAACATCTCACATGTTGCATTACAAACCACTTTGAAATTCATCCCTAAGTAGCAAACACTGTGTCCCGTTCCCCCCCCAACCTGACATTTCGTTTCGGTGGCTATAGTTCAGATAATAAAAAACATAGTCTCACTGTACACACAGAGTTAATACTGCAATTCTCAGTGGTGGTCAACCATTCTGAAACTTCCTCTAGGCAAGAAAAAAACAGCAGTAAAGAGGGTGTTTTCTTTTGCTTGTTAAGCCCACCATCATGAGAGGGCCTGGTGGGAAAGGTGTGTTCAGGTCTGTGGCGTTTCAGCCTGATTTGGTACAAAGTTAAGCTTCCCATGTGTGATGTGGGATGACTTCTGCCGCTTCAGGGAGATGCACAGGAGAATTTGGACCCTAAATGGTCCTGGATCTCTAAGTGGTTTTTGATAAGGTCAGCTTACAGAGATGCTATCTAAACTGGAGATTAGGAGCAGATCTCCAGAGGTTCTGCTTATACCTGGATGGCTGTTTGAAAGTGGTGCAGGATTTCTGCTCAGCACTGTGACATTAGCGTTCCACATGGTTTATTATGACCCCTCATGCTATTAAATATCTATAGAAAACTGCTGAGTGAGGTCTCTGGAGATTAAGAGTGAGATGTCATCAATACTCAGCTCTATTTCTCCTTTTCACCAAACTCAGGTAAGGCAGCAGGAGTGCTAAATCAGCACCTGAATGCAGTAATAGACTGAACAAAGGCCAATTAACTGAAGTTCAGTCCAGACAACATGGTGGTACTGTTAAGGCTTGGTTTATCTGCCCTGGTCAGTTGTGTTCAACCAGTTCTGAAGGGAGTTGCATTCTGCCATAAATGCCCACATTTGTGGTCTAGGTATGCTCTTTGATACTGTGTTAGTGGATGCACAACTAGCTTCTGTGATCCAGATAATATTTTACTAGTTTAGGAGAGCACACTACCTATAACACTACCTGGATAAGGATAATCTTCCCTTCAGTTATAGCTGTCCTGCTAACCTTCCATTTCGATTACTGCAATATAAATAACATGTAGGACTGCCTTTGGCTGACAGATGACTATCTAGAACCGGGTGATATAAACATATTAGGCCAGTGTTTCATTGTCCATTTTCAGGCCCTAGTCAGAGTGCTAATTTTGTATTTATGAACTTTCGTGGGTTGCTACCAAAGTACCTGAATGTACTTCCCACTAGTGCAAGTGCATTTTTAATAGTGCCACCTAGTTATGGAATGCCCTCCCTAGAAAGGCTGAACTGGTACCTAATCTATTGGCTTTTTTAGTTCCGGTCTAATCCCTTTTTATTTTCCTTTTTTTTTACTGCATACTTTTAAATCTATTTTAGGTCTTTTAATTTCTTGTCTCTGGTGCTGAGTTTTGCTTCACATCATCACATAGAATTTGTCTGAGAGGTAGAGAGAAAAAACATTACAGAAAAGAAACCAAGAGAACCCACAACAGCCCAATGCTAAACATGTTGAGTTGCCAAAGAATACTGACATGATAAATTTATACTACTACTACTACTACTACTAATTATTATTATTATTATTATTATTATTATTCATCATCATCATCATTTAAAAGGAGGTTTCAGAAAATAATAGCAAGACAGTAGCCTGCAACCTCTCTCAAAAATTGCCCCCAAAATGAGGAACCAGGCTTGCAAATAATGACCTGCCCATAAATTGTAGCTAGTAAAAGAGTCCACAAATATGGTTTCTTAGTATGACCCTATATTAAACTATGACAACCACCTAGGAAATTTATCACACCAATCATTTGTTATATATAGTGCAAAAATATAAATTTAATGCAATCTAAGAGAATGGTGACCTTTGGCACAATGTTAAAGGGCTAATGGTATCATGACACATGGCTTCACTCAGAAGAAACTCAATGAAATAAATGAACCTAATTTAATCATGTGCATTAATTTCCATGGATCTAGTCTTAGTAAAACTTAGTTGAATGCCACCCTTCGAGTCCTTACATACAAATGACTTGACAGTGACATTAAAATATGTGATAACTATTGGCTATACAATGAAGAAACACACATCCAAATGGCTGACAACATTAAACTTATTTCTTCATATGCTTAAAGCGTTGAACTCTACTCCTTAGCCAAAAAGGATCCTAGAGCAGTTTTCAAAAGCCACTTGTCTAGTATTCTGACAAGCTATAGCTTCCAGATCAACTAGGAACAACCTTTGTTGTGAAAATAATGCCAGTATTGGGCTTGCAAATCTGAGAAGCACCTTTCATTTGGTGTCTACCGTGGAGACTTTAACTGTTCATTAAGTAGCACCTGAGGAACAATACAGAATGAAACTGGAGCGTCACAAAATACTAGGTTGTATTCAGTGCAGTGTTAAGTTGCTAGTTTAATCATGCAAGGATCCCTCAGTATGCAATGGAATGTTTCCCCCCTCTCCGCCCATCATGCACCCCTAAATCTGATCTGGAGACTGCACAGGGTGTGCATGGGGTAGGGTGGAATGTACCATTGCACTTGTAGTCCTTGAACACACAGAGAACTATTTAGTTGAATCCCACCCCCTGCTCCTTCCCAACGAAACATTCCCTCACTAGGTACTAAGTACAAAAGTGGCATACATGCTTCCACTCTGTGGAGCAGCAAGTCCACAGTCAAGTCTCATTCACTGGCTATTTTAAACAATGCTTGACTACCAGGTCAAGCCAAATTTGCTGGACCCCACCCCCACCCCCCGGATGAGTGTCATATTCACAAGGTAAAGCAGACACATTTTTTATGTCAACAGCAAGAGGAGGTTAGTGGTTCTTTCCTTTCAAGCCATTCATATCCCACAACTGACTAAAACATAGCTATTTGTATTGATTTATTTGCGAGGCGATGAGGTACCACAAGATGCTTGAGGGGGAAAGGGGGTGGAGGAGGGAATGTCTCTTTGCATCTGACAAAATCCAAGTATGATGTGTTCGATTCATTCTCACTAAAAGCTATTTTTCTTTTGTGGCAGGTCATGACAGCTTCTGCTTTTTTCATATTTCAAGAGGATAAAGAAGATTTATTTTAAGGTAAAGGTGGCTTAGAACTTTGAGCACACTTTGAAGTGTTTCCACACACTCTTCCCACTTTTTCCTTTCTAGAAATATACCATAATGGCACAACAGGACCTTACTGTGAGGTTTGCATGGAAGCCTATTAACCATTTACAGTACGGAACTAACTAACTCTCTCTCTCTCTCTCTCTCTCTCTCTCTCTCTCTCTCTCTCTCACACACACACACACACACAGAGAGAGAGAGAGAGAGAGAGAGAGAGAGAGAGAGAGAGATCATCTTGTATGGCCACAAGGAGGAGGGGTGTGGTGTTCAATGCCAAGAGAAATGATAAAGAGGACCTGGCTTTGCCCTTAAGGAACAGGAAGCAGAGAAGGGAGCAGGATTAGGTCCTCTGCACTGCAAAACATATCACTCATCAACTTCCTCTGTGCTGTACAAGCGAAAGCATGATCCTCTCTTAAAAATAAAAATCAGTATCTTACAATCTGACTCATACCGTTACCATCTGGAAGAGACATTGAGGCCTAAAGAGCTTTAAAAATATTTTAAAGGCTTTAAAGAGACTTGCTCCTAGACAGGCTCAAATTAAAAAAGTGAAGGGGGGGGAGGAATGACCTATCTAACTCATGAGAGATTGCCAGAAAATCTTTGAAAGCAGGCAAAGTATAGGAATTGTGTATCCCTTAGGATATACTAACTGATTTTTAGAAGTTTCAGCATTTTCAGACACATAGGCCATAGAAAAATAATGGATATGGAATTACAGAGAGCACATATGGCCCTCATCTCCCAGGTTGAATGGTCTAATCAGCCAAAGTGTCAAGACCAGCTGCTTTAAGAAACATAATTTATATGGAATCATGCAACAGCAAAAAGAAGTGGTTGAAGGCTGAATCAAACACCATTGTGAGTCTATTTGTACTTTAAGAACAGTTGTTCCCCTAAAAATGCCCTGGGTCATATATTTCCGATGAACTTGCGAATAAATTGCTTTCCTTCTAGCAAGTGAACTTGTGGATTTTATATCAGTCATGTTCCTACATGTAACAAGTAGAAGCACATGCATCTGCTTTCATGTGACCATGGTTCTGCAGGGAGTCTGGACAGGTTGACTCCTGCCCTTCCCAGCTCTTTGAAAAGGAATTGAATTGGTCAGGAATTTAATACGGAGGGGGGGGATTACTTTTCTACTAGTAATGTGCGGTAGCTACTTTAACTCCCAATCTATTCCGTGGTAAAAATCAGTAATCATTACTTCTACCTCTTCTTCAAAGAGACCTGTCTTACACATTGGTACCATTCCACTTCCATGAATCATTTCTTCAGACCAATGAGGAAGTAAATAGGACCAAGTAAGTAGGCAAGGCTCCTTGAAATCAGTTTGCTCATTGCAGAAATTATGGCCTCGTGGTATTTGCTTTGTACATGGAGTACATTTCCTTTTACAGTGGTAACTGAAGTTACAGACACTTCAGGTTACAGACTCCGTTAACCCAGAAATAGTACCTCAGGTTAAGAACTTTGCTTCAGGATGAGAACAGAAATCGTGCGGCGGCAGCAGGAGGCCCCATTAGCTAAAGTGAGCTGAGCTAAATCAAAGTTTGGCTTAGCATGTTATCCAAACCCAGGCTTGCAGTTAAGCTCTCTCATTGAGAACCATGAGCTGTAGCCAAGGTTTGAACAACAAACTAAGCTGTACATTGGTGTAGCACAGTGCAGAAGTCAAAAAAGGTTGGGGAGCAGCAAAACTGCTCTTGGAAGAAGACATATCACATATTAGGATTTTAAGGTATGAAGAGGGAGGTGAGGAAAAGAGAAAGGAGGGTAATGGGATTGTTTGGATTTACAGTCATACCTTGGAAGTCAAAAAGAATCCATTCTGGAAGTCCAAAAACCAAAGTGCGGCTTCTGATTGGCCGCAAGAAGCTCCTGAAGCCAATCGGAAGCCCTGCCGGATGTTCGGCTTCCAAAAATAGTTTGCAAACCAGAACATGCACTTCCGGGTTTGTGACGTTCGGGAGCCAAAATGTTTGAGAACTAAGCTGTTCGAAAACCAAGGTACGACTGTATTTCTTTACACACACACCCCACTATCCATTTCGTATTCTTTACTCATAAATAGATTTAAAATACAGATTTACTCACACAAAGGGATGGTCCATATTTAATGGCTAAATGCTGTTTGGTGGTTTCCATACCTCAAACTCATACAGCTCCCCACCCCCGGCCAATCAAATGCTCAGGTTATCATCCTCACTTCCTTGTTTGCAAAAGCCATTGTTTGCCTATTTGTATTAAATGTCCAATCATGATTCATGCAAACAAGGTAATGGAGCATCTAAAGGCAAGAGGCAAGGAGAAATGAATTAACCCCAGGCTCAGATGTGAACAGCCAAATTATGTTTGCCATTGCGTGTGAATCAGTCCAATATGAACACAGCTTGTGTTTTAAGTCTTAGTATTAAAAAATCTTGACAAGAAGTGCTGAAGTTTCCTGGACATAATGTGTGTTCAGACTTGGACAGATGCAATCCAAGAAAAAGCCAATAAACTATGAGAGAGGTAGATAAAGTCAGGTTAGCAACAGAGAAGCAAAGTTTTAACCACCAAAGTAACACATGGTAGTATGAAGGATAACAATAAATATTCTGGCAGACTAGCAAGCATGTCTGTTGGGAAAACTATCCAGAAGATATCTGGGTATTTGGCAAATAACTTAAGATGTTCTATATTAACTCTTTGGTTTTAAACTGGTTTTATTTTGTTTAAAGCTTATTTAGATATCAATTTTCAGTATTGCACAGTGACCGAGCAGCTTTCTGGAACAGGCAGAAATAGAGTTTATGCTGTGCAGCAGTTTCCTTGGTACATGGGTTTGGTTTTTGCAAAAGACTATTTAAAAAGCTTGTGGGAGAACAGCTCTCTCTTGCTGTAACCACAGCGTTAGCAAGGCCAACAGCCAAGATGCTACTCTACTTTCAGCTTTGAACCTTCTAGTTTGATTTAAAACAACAACAACAACAACCATTGACAGCAGCATCTAAATGGGGGTTGTTTTCTTCCCCAAAGCAATGCAGGACTCCCCTGCTTTGTGTGCAGTCAGATTGAAACAATTGAACTCAATCATTTGCCCTCATTGTCCGGCTGCTACAAAGCAGACCTGGAGGGCTAAGAACCATTTAAGCAGTAGGAGGCACTTGACCCTAAGCCATGATAAATCAGTCTGGCCATTTTAACAGGACATCAAGAGGATTTAGTCTTCCTTGACTTCCACATCGCTTTCCTATTTTTAACTCTGGGAACCTGTAATCTAGCCATATGCACCACCCATCTAGCCCTCATCAGAGGACAAAGTATAAAAATGTGGATGAACAGGCAGCAGAAAACCATGACAATCAGAATCAGGTATTTCAGCTAGCTATTTTCGTTACGTTAAGCATTTTCCATCTTTAGTCAGTGAGGCAGGGAGACTTTTTCTTTCAAACCCTTTGTTTTTTCTGTGGAAAATTTTGCATTTCGTAAGTTCATAAGCAACAATGGATGGGTGCCCATTGCAAGTGCAATATTAGGCAAGTTTGGCATTTTCAACATTTTTAGCTTTGTTTATTAGACACACACACACAAAAAAAAAAAAAAACTAGCTCAAGCATCAGAAAGTTTCCCAAGGCAAACTTTCATTGGGTCAAAAGGGTTCCCCACCCTAATGTAGAGAAACAAACATCTGAAGAGGGTTGATATTTTGAACACATCACTATTTTAACAAGGCGAGAATTTAAGGCTCCTCTAGAACAATGGCCATTTTGCAGCTCTGGGCTGTTAAGGACCTTTCTGACCTTTACTGAAGAAAAACAAGACTAGATTCCAAACAACTGGTAGCACAAAGAAGGAGCCTGAAGGCTTCTAAATATCAGAATTAAAAACGCATCATATCCATTCGATCGTTCTAGTGTGCAATGCAGTAGCTACGGCATTCCGTTCCCGTTATTGTGATCTAATAATAGAACTGCAAAGCCAACATAATCAAGCAGTCTCCACAGTATTGTGTTTTCTCACTATCCGCATTGCCATCTGAGGGCTATTTAAAGTGCGAGACCAGCAAGTTTGTCTTTCAGCATCTGTTTCTACACAGAAAGCTAGCCTAAATAATAGCTCTGAAATTGCCAGATTTCAGAAAGATTCTGCCAATTCTGAAATAGGCAAAACGTGTCATTGTGCGTAGAGACAAACTGATTTATTGTGGTATGATTTTTCATAGGCCATAACCTACTTAACGATGCACAGACACGGCTCGGTTGCATTGTTTTAGATCCAACGTTTAAGATACTGTGATTAAAAAAAATTTAAAATTCAAAAGCAAAAATACATCGCCATGAAAAATAAAACGTCAACTTGGCTCATGAGTACAATGTATTCTTTAAATAGAAAAAAATCAGAAGATACCACAAATTAGTCATGGTTAATACAAAAAAGTGCTATAAGTCAAATCTAGAAGTCTGTATGGCTGTAATCATGATCTAGCATGGAAAATATGGTCTAACTTGGGGTGTGCTGGCTGCCACCGAAACCAGAAGTTTTCAGTTAAAGAGATGCAATTCTAAATATCACCATCATGGGGAAATGGAAAATATACAGATCAGCTAAGCATTTAAAAATAGAGCAGATGTGGAGACATCTAAAATTTGCTTCGAAAATTACATGCTATTATGGATTTACATTATCAGTTGAATAAGTATTAGGAAGGATTCGGTTAGCCTGCCCACAGTCAAGTTAATGGGGAATGGCCATAGCTCAGTGATAGAGGGGCATTAAAAACACTTTCAAAGCTTTCAGCTACCTTTCAATCATATTATCTCTTGTAAAGACAATAAATACAACACAATACAATACAATACAGTCTGGGTGTGATACTATCTATGATACAATATTAAAGGCATTCTCCAAGTCTCTGGTACTCTTGCTGTCCTGACATGGCCTGCAGTGAGTCTTATGAACAGGCTGTTGAAGAAAACCTGCTTGCAATAAAATTATATATAGTTTTTATTGAAAGGAAAAAGTCAATACCAGCTCTTCAATCACCTTTTACCTAAACCAAACTCACTTGGACCTCTGACCTCACAGGGGACAATTCTATTGGTATATAGAATGATTCAGTATACACGAACAATGGCACATTTACCTTTTTGCTTAAAACAACAGCAATTAAGGAGTTTACAAGCCACTTAGCTTTGGGTTTACTGGTCTACACTGAAGGCTGTAAATTAATGTTGAAATTTGCATAATCCTTCTTAGCTGGCTCCCCTACCAGGTTTATAACTAAGAATAGTGAGGAGATACCCTCCACCATTTCTCTGTTTTTTCTTTCCATCATAAAATATTTTACATGTAAAAATGTGAAGTTACAATCCAAATCACAATTGCCAAGTGGAGTGGCATGTAATGTCAAATACAAAGCCAAAAAAAAGTATTCTATATAATAAATCAAATGCAAATGGCAATGATTTTATTTGGAGACTTATCTCCCAAGATAGGTTGTCACTGCTGCTTTTGAAATGCTTAAAAAAAAGAAGAAATCTGCACAGAAGCAGTTTATTTTAAGCCACTCAAACATGTCAGGAACTCTTTGAAAAGCAACCAGCGCAGTAAAACTGGTTGGACATGCTGCAGCTCTGCAACACCTTTGAAACGCTCATCACATCTTCAGGGCTGGGCATACTCTGTACCAAGAAAATTCCAATTCATGGAGGAAATCCATCTACATACAATTAAGGCTACAGCTCTGCACACTTACGAGGGAGTAAGTCCTACTGAACTTCGCAAGCAGGACTTCTGAGTAAACATAAACAAGACTGTGCAGTAAAAGTCAGTAATTCAGATTTGTGCATGGGCCCAGTCTGGGTTTCTGCAGAAGGCTCTGGCAAGGACTGGGTATCAATCAATGAGACATGGCTACTGGGAACAGTACAGAGAAAGCAAAAAATCAGAATGTTGCATTTTTTTATTTCTGAAGTTGAGGTGAATCCACCCAACAAAAAAATGGCAGTACCTCTAAAACAACAATCATGTTTCCATAATTTTGATCTTCAATGTACTACATCTAGAAATTCTGACCTACTAATGAGTAGACATCCAGGAACACTAAAAAGATAGAAGGTGACACTGGTAACATACACAAGCTTGAACAACTGGATCTCCTTTCTTAATTCTTCCTTAGCTGTAAGCATCACCCACAAAGCTCTCTTGACCTGGACAACAGGGCACTTTCTCCCAGCATTTCATGGGCATGAGTCTTTTTCACAGAGATGCCAAGTGTGGGGATTATTTCAAGGTGGATGAAATTTTCAAGTGCAAAAATTCTGAACACTGAATGAAAGTTCTCCAGAGCAGCTATAGCTATTCTGCCTTAAAAAGAGAGAGAGAGAGATACCAACTGCAAGTGGTATTTGGGGTTCATAAAGGTTAAGCTACCCCGGATACCTCCAGATTGGTTTTCTATCCAAGTGTATCTAGCAGAGATTTGGCAGGAAGAGTCTCACTGAGGTGAGAATTGTAACATTTTTTTTAAGTATTCCTGCTGAAATGCAGACCATACAGTATTAAAAGAGCCTAGCTGCATGTATCTAGGGCTGGCTCCAGAGTTCCCACTTTAAAATGTTCTGCCTTTATGCAAGCATTGGGGGGGGGGGTAAATTGGAGCGGGCCAATTTCTGAAAGCAACTCAAAGAAAAAGCTGGGTTAACTTATCCTGAGCTATATGTACACAACAAAGAAACATCCCAAGTAATTAAAGAAGGGTTCTTTCCAGCCAATAAACATAATACTGTGTGATCAAAAGTAAGAGTCCTATCAGTACTTCTACAGGACTGCAACACCACTGTCCTTTAGTGTGATCAGTATATCAGATGGCAATACTCAGTTTTACAATAGGTACAACCTTCAGTTGAGGGTTAGGGAAAGGGGGGGGAGAGTGTTCAGTTGCTGAGTTGATGGACCCAAGCCAGCAACTATCATTTTGTATTTTATATAGAGCTCAAATTACAGGCATAAAACTAAAAAATAATCCAGGTATTTGGATGTTGTTAACCATCTAAATGCTAGTTCTGTCCTGAGGTTTAAAACCTCTGCCCTGTTTGAATACATCTTAGTAAGAGCTATGTAAAGGTAAAGGTACCCCTGCCCGTACGGGCCAGTCGTGTCTGACTCTGGGGTTGCGTGCTCATCTCGCTCTAGAGGCCGTGAGCCGGCGCCGTCCGAAGACACTTCCGGGTCACGTGGCCAGCGTGACGAAGCTGCTCTGGCGAGCCAGCACCAGCGCAGCACACGGAAATGCCGTTTACCTTCCCGCTAGTAAGCGGTCCCTATTTATCTACTTGCACCCGGGGGTGCTTTCGAACTGCTAGGTGGGCAGGAGCTGGGACCGAACGACGGGAGCTCACCCTGCGGCGGGGATTCGAACTGCCGACCATACGATCGGCAAGTCCTAGGCACTGAGGTTTTACCCACAGCGCCACCCGCATCCCAAGAGCTGTGTAGTCGCAAACAAACTATCATACATAGAAAATGAAGGTCTGTAAAGTAACTAAGCACCAAACCCAATAATTACTTATTCCTTATGGCTCTCACCTCCTATCCCAATCCATCACTTCTCAGAGTTATGTGTAAATTTCCTTCTTCTTTGAACAAGGAAAGGAAAGGAGAGTGCACGAGTGTTTCATCATAGATTAGTAGTGTAAGGTTGCAGTGGCTGCTTGCAAACAAAGCCTCTTATAACCTGCATTTGTCAAGAATGGGCACAAAATCAAAGTCCCTCTGGCTGATCAGCTTTCTACCAATGCAAACTTGCACCAGTAAAATGAAGAGAGGGGAAAGGGAGCACAGAATAAATGTTCCCAGAAATATCCCTTAGCAAGAAGGCAAGGAATCAAGACTTCCTATTGAACCCCCTCTTCTGCTTGTTCTGACAGCAATAACCCTTATGTCCACATTAGCATCTAAAGCAAGCCTTCAAGTCTGGTTTAACAAGTGCACTCCAACAAATAAAGAGCACTTTAAATAAAAAAGGACACAATATAAACTCTCAAGTAGTTTGCTCTTGTTGACATGTCTTGCCTATTCTGCTTTCAGGAAGGAGTTTGAATTTGACAAAACGTCTTTCCCCAGTTCAAGTGAAAAGCTGCACAAACAAGTCCACACCTCTATAACAAGACCAAGGTAAACATCATTTCCAGGCAACGTGACACCTGATCTCTTCACCCCATTATTTATTGTTTTGTGAGAAGTTTTTTGGACAACACAGAGTATTGCCTACATGCCAATGGCATCCTGCTGCATCTGTGCACCCTAGACCTTCCCTGCTAGGTCCAGTATACTCCTCCACCTTCCTGTTCAATAGTCAGTCTTCAAGTCAGTTGACCAATTGCCAACATGTGATGCTTGCCTCCCACCCCACAATATGCCCAAACTCTGCCCATTCATCTTGGTCCCTTCAGCTATAACTCCATTTCATGCTCTGATCATCTTTGCCTCCACTACTGAAACCTTCTTTTCTCTGGCCTTCCACTTTTATTATCCACTTCTGAGCCCAGCAAAAAACTCCTTAGGTGGAATTAAATGCTTTGCTATTACAAACGTTCCACCTGCACTAATGTGGATTGCCAGAGGGGACAATTCTCCCGCTCCTCCTGCTGCACGTTGCTCTTGGGGTTCTCTCAGATCCTACCAAGCCAATTTTGGGGATGTGAGGGGACAATTGGAATTCCTTGCGCAGGGCTTCTGCTGATGGTGTATGTTAAATGAATCCCGTCCCAATCTTTCCATTGCATAACCATAAACCCGGATTCTATGCCCATCCTGCAACTTCTGCTCCTCCATCTCCACAACCCTCACCCAACCCAAGGTCTCCCGCACCCATTTCCCCTTACTGCTCCCTACACATAGAACCACCTCCATAAACAAATATGGTACTTGGAACAGCTTCTCCTCTCCCCATTGTATTCTTCTTACAAATCCACCACTTGAAATGCTGAAGTGTTTTATTAAAGCTGAAAGTTATTTGCTGGGTGTGTGGACACGATAAAAGAAAACTAAATTTCTCTTGCTTCAGATTCCCTTAGAATTGATAAAAGTCTAATCTATTCAATGCAGTTGGGGGAGAGCCTATAAAGTGAACATGCCACAGTTTTTATAGTCTTAGCAGATATATTTTCTTGGCAGACTTAGGCTAAAAAAATTTAAGTCACACATTTGATGTCTAGGGCTTTCACCCACTCATCTTTTGCTGGTATTAAAATTCACTTAAGCTTTTATCTTTTCTAAACCTTTGAGGGGGATTGTCTTCATAGCTTTGTTCTCACAGGTGCAAAAGGAACATTTATACAGGAAAGTTTTTTTAAATTTGCATACTACTCACACGGGGAATAAAAGTTGTATTATTAGTTAAACACATACAACCAGATTCACACAGGCATCTGTGTGAATTACTGGCAAACCTATCCTAAACTTGTTTTGCTATTGGTCCTGGTTTAAGAAAAATGAGAGCTCAGTCCAACATGAGGTGTCGGATAACCAACTTGCTAGTACCAGCATGCCCTGGGGAGAAAACCTGCTAGCAGAAAAACAAACATCTGAATTAACTTAAGTGTTTGATCACAAACCAAGTTTGAACAAGATATAATTTATTCAAGGGATTTTATGTAATTGATGCTTCTCTCACAGCAGTTTACCCAACTTTCACATGCACTTTCTTATTTCAATTCAATCTGAATGGGCTTGTGCTTGGGTATTCAAATACCGCACCAAATATCCGGATTACTGGTATATCGAAGTGTGACAGATAGCATTATGTTGGGGGGGGGGATTTACACAAATTAAAGATAACTAGAGGAGAAACTTTTTGTTGTTGTTTGGTGTGATTGTATTACTTCTACAAATAAAGCAGAACACCACCACTCTGTTCCCATGATTCATCACACTGTGTGTTTACAATAAAAACATAATGCCAAAACTCCTCTGTATATTTCTGTATTGATTTAATGATACAAATTTTCCCCTTTTCTTATTCCCCGTGCTCCTTAAAATACTTGGAAGTAAGGTGCTTTGTTGTCGTTTTATGTTATTGTCTCACAGTATTTTTAATCACTTTATATTTGAAAAATCAAAGAAAACCACGCAAAAGAAAATTACTGAACACTCAATGCATAAGGACAACAACTCTACAGTGGTACCTTGGGTTAAGAACTTAATTTGTTCCGGAGGTCCATTCTTAACCTGAAACCATTCTTAACCTGAGATACCACTTCAGCTAATGTGGCCTCCCGCTGCTGCCACGCCGTGCAATTTCTGTTCTCATCCTGAATCAAAGTTATTAACCTAAGGTACTATTTCTGGGTTAGCAGATTCCGTAACCTGAAGCGTCTGTAACCCGAGATACCACTGTATTCTGATGTGCAACCAAATGCAGAGTTCGCCCATCCACACTTCATTATGTTCAATGTCCTTCACATAAATAGTCCCCATCTACTTTTTGCCTAACAAGTAACCTAAATGTGTGCCTAACTTGGGGGGGGGGGGATTTTCCTGAAGGCATAGCACAGAAGGGAGATTCCCTGTCATGTCTAAAGGAATAGTGATTTCTGCTTTGTTTGACTTGAAGGGAATAGTACAAGCAGAGGAATATTAAAAACTGCATCCAACCGATATTCTGTGCTACACATGAAGACCAAGACCTTGGTTTTTTCCCCCAAGTACCATTCTGAAATGGTAACTGGGAATATTCATCCTGTAGCCGCTATACTTACAAAATGGTGCTTGAAAAGGATACTGTACACAGGGGCAAAAAAAAGAAAGAAGTAGTCTCTCTCTGCAAGTAATACAAGTAAGTACATTCTTGGTAATTGCTCCTCAGCTGTGGAGCTCCAACACCTGAGGCATTCTTTCAGGCCTGAACTTTGGTAGCATTCCTAAATGACAAACTTTTACACTTGGATCATGATAGGGTAGTCTTAAGGAAAATTTTACTGTACGGGTATCTGTGCTACTAGGTTTTTTTTTTAAGTACTTAATGATAAAGCTTAATGATACATTCAAGCTGCAATTCTACATATATTTACCTTTGAGTAAGTCCAATTAAACTCAATGGGGCTTACTTCCAAATACAGTGGTACCTCGGTTTACAAACATAATCCGTTCCGGAAATCCGTTCTTAAACCGAAACTGTTCTTAAACTGAGGCGCGCTTTCCCTAATGAGGCCTCCCGCCGCCGGTGCCCTTCCACCGTTCAAATTCCGTTCTTAGACCGAGGTAAAGTTTGCAAACCGGGACACTACTTCCAGTTTTGCAGACTTCGTAAACCAAATCATTCGTAAACAGGGCTGTTCTTAAACCGAGGTACCACTGTAGACTTGAATATGATAATGCTGCATAAATCCTTCAACCACTCATCAAAACCTGGGAAGAAAAAATTGCTTACTTATCATTTCTTCAAAGCTGAATGAGCAGAACAGAATACAATTTAAACAACATATTCTCAGCACAAAAAGAGGAAACTGTTTTTTCAGAACTTCCTCTGACGTATCTGGGTGATTAATGAAGTTGCATAACTGACATAATGCAATACATAAAGTTTTACTGTGGGATGCAGAGAATAATTTCGGACAGGAATACATTTTAAAGTGTTGTGTAATTAATATATATTGCTCCTTCGTGACTACATACAGTGATCCTACATACATCATTCAAATACTTGCGTAAGCAGTTCTGAGGCTGTTCAGATTTTCTCCTCAAAGACATTTCACTTCCACAGAGAGTGCTAGCTTGGGGACCTACAGGCAAGAATAACTTCGTAGTAATCCCTACACACAGAATGAAAACAGAAGCCAAAACGGAGGGTGTCATACCCAACATGTGCCATGAGTCAGTGAGGGACTGTAGTGCATTGACAGAGCACTTGCTTGGCATGCAGAAGGTCTGAGGTTTATTCCCTGGCATCAATAAAGGATCAAGTAGCAGGCAATGTGAAAGACCTCGACTTGTGGGCCCTGGACAGCTGCTGCCAGTCAAAGCAGAAAATACAAGACAAGAAGTCTGCCCTAGTATAAAGAAGCTCCCTGTGTTCCTATGACAGTGACCCAGCTATGGTGATGAATTTAGTGGAGCACCCAAATAATAAAGTCCATGGTTAAAATGTGCTTTTAAAGAATTGGGTTTTTTAGGGGGGAAATGGTTCTTATATGATGACTAATAAATTATCTTCCTCACAACACTACTCCTTTATTGTAGACACTGAGAATGCACACTGAAGACAGGTTTTTTTAAAGATACAAGCAATTGTGCTTATGCTTGTGTTTCTTCACATAAATCAAACTGCTTGTTTTTAGAAAGGAACCACTGAAGCAGCAGCAGCCGAAAAAGGAGGAGGCAGTTTCCTCATATACCAGAAAGCCCTTTGTCTATTCAGAGATGGATTTATTTTTACCACTTGTCAAAGAGTCCAAGTCATTCTGAAAGCACCATTTAACCTTCTCACAAGAAACAACATGGGTCAAGTTGGTTAAATGCCAAACAGTTAAGAAGATCAGCTGACTTTTCCTACAGACAGATGCAGCATCCCTTAGTGGATTCTTTCTATTTTATATAGCGAACACCTTCTGCATAATGAAAGATCACTTAGGAACAGTCACTTTAAAAATGGAGAGATCCTTCTTCCTCCCACTTCCACTTGACAGAAAGAAACTACTAAGGGGATTGAATACATTTTAGCATAACAGAACCCTAAGTAAAACTGGTAAGAGTGCAAATAGTTCAGATGCATTTCTGAATTTCATTTTAGCTAGGCATTGTGGGCAAATCCTTTGCCCAGTATTTTCTAAAGACTGGAAATTAATCTCAATTCTGATCAATCACTAGTTCTGCCTCCTACTATTGAGGACAGAACCTAAAACACATTGTGACAGAGCCTATAATCTGGATGCAAACAGTCCCAAGATTCAATCCCTAGCAACCCACAGTTCAAGATCTCTACTTGAAAAACCTATAGAGAAAAACAAGAGCCCAGGAAAGTTGCTGCCAATCTGCTTAGATGTACAGATACTGTGAAAGGCTTCATCCTCCCTCAACCGTCTGAAGAACACATAAGATGTGTGTATCCATCTTTACATGCAAAACGTTTGAGAATGTTTCCTCATAGTAATCCAGGACCACATCTCTGCAGTCACCCTCTCATGGATAATGTGAATATGAGTAACCAGCACTGAGACCTCTCCATATTATCTCAATCATGCAGGGTAATCAAGGACATCTGTATTTAGAGCACACCCCAAAGCTCACTGACGTAATCCTGGAGGAGTGGGACTAAGATGCAAAACAATGCTGTACTTTATGAAGAGCACAAAAGTATGTTACAGTCACTTGCCCACGTGCACACCCAGCAGTGTTAATATACTCTGCTCGCTTTAAACTGGGGAAGAAGCCAGACAATACCATATTTACTTGAGTCTAATGCACCATCAAATCTAATGCGCATCTTAATTTTCGCTACATAATTTGGCCAAAAAGGGGGAGTATTAGATTCGAGTAAATACGGTATTATAGCCAAGCTATTTTGGTGTAGGCTAAGGAACCATCTTTCATAAAACAGGAAAGGATCCAAAAAACCTGAAGATCTCAAAATAAATTGAATAAATGCTTCAAAAGGCAGCTTCGGATAACAAAACACCAACCAGAATGATTGGCTTAACTTCACATATACACCAAGAAGAGTTGAATTGATGGTGACTGACCAGGAACGAGATCTTGGGTTGTAGGAGACAGTTCAATTCTGCAACTATGAAAAGGGCAAACTCCATGCTAGGGATCATTAGAGAAACGGCTGAAAATAAAACTCCCCAAAATAATGCTGTTATACAAATCTATGCATGACCATACCTGGAATACAGTATACAATTCTGGTTGCCTCACCTCAAAAAGGGTATTTCAGAGCTGGAAAGAGTTCAGGGGGAAAAGGCAACCCAAACATTCAAAGAGCTGGAGCAATTACCCTATGAGAGATTAGATTTGGGACTTTTTAGTTTAAAGGTGAGTAAGAGGTAACATAATAAGGGTGTGTAAGATTATGCATGGAGAAAGTGGATAGAGAAAGGTTTTGCCCTGTTTCACATAACACTAGAATCTGGGGACAATGAAGCTGAATATTGGAGGATTTGGGACAGACAAAATAAAGTACTTATTCATATAGGGCAGGCATGACCAAACTTGGCCATCCAGCTGTTTTGGGACTACAGTTCCCATCATCTCTGACCACTGGTCCTGCTAGCTAGGGATGATGGGAGTTGTAGTCCCAAAACAGCTGGAGGGCCAAATTTTGGCCATGCCTGATATAGGGCATAGTTAAACTATGGAATTTTCTCCCACAAGGTATAGGAAATGGCATCAGCTTAAATGGCTTTAAAGGGGGATTAGTGTTATCCTCCATGAATTTGTCTATCAATGACTACTCGCCATGATGCGTATTCCAGAATTAGATACTGTATGTGTCTGAATACCAGATACTGGAAATGACAAGCGGGGAGAGCGCTGTTGAGCTCAGGACCTGTTTGCAGGCATCTGGCTGGCCACTGTGAAAACAAAATGTGAAACTAGATGGGCTTTTGGCCTGATCCAGCAGACTTCTTGCTATGTATACCTAGCCACATACCAATTGTTCAATCAGAACACTCTAGGGCCACAGCAGCCATGGAGGCATGTGCTGATTAGGCCCTGCCTAGCACATATTCACCCACTTGAGCAGAATAGGGTTGATTCAAATTGAGCAAGTCACGGGTTGCAGAATCCCTGAATGCTACCATACTGAAGCTCCCACAATACTGTCCCATCCTGAACAGACCACACCTGCTCAGGTATATAGTGGGTTTTATAGTGAGCTGTAATCATCACCAGTTGGCTCAAGCACCTTCTGACCTGGAGTTTGCATGTTAAAAATTGGACTCTCTCTCTGCTGACAGTTAATGGGGACATTAATGTCAGCAAGGAATTAGCTAGGTTCCCTTGTGCCCTTGGCAAGGAGCTTAACAGGGTTCCCCTCTCCTTTCACCCAGCCACCCAGAGCAGCAAGGGAACAGCCCAGGGAATGCAGAGACAGGCGGGTGGGCTCCTAGCCCCTGAATGTCACTGATCATTGCATGCCAATAATATCATCTTGTCCCTTCACCACAGACTGTCCAACATGAATGCCTCTCCAGCTCTAGAAAATCAGGCACTCCACTTTGGGAAATCTAACATACAGGAACACATCCACTACAAGTGTTCTGTCATTATGAACACAACTTGTACTGCTAGCCCAGGCCAAAGACAAAAGTCCTAGCCTTTCTTCCACAACTAGAAGCATCCTACTAGTAGGCCCGAGCTTACACTGTGAGAAAGGTATGAAAACAAGTACTCATGCCCTTTAGAAATTCAACCCCACTGGGAAAAGTGAGTGCACTTTTTCATTCGCAGCAGAGTTAAGTTTCCATCCAAACATCCATCCTATATCCTGTGGCCTTTGTAATGCTTTAGTTGTCCTTTCCTTTATACAGTCAAAGAGCCTTTCTCCTCCCACTCCAGATGTACAGTATTTGACTTTAAAAGAAGCACAAAAACCCAAGTCTTTTGTTCATATTATAGCTTCTTCCTGCAGTCCTCTGGAGTCAGCCCTATTGAGACATTACATGGATAATAGCAGGCTGATTGCACAAAAGCAGACCAAAAAGGCGGGGAAAATTACAGGAAGCACACTGACTTTGAAGGCTGATTGGGGAAACAGGCCCCCTTTTTGCCAACTTAAGAATAATTACGATTGAGAGGGGGAAAGTGAATATTTTGTTAAAAATGAACATGAAGGAGGGGCTAAAGTCTGCATTTCAAAACCATTTGTGGTTCATGAGGAATAGAGACTTGCTAAACACAGGAAGTGTTTGGGAGGAGGGAAGGAAGAGAGAAAGGCCAGAAGAAATCTGCTGAAAAGCTCAAGGAATCTAACTTCAAAGGATAAACACCCAAGCCAGGTAACTACTGAGATGCTGCTGAACCTGGAGGGAAATGAAAAAATAAGGAAAGATTTTGCAACTGAATAAGGTAGCAACCCACTCCTAATCAGTTAAACCATGACCTTTAATAACGGCTTCATTGTAGGTCTCTGATAAGAAACAACAGCAGGACAACTAAAGCATGACAGCTAGGGAGAAAGTTAATCACTAAATATGAACACAGGATTAAAACTGTCATGTGACTTATGCAACCTTCTCCCACCCCAGATCTTGTGACATAAGATGTAAAGAGCCTCTATCAGCCAGTATGTGCTTGGATCCTATTCACTCAGGTTGACAGTTTTTAGCCTAGCTACAAACACTGGTTTAAAACAGGAATGGAAAACTTGGTGCCATCCAGATGTACAGTGGTAACTCGGAAGTTGAACGGAATCCATTCTGGAAGTCCGCCCAACTTCCAAAACATTTGGCAACCAAGGTGCGGCTTCCGATTGGCTGCAGGAAGCTCCTGCAGCCAATCGGAAGCCACGGAAGCCACATTGGACATTCGGGTTCCAAAGAACGTTCGCAAACCAGAACACTCACTTCCAGGTTTGCGGCATTCGGGACCCAAAATGTTTGAGTTGTAAGGCATTCGTCAACCAAAGTACGATTGTATTTAGAGAACAACTCCCAACTTCACAGACAATTTGCAATGCTGGTTGAGGCTGACAGGAGATGGAGTCTTAACTTATATCAGGTCCCTTACAACTCTACAATTCTATGATCTGGGGAGCCACATGTTCCCCATCCCTGGTTTAACAGATAAGATTAGCCTTAGGTAATCAGCCTACACAACTAACTTCTCTTCCAATTCAGTTGACACCAGTTCTACCATATCACACCTCTTTTTTCAAGGTTTGAAAGTCAAAGCCACCTTTAACTTTCTAGGAAGGTAGAGGAGGTCCCGGGCTACCCATGATCAACTACTTTGCAGCACTCTGAACTGACACATACCCTTTGGAAGAACTAACATGCTCCTATCAAAATCTAGGATGGGAGCTGTAAAAGAGGAAGACGTGATTAGGAGACCATCACTTTTTATTATTTATTTTATTTTCTAAAATGTGTTCACCGCTTGATTGTACAAATATATACCTCAAAATAGTTTACAAAAAATAAAACAGTAAAACCAAGGAAAAAATCACAACCATACTTTAAAAGCTACAAAAGTTAAATTACTACAGCAGCTTAAAATTACCTTAACTTTTGAAGCATCAGGGAAGGCTTGCCTAAACAAGAACTATTTTAGCAGGCCCCAAAAGGAATATAGTGAAAGCATTTGCTTGATATCAATAGGCAGGGAGTTCCAAAGTGTAGGTGCTGCTACACTAAACAATAGAGTTCTTACAAATGCAGAATAGGTATTATGTAGAACTGGGAGTAGTGCCAATTGAAGCGGTCAGGTGGGTACATACATGTGGGGTGAGGTGATCTTGGGGGTAAACTGGTCCCAAGTCGTTAAGGGCTTTATATACCAATAGTAACACATTGAACCTGGCCTGGTTTAATTGCTATAACATCACTGAGTCTATCTCAAATGGAGAGGTAAATTAAATGAGACCAACTCAGTCACCAAGAGTCGATCACCCAGTTTCTAGGAGATGAGAGCCAACGAGTTTCCTCTTTTATCTTTTGATGACAAGCCCCCTTAAGGCATCAATGATCAGAGGAGAAAATCATAGCAGACGTGGTTTCCCAAAATGCTTTTAAAAGGCAGTACAACTTTACAGCATAGAAGCCAACTAAGGATTTGTAGCTGCTAGGGCCACAATGCTGAAAAACTGTCATTTATTACAGAAAGCCTGCCACTTGCGAGGGGGCTACGTTTCAGGGATTACTTTTAAGGATAACAGGGTACTTCAAAACTATTGGACTACAGAAATGAGAGCATCCTCAAAGCCTTCATAAAAATCTGTCTCCACCTGGACAAAGTCCCACTGCAAATTGGTCAGGTGGCACTGTAATATAATTTTATCTTCTCTATCAAGATGGGCAGCAAACATTTGAAATAGCTTGTGCTGCAGAAGATATTAAGTAATAACCTTACAGCCCCATTTGCGCAGGCAACCAGGCTGATAGGCTTGGGTCAACTCCGCTGATGTCCAAGTTGGCAAATAGCAAAATAACTGCAGAGAATTCTTGAGATGAGGGTGAATAAATTAACTAGATAAACCTTTGGACTTTATCCACACACAAGGGAAGAGAAAAGAATGGGGATGGGGATGTATAGCTGTATTTTTAGAAGACACGCTGGATTTCTGGATGGTTCATACCTTTTCCTCCAAATATTCTAGTGTAGCATACGGAGTGCAATGGCACGTTGCCCCCATCCCGAATACTGCTGCATCTGCACACTCCGCAATATTGCTCCATGAGCTACAGTGAGTCCCGGCTGTCAAAGCATCAAGGCAAGTTAAACAACAAAGCAACAAGAGGACAAGTAACACCCCCTTTTTTTAATAAAGCAACTCAGACTAATTATTTAATTAAAGTAGCTCAGACTAATAAGGGCACTGTAAGGTCACTGTGTGCTAGGAGCCAAATCCTGTAATAATGTATAACTCATGAGCTAAGGGGGAGGGAGGAGGCCAGTGGAGAAAGGCTTCACTTGAACCAGGATGCAACCAGATACGGTGGTACCTTGGGTTAAGAACTTAATTCCTTCTAGAGGTCTGTTCTTAACCTGAAACTGTTCTTAACCTGTAGCACCACTTTAGCTAATGGGGCCTCCTGCTGTCGCCGCACCGCCGGAGCACGATTTCTGTTCTCATCCTGAAGCAAAGTTCTTAACCCGAGGTAATATTTCTGGGTTTGCGGAGTCTGTAACCTGAAGAGTATGTAACCCGAGGTACCACTGTAGTTGCTGCTTAAAATTTAAAAGATGGCAGAACAACTTTTAAACCGGTGGCGGGCAGCAGGGGGAGGAAGTTAATAGGAGCTTATGAGGGAACCAATCTCCCTTCTCCCCTACCTGAATGAAGATGGAAATAAATATGAAAATTTAAATGGAGGCGGTAGAGAACTAGGCACTGAAAGCACAGTGGCAGAAGATAGCAATTGAGAGGACAAATACAACTCAATGTAATCAAATGTGAGGCGATGCATATATGGACAAAGTGTCCTAATTTCACATATACCTCATAGGGTGCTGACTGACCAGGAGCAAGACCTTTGAGCTCATAGCTGATAGCTCAGTGCTGAAAACTACGGGTGGGGAATAGTACTGGTGCACTCAGGTCCTGCTTTTGGACTTCCTAAGGGCACCTGGCTGGCAACTGTGTGAACAAGATGCTGGACTGGATAGGTTTGAAGGCAGATCCAGTAGGCTCTTCTTACGTTCTTGTCAGGGAACTGACATCTAAAGCGCCGGAGGCGCAAAGGCTCACTGAGGGTGAGAGAGCAGTAGCAGCGGAAGAGGGAACCAGTAGAGGGCGAGCAAGAACTCCAAGGGAAAGTGAGTCGGAGGGATGGCTCAGAGACGCTTCAAGCGAAACCAGTGGGGAGGACTCAGGACCTCCTATAGGGACACCCACACCTCGACGGAAACTGTCACGCCGAGAGGCCAGACGACGTGTTTCCGTTAAGGAGCTTTTATGTTGGAAACGTTTCCGAAAGCAGCCACTTTCGGATTCTACTAGTGATTGACGCAGCCATGCTGGAGGGGCTCCGTCACAGGCAGAGGTTTGAAAGCCTGATCAAACTCTGAGGGACTTGCATTTTACGCACAAGCAGCTCATCGTCCCATCACAGCAATCCGAAAGTCTCCGAAAGCCAGCTTGTGCAGGGAGAAGCATCATGAGCAATCCAGCCGGAACCGGGGAAGCAGGAGCAGCTGGAGGAGGTCCAAGCCTGGAAGAAAGGTACAGGGCGTTGGAGATCCAGTTGGCGCTGCAAACGGCGAGGCTTGAGGAGAGGAGGGCTCAGGATGCAGAAAAGGGAAAGGAGAAAACCACCCCGCTCGCCAGAAAGGTGCCAGGATTGGTGCAGAAATTCGGGGGGGATCCCAGGAACTATCATGCCTTTAGAACAGAGATGCAATACGCTCTAAACTTGCAGTTTGATGACTTCCCCGATGAGGAATCGCGAGTGGCGTATGTGATTGGCCATCTCGAATCCGGGGCGAAAGATTGGGTTAGACCCCTGATGGCAGCGAATAATGAGATCTTAAAGGACACGAGGAAGTTTTTTCGTGCCATGGACCTGATGTTTTCCAGCGATATTGAGCAGGGGGTGGTGCGAAGGCAGTTAATGGCTTGCCAGCAAGGAAGCAGATCTGTCCGTGAGTACTGGACTGAATTTACCATGTTGATTCACAAATTGGGGTGGGACCTATCGGCGGAGCCCATCCAAATGCTTTTCGAAGAGGGGCTTTCTTCAACCGTCAAAGATGAGCTTTCCCGGGGCCCCAGGGCGGAGTCTATGGACCAGTTAACCAAATCTGCGCTGGCCATAGGAGCGCGCCAGGAGGCGAGGGCTATGGAAAAGCGGGAAGGGAAAGGAGACCGTTGGAGGGAGTTCCGCATTCCAGACATTCCAGAGCCACCTTTCCCGCCGGCAGAGCCGATGGAAGTTGGAACAGCGCGGGCGCGCGCAGTTTCAAATCCCAGTGAAGGGCGGAAAAAGGAGGGAAAGAGCGCCAAGAGATGTTATCTCTGCCAACAGCCAGGGCACTTTGCCAGAGTTTGCCCACAAAGAAAGGAATGGCAAGGGATGGCAGGAGCTGTTGGGGGAAAGGAAGAGGAAGGCAAGGAGCAAGTAAAAGCCAACGCCTGGCTGCCACCGTTGGGGCACAGCAGCCAGGCCAAAGAGCAATGAAAGTGCCCATGCCAGAACCCCCCAGACCCGCTTTAGTGATAGAGGTGTTACTAGAACTGCCAAACGGACACCCACTAAAGGTCAAGGCGCTTTTGGATTCAGGCAGCTCCTGTAATTTCATGAGTAAGGAGTTTGCAGCTGAGCACCAGATACAGACTATCCCTTTAAGTAACCCCTTGCAGGTGACTACGATTGACGGCAGAGAGCTGTTGGGGGGAGAAGTTAGCCAACAGACTGTCCCGATGATAATGAGAGTGGCAAGGCACACCGAACAGATAGCGTTTAATGTGGCCATCCTGGGAGGAGCGCCCATCATTTTGGGGATGAGCTGGCTGGCGCTACACGATCCGCTAGTGGGCTGGCATCAGAGGGTGGTCTCCTTTGGGTCAGCGCATTGCCTAGAACACTGCAAGGAGGGGAAGGTTTCGGGAGGAGACAGAGTCACCCTAGCGGGGATGGAAGTGATGGACAAAGGGAAGGTGCCCCCGCAATACGCAGATCTGAGCAACGTATTCAGCGAAAGGGAAGCAGACAAACTGCCACCGCATAGACCCTTTGACTGTCAAATCAACCTACTCCCAGGGGCCCAACTCCCAGTAGGCAAGCTGTACGCCATGTCAGACAGGGAGATGCAGGAGCTGAGGGAGTTCATTGACAAAAACTTGAAGCGAGGTTTCATCAGAGAGTCCCGAGCGGTGGGGGGCAGCCCAGTGTTCTTTGTGGACAAAAAGAACACAGACAAACCGAGACTGGTGTGTGACTTCAGGGCCCTCAATGCAGTGTCGGAGCCCCTGGCTTTCCCTATGCCCCGAATTGATGACATTTTGACCAGAGTAAGGAAGGGAAAGATTTTTACAAAACTGGACCTGCGGGGGGCGTACAATCTGATACGCATAAGGAAGGGAGATGAATGGAAGACCACCATGTTTACCCCGTTGGGAGCCTTTGAATACCTCGTTATGCCCTTCGGTCTACAAGGGGGCTCCGCGTGTTTTCAAGCTTTTATAAACCACGTTCTGGGACCTTTGCTCTACAAGAATTGTGTGGCCTTTTTAGACGACGTGTTGGTGTATTCGGAAAATGAGGAACAGCATGTGAGGGACGTTCGAGAAGTGTTGGGCAGGCTGCAAGCCAACCAGCTGTGGGTGAAACTGGAGAAGTGCCAGTTTCATACCAAGGAGGTGGAATTCCTGGGGTACCGCTTGTCAGACAAGGGATTGGCCATGGATCCAGGCAAGGTCCAAGCGGTACTGGAATGGAAGACACCGAAGACCAAGAAGGACGTGCAAAGATTCTTGGGATTTGGGAACTTTTATCGGAAGTTCATCAAGAACTTTGCCCACTTGACGGCGCCCATCACCGACTGTCTCAGCAGCAAGAAGAAATTTGTTTGGACGGCGGAGGCGGATCGAGCCTTTGAAGAACTGAAAAGGGCTTTCGCCTCGGAAGAACAACTTCTGCATGTGGATTTACGAAAACCCATGAGAGTGGAAACAGATGCATCCGACCGGGCGGTAGGGGCGGTCCTTCTTCAACCGGGGAGGAGTGCGTCGGAGTGGAGACCGTGTGCCTTCTTCTCGCGGAAGCTGAATAAGTCCGAGAGGAATTACACGGTGTATGACAGGGAACTACTTGCCATTCACGAAGCATTCCGGAGGTGGAGACATTTATTAATTGGGGCACAACACAAGGTGCAAGTGTGCACCGACCACAAAAATTTAGAGTATTGGAGAACAGCTCGAGTGCTCAACCAACGACAAGTGAGATGGGCACAGGAATTCTCCAAATTTAACTTTGAGATTTGTTATGTGCCAGGCCCAGAAAACGTCAGGGCGGACGCGCTCTCACGCAAACCAGAATATTGGGAAGGGGAGGGGGTGATCGAAGAGAGACATGTCATCCCGGAGGACCGCTGGGTGTGTGGGGCGGCGATGGTGGGGCAACGAGAACTGGTGGAGGAAACGGAAAATGATGAATATGCCCAGGATAAGCTCAGAGGTCTCAGGGGGGAGGGCGAGAGCCCCGGAGGTTTTGAGGAAAGAAATGGGGCATTGTATTACAAAGGGGCACTGTATATACCCGAAGGTGAATTGAGGGGGAGAGTACTCAAGCAGTTGCATGATAGCCCCACGGCGGGACATTTTGGGCAACACAAGACCATGTGGTTGGTTACCAGGGAATTTTGGTGGCCTAAGGTGAGGGAAGATGTAAGGGAGTATGTAAGAGGGTGTGACCAATGTCAGCGAGCCAAAGGGGAAAGAAGGGCGCCGGCAGGGTTATTAGAACCTTTACCCACACCAGAACGGCCTTGGGAAGCGATATCAATAGATTTTATGACGGATCTGCCAAGGTCCAAGGGGAAAACAGCCATCATGGTAGTAGTAGACCTGTTAACTAAGATGTGCCACTTTGTAGCATGCTCACATGCAGTCACAGCGGAAGAAACGGCGAAGTTGTTTGTGGAACATATCTTTAGGTTGCACGGGGCTCCCTCGAGGGTGATCTCAGATCGAGGCAAACAATTTACTTCCAGGTTCTGGAGGAAGCTCATGAGCTTGTTACACGTGGAAGTCAATTTTTCAACTGCCCGGCACCCTGAAACCAACGGGCAGGCGGAAAGGGCAAATGGCATTCTTCAACAATATCTTAGGTGTTATGTCAATGACAGAGAGAACGATTGGGTCGAAAAGTTGGCGTTGGCAGAATTTGCCTACAATAATGCGGAGAATGTGTCCACAGGGATGAGTCCCTTTTTGGCTAATTACGGGTGTCACCCCAGGGCATTTCCAGGGGAAGGAGGGGAGAGATGGAGCGTCCCAGCGGCTGAACATTTTGTAGAAGAGATGGAAGCCATCCATCAGCAGCTCCAGCTCAACTTAGAAAGGGCTAAGGCACAATATAAGAAGCAGGCAGACAAGAACAGAAGGGAAGGTGAAACCATAAGGGTGGGGTATCAAGTGTGGTTGTCAACCCAAGGGTTGCCGTTCAAAGGGGGTTGTAAGAAACTGAGGCCCAGAAGATTGGGACCCTTTGAGGTGATTCAGCAGGTCAACCCGGTAGCTTTCAAACTCCGATTACCCAATCACATGAAATTGCACCCAGTGTTCCACAGGTCGTTACTGTCACCATACAGGGGAGGAGGTGAAGGGGAGCACGTCAGGGGACCAGCCTTGGAAGAGAGGGAACGCCGCAACCATGTAGCGGAAATCCTCGATTCCAGGTGGAAGGGAAATCAGGTGGAGTATTTAGTGGCGTGGGAAGGGGAACCGGAGTCAGAAAACACCTGGGTAAGTGCGCAGGAAGTCAATGACGAGGTTTTAACAGAAACGTTCCATCAAAGGTTCCCGAGGAAACCTCAGCCGATAGCAAGGTTTAGGAGGGAGTATTTCGGCACCACCGATGAGGAAGAGGAAATGGAAGGGTTCGCGGAGTCGGAGTTGGAAGAGGGAGTGGACTCTGATGACGAAGAGTACCTAGAGAGTAGGAACAGCAACAAGTGGAAGGAAGTGTTCGCGACGTCGGAAGATGAGGGAGGTTCTTTCAAGGGTTTTACCTCCTCACCGCCAGTAGGAGAGGAGACGGGAGGGGGTGAAGGGGGCCCTGGAGGGGAGGTGGATGTCAGGGAACTGACATCTAAAGCGCCGGAGGCGCAAAGGCTCACTGAGGGTGAGAGAGCAGTAGCAGCGGAAGAGGGAACCAGTAGAGGGCGAGCAAGAACTCCAAGGGAAAGTGAGTCGGAGGGATGGCTCAGAGACGCTTCAAGCGAAACCAGTGGGGAGGTCTCAGGACCTCCTATAGGGACACCCACACCTCGACGGAAACTGTCACGCCGAGAGGCCAGACGACGTGTTTCCGTTAAGGAGCTTTTATGTTGGAAACGTTTCCGAAAGCAGCCACTTTCGGATTCTACTAGTGATTGACGCAGCCATGCTGGAGGGGCTCCGTCACAGGCAGAGGTTTGAAAGCCTGATCAAACTCTGAGGGACTTGCATTTTACGCACAAGCAGCTCATCGTCCCATCACAGTTCTCAAGTGGGAACCTTGAGTGTGGAAGATCTGTGCATCTATATCAATAGGTGCCTTCTTTTAGATCTTTGTCTCTACATACTGGGTTTGTGTCAACCGGAGAAAGCATTACCAGGGGAGGTGCCAGCAACATGATCCCTTCCTCCTACATGCGTTGACTACATGTGTGTCAAAGTTATGAAAGAAATTTAAATAAAAGAATGCTGCAGACACTTCTGTGCCCAGAGATGAAGTCTTTAGAACTTCAAAAGGATAGGGTAGCTAGCAATTGCCACTTGCTTTGTACCATGCTACTGGACGGCTTCTTCAGCACCAAGCACGTTGTTTTGGAACTCACCCTTAAATTCATTTTCAGCTTTCAAACTACAAACCTAGGAATGGAAAGCCTATTTGTCTCATGACTGCACTGCAACGTACAACATAAGACGAAGGGAGACACATTTTTCAACAAGACCGTACAATTGTACAAAAATATAGATGTTATAGCACATAGTTTGTATGATGGCAGATGACGTGGCAGCCTGTGCATATGAAGTGGGACATATGGACTGACCCCTGCCATATAATCCCCTTACTGTAAACATACTGTAAAGAAGAACTGATAAAAAGCCCACAGGATGAGGCACACTCTGAAGCGAAGGGGCACACTCTGTATAGATGATGCTTGTGTTGAGATGCTACATCCTTGCATGCATTGCTGAAAAGCAAGATACCGTAGTACTATTTGGAGGTAAACCTTGAAGGAGCATACAAAGAAAAAGAATCACACCGTGAACCTAAGCAATTAAACAATAGAAAACCTCTGCCTTAGAAGCTATCAATAAACAATACCTAACATCAGAACCCTACTTTAAGAGGCAAATTTTTGAGGTCCAGGGTCAGGGGTGCAAAGAGAAATGCTAGGGCACAGAAGTTTGTTAATTGCCCCTGACAATGCAAGCACTGGCATTTTCATTCCTCATTACAAAAATGTGCCAACACTTCAGAAATATTTTGATTTATCAAGCTTTAATGCTTTGACCAAAAAGGGCATTGATTCGTTGGCTACTGGAC
The DNA here is from genome assembly GCF_964234715.1 of Podarcis melisellensis. Lineage (NCBI taxonomy): Eukaryota > Metazoa > Chordata > Lepidosauria > Squamata > Lacertidae > Podarcis > Podarcis melisellensis. The sequence goes on from NC_138538.1 coordinate 39,633,339, forward strand.
AAACTGTTCAGAGATTCATGATCATACCATCAATAAAGTTATATTTATCCAGAAGGTTAAAGATAAAATGGTTTCAGAAAAAAATAGTGTATCTTGTTCTACCATATCAACTCTAATTTTTAGGTAAGAATTGCTACCATTTAATCATAAGCTCAGACATCTGTAAATTGTTAGGTTCCTGTGATTATAATTTGCATGAAGATACATGCCCAAACAGAGATAGGAAAATACCGCTTTTGAATAAATAAGGCAGTGGAATCCTCTAATATGAAAAGAATCTTAAAATTAATACCACTCACTAAATTTCATCACAGTTTTCAATGCTCTTTTTCTAAAGATCAAAATCCTTTCTTGGAAAAAAGTTAAACCTACTTATTCAGTTAAAGACTTTCTTGCAATTTCTACAGTGAAATGCAAGTTGGTTCAAGCCAACAGGCTCTCTTTTCTCAAGTTCCATTTTTTTATAGTTATAAAATAAATTGTTCAGATCCCAGTTAAGCACTACAAATCAAGAGTAGAGGTACCTTGGTGGCATCTGAAGAAAATCGGAACACATATCACAAATGCGGCATTAGTGACAAGGCTGATCCTGATTTGCACTCTTTTGTTTGTTGGAAACACTTAACTTTCCTGGTTCACACACCACAAGAAACTGTAAGGAGGAAGGCTAGATGCCATTGTTTCTTCTTATTCCAGACCAACCTTTGTTTGTTGGACTGGGAATATGACACCTGACTCTGATCACTGAGGCCCTGCAACTCTCCTGTCTAGCTTGCACTGCAGGTGGACCAGGTAGCATATCTGTAGATATGATACCTTGGAGACTATAGAGTTCAACATCTTACCTAACTACGTAAGTTTCCAAGACTATTTCCTCAACATGTCGTGGATGTGGAAACTTAGCACCACTAATGCCATCATCCTACTTTCACACCAGGCAAGCAAGTTTCCATTAAGTCTACATGCCCATCACTCTGTGTTCCAAATGGTTGCATTCCATTATGAGAACACCATCGCCCACTCAGAGAAGTACAGTCTATATAATCACACCTTTCAGGGGAGATGGATCCCTTCTAAGGGATTGTTTCTAATTTCCCCAGTATGATGCCCTCCTGCCACAGGCCATGTTCTCCACAAAGCTGAGTAACTATCATCTCAGAAGCATGACCCATCCATAGTGTTCCTGAAGGAATGCATAGCAGCATACAAAGCAGGCATGTACCAGATCATATAATAGGCCTCATTGTAACCACTTTAGGGAAGTCTGCTCCCCCTCAGTTTCACATTTACATATATATTTGCTTTTGCCTTCTAGCACTGCATAAGAAATGACAAGTTGTCAGCTCATTTTACCTCGTGGCAATTTCTAACCAAGCTCTCCCTCTCTTGTTATCTAGACATACCACAGACTACATACTAGTGTTGTAACATCATGATTCCAGATTTCACTCCCAAACAATTATAAGTCTTGTAAACACAAGATCATTTTACATTCGCTTCTTAAAGAATCTTGTACTTTGCACCACCCTGCATCTCATACAAAGAATTATTCACTCCCATAAAACTAGTTTCAGATGCCAAATTTCAAGGCCACAAGCGATTATTAAAAGTGACGAAACACACAACACTCTAATTTTGAGAAGTGGCATTACTAAGCTCAACCCTTTAGGGGTGTGGGATTTCCTTTTGAAAATAAATGAGATTTCTAACCGCAAATTGTCTGTGATACTAATGCACAAAGTTGCCAGTAACTTATCTCTTTATCTGTAAGAATCCTAAGAAGTGAAACTTGAACAAAACTTCTACCGAAGTCTGAAAATAACATGCATGGGGGAAATCCTATTGCCTTCAGAGATACTACTTGCAAAGTCAGATGCTTTGGTTATCATATTTCAAATAACTAACAAAAGCAACCATTAATGAGCTTTAGCATGGTACTGGTGTTAAATTAATGTTTAATTACATTTGTTTTGTATATATATTTCCACACTGAAGTGAAATCCAGAAATGAAGCATGTTTTCTTTTATGAAGCATAAAAGCAAACTGTTGTGTGTTGTTTCAAAGTTGAACATCTGGAATTGTTTTTTTTTTTTAAATATAGAAAGTTTCAAGAGTAAGCTTTATGCTTAATTTCTATTCAATAAGTCCTCTTTTCACACATGTCTGCTGAAAGCTTTGGGCGTCTGGTTGAATTTAATTATTAAACCATTTCCTTAAACTTCTTGATGCTTGTGCTATTATTGGCTCTTCCAAGAAAAATGTTTGTGCACCATCGATGAGCACAGTGTTCCCCAGACCCCATTCTATATCCTACCATCATCAAGTATGTTTTATCAGGCAGCTCGTAGCAATGAATTACTGTATATCTACATCAGGGCTGGGGGCTTTTGTTGATGAGGGTTTGTTGCCATTGGTTTTTTGTATCTTTATTTTAGATCTTGTGATTTATGTGGAAATTGTTCAGTTTGGTTGTGTGTTTTTTGATGTTTTATTTATTGTTTGTGACTACTTTGGTAATGTTGCAATAGTGTACTTTTTCATGTTGTAAGCCTCCTTAGCATGATCTGAAATGTGGAAGGCCAGCATACAAATAAAATTATGTGTGTGTGTATGTATGTATTAATGCTCAACAACATTAGCCCAAACTACAGTTTGTTAAACCCTTCTAACTATGGTTGAAAAGTGAATATTTGTGTAACAATAATTGAATTTCTGCTGCTTATAAAAGTTTGAAGAAGTGTCAAACAGACTGAATGAGTGACCAAGTTTATCCTGTACACCATTTTCATCCCCATTGTATAGATTAGTTTGAGCTTTCATAGGAACTTCACTAAATTGCTTAGGTTTGCTGGAAGTTTTCTTCCAGCTCTCCCACCCCCCCAAGGTAAATTATCCCTGCAGTAAAAACATGCAAACATTCAAAAATTTACTCCACCTTTAAGGAAATCAATTAAATGTAACAATTCATCAGAATGTGAGGTGGGAAAGAAAGTGTAGCATCCTGGTTCTTTGTCCTTAATCCCAGTGTATATAGATGGCATTAGGTAAAAAGGTAAAGGACCCCTGGACAGTTAAGTCCAGTCAAAGGCAACTATGGGGTGCAGTGTTTATCTCACTTCAGGCCGAGGGAGTCGGCGTTTGTCCACAGGCAGCTTTCGGGGTCATGTAGCCAGCATGACTAAACCGCATCTGGTGCAACGGAACACCGTGACGGAAGCAAGAGCACGCAGAAATGCCGTTTACCTTCCGACCGCAGCGGTACCTATTTATCTACTTGCACCAGTATGCTTTCAGCACCACCTTCCATTAACACAATTAAGCCACAAATAATAGTGGTACTCTTAACCTGGGCATAGACAAGGGGGGCAGGGAGGGGCAGCAGTCTTCCATGATACAGGAGATCCCAGAATTACAGTGATAGATGGATTAACAAGCCATAGATGGGTTTACACTTCAACAGCTGCAAAAATATTCATGATCATCAATGTAACAGAGAAAGTTGGAGTTTCTCATACAACATCTGTTGTAATGTACACAGCTCACACCTCTTATACTCCCTAAGTTTACAGCTAACCAGCAGATAGAAGCCTCTGACTTTCAGTAATATCAATTGTGCAAGTAAGTGGTTAGCTTGTATTCCAACTGATAGAGCATTTATGTTAAGGTTTTAGTGAGGTAGTTTCAAAAAAGCTACTAGAACTTGAGGTTTCATTTGCAGAGTCTGACATCTTGATAGCTCACTAACGCAAGGTATTAATGTGAAATATTCACACATCACTAAAAACAGTGGTTTTCCTCCACTAATTAACCATCACAATAAACTTCACATGTATACTTTAATTGCAACATGTTTTTCCGCAATGACAAAAGAACCCAAACAAACCACTTCTGATTTTTTCAGTTCAACCATATGATAAAAAGCTCCTTACCACCAGACAGAAAAGCAAAAATCAAGGTGCCCTAGAACCTTAAAATTTGCTCTGGTGACTGAGTTGCCAATCAGGTAATACTATGAAGAGCATTCATGAGCATAAGCAGAGTACTTTGCCCTCATGAGAAGTAGCCACTCATTGGAAGATGTTCAAAGAAGCTTAAACTATGACAGCTCTCAGTTACCTGGAAGGAAGCCAGCAAGAACATGATGCCTCCTCTCACTTGTCCACTTAGTTCTATGACTCCTTCCCTTCAAGAAATGTCTGCCAGACTCCTGAGTTTTACACACACACACACACACACTTCACGAGATACTAGAAAATTTGGATTGTTTTATACAGTGGTACCTCTGGTTACATGCTTAATTCGTTCCGAAGGTCCGTTCTTAACCTGAAACTGTTCTTAACCTGAAGCACCACTTTAGCTAATGGGGCCTCCTGTTGCCGCCGCACCGCCGGAGCATGATTTCTGTTCTCATCCTGAAGCAAAGTTCTTAACCCGAGGTAATATTTCTGGGTTTGCGGAGTCTGTAACCTGAAGCGTATGCAACCCAAGGTACCACTGTATTAGCATCACAATATTCTAATAGGGAAGCAATCTCAAGAAAAATGCTGCACCTGAATGACATGTTGTCTAAGAAATCTACCGTATTTTTTGCACCATAACACTCACTTTTTTCCTCCTAGAAAGTAAGGGGAAATGTCTGTGCGTGTTATGGAGGGAATGCCTACGGGTGGCATGCCTACGGATTTTCCTCCTCTAAAAACTATGTGCGTGTTATGGTCGGGTGCGTGTTATAGAGCGAAAAATACGGTAATCCTAAAAGAAGGGGTATAGGTTTCTGAATGACCATGGATTAGTTCGAGTACTTTGGTTTAAGAACAGCTTAGTTTATGAACAACTTGGATTAAGAACGCTGCAAACCCACAAGTAGGTGTTTTGGTTTGTGAACTTTGCCTTGGAAGCAGAACATGTTCCGCTTCCTGTTGAGTGTGTTCCATTTGTAAATTGAGTCCCCAGCTGCTATGGGAAAGGACACCTTGGTTTAATAATGCTTTGGTTTAAGAACAAACTAAGTTACCACTGTAAATTGATGCATCAAAGTATAGAACTACGGTATAAGAAAAGTGAAGAATTGCAGGTGGAGGAAACAAACAAACATAGGAAAGTAGTGATTCACTATTCTTCCTGGTGAACCAGCCCATTTATCCAAACTCTAGCAAAAAGAAAAAGGGAAGGAAATGTCTATGTATGTTTGAAACAGGCAGAGAACACAGTCGGACAGCTCTCTCCTCTTGCCTTGCATAGGATGACATTTTGGAAGTGGCTACTCAGGTCCAGGTAATTCCTTGAAATTGCTAGAGCCATGCTAAGAGGAGCTACCAGTCTGTTTTCCATAGAACAGCATCTCTCATCAGAAGAGATGTAACTATTCCATGAATGTTATTATTTTTTTTATTACTACTACTACAGTATTCATTAAATTTCTATACCGCCCTTCATCAGAGGATCACAGGACGGTTTGCAATATAAAAACACCACTATTTGAGTGGTGTTGAAGTGGTGTTGTAAGTGCTCTAAGACTCTGCTGAAAAGAAATCCTGTTTCTCAAGTTGTGTTCACTATTAAAAATGGTCTTGCCCATAATTTCCAACAGAGCTCAAGAAATAAGGAAAGCACATGGTCAGTGTCCTGTAGACTCAAAACAGAGAGAGGCTGTCCAGCAGTTGCAATGACTGGGCCAGGTGTTGTTGTTTTCCCCTCCAGCATCCTACCACCCACCAATAACATTTCCCCTCTTGGCAGTACTCATTCAGTGTTAGAGGATTGCATACATGGAATGGTTTAATGTGCATGATTTAGTCCCATGTTCAAAATCAAAAATTTTAATAAGAATTTTAAATATTTTAGCAGCAGGGGACAGAGCTTCACATTAAACCATGCTGAAACAGCAGTGGTTTTCTTAAAAAAGAAAAAGTAACAATACTTTTTAATCAGAGTTCCTATCCAAATGCCAAGCTCTATTTATCACTACAACTGCAAACAGACTGCTAAAATAAGCAGACTTTTCTTTTTTTCCTGCATACCTGAAATCCTTTCCCTAAATACAGACCACCATGTAGAATGGAAGCTACAATACTTGAGCAGTAGGTTGAGTCACTAAGAACAGAACAAATGCCTTTTGCATTGTTTCAACAAGCTGGAAGAGGGAACCCTCCCTGCTGTATCCTGAAACAAAGGAAATCCAAGTCTCTACATATATTTGGAAAACTGCATTTTTAAGACCACCTACTCTTCCAGCCCAGACAGCAATCTATTGCTGGATGGATACCATGCTTTTCTGAATCAATGCCTCCTGTTGGCTATTGGAATTCCTAAAACCTTGGTTGCTAGCTTGGCCAAGCAAAAGATTACATTACCATGTGGGGGGGGGGGGAGTGGAAGACAAAAATGCTTTCACTGGCTACTGCCTCCAACCCAGGAATCCCAGAACACTTTTATTAAAAAGCCATATTTAGTCCAAGCAGCAGAACCTATTAAAAAAAAAAGTCTTGCTTTTTGTATGTTAAAACATGAAGACAGTGATCTCTCTCAGATCATATCATATCAAGAGGCCACGAATCCACAATAGCTCTGCAATTACTTAAATGAGAGCAGAAAAGCCCTTGAGCACATGTAGTTCACAATTAGAAGCCAGTTAATTTTCCACAAACTCAAAATCACTCTCTCATGCCATCCTACACAGTCAAGCAGATCAAGGACTTCTCATTAAAATGACTACTTCAAAGTTCCCCTATCAAGAAGCATTGTGTCAGGCTATACACGTGCAGAAATGAGGTCTCACTATGAACACATGTATGAAGTAATGCTGAAAACTCTGCAGACACAAAAGGGTTAGGCAAGCGTCTCCTAACTGTGTCACTCAGGACATGTGAGGATGTGAAACCAAACCCACTTGCCTAATGTCACCAAGGTATTTTTTGCATGGAGCACGCCTATCAAGTTGTTGCCATTGCAAACAGAGAACAGCCTTTAATGGACATCTTGCAAAAAGAGCACAGAATCACCAAAACACTTTATCATTGAATATATGCAGTTTCAATTGAAGGGCACTGCAACCAGCTGCCAGAGGTGTGTGGAACAGGCACACACAGAAGGCGGTGATGAAGAGTGAAAGCCTTTTGGTGCATACAGCTGTAAAAGAGCTCCTCTAAGCTGAAATTCAACAAAGCTTCTTAGGCTAATACATACATTTCCCCAGGGGGAGGGGGCATTTACAATCAAAATTGATTTTTAAAAAATACAAATGTATGTTCTATATTCCTCTAGCCTACTCGCAAGCAAAAAAGTGCCATAAAATGAAAGCTAGATATAAAAAAGATAGTGGGGTGGATACACCAAGAACCCACCCAAAGAAGCAACAATCACTGTCAATCCCTTCTAACATTGCACTATAGAGAAGCACTGCAAATTCCTGGCGATCTGCAAATGCTTTCCCCTTCCACACCCAAAAATGTAGCATGAGCCCCTGCATATGCAACTGCAGACTGAAACACACACAGAAACACACCATGTTCACATTAAAGAATATATATATGCTTACCTTTGACTTGAGTGTCATATTCAGCTATGATCTCCTTATCCTTTTTGAATTTCGCTGGCGACGTCATGTTTTCCTTCCCCCCCCAGCAAAAAAAAAGATTATCCTCAGAGCAGATCCTCCAAAATACGACAAAATAAATGCAATTTGCGTTCCTCCCAAAAACAATCACTTGGCCAGGCTCGTCTTCCCTCAACAGCAATCAGTCCATGGAGAGAGGGTGGGAGATGGCGTGTGTGTGAGCAGCAGAGACATGCAGATGTGAAGAGCTCAGCGGACAGAAAAGGCAGCAGTTTGGATTCCCTGCACCAAAACCCTTAGCAGCAGTGGTGGTGGCGGTGGCGGCAGCAGCAGCAGCATCAGACTACAGAGAATCTGCAGCCCCCAAAGGCTTTTCCTGATTGCTAACATTAATAGCACAGCCAGGGAGTGGAAGTCTTTCTGCGCAACAACATGTTGTGTGTGGGTTTGACTTTTTCTTTTTCTTTTTATAGAGCCAGAGATGATGCAAATTAAATCCCAAATGGTAGAAGAGATGAAAGCTCCAAAGTCACTTTCTTCAGTTCAACTGCCTGCAAATTCAAATACGTAATTGACTCTCAACCAGTTACAGGCATATACAAAACAACAAATGTGACTGAAAGCTAGAAATGCAAAGTACAAATACAAGCTACTCAAACTGCAGCATAAAAAAATGCCTCCAATTGAAGAAAAGGGTACAATAGTTACATTTTAGGTAGAGAGCTGGGGAGATGGGGTTAACATCATTAGAACCTCCTAAATCCAAGAAAATAGGGAGATGGGGAGACAAAGGAAAACAGCCCCTGCAAAAGCAGTTTTGTGTTCCCTCTTGTTAGTTTAAACAGCAACTGGAGACAGAGCAATATGATATACTAAAAAGGGAAGTCAGACCCAAATCCTCAAATTACTTGAACTACAGGAGCTCAAAAATGAATCCACAAGCCATTGTATAAACAAGACTAATCCCCTTTGGTGTAGCTAAAGCTGCAGATCTTGGTCCAGCCAACAGACCAGCTTTAGGTATTTTTTTTATTATCATCATTGTTAATTTTAGAGGATTGAACCCCAAAACGCTGGCAAATTAAAGAGGGAGGGAGGGATACATGTATCTGCTGTAGACATCAAAGCTGATGTGGAGCCTGGGGAAACAGAGCAGTATGTTCAAGAGAGATGCAAGCAGAGGAAAGTAAGGACAAAACTTCTTTTTCTGAATTACAAGCTACTGTTGGCAGCAAATGTAAAGAAAAGGGGATTCGAAAAACCTGGATCCACATCCAAAGAGAGAAACAATGTGGCCAGCAGACAGGAAATGGTAATGGCTCACTGACGAAGGAATAACAGTGTAATCCTAACCATGTCTACTCTGGTGTAAATCCTACTAAATTCAATGGGGTTTATTCCCAAGCAACTGGAGTTAGGATGAAGAGCTACAGCATGAAAACACAATCGAAATCTGGCATATTTCTGCCCAGTGCTAGCACATTCTGTCAGCCAGCTGTGAAGTAACTATGCAAACACATATAAAGCCCTCCCTGAAATACAAAGAGAAATCACTAAAACCTTGTAGACCATCCCAATAGCCCCTTGCAAGGTCAAAAACCATATTAGGGAAATACCTTTACTAAGCCAACCAAAATATCACAAAATAGTTTGCAAGCTTTCGAATTATCCAGTATTCTTCATCAGAGTAAAATTAATGATGGTGATGCCCATGAGTGAGAGCCTCATGGGAGAATGTGGAAATAGACAGCAGGCATTTTAGGTGCCATAAATGTTATCAGATTCCAACAAGACTGGCTGGGAAGAAGAAGCATAACCATAGCCACCATCCCAAGTCTACCCTGACGTAGTGTTCTGAAAAACTCAAAACCTTGCACACTGTTTTGTGATATTTTGGTTGGCCTAATAAAAGTATTGTGCTAATATACTTTTTGAATTTTTCTCATGGTACAATACAGCTACCTTTACTTTTTGCAAGCTCAAGGCTCTGCTTTCTCCTTTACAAGAAGTTAGCTGTTCAATCAAAAGTCAAATGCAGCAACATTTGAAGGATATATGCTGTTTTCCTCTGTCCTTATTTACGTCATAGGCTTGCACAACTTGTGACCCACCAAGCTGAAAACATTCAATTAGTTGGTTCAAGTGCTTGAGAATCGGGCCTCTGCCACCCGCCCAATACTCCCAAGCAAAACCAGAAGGTTTACTGAGTCCACAGCAAACCATTGCACATGGGTGGTGAGCTGTATTCAGCTTGGTGGATCACAGTAAGTGTACAGATCTGATCTAGGGGAAGTTAGGAATCCAGCCCTGCGTTTCCTTCTTGGTGCTGCACTTTTTAGGGAGATGATGTAAAGAGGAAATGCATCAGACTAGGAAAGGGGTTTATGGCCTGGGAGGATGAGAAGGTAGGTATATTATTGTCTGGCAAGTAACACTAGACAACTGGCTTAATGAGGCAAGGGAATCCCTCCACGGGAGCTGCTCACCCAGGAATATTACGACCTAAGACCTATATTTGAGAAGGAGGAATACACTGCTATGGGACTATATTCTGGGAATCTGAGTATCGCGGACTTAGTTCGGGAAGGACCCTCGCTCAGCCGCAGAGCACACGCTTCGCATGCCAGATGCTCCAGGTTCAATCCGCTGCGTCTCCAGGTAGGGCCGGGAAGGAAAGGTTCCCCCCTGAAAGCTCGCAGAGCCGCTGCCAGTCTGTGTCGACGCCGCTGAGCTTCGTAGCTTGGACCGACTGTCTGATCTGGGATGAAACCGCTTCTAGGCTCGTTTGCGAGCGCAGAGAACTGCCTTCTCCGGGGATGCGTGAGGATCCCTTTAAAAAGAGCTGGGCTTCGACGGGGCTGTGGCTATTTGTGGAGGAATGCTTCTCCCTCGGGGCGAGTACGGGATGCAGGGAGTCCGGCTCCCGCCACCCCCCGCTTGCCGCAGTGGGGAATATTATGGGATGGATGGGACACCGACCCTCTCCCGGTGGACTGGAGCACGGGACGGCTCCAGCAGGGCGCCTGTGCTCGCTGCGGGCTACCAAGGGAACCAGGCAGGCAAGACACACGCGCGCGGGAAGAGTATTATAGGATGGAGACTGCTGCTGTACAGCCTTCTGGAAGGAGTGGGCTTCCTTGTGCTGGCGGGAGGCTAGCATTACACGAATTGCAGCCAAGTTGGAAAAGGCGGGCGGATCCCGCTAAGGGGATATTATGGGATAGGGGATCTACCGCAGGGAATCTGCCATGGGCTCACCCCGAGCTCGGGATTCCTCCGTCCCGGACGCGACTGTTACCTGCAGTGCTGCTGCTGCTCGGACGGCGATTCCTTTCCCCCCATGAGGCGCGTTCCTCAGGCCACCCGCTGCTCCCACGGTCCGCTCCCCTCCGCAGCCCCGCTCCAGCGCTCCCGCCCATTCCACAGAGGAGCACCAATCGGGAAGGGAGGTTCCGAAAGCTGGCGGGCGCTCCAGCCAATAGCCGCGCCCCGCCTCCCTCCTTCCTCAGCCTCGGTCCCGCCACTTTTCCGTATTGGCACCGCCCACCCAGGACCGAGACGGGGCCACTCAGAACGCTCGGAGGGGACAGAAGCGGGTTGCGACCACGAAGGGGCGGGGCATGCAAATATGAGCCCCGTGTGAACCAATGGGAAGCAAGGGGGCGCGTCCTCATGCCTCGCACGTAGGTAGGAACGAGAGATGGTCAGTTTATCCAATGGCAAGCGGGAAGACGTGGGTTGTTGTCTTTTTTACCAATCAGGTGCCGGAGGCGGGCCAGATTTCCCCCAATGGGAGGCAAAGCCGCAGATTCAAACTGACAGGGGACTGGGAGGCGACGCGAGGTCTTGCTTCTGAGCATCCCTCGCGCACTAAAGAAAGGAGCCGTCCAGGTTGGGGTCGCTGGCAAGAGGCAGGGGAATCCGGAGTCAGTCAGTGAGTGGCTGAGGTGGAATTAAAGAATCCTAAATTGGGGGCAGTAGGATTAATTGGGAGGGGGGCATGTTTCCTGCCCTCGGTGGTTGGGGAAGAGGAAATGATAGGAAGGACCCCGGGGTGTAGGGAGTGAAATAAAGCAGAATTAGCACTACTGCCGGTGCCACATAACACCCGTTCCGCATTTGGCAGCAAATAAACTTTGGAACTCCCTGCCAATTGATATCAACCAGGTGCTTTCGCTGTCTTCCTTTCCCGGCCAGCTAAAATAGTTCTTGTCTGCGCAAGCTTTCACAGATGCTTAGAAATGCTAGTGTGGATTTCAATCAAGTCTAGCATTTTCACTTTTTGGATGTTTTAAAACATTGGAAATTTTTATTGATTTTACTATCTTATCTTTTTGTATATCCCTTTTTTCTTTGCAATCAAGAGGCATATAAATTTGAAGAAATAGATATTGCTAAATAAGGGAAACAGACTTGGATTGGGGGAGGGAGAAAATCACCCTCAATTTAATAATTAATATTGTTTAATGCTGATTAGATAGCCCCCAGTAGAAGATTGGAAGGACCATCACCACACTTGATAAGGGTTTTAAACTGTGTGGGTAACAAGGAACGAAGAGGGTTGGTAGTCAAAGCTGATAAACTAAGAGTGCCAGTAAGTCCTGTTGGGGAGAAGGACCTTGCTGGCCCCAGAAGACAAATTATTTTTCTACCCTACTGAAAGAAGCACAGGGGCGCCCTGGAATCTCCTCTGGATCAGACTGGCCTTGCCATGTCCACCAGCAGCTGCAGTTTTGCAGACAGATGTGTGACTGTGCTGTGCTGCAGGTTTTGCCAGCAAGTACTAAGTTCCCGGGGCATGAAAGCTGTTCTCCTGGCTGACACAGACACAGATCTCTACTCCACAGACATCCCTCCCACCAGGTGAGTCAACACAAGGAGACTCAGAGAATCTTGAATTGGCTGTAATTTTCTGTTCCGCAGTAAGTATTTTGCTTGGCATCTCGCTCACATTTTTTAAAAAACAACAACCTCAAGGATATACAGTGGTATCTCGGGTTACAGACACTTTAGGTTACAGACTCCGCTAACCCAGAAATAGTACCTCTGGTTAAGAACGTTGATTCAGGATGGAAACAGAAATCACGCAGTGGCGCGGCAGCAGCGGGAGGCCCCATTAGCTAAACTGGTATCTCAGGTTAAGAACAGTTTCAGGTTAAGAACGGACCTCCAGAATGAATTAAGTTCTTAACCTGAGGTACCACTGTACTTCATTGTCCCTGAACCATAGTGACTTATCTGCATTAGTTCTAAGGTCCTGTTTTGGTGGTCTTTCTCATTCTTAACTCAGTATAGTGTAATGGTTAAGGTGCTGGACTATGATCTGGCACACAAAATTCAGTGTAGCCATAATGACAAACCTTGGGCCAGTCACTGTCTCTTGACCAAACCTACCTCACAGGGTTGTTGTGAGGTTGAAAAGGGTACAGGAAGACCCCTGTATGCCGCCTTGAGCTAGGAGGAAAAGTGGGATATAAATGTAATAAATAAAAATAATACTAATGAAGGGTCTTGGCAGAATACACTACACTAAAGGTAAAGGTACCCCTGCCCGTACGGGCCAGTCGTGTCCGACTCTAGGGTTGTGCGCTCATCTCACTCTAGAGGCCGGGAGCCAGCGCTGTCCGCAGACACTTCCGGGTCACGTGGCCAGCGTGACGAAGCTGCATCTGGCGAGCTAGCGCAGCACACGGAATGCCGTTTACCTTCCTGCTGGTAAGCAGTCCCTATTTATCTACTTGCACCCGGGGGTGCTTTCGAACTGCTAGGTTGGCAGGCGCTGGGACCGAACGACGGGAGCGCAGCCCGCCGCGGGGATTCGAATCGCCGACCATGCGATCGGCAAGTCCTAGGCGCTGAGGTTTTACCCACAGCGCCACCCGCATTCCTTATACACTACACTACAATCACCTAAATTGATCTGCCAGGTTGCTAATGCTGTGGCTGCTATCCTAACTCACATGTGTGCATGGACTATGAAAAGAGGTATGTCTTAACCTTTTCTGTCCTTCTGGGTCTTTCATGCACTCATGTGGCATACAGCCCTTATAATATCTGCCATAATGTAGGAAAATATTTTCATTTTGTAAAAATGCAGAATCCAAGACTTGAGGTCAAAATAAAATATTCAGAACATAGGCTTTCTAAAGCAGGCCTGCACAACTTCTGTTATGTTCAGCTCTGGAAATCACAGCAGCCTGTGTAGTCTGTCTTCCTTAATCATCTTAAATTATGAAAGCGGGGCATGATTCTAATATTAGAATAGCACCACCAACGCTGTAACAGTAGGAGAACTTAGTGGCAGTATGCTAGAACTGTCACTTTCACTTCTCTTAATAGTCAGTTTCTGGTCTACAGTATTTGTTGTGGTAACAGTCAAAAGCACAATGGGGGGTATTGTATAAACCACAGGAAGACATAGTATCTGCTTTCCTACATCCTCAGTGATGGTGAATCAAAGTGCAACTTTCAAGCATGAGAAAAGGAAGGAAGGAGTGTTGGAAGATGGCGGCAAATTTCATTGGTGACGACATTAATATACTGTACATGTAGGAAATCATAATCATATTTAATCAAAACTTCTTAAGGGAACCCTAAACTAATGTCACAGAGAGCTAGTGCCATCAGCGTGCTTTACTCAAGCTTCAGCAATATGATTGCACATTCAGTAATTCATATGGATAAAAAGATGGCCTATCCTTGGGGGTGGAAGGCTTAATGTTTCTGACAAACCATAGAATAATATAATCATATAGTTGGAAAGGACCCAAGGGCCATCTAGTCCAACAATGTATAATGCAGGAATCTTAGCTAGATCATACATGACAGGTGGCCATCCAACCTCTCATTAAAAACCTCCAAGGAGAGTCCACCACCTTATGGGAATCTGCTCCATTGTCAAACAGCTTTTACTGTCAGAAAGTTCTTCCTGATGTTTAGTCAGAATCTCCTTCCTTGTAACTCAAATCCATTAGTGTGGGCAACAAGGAACAAAGAGGGTTGGTGGTCCTACCCTCCAAAACCAGAGAAAACAAGCGTTTTCCCATCTGACAGCCCTTTAGAATCTAATTTTTACTATCATTATTAACTGAGTTCCCAGAGAGTAAAATGGTCAGCCAATACTGTACTGCTGATAATTTATTTGAGAAGATATACAGCAGGCATCCCCAACCTTCGGCCCTCCAGATGTTTTGGACTACAATTCCCATCATTCCTGACCACTGGTCCTGTTAGCTAGGGATCATGGGAGTTGTAGGCCAAAACATTGGGTGGGCCGCAGGTCAGGGATGCCTGATATACAAGGCCAAAGGGAACTCCACTTGGCTTTCAGGTGGGTAGAACTGGAAATTTATTATTTTTAAAAATATACATAGGAATCTGTTTTACATGGACTCAAAAGAGATGAACAGACATAGAAGACATTGGTCTAGCTCAGTATTGTCTACACCAAGGTAGCCAACTCTGATTAGCCCCAGGCAGCATGGTCAGTGGTCACAATGAGTGGGCATCTGGAACACACAGTTGGCCAACACTGGTCTATAAGGATGGGCAGTGGCTATCTAGGTTTTCAGAGTCTTTCCTAGCCCTACCTGTATATGCTGGGGAGTGAACCTGGGATCTTTCTTCTGCATGAAAAGCTTGTGCTCTAGTACTGAGCTATTATCTCTCCTGCCCCATACATAATAGTTGTATATCAGTGCTCTGGGAAACGTACAGATTTCAAGAGAGCAAATATAAAATCAAAGAGTAAAATAATTTTGAACTGCAAAGTGTAAAACAAGTTGTTAAAAATGACACAAAACAGCTTGAAATTAAAAGTCTTCCAAAAGCCAACATCAAGATTCATTCAATACAAGTAAATATATATTTTAATCAAATGACAGAAATGTTTCTTAGCTGAGACTTTCCCCACACTTCGATATTATATGGTATAAATGTTAAGTAACTGACAAAACCTTAATTGAATTTATTCTGTGTGGTTACAAATGGCATTTCTATGATAATGTTGAACAATGAAACAACGCTGACTATTGCTATTACAGAAATGTGTTAATGGAATTCAGCAAACCTCTTACTTCAAACTGAGATATTAAAAGGAAAGCTATGTTTTAGTGCCTCGGGAAATTATTTATCATGATTGGTTTCTTTATAATGTAATAATTGATTAGCATGGCAGCCGGGGGTACTGTACTCTGTTAGGGCTGAGCGGTTAAGGGAGAGCTTAAATGTTGAGGAGCATCTACATTTTGAAACTCTAAATAAAACATGGCAACACTATAACTGATTATTGGTCGTAGCTGCCTGCCACCTGAATCCTATCTACCATGGCAACTCCCAGGGATAGTTTTTAATTTTAATTTAATATAGATCAGCTCTGGGAAGAGGTCTGTCTGCTGTGAATTACTGTATACAGAAAAACTGTTTAATCCTGTCAGGAATGCAGTAATGATCAGACTGCTTCATTTGTAAGCAAAGGAACACACATCCAAGAGCAAACACAGATTAATGGTTGTTGAAAACTATTCAGTTGCAGGTGCCGATGGAATGATTGGTTGTCGCTTCCTCTGTTGTACAGGATGCTGTCGGCACTCTTAATAAGTCTTCTACACCTGTTCATCTCATTCTGTTGCTATGATTCATGGCTAGCGATAGGTAAAGTGGCTCTGGGCTGCAACGCTGATGGAATGGTCACGCTTGGCTGTAGAGCCCATACCTCCCTCTGCTTCATCATGAGAACCAGAAACGAAATTGCTGTATTGAGTAACAAATATCAACAGACTAATTCTTGGACGGAAGCTTTATGGTAACATATTGCACTGGCTGGTACGCTTCCACCTGGCTGGCTACACCAGGAGGCTGGGTCACACAATTTGGAGATGTTTTTAGGGTTGAAGCAGACTAATCTATTGTTACTAAAGAGCAATAGTGATTCTCTTAGCTATTGTGGAATGAACTACAAGGTTCAAGCTGTTTTTGCGCCGAAGGCAGTTTTGACCTCTTATCTGATTTGCTCCTTTTGCAAGCTTAGGCAACAATCCTGAAACCTCTTACTGTCATGTGGTGCAATCCTTTAAACTAATGGAGCTTTTGTAGGAAAATTTGCTTCAGAACTAGGCCCACTTTGGAAGAAAATTGCTTTCTTACAATGTGATCTTATGCATGTTTAGTTGGAAGTAAATGCCACTGAGTGGACTGGGATTTGTTTTCTGGTAAATATGAGGAGGATTATAGCCTGATCCAAACTTTCCCTTTAACCCCTTACCTAGACAAGTGAGAGGACTGCTAAGAGGCACAAGGACAGAGCACTTTGTCTGTCCCTCCAGCAACCCCCTGTATTTCTGCCTGTGAAGGACCCTAGGACTCTTCCATGCCCAGCACAGAAAGAAGGGGGGCACTGCTTCCTGTCCCTCTCTGTCTCCTGCAGCTCCATACACTACTACTCAGAGTGTGGAGTGGTGACCATTGGCCATGTTTCTTGAGGCTGATAAGAGTTGGAATTCATTAGCATCTCATGGGCCAAGAGTTTCCCCTCCTTGCAACATAGGAGCCAATAACTAATGCCTCTTGTCTTAATTAGAGTGAAACAGCATTTCATATAAGTCATGGGCATCACAACTTTATAGGGTTTGCTAAAGTGTTTTCTCCAACAGGCAACTCAGCTCGATCATTTTTGAAGAGACAATGCAAGGAAAAGACTACCTATCAAAACTCATTAAACTAAAAGCTGGATCAATGTACAGTTATGTCGTATATTGCCTTGCTTACAATGGCTGTTAGCAAAGGGAGGTTTACAATGGCTGTTGGCACATATAGATTTGTAAACTAACAATAAACAAAGGGAATAGTGTTCTGCTGGAACTTTTATTGCTACAATACTTCACATTGTGAAACTGTGATCAAGTTCATTTTTAACTACCTACAGTCTATTTCTCCCCCCAGTACTGTTGGCTTCATTGGAAACTGCTATTTCACAGAAATCTGCAAATGTAAACTGAAGAATGTGGCCTGTTTGAAATGGTAAGTAAGTAATGCTGCAGTTTAACTTAGCATAGTGTTTAGAACAGCTGTGCGGCCGCTACCTCTTCATTCATTTGTGTGCAAGAGCCTGAAGTGAACCTGATTATCTAACATTCACTTGAATTTAACTATCAATCATCACAGAAGTCCTTGGCTGACAATGTCCAGGATAAATTCCAGCAATAAAATGATTGCCATAAAGAGCTCCCAGATTTACTTGGGATGACTGGACTATTCTGATAGCCTCAGGATTTCCAAAACTATGGTAGTACAAAGCAGAATAGGTTACAGTATTGGCATGTGTTATCTTCACTTGTAGTGTTGCCCACCTTTCTCCTGGCTTTCATTCTATGCTTTAATAGCAGTCAGACAGGCAGAAATGTAGCAGGTGAAGATTTTCATTGTGCAGAGAGGGAAGGAGTTTTTCCTCCTTAATTTCTGCATGTCAGTATGCTGTTGATGGAACAGGGACAGGGTTAAAATAGGGAGGGGGCAGTAGTAGCTGAATGTAAACCCAAAGGAATTTGACTACAATACTGCACACATCAAGGTAGCTAGATTTCCAGTGGGGCATAAGATAGCCTTCTCTGTAGCCGCTTATTATATATTCATGAAACAGCACAATAATTAGCAAATCATGATTTTACCCTGTGGCTTGTGTCCCCCAGCCCCAAATCAGAGAAAATGTAGAGAAGTTCAGTATAGATTCATATCTATTCAATTTTCTTCAATTTAATGGCTTTTATTCTAAAAATCTATCAGCTACCATAAAATGGTCCTGGTTTTAGTCATCTCTGTATGAATTTGTTATGACATCAATAATCATTATATGCCATGCTTTCTAGAGCCACAGGGATCAGTAGGTCAGTATTTCCCCATTTTTGTGATATGAGGTGAGGTGAGCTTATGTTCTATAAAATAGTTTTTATACTTAAGAACAGGCAACATCTGTTGTTAATACATTCATAATATAGATGCCCATTTGGGGGTTAAAAAGAAAGTTTCAGGCTGAACATACAGGCTATTTCTGGACTGTTTCCTAAAGGCATCTTGCTCAGTATTTAGTCAAACATTCACAACTAGTTTTACTGGATGGGGTGGGATCCTGTTTTATTAACTTGCTGTTTACCATGAGGACATTCATTTTACTGTTGATTTTAGAGCTTACTCTTCTGTCTACTCTTTCACCTAAGAACCTGTGTGTCAGATACTCTTTGTTTGCTTTTCTAGTGGGAATGTCGTAGGATACCATGTGATCGCTCCATGCAAACCTTGTTTGCTGTCCTGCAACAATGGGCACTTCTGGATGTTTCACAGCCAGACTGTTTTTGGAATCAACAGGCTCGATTCTTCCGGTATGGAAAATTTCATTCCATGCACAAAGTTTATTGTTCTTATCCCCTTGGAGTGTTCTGTTCCAAAGCTTGTACTACAGTGAATTGGGTGCCTCTTAGAAAATGTATACCAAGAGAGTCAGACATACTTCAGGCTTGTTGGACCTACTTTAATTTTTATTAAAACGTCATCATACTCAGGGGTTTTATACACTTCCAAGTTAAGGAACAGGGTGCCTCTGACCACAAGCACTCAGCCCGGGAATTTGTTTTTAGCACCAGATCTGAGTTCACAGTTCATAAAATAGCAATCCAAAGGGGGAAAGCATGAATTAAAAAGAAGTGATAAATACTCAGGCAAAAACCATCTTGAACTGCCATGTTTGAGAACAAAGCCTCAGATAATATAACAGAAGCCTAGAATCATAGCGCCATAGTCTCATTTCTGAGCAACAATGTGCAGAGCTGAGTGGAGTGGGAGGCCAACCAACCAGAAGAGTCTCTCAGGTATACTTGCCTGGAGGTAGAGTCAGCATCCAAAGTCTGGTTCATTCCTAGGATTGTGTGAACAGCAATTCACATGGTCAGAGGGGTCAGGGAATTCAATGATCACGGGGTCAAGACGAGCAGGAAGCAGCAAGGTAGGGCCAGAAACAACAAACCTTGTTACCAGCATCTGGCTGCTGCTGGGAGCTCTGCTTAAGGCAGCTGAATCCAGCTGGTTCTCACCAGTGCCTTCTCCTCTGTGTGCAGGTAGAGTCACTCCGCCTTCTCCCCCTTCAGGCTGATGTTCAGCAGGCGAAGCTGACTCCTAGCCCATGATGCCTAGAGTTGGAAATGG
The DNA here is from genome assembly GCF_964234715.1 of Podarcis melisellensis. Classification (NCBI taxonomy): domain Eukaryota; kingdom Metazoa; phylum Chordata; class Lepidosauria; order Squamata; family Lacertidae; genus Podarcis; species Podarcis melisellensis. The sequence goes on from NC_138538.1 coordinate 39,653,087, forward strand.
ACCCCAGGGGTCATCTAGTCTTATCCCTTGCAATGCAGGAATGTCAACTAAAACATATAAGACAGAGCATGTGGGAAAGAACACAATGGAAGCACATAATACCCACAAGCCACACACTTCACCACTGCCTGCAACAGAAACACTTCCCTGCTGTTCACAAGTTCAGCCGCTATACGAAAGGGCTCTATATGTGTGTACTGATTTCTGCACAACAGGCTTCAGATGGACACTGCCCCAGCCAGCATTTCTGCTGCATGCAGTGATGGCAAGGTGTGTCACTGAGGAATATACCCTGAGTGGGGCCAGGTCCCGTGACACCCCACCACCGGTGTTCTTTTCACATGCAGTGGTGGGTTGTGCAAACCTCTCTCATTCAAACTACCTTATAGTGAAGGAAGGCTGTTATAGAACTTGTTTTCTTGAGAAAGAAATTGTCCCTGCTGCAGCAGTAGGACCGCTGTATCTTTTAACGGGGTGAGGAAAACCTTTGGTCCGCCAGCTGATGCTGAACTACAACTCCCATCAGCCCTGGCAAGCCTGGCCAGTGGCCTAAGTTGGCAGGAATTGCAGTTCAGCAACATTTGGAGGGCCAACCGTTTCCCAAACCTGTTTTAACAGGGAAAAAGATATTTTGGTAGTTGTTGCTCTTCAAAGCTCTTCCGCTCTGTGACATAAGAAGCTACAACTTGCTGAAAATCTCTTATATCAGGGTTGGGGAGCCTCAGGCACAGCGACTGAATGCATCCATCCATGCCTATCTCTGGCCTTCAGGACTCCCCACAAAGTTCACACTGACCCATGCCCTTCTTGAGTACTATTGCCTGGCTGGAAATCAGCTGTGATAATGCATGGTTTGTACAACCCTCTGGCTTTTGTATGGCTGGAATGTAGCTTAATGTGTAAAGGGTAAGATTTGCAGTCATTTTACCACCCACTTTTGTTTCACTGCCCCAACCACCACTAGCATTAATTAGGCCCTCAGAAGGGGACATGGCCCTTGGGACATGGCCCCCTAACCCTACCCCTAGTTTATAGGAACCTAGATGCTGGAAGGTTGACCAGCCCCACTCTAGAATGTGGCATTTAAATACGGAGGTGGAATTATAGGCTTAAACTGCATGTTCATGTTACTTTGTTTATTAGCCTTTATCTATGGCTAGGGTTGTAGTTTCCTTTGGTAACGTGTTTTGCTTCATTAGCATGAGATCCTGGTCAGAGAGAGTGCAATGGAAGTTTTTTTGCCTTTTCTTTTTAAGGTACAAACTTACTGCTTTGGGGCAACTTGCCAGATTCAGAAGAAAGCACGGATGAAGACGCGTCCAGCATCTCTGAAGATGAGTACATCCGATAAATGTCATCAGCAATGTGCTGCATGGTGCGCCTCTCACACAGACAAGAAACATGATGTTCAAATCCCAGCAAGGCAGAAGGAAAGCCCTTCAAAGGGTAATAATACCTGTTGACCTTACACCGTCTGATCTGCTAGGCATCCTGTTGTACAGGACGACTAGGATTTGAAGGTCAAAAGGCAGCCCTTGCTCCCTTTCCAGAGAGCTACCCACCATGCCCCCCTGGTTTCCGCAACTGCTTGCTATTGCCCATGTCCTACAGGATGGCGTTTATGTACAGCAGATCAAGGAATGAGCTCCACATTGCCATCACTCATTGTTGCACTAAAAAAGGTCTGGAAGTGACACGGGGAAAGATCCAGTGGTGTTTGATGCGGCAAGTTATCTGTTGGCCTGCATGACTCCTTTTCCCTGTTTTGCTGGCTGAGTCAGGGGTTGTGCATAGCCTCTCTTTAGGAACCACAATTAATGCTGCTACAGAGTGCCGGCAGTGAATACTGACTCTGTGCTGTTGGCTGCCTTCCAGAATCCCATGTTTGCATAACATATTGGGAAGCTCTTAAATCTAGGTATTTCTGCTTCCCTCGTGCAAGCGCAGCACAATGTTTGGTTCTGCTCAAAGGCCAGATTTCGAGGAAACCTACTGAATAGCTTTTTCTCTGCCAGCGCACACACGGCCAACAAGTGTGAGGACATCGCCTGGGAACTGGCATGCTTCCCTGCTCCTGATGGAAGGAGAAGATGCAAAGAAATGCTAACAAAAGAAAACAGAGACCCCAGCTTCTGGACCTGCAGATATCCCCTTTAATGCGTGCAATCAAGAAACAAAGAGGCTTAAAAGAATAGTGTCCAAGCAACAGCATTTGTAACTGTGTTTGCCCGTTTCTCCAGTTGTTTACAAGAAATAACAAGCAGTGAGAGTGACGCTGAAAGAGAATGTAGTAAATGCAGGGCCAGGTTAAAAAAAAAATTCCTTCTGGTTTCTCTACTGCTGGCACAAGAGTATTCCCTATGTAGCTAGTGGCACAGTGCCTTTTGGAAAGAAGGTAGCAACCAGGCATGGCTTGAATTGCATCTAGCCAGTGGTGCACTGAAGTCTCAAGTAGCAGAAGCAGCTAAGTAGCTGCAGGTAGAACATTACGCTTTTTCAGAATGATGTAAGTGTTATCTGGAGCATGATTTTTTAAAAAGTGTACTAATATCCTCTTTGGAAGAAGGAAAAAATATGAGAATTTTCAAGCTGTGTTGATACTTTCAGCACACTAGTTTATAGGGCACTTTAGGGCCTGGTGCTGATCCAGAATCTTTGCTGTGGTGAGTCTACAACTCTAGTCCCCACATTGCTTTCATTCACTTGAATGGAGCTAGTCATAAGTTCAGGGAGCAGCTTATTCCAAATGCTTCCTGTATTTTGCTGGTGCTGTTGGTGTTTGTAAGATAGCTTGGGGAAGATGGTGCTGAATGAATTTCCAGAAGTCGGTTATGTTTTTACGTTTTCTTGGTGTGTAGGTGTGATCATTATGTGAAACCCTCCAAAAGTTATAGACTGAGTTATTCATAACAGTGGAAGTGTCTGCTAGTAAGTGGTGCAGTGAGGTACTTTAGACTTTCAATTTAATGAGTGCTCTCTCTCTCTCTCTCTCTCTCTCTCTCTCTCTCTCTCTCTCTCTCTCTCTCTCTCTCTCTCTCACACACACACACACACACACACACACTTTGGATCAGGGGTGAAAAGCCTCCAAATCTGGTCCTCATATTTCTCTAGGTCACAATTCTCATTTTTACACTGATTATTTTTGCATGGTTGGTATGCGTCCTTGAACTCAGATGCCTCCTACTTTTCTAGGTAGATGATAGAGAAGTGTGTGTGCGTGTGTGTTGGTCTAGCCCACTGCACAAAAGTAGCTTTTACATTTGTTGTTCCACCCATTTTTGCTGCTGGCCTCAGCCACCACTAGCAGGTGGCCTCAAAGGGAACGAGGCCTTCAGGCTGCAAAGGGTTTTCTATTCTTGCTTCCTATGGTGTAAATTACTTTGCTTACTTCAAAATGTGGTACGCCAGCCCTGCTGTACTTTCTATGAGCCCTCCTGCTCATTCTGCTGAGTGAGGGCCTCACCTTCTGCCCCAAAATGCCTCCCTGGCAACTCCTTTGCTACCAGTTTGCAGCAGGTTCAAATGTCTATCAGCTATATAAGCTGTATATAGTAATAGTCAGTGTGCTGTGTGTATTCTGCGGTTCCACAAGAACAGAATTCAGTGTCTGGAGATTCTCACCTTTTATTTATTTCTAAAACTGCTTTCTAGCTGTTAAGGCTTCCAATATAAGCCTGGTGAAATCTCTGATCCAAAACAGGGGGCTTAAGCTGCTGCTCTCCTCCCAGCCAGCAGAAGCAAAGCAAATAGCGAGCATCGTTTACCCAGGTTATGGAACTCAAATTCTCTTGGAACTGACTTCAGTTTAATACCAACTTATTTAAAGCACAAAATATTTGCAGCTTTAATAAGAGCACCCTTTGTATACACAAAATCCGCTAAGGTAACACCTGTCCTAAAAAAAAATCACAAAATTCACTCTGAGAATGTGTTTTAAAGTGAGAAATTGACTTAAAATGTCAGAAAGATCAAGACCTTCAGTTGTAAAATAAGAAGGGCAAAAAGTGGGGGAACAGCATTCCCAACAAATCAGTTGTGCAGTAGGATCCTGACCATGTTTACTCAAAAGTAAGACCTACTGAGTTCAAAGGACATTGCTCCCTACTAGTAAATGAGTTTAGGATCAGGTGACACCCGAATGGGGTATGGGTAACTGCAGAACATTATGGAAGGGAAGCTCAATGCACCACTGCCAGATTTAAGTAGCAGCTAAGTATTTTGAAGAACATCTAGCTTAGCCATTAGAACAATTGCATTTTGTTTATTCGTTGTGTGTGTGTGTGTGTGTGTGTGTGTGTGTGTGCATACACACAAACAATGAAAAAGCAGCACCATGTGTTACTTAGTTAAGCACAAATATTAAAAATCCTGTGATTCTTGTAGCTACCCTAGGACATAAAGATTATAAACACCTGTTACTTTGTTCAGTGTTTGCACTCAGCATCTCCTGAAAAGAAGCCTCAAATAAACAAGCAACACCATGCATATCTGACGCAGAATGTGAGACTTTGGCAGTGGAGTATTATTTTTATTCTACGAATTGGGAAGTAGAGGTGTAGATCTATGGAACCAGGGGAGCAATGACCCTCTAGATGCTGGTTGCACTCCAATTCTCATCAGGCCAGTATGACCAGTGATCAGGAGTTGGTGGGAGCTAGAGTCCAGCAACACTTGGAGAGCTATGGGTCCCACCACCCCACCTAACCCTAACCCTTGCTCTAAAGCAACTTTCAGAACATATGCTGGACCTTTAAAAGGAATCATGAGTGTCTTCACATGGAAGCATTGTGTAGGGTTCAGCCATCCATGCCAGAAGTATTGGAGAGGGCCTAGGTTCAATCAATAGCATCTGTTGTCAAATGATCTGGAGTAGCAGGGCTGTGAAAGACAGCAGGCAGTGCTGGGCTAAATGGACTTACAATCTGATTCACTATGAGAGCTTAATGGGTGCTTGTAAAAGATAAGAAACAATTTTGGGAAACCATCTGGGTTGTGTAAGCAAACTGTTGCAGGCAAAGGATGATAACAAGCCTTCCAAACTCCACGGATAATCAGTCAGATGCTGCATAGGAAGAAAAATCCAATGAGAAAATTAGGGTGCAATCCTAAGTCCTTGTCTATGCATTAACGCTATTGAATTCATGGACCTTACCTCTGAGTAAACCTGTAATGGATTGCGCTGTTAGAGGTACTCCAAACGAAAAAGAAAGTGTGCATGATTCAACAGAATCCATGACTCAAAAGTGCTTAGTTCAGCTGAATTATGTCTCTAGGTTTAGCTCTTGCCGCTCTGTCTGCTGTCAAGCCACCCCAATTATAACACTGCTTTGATCTAAGATGCACAAGGCTAATATTCACTAAAGTTTCGGTAGTAATATTAAAATACAACGTGGGCATAAGCAATAAACTGATTTATTTGTTGTCCGTCATACTGCGAGGTAATAGTTCATAAATTTTCAGCATAGTGTTGATTAAATTACTTTTCTTTGTACAGGCCCTAATCCTGCTGTGAATGCAACTGGTTGTGTATGTTATATTTATAAATGGCAATATTTGAGCACAGGGGGGTCAAAGTAATGCTGTTTGTTGAACTCCAAAAACCCGAGTACATAAACTACTATCGAAAGTGTGTGTGTGTATGTCGCTAAAACAAGGCATGCAGGCATATATGCATACTTTTCTTGTTGCAGTGGAGAAGAAGAATCAAATAACTGTCCTCAGAATTTCATGGGGGGTGGAATATCCTGATTCTGCACCTGCTTAAACTAGAGCGCTCTCTCTCTCTCTCTCTCTCTCTCTCTCTCTCTCTCTCTCTCTCTCACACACACACACACACACACACACAGTGAGCACATACATCCAAACAAGTGGCCTATTTGGGTTTTGGATTTGAGACAATGTGAAATGCAGAGGCTTGCCGTACCCAAACTGGATGGCATGAGAAGAGCCATATAAAATCTGAATTCCAATAAAAGCCAGTGCACTTGCTTTCCCTCAGGTCTGTTTTAAGGTGCCGCACACTTGTGTGCAACAATATCAGTGTTACTGGTGATGCATTCTCTTTTCTTTTCTATGATGCATTATTCAACACCAAGCGTAGCTGGCTACACAGGTTGAACAGAAGGAAGGAAGAGGGGGAAAGTCACAGCAAGACAACGATAAATCATTTCAGCTTCTTCCCAAAAGGAACTATGTTAAGAAGGGGGAGGGATCATAACAATTCCCCCCATTTTTTCAGTATAATTTAATGTATAACCTCTAAAAAGCATACGCTGAGCACATGTATTGGTTTCCACTGAAACGCAGCCATTGCTGTGATACAAGAGGCCAGCTCACAAATGACACATTGCAAGGACACCGGAACAAAAGGCTGCCTGTAATAATTAATGATGCCTTTTTCTGCCTATGAGGCAAGCTGAGTGTGATGGAATGAAAACCTACAGCAACTAGAACTGGACTCTCACTCTTTAGCCCACTAAAATTGCACCTGGCCATCTGGGTGCATGTTATCCGAGAGGATGACTTTGAACAGTAGAGCCTTCCATAAATGCAGGATCCATGATGCAGTGCTATTATGCAGGCAGCAGTATGTCCATATCTTGCTGTGGGCAAATAGCTCACTCACATGTGTGGTTTCTGTTTGAAAGAGGACACGGGTGGGGGGGAAGGGTGGAAAGTGTTCTAACAGGCATGTTTTGTCTGCTCTTCCCATGAACTCTATAACCAGCTTGCCAAAAGCAGCAGCCACATCTCAATGGTATCTTGTGTGCAAACATCCCTAAGTCTTTCATCAATGCTCCTTGTCAAAATGTATGCTTTAAACTAAAAGTGGTTGCACTCCTCATTGATTTCTTTTACTCAAACGGAGCTAATTTTGGACAGCAGTAAAAGAAAACAAGATGCCCAGGTCTGGACTCTTCAAAAGAAATCTCACGCTTCATGTGGTTTTGGCAGCTGTTTGCCCATCATCTGTTGTTCTTCAAAATACTGACAATTTGATGTCTCTGGGTAACATCATACTTCAGGAAAATTAGCTCAAAATGTCTCCTACTGGCTTCCATCTGTATGTCTGTGTACACAGGAACTTGTACGTAAGCTCGAGAAGCCAGGAGCTTTCTCAGTAAGGAAGCATCATGCTGCTTCTCTCCAACAACACAATTCTTTTAAAGTTCATATTAAAACCCTACTGAACATTACACTTCACTATTTCCTCAATTATGCCTCCTTTAATCACATTCCGATACCGGATGCAACCCCGCAAATTGTATAAAATGTGTGCACATCATTCTTTCAAGAAACCCAGAACCACAAGATGTGCATAGGCTTGACCACAGATTTCCAGAGCACAATTGCACCTACCGATCTGTCTATTTAGATGTATATTGGTGAGTAGGGGCTTATGTATGCACACACACACACTCACACTCAGGGAAATTGCATTAAAACAAACGTCAATACCAAGCCCCCTTCACGTGCCACTCATTTAAGAGGGCAGCACAGATATGAAGGGGCTGCCGGGCCATTTGTTTAACCCCCCCTCTGAGGATGCACAGCTCCTGCCGGCCCCTCACCTGCTGATGTTTGAATCAGGAAGTCTTTTCCGTCCTTGTAAGCTGCCTGCATGATTTAAAACCCTGTTACTAAAACACATGGGGAACCACTAGGGAGAGAAAAGGCTCCTTGCTTTAGACATTTATTCTTCAACGGGTGAGGGGTTGGGAGATGCTGCACATCTTTGGCGGTGGGCTAAACAAATGGCCCTGGAACCTATTTACATGAGTAGCATGCACAGAGTACTCTAGCTGAAAGCAGGCCACTGATGTCATTGTCTGTTGTACTCAGTGGAATTGGCTGCAGTAGTGGATAGATTTGTTATAGAATAGGATCTACTAACCACATGCCTGAAGGTATTCATTCATCTTATCTCAGCTTTGCTCCTACTGGTGGAAGATGTACCAACAGACAGCCAAGATGGTGGAGAAAGTATTGGACTAAGTTTAGGGAACGTACAGTCTTACATTTGGGAGGGAACTGCCTCAAATGTCTCCCCCTCCAGCAAGCACAATGAGAATATTACTGCTTTCCCCTGTGTTAGCACTTTGTGACATCAGCGGAAATACACCAATTCCCACCCCCATCTCACACCTATTTGCATGTGTACCAATGGACAGGGCATCAAGGCTTTGTTTGTTCCAGAGCTTAGCATCAGCATTTATTTTCAGTGCCATGGTCTGTTCCTGAAAGGCACAAAGTGTTACTGAACAGATTCAGAGCATTGTCACTAAAAGGGAGCCTCCACACAACCAGGATGAGAAGAGTTTCCAGATCAGATGTTTCTGTTTCCAGACAGACCTGAGCCTCAGCATTTCTTCTTTAGAAATTAAGTACTCATTAAGAAGGAATGTGGGCATACTTTCACCACCAACCCAGCTATTCAATACACACTTCCACCATTTGGTGGACATTTTGTTAGGAGTAAAACAATAACTTGGAGCCTTTGGATCACAGTGTCCAGTAGCTGAAATGAAGCATGACACAGTTTTATGGGGGAAGAGTGAATGGAGGACAGACTGCGGAGATGGGTGGGTAACCTTGAGACTTTCTTGTTCTGTCAAAAGAATCAGCCTGAGATTTATTCACACCTTCAAAAATTAACCTGATGTGCTTAAAGAGAGGGTGAGTCTTGAAGCAAAAACATCTGGGCTCTCCCTTTTTTCGCCTGCAGAGGATGAGAGAGGCTCCCCTATGCAGAGGCAGTGGAGTCTGGGCACGTCAGTCTGTCAGTTTTATTTATTCAGTCACCCAGACTGGAGTAGTTGCTTTTATCTTAGCAGACAACTGTTCCACCTAGTTGAGGTAATTCTTCCTGTTATGAGGAGTGCCCACAAATACGTTCATAAGCCAAATGGCAGCTTCCTCAAGAAACAATTCCCTGTTCATGTCCAGCATGCTCTCAGCTGATGCGTGAGATTTGACCATTTCTGACATGCCGCACTGTCATTTGATGTCATAAGAGAAGAAGCTAGGGCAAGGTTGGCCAATTGGTGTTATATTTGCCAAAGCACCTGTAGTTCTTAAATGTCTGAGGCAGGTCCCCAATAGATAGCAATCCTTAATACGGGATGTTGTGTCCAACCGAGTTCTACTCAGAGTAGATTCAGATTGAAATTGATGGACTTTGGTTAGTCATGTCAATTAATGTTGATGGTGATCAAGGGAAGGATGAGGACTCATTGCTGGAGAAGAAAAACGTAAGCGTAAGCCAAAGGACAATAGCTGAACCAAACATTGCCAGTGTTGTGAAACACCATACATCAGCAGTGGCCAACCCAAGGCCTTCCATATTTTGCTGGACTCCCAACTCCGATCATTCCTGACCACTGACTGTGCTAGCTGGCTCTGCGATAGTCCAACAATATCTGGAAGGCACCATGTTGGCTACACATGTGTCACAGATGTACTATAAGCAAGAAGTATTTATCAGCCATTTACTTTAATATTAATAATCAACCAGCTATATTGATTATTCTTTTTGGCTTATGCTGTCCATTCCTTGCACAGATTTGCAACTATGGCCATACCTTGTTTCTGTTGCTGAATGGTAGGGAGGCTTGCTTAGCACCTTCATTACATACAGTATCTTTAGGCACCAGGCAAAAAGGTTTCTCTTCAACCAGGCCTTTGGCTAATTAACATTCTACAGGTTTTTAAATATTTTTTGTGGGAGGGGAGTTATTGGTTTGTTTGTGTTTTATTATGTATTTTGTGTTCTCATTTTGTATTTTTATGTTGTGAACCACCCTGTAATCTTTGGATGAAGGGCTGTATATTTAATAAATAATAATAATATATATTTCTTATTTTTTAAAATTAATAAATAATAATGAAAATATTAATACCTGTGGGGATTCTGGATCAATGAATCAGAGCTCTTGAAACCCCCATGCTGGCATGTCCTATGTGGTACATCCTGAGAACACCAAGAAACCAAAGGTTTTCAGTTTGATTTGATTTGATATGGCAAGAAAAGACTTGCAAAAGCCAGTCAAATTGAAAGAATGAGACACACTGCATCAGAGAAAGGATTTATTATCAGAAAGCTGCCTAAAATACAGGTTATGGAATGGAAAAAGATAAATACCCATGGAGAATAGAAGAGACACTGGTATTTTGAAACATTCACCTTTAGGTTAGGAACAGCATATTGTAGACTGGAACATGCACGGTATCCTTGGGAACCAAGAAGTAGATAATAAATCAGCGGTGTCAGTGTTTATCAGAAACCTCAGCTAATCAAAGATGCAGTTATTGTAGGAACAAAGAAACTCCAGGATTAGTCCCGGAACCCCTACAATGGTATCCCAGTAGGGTTTAACCTGGAAAGAAAAAGGTTCTTTAATTATATTAGTCTATCTGATTCCCTCCCCCCCTTCCGAGATAACCAATGCCTGGATTATCAAAGGAAGGATGCACATTAAAACATAGGCCAAGTGGAGCAAATGTAATATCCCAGTATCATTTACTGTCAAGCACCAATCCTAATGGGAAGCAAAGTTTCCCAAATCTATAACAGTTTGCAGTTTTGTGGTCTATATTGTCAACCCTTTGCCACAGAAAGTCAACAATAAAATAAACACTGCAGTGAAACAGTCTCTTGGAAAGAAAGATGAGAAGGTGCAATTAAAAAGACAGTCACTCTGCATCTGTCATAGAGGAAAATGAATCTTATCTTGACATTTTCATACAATTTACATCCATTTTCTAATTGTTGGAAACTTCTTAGCACACCTGCTAATTTCAGGAATGGTGGAAAATTTACTTTGCTCCAGGTGGGTAATTTCCAATGAAAAACTAGTTTAGGAAAAGGTACTGCTAGTAAACACTTGCTTTATCTGATTTCAAAAACCTGATACTCATGCTTTACTGCTAAAGCAAAGTAGTGAAAATCATAGTTTGAAAACAGTATCACAATCATATGGGTGGTTTAATATATTGGCCAAACTCCTTCATCTAAAATATTCAAGAAAAATGTCAGCTGAGGGAGGAGAGTGAAAAACCCTTTGTAAAGCAGTCGTTGCTTAGCAACCTCCCTCCTCAACTTTCAGCCATCTTTTCTCACATTTAAATTAGAAGGACTTCCTTTTCCAAAATTATTATTCTCTGCTGCAGAATACTGCACGGCCAAATGAACCCGAGCTGGTAATCTGCAACTCTGCGTGATTCCGATTGCATAATGCTTTGTGCTTTCATAAACACAAACACATGCCGGTCTTTCTAGGTGGTATGGAATGTCCACGTGATTTTGTTCAGATCATTCCTGGTTCCAGAACTGAACAGCCTGAACAATCATATCCTGCCCACCCACCCCCCACTCCAAAATGACAGCTAGCTCCAATGATAGCAAGGACCTGAGGCAATTGCCGAAAAAGCTCCTTTGGGGAAGAAAAAGACTGGCAAAGACCATTATCCAGGAAGCAAAGATTTAATCCACGCAACAGCATAACTTCATGGGCTGTAACTGAAAATTTAGGGAATGTGGAGAGTGGCAGGAAATGTTGGGAGGGAGTGCCCACTACCTTTTGGAGTCATTCCATGTGGCAGGAGTGCCAACTTGGCCCCACAACTGTGGGTGCTTGGGGCTGTGGGTGCCATGCAGTGTGCATGGCCCTGGCATTGAAATTTGTGGGTGCCTGGCCCCTTCATGGGGAATTTTGTGGGTGCTCAGGCAGCCAGGGCCCCAGGGAGTTGACACCTATGCCACTTGAGGACCAAGTCTCCCAAACAAATTACCCTGCTACTCTCAGTTCTTCCTACAATGCGTTTTAGTAAAGCCGTTCAACATAATTTGATGCAATGCTTTTAAGCTTTTTTCAGACCTTTTCTGAAAAATCCATGTGGCTTTTCACATGTATGCTTCCCTGGGTGGCGTGGGGGAGAAGAATACAAAGCAAAGCAGACTTGTGGAGGAAAACAGTGCATTGTGGAAAGGCCAACCTGGGGAAAAAGAGGCAGAAAGAAATGTTTCATTCACCCAACTCCCACACTGTCAGAGGAAGTGCTAAAAACTTTAAAATAAAAACCAACATAAGGTAGAAAGGCTGGATGATCCCTCTCCACTTTTTCTACACCATGCATAATTTTATACACTTCTATCATGCCCCCTTATCTGTTTTTGTTGGGGGTGGTTAAGTTAAAAAGACCTTGCAACATTTTCTCATTGGGAAGTTGCCCCAGCCTTTTGAGCTGCCCCTTTCCCAGCTATACAATGGCTCCAGTATAAGGGTCAGGCAAGGAGAAAGGGCAGAGTTGTAGCAGGACATCTCTGTATGTCTGAGAGTGGTTTAGCCAGAGGAATGAAAAGCAGGCATTGGAGGGTGGGCAGGAGTAGGCCATTGGGTGGTTTGAAGGACATGGAGTTTCTGCAAGATCTGAGAGGGGACAGGAGAGCAGCATAGGAACTTGAGAATGGGTGTCACTGCCATTTAAGATGTGGCTTTCTCAAGTGTTGAAAGCACTGCGAAAGGCTGCTCCACATGGCTGCTAAATACATGGCTGGCAGAAGGCCTGGTTTGTGCCTGTGTCCTTGGTGGGGATGGTGTTAACTGGCATGACTCCACAAACCTTTCACACATCCTTCCAATCTACGGTCCTTCCTACGGTCTGAGCACCAAGAGAAATGATCTATTTTTGCCTCACTGTGCCTAAATGGGCAGAATATGCCCAATAAATTACCATAGGGGTGTGCCATAATGTCCTAGTAATATTGCAATGTATTAATCCTTTCAGGGATAATTGCTGTTAATTATAGGATAAAGGTGGGTGTTTGGCTGGCACTTACACTGATGGATCGATCACAGAGGTAATAATCAAGATGTGTGCACTTATCACATGCCAGTCATTGTGCCAGTTGGGAGGCACCCTGTAAAATGAGATAAGACACATGAGAGCAGTTCCATATACAGGAGTGATGGGAAGTAAACAAGTTGTCCAAAGCTTATTCTATAATGCCATCAATTAGAAGGGTGTGTGTGAAACTAGAATGTACGGATTACATTTCCATACAAATGCGAAAGAACAAAAACATCAATCTCATATTCCTAGGAATTAAAAAAAAAATGGGTCATAGGAAGCTTCCTGATACCAAGTCAAATCATTGGTACATCTACTTCAGTATTGTCAATAATGACTGGCAGTTGGTTCTCCAGGGTTTCTGGCAAGAGACTTTCGCAGCCCTATCTGGATGGATTTATTTTTCCTTCCATGAGCTCTTCAGTTCCATGTGAAAGCCAGGAAAAGACTATTAACACATTATCAAAGCAAGCCTAGGAGATGATCACACCAAAAATACATTCTTAGGACTGCTGCTTTTGTTGCTGCAGATCAGCTGGTTGAGATGACTCCCAAGAACTAGTCTCATGGTTAATGGAAGTTTATTAGTCAAAAACAGGCCAAGTATGCACACAATGCTATGTCAAACCATGGCTTAGAATGTACATGCGGATGTGCTGACTCCTGAGTAGGAGACTTGCTTCATGTACAACTAAGGTTTGGTTTATTGTTGGGCTTAAAATGTAATCTGAACTGAGGATCGTGGTTAGTGTACTTTCTCTTTAACCACAATCAATAGCCAAGGTGTTGTTGTTGTTTAAATTTATATACCACCCTTCATCCAAAGACTATAGGGTGGTTTACAACATAAAAACACATAATGCATAATATAATAATCAGAAACCAACAACAATCATCCCACCCCCCCACACCCCACATTTAAAAGGCCAGAGATAGTATAACAGCCAAAGGCTTGATTGAATAAGTCTGTTGTTGTTTTTCTGGTGCCTAACTGTATGTAATGGTTTGTTCTTGCATACAGATTATGGTAAGGAGGAGAAACCTTAAGCACTATCCTAGGTTTGAACAGGTTTCCAGTGAACCACCTGTCCAAGTATTTGATTCTTTAGTCTAATACACTTACATCTCGTAACAAACTGCTGAAATTCCATCTTCTGCACAACTTTAAAGGCCACCGTACCAGTTACACATTACATTTGGTGCACACCAAAGAAGTTTTAAAACACACACCTGAAAATGTTGAAAATGGATGTGGGAAATGCATGCCTGCAAACATGAATATAATATAGAGGCTCCTATCAGGGAGCCCCAGCCAGCTGGTTTTTTTGAGACAAGTGTTTGGCTTGTGCTAAAAATGCTGCCAAGCTTGTAATATGTGAAATTACGCTTGCAGCCAGAGGTGTAGGAAGGGGGGTGGGTGAGGGCGCATCGCCCTGGGTGCCCTCACTGGGGGGGGGGAGTGACATTCAGCACACCACCCGCCCACTACTCCCCATAGCTGTCGTGTCCCTTATTTGAAGGGACAGTCCCTTATTCCAGCGCCATGTCCCGCTGCTGTCCCTTATTGATGGATGTCCCTTAAATGTCCCTTAAATGATGTCCCTTAAATTTCAAAGGAAGCAGCTCCTCTCCCTTCCTCCCTGCCGGCCAGGGAGGAGGGAGGCTCCAACTGTGTTGCTTGACTGTGTTGCTCACCCAATAAGAAGACTAAGAACGACTGGGGGGTGGAGCTTGCTTGCCTTGTGTGTGGCTAGTTAATGCAAGCTGAGGGGGGGTTTGAATGCTGGACGCCATTTTGTTGCACGTGCTGCTGCAAACTTTGCAGTGCAAAGCCAGGTCGGGGAGCCATCTTAAGTTGAGGCTGCATAGGCCTTGTGGTGCATGTGATTCAGATTCTATTCAGTTGAACCTCTGGTTACAAAGTTGGTTGGACAGTGTTCTCGAAGCTACGCAGCCTGAGTTTGACCAGACTGCAGGAGGACAGGAAGAGTGGAGTGCCTGGAACAGGTGAGGCTGCAGGTCCCTTATTTTGGCTGCTGGTCCCTTATTTTCAAGGCTGCTGGTCCCTTATTTTCAAATCTGTAAGTTGACAGCTATGCTACTCCCAAGCCTACCCTGAGCCGTCGGGGCAAGGGGGAGAGCTGTGCCGCTTTAGGGGAGCCTTGGGAGTTGTGGGCAGGTGGTGCGCCGAATGTCCGTCATGGGCGGCTTGTCCCGCCCCTAGCTGCAGGACACGTGCGCTGCTCCGGGCACCCAAGTGGCTATCCCATGCCTGGGAGGGCACCCACCACACCACGCCCCCCTCGGAGCACGACCGCCCTGGGCAGCGCGGGCATATGCTCCGCCACTGCTTGCAGCCCAATCCTTCATGTGTTTACTTAGCAGAAAGTACCCACTAAGCTGAAAGAGGTTTACAGCTGAGTAGCATTGCCCTATTACGCAGAAAGTAAGCCCCATTAAGCTCAGTCAAGCTTACTCCCTGGTTTGCAGCACCAGAGTGTTTGGAGAGCCATGGAGAGGACGTGGTAACTTTGCCAAGCTGTTTCATGTACCTGATTCTATGTTTTGTAACATTTTCATGTAATATTTATTAGAAATTAAAGCTAGTTGCCTACAACCTGCTGCTTTCTTCCTCTCTCCACCACCCGATTTCCTCCCTGTCAAGTCTATAGAAAAATTACATGAACACTGCATATGCTCCCCACATTTCTGTAGCCTGGAAACATCACTTTGAAACCTCAACACCATGTGTGCTTCAGAGGGAACAGACACTCAAGGGGAATTCCCTTGCCACTTGTGGTGGAGAGAGAGGCACAAAATGGATCTGAAATGGCTCTTCTCTTCCTGAAAATAACAAGATCGGGCTGCCTCAGCTTGTCTTAACACCATTCTCCCTCCCTTCTTTATTATCTGTCACTTGCCTAGCTTAATGAATAATTTTTAACTTGTCAACCAGATGTTGTGTACAGTGAGACAACCTCAGGCCATAATTGCATCCTGAAAGTTAAGTCCACCTTTCTCTTGGCGGTTTGTATCAGGCTATAAATCACAGCCCATCCGTGAAGATCCGCTCCTACACACTGATGTGGAAACTAACACTGCATCGCCACCTGCTGCACAATAAGAAGACGCCTTAGTAAAGATGAAAGGCACAAAAGCAAATCTAGGGTGTTGTCCCAAGCGACTCTCTTCTGTCCTTCATCTTGAGCCGGTGCTGGCAACTAGGATGAAACTACATTTAACTGGTTTTAACCCCCACCAGTTCCACATCTTGGCTTAACACAATATAATCTAGATGGGGTTGCGTTAAAAAAAATGCAATGATATGTCAGCCCTGCCCACCTTTTGGAATACCCTCACACTTCATTTCTAGTAATTGCAATGTGATATAAGGTCAAGTTTGGAGTACTTGCTCTATAATATAAACATGCTCCTAGTTGCTTTCCTCCAGTTAAACGTTAACTGGAAGAACAGGCTTGCTTATGCAAAGCAAGTGTATAATCTCAGATAGCAGCATGTGAAGGTCTCTTTGCTTCAGATCCTGAAGAGCTGCTACCTCTCAGAGTTGACAATACTGGGATCAATGGCTTCCTCAGTATCTGACAGCTTCTTAGGCTCATGTGCTCTCACAACCTTGATCACACATACAAAAGTGGTGTGTTCTATCTGTTCACTTGCCTTCTTTATATTGTTGTCTCACTTTTCAGATAAAAACAATAAGTCTCTCAAAGCAGATCAGAGCATTAACTAAAAATTCTGTACATTGCTAAGGTCTACATACAGCAGTTAAAGTTAGTTTGGAGCCTCCAAGTTCGTTAAATATTATTTCCTTCAGCGAGCTCCATCCACTAGAGGGCAATATTTTACCATAAGGAACTGTCTAGTTTAGATAATATATTAATAACAAGGTACAACAGCAGACCACCTTTGTGCTGATTTGGACTGAACTATTGTAATATTACCCCCCCCACACACACACAAAATCGTATCTTTCTAAACATTACCAACACGACACACTGGACACCAGTAAGTTGGCTGAACACCACTTTCCAGAGCACATAATGGCCTTACCACAATCCAGCTTTGGGGCAGATCTAGATAGCGAACTTTAAACAGCAGTGTTGCTGTGTATGTGCCATTAGACCCAGGACACAGACAGTTTGGAATCTTTTTAATTTTTACATGGGGAATGCAAAGATACCAGGATGAACGCAACCTGGGGTCTCCCTTTGCAAGAGAATATAAGGACATATAACCAGACCATAAATGAAGGTTCAAAGCTTTATTTGTTAACCATATTTACACAGCTTAGGACCTTTTTCTCCCTTGTAAAGAAAAAGTCGTGGAAGAGGGGAATAGAGATTGGAGTGAAGGAATTTCCCTGCCTAGCACACTAACCCTAAATTCATATCTACAGAGGGTGAAACACACTCTCATGCACACACATGCCAAAGACATGGGCTACGGATTGTGTAACAAGCAAAAATAGGAAAAAGGTGAGGCCTGCAGAAGTGTGTTGCCTCTTTAGATTTCTGTTTTTTAAGTCTTCTTTGAATTCCCATACATTTCCCAACTGGCTTCTGCCAATCCATATTCTTGGAGTAGGTCTTGGTGGTTCTGCTGTGTGTTCTCAGGTCCTTATTGCCTTATCTGACTTGGTATTGTGAGGGAACTGTTTTTATAGTCACATGTCCCACTGAATCAAAGCTCTTTCCCAAAGTATCCGTAATGCTAATTGACTTATGAAAACAGCATCCATTCCTCTCTGCTGAGATCCAGGTTTGAATTTTCTTGATATGGTTATCTCCACATGCATGGGCACATCCTAGTTTCAAAGTCTGCAGCAAAGTCCAGATGGATGACACCACAAATATTGCCAGCGTCTTTGCTTCTTGACCCCCTGTACATGAACAGCCCCACCCACCTAACTGTTCTCTTCTTGTTGCTATGCAGTCACTAAGGCTAATAAAAGTTGATACATTCTGATCTACAAAGCTCACAAGTTTTAAATCCAAATGAGTTCAATGCAAATTTTCTTATTTTTTTAAAGGATATAATAGAACACAGTGGTATGATACATGTTTTTAAAACATTTTATGTGAACATACCTTAAGGATAAATGTCTCTAATAAATGTAGCTTCCTAGATTGCCAAATACACAACTTAGCCCTCGTGCTTCTGTTTAACAGGGTTGCCAGCTTACTAAAACCATGTGTAAAAATGCATTTTAATCACAACAGCCTGAGAACCATAACATATACGGGTTCAGCTAGTCAGGTATGGACTAGAGGGACTATAAATCCTCACTCACTGGAACTAAAATTCCTACCTGACCCCCGTCCTTCTGGTTCCTAGATTTTACTAAGTATTCTCCACACTCTTTCAAGCCTGTCTCTGAGCCATGTGGGTAATAAGATTTAATCTATAAAAATAAATAGGAGATCCTCTGGATGGTTTATTCTGGGCCCAATATCAAATCCCATTCTTGCACTGACTTGCAGAATATATGGATCCCTACATAAGGATTGCCATAGCAACCATTTTTTCTTGCTCTTTAAAAAAAAAAAAACACCAGACAGCAGATATAGCAAATGTAGCAGAGTTTCCTCCCATTACAAGAGACTGAAAAACTCTGTTTTGTCAGATGTTGAGTGATGGGGGTGGGCGGAACAGACTCATTCAGTTCTATAAGGCCAATTTTAAAATATCCAATTCCTCACTCAAACCTGACTGAATTTAATGGTTGTTCCTTGCATACATTTCAAAGGTGGAATTTCGGTGGTTTCCTAAAAAACACACCCCAAAAACTCCTCAACCCTATCCTTGCAGCAAAAACAGAAATAGAAGCCTGTTTAGCTCAAACAGTTGGATGAAGAGAATTTGGGCACAGATCAGTGACAACACTGGGAACATCTACACATAAAGCTAAACTGTGGTTGGGACTAAAGCTCACAGCAAGTGGGGCTGAAGCACACACACAGAGGCACATATTCTCTCTCTCTCTCTCTCTCCCCCCCGTCACACATACCCAGTAGAGAGCGACAACACAATTGCCAAGGGATAAAGCTAGTTTATAGAAACGCGTTGATGAGGACTGTGCTTTAAATTCAGCTCTGAGTCTGGAGAGCGTTGAAATGCAGGGTTTGGCACTCTGCAAATAAAATTCAAACAATCCACTAGCTTTGATGCTGCTCGGAGATGTGAGGAACCAAGTTCAAATCTCAGCTATAGTTCTCTTGCAGCGCAAGATTTGGAGATGGGCGTATGGGTGTATGGGTGTATGTGGGGGTGAGTGTTTTTACCATTAAAAAAAGCTGTTTACATTTTAAAAGAATATGAAACCAAACAGCCATTACCTTCCCTGCCTATAGTTCATTCTAGTTCAGTTATGGGATTCTTTGGAGGAAGTCATGTGCTTTAAATATGTGTGAAAACACTTTAAATGTATCCCCTGTGATTTTCATAATGATTGGCCCCATGCTGTTATCAAGCTTCGTTATAAGTTTAATAGCATGTCGGGTGGGGGTGGATTTTCCTCATAATTGTTGGGGGGAGGTATAAAATTTTCCTCTCCCCGCAGTTGCCAAATCAATGCAAAGATGCAAACACCAGCTTTTTTCTCTCCCCCCCCATAAATACATAATATGGAACAATTCCCTATTACTGTACAGTCTGTTTTTCCATCTCAGACCACTAGCTGCACTATTCTGTACAAGTTTATTCATATGTAAGTCCACTGAATTCAAGCCACTAGCAGCACAGTCTACTCATTGAGTTCAATAGGCATATTCCTAAATAAATGGGAATAGGGTTGTAACTTAGAGGTCATCCACACCTTTGTTTGCCCCAGTGCTTTCTCTTGGGAAAACCCTGGCAATCAGATTTTCTGCAGATTGCCATTTGTTCCAATTCAGCACTAAAGAGCAGTTTTTTTCTGGGGGAAAGCAGTGGGGCAAAACCCCTCAGACCCATGCTTTCTAGGCACAGGACAAGAGAAAGTGTGGACAAGCCCTCAAGCTTGATTTTTGTTTGCAGCTATTAGAATATGAATCTTAACTGTGCTGCCACATAATGCAATTCAGCATTAGCCAGTATTCCTGCATTCCATTATTCCTCTATTTTACATTGGCCTGTTGGAGTTTTTATGCCTTAATAAACTTGAGAATTTTTTTCTGCCACTTTCTTAATGGTTGTCCTACAACATATAGCAGCAATAGCTGCAACAAATGGAAAAATGAAGGAATTCATGTAATTTTAACAGAGGCTATGCAGAAAAACCACAAAAGATTCAATTTAGACCAATCCAATATTAATTTTCTTTGCCTATTTGAATTTAATTTCTTTTGTTAATATGCATTCTTAAGTTTTTCTTCCATCATCGATAGGCATATTTTTTTACAAAAAAAACTTTCATAAAAATTAAAAATAATAATTAGAAAGTCCTGCTCGATCAAGAAGAATGTGTGGCCCAATTGACGGAGTTAACTGCAACTCTTGACCTTTTTTTTACTGGAAACCAAATAACTATTGATTTGCTAAGGGAGGGTTTTCCAGTTTATCAATCCCTAGGATAGCTCAGATGGTAGAGCATGAGACTCTTAATCTCAAGGTTGTGGGTTCAAGTCCCAGGTTGCACAAAAAGTTTCCTGCGTTGCAGGGGGTTGGACTAGAAGACTTTTATAGACCCTTTTGCTATTTATGATAGCAAAAGCATAAACTGTGCCCTTTAGCAGAAGTTAAGATTCAAGTCTGGTACATCTTAACTGCAGACGCCAGATGGTGGTATTGCTTCTTCTATAATCCTACATGTCTTTATTCAGAAGTTAGTCCCCCTAGGTAATGATGGAGGAGAATTTTGTTTAGTCTGCAGTATAAAGCAAGCTTACCTAATGACAGCAGTCACGAAATTAAAAGATGCCTGCTTCTTGGGAGAAAAGCAATGACAAACCTAGACAGCATCCTAAAAAGCAGAGACATCACCTTGCCAACAAAGGTCCATATAGTGAAAAGCTATGGTTTTCCCAGTAGTGATGTATGGAAGTGAGAGCTGGACCATAAAGAAGGCTGATTGCCAAAGAATTGATGCTTTTGAATTATGGTGCTGGAGGAGACTCTTGAGAGTCCCATGGACTGCAAGAAGATCAAAACTCTCCATTCTTAAGAAAACCAGCCCTGAGTGCTCACTGGAAGGACAGATTGTGAAGCTGAGGCTCCAATACTTTAGCCACCTCATGAGAAGAGAAGACTCCCTGGAAAAGACCCTGATGTTGGGAAAGATAGAGCGCACAAGGAGAAGGTGATGGCAGAGGACAAGATGGTTGGATAGTGTTCTTGAAGCTACCAGCATGAGTTTGACTAAACTGCGGGAGGCAGTGGAAGACAGAAGTGCCTGGCGTGCTCTGGTCCATGGGGTCACGAAGAGTCGGACACGACTAAAGGACTAAACAACAATACCTAATTTTTACCTCTCCAACTAACACATGAATCAGAACGTTGGTGTGCCTACATAGCCCTGACCTCCATCATTCCCATCCCCTGCACTATCCTGGTAAGCTGAAAGAAACATGGCGTGCCTGGAGGACCAGATTGGCAGCAGTTCCCCCTGTGCTGGCCACTCCTGAATCTAATCTCTTTAAAACTCTTATTCCCACCAGCACCCTCCTTGTTTGCTTCTCCCATTCCTCATACTCCAAAGCAGAATTTGTGACAGTGATCATCTTGGCTGATGAGCACTGAAATGGCTCATGATGTAGAGAGCCTTAGTCACAACTTGCTGGACCTTGGTACTGAAAGGACTGAAGAGTCAATGCTTATTCTGGTTTAGGCATTGCTTCAGTTTAGCGTGATTAACACTGAATAATTTGCATCCTTGTTAAATGACCCAGAGTGCTTCTGAGCAGGGAGGAAGCATCCTAATGGTGTGACCTCAGTGACCTCACCTCTTCCAATCTCTTGGGTCAGAGAAAACACTGCTGTGGTATAGTAGAAATTGTGGGCCCGTTGGCCGCTCCTCTGACTGAAGTCTCATTAGTCCCCTAGTTTTCTCTGTTGCAGTCATCAGAGTAAATTAATATCACTGCCTCTGACAGGGACGGGCATTCTGGCTTTCAAAAGCTTTCAAGCTTCAAAGGAAGTTTTCGGCCTTTCTGGGTTGGGCTTACTCTATGCTGTTTTTCAAGCAAGTGTTTTTTTATTTTTATTATTAAGAGACATCCATGTTCATATAACAATACAGTGGTTTTTATTTTTAAGAGACATCCATGTTCATATAACCATACAGTGGTACCTCTGGTTACGAACTCAATTCGTTCCGGAGGTCCGTTCTTAACCTGAAACCGTTCTTAACCTGAGGTACCACTTTAGCTAATGGGGCCTTCCGCTGCCGCCACGCCGCCAGCATGTGATTTCTGTTCTCATCCTGAAGTAAAGTTCTTAACCTGAGGGTTAGTGGAGTTTGTAACCCGAGGTGTTTGTAACCCGAGGTACCACTGTAGTTAACATTTTAATTTATGCTGCATGTCCCTGTAGTCAGTTCTACACCATTTCTTCTCCGAGTCTTAACAGTTGCAGTCTGCTGCAACTGTTTGCAATTGAAATAGGATTGCTTTTGACAATGTATCAGCCCAGCAATGGAAAAGCCCCATTCTAAGCATTTGCTTAGTGGTGCAAGAAGGCTTCGGATTTTGCTGCTACTGTGCAAACAGATTACTTTGAAATATCATTCCACTCCTAGTGTTCAGATGGGGCACAGAGACAAAAAGCTTGCCATTGGCCCAAAGCCATACAGACAGTAGAGGCTGGTCCAGCGGTGGAGGAAGCCGTTCGGGCACCTGGGGCAGCACACCCAGGGACAGGGCAAGCCGCCAATAGGGGCAGGGTGTACCGCGGGGCCTCCCGAGTCTGCCTGCCTCCTCCCACTCAGCTGCCCTACAGCTGGGGGGGCGGGTAGCGGGCAGACCGTTTGGGGCAGCGCAGAGCCTGCGGGCGCCCAAGCCACCGCGTCTCTCTCAGGAGAGATGTGTGGCTTGGACGTGCTGCAGGCCCCGCGGTGAGTGCCGCCCGGCATTTTGTCACCCCCCTCAGTGGTGACACCCAGGGCAGACAGCACCCACTGCACCCCCTTCCTCCACCCCTGGGCTCGTCTAGTTGGACAAAGAGGGCACTGCCACACCAACCTCAGTCAGCGCCAGCCATCCTCCCCTTCTTATTTACAACTAGCCAGGGGTAGCTCTGCCTGCCATGGGCTCTGACTCCACCTACTGGGACCTTTTGATCGTTTATCCTTTACCTTGATCACCGAATTCCTCAGGTAGAGCACCTGACTTCTGGTGGTTCCCCCATGCCCCTGAGGTTCAATTGAGGGACCAAGCAGTCCCTGCCCTGTGGAACTCCTTGCCAGTACAGGTTTGCCAGCAACCATCCCTCCCTTATTTCAAACATCTTCTGAGATCTACACAGCTTGGACAGGCCTTTGTGATATGAATTTTCTCTTTTCAACCAATCTGTAAATACTGATGCTTTATAGAGGCTTTAAATGATGTTTTTGTAGATGCCTTTGTCTGATTTCATTTTTATATGTTGTATACCACCTTGATGTATTTTTTCCAATGAAAGTGTGGATTATAAATATGCAAATAAATAAATATCATTGTGCTCCCTTCGACCCCCGGCTTCTGCCTATCATTCCCAATGGTCACCCGTCATCACTAAGTATGATGGCTGCTTTACAGTCAGGGCATTCCTCATAGAGGTGGGTTCTGCAAGTCCTTCTCCTGGACTGAATTGGTTAGGAGTCATGGAATACAGAAAACAGCCCTGTGCTGTGCAATTTTCTTGGAAGAACAAATGTGGATCTTTTTGCTAGGGATTTCAGCTGTGAGTCTTGGTAGATAGGTACCGCCTTGTCTAGGGATTCTTGGGAGAGATACAGGATTCCAGGGTTACAGTGACACCAAGGGCTGTGTACATCCACTCTGATAAATATCAACATTAAATGTTAAAGCACTTTAAAATAGACAAGGCATTCTAAAGAGAGGGGAAACATTGGAAAGGCCATTAATTTAAAATATACTCTGCCCCCCTCTTCTTGGTTCTACCTCACTTTGTATGTAAAATTTGAAGCAACACATCAAAACAAACATTGGGCTTTCCCTGGTGTTACAGCAGCCTGTGTTTCCTTGAAAACCTCAGAGCCTCTCCTTTCTCCTGTGTATCATTTCATATTTAGTTCACCATATCAATTCTGCCTCTCTGCATAATAGTTCTTAAGGATGTGCATAATTTGTTGAATCCAGAGACTTGCTGAGAGATAAACGTAAGTCTGCAATCCTGTTAATTAACTTGGTGCTGTTCATTAATTTTGCAAAGAGAGGCAGGATATTGTTTTCACACCAACTCATCTGCTGATCTGCAATCTTGGGCATCTCAAATCCACCTCCTCTTCACCACCTTTCAGTAAAATCTCTGTTCCTTTTGTACCTCTCATTCTTGCACATTCTGGTAGGTACTTTTCAGCTGTGGGCACTGTTGCTAGCAAGCAATGCTATTTTATTTGATTGTTCCAAATTACTCAGAAGAAAAATAAGCTGGTACTTAGCTTGACAAATGCAGTTCTGCTCATGGTTCATCAAAGCCGTATGTTCCTAAATTTGTATTGCAGGATTAAATGCATCTTTAATTACCCGAAAATAGCAGTGAATTGCATCAACAGAGCTAATGAAAAAAGAATACCTGAGGGCACAGAGTGACATAACAGGTAGGCTCTGTTCTTCTGGCTTTGTTGGACTAAAGGTGAACAGAGGCTTTAGTAGTGCTTGCTTGTATATCTGTCTCACCTAGCAGGTAGCTGTAAATCTCCCCATTGCTGCCTCACCTCCTTGTGGCAGGTCATGAGATGTTCTGGCAAGGGAATCTGATAGTCAGCGTGGGCAGATCAGAATGGCTGAACAATGTGTGTGTCCCAAAATGCAGCATCACCACAAAAAGTTCTTGTACACTTAAGCTACTATGCAAAACAAAAACTAATTCCTTCAGACATCTTGTGACGGCTGTATTCTTGCTCAGGCTTTTCCTGATCCATAAGATTTTGGTTTTTGAGTCTTCTAGATTTATTGGCTCATAAGTGTTTTTATACTGCCATTTTATTGGGTCTAGGTTGTTTATAACACATTTTAACATTATAATTGAATCATAGAATCATAGAATCATAGAATAGAATCATAGAATCATAGAGTTGGAAGAGACCACAAGGGCCATCGAGTCCAACCCCCTGCCAAGCAGGAAAATTGACCTGTGTAGTCCCTGGCCTGCTCTATCTCAGGCTTCATCGGTGTCATGTTGGTCAGCATCTCATCTTTGACTGAGAGCTGCAGGATTAGACCCCCTTAGCTTATGCCTATTAGCTTGGAAAAGTGGGAGAAAAAAGAAAAAGGCCATTGTGTTAAATTCTTTGGAATTCTGATGGCAATAGGTTTGGAGATGTGCCCTTTTTAATTCAAAGCCATAATTGCAATCAAGTCTTTCTTTTCTACATTTTAGAATGTATACCGTATTTTTCGCACCATAGGGCGCACCGGACCATAGGGCGCACCCAGTTTTTTTGGGGGGAAATAAAGGGGAAAAATTATTTCCCCCCCAGGCGCGGGGCTGGGGCGGGGGAAGCTCGAGCTTCCCCCGACCCCAGCCCCCAAACAGGCAGCTCTCTGCAAGCCGTGGGAGCACTCCCGCTGCTTGCGGAGAGGTCTGCGAAGCTTGGACACGCTGAGCTCAGCGCGCGCAGGCTTCGGCATGCTGGCAACTCTCCGCAAGCAGCGGGAGCGCTCCCGCTGCTTGCGGAGAGGTGTGCGAAGCTTGGAGAGCGTGAGGGGTCGGTGCGCACCGACCCCTCTCACTCTCCAGGCTTCAGCGAAAGCCTGCATTCGCACCATAGGACGCACACACATTTCCCCTTCATTTTTGGAGGGGAAAAAGTGCGTCCTATGGTGCGAAAAATACGGTATTTAATAGGATACACACATGCATACAACACAGAGACAAAATATTAAATATCCTATTATAGATTGCTATCAAAGGCTTAGAGAACACACCAGTCAGGAAGCTGGTCAATAATTTTTTTTCTCTCTCAGTTGCAACAGGAAGTTCCTGACTCCATCCAGATACAACTAAATCCAGTGCCACCTAGCAGGGGTGCCAACTTGAATAAAATATTGTTGGGGGCACAGGTAAGCCCTTCCCCGCATAATTGATCACATTATGCAGTGCGCACACATCATTTAAATGAGAATGCTCATCAACTTTGCAGGGGCCTGGCCCCCTCAAAGTTGGCTCCTATGCCACCTAGATATTGAATGATACTCTCCATACATAGATAATCAGAGATCAAACAAGCGAGAATCATTACTGGTCTGCAACCTAATCTGTTAGGAACAAGGAGGAATGTTCATGAAAATCTAGATCTCCTTCGGATTAGCAAATGAAAACATTAAGTTTTCCTATGCCACGAAATCTGTGTGATCTCCCCCATCACTTCCTGTAAGTCACCAGCACCATCAAAAAGTAAAAGGAAAGTGGGTGGACCTGTCTGCAGCCAGGACTCTGTCTGTCTGGGCAGCAAATGCTTCTGCACCAGTGATGGCAGCTGCGTGTTGAACTAATGACTAAAAGCAAGGGTTTGCAGACAGTGGCTAGAGCAATAAACAAGAGTACAGAGGAGACATCCTCAGACATCTCTCTAAAAACTCCTTCCCCCCATACATTTGTCTTTGACTTTCCTGAACAGCCTGTCAAATTCTGTGACAGAATGGCCATTAGGAATTAGTCCAATAAACAGCTTCATTAGCATTATGATCTTGGTGACCCCCTGATGTACTTTTCGAAGACTGTTAATGCCAGGTTGCATTGAGTCTGTGCAATTTCCCCAGTTCATCAAAACCTGCTGGTATTGCCAGGCCCACTTACTGCATGCACCTATTGCCAATCAGTGGCTGGGTTAAGAACATGGAGTCATTGTACAAGAATGGAAAAACTGAATATGTATATAAACATACATAAGGAAACACATTTGAAAAGCCTGTCTTCCCAAACCAGGCTGCAGCAGGTGAGGGGGCAGTAATATAGGAAGCTGCCATATACCAGGACATACTATTTGCCAACACACCCAGTTCTTAGCTGGCGCAACTCCATGGCGCAGCTCTTTGCCCCCTGGCCTCACATTTTTGAAACGCACTGCTCTAATGCCTGCCCAACCTGAACTAAGAAACTTTGCAAGCCCACTTGTTATCAGTGGACCCAGCTGTTATAAGGAGCACCCACTGCAGCTTGTCCAGGAAATGTGTTGCTCTTCCATATGTATGACTGATAAAAGGGGAAATGCTCCACTGGGTGGTAATTGCCAGAAGGTTGCATCTTGCTTTATGCTTTCTTGTGCCTTGCTATCTTCCTCAGTGCCGAGGCCCATAATGGAAGAGGGAGTCAAGTCATAAGGCCTTCATGGTGTAAGAGATTTTTGTGCTTTCAAAAGTTAGACAAATTCTGGGACTTGAAATCTCTGATCCATTAAGAAAAAAAGCAAAAACCCCCCAAGAGCTTTTATGAAGATGAGAATGACCTATACAAATTAATCATGTTTCTTTTGTTGCAAAGAGTACCTAAATTGGAGCATATACTGTACAGATAATATTGCTATCTGAAGTGGCTTAAAAGGTCTGAGATAACATTTTAGCAAGGGGGGAGGGTTGCCACCGAGGATGGAAAATTTACATTCTAGCACTCTGAACCTCCTTTCAATAAGAGGACCCTAATGTTTCATACTTGAGTAGCACCTGGAAATTCAGAATTACGGTGGAAAGGAAGCAGAATGCAAGCCAAGCATTAAGAGCAGTGCTTTTTTTAAAAAATAAATGTTTAGGGGTACTCTCATTTTCCTACTCATATTGAAATACTGCCCCTCGATGAGGCCAAACTTAGATTCACAAAATGTTTAGGGGTATGCGTACCCCGGCGTAGTCCCCCAGATTAAGAGCATAAATGGAGACTTGCAGAGCAACCCTATATGCATCTACATGTATTGATTGGATTGCTGCATTGGACTGTGATGGCAACCTGGAGACACAAAACATTACAAACACAGTTCTGCAATACGTTATGTGCGTAGATGTATACACTGACTTGCATCTTACTTCATGTGACAATCTGATGCGAACAAATCCAGAGCCTACTATACCAAAGTGAAGCAGGAAGGGGTATGGCAGGAAAACAAAAGTTCCAGGAAGTCTTATTCTCAGATCTCTCATACTTCATCTAGTTTGGCTCTGAACAGTGAAAATTCCAGCCCCGGATGCTAGCCCCAGATTCAAGCTTTGTGTTCCTTGCTCCGTGAACAAACGAGTTCACACAACAGCACACACCTCCACAAAATCAACAGTAAGCTGGCAAATGGCCATTTTCCACCTAATTAGGTCCTTGATTTAATTAGGCCCCATACTAAGGACAGTCCAAGCCTGTAGGGAGATGAAGAAACAAGAGCTGTAGCTGAGCTAGCATCATTCAGTTAGGCTTCTTCCAGGAGTGACAACAGATACTGTGCAGCTGGCTGATAAATAAATAGATCAGTCTGAATGCACTCTTGGGGCTTCAGCTGATTTCATTATATTTTCTTTCAAACAAACAAAAAAGAAGCACTTGCGAGTGGAGATGGAAAGAAAACCAGGAAACAAATTGCCCGCCATGCAAACAGACATGGTTGTATCTGCAGAATAATAGCTTCTTAATAGGGTAGTGAATCATTGCAGCAGGTCAATACTGCCTCTGGGAGATGAGCGGTAGGATACAAATCAGCATTGTTCGCTTAGCCATTGGAATTATTTCATTAGCACATGCCAATAAATAGTCCCCCAACCCCCTTGACACAGTTTTATATATATACTTTACTTTTTCAGATATCTGCTTGCGGGGTCTGAGTTAGGGAGGGTAATTGCCTAACGCCTTTTGAAAAATGCACCTTGTTTAAAAGCTGATGATAAAAACCAAGATTCTAAACTCAGATTCTAAACCCTGGGCAATAATTCTTCAGGTACCCGGTGTAGTATGACAAGGTAACTCTAGTCTCTTGCCTGAGCAAAACTAAAAGCAAAGAAGAGAAGGAATTTTATTACATTTCAGAATTCTCACACCATTTGCAAAGGGAACACCCCTAAATTCACAACTGCCCACAACTGGTACTCCCAAAGATATAGTATAAAATGCTGTTGGTGGTGGGGGTACATGACCAGTTGTCAGGCTGGGGCCTAGTTTGCAAAAGACCACCACAAGGTCTGACATGGTCTAAGACAGCCCTCCATTATTTTAGACTACAACACCCATCAGTCCCATGCAACACAGTTGCGCTAACTGGAGTTGATGGGAGTTATAGTCCCAAACTTGTGGAGGGCACCAGGTTGGTCAAAGCTGCCCCAAGGACATTATCTTTCAGGGTAACTCTCTAAACAGTAGATATTCCACATACAGTCCCAGACATTAGGTCCAAACTAGCACATCCTTCCCAATGGAGCCTGCCATTGTATCTTGCTGGCCGGGTGCCAGGCCTGGTTAGGCTTGAGAGAGAGAAAGCAGTAAAGGTTGATTGCTGGCCATCTTGAATCCGAGAGTCAGGCTCATGGTTTAAAGCACCAAATGATTTGATAGCTTAATTAAATGGAAAACAATAATGCGAGAGCTCTAATTACCGTATTTTTCGCTCCATAAGACGCACCCTTTTCCTCCTAAAAAGTAAGGGAAAATGTCTTTGCATCTTATGGAGGAAATGCGTGGTCCCTGGAGTTGAATTGCCCATAGGCAAAAAGCAGATTGTGCTCTCTTTTTTTGAAAGAGGGAAGGGGGTGTTGAAACAAAGCCACTGAGCAGCTTATCAGCAAGCGATCAGGAGGGGAGATAAGGGACTCTAGCGATAAAGGAGGCTGCTGGGGAGAGGGGAGGTAAAAACACATGGATCCTCAGTGTTATGTACAGTACTGAAGTTCTCACCCTGGGCCAGCAGGGGGATACGGTAGATAGTTATGCAAATGAAGGATCGAAAGTGACGTTCAGTGATTGGATAGTTTTAGAAAGTTGCTACAGTTACGTTGTTCTGGAGCTCTATATAAGCAGGCTGACTCAGTTCAGTTCTGTTCTGGCCTTTGAATAAACAAGAGCTGTTTGAAGAATCGCTGTGTCGTCTGATATGTTCACCCACAACTTAACACTCAGGATTTTTGCATTAGGTCAACCCAAATTCTCCATCAGATCACATAGCATGTCCATGGCTACAGCCTGCACTAAAAGGCACACACATCCACTGTTTCGTGGGGCTGCAGTGGTGCAAAAACGTGGTTACAAAGCACGGATCCACATGGATCCTCAGGATTTTTGCATTGGACTACCCCAAACTCACCGTCAAATCACATATCATGTCTGTGGCCACAGCATGAACCACAAAAATATTACACCCACTGTTTCTTTCAGAATATTTTTTTTCTTGTTTTCCTCCTCTAAAAACTAGGTGCGTCTTATGGAGCGAAAAATATTGTAAGTAGAAACAAATAATGGCAGTCAGACTCTAGGAACAGGCAGTGACATGGCTTTAAAGGAGCACATTTGTGCACCAGGCATAACCAGTTGTCATTTTTGCTGTTGATTCTAATAAGATAAAGTGCAGGAAAGGGCTTTTCTTTCTCTTCTATAGAACAATAGTAGACCACTCTTCTCCTTGACATCAAGTTTTCTATATGGGGGATTTTTTTGTATAGAAGATCAGGCAATGATGCTGGCCCACCTACAGCTTCAAGTGATTCTGCCTTGACACAGATTTATTACTCCAGTGAGAACAAATCCTTAGTCATACTGCTGATAATGATTGTGTGAGCAAGGACATAATTTAGTACTCTTTTTCAGAGCCCGGTGGTGTGGGAATGCGATGCAGCTTGTGATATTGCAGTGTCCCTTGTACAAGGGCAGCTCCAGATCTGAGAAGGCCCTTGGCCTTTTTAGCCCAGCATCCTGTTCTCACAGCAGCTAACCAGTGGCAAAAGCCACTTGTGATTCCCAGCCACTGGCATTCCAAGGCATACTGCCTCTGATGGAACATAGGTGTTATGTACTGAAATTCTCACCCTGGGCCAGCAGGGGGATACTGTAGATAGTTCAGGTCCACATATGCAAATAAGGGATCGAAAGTGGCATTCAGTGATTGGATAGTTACAGAAAGTTGTTACAGTTACGTTGTACTGGAGCTCTATATAAGCAGGCTGGCTGAACCCTTCAGTTCAGTTCTGTTCTGGCCTGTGAATAAACAAGAGCTGTTTGGAGAATTGCTGTGTCGTCTGATATGTTCACCCACAACTTAACAAGTCATTGATAACCTTACCCTCCAGGGAGCTGCCCTCTCTGATTGGTTCTTGCCATCTGGCTCTATTGTTTCCTCTGTTGCTGTGCTAGAATCTGAAGAGAGTCTCCTGCTTAATACAACATGCACAACAAACACACACACAGGTGGGTGTCTTTTCTTTCTTGACCAAAGAAAGAGATAATTTATTTATTATTTATTTATTATCTATCTATCTATCTCTATCTATCTATCTATCTATCTATCTATCTATCTATCTATCTATCATCTATCTAAAAACCCATTTGCTTCTGTGACTCCAAAGTGAAGATCTTTGGGCATCTAGATGGCAAAGGGTGTTTTGGGGGCAGTTGTGAAATAGCAGATTGGTAGTTTTTGAAGTAAGACCCAGGTCACAATGAAAGAGCATGGTAAGCTGGCTGAAGGGTGCAGTGACTACTAATATGGGATAGTGGGTCTGTGGCCTGCTAGGATTGTCTGCTGTTTGCCTATATTTGTAAATAAGGCAATTATTTTGAAAGTTAAATCCAAAGCAAACCCTCCCATACGTCTTCCTCCTTCCGGGAGTGGGGATGGTTTAGCAGTCTTATTAAAGTAACTGCACTTTATTGCAGAATAGGCTGTTATGAAATAGGTAGTTTTCGCATCAACTGCTGAAACCATGGCGATAGCCTGCTACAGGAAGAAACCCTTTCAATCTCCCTTCCTTATCAGAATCTTTTTACAGAGTATAGGATATTGCTATTATATCAAAATAATGTATAATCTACCTGCCCAGAAAGATGTACTACCAGGAATCTGATTTCCACTCCACTTCTGCATTCAATTGGATTTCATTTCTGCTTTTAATTTTATTTCACATTTTAGTAAACTGCCAGGAAATCAGACAGTCTGACTGTGGCAAAGAAGAATATTATTCTGTGCAATGCTTCTCTTTCCCCACAACAAGTCCATGATGACTTCAGTCATTTCTACAGGATGGTGCAGCCATATATTCACAAGATCATTTGTGCTAATTTCTGGTTGACCTATACAGTCTTTTTCATGTGTTTGCATGGCGAATTGACAGTCAGTCCCTACTAAGAGAAGAAAAGCAAACACACATAGCTCAGACACTGCAAATACCACAGGCTGTAGCAGTTTGCCTTCTGAAGAAAACTACAGTAATCCTGTTGAAAGAAAACCCATAATATTTGGGAAGCTGCTTTTCGTTTTCCTCCAAGGAGTAGCAGCCAAGTTAGCTTTTGAAGGCAATACGTGATGTTAATGTTTAAAAATCCAAAATGATCACTCCTTGGAAACAAAGGACACTTTTCTATTGCAAATTCTATAGCCAAAATACACCTGCAATAAAGATATTCTATTGGGGCAACGCATCACTGTAATGGTGTGTTCTATACCACTGTGTTCTTAGGAAGTGCTTAGGATCACTGAAAATTATTCACAGCTGCTGATTTCATCAGGTTTGGCTGTAGCCAGTGGGCCAGCCAGTCAAATTTATTTGTTAGAACCCTTGGGCCATCACAAAATACAAACAGTATAGAAGTACATATACTTCTCCAGCACATGAAACCCCAAGCTTATACTGTAATAAAATTCTGTTGGATCCTTGATCCTTTGAGCAGCTAAGGCAAACATAAATACATGTAGTGTTTTTCTCCTGAACCATCAACAAATAGCAGATTTTCTCTGTATTAGTCAAAGATGAAACTCTCTGTAATATAGTTTTGTTCATGATTTCACATAGATAGTTCTATCAATAATTCTCAAATCTTTCTGAAGTGTCTGGAAAGTAACAATTTTGTTAAATTTGTGTTTAACAGCATTACTTAAAAAGAGCACTAAACTACAAAAAAAAAAAAAAATCCATAAGAAACTCTTTCAAAATAACCACAGAAACAGTTTATCACAACCTCTAATGCCAAATTTGACTCTGTTCCTAAGGATTCCAGAATTGTCCATGATTGCAATCTTGTGGATATTTGCTAGCCAGCCTCTGGGGAATGTGAAGAAAAAACAGCTGATGATAGGATTCATTGAAGCAAAAAGGTAGATCGTAAACAAGACATATTTTCATTGACTTTCCATTCTATACTGTTCAATTATAATCACAAACTTTGACCACCTTGTGAATAAAGAGAGAATTCTGAGGGAGAGACTTTTCTGGATATGGAGTCATTAACGGATAGGAGGAAAGGGAGGAATATTGCAAATTGGCACACTTCTGCAGAATATATTAGCACTCACGGTGAAACTAATGAAGTTTCCCCCAAAAAACACCCCGTACCATCTGGACGCCCAGAAGATCTTCACTTGGGAGCTACAGAAGCAAAATGGTGGTTGTTTTTTTTAAAAAGAAATATTTGATCTATTTCTTCACTCAAGAAAGAAAATACACTCACCTCTGTGTATGTGTGTGTGTGTTTGTATGCATGTTGTATTAAGCAGGAGACTCTCTTCAGATTCTAGCTCAGCAACAGAGGAGACAATAGAGCCAGATGGTAAGGACCAACCAGAGAGGGCAGCTCCCTGTCTATAAAACCCAGATCGAAGCAGCAGGCAGTTCACACAGCCTGGGGAATCAGCTGCATTCAGATTTAGCATCTACCACCGGCACTCAAAAAGAGATCCAGGACCTTGGCATTTTGATTGATTTGCAAATGCTTAGCTTCATTCAATTTACTACGTAGGCAAAAAATCTGTGCCTGATGGTGGGATTTTAGTTATTTTAATTGTTGTTGTGTTTTTTCCTGAGACTTCTATAAAAGACTCTGAAAATTAATAGTAGTGCTGTCTGAGCTGGTCAGTGCAGAGAGGAAAGGGGGGAAAGATCTAATGGATCCCGAGAGAGTAAGGAACTAGGAAAGAAGTGAGGGGTGTGAGAGAAAAGAGACCATAAAATTCAACGAGCTATCGGATCCCAAAGCAAAGCAGGGGTGTTGATGGGCGCAGAAGAGGGAAATGAAAACTGAGCAAGATATATTGTAAACAATTCATATTCATAAAAAAGATTTGCAGCTTTCCAGGCAAATTAGAAAAGGGGATTTAAGACAAATTATATTGTTAGCTGAATCTGACTCACCTCGTGATGATAAATAGCCAGGCCAAATATTAAGGGGAGAGGGAACAGTTAAAAGAAAGATGGAAAATTAATCTGGCTTCTACAGATCTACAGTCATGAGGAGGGTGCTATTAATCTAACTACCTGATCTCTCAGAGAGTCTCATATTGCAGAACTTACTTTTCGGAAATCACCGCACTTCTTCGAATCCTAGTCAATGGGGAAGAATAGCACTGACCATAGCAGCTTTGTGAACAGATCTTTTCTGGAGAGCACCAGACTCTTTGAGCCAAAGGATGGAGATGGCAACCAGACTATCCTCCACACCCGAGACGAAGAACTCGCCAAGGCTGAGATTGGGGTCCTGGCAGCCATCCTGGTGGTGACCCTGGTGGGGAACCTGGGCGTCCTTCTGGCCATGTACCGGCTAAGGAAGAAGATGAGCCGCATGCACCTTTTCATCCTGCACCTGGGCCTGACCGACCTCGGGGTGGCGCTCTTCCAGGTCCTCCCGCAAATGATCTGGGAGGTGACCTATCGCTTCCAGGGGCCGGATCCTCTTTGCAAGGCTGTCAAGTACCTGCAGGTGCTCAGCATGTTTGCCTCCACCTACATGCTCATTGCTATGACGCTGGACCGCTATATGGCGGTGTGCCACCCGCTGCGCACCCTGCAGCAGCCCAGCTGCCAGGCTTACCAGATGATCGGGGTCACTTGGCTGCTCAGCTGCCTGCTCAGCTTGCCTCAGATCTTCATCTTCTCTCTCAGAGAGGTGCAGCAAGGCTCTGGCGTGCTGGACTGCTGGGCGGAATTCAAGTATCCCTGGGGGGCTAAAGCCTACATTACATGGATGACCTTGTGCGTCTTCGTGCTGCCGGTGGCCATCCTCACCGTCTGCTACAGCCTCATTTGCCACAAGATCTGCAAGAACCTTCGAGGGAAGACGCAGAGCTGCGGTCCTTCTCCTGCCCCTACGACTGCGGCTGCTGCTATTTCTTATACAGCCACCGTTCAGAAGGGAGCCGAGTGCCAGTCTGGCTCCCGGGTCAGCAGCGTGCGCACCATCTCGAGGGCAAAGATCCGCACTGTGAAGATGACCTTTGTCATAGTGCTGGCCTACGTCGCTTGCTGGGCTCCCTTCTTCAGCATGCAGATGTGGTCGGTGTGGGACAGGAATGCCCCGAATGACGGTGAGTGTCTTTGAGGAGGAAAGAGAGGGTCAGGATTCAAAGACTCACCCTGCTTCCCACATCACAGTCAGTGCAAGCTCTGGACCTTAGTCAGGCCTCCATGTGGTGATCAAGTATAGCTTTTTCTTTCATATCCATCCCATGGCAGATGGGGAAGTGCTCTTCTGATTAGATGAGTAAAACCACCCAGAGGAAAACAGATTTAATGCAACACTCACAAATAGGTATACAGTACGGACACACTTCAGTGACTCCCTGTCTCTCGCAGCAAATGCACACCAGCTCCTGATTTGCACATGCAACCTGGGAGAAGGAAATCTTTCATTCATTCACTCACTCACTCACTCACTCACATCAGGCAAGAAATGTTTTCCCCGACACACACCTACCTACATCTCACCCACCAGCATAGTAAGATGCAATGTCTAGGCTGATCTCTGTCACAAACAGACATTTACAACTTGTACTGTATTCTAGTAGCAACTGCATTGCTCTGCATCTCCATCTAGCTTTCATTAAGGCAACACGGAAACGACTGTTTTCTAAAAGATTTGTGTGTGGTGGGAGAGAGGGGGTGGTTTTGCCTGTACATTATTATTTTCACTACGGTTACAAGATACGTCTACAATTATGGTTTTGAAGTAAAATAATAACATCACACACTGTTGAAAAATTGGTTGCTAAAACAGAAATGCAGATGTGTGAACTTATAAGCCATCATGATTGTAGGATATACCGTCATGGTGTTTAATTTCCCTATTTTGAGTTCTTTACAGAACATGGGATCAAATTATGCTTGGATTTGTTACCTAGATAAAGATTATATAGATGTTCAAATAATACTTTTTTTTAAAAAGCAAGCAAGAGAGAGAATCATTAAAAGAACTGAGCACGAGAGCATCATCCCTGGCCTGGAGGATTTAAAATGAAACCCAAACAGTGTGGTCAACTAATCAATAGCTGAGGGTTGGTAGATAGTGGAGTCATTAGAGTGCCGGCTTTAGACTCTCAAAGACCTGAGTTCTAATCCTCCTTCAGGCACAGTCTATCCTATTTTACACATTGCATGTTGGCTCCTATGTATAACTGTGTTGAGAATCAAAGCCAGTTCCAACTACCTGCCGCATATTACCTGTAGAATACTAGCAGTGTGACAAATGTCACACCCAGACCTTCAGTATAATCCTTCCCTATGCAGGCACAGTGATTTCTGAATATGACTTAACAGAGCCCTGTATCTTACTCAGTTTCTTTTTTTTTTTTTTTTTTATAAAAATTTTTATTAAGATTTTTTACAGATACATATTTAACAAACAAAATAGGTTTCATAACATCTTTTCATTCTATTGCGGACTCCCTCACGTCTCCCGCTTCCACTTTCATCATTAAAAACAAATTTTTCCAAGCAAATTATCATCTTGTTTATACTCTTAAGTGCAATATTTAGGTTAAACTCAAATAAAAAATTATAATTTAATGGTAGACAGTTATTTCTGCTCTGGCTTCCTTGTTAGGATTCAACCAAATTACAGTACTTTTGTAAATAAATCTTAAATTTCTTCCAGTCTTCTTCAACCCTCTCCTCTCCCAGGTCGCGGATTCTGCCAGTCATCTCAGCCAGTTGCATATAGTCCATCAGCTGCATCTGCCATTCTTCCAGTGTTGGTAGATCTTGGGTTTTCCAGCTCTTAGCAATAAGTATCCTTGCCGCCGTTGTAGCGTACATAAAAAATGTTCTATCCTTCTTTAACACGTTCTGGCCGACCATGCCCAGAAGGAAGGCCTCTGGTTTCTTGGTGAAGGTATACTTAAATACCTTTTTTAATATCTTACTCAGTTTCAAGCCACACTCGCACACTCCTCTCTGTCCTCTATGCAGACAATTAAGAGGCATCTTTCACATTTAAGGACACCATTATTACATGCAATTGTATTTTACATGTCTACATCTGCCAGAGACATACCACACATTTTTTATTTTCATGGAGTTGGTGGGGGGTAAATTAACTGCCATTGTTTCCCTCTCCATTTCAGAGTCCAGCAATGCAACTTACACCATCACCATGTTACTCGCCAGCCTCAGCAGCTGCTGCAACCCCTGGATTTACATGTTCTTCAGCGGACATCTTGTTCATGATATCATGCACTTTTTCTCCTGCTGTGGGAACCTTCACTCCAACCTCAAGAGGCAATTCTCCAATGGCAGCCTCTGCAGTCGGAAAACCACTATCTTGACTCACAGCCCACAGAGCACCCTAATTGCGGCTGGTGCCGGTGTTCAGATGCAACTGGAGAGCTTGAAAGATTTCTACCAGCCCTATGAGGAGGACACAGTGACTGAATCAAGGGAGCTCTAGAGTATAAGCTTCAGCCACTGTATGGTAGTTACTCTGTGACAGGAGCTCCGAATGGTAATGGAGAGCAGAGGAACTTGATGGTCTTATCATGTATGGGATTTAAGTCTATCTTTCTGCAAGAGCTTTGTTCTGCAGAAACTTGAGAGTTGGCAAAGAATACCTGCATCCCATTTATACTTATGTGTAATATATTGTGGACTTCTAGGTAGTCCCTGTGAGAACACAGTTCTGAGCCAGGTAGATCTCTGGTCAGATCCAGCAAGGATCTCCTTATGTTCTTACCTGTCACTTTGGCTTTTCTATCAGACCTGAGCCATTTCTTTCTCAAGAATGCTGGTTGCAAACAAGCTGCTCAGTGGTAAGCTGATAGCTTTCTGTGCTCCAGCTATGGCTGCATACACAGTATGGCACATTTGAAACACATTCCCCCCCCCCAAAAAAAAGAATTCTGGGCGCTGTAGTTGACCCCTCACAAAGTTACAATCCCAAGCAATCCTACAGTGGCCAGAATTCTGTGAGAAAGGAAATAAGTTTCGAATCTGCTTTAGGCTGAAGGTGCTCAGCCTAGATGTGTGCAAAGACACAAATCCAGTTGTAACACCTCCCAGTCCCAGCCCCTCCCTCACTCCCTCACTGCTGCTTTCTCCCTCACCTCCCTAGTAACAGCAAGCATGACTCTTATTGCCCTCCACAACAGCAGGAGAAAAGAGTAGGCAGAAATCAAAATCAAAATGCTTGACCACTAGAGAGGTGGCATTGCTCTTGAACTGCTGCTCCGCCCACATTCCCCTCTGGCCACACCCACACCTGTCATCTTGTCTTGCCCACTTTTGCCTTTGGTCCCAGCCACCATTGGCAGAAGGATGCCTAGGAGAGAATGCAACCCTCAAGCTGAAGAAGATTCCTTACCCCTGACTTCATGCTCCACCATGATAGCAGGAGGCAAGTTATTACCAAGTGCAGGAGGGTTTGCTTTTGCCCTAGTTCCCTTCTCTGGTCTCCCTTTCCTCCACCACCCCTTTATAATTGGAAGACGGAAAAGTGAGGTGAAAGTGACAGCAGCCATACTTTGAACGCCACATCAG
Organism: Podarcis melisellensis; assembly: GCF_964234715.1. NCBI lineage: Eukaryota > Metazoa > Chordata > Lepidosauria > Squamata > Lacertidae > Podarcis > Podarcis melisellensis. The sequence continues at coordinate 39,692,008 of NC_138538.1, forward strand.
CCTCACCATCAGTCAGAATCATGTGGTGTAAAAATTCATGTTCTTCCTAAGCGGGGACAAACCAAGGTTTTGAGCTCCCCTAGAAGAATTCAAACTAAGCCTTAATATAATAATTCATAATTATGGAGTTAAATATTGCATCCAGTTATTTTGGGTTGGAGCTAAGACTCCATCTTGTAGCTTGCTATTGTGGTTACTTTCATTTTCCTATGTTGTTGTTGTTGTGTTGACCTGTTCATCAATAAACAACCTCTTGTTCTGGGCTTACAAAGTGAGTAAACTTGACTTATATTAAATAAAGAAGAACTTAACACATTCTAACAGTATTTTCTCACAGAACAATTAGAAGTGTTTATGGACATTCCAGCTATTACAGCTTCTCAGTCAATTTGTGTCAATGGCTTCACTGCCTCAAGCGCAAAGCAATACTATAAGGATTGACTTTAAATAATATACAAAACACCTACTGCTAAGTCCATACCCCTTCCCCAGCCTTTGCTGTCCCACGTGTAATGAAATACTACTTTACCCTAGCATACATGGTTTATTTTATTTTTTTCAGAAAAAGGGGAGGGGGGTACAATGCAAGAGAGACCAAAGCTTTTTACTTTATGACAATATATTTCTATCAAGCTTTATATGTCATGTTATAATAGTTTATGAAGAAAGGCCATTTTTTGGCAATGCATTTTTATTTGGGGGGTGGGGTAATTGCAGAGCTGTCACTCCTTCTGTACATTGCATTGACTAGCTTTTCAATCTTGGCTACATTTTAGGATTGAGGAAATGAATGTAAGCTGTTGGTTTTTACAGTATCTGCCCTGGACTGGCTTTTCAGAGATTATTAAATTCATTATAAATTGCAGCTGTTTGGAATCTATTCAATTAAATCGGATTAAAAAGATTAAATAAAATTAATCGTGGATTTAAATCCAATTCAAGTTTCACTATTGCTAACAGTTATAACAATGTAGCATCCAATAAGTATAAGCTATCCATCAGCCCTGCCATGAAGCATATGGAGCAGATCTGCAAAAGGATATTACACTTCCAATATTTGCAATATGTTTCTGAAAACATCTCACTAAGCTTCGTGGGTGGCAGATGCCATCTAAATAGTCATTTATACTGTGCCTCTCCAAGCAAGAAACTTAATGCTATCCTTTTTGCCAGATAGCATACATGGCATGTTTAAATGAAGGCTAAGGTTTCTGACTATGAAGCCAGCTTCAGCAAGCTGGAATGAGATTTTTTAGCATTATTTTTAGGCTAGCCATCACAGACAATTCCTTTGCCATGCCATGGGTATCACTCCCAAAGTAAAAGATGGAGATGCAAGAGGTTTGAAGGATAGTGCAGACCCATTCGGTTTCAAACAAAATATTGTATTTTGGAGTTGACTTCACCATTGACATTGCAAAAAGCATGAACAAAATACATTTCAAGCACATGACTTCCCTCAAAATCGTAACCCTGTGAAGGGAAAATTATAGTTACCGAGGTTCTTTGGGGAAGTGTGTATGGTGTATGGTGTGTACACAACCAAAATTATTTGGGAAGGCCTGGCTTGTATTTGGGAACAGCTTAAGCACCAAATAAAAATGAAGGTGGAATTTCCTTTTTACAGAGAGCAAGACTCCCCGTAGGAATACAACACAAATAGCAAAGGGTCAACCTTTCGATTTCCCAAACTAAAATATGAAACTACAATACTACAATACACACAGATCCTCTGTGTTGTTTACAGACAGAATTAAAGATATAAAAATAGGGAGTTTTGGTCATTATTTTTACTCATTTTAAATAAATAGAAATGTCACTTTTTATTTGACGTCTACTTTGCAATTTTCTCTTTTATATATCTGCCAGAAAAGATTTCACTTCGTGCATCTGATGAAATGCATAGCTGTCAAGTGTCCCTTATTTGAAGGGACAGTCCCTTATTCCAGTGCCATGTCCTGCTGCTGTCCCTTATTGATGGATGTCCCTTAAATGTCCCTTAAATGATGTCCCTTAAATTTCAAAGGAAGCAGCTCCTCTCCCTCCCTCCCTGCCAGCCAGGGAGGAGGGAGGCTCCAACTGTGTTGCTTGGCTGTGTTGCTCACCCAATAAGAAGTCTAAGAATGACTGGGGGGGTGGAGCTTGCTTGCCTTGTGTGTGGCTAGTTAATGCAAGCTGAGGAAGTTTTTGAATGCTGGACGCCATTTTGTTGCATGTGCTGCTGCAAACTTTGCAGCGCAAAGCCAGGCTGGGGAGCCATCTTAAGCTGAGGCTGCATAGGCCTTGTGGTGCATTTGATTCAGATTCTATTCAGTTGAACCTCTGGTTACAAAGTTGGTTGGACAGTGTTCTCGAAGCTACCAGCATGAGTTTGACCAGACTGCAGGAGGACAGGAAGACTGGAGTGCCTGGAACAGGTGAGGCTGCAGGTCCCTTATTTTGGCTGCTGGTCCCTTATTTTCAAGGCTGCTGGTCCCTTATTTTCAAATCTGTCAGTTGACAGCTATGGATGAAATGGGCTTGAGTTCACAAAAGCTTATGCCTTCATCTGTACTGAAGAAGGCAATGCATGAACAGCTGGTCCTACTTAGGTCTGAATGAGAAGCAAGGGGGCAAGAGCGTGATCAGAAACCAGCTTTTCTTTCCTAGGGAGACACATTCTCATAGTGTCTGTGATCACTTAGATCTTCATTGCTTCTTCCCGAGCTGGTGCCATTCATGGGATCTTGGAACACAATGGTTGTATAATTGATTTCATCTGACCCAGAATGCTGAAGTACAGGTAAAGCATGCTGAAATTCAAACATACAGGGTAATAGTCAATTGTGGGTCAAGAATACCAACATACAGTCACTCTGTACCACTGTGTGATTATGCCAATCCCCTGTATTATGCAAGAGCTGGTATAGCATAGTGATGACTAGACCATTAGAGAACTGTAAGGATTAAGAATGTAAGATGTTAGTAGCACAAGCCATCATGGCAAAGAAGTACTGTCTTTTGTCTCTTCTGAATCATCTAACATGCAGCTTCCTTGGATGAATCTAGCTTCTAGGACTGAGAGAGACATAGGTCCACAATGACTCTCTCTTTAGATCTTTTCAGACAACTTCGCTACTTGTTCCACCAGCTAGTGAAGTAACTCCCTTTGAGGTACACGATAACATTTCGATTATCTCCACTTTGACTACCTTGATCTCCTGATTGTATATTCACAGTATACATCAGAGCCTGTACCATCTCATGTAATCAATAGCCTTGTTTATATGAATATTTTGGGATGTCCTCTAATACTGTATATTGTTTCGTTTTACTACATCTCTGAAAGATAAATAAAATCTTAACCATTATTTTTAAGAATAAAGGAATGATTTGTTACGAAATATCCTTGCAATTTGCACAAAAAGCCTCTAAGTCATGATAGTCTAACTTAAGATTAGCATCAGCATAGCAATCGTTGCAATTCAGATGAGATGCAGCTGAAGGAAACGCCATTACCTTTCTAGCAAGAGAGCACAGTGAGCTTTCTGAGCTGCTACCTATGACAAAGAAAAAACATTATTGCCATAACAGTTTAAGTATTTGAGATAGGCAGAAGGGAGATTGGATTTGAAAGCAGAGACAAAAACAGCTATGCTATGGGTGGGATTCAACATTTATAGGGGAGGTGTTTGACTTGCATACTGTGAAACAAGATGAGAGTGAATTTCATGCATAGATGTGGGGCAAATGAAGAACAACCAACTCCCTCCGTCCACAGGTGAATGAAGGGTGGTTTTAGAGATTTTAAATAAATGCAATATACTTCCTGATGAATGTCCTTAGGATCTATAAGATTCTAGGTTGCTTGCCAAGCTTTGTCTAAGGTACAGTTTCAGAGATCCCTACTTCTAATACCTTCTGACCAGAGAAAGGGTTTTTGTGGTTCCTAGCAAATCAGATCACCCTGGCCCCAAGAGATCTTATAACTTTTGGATCCCATCCCAAAGTTTATTAAGCAATTCAGCTTTTGTCTGAAGGACCATAGGAACTATCTACAGCTACCAGCATTTGACTGTGGCTAGAGATATTAATTGATTTTGTATTTTAGCACCTGACACACCTGCCAACGTATGTTGGTGGTATCTGTGAGTTCTTGGAAAGGGATGGGTCTGGCAGAGCAAGCTTTGGCTGAGAAAATAACACGTTAGAAAATGAAATGCTTTTTGGTCAGTGTGTATACATTTTGCCATTTCAGACAAGGGGACAGCTGTTGATTGTCACACTGGAAGATTCTTTTCCAAGCTGAGGACTTGCCTGCCATGCAACTGTCTATTTGAAAATGTGGTCCTTGTCCCTGCTGGGCTTGGCTTGGGTTTCTCGGCCACGGAGAGGGCAACTCCAGGTGAGAGGATGGCATATTCCCAGCTAAGGCATTCCCAGCTAAGGCATTGTTGGGCTTCTTTGCTCTGAACCCAGGCTGTCTTCTTCCATGGTGTTTATAGGCATGTTGCTCTGAAACAGAGAGTGCAGTCCTAGTTAGGATAATACTCCAGTAAGAAACTAGGAGTCCCCCTCCTCAGAGGCTTCTGCTCCCATCTCACCATGGCACACACATGGTCAGGGTCAGCATCAGACCCACCACTGATCTCATGAGTTTGCCCCCAGCCCCTTCTTGCACTTACAAGCAATGGGGGAGATATGGTCTCCTCTGCTAGACCAGGTCAGGACAATGGGAAGCAGTGCTACTAGTGAGAACTATTGAATGAAACCTCACTAAGGGCATCTCACCCTTGCTTTCAGTGGAGCTACTCTGAACAGAACTCGAATCTGGATCCAACATATAAGGCCTTATAGCCCCAAACCAACTCTAGTCTATTGTGCATATGGGATCAGCACTGTGCACAGTTCAAGGTCATCAGCATAAAACAAAGCAGCTACAACAATTTAAACAAGTTCAGACAAGCATAAAATCATGCCAGGGAGAATTTGGTGCAAAGACTAGTGGGCTGCAACAGAAAGGCATGGGAGAATGAGGCAGTCTTCACCTGGTGCCTAAAATATCATAGTGTGGGCGCCAGGCAAGCCTCTCTGGGGAAAGCATTCCTAAGTGGGACCCTCTCCTTGGTAACCACCTGCCTCAGGTGAACCTGTATAGGTGAACCTGTACAAGGATTTCTAAAAGAGATATCAAGGGCAGGATGCCAGTGGTGGGTTGGGTTAGAGGCAGAAGTGGATGGGGACTGTTTCCTCTGCACACTAGACTACATTCCACACAAATCAGAGTTTTCTGTTCATCCATCCTGCCATTCTTAAGATTCCTTACCTGCTTCCATTACCATAGTAAAGGTAAAGGCACCCCTGACCATTAGGTCCAGTCATGGCCGACTCTGGGGTTGCGGCACTCATCTCACTTTATTGGCCGAGGGAGCCGGCGTACAGCTTCCGGGTCATGTGGCCAGCATGACTATGCCGCTTCTGGTGAACCAGAGCAGCACATGGAAACGCCGTTTACCTTCCTGCTAGAGTGGTACCTATTTATCTACTTGCACTTTGATGTGCTTTCAAATTGCTAGGTTGGCAGGAGCAGGGACTGAACAACAGGAGCTCACCCCGTCGCGGGGATTCAAACCCCTGACCTTCTGATCGGCAAGTCCTAGGCTCTGTGGTTTAACCCACAGTGCCACCCATGTCCCTCCATTACCATAAGGTCTTCATAAAATATACTAGTATAAAAAAACAAAAAAGTGTAAAAATAATTTAAAAGAGTTTGACATCCACACAACTCTTCATTGAGGTGAGCAAAAGATGTTATCACAGTTCAAGGAGACCTTCCAGCCCAGCAAAAGCAGTTGAGGGCAACTGGGCCTGTTGTGGGTCGTGTCGAGGACCACATATTGCCCATGGGCTTCAGGTGCTCCACCCCTAATGTAGGATCATCAGGTTTCCTCTGTTCATTCATGGTACAAAACTTCCATATATGAATGGGATGATGATGATCCAAGAGAACTGCTACATAGGGTGCAGTAAAGTAGCAAATGGATGAATTACAGAAAGCTAGTGAAGGGTTGTCACTATGCTAAGCAGGGCAGCTGCGTCAAAAGTAAATAGCTCAGGAATGGAATAGAACAGACCAAGGCTGAGCTCATATAAATTAAAACTTGTACAGGACAGTGTTACCTATTTTCCTGCAGAGTTTGGCATAGACTAGTACAACCACAGCAACACAGACTATGGAGGTTACGGTAGATATGACAATGCTTTCCCACAGCTTGGTACATCTAAGAAGAAGAACAGATTGATATTGTTAAGGCTCACAAGGCAGGGTGGTTGATACATACTTGCAGCAAGAACATTGTTTTTTGTGCCTGATCCAAAGTTCCAATGCACACCAGGCATAGAGTTCCATGAACTGGCATCTCCATGTATTAGACAGAAGCCCTGCACCATATTTCTCTATGAAGATCCTATAATTTAACAATTATCCACATTTTTAGAAGCAAGATCCCTGTCTTTGAGAAAAGCTGTCTTTCTATACAGCGCAATGCTGGCCCCACTAAGTTTTACAGCAGGAGTGGGGAACCTGTAGTCCTCCAGATGCTACTGAACTACAACTCCTATCATCCCTAAAACTGGCCATCCTGGCTGGGGCTGATGGGAATTGGAGTCCAACACCATCTGGAGGGCTACTGGTTCCCCTCCCCTGTTTCAGAGAAACCGTGTGGAAGGTGCCATACATTATCATTCTAATGACAAAAAAAACAGGATTGTTTTGAACTACTTTGGAATAATTATACAATTATATATTAGACTTATATTAGACTTACAGTGCATTCCAAACCCAAGATCCGCTGGGATAAACAAGTTCAAACTAGGCAGATCTTGAGCTGTTCTGGGGATACACTGGTATTGACTACACAATCCAGCAGAATTGGAGCTATGATGGCTCAGCTGGGACTCAGAGAATGGAACATGAGCTGGCAGAATTTACATGAGCAAAAGTCCGCAAAAGGGAGCATTTCAGGAGTGTGGCATGTTCATTGGGACTGGTAGGATAGAAAGCAAGGAAGTTGACAGTAGGTGGCGCCAGAGTCAGTGACAGGCAGGGCAACACTGAGATTAAGAAGGAGGAAGATGACACACAGTGCCAGCCCCTGGACTGGTTGTAAGTAAAAAGTCAGGGCAGGTGGGGGCTGGCTAAGGGTGGGTTGAGGTTGGTGGGGCGGTACCCCATTCACCCCAGTTGGCCAGCCTCCACAGCTTACACCTCCTGCAAACCTCTTTCAGCTCAGCCATGCGACCTGGCAACCTGGAGGATTTCCCCCTGGCCCCAAAGGTGCTGTAAATCAAACTCTGTTTAAAAGGATTGTTTAAAGGATTGTTTAAAGAACTTATGAAGTGGTTTATCACTGTTGATCATGGTGTAAGCATAAGACTGACATAACTTAAACACGACATGGGATTCTCCATTTTGAACCTTGCTTGACCTTGGTACAAGCCTGATACCAGCCTCCTCTTAGGAAATACTTCACACCTTGTAAAAGTCAGCACATGCCAATCAAGTCGCTAGCAAAGTCTATTCAAACTCCTGAATGGGTGCCTTCACATTAATGGTGGTGCAGGAGGCAGACAAAGAGATGGCCAGGTTTGGTTAATGGAGGCTATCCCAGCTTTATAACTCTTTTGATAAGCAAAACACAACGTAAAAATACATGATAAAGCACAAAAAACATGATAAAAACAAGAACATTTACCCAACTTTGGGAAGGCAACACAAGGAATGGGGGCGGGGAGTCACATTTGGGCTTTGCTCCCCCCTGCGTGACAAGGCAGTGTGTGGCCTGTGGGCTCTGTGTCAAACTGTCTGGCCCAGTTGGTATGAAAAGTTGGACTGCCCTGCACTAGCACAATGGGGATTCCACCCACCCACCCAAATTGGTCTTGGGGCTTAGGAGAAGCACATAGGGGGGAGAAGAGCGGAGATCATAATGTGTGGTGGTGTCTATGCTGACAGAACGATCATAGTAGTGCCACACTGAATTCTACCAAATAGCAAGAGTTATCCAAGAGGATTTCTGTGATGATTTGTGCAATAACTCCTTGACACAAACTAACTTACTCCTCACTCATTCTTTTGGCAAAGTGTCTGGACAAGCCCACAGCTCCTCCTGCAACTGCTGAGTTGCTCAGACTCCTAGCAAGAAAAAGAAGATGCATCAAAACAAACATACGTGCTTGTAGTTAGCTCTGAAATTGAAAGAACTAATTCAAACTGTTATACATTGTCCCACCGATGTGCCCTGCCCTTGTTTGTGCCTTTAAGAATATCCACTGGGCCTCCATCATGTCTAAGTGGAGAGGTGACTTTTCTCACTCCCCCAGCCTGGCCATGTCTAGATACACAAGCTAAGGAATGCTCATGGCCTAGCAGGGACCACTTTGAGAGTACCGTATTTTTCTGTGTATAAGACTAGGGTTTTTTTACCCAAAAACAAATAAAGGCTTAAAATTGGGGCCGTCTTATAGGGGTAGAGCTGAGGGGTGTTTTCTTAATCTGGAGTCCCCCCAAATAGGGGCTGTCTTATACATGGTGGCATCTTATACACAGAAAAATATGGTAATTAAGATTTTGATGGCCCCCATCTTCTTGCCATTGACACACACACCATAAATTAAAAACCCCAAGAATATGGGAACTGTGGTTTGTTAAGGGTGTTGTAACTCTGTGAGCACTCAGGCATTACATGCATGAGATAGCACTGGTGGAAATTAGCACTAAACGTTCCTTTACATTCTCCCATTCTGCTTTGTTGGCTCCCAGCCTTTGAGAAGACAAAATAGATAATTGCATTTTAAGGAGCATACAATAATTGCCAAACACATTCATCAAAATTGAATATTCATGTACTGAGATAACATTTTGAAACTTCTGAGAGAATCACGAGGGAAATCAATTTGAACTTATTATTATTTTAAGTGATCCTCAGTTAACAGAAAATTTGCTTCCTTTTTCAAGCTATAGTGATGGATACAGTGGCTAGCTAATGCATCTTCATTCATGCTTCATTTATAGAAAAGGCTGACACACATAGAACGTGGAATTTTTCAACCTGTCTAAATTCAGTGTTTATTGGACTGGGCCTTCCTATGTTTTCACCCTGATTGAGCCAATCCATCTGTTCACAGTCACCCTGTAATATTAGAGGGCTTTCTCCACTGCAGAATACCCTCACTTCTGAGATATTACTGGCACCAACCCTGATTTTCTTTTGATTCCAGATTAAGACCTGGTTGCTTTGACAGTCATTAGGGATTTTTAATTGTTGAACATAGTCTGGTAATTTTAAGATTGCTGATGTTACCTAAGGATTTTATCTTTTTTGTTAAAATTGTGTTTTAGATGGAATTATTGTACCCCGCATGAGACCAATTTGATAGTTTTAATAAATAAAAACAATTAAAAATCATATGTGAAAGAAGGGTTGCTGTTTGATGTGTTGACTTACAAATCCTAAATGTTAGAATTAGTGAATCAGGACATCAAACAGAGTGGCTGGGGAAACCCAGCCAGATGGGCAGTGTATAAATAATAAAATTATTATTATTATTATTACTCTTCTTTCCAAACCCAAAGCACAGAGACTGTGCACCAACAATTTGGCTTGTTCAGGATGAAATTATATGTGTGAACAGCAGTAATATTGGACCATGTGAGGCAGTTGGATTTGCTTTCCATGAAAGGAAAGGAAAAGGTTAGTTATCTAACTTATTGTGGTATTTGTACTCCCAATCACTAATTTTAATGTAACTGTTTTAATAAATATATTTATTAACCACTTAATACCAAAATATTCTCTAGGAGTTTTACAAAAGCTAAACCAAAGAGAATATAAAGTAAACAACAGGACCATAAATATATGTCATCTAAAACACAATCCCCTGTAATAATTTTTTTAAAAAGCGAAAACATAGAAGCACACTTTAAGAGCCAGAGAAAGCCTTTCCGAACAGATGTGTATGCAATTTGAAGTTCATCACAGTTAGTGCCTGCAAGTGGGAGAATATTTATGAGGGTCAGTGCCCTGCTACTAAGAAAGGATTAAACAATAATCTACCAGTGATGGCATAGTCAGTAAGGTCTTCCCTGAAGATCTTAAGGTTCATTTGTTCTTGCTTGGGAATGTTACATCCCAGTTCAGCCAGGTTTAGCAGAAAGCATCTTGTAGATGAGGTGCTACTCTCAACTGACACTTTCAGCCATCAGGAACCTGATTGTGACCATCCATTGGCCTTATGCATGTTACTGCATTCTGCGGAAGTATACTGGGCTTTGAAGCTAATGAGAGAGAATTTTTTTGTGAATAGTGCCCACTGCTATGCATAACTGGTACTTTCTTGAGTTTGGCCTTTGACTTCTGAACTAAAAATTCAGCTTTGACTGCTCTTGGGTTCCGATGTTGTCCCCTAGTGAGGATGATAAAGGATCTTAGGCAGCTCTGGATGAAGATGAAGATGGGGGAATGGACGCATAATTTCTTTTTCTTAATATTTGTCATGACAGCAAAAAAAAAATTGTATCCCGAAGAAAACGAAGAGCTTCTTTAATGTGTGATGGCTCATCACAATTTATATGCTGCTATTAATTATAATGTAATTTTACCGTGGCATTTGCTTCCATTTATCAGTGACTATCTCAAGATCTCTACAGAACAGAGAGTCTTCCATTTATCACACTGAAAGAATCTTGCTGCCGATGGAAAGGGAGGTTTTGTTTTATTTGATTCGGTTTCAACATTTTGTATGCAATGCTCATTGCAACTTTCCCAACAATTACATTTTTCTCTGGGAGTTTAACTGGTGAGCACCATGCAGCTCCACTGTGGTGCTCTTGCCATTAGTTCTTGCCTTAAATTAGAATTTTAGGGGATCCTCGTCTCAGTGTACATTTTCCATCTTGGCTCCTCAAATGCTTTAGTGCTAATTGTAATTATTATCCAGAATTTTGTTTCTCAAAAGCCTCACTTCCTGTTCAACTGCATCAGGGTTTCGAAAGCAAAATGAAAACTACTTCTTTATTCTGTATTATTCAGACCACATCTGAAGCACCACATCTAACTGGAATCAATAGCAAATGTTGCCTTTCGCCCACAAATTTCACTGCACTGAAAGTGCAAAGCACAATCAACCAAACACCATTTCTGCATAAGCCACTTCCAATAGGAGGTTTGTTTTCAACTTGTGTTATCTCCTGGATTTCAGCTGCATTTTGTGATTCGTTATGCATTACATCTTTGTGATGAAGAAATCTGATGTGGAGGATTATTTGGGGTAATACAAAACTTCCCAGGTTCATTAGAGATAGGAAACACCTCTGTTTGAAACCATTGAGAGGTCCTGCCAGCCAGTATAGGCAGGGGATGAGGAACCAGCAGTCCTCCACATGTCGTTGGGCTCCAGCCCCAGTCAGCATGGCCAGTGGATGATGGGAGTTGCAGTTCAGCAACATTTAGAGAGGCATGGGCTTTGCATCCCTGGTACAGTCAATACTGAACGAGATGGACCAATGGTCCAATTTGATATAAAGTAGCTTCCCACATATGTTGTGGGAAATGGATCAGTACATAGATAAATAAACAGATATGCAATGAAACTGATTACACTTCATATAAAAATGGAAAATATTATACCCAAAGCTGTTGCAGAGAGCATTCACATAGAAATCCATTTCCTTTCCTTTTAGACTCCTTCAGATTCTACTTACCCACTGAGTTAGGCAATCTTCACTCTAGAATACCATTCCCTGCTAGCTGTATCATGAATAATTCCATTTTGTAGTGATTCCTTCCCGCAAGGATCCTTCTGCAGTGGCAGTCATCTGCAATTGATTCATTTCCTACTGCAGCGTGAAAGCTACTATTCTGGCTGATAATGATCACAGAAATGTGGAAACGTGCAAGAGGAAATTACAAAGACCCCCTATCCAAAGATCAGTCACAGGCAGCTTTGCATAGCTGCTTAACGTTAGATTACAAAATGAGATTGGGGGGGATGGGACCGCTAGTCATATAAGGAGATATGAAATCTGCCCACCAAGTTCTCAGAAGTTGTCTTGCCTTGAGGAAGAGGCTTCGGTTTTTCTTCCCTATTCTCAGAGCACCTTAGCATTTCAGTGGGTGCAGGGTTTGGATGCTATGCTATGATTGTAGCGGTGAGAACAGGGGTTGCCAACCTTTCTGAGCCTATGGACACATTTACCAACCAGAGAAATTGTTGTGGGCATCACCCACTCACACACTGCAAGCTGTTCTAGTAGCTGCAACATAATGCTAATTTCAGAAGGGGAAGGGAGCGGACCCTTTGGGCACCAAGGAAGGCCTCTGCAGGTCCATGGGGTGCCTTGTTGGCAACCCCTGGGTTTGAGTGTCGGACCAGGGCTGGGGTGATCTGGGTTCAAATCCCCACTCTGCTATGAAGCTCACAGTTACCTTTCCTCAACCTAACAGACCTCACAGGGTTGTTGGGAGAATAAAAGTCAGGCAGTGGGGGGCGCGGAGAGACAGAAGCATCTATAAATCAACCTGTTAGGAAGATTAGGATAACAGTGTCAAGAGTGCAAATATGTGGGTCTTCAGGGTGTCAAGGGTGCAAATATGTGGGTCTTCTGTCTGTCAACCATTTTCATTGTCTGTGTGACAACCAGGAATGCTATGAGTGGTCCTCGCCCCCCCCCCCAAGTTCTGGATTCTCTTTCTTTAAGACTCATAGTGTAGGTTACTTAGAAGATAAAATGTTTTCTTTTCTTTTTATGCTCTCTTTCTAATTCTCCCTGATGCTTAAGCTTTCGTAATAGAGCGTATTAGTTTGGAATGTGGGCTTGGTGCTCCCTGTGTGGTAGATCACTGGTTCATGCTGCGTGCTCTGGTCCCTGGGAGGCAATGGGAAAACAGGCTGGGATGGGGCTGGGATGGTATTACCTAGACAGATTTAGCTGTTGATTGCTCTCCCAGGTAAAAACTTACAAATCTTGGAGCCCCCACTACCACCACCACTCAACATATTGGGTAGACAGTGGGATGGTAGCAGTAAACATACATGTGAGGAAGATGTGCTGCAGGTCAGGTGGGTCCATTTGCCACAAGAAAGCAGCAATGTTAAAAGAACAGCACAGCACAGGAATATATAAAGCTGCTTTAAATACAACAGTTGCAATTTTAGCCTTTCCCTGGAACGCATTCAGCAAAATGCACATAGACACACATTTCACCATCCATGAATGTTGGACATCCAATGGATAGCCCATTGTTTGGGTAGCAAAGAGCCTGCCTCCTCTTTGCCTGCATAGGGAGAGGAGAGTGTTTTGCAAGCGAGGAGCCTGCTGCATCTGTAAGGGAATATTGAATAGATGATGCTCTTTGATTGCTTGATGTTAGATTGGGTAATTTTTCAGTTCATCTACCTTTCTAAGATCCTGTAATGCAAGAGGCAATATATTTGCTTGACAGTGACGGCAATGAAGGCCACATTGCATCAGAGGGTTCGTAATCTGATGCTTTGCTATCAGAACTGTTCTTTTTCCTGTGTAGCCTCATGACTTCCTTTGGTATTTTGTTTCCTGATACTGATGAAACTTGGATGCCAGCTGAAGGCTATTTTCAGATGAGATGAATGACAAAGGATGTTGTGAATAAGATCACAGAGTAGGTCTTCAAGACACATTTTATAAGCAAAAACTATGCTTCAACTACAAACCCATTAAAGAATCATTATATCAAACATCAGCATACCAAAAATAGTCATATGAAAGAGAACCGCACTATAGGGCCAACTGCATTTTGACATTTGAGGCTTTGAATATCTGTAGGGCCGGTTTTGTACTTCAACTTTGCACAGACATTATTTGTATCTGTCAGGACAGATAAACTGTGGTTGAGATATGGGTGGGGAAATCTGCCAATTTTGACTTCTCTCGGTTTCTCATTTTTCCAATCTTAAATTCAGTTCTTTGCATTTCTACATATGTCCTTTAAAAAAAGTCATTGTGAAAATTCATCAGCATTTCAATGTACAAAAGTATGCATATTTTTGCACACAATTTTGCCTATTGCATGCATGTACAAAAGTAATAAAAAGTGCAGTGACACCATAAAGACTAAGGGCTACTTCATATATATTCAATTTCAGAAACTCTATACACACAGATGGGACATTGGTGCCTTTATCTATACACACCTATAACCAGTGGGTGCCATTATTCCTCCCCTTTCCTGATTGTGTCCAGAAATCACCTAATCTTTTGTCGCTGGAATGGCACACAGGTACAATGACTCATTTCTCTTCCAAGGTGTTATATTGACATTAAGTGGTGTGGCCTTTTTGCTGTATATTTTTCTTCAGCTTTATCACAGGGGCTGGGCTGGGCTGGGCATGTGGGTATAAGTACAAAGCCCTTGTTCAGTTGTTACAAGTCAAGGAAAGCATAAGACCTGTACTGCCAGGATGAAGCCGTTGATCCTTTTCATGTTTTGCATTTGGCTGGCCAGTGGATTTCACAGGTAAGCACATTTCCTTGGCTTTATTTTTTCTTCTTTCAAGCAGTAGACGTTGCCCAGTCACAAGGCTTAGCTGTGAGGCTCAATCCTGCAAACGGCGGGACACTTAAAACTAGCGCCCCAAATTTGTTACAGCACACAGACTTCCAACACTGGCACACAAGTGCCCCAAGAATGTGTGGTGAATGATGCTCCAAAGCAAAGGCGCATGGTGATCAAATCTCACACTGTGTGGAGCATTGCTAATGGGATCCACAGAATGCATAACAATACATGGCAAATAATGACCAACTGCAGAAAACGTATTTGCCACTTCATCTAGGTTGGCTTTCTATTGATATCAGGCAATAACTATCTCATGGTAACAACAACAAAGCCAGCGGTGAACTCATAAGAAATACACCATGGACAGAGTTCTAAAGATATGAGCAATAAAAACCATAGAGTTGGTGGCAACTGCTGTATAGTTGTTCCTCATAAGAATGCTTTTCTTAGTTTTTACAGTGCAGCATTACTTACATTTTCTTCCGCTTCCCCTCAGAGTTCCCCTGAGAAGACATAAATCTTTGAGGAAGACTTTGAGGGAACGTGGGCAACTGTCTCAGTTCTGGAAGGCCCACAAGTTGGATATGATCCAGTACACCCAGGACTGCTCGGCTATCCAGGAAGCCAACGAGCCACTCCTCAACTATTTTGATGTAAGTTAACAGCTGAAGCAGAACCATGAGAAGCAGCAATATGGCAACGACAAAGGAGACAGATGTTGCATTGTTGTTGTTGTGTGTGGTTTTTGCATGAAGGACCTTTAGACAAGCTCCCTGTCTCCCACTTCAACCGAATCTATACAAATTCAGAAATTAGATAATATATGGCACCTTGCCATATATCTGCTCTGCAAGCTGTTGGCTTATTCGTTTTCTTTTTGATGGGCCACTTTGAAAAGCAGCTCTGGTCTTAGACAAAGGGTTCTATTCAGTATATGCATATATGTAATGAATCCAATTATTTCTACATTTTACTTCCCTTATGTGGGGAAGAACATAATTATAATTTTATGTACTCCCCACTTCCTCCAAGCAACGAGAAGTTCCAAGGGCAGCACTTAACCCAGCTTTGGTTTCCTTTAGAGGAGAGATCACTGGAGACTTAAGGCATTTACAAATGTACAAGTTCAGCACAGGAGGAAGCAAAGCACAGCTACAAGCAGGAAATCCTGATATCAGATCACAAACCCCACCCGGATACCATCTAATTCTGTGCCTCTCTTTGAGTCCCGCCAGACTGGTGTTTATCTCACCGCTCCTCTAGTATATTCTGCAACATGTCCCTGGTGCAATAATAGTGCATTAGTGATGGATTTATACTGGATTTATAGCTTTGTTAGCTATTCTGCGATGCTTCTCCAATGTTGTTGCATTATTGCTATCTGAAGGGGCATTGTGGGGAAAGAATCACATTCTTTCCACCAATAAGATGTTCTAGTTAGAAAGCTGGGATGGTATATCACATTAGCTGTGTACTTCTAGGTCAAGATACAGAGCTAAAGTTCAGGTCTCTTTTTCAAAGTCCCTAATTCCATGTGTCTGTGCAAAGGGGCATATTGTAAATGCTGAATGGGCAAAGGTTGGGAAAGGCTTCTGCTTTTCTGTGGCTGTGCTGAGTATTTCTCCATCACAATACCTGGAAAAGAAATGTTGTTTTTTTCCCTTTCTGCTAGGTAGAATATTTTGGACGGATCTCCATCGGGAATCCTCCTCAGAATTTCACTGTGCTCTTTGACACAGGTTCCTCCAACCTCTGGGTGCCATCCGTTTACTGTGTCAGCAAAGCTTGCGGTATGGATGGGGGTGGGAGGAGAGGAATGGGCTGTGGGTGGACTTTGGTTGTGTTTAAAGAGTAAATTCACTATAAGCTGCAAAAAAAGTGATATGTAAGGGTCAACTCCCTGAGGCGAAGGCAGGGGTCAGGTTCCTTGGTTACAAAGCGCTTTGTATCCTGATGTACGAATCACATCTTGATTTTACATATCATGGAGACCCATGAAGAACCCACTTTAAATTGTGCTCTGTGCAAACTGTTACCATGCAGTTCAGAGGTGGTGAACCTTAGGCCTTCCAGAGTTCTCTTATCTTGCCCTCAGGGGACACCCCTGCTCCACACCCATCCTCGAGTGCTTTGCCCAGCCAGAACTTGTTTCTGAATTGTGATCAGGCCTCTTGCTTGCCTGGTTGGAGGGATGTCTGTGTAAACCTCTGCTTTGCATGGAGCTGACTGTACAGAGATACGACTCCCTTGTTTCTCCACCTGCTTCTTCACCTCTGCCCACCTGGCCCCTGAAAGATTGCTTATGAGGAAATGTGGCCCTCAGGGCAAGCTGTGTTTGATGGAAAGCTTTAACAAAACCTTATTTGAAAAACACACATACTTAGGCCCTTCACCATAGGGTCAGGCAATTCCCCCTACACCTCCCACCGATCTTTCCATATGGCTGTTTGTAGTAGCTTGATACTTGGATATAGATCACATCACATCATGGCTTCTGTGTGATACAAAGTAAAGTGGGCTCCGTCCGGTGGCTGCAATATGTAAGCTGTACTTCATCCCATCTGTAAAATGGGAGTCAAATTATCTTACTCCCCTGCTGATTGTGTTGCAAGTTACTCTCTTGTGATTGGAAAGTGTTTACTATAAAATGAATATGAGCACAGGAAGAATCTGTTGTAAATTAGGGAAAAAAGAGGAACAGTCCTGAGGGGAAATGATTAGCCATGGAAATCTTTGTGTTAAGTCTTACCAGTACTTCTTCTTGCTTGTCAGGGTGTGATCATGATTTCACCACAGGGAGGCGCATTTACTATGATAAATGGTGAAAAAAAGAATACATTCAGACAGATTCTCTGACGAATGGTGATAGGAAAAAGCAGCTTGGGGTGATTTTTCTAAGTAAAAAATTATTGTGTAAATAAGCGAGGCACTGGAAGAATTGTCAAATAGTGAATGCAAAATAATTGACTGTCGTCTTCTGCATGTTAACTCAGGAGTAAGTCTTGCTATGTTCAGTGAGACCAAGGTCATTTCCACACAGCAATTTTGGGGGAAAATGGTGCTGCATAAAAGTATCCACATGGTGTCATCCACATCAGAATTGCATCTCATATTCCCCCCCTCAATTTAATATGGACAGATTTTTTTTTGGGGGGGTGCTACTTGTTGCATTTTCGCGGACATACCTGGAATACTGTCAGAAGCAGTGCCTGGGTAGAAATCAGCAAAATATCTGGGATGTATGGCAACGCATATCGGCAGTGCCAAAAAAAAAGTCAACAAAATATGTGGCTGCCTTTGGATTTGGACTGTGTCATGTGGATACTGTGCAAAACCACTAAGCAAGGGAATGCAAAACCCAACCTCAAAAGGTCCATTATGGCACAAAATTGGGTACAATAAATGTTAATTTCTGACAAAACTGGAAAACTTAGGCTAGTGAAAAAAATGTTTTTAGGAAACTCATCAATCGTATCCACAGAATTCTTGTGCGTATATGGTATGCCTGGATATGTATAGGGTAATGCAGAATATGGTGTTTTACATTTACCCAAATGGCAATAATAGATGATGCCAAATTCAAGCAAACTCAGTTTTAACAAAGCAATAAAGCAACCCACAATAATTAATACAATATTTCTGGGCACTCACAATGCGTATTTCTAGGGCATTCTTCAGGTTTCTGGTTATCAAATGTCACCTATCCACACAGATTAATACAGGCCCCAATATCTCAGGTGTTACTCTAAGATGTAATTACTGACTGTGTATTGTCATCCTGAAAAGGCAGTAACAAATATCACCTGATTCACCCCAGTAGTTTTCATTGGAATCTATCTGCATCATTGCACTCTGATTCACCTGTTTTACCCCAGTACTTTTCGTTGGAATCTATCTGCATCATTGCACTAGATTCTTGTTTGAAAGAAAGACCGATTGAACACAATGGCACTTCTGAGGGTAAGCATGTGCTGGGCTGGGCAATGAGGGTTCATGCCGCTATGGTTCCATATTGTTCCTCATATGCCTGTTATGGAGTGCCATTAATTTGATTTTAATTAATTTTATAATGAATGTTTTTAGAATGCTGGACTATTTTGATTGTTGTTAGCCGCCCTGAGCCCAGCTTCGGCAGGGGAGGGCGGGATATAAATAAATTATTTATTATTATTATTATTATTATTATTATTATTATTATTATTATTATTCCTGCAGTGTTCTCACAATTCCCCCCCCTTAAAAAACCCCCACAGCTGCACACTCCAGGTATCAGCCATCACAATCCAGCACCTACAGCGAAGTGGGGACTGCTTTTTCCATTCAATATGGCACAGGTAGCTTGACGGGAATAATTGGAATGGATCAAGTGACTGTGAGTAGAAGACCCACTTCTTTCTTTTATGCTTCTCAAAGCCTTCTTATCATATCCTGTTCTCCTTTGAGATGATGAAGTGTTACCTGGGCAAGACAGGGCCACACATGAACACCTTTTAGGGGGCAGAGGGCATCCTTGTTTTTCTCAGGGTTTCAAGTCCAGAACTCTTCCTAGCTCCAAAAGACCTGATCTTAGAAGATGCTCAGCACTCCTAGTTCATATAAATCAGGATGTTCAAAGAAAATGACTACTATGTCTTGGGCCTTAAGAGATTCTCCTGTAATACTTACTGCATCTTGAGCATATGAAACTGCCTCACATTGATTGAGACTATTAGTCTTTACATCCCAGTATATGGTATACTTTAAACTGGCACCAGCCCAGAGTGGCTGGGGCAACACAGTCAGATGGGCAGGGTACAATTATTATTATTATTATTATTATTATTATTATTATTATTATTATTATTATTATTTAGTCCAAGGCCTTGGTTGAGTCTGTGTAGTCAGGCATCAACTCCAGTCTTTTCTCATATTTCCTTGTTATATCCTTCATTGTACATAATTTCTGAATTTTAAGTTTGGCTTTAAACTTTTTTTTTACTATTGTGTTTTGATATTGACATTGTGTTTTAATTGTTGTAACTAGCCCTAAAACATTAAGATGAATGACAGGTAATAAAATTTAATAATCATAATAATATCCCAAATGTTTCCTTCTCTCTGAACTTTACCTTCTGGGTTTCACCATAACTGGTTTCTTACATGATCATAGGATGAGAAATAATGTGTAGGACTTCTGCCCTCCAGGTTGAAGGAATCACTGTAGCCAATCAGCAGTTTGCAGAGAGTGTCAATGAGCCTGGCAACACCTTTCTGGATTCAGAATTTGATGGGATCCTTGGTCTGGCCTACCCATCCCTGGCGGTGGATGGAGTCACCCCCGTCTTTGATAATATGATGGCTCAAAACTTGGTGAACTTGCCAATATTCTCTGTTTACCTGAACAGGTATGAGAACATGACCAACAATACCAGTCACTGGCTTGTCTTTCAAGGCCAGCATCTGCATTAAATAAAATAAATGAAAACTGAGACCAAAAGGCAAGCAGATGGTGACTATTTATACATGCAGAGATTTAAAAGATGCAGGGAATTCATGTGAAATATCAGTGGAGTAAAGTGGAATTACACTGATGGAAAGGCCCACATCAAAGGAAATCCCAATTCTTTTCCAGGAACCCAGATTCTTCTATAGGAGGGGAACTGATCTTTGGTGGCTTTGATCCTTCCCATTTTAGTGGAAGCCTCAACTGGATTCCAGTCACTAAACAGGGATACTGGCAGATTCTACTGGATAAGTAAGTGCCGCTTATTTCTTGGTGTGTGTGGTGTGTGGTGTAGTGGTTAAGAGCGGTAGTCTCGTAATCTGGGGAACCGGGTTCGCGTCTCTGCTCCTCCACATGCAGCTGCTGGGTGACCTTGGGTCAGTCACACTTCTTTGAAGTCTCTCAGCCCCACTCACCTCACAGAGTGTTTGTTGTGGGGGAGGAAGGGAAAGGAGAATGTTAGCCGCTTTGAGACTCCTTAAAGGGAGTGGAAGGCGGGATATCAAATACAAACTCTTCTTCTTCTTCTTCTGAAATGACAGCACAGAAAAAGATGGGAAAGTTTGTAGAGAGAAGGCTGTAATGAAAATCAGTAATATGCTTTCCTGACATCAACGTAGGCCAAAATCCAGGGAACTGAGGGCAGTATCCAACTAGCATGCTCTGTCATCACACAAGGATATCTGCTTGTGCAATGGAAATTCCCCACTTCTCTCCCCATGGGTGCCTTGTGCCCTTCCCAAATCTGCTCCGGAGGGTTGGGAGAAACCCCAGAACAGGTGGGGGGAGGGGGGAAGTTCTGTTGTACAAGCAGATATCCTTGCACTGATGGAAAGTGTCATTAGACCATTGCCTTGGGTGCAGAAATTCCAGGCTACCTTCCCCAGTTATGTGAAGGAGGCAACTGTTGCCTGTAGTTTTGAAGCTTAGTAGCTCATTGCTTGGGTGATATCTATTAGAGTCTTGGAATTCCAATATGCAGCCATGGGGGTCCTCCAGTCCAGACTGGGACCATGATGTGGTCCTTTCCTCTGTAACATCCAAAGCTGACATTAGTCTCCAAAACAGATAAAGACAAAAATGGCAGCTTCAGGAGGTGATTCTCAATGGGAAAACAGAGCAAGAGAAAGGGTTAAATCCCCTGCATGCCATACTCCTCAGAATACAAAGATGCATTTGAAGCATTATCTTGTTTGTCTCTTATGGATCTTCTGATCTTTACCAGCTGCCCAGGGCCTAGATCAGGGGTCAGCAAACCTTTTCAGCAGGGGGTCAGTCCACTGTCCCTCAGACCTTGTTGGGGGGCAGACTATATTTTTTTTGGGGGGGATGAACAAATTCCTATGCCCCATAAATAACCCAGAGATGCATTTCAAATAAAAGGACACATTCTACTCATGTAAAAACACACTGGTTCCTGGACCGTCCGCGGGCCAGATTGAAAAGGCGATTGGACCGGATCCGGCCCCTGGGCCTTAGTTTGCCTACCCATGGCCTAGATGGATACAGCTGCAAAGAGCGAAAAGCCAAGAGGAAAATGGCAGCCATTAAAAATGAAAAGAGTATTCTGGTCTGTCGGAACATGTCCACGCAGCTCCCAGAATGAGACAGACCTCTCCAGGCATCTTCCTGATGAAGTGCAGCCTGGGACATGCGCACCAGCAACACATATCAAAAGACTATGTGCATGCTCATGGCAGAAACACTCATAGCAGAAACGACGTGGAGTGTAGGTATGTGCCTTCTAAGTATTTATTAAGCAATATATACAGGACAAAGCAATCATGCCGTCCTTTCACTTCTTCTCCAAAAGAGAGAGAGTAAAGAAGTACAAAAGAACAGTACAAATGGAAGAGATAAGACTGGCTTCCGTTCTCACACTTTCCAAGCCTGGAAAGTAAACACAGACATGTGATATAGCAGTCACACATCCAGGAAAAGAGTATTCTGGTCAGGTTACCATATAATAAGTTGGGCAATAAGGGCAGCAATGCAGTTCTGCTGGAGCAGCAACCATCCACACCCTTTATTCAGGGCTGATTTCATTGTCCTTCTTTTCAGTATCCAGGTGGGTGGAACAATTGAATTTTGTGCAGAAGGATGCCAAGCTATAGTGGACACAGGGACTTCTCTCATCACAGGTCCTTCTAAAGATATAAAGCGATTGCAGACATTAATTGGAGCAGTACCTATGGATGGGGAGGTAGGTTCTGATTTGGAAAAGAAACTCACCACAGCATCTCAGATGGAGTGGCACACATCTAGGGCAAGCTCTATACTTTTCTCTTTGCACTTCTGTTTTACTTTTTGCTGGTTTTAGGGCCTCCTGGGCCTCCTTTGCTTTTCCTCCTTCATCATTAGGGATTGGGGGATTGGGATTTGGCCCAGTTCACATTTAAAGGTGAATTGACCTGATTGGCACCTTCCAAAAGAGCATGAATCAGAAACACAGGCATCCTTTTTTGAATTCACACTTCTCTGAATTTTGCAATGCAGTTTTGCGACCTCGTGTTATATATTGTCCCCCCTTGAGAATGCTGCGGGTTACGAACTCTGCTAATCCAGAAGTAGATGCTCCCGGTTGCAACCTTTGCCCCGCATGCGAGCGGAAGTCACACACTGGCAGGTGGCAGCAGCGGGAAGCTCCATTACCAAAAGCAAGCCTCATATTACAAGTGGTTTCAGGTTACAAACGGACCTCCGGAATGGATTAAGTTCGTAACCGGAGGTATCACTGTAATGTGTATGAAAATGCACATACTAGTATAAAGTGTCCTTATAAATGCATCTATTAGTGAAAATAACATGCAAAGATGCATGATATTGGGAAAAACTGCTTTGCAAAAATATATATCTTAAACAAATTACACAGAAAAATGTGTATGTTGGGGGAAATCCTCACTAAAATCTTGATGGCTTTTCATGAAGGCTAATTAATTTGATATTGTTTGTTTGCAAACTGAGAGAAACTGAAATTGACTGATCTGCCCATCCGTATTAATACCCATCTAGGTTTTTTTTTTGTTGTTGTTTACTTTGTACTGCATTTGACATACCACTTTAAGTACTCATAAGGGGCCCCTGACCATTAGGTCCAGTCATGACCGACTCTGGGGTTGCGGCGCACATCTCACTTTATTGGCCGAGGGAGCCGGTGTTTGTCCGCAGACAGCGGGTCATGTGGCCAGCATGACTAAGCCGCTTCTGGCAAACCAGAGCAGCACACGGAAACGCCGTTTACCTTCCCACCGGAGCAGTACCTATTTATCTACTTGCACCTGACGTGCTTTCGAACTGCTAGGTTGGCAGGAGCAGGGACCGAGCAACGGGAGCTCACCCCATCACGGGGATTCGAACCACCGACCTTCTGATTGGCAAGTCCTAGGCTCTGTGGTTTAACCCACACCGCCGCCCGTGTCAAGTACTCATAAGTGTCTGCTAAATACAGTTTCCAAGCGAGGGTCTTTTTTTGGAGGAAGGAGATGGTTTTTGTGGGTGAGTTCTCTGAAATGACAGCCCAGATGAATTTAGGAAGTTCTTTGGGAGAAAGCTGTCATGAAAATCAGTCAGATACTTGAAATTGAAAATGGCCAAAACCCAGGGAATCATGCAGCTTGGTCTAATATTTCACAGCTGAAAATAGGGATATGCTTGTAACCCCCTAATTCTCATATTGAGGATCACTTCATGAGCCTCATTCCTCCACTGCCGCATGCTGCTGAAATACAGATGGGGAGAAAGGGGAATGTGTAACCTTTTCACTGACAGCTGTTTTTTCTGCTATAACTCATTACTTCCAAGCTTTTTTTCCTCATGCAGTTTGAAATGCATATTTATGAGGCAATGCCTTTACATGCACATACCTTTAAATGACCCAGTGCAAGAAAGAATGCATCCAGTTGTTTCTTCTCCTGTATGTAGACTTCCCTTCCCCAAATTGCATAGGTGGCTTCTTTCGTTGGTTGGTTTTACTTCAAAAATCTATATTTGGACCATTGCAAACATCTCTATTGTTTCGCAGTATGCCATGGAATGCAGCAACCTGAACGTAATGCCTACCGTTACTTTCACAATCAATGGGATCCCTTACACTCTTTCCCCAAAGGCCTACACCCTCCAGGTAAGTCCTCTTTCTCTTGGGTCCTCTTCTGCAAGACAAGAATGCCTGCCGTTTGTGAGGAAGTATGGGCTAGTTTTGTGAGATCTTTCTTTAGCTCCACATTGAGGAAAGAGGCACGAGAACAGTTCTTCTTTTGGAATAATAGTTTCCTCGTTAAGAAATTTTTCCATGAACTCAGATTCAGAAAAGTCTGTACAGGGATCATGCGTCAGAGAGGTCAAAACAAAACAAAACTGTGGCAGAACTCCTAGGGCTGCATAGCTTGGATTGTGTAATGATGATTGGTTACCTATTAACCCTCTTTAATTGAACTCTACAATCAAAACAGTTTAAGAAGGGACGAAAGGGCCACAGCTTCCATGCATGCTTGTTACTTATATGTCAAGGGGGAATTTTAATCTGTACAAGTAAATGATCAAAACAAAACAAAAATCCTTCCAGTAGCACCTTAAAGACCAACTAAGTTAGTTCTTGGAATGAGCTTTCGTGTGTATGCACACTTCTTCAGATACACTGAAACAGAAGTTTCCAGACCCTTCTATATAGTGAGAAGGTGGGGAGGGGTATTACTCAGAAGGGTGGTGGGAATGGGTGATTGGCAGATAGCTGTGATGAGCCTGTTGACGACTCTTAACGACTGCAATAGGTCTTACAGGAAAAAGCAAGGGGTGAGAAGGTGAAAAATGGCTTTGTCATGTATAATGAGATAAGAATCCAAGGTCTTTGTTCAGACCAGGTCTCTCCATGGTTTTAAGTTTGGTGATAAGTTGCAATTCAGCAGCTTCTCTTTCCAGTCTATTTCTGAAATTCCTTTGTAGTAAAACAGCTACTTTGAGATCTTGTATAGAATGTCCTGGGAGATTGAAGTGTTCTCCTACTGGTTACTCCTACCAAGTAAATGATGATACATAATAATTCACAAGGTGTGGGCATGTGCACACACAATTAAGAGTGTGTGTTTGTGGCAAGGTGCCCTTGCCATTGAAAGGATGCATAAGGAAGATTGAGTTTGGAAGGCAACCCTAGCTCCCTTTGGATCCTTTTATCAGTGATAGGGAAACCCCCTTCCTAGTGAAAGGATACCAGGAGGAGCGTGATTGGCTTGAAGGGTGTCAGAGGACACAGCATGCATTCTCTGAGTCCAGTTGCCTCACTTCTCTCTAGCTTAGGTAAATGAAATACAGCAAAACAAGTAGAACCCAAACTGAAGGAAAGAAAGCTCCAGGCAACTTACTTTCCTTTATCCTGTCTAACTCCCAACCCATGAGCATGAGGACCTTGTGGGTTGTGTTGCAGATAGGAACCAGAAACTACCAGTAGGGTTTCAAACTGGCCATCAGGATTTGTCCTTGCCTTGTGGTGCTCTCAGTGCTTCCACTTTATTTGCCTTTTAAAAATATAAAATGGTAAATACAGCCTGTAGCAAAGTATTTTCAGTTCAATGGATGAAACTCCTATTCTGTGTGCAGAATGTTGGCATCCTGGATTGGGAATGATTTGCTCCCTGATAAATTAATATTGTTTGCCCTCACATCTATAATTGTTTCTTTCCCCATTAGGAGAATAGCAATGGGATGACACTCTGCACCAGCGGATTCCAGGGCTTAGACATGCAACCCCCAGCTGGACCACTCTGGATTCTGGGCGATGTTTTCATTGGCCAATACTACTCTGTCTTTGACCGTGGAAATAACAGAGTGGGGTTGGCTCCTGCTGTCCTGTAAGACACTTGGGAAGTATGGGAGTCAACGCACCAGGCTCTATTATGTCACTTGAAGGTTTTCTTTTCTATTTTTGAACAAACACTTTGATCAATACTAGATTCAGATTCTAGTGTCACAATCACTGATTGACCTGTTCGCATGAGATTCCCGTTCCCTTCCTTCTCATGCAACAAAGAGAAAATGAGACTGGGCCCTTAATTACTTAAATTGGCATGCCTTTTTGCTTTGCTGTTGTTCTTCGGATTTGTTACTGTAAAAGAAAATGTGGAGGTAGGTAGTTAATTTTTAACTGGCAGCATTGTGTTCATTACATTGTAAGTTCTTGAACTGTTCATATCACTTTTTTCAATATTTCAAAAGGCATCTTATAGTAAAGTTTTCACAATATGCAACTGTTTTTAAATTTATACAGATAAACAAAGGACAGGGAATTAATTAACAATTCTTTAATCAACGGAGTCCCCTTATAAAGTGCTTTCTGTCTTCCTGAAATAATACTTGGTTCCTGCAATGCTGATGTTATCTAGGTGTTTTTCTGGAAAGGAAGAATAATACAGGGCTAGATGAAGTATCACAATTCAACACCTAATTTAAATGGGTTGCATTCACTGTAGCACTAAGGAGAACATTCCATAAATTCAAAGATTTCTTCTTGGGCAGTGGAATGTTCTCTCCCTCTTCTCCCTCTTAATCTGCACCTTCTAAATTTATTTTGGGAATTCCCCCAAAGCAGATTTGGGGGTGGTGTGTTCTGGGCTGAAGGGGAAGAAGATGGGGCAAAGTCCTGCTGTGCTAGCACTAATATTTGCACTGCTGGAAAAAATGTACAGTAGTTGAATACCAACAGATGGTTTTAATTTTGCTACATGGCAAGGAACAACTGGTCAACATCAGTGTTTCTAACTTGGACTTTTGAGAAATACTTTGGCTTCTATAAACATTTTATTTACATACATACATACATACATACATACATACATACATACATACATTGATATCCTGCCTATCTTCTCTCATGGGACCCAAGGTGGCATTCATGTGGTTCACGGGCAGTCACCCATTCAGATACAGACCATCTCCTTATTTGGAAGTAACATGTCAGGCCCAGACCAGTTACTGGTGTTGCTGGTTCAGATTCTGCTATGATTATAATGACTTTAATGTTTTAGTTAAAATACTGTGGTTTTTTCATTATTGAATTTGGTTGGGGCCACCATATTTGCTCTGCAGGTAATGAACTTAACAAATAAATGAATAAAATTGCCAAGAAGAATTTTGTAGCAGTTTTATTGTAATTTAACTTGCGTCTTAGCACATCTTTAAAACATCTGATGACAGCAAGGTATGTTGGCCTAAATATAAAAGAATTGCTTGCTTGATTATTTACTTCATAACATAACATTTCTACACCACCCAGGATTGAAGAATGCTATCTCTCACATTTCAAAGGCAGAAGAAAGATAAGATGGGAATTTACTGTTATATTGCAGGATGATATGCAGGAAAGATGTAAGATGTAAGAGTTTTGACACCTCATTGCTTAACAATAGGAACAACAAATGGGCTTAAAAAAAATTAGGCACTTAAAATGAAGAAAGCTTGTGAATGAGGACTTCTAGCTCAGTTCTAAATGCTGATATACTATTTTGCATCTGACTCTAGCAGGTGGACTTTGCGGGCGTTAATATATTTACTAGTGTGCGCATCCCTGATTTATACAACAACTCCTAAGAGTTTGGTCTGATGCTAAAGTCAAGGATTACTCTTGTGTTAAGAAAGTGTACATGACACAAAAGCAGGACACATCTTGGGAATATCACAAAAGGCAACAGATAAGGAACTAAGGCCCGATAGATATGAAGCTGAATGTGTAGCCTGCACTTTTGCCTTTGATTCTATTTAACTAGAGGCATTTCCTTTCCTTTGAGGCAGGCTTATTGTTCCCCTGATAACCCTATCAGGTTGAAAATCCACCTCACCGACTCCCATGACAATGAGGTATACAGAAAGCTTCTGTTCAGGACATGACATGCTTGGAACACCAATCCTTATTTAAAGAGATTTTGGGTGGCATTTGACTAAATTTTATTCAGAGCAGACCTATTGAAATTAACATGATTAAGTTAGGCCCATTAGTTTCAAGGTCTGCTATGAGTAAAACTTAACTGACTGCTACCCTTTTATTGTTGCACATCATTATGAGGCTATATTTATTTTTCCCAAAGGATTCCTTTTCCAGAAATAGATCAACATAAGGCTCAGATCTCAATACTTTCAAGGACCACATGTCCAGGCTTCAACTGAAATACTATCAGTATAGCACTTCCACCCGATGCCTCACCCCCATCAGTGTACTGCCAGGCACTGTACTCATCTTCTCTTTGTTATCTTCACCAAATGTTTTGTGCAGATACCTGCTCACACATGGTCTACCCCTTTAAAGACTGCAGTTCAGTTTCTGGGTGTACTTGAAAAATCATCCTTAAGCAAACTGAACTGCAACCTTCTGTGAGTTCTGCTCCAGTGGACAGGTACACTGTGTGCTCACATGAGCAGTTAAATACACAAGAGAGGAGCAGCTGGGGCCCTTCTATGCTACATAGAATTTTGGAGTGCACCTCTCCAGTAAAGGCAGTGCCAGCACTTGAGAGAGCGTCTTTGGCTCAGCCATGCTCCTGGGAGTGGGAGCAGGTCATCTGTCCCTAACAACATATGGGAGGAAGAACAGTTATTACAGAGATAGCCCCACACAGAGTACATTGCAGTAGTCCAAGCAGGAGATAACCAGGGCATGTACCACTCTAGTGAGAGAGTCTGCAGCCCCGGTGGGTCTCAGCCTGCGTACCAGATGGAGCTGGTAGACAGCTGCCCTGGACACAGAATTAACCTGTACCTCCATGGACAGCTGTGAGTCCAAAATGACTGGACACAGAATTAACCTGTACCTCCATGGACAGCTGTGAGTCCTTTAGTGGCACAGTTACACCATTTGGGAACAGGGAGTCCCCCACAGCTGCCCGTCCTCTGTCCCCCAGAAACAATAACTTCTATCTTGTCAGGATTCGACCTCAATCCATTAGCCGCTATCCATCCTTCCACTGCCTCTAGACACACAGGACATTCATTGCCTTCACTGGGAAGTGAAGCTGCATGTTACTGGGAAACAGAAGTGAGTTTATTGCAAATCACTTCTGTTCTGTCCTTAAGAGAATCAGAAGCTCAAAGAGGAAGTGAGATTGAAGGCTTTCATGACTCTTCAGTAATCCTCACGTCAAAACATATAACTACTGTGATTCACAGCTGCAATCTGCCTCTTCAGCAACCTATAGCAGAACATGTGATTTCATAGTCAAAGAGCCAATTCAGAAGTTTTTTTTTTAAAAAACACACACACCTAGATAAAAATGGTAAAGAGGTGATGGGTTTTGTTTCAGTTTTTTCTTTGTTTCAACACTTTATTTCAAAAACTCTCTACAGGGAACTTGGGTGCTAGGCCAGATTCCAGCTGTCTGATACACTAGGAAGTTTAACAAGCAATGTCCCCCACCTACATTCTGAAGTGGTACAGTCAAGGAAGGTCTGTAACATGTTTCTTCTGCATGTTTGTATCAGCTCATAACCCATATACATAATACCACTGATATCTCCTTCAGCATAATACTTTTCAAAGGAAGAAATCTACATGTTTACCTGCCTGCAAGTTATCAATGCAGATGCAGTATATATATATATAATTATTTTTATACTGCTCTCCCTTTTAAAAATATAACTAAAATGCAACAGATATAGAAATGGGGTGAGCTGAACCTAAGACTGGAAAACTGAGGGAAAACTGAAAGTGACCATGTCTCTCTGAAATCTTGGAGAGCGGCTGCCAATCAGTGTAAACCAGTCTTTCCTAACCTGCTCCAGATGTTGTCACACTACAACTCCCATCATCCCTGGCCATTCATTAGCCATGCTGACATGGTCTGAGGGCAGTTGGAGTCCAGGGTAGGGAAAGCTGATGCAGACAATAATGATCCGGCCATGCCAGTTATCTGATTCAATATAAGGGAGCTTCCTGTTCCCACGTGTTCAAATAACAAATTAAATTTAGTTCTAATTCCTGCAAGAAACCCTGGCAGTAAAAGCAAAGCAATTTATGAGTCAGAACTGCAAAATCATAAGATCCCATCACTCCCATCAGCCCTAGCCAACTGGGTGAATGGTCAGGGAGAATGGGAGCTTTAGTCCACAACACCTGGAGAGCCATAAGAAATCAGTTCCTGATCAACATTCAGTATACTACTCTTTTAACATCCTATATTGAGTTCATCATCAATAAAATGGAAACCAAACCTCAGCCTTGTCTCAGGTATTTTAAGGACAAATACAATCTAAATTAGGTTCCCAGAAGCAGTATCATTAAAAAGCCAGATGAGCTTATAGATAGAAATATTTGTTTTAGAAGTCTTGTGAATTTTAGGCCAATCTTATGATTTTGCAGTTCTGACTCATAAATTGCTTTGCTTTTACTGCCGGGGTTTCTTGGTATGAGAGTCACATGCCAGCACTATGCTTACTTTACTCTTTATTTCCCCAGAAGCTGAAAGTCAATAAACAAGCAAATCTACTTTGCTGTGTCTCCCAAAGATTGTGTCATTGTAATTCATAATCAGGAAAACTTCTGCAGGCCCATGCTGATTGAGCAAGACAGCTATAAAAGCAAATGTAATCAGGAAGTTGAAGGATTCAACAAGAAGCAAATTTATTGACAGCTGTGTGTGACAGAGATATTCCCCCAGCCTGCTAACTGGAAGATCTGTAGAAAAGATTATTTGCATTGCTTATTGAAGAATGGGAAGAATCTTTCTTCCTACAATTTTATAGCAACACTTTAGGTATTCATCACCCAATCCTCAGAGGTCATGTGTTCAATGTTTCTGTCCTCGAATCAATTTCCAGGTAAAGGAAGTTGGCAAAATACATATGTAAATAAAAGACAGTTTCCCAAAGGTTCACAACTATGGGAGAGGGGTTTTGGAACATGGTAGGAACTTCTCAGGTGTAAAGGAATCTGTTAGTAATTAAGTGCCTCTGGCATGAAGCCAGTCCCCTTTTCAGTAAGCACTGAAGTAGATACCTGCAGAACTTGTTTGTTATCTACTGTTGTTAGAATCTGTGTTTATGGCTGCCAACCAACCAAAAAATGTGCAGAAATCAGCAGATGGAGCTTTTTGTGGCACGGAGCTAAACGTGACCATCTTGTTGCTTAGTCCGTTTTCTACATCACTGAAGAACCACATTGGTTCTCATATGGGCTAATACCTCAGTATCAGACCTCCGAGAATGCTCCTGTTCTTCTTAAGTTATGCAGAGTTAACAGGACTGGAACAAAATGTACACTGCAAGAGAGCAGTATTTTGGGAGAAAGGGAGTAACAGCGGCAAAAACAGAGTGAAAGGGATTTCTCCTCTTCCCAAATGTCAATCCGATCCAGTGCCTCCTGGTGGAAGAGCCATAGCTCAGTGGCAAAGCTCATGCTTTGCATTCATAAAGTCCCAGTTGAGTTCCTGTCACATACAGACAGGATAGATCCAGGCTGCCAGTCAGTGTGGACGAGGATGAACTAAGCAGAACAGTTAGCATCCTATGGTCCTGTGGCCATTGGGGTTATCAGCTACTTATTAAAGCAAAACAAAAAAGGCAGGTCTGGCAATGGTGGAAACTGTAAACGGGATCTCTTCTGAAAATTAGGAAATGCAATGCTAGAGTGTCAGGGCAGGAGTCAGACACACACCGCTCAAAAGAGCTGTGGCGTTTGTATCACATTTTTATTTTTAAAAGACAGCTTTTCCACAATACAGTGGGGAAAACCCAGAAGAAACATGGGAGGATTACAAAAGGAAGGTGATGGCATCTGGACACCCCTGTCTCAGCTCCAATAAATGTGAATGAATGAACGATGGCTATTCTACAATAAATCTGGAAGCACCCCAAGAATGATAAAGGATCGTTCATTTCAAGGTCTACTGTTTGTAAAAAAAAATATGAAGTATTAAAAGGACTAACACCCAGGAGAAGCGAACCTAGCCTGTGTGTGGACTGAACCACTCCACGCTCAAATCCATTTACACCAGAAAGTAACGCACACTGTTCTTTTGCGGCATCTCCCCCCACCTAACTTTTCTTACTGCATTCTAGCTTATGCAGTCACCGCTGGGCAATTTCCAAGCTGGATCCTTAACCATACTTAATACCAAGAAAGCTCCAGAGAGTGGGAAAAACTTCCGAGCAAACTTGTTTTGTGCGCGTCTAAAACTTTCAACCCTCCTGCAAACTCTTGTCATGTTTGGACGGCCTCTCTCTGCCTCAACCCTCCCACTGGGGTGGGGGCTGGGAGGAAAGAGAAACGAGAGAAAAAGAAGACCCACGCTCGAGGGATCTGCGGTGGGAAGGGATCCTGCTCGGCACTCCTTCCGTCCTTTCTTCAACCCCCCCCCCTCCCCAAAGGCGTTTCTTCTGCGCGCTCTCGGGAGGCGCCGCGAGGAGTTTGCACGGGCAGCAGACCTCGCAGCTCTGCAAAAAAGCCGGGTCACGCCAGAGGAGGAAGACCAGTAAGTCCCCTTTCTTCTTGTCCTCTAGTTATGTAAGCCTCCTTTCGAAACGGTTCGCTTGCAAACGGAGCGAGCGTGTGGCAGATGGCAGGAGATCCACTGGGATCCACAAGTTAAGTGCCTAGTTGCTGCGCAGGCGATTCATTTGCAACGCCGAACTTGAAGCACAAAGAACGAGCGAGATTCGTGCCTGAGTAGGCAGAGAGAGAACCGGCTCAGAGCTGGGTGAACTTCTCTAAGAAGTTGACGGCGGAGATCTAGGGAGGTTGCATGGGGAGATCTACCCCAGCATGTGGAATAGGTGATCGGTGGAAGAAAGAGTGGCTGCCTCTTCTCCCGTTTCTCCACCGCTCATAGCAGAAAAATATTTAGACGTGGAGCAGAGGGGGAAGTAGTAGGTTCCACTGAAGCACTCCTTCGTGCCTGGGACAATTGCTTTTGGAAGATCTCATTCCTTGTGACTCACCGAATCAAGGGGAATTGAACAGGGCTGGGCCTGCTGCTCATGCGAGCTGCATCTTAACAACAAAGGATAGTTTTAAGGCGGGGGGGGGGGGAACAACACTAGGAAAAAATGTAGGGATCTGAGCCCAGCGATCAACGTTCGCATCTGGCGTTCTGGGCAGGAGCTGGGCTGCTTCTCAGCGGGTGCAGCACAATGGGCTGAATACGCCCAAGGCTATTTCCAGGCACTGCCTGGGTGCATATGGAGTCACAAATAAAGCCACAGGAGGGTGGCATGCATAATCTGCCCCGGGACTTATGGTGAGAAAGTGCGGGCTGCAAGAGCAAGTGATCATTGTCCCATTTAATAAGGGACATGGGCAGTGGCGTAGCATGGTCAGGTGGTGCCTGGTGCAGAAAAATTATTGTCACCCCCCCCACACACACTGAAATGATTTAAAAAAAAGGAAAAATAAGATTCTTATCAGTGGCATAGTTATGGCATTTGCTTTCAGAAAAAGAGGTGATTTTGGGTTGCCAGGTTTTGTTTTGCTGTTTCTGCGACTTTCACCGAAGCTGCATAACAACTGAGGCTAAAAGACTAATTAAACGAAGGTGTCAAGGCTAATTAAATTTCATGGTGCTTCTGACAAGGCATGTCTTGGATTGTGCCATAGGCAAGTTAAGCTTTTCCAACCACACCTCTGTGCCAGGGAAACCAATTGCCTGATTCATACCTGTGTGTCATGTGGCTGTGTTAAAGGCAGTCAGTGCAAAGGGGAAAAAAGAAAGAAAGAGAAACTAGCATTGTTCATTGCTTTTTTTGAAACAAACACTGTGCGTGAACAGTGGCATTTATCCCCATTTTACAGATGTGGAAACTTAAAAAAGATAGTGGAAATTTGTTGTCCAGGAAGCCATAGCTGTGAAATTAGGGAGAGATTATGCTATGCTGGCTGCATATACAGTGGTACCTCAGGTTACATACGCTTCAGGTTAACCCAGAAATAGTGCAGGAGAGATAAGAAGGAAAGACAGGGTTCCAGATTGCAAAGGAGCATGGAGCACCGGCACCTTTGATAAATCCATCTTCTCTATAGTTATTAAAGGTGCAAGAGCCCCATCCTCTTTTCCATCCTAATGGCAAAATATTTCTTGGGATGAGAAGCCTAATGGAGAAGCCAGGTACAAATGCACTGCTGGAAAGTGGAAGCCTATTCTGTCTGCTGCTACAGAGCCCCCACCCCACTAATAACTTCTATACGTCACTCAGCCCAAGGGGGAAGGTTGGCCTGTACAGTGGTACCTCAGGTTAAGTACTTAATTCGTTCCGGAGGTCCATACTTAACCTGAAACTGTTCTTAACCTGAAGTACCACTTTACCTAATGGGGCCTCCTGCTGCTGCCGCGCCGGCGGAGCACAATTTCTGTTCTCATCCTGAAGCAAAGTTCTTAACCTGAAGCACTATTTCTGGGTTAGCGGAGTCTGTAACCTGAAGCGTATGTAACCTGAAGCGTATGTAACCCGAGGTACCACTGTAATAGAAACACGGGAAGCTGCCTTATAAAGAGTCGGACCATTGGTCCATCTTGCTCAGCAATATTCCCGAGAGCAGTACTCCATGATTTCAGCCAAGGGGACATTCCCAGGCCTACCTTGAAACGCCGGTGATTCAATCTGGGACCTTCTGAATGCAGAGCCAGGGCTCTACCACTAAGCTACAGCCTTCCTCTGACACAACACATAATGATACATGATCAGATCACTGTGTAGCCATATCAGCAAAAGCCATCTCATTTCTGCCTGTTGTGCAGGTGTTTGGGCATACACAAAAAGCTGGCCATATAAACACACTCATGTGTGTATAAGCACACAAAGGAAAAAAGTTGTTGTTGTTGTTGTTGTTGTTTAGTCGTTTAGTCATGTCCGACTCTTCGTGACCCCATGGACCAGAGAACGCCAGGCACCTCTGTCTTCCACTGCCTCCCGCAGTTTGGTCAAACTCATGCTGGTAACCTCGAAAACACTATCCAACCATCTCGTCCTCTGCCGTCCCCTTCTCCTTGTGCCCTCCATCTTTCCCAACATCAGGGTCTTCTCCAGGGAGTCTTCTCTTCTCATGAGGTGGCCAAAGTACTGGAGCCTCAGCTTCACAATCTGTCCTTCCAGTGAGCACTCAGGGTTGATTTCCTTCAGTATGGAGAGGTTTGATCTTCTTGCAGTCCATGGGACTCTCAAGAGTCTCCTCCAGCACCATAATTCAAAAGCATCAATTCTTCGGCGATCAGCCTTCTTTATGGTCCAGCTCTCACTTCCATACATCACTACTGGGAAAACCATAGCTTTAACTATACGAACCTTTGTTGGCAAGGTGATGTCTCTACTTCTCAAGATGCTGTCTAGGCCTGTCATTGCCAAAGGAAAAAAGACTATAGATCAAATCTGTAGCTTTGGTATCTCTCATGTAGGTATGAAGATCTTAACAGATAGGGCCCTTCTGAGCTGACACCTGCACAACATAAACATACAGAGATGGCTTTCATTTCTTTCATTCTTTGTATTTCACCCCCACCCCACCTGTTTCCCTTTTGGAAACAGATAATAACAGGTGCAGTTTTCCTAGCATGGCAATGCAGCACTGGTGAAACCTTCACCTATTGTACTTCTGCACGTTTTTAAATTGCATTTATATCCTGTTTCTTCTCCAATGAGCTCAAGGTGATGTACATGGTTCTCCCCCCCCCTTTAATCCCCACAACAGCCCTGTGAGGTAAGTTAGGCTGAGAAGCAGTGATTGACCTTAGGATTCAAAACCTGGTCTCCAGGTCATAGTCCAACACTGTAACCACTATACCACACGGGCTCTTCAGGACTTCATTTTGACGTTGCTAGGATCTAATTACACACTGAATGCAAAGTTCTGTAACTGGGCTGAAGTCTAACAACATCTGGAGAGCCACAGGTACTCATCATAGCACTAAACACAGAATTTGTAACTTTTTTCAGTCAAAACGTGCACAGCTGCAGGTGCAATGGAATTATGGCAGATGTAATATATATTGTCAGAACTTGCAAAAAAAAATCTTTTGGGATGGAAGTACAGAACATTATACGAATAAGTACAGGTTGTGCTCTCCCTAGTAACTCTAAAACAACTCTTCTTCTGATAGTGTGCTCTGAGGGCATTAATACTTACAGCTTATTACTTCACTGCTAACGACAGCAAAACTGTGTTGCACAAAAATGGAAAAATGAAGATCCCTCTACCATAACCAGCTAATGAAAACCTGACAAACTATAGTAATGATGAAAAATGCAATTAATAATAATCAAGAAAACAAACTTATTGAGAAATGGGTTTTGGTTTAACATATCTGGAATAAATGATGATATATTTCCTTTTAATCTATCCATGACACTATATTGTCATGAATATATGTTATATTATCCTCCCCCCACCAAATGGCAGTTTCTTTCTTTTCATTTCCATTTTATTTTTATTTTTTTAGTAAACAAGGTTGTCTGTTTTATAAATAGATCTGCCAACAAATTGTAACTGTATAACTATTATTATTACTATTAAAGCTGGAGGAGAGAGATAGTATTCCTACATGTAACTGGCCTAAATGAAAGGGAGAAGCATGCCATATACAAAAGGAGTTTGTATCCAGTTCTGTGTAAATCCCATTGGTAACAATTGTGACCTTGTGGGAAGGCTGAATCTACCCACGTAACAAATGACTGGGTTGTCATTGCCAAACATTGTCTGGAGCAGAAGTGGTGGGTGAAATTTGAGCAATGTCATGGGTTGCTGTAGCAGTTATATTTGGAAAAATAGCCCTGCGAGGTGGTGACGGGGACGATGATTTCTTCATAATGAAATAACAGCACAGTTCCCTGCTGTCATTATGGGTCTTCCTTCTTTTGAAATCCAAAGTGAGTCAGCTGCTTGTGCTTGGAAGATCTCACTCATCATAAGATTGGCAATTTGGTTCTTTAGTCTGTGGACTCCTAAGCCTGTGTTGTGCTTATTATGGTCTAAGGCAGGGCTGGAGAACCTGTGTCCCTCCAGTCGTTACTGGGCTTCCATCTGCCCCAGAAGTGTCCTACAACAATGGAAGTTGTAGTGCAGCAATATGTGGAGGTCACAGGTTTCCCCCTCCTGAACTAGGGTAAATGGCTAACAGAGTTTCACTTTAAGTCCATGTGACATTCACTGCAAATCCTGGATGTGTGGGGTTACCTATGCCCTTGCTTGCTCCAGTGCTTCCTTCTTGCAGCCCACCAGATCATTAGCACTGTGATATTGTTGCTGCTAGCTGGCGCTCTCAGGGCCTAGCTAAATGTCAACCTAGAGCCATCATGCTGCTGCTGCTGCTGTTGTTGTTTAGTCGTGTCCGACTCTTCGTGACCCCATAGACCAGAGCACGCCAGGCACTCCTGTCTTCCACTGCCTCCCGCAGTTTGGTCAAACTCATGTTTGTAGCTTCGAGAACACTGTCCGACCATCTCATCCTCTGTCGTCCCCTTCTCCGTGTGCCCTCCATCTTTCCCAACATCAGGGTCTTTTCCAGGGAGTTTTCTCTTCTTATGAGGTGGCCAAAGTATTGGAGCCTCAGCTTCAGGATCTGTACTTCCAATCATGCTGCTACCAGTGACATGACATCACACCCAACCCTTTACAAGCAGAACCCAATGAATTAGTGGGAAGGGCAGGGAGAGCATGATATGACATGGTGGTTGTTGGTTGTTTTTTGTTTATTTTTTTAAAGAAAACACAGAGGTTCCAAGGGAGATGTGAGTCACCGCCAGCCACAGTTGTCTTTGCAGGCTCTTACTGCACAGATTTAGTGGTGGAGAAGGTGCCTGAGAGAGGGGTGCGGTTGCTGCATTGAGAGAGCAGCTGGATGCCCTGAAGGTCTTTTTGTGAAAAAGAAAACCTGAGAATTAGTGCAGGCAAGTCAGAAACTTTGAGGTCATTTCTCCCATTCCTACATGCTTGAAAGGGCCTTTATCCAATGTAGTGCTCAGTAACTGTCATGCTTGTGTAAGGATTTATACTTGTACAACAGGACTTTTCCTCCCTCTCCTCCCCCTGTGTGCCTCCAAATTTGTTCTGAGTTTCTCCCCAAACCTCTGGAGCAGATTTGGGAAGGGTATAGGGCTGGGGCATGTGGGCAAGGGGGAGAAGAGGGCAAGAACCAGGCAGAGGGCCTTCTTGGTCAACCGCCCTGTGGAACGCCCTCCCATCAGATGTCAAGGAAATAAACAACTATTTGACTTTTAGAAGACACCTGAAGGCAGCCCTGTTTAGGGAAGTTTTTAAAGTTTGATGTTTTATTGTGTTTTTAATATTCTGTTGGGAGCTGCCCAGAGTGGCTGGGGAAACCCAGCCAGATGGGTCAGATATAAATAAATTAGTAGCAGTAGCAGTAGTACAGTGGTACCTTGGTTCTCAAACTTAATCCGTTCCGGAAGTCAGTTCCAAAACCAAAGCGTTCCAAAACCAAGGTGCACTTTCCCATAGAAAGTAATGCAAAACGGATTAATCCATTCCAGACTTTTAAAAACAAACCCCAAAACAGCAATTTAATATGAATTTTACTATCTTGCGAGATAATATTATTGATCCATAAAATGAAAGCAATAAACAATGTACTGTACTATAAAATAAATAAAACAGTATTGTAGATGATAAAAAGTAAAATTTAAAAAAATTCTTATCTGCACAGATGATAGTCATTGTTTGGATGGGGGCTTTTATCCATTTCCTCAGTCACACAATCAATCAATAGCTTAACCGGGATCCACACAGTCACAAAAACAAATTAACTGAAAAGCCTCAAAACAAAAGACACAAAATAAATAACAAAAACAAAAGCACCAAATATAAGCTCCAAATATCACCTCAGAACACTGCAATCAGAACTAGAAGGCTTGAATTATAGTGGGGGACACAAATTAGCAGCGCAACAGGAAACACAGGGGGACTCAAAACAGAGCATGTTTGGCTTCCGGAAAAAAGTTCGAAAACCGGAACACCTACTTCTGATTTTGCAGCGTTTGAAAAAAGTTCGAAAACCGGAACACCTACTTCTGATTTTGCAGCATTCGGGTTCTTTTGAACTAAGCTGTTCAAAAACCGAAGTACCACTGTAGTACTGTGCAATCAGGTGGTTACTTAGCTGTACATTATATACAAGCCATTGTTCCCAAACCCTCTTTATTAGGGCTTTAAATTTCCTCCCTTGTTTCAGAGAAAACACAAAATAGAGCCTTGGGCATCAGGCAGACAAATAGAAGTTCATGCCATGGATAGAAGACTGTGCAGTTTTTGACAGCAGCAGTGATGCACCCAGAGAGAAAGGCTTTGCTCAGTGATGCTGAGTGGGGTGTCTCTTGCCTGCAGCACCAACACTAATAGGCTTGTTCAGAGCCATTTTCGTGTCAATAGTCTCCTTGTCAACTGTATGTGAAAGATGCTCCCGGTCCCTTCTCCTTTCACTGCTGCAGAAAGTACTGCATAAATGTGGGAATTATTGGAGGGAGGAGGAGGGCAGATGGGAACAAAGACACAAATGCACAGCACTTATGCTCCCCTCATGGGTGGCTTACAACATAAATATAAACAATTAAAATACAGATTTTAAAAACTGCAAAATATAAAGCTCCATAAAACTAAAAGTCTAAAATAGCAAAACTTTTTTTTAACAAAAAAATTATACAGATTTTATGATAGATGCCAGAAGGCCTCGGAAAATGAGAAGGGACTTGAATAGGCATCAAGTAGGAGCCAGGTGAGTCTCCCAAGGGAGAGCATTCTACAGCTGGAATGATACCTTGGAAAAAGCTCCTCACCTCACCTCACTTGGTTGGGGACACTAGGATAATTTACTGGGGTTTGTGAATCTAGAAAACCTGTTAGGCATATTTTTATTTTATTTTAAAAATGGACCCAAGTCTCAAGGGACAGTCTTAATCGAAGAGTCTCATCGAAGGAGAAGCAAGGATGCTTCATTTACAGTGACACAAAAGGTAGTTGACCAGTCGGAGGCCTGGAGTTCTTTGCTGGCTTCTGCTATCCTGAGTATGGCGCATATAGAGCATTGTGCTGATTCAAGATATAAGATGTTGACGAATGTCTTTTTTCTTCCTTCCCTTTAGGCTCCATTTATGAATTCAACTAAGAGAGTGGATTTGAAACTAATAATTATTGGCACTTTAGGGTAAGCAGCATTCTTTGCTTTTGGAATTTGAAAAGGCAGTTTGAAGAGATGTCCTACTTCTCCACATAAGCACTGTAATAGTGTTGTTTTTTAACACCTTTGGTGGATGATAATACTGTTCATTTTGTTATGTTGATTTTAGTTCTATTTTTCCACACACCCTCCAAGAAGCCAAGGAGAGCATTTGGTTCTCTCACTCTCATTTTATCCTCCCAATGACTCGGGGAGGTGGGCTAGGCTGAGAGTTGGCAGTTGGTCCAGGCCACCCATAACTAAGCGTGGATTTGAATTCGGAACTCCTATGTTGGCTTTCCCAGCTAGAAATGTTACAACACTTCATGGCATGTTTACTCCCTATCATTAGAGACCTCTACCAATTTGACAATGACAGTGATCTCCTGGCTTTCAACAGTAGAGCTCACTAAGTTCTGGGAGATAACTATCATAACCATATCATAACAGCAATCATGCCGTGTTATATTGTTGTGAGAAATACCTCTCAGAAATCTTATCAGAAGAGTCATTACAGTGGATATCAAGTTTAGGAAAAAGGTACTGTATATGCACTGTAGTTGTCCTATTGAAGAAAATATCAGATCAAAGCACATGGCTCAGCCCCTCACAGAATTTCTACTTGCTGGTTTTAAGAGAAATAGCACCACAAGTGTCCATCTTTGCTATTGTTCTGGTCTAATTGCACTAGAAATGTACTGATGATGATACGGTATGAGGGGACAAAGATCAAGACAAGCTAATTTTCTTAATTTTACAGATGAAATTTTTTAACTGTTTACCATATCAAACATCAGGGCTCCCATACTTTCCTCTACACATAGGCCAATGATAGGGATGATGAGAGTCACAGTCCAGCAACATCTGGAGGCTCACAGGTTCCAACAGTCTTCCCCTAGACAGTCATATTTTTAGATAGTTAGGTCCAGAAAAAGAAGAGAATGGGGGGAAATGCAGGCTAAAGAAAATTATACTCTGGAGAGTTAAGATCAGCCTGCAGAACAGACTACAAAAATCAATAGATGCAGCACTGAGACAATGACACAATGCCAACATTCAGCACAAAGACTAATTGAACAGTGTTTTATTATATCTAGTAGTCATAAGTCTTTGGTTTGAACAGGGGATGTATTAGCGACTCCCTCCAGTTTCATCTATTCAGGTGAAGCAGACCATCAATGGCCATCTTCACCAAGTTCTGGCCTGCAGCCCACACTCCAAAAAAAATAATACTTTGCATCTTTTGTTTTTTTAAAAGACTTTTATCCCAAGTATTTTACAGGAGAGATTCAAGGCAGCCAGCATTCAAGCACACAAGTAGTAAACATAGAACAATCTACAATTCAACCAAATGTTAAATCAAACTTTTAGCATAAAAATCAGGAAACTATTAGAAAGTAGTCATTAGAATTAATTCATCGCATGTGTTTCTTACTTCACCCTAGTGTAGGGAAGACCTCTCTCCTCCACCGGTATGTTCACAAGAAGTTTTACGAAGACTACCGAACCACTCTGGGAGCTAGTATCCTGACTAAAATGGTAGTTGTGGACAGCAGCCCGCTGAAATTGCAGGTGAGAGATACCTTGAAGTAGAAGTGCTTGGTTTTACACACATCTAGCAGTGCTAGAGACGCGGGTGGTGTTGTGGGTTAAACCACAGAGCTTAGGACTTGCTGATCAGAAGGCCGGCGGTTCGAATCCCCACGACGGGGTGAGCTCCCGTTGCTCGGTCCCTGCTCCTGCCAACCTAGCAGTTCGAAAACACGTCAAATTGCAAGTAGATAAATAGGTACCGCTCTGGCGGGAAGGTAAATCACATTTCCGTGCGCTGCTCTGGTTCACCAGAAGTGGCTTAGTCATCCTGGCCACATGACCCGGAAGCTGTACGCCGGCTCCCTCGGCCAATAAAGCGAGATGAGCGCCGCAACCCCAGAGTCGGTCACGACTGGACCTAATGGTCAGGGGTCCCTTTACCCTTTGCTTTAGTAGTGCTCAGAAATGGCAGGTGCTGTATGCTCCTTTTGATTGATTGATTGATTGATTGATTAAAAAGATTCCTATACCGCATTTTAGCAGGGCTTCCAGGGTAGTTTACAAAGAAGATTATACACAAATAAAATACAAATAGCAAATTAAAATATCCAAGAATACATAAAAAACCCGGGGAATTAAAAATGTCTTCACCTGGCGCAAGGCAGGCCTTTCTGCAGGAGGAATTTCACAAATAGGGCACCAGCACACTCTCGGGTCACCACCTCTGAGTACTTCACAAGGATTGATTTTGTAGATGCTTAACAATTCATCCTTCATGGGTGTCCCGGGGGTGGGAGTGACATTATATGCAGTGTAATAGAATTAAGCCATACAATACATTGAATTTAAATGGGAGGGATATCATCTTACAAACCCAATGGCCTGTGCAAAAAAAAAAAGTATACAGTGTGATGCCAAAATGTACAGTGGTACCTCGCGTTACATACACTTCAGGTTACATACGGTTCAGGTTACAGACTCTCCTAACCCAGAAATAGTACCTCGGGTTAAGAACTTTGCTTCAGGATGAGAACAGAAATCGTGCTCTGGCGGTGCGGCAGCAGCGGGAGGCCCCATCACAGAAATGGCTCTGCCACAGACAGCCCATGAACTTTACAGAGTGGTGGAAGTGCCAGATCTATGCAGGAGGGAGCTCTCTGTCAGATATTTGGGGCCCAAGCCATTTAGGGCTTGATAATGCTAGTATCGCTCTGTGCCATTTTGAAACAGTTTTATGTCTTTTAAAATTGCAGTAGTCCACAGCAGGGGAAAGTTTGGGAAACATTGAGCTGGAAGAACCTGTCATTGTGCATGAAAGTATCTGTAGCGGTTCAGAGGTTGCTAACGCTAATGCCTGTATGTTCGTCCTCCTTTCAGATTTGGGATACTGGAGGGCAGGAACGATTCCGGTCCATGGTATCCACATTCTACAAAGGCTCCGATGGCTGCATGCTGGCCTTTGACGTCACGGACATGGATTCCTTCCAGTCTTTGGATGACTGGAGAGAAGACTTCCTACAGAGGGTCATTCCAATGGAGCAAGGCTTCCCTATGGTTGTGCTGGGGAATAAAATTGATCTGAAGGACCGACAG
The DNA here is from genome assembly GCF_964234715.1 of Podarcis melisellensis. Taxonomy (NCBI): domain Eukaryota; kingdom Metazoa; phylum Chordata; class Lepidosauria; order Squamata; family Lacertidae; genus Podarcis; species Podarcis melisellensis. The sequence continues at coordinate 39,735,315 of NC_138538.1, forward strand.
GTAGGATAAGGAATTGTGAGGGAGCAGGGCTAAGCTAGAGCTCTCAATGTATTTTAAAACTCTTTGTATCAAGATTGGAGAGGAGAAGTCCCTACGCCAGAGAATGGCGTGAAGAGAATGCCCAGTCAGTGAGAGGTTGATCCAGCATTTGCTTTGCTTTAGATTTCTGTAAGTTGTCCCATTGATTCCAGTGGAATTTAATTGTGAAGACCATTCTATGATTCAGTGATCCTCATGTTGTTCTGTGCAACTCCTGTTGGCAGACTAGGAAACAGCAGGATCTAATAGCACAACATAATCTCTTGTGAGTGACCCTTACAGAATTTCTTCCCTAATGGTACTCCACATGCACACCTGAAATGCAACACATTTCTTGCACAGCACTGCAGTGCTACACTAGCCATGAGGGAAGTTCCCATGTTTTTTATTTTTAAAAATTGAATTTTTTTTAAAGCCATGTAAATATATATTTTTTAAAATATATAGACGTTATCAATTACATGAATTCAGAGAAAAAGGAAAGCAAGCTACATAAATATTTTTTTTATATGGGGAGGAAAGAGAAATTAACAAGTAGTAGGGGTATGTGCGCTTACTACTCAAACCTTTTACCAGAACTAAATGAATACATATATGCATGCAAGCCTTTAGATTGCAACTTTCATGGCTGGAGAACCCTGCAGAACATTTTCTTTTAACCCCAGTTATCAATGCATTTTCAATATATTTACAGATCATCACTGTCAATAAGTGTCAGCATACATATTAGTAGTATTTTTTGTTTTTTGTTTATAAAGCTGCTAGTATTTATGTACTCATTTGCTAGCTGTCCAGGAACAAGGATTCATGTTGATGACATGATTAGGGCTATGAATTGGGGCAGCTAAATATGAGTCACCACTAAGGCCTAATTCTTGCTAGTAGAAGTTAAGAACCCTTTGGAGACTGAGACTTATCAAGAGCTCAGCCAGTTGCACATGGGTGAATCATGAGGGCGGGGGAGTTTCCACACCTTGTTCCACATCATAATGTGAGAAGGCAACAGAAAAGCTAACACTTCCGAGCCAAGTGGCAGTCTTGGGGATCAACCCCACTTCCTTGCAAAAGTTGAATTTTCATAATAAAGATGGAGTGATTGAGAAATGTCCTGGAAACGATGCCTTATGAGGAATGGCTAAGGGAGCTGGGCATGTTTAGCCTGGAGAAGAGGAGGTTAAGGGGTGATATGATAGCCATGTTCAAATATATAAAAGGATGTCACATAGAGGAGGGAGAAAGGTTGTTTTCTGCTGCTCCAGAGAAGCAGACACGGAGCAATGGTTCCAAACTACAAGAAAGAAGATTCCACCTAAACATTAGGAAGAACTTCCTGACAGTAAGAGCTGTTCTACAGTGGAATTTGCTGCCAAGGAGTGTGGTGGAGTCTCCTTCTTTGGAGGTCTTTAAGCAGAGGCTTGACAACCATATGTCAGGAGTGCTCTGATGGTGTTTCCTGCTTGGCAGGGGGTTGGACTCGATGGCCCTTGTGGTCTCTTCCAACTCTATGATTCTATGATTCTATGATTCCTGCACATTGCTTGCATAATGATTGTGTGACACACAACACAATCTAACCTCCCTGTAAACAAATCAGAATGAATGTTCAAGACACTGATTGTTTGGAAGCAACCCAAGATCACCGAATCGAATCCCTTCCGATTCTGTCTTGCAGGTGTCCAAGGAGGCAGCTTTATCTTGGTGCAAAGAAAAGGACATTGCGTATTTTGAAGTAAGCGCCAAGAATGATATCAATGTAGTTCAGGCTTTTGAGACCCTGGCAAGACAAGCACTATCGAGGGTGAGTAGCAGCCTTGTCCTTAAGAAATAGCTGAGTTTTTCATCGACATCAAACATGTTGCATGTGAAGCAAACAGCACCCTCTTGCGATCATTTCCATGAAATCAAAGGAGGAGCAAAGTTTTGGGTCTGGCTAATGTGTGATTTTTAAAGTTTTGGGTTCGCATATTTTCGCTTGCAGGTCTTCTCCCAAGTGCAGTTCAGTTCAGCTTCCCCTTTCCAGAGTGTCTGATTCTGCACTGAAACCAAAACAGGTGCAGTGAGAGCAATATAGTATAAAAGTAAAGGCATGTGTTTATCATTTTATTTACTTTTTAGAATGCTACAGTTTGCAAAAGAGAAGCCACGATACCTCTTAAAAATCTGATTTTTGGGGAGAATAGGAATTGCATGTGGTTGTGGATTATAGGTACAGTACTCTCATCATATATATAATATGATGTTGCAAAAGGGATGAGATTTTTATGACAATAAATGTAGAGATTCCCAACCACAGAACTATGACTAACTGAAAACCTTACATCAAAACCAATTTCTGCCCATAGGACAGTTGTGCATCAAAGAGTTCTCTGGGTGTCGTTAATCTTGAAGCATGTGGGATGAGATTGCTGCCTCTGACCACAAGGTGTTGCCACTTGTTCAGGTTAAGACACAGAGAAAGGAGAACAAAAGGATGTTTTTTTTTAATGCCAAGATTTTGGTTCCCAAGTACTGCACCTTTCTGACTAGGGATGACTCTTACCATATAGCAACTCAGCTATTTTGTTATATTTTGTTTTGCCTTGTTTTCATAAGCTCATACTGGGTTATGTTTTTCTTTTAGTACAACGGGATCATCGAGAACTACCTAACCGATTCTATAAAGCTCACTCCTGAAGACCAGCCCAGGACAAAGTGTTGCTGAAATGTCATTTAGAAAGTGATGGCTTTTCTACTTCGTCCAAGTACAAGGCTTGATGTGTGCAAGAACCGCTGAAGTCTCTTGAGTCTTGCCCATCAGGGTTGGAGGAAGAACTGAAGGGATTTCCCCCCCTCCCATTTTCCAGCAAAGATGGGCATTATTGGTCATTACTGAGCATGCAGATGGAAATCAGCCTGAAGCATCAGGGAGGATTACATTAGCCCAGCAAAATTGAACTGTGGTTCTGGATCCCATTATTCACAAATTTCTAAGATGCCACTGTGGTGCTTGGACTTGTTCTTCAAAGTACCTCCAGAAAATAACTTGATTTGTTTGTTCTCAATTTAATGCTGTCTCCCATGTTTTATCGTGGTCTGTTAGTTAAGGCAGGTAGGCAGCAGTCAGTCTCTCGATCTTCAGCCTTTGGTATCTTACCTGCAAATACAGCACATTCCTGAATGAAAGCTCAACATAGCACAGTATGAGCCAAAGCACAGGTCTCAGTGCCCTCTTAGTATGTATAGATTGAATTTACATCAGAAATGCAAAACATTCATGTTTGTTCACCCAATGTGCAATAGCAACAGCTGTGTGAAGGTGTTACTATAGGTACAGAGCTTTTTTAAATTGTCATTTTCAGAACATAGACTTTTTGTATTTGCCAGAATACTCCCAAATAATAAAAGCCTTTGGGGTCCCTTTTTTTTTTTTTTTTGCATTTTTCCATTTACTTCTTCAGAAAGTCAGGTTGGATTCACTTTAACCTATCAGTGTCCTCAGTTTTCCCTAGGGAAATTAGTCTCGCCATGCTGCTGAAACCCCACTGGGGTTTTCCAATACATTTCTTCAAGTGCTAGCAGAAATAGTGGAGATTTTCCTGATATACACACATTTGGAATGGGATGTTTTATACATGGCGAGAGAGAAAATATAGCTGAACAACTGACTTCCCATGTTACAGGGATTTACATTTCCCCTGTGAAATGGGGACAATGCCTGTCTTGGAGGAGCAGTCTGCAAAGTTAGACAACAGGGAATATTACTGATGGGTTTGTTTTTGTTTTGTTGTTCTTAAGGAAAGAATAAGAGATAATTGGTTTGGACATGGAAATGTAGCAGAGAATTGGAAGATAATACAGTCATGATTGGCATGCAAGGATATATAGTAATACCTTGGAAGTCAAACAGAATCCGTTACGGAAGTCCGTTTGACTTCCAAACATTTGGAAACCAAAGCGCGGCTTCGGATTGGCTGCAGGAGGCTCCTGCAGCCAATTGGAAGCCGCAGAAGCCCCATCAGACGTTCCAAAGAATGTTTGCAAACCGGAACACTCACTTTCAGATTTGCCGTGTTCGGGAGCCAAAACATCTGAGTACCAAGGCATTTGGGATCCAAGGTATGACTGTACATTGACTGAATGGCCTTTCTTCCCTTAAAGTTGTTCTGTAGCCTTAGGGAATCCTGGCCAGGACATGTTTTATCGTGGAAGAATATGGCTTAACATGAGGAATGAACACATTGCGAAGAAGAGAGTAAGCCACAAGGCAGGCTTAGTGACTGAAATTAAGAGGTACTGCAACATGAGAAGCATGGATCGATTTGTGCCTGAATATGTCTGTTCTGTGAATGTAAACTTTGCCTGGGCTAGAATGTGCATTCAATTTCTTTTCCACATTATCTTATATACTATATAAAGAAAATCTAAAATGCTTGGGACTTCAGGGGAAAAAATATGACTGGGGAGCAGGCAGGACATGATAAAGAGATTTATGAACAACATGAATAGTAGGAAGGTGTGGATTTATTTTTCACACTGTCTTGCAATTCTAGAAGTCATTGTCATCTAAGAGCATTAACTGACAGCAAGTCTGATAATGGGAAGTTACTAATTCCATGTAACGTGTAATCAACAAGGAAATCACCTCGTGGTATAATGATGACTACTCACTTAGAGGCATATAAAATAGGTTAAGCAAATGAATGGAACGTAGCTCTATCCATGGCCATTAATTACCATGGTAGGGAAATGAAGGGACCAGCATGTTTATAGAGACAGTTTACTTCTCAATATATAGTAGGTATTAAAGCCAAACAATGATGTAAGGCTGCTTCCCACACATCATGTTTGGCTGGCTTTCTGAATATATCTGGGCATTGTTGGAAACAGTGCTGGTCTTAGGTTCTCATCTATTTTGTCCGTGTGAACATGCTCAAAGAAGATAGTTCTAAGCTGAAATGAGTAACCGTACTTGTGAATTCTATTCATACGTAATAGCAGAAACCGTATTCAGAAATGAAGCTTTTCCAGTCAATCAGCTTGAGAGCAGAGAACCAGGTCTTGCCCCGTGATGCCCACATTTTTAACATGAGCATTTGTACTAAGAAGCTTCGTGTATTTATAGTGTACCCTCCAACATCCAGCTGAGCCAAACTGGGACTCTCAGTTTTTTTAGTCATGTGTTCTCACACAAGCTGGCTGATTTGCACCGGAGCATGACATAAAAAAATTGAGTGCCTTTTGGTCTGGTGCTCCAGCTCAAAACAAGTCCCATTTGTGGTGGTGGTGTGTGTTGAAACTGCAAAAGTGGCCTTGTATGGTACACTAGTGTTATGGCAAAGGCCGGGCATGTACACAGTAACGCCTCTGGTTGGCTGGATGCTGCATCAGTGTTGGGCTGACATAAGATGTCTTTTCAGCGCTTACATATTTGAGCAGGATTCTTAGACATTTGGTAGCAGAATGCTGGACATTTAGAATAGCATTTTCAACAGCTGGGTTGCTGGGTTTTTATCCCACCCTATTGATCAGGGTCAATCTAGGCAACGGCAAGCTGAAAACAGCACACATCCTGAACGGATATTGCTAAAATACATATACAACTAAAATAACCCAGCACTTAACCCGAACCACTAAATGCCTGCTTAAATTTAAACACCTTGCATCACTTCTGGAAAGTGTCCAGGCTCAGCCTTTGTAGGCTCTATGGGGAAAAGAGGTCTATAAACCAATTGTAATTCAGAAATTGGCACTACAACTCCTAATTCCCTTAATGAGCTAATCGGGGTCAGAGCAATTAAGTACAAGATCATCCTAGAAACTACCATTCTTCCCTGACCTTGGGAAAAGTGGAGTCCTCAGAAAGTGTAGGCAAATCCCTTCACCCCGATGCAAAACTCATTGTAACCACTATAGGGGGTGTCCCATAATCAGGTTTTGCCACTTTACCACCAGCACCACTCCAGACTTTTAACTACATTCACAGGGCATTTGTATGCTGCTTTTCCATAGTTAAAGCCAAGGTCAAGGTGGCTTAGAACATGAAAAAAAAGCACAATTGCAGCATAACCAAAGTAGTAATAAAGAATAAATAAAACACCAAAAAAATTCACAACCAAATTGAACAATTTCTGCATAAATTGTTAAGTTATAAATTAAATATACAGAAAATACTAATAGCAGCAACACACCCCCTGCAAAAATATCCCAGCTGAAGAGTTTGTTCAACAACATCAGCTTTTGTAGTTGGAGTCAGTCAGGGGCCCTTCCCTCCCAGGCCAGGTGAAAAATGGCCTGCAAGGCAGGGAAGGGGTTTTCAGGACTTGCAGCCAATATGCCTCTTCAGCAGCCGCAGCTTTAGTCTTCAGTACTGACTTATGTCAGCCTTAAAGTGGTCAGCAGCACTTTCAGGACCAGTAACCCATGGTCCCATCAGGCTGCTACACTTATCAACCTACCATCCACATTCTCCTCCACCCCCCATTTTTTAAATTTTATTTTTAATAATAGTGGTCAGGTTACAGAAAAAAAAGAAATGAAGGGAGAAAAGTCATTTAAAAAAAGAAAGGGGCGGGAAAATAAGTTGTCACAATTGCAAATAGATATTGGATACAGCTGTGAAATAAGAAATAATACCAAGAATAAAACATACCATGTATCAGTAATAAAACATACCAATTAGAAAAGTGTTCTGTGGTCTAAATCAAAACAAGTAAAAAAAATTATTTAAAAAACAAGTTAAGATGTAACCTTGAGCTGTACTAATGCCAAACATTTGCATAGACCTAGCAAACCACATTCTGCAGTAATCATGGGCAGCCCCTCATGCATTGCATTACAGTAGTCCAGGCAGGTAGTCATCAGAGCGTGATCAGCTGAGGCCAGACTATCCCAGTGCAGGAGCAGTCCTAGCTGGTTAACCAGCCTAAGCTGGGCATACGCTATCCAAGCCACAGAAGCCACTTCAGACGCTAGTGTCCCATTGGAATTCAGGAGTTCTCGCCGACAATGAACTTTTTCCTTCAGACAAAGTGCAGCCCTGCCCAAAACAGATTGTCTACCCAATTCTTGGCCATGGAAACCATCCGCCCACCAGCAGTCTTCTCAGAATTGAGCCTCGGTTTATTGGCCACCGTCCAGCCAATCACTGCTTCCAGACACCAATCCAACCCTGGCACAGCCTCTCCTAATTCTGATGGGATAAAGAGATAGCGCTATGCATGGAGACAATGAGAAGGAAGGCAATTAATCGAAGGACAATTAATTAGAAACATAATTTGGGGGTTAACTGAAGAGGAACCAATGTGGGCTGCAACATTTTAATTTATTTGGGGGTGATCTGGGTGGGAAAAGAACTGGCTCATCTTCTGTGACATGTAAATTCTAGTTAATTATTTCCAGATTTGCATAGACAGTCATCAGCAGTGGGCTTATTCCTGAGATGAGTTAATGAGACAAAGCAGCTGTCTAGTAAACATGGCCTCAAATTCTGATGACGACTCATGCAGACCATTGAAATAATGGGTTATTTTCTCTCTATCTCATTTAAAGAAAGCAAGGGCTTTCCCTACAGAATGCCTGTGTCACAGTTTTGGAATGAATCCTTTAAACCTCCCGCCCTTTCCTATTTGGGGCTCCTATTCTGTTGCAACAAAGAAAGGATGATCGATTACAATGGATCTTGAGTGCTCATTCAAGCATCAGTTTCACAAGCGTCTTGTGTCACTCCTAACAGGAAAGGGCCAGGGAATTCTAGCTGTGCAGTAATAAGGAAGAAAACCCCACTCCTCCACCCCCAAAAGTAAGAGGCAAATGATAAGTGAAGTGCAAATTAGGTCAGTAGTTCCTAGGCTATTCATCACCACCAACTTTCTCCTTTTATTGGGAATCTCCGCTAATTGCATCCATGAAGAAGGCTCAGATGAGAGTGCAATGCCTCTCTCCCCCTTCCTCTTTCAACACAATGGCTTGGATAGCGAAGGCAGGGTGAGCCCATGGTGCAAAAGTTGCACTCGCTCCCAAAATTAATCATACAGCAATATCAGCCTTCTCCAACCTGGTGCATGTCGTATGTCTTGAACTCCAGATCCCACCAGCCCCAGCCAGCTTGGATTGATTGGAGAACATCTGGAGGACACCAGACTGGGGAAGGTTACATGATGCTCCTTTCATGTCTGATCCTCAGGCAATCAAGTTGTTTGATATTAGCGGCCTGCAGTTTAGGATATGATTCTGAAATATCCCATTTATGTTTTCTGGAAACCATTTTTCATTGATTGCCCATTAGCAGGGCTATTCCTAAGAACTTTGCCCCCAATTCTAGTAATAAAAAAGAAAGAGCTGTCTCTGATCATGTGCAGAGTCCTTTCCCTTCATCACTGAGTAACTAACAAGCTCCAACTTATCTGGCATTAAGGAAAGGGCATCTGGATGAGATAAGTTTGCTTTCTGGCAGAATCGAGCTCTTGTATTGTTTTATAAATTTAATCTCAGATGCCTGGACCTTCTTCCAGCATATCTCCAGTTTCCCTTGTTTTTTTCATTTTGTTCTTTTGTTTTCAAAGCCTTTGTTATTGTTTATCTTTTGGTTCTTTTATACAGCACCGAGTATGACATAATGTATTTGCTTGTGAAGTCTAGTCCCAAATGTCTGTGAGATGCTGGATGCTGTCACTGTCACTGCCTGCTGATCGCCAGGTAGTTCCAAAAGCTAAACAAACAGCCACTTTAGGGGGTTAAGCAGGCAATTTAGCAGGGAATCATCAGGAGCACCTCTTCTTATTTGATCAGGTTGTTAGCACTATGGGTTGACTGCAGATGGCACCATAGGTTAGCTCCATTCTCTAGTTTTTGTTCTCTGCTGAAGTGCAATAATTGACAAAGACCAAACCTGTTCCATTGAACCTGTTGAATCTCTGATGAGTCTTATGGTATAGGACATTACTTATGGCCTGATCTTAGAACGTCCATCTGAATTGTGTTTCTATTCTAAAACAGTATTATCATAAGAAGCTGCGGCTGTTCTTGATGGAAGGCAGGGAACATCTCTAAATCTCTATTACAACACCAGCCTGGCAAATAAGATGGACAAAGCCTCTGTCCAAAATCATAATGTCTGGCACTGTGGTCATCCCACTGGCATAGCAGCAGTTGCCACACAGCCAAGACAACTCATAGCATCTGCCTGATGGGTGGAGACAGATATGGGGTGATAAGGACAGCTCATCTCCATGGCATCATGCAGAAGCCACTTTAGCCACCATGGCAGCAGCTATATCAATGCTACTCTACATTTTTTTGCAGCCATCAAAACCTTCATTAACTTGCATAGCAGGACTGGCTGCCCCACATGACCTACAGAGGATATTCCAAGGGCTGTGTCATATATTCCAATTAGTCCTTTCTCACCTGTTTTCTTATTATGCATTTCAACTGCTGGTTGCTAGATTGTTCCATACACCAGGTCCCTGCTTGATCCAGGGACGGGAGATTTAACCCTGAGCTTCAAGAATTCCAGAGGAGGGTCTTGCCTTCATTGCACTTGTTGCAAAAGCCTGTGTCCTCCACAGAAAACCTGCAATGGCTTCTGTCTTTTGCTGGGTTTCTCTCAAGGAGCAGCTTGGCATATAGGACTTTTGGCCTTTCACAAGTACAAAGTAATGTGTCCTCCCTGTAAGGCTGGGCAATTGTCTCAGCCCTTGAGAACCCTTCCTCTGCAGCAGCCTTGGCTCCCCGGATATTGTTGAACTTCAGCTTCCATCATCCCTGACCACTAGTCCTGCTAGCTAGGGATGATGGGAGTTGTAGTCCAACAACCTATGAGAACCCAAGGTTGAGAACATATGCCCTGGAGCATCCCCACCAATTACAGTCCTAAAAACAGATGGGGGGCATTAAGGGAGAAAGATGTTGTAAGGTTTTGCATTGTTGTTTATGGTGAAATGCTTTGCATGCTGCTTTCCATGCAGCAAGGCATTACTGGGAATCACCTGTGCTTCAGTTTCTGTTTGTGCACCTGGTTTCTGTCTGTTTACCTGCAGCTGCCCTGCCTGGGACTCTGCCACTAATGACCCAACAGGGCAGCAGATCCCGATGTTGATTTTTCCTCCTCCCCACCTTGATATAGATCTTCCCTCACCCCTTTTTCCCTGTCGGGGAGTGGAGCACTATTTTGTGGTCTGCCTCAGGAGCCAAAATGTCTTGGGCTGGCCCTGATCATAAGGGCCAAAAGATGTTTGCCAACATGATACAGAGCAATGCTGCTAATTGTCCCCGACTGTGTCACACAGGACCAAAAGGCAGCTATCAAAAGTGCTTCCACTCTCATGCCCTCAAACACTCTTTCCAGACTCTCCTTTCTGGCATGTATTCGTTGTCCACCCACTGCTACCATTTCTTTTCTATTAAGTCTATATCAGGCCTAGGCAAACTCCAGCCCTCCAGATGTTTTGGACTACAATTCCCATCATCCCTGACCACTGGTCTTCTAGCTAGGGATGATGGGAATTGTAGTCCCAAACATCTGGAGGGCTGGAGTTTGCCTATGCCTGGCCTACATTTTCCTCTTCCCATGTTATTGTGAGCTAGGAACTGTGATGTGATTGAGAACATCTCTGGTACCAAGACTATTCTGCCTTCCTGCAGGAACAACAAAACTGGAGCAGAGAATGATGGATCTGCCGGCCACATACCCCCTGCCCCAACTGATTTCTCTCTCCCCTCCCACCTGCCAAATAAGTGGCCAGAACAAGTAATACCCTGTGAAAAAAAATTGTTTCTTTATTCTACCTATTGGTAACAGCAATAAATAAATAAAAGGAGGCACTTGGCTCGTATGACACTGACACGAGCATAGCATGAGGCACCAATCATAAAGTGCAGTCACATGAAATTTACACATGCGACCAAAAACACTGCTGAGATAGAAAAGGTGCATAATATTTGCAATCCAGATCATGCTAGCTACCAAAAATGCTGGTGAGATGGAAAAGGAACATAATTTTTGCAATGCAGATCATGCTACCAAAAACACTGCTGAGATAGAAAAGAAACATAATTTTTGCAATGCAAAAAAAAAGGCCTGGGGCAACATGCCTTTTGTCAGCCTAGAAACAGGTGGTGAACTCATAGGCTAAAAATGGTTGAAAGAGGGAAGGGGGAATCCAGACATGAATTTTTCTTTTGGCCTCTTGCTACCTGTAGTTTCCATGTTAACTTTTCCAACTAAGCTGTCTGCCAGACCACTTCATACCACTTATCCATGGTCAACAGTTGCAATGTTTTCCATGTTCTGGCTATGGTCAATAAATGGGTTACAAGACCTTTATTTCTAATTCTTGGTGAGCCCTGACTGTACAAATTAAGCAATACCAGTCCTGGGGACATAGGAATTGTCTGCCTTGTAATCAAAGATATCTCTGCGAAGACACTTGCCGAGAATTTTTCTATTTTTGAACACACCCACCACATATGTCTGTATGTCCCAACAGTGGGACACCCTCTCCAACACATAAGGGAGCTTTTGGGTTTTATACAGGCTAGATGTCTAGGTGTTAAATACCAGCCATGTGCGATTTTGAGGGCTCTTTCTCTCGCCATTGCCGCATCACTCCCACTTGCTCCAGGGTTGCAGTGGACAGGCGCAGAGTGTGCAGTGGCCAGCACTGGAGTGATGCTGTTCTTAATATCTGTCACTCTCCCTCACAACTGATCCCACCAGCATCTCCATCACAGTTAGCTTGGTGAAGAGGGTAATGACTGTGAAGCATAGAGAAGCCTTGTCACCTGTAGGCAGCAATCAATGCATCAAAGAGCTGCTTGAAGGACAGTCACAATCCCACTCAGTGTTCCCTATACATACTCTAACAGTCACAGGACATCTCTCCCTGGACTTCTTGGAAGAAACCCAATAATATTTCTCCACAGCAGTCCTTGGCTGCCCTGTCCTAAGATGCAGCGCATGTCAATTGCCTATGCCTGGTGGGCTTGGTTGTCAAAGCCAGTTTGCCTTGGAGAACCCATGTCTTCCCACAAGTGCGTGGAAGGCTTGATCCTTTGAGTGATCCTTGGGCTGGCTAATGTGAGACCCAGAGGCCAGCAGCAGACTTGCCTTTCTGCCTGGGACTCCACAAACACTCCACAAAAACTCTGCTACTGCTTGTTTAGGATTTGAACACAAATAGAATGTTTTTCTTTATTTTTTTCCCATAACAAAAAAAGAAAAGAAGGAAAGGAGGGGGGTGATGAATTGCGATAGTTTGGATTTTATGTGGAAAGAAAACATTCGAAATTGAAGGGAAGAAGAAGGGGACCGTCATCTCAAAAGAATGAAAAAGGCAAACAGAACAGACACACCTGGAATGGTTCCATTAATGTGTAAGGGGCTTATAAAGGATTAAGATGTGTTTGCCAGATGCCTCACTAATTTGTTAATCCACTTACAGTTTTTTTTACACAGACTCCTACACCTTACATGTTTCACCATCCTGACTTCCATAGGGCTCTGATGCTCACAAGCTTTCACAGGAAGTGCTCCGTTCTCTCTGATGCTGGGGAAAGTTTTGCATTTTGCAATCCTATCCACAAAGTAGGCGTTGCCTCTTTATATCCAAGGTTTTTAACTGTTTTGATGGATGTTACAGAAGGGCATAACCATGTTCATGAAACTAAACTTCAAACCTCTTAAATCCTGTCAAAACAATTTGTAAATGGAACTTTTAGGGTAGTATGAAGGCCTAGAATAATCCCACTCTAATGCTTAAAGTTCTTCAAACTGTATTACCCTGTGGACCTTTTGGTGGTAAGACATCTTATAAATAAATCAATATTACCGAAATGCAGCTTTAGAGGAGGGAGACAGCTCCTCCCCCTTGGCTCCATAAAAGTCCAATGCTAAGACTCTACAGTCATGATTAAAGGATTCAAGTTCTTACGATCCCAAATTGCATGCAATAAATGGAAGTCTGCTCTCCAACTAGCTAGCTGGAGATCAAATACACATTTTGCTCCCCTTCCATAGAGTATCGGGATAGCTAGCCATACAGAAAACACCAATGGACACAAGAAAATCTTTGGCGATCGCTCGTAGTTGTGTAATATTGTCTTCCATGAAAACGGTCTTAACAGTGAGTCTGTGAGTGACTGTGGAGGCCAATTCTGGATCCGCAAGTCCTTCCACAGTGGGGACGTAGGTTTCCGGGCAGGAGTTGATCCCGGTGAGGGTTTGCCAAAAGTGCCTTCCTCTTAGCACGTTTCTCCTTTTGCCCTGAGTTTGTGCTTCTTCAAAGTCCACGACACCTTTGGTAAAGGCTGTTCTCCAACTGAAGCGCTTGCAGGCCAATGTTTCCCAGTTATCAGTGATTATACTACATTTTTAAAGATTTGCCTTGAGAGCATCTTTTGTTGTCCACTGGTATTTCACTTTCCATTCTTAACTTGGGAATAGAGTAGTTGCTTTGGAAGACAATAATCAGGAATCCGAACAACATGACCAGTCCAACAAAATTGATGTTGAAGAATCATTGCTTTGACACTGGTGATCTTTGCTTCTTCTCGTACCCTGACATTAGTTCACCTATCTTCCCAAGTGATGTGAAATTTTTTTCGGAGACACTGTTGATGGAATCTTTCGAGGAGTTGGGGAAAATATTATTTAGTTCAGTGCCTTGTGGATAAGGAGCTCTGGTGAGGACATCCCATTCTGTCCATTGAATGTAGATGCTTACATTCAGCTGACTTTATTATCAGGATCCCTCCCTTGTTTATTTTCTGTGTTCTCCCAGTGCAACTACCATCACAAAGCATAATTCATAAGAGGATTGGTATCCTAGGGACATGTATCTCATTTCTAAAACCAAATAGAAGTATACCATGCATAACTGTGCCCTATTGAAATATTCTCCTGTTTGCAATAAATATTTATGCTTCCACTTAAGACCCATATCTGTTGGACCCACAATGGCTTTTCTAGTCAAGCACCCAGCTGGGATGATCACTCCCCTGTCACTATGCCTAAGGAGAATGGACACAGCACCTAAAGATTAATGGGAAATAAATTGGTTTTATCTCATTGGCATTAAATTACAAGAGCGTGTGGTATTCACGTTTCTGTCCTTTCTGTTTGAAGTCTGTGAAAGGACTTCCCTAGGTCAACATTTTCTATCCATTAATCAATTACAGTAGATTGCTTATTATTCCAAGTTCCTGGTTTCCTGAAGTCATGTACCTCATCTATCTCTGATAGGTGGACCCATAATATGGTAACTATGTGTAAGAACCACTCTTGTTCATTCAAACTATTTATGATCTGATCAGTGACGGACCTTGGAGTCTCAAATATCAGCAGCATCTCCCTTCCTCTTGCACTTCATTCTAAATCATAGTTGTGGGGTTACCTGTGGCACCACTGTGGCTTGGCACCCAGTGCAACTGAAATGGTCACATACCCTTAAATTTACCTCTGATCTGATTATCTGGATGATTCCTAGGCCATTCTGGTTGTTGCTGTTTTTTAAAGGACATACACTGTGCTTTTTTCAGCCAGAGCACAGTTTGGGCACCTCTCAGGTGGGCACCACTGCAGGCCAAAACTCCCTGCACCTGCTTCTTGCCTTTATGTACTTCTGAGAAGCCAAAAAAACAAACATTTCAACTCAAAATATCCTGTGCAAGTCTATACTTTTTATTAGATCTATGACTTCACCTAGCTCCTGGCGGTTCCTAGCTGCTATTGGTCAAGTTATGGGACAGGGCCAATTTGTATTTCCCATTCTTCAATCCATGTCTCATGTAGCAGCAGCGGGCTTAAACTTTCCAGCCAGACCTCTACCATTGCACATATGTGCATTTGCGCAAGAGCCTTTCTGAGCTGCCCATGCCATCTGCCTGAATTTAAGAGAATGAGGGTGGTGGGGGTACATTTATTTGACCTGCATGAGAACAGGGGCGACCCCCAAACCAACTAGGAGACAGCTTGCCAAGGTTTTTAGCACCTCCGTGGGTAAATTCAGGGCTGTCTCAAGTTGTCTGGCGACTTATTGTAGCAACATCATGGTAAGTTCCAGCACCTATTTTTCTTGAAAACAAAACACCGGCTATACACAATAATAAAACAGCATGGTGAGTAAAATGTATTTATTGAAGCCTGAATATTGTATATTGCAAAAAAACACTTGGGGGAGGGGCTACAAGGCATATCAATGTTCTACACTGGACTTTAAGGCAGATTGTGATTCATTTCTAGCCCTGGAATGTGTAAAGAATGAGATTGCACTAACACCACTAATTTACACATTGTTTTCATTTTTGTTTTAAAT
The DNA here is from genome assembly GCF_964234715.1 of Podarcis melisellensis. NCBI lineage: Eukaryota > Metazoa > Chordata > Lepidosauria > Squamata > Lacertidae > Podarcis > Podarcis melisellensis. The sequence goes on from NC_138538.1 coordinate 39,750,644, forward strand.
CAGCATGTAAAAAGGATTACAGGGATGTGGCTGCTCCTCTGGCCAAGCTTGGGATTTGCTGAAGTCAGCAGTACCTGCTAGCCTGAAGTGCACCTTTGACTTTTACATAAATACCTCCCCTGCCAATGAAATCTTGTTTTAGCCTCCATGGGTCAAGGGCAAGTAGGGTTATTGCTTTTTAATTGCATGAGAGTAGCATTTAGCAGGGGTGTGCATTGGCTCAGGGCACTTTCCAAATTATTAGACAAATGTTGGTGATTCAGGTGGGGCTATAACATGCTGGAGTCAAACTGAGCTCTTAAAAAGTTCTTTTTAAGGACTTCCTAAAGTCCCAAATCACTCTGCTACACTCTTAATGTGATCTATATAATATATATAGTAATCATCTCATCTCAATCTCATTTTATTTTTTAAAAAAGCTAAATCAAGTTGATTAGGAAAATACCTTGAGCTTGAGAGGGGAGGAGGTAGAGAGACTGGGGGTGGGGATCTTTCATTTTGAATGACAGGTCTAGATTTTAATCACAGTGAATTATGTTCCCAAGATCCTCCAATCACAGCGATTTGGGGGAGGGATGCTGAAGTAAATATTTAAAACTATGCTTGTTGTTTTTTAAATGATCTAAGCTTTCCCCACCCTACCTCTTCCCCTATGCAGAGAGGGAGAAAAATCTGCCTCTGCCAGGGCGAAGATGCTGTATCCCCCCAAAAAACTGTGGGAGAGGAACAGAAGACCAATTCCTGCCAGTGACCCTGCAAATTTCATCTGTTTTTAGATTGTCCAGCATTGTGAATGGGGAATTCCTTGCGCAGGGCTTTGGCTGAAGTTAGGTGACTCTCATGTCATGCTTAATTGTTAGCAAATTTTGTTCGGTCTCAAATAGCAAGTAGAATTGGAAAGAGGCAAAGTAACTCCAAAACAGATTGGGATACTTCGCAGATACAGATACAAGACATGTCTTGTGGCCAGTGCATAACTCTAGTATTTAGCCTATATGGCAGGCTTCCTCACACTTGGCCCTTCAGATGTTTTGAAACTATAATTCCCATCATCCCTGACCACTGGTCCTCCTAGCTAGGGATCATGGGAGTTGTAGGCCAAAAACATCTGGAGGGCCAAGTTTGAGGAAGCCTGCTATATGGGATACTGGAGGGGATAGATGAGTAGATTGTAGTACATTTCCTACATTGTATTTTCACGCGTCTTGGCATGTCAGGGGCTTGCTTGTTCAATACACAAGACTGTGACAGGACAGAGTCTGTTGCTAGTCCCTGTGTTCATTGCTTATGTGGATATACCCCGGAATTATGAGATGAGACACAAGACTGTTGGATAACATAGGACAGAATATATTATCTGAAATACAGCAAGAGCCACAACACAAAGATGGGTGGGGATTTGATTCTAAACTTGAGAACCACATGGCAATTCAAACTTGCTTTGCTAGCCCAGCTCCTTTCCAGGTAGCAGCACTTGCTTAGGTGCCTTTCTGAATCATCCCATGGTCCTGAATGGCAATATGCAGGAATTCCCCTCCACCTTAAAGGTGCCTACAAGGGCTCACCAAATCTTGCCTTTCCTCACCTAGCCCTGAAGGCTGTGACAAACTTAATTCACCTTGCACTAAATATAGGGTAGCCATGTGCCCTACTTTACAGAGGACAGTCCTCTATTTGCCAAGTCCAAATCCAGTTTAAAGGTAAATAAACCTAATAACCTGCTTTCCTTGCCCTTGACTATGATTCTCATCAACCCCAGCCAGCATAGCCAAAAGTCAGGGATGCCGGCTTGTAGTCTGAGACGACTGTAAGAAACCACATCATGTTGAGGGGATGCAATGCCCTTTGGACAAAGCATTCACAAGAAAATCAGAACTGCCATTTTTCACAACTGGGCCCACATTTTTGGTGTAAATTGTCTTTTTCCATAAGTATTTGAAATCAAGGGAATATGTACTCTTGTGCAAACACGCACTAAAGGAATTACTAAAAAAAAAAAAGCAGAGTGAAGATTAATAAAATCTGCCTTTTCAAATGGTCACTTTAGAACATCTGACTATATAACACAGTAGTTTAAATTGTGCAAGTCGCTCTTCATGAGCATTCCTGGGGGAGAAAATAAAAATCCCTCTATCTCTAGTTTGCCATCACATTGGAGCATTGTGTTGGGGGAGGTGAGCTGACTACAAAGGAATTAAGGGCCACCATGCTTCTCAGATCTCCTTGTAATGTGAGATTCATTATTGGCCTCCTTGCCCTTGTGCAACATACAGGGAAGACTTCGTGTTGATGTATACAAATAGTAATGTGTGAGAAAGGGATTTGTGTGAGAAACCATTCGTACCAGCTTCATATATGCTTCCTGACTTCTGCAGTATAAAATCCCTTTGCCTGAAACCTGCCTTATCTTATCATGAGCACATTTTTATCTGTAGCCTGCACAGAAGCTGGCTAATCATGGTGTGTAAAAATGACATCATAAAGCATCTCTTAGAGCCATATAATTATGCATTTCCTGAAATATTCAAGAACCAAAATAGCATAAGGCAGATTGCTTCCATAAACTCTGCATTTCTGACTTGTAAAAAAAGCTCAATAACTTCAATCTTAAAAAAAGGTCAACAACTTTGGTCGGCCCTCATGCATGTTCACTTCATCAAATCTGGCCCGCTTTGAAAAAAGTTTGGACACCACTGCCCTAGATTAAAACTGAAGGTACCCTTCATTTTAACCCAGGTCAGGACCATGATGTGTGAGTCTCTGAGGAGGGAAGGAAAGCCCTTTGCTTCCCATTGTGGTCTCAATACAAATTAAACTGTCATTCACCTATGTTCTGGGAAAAACTACTGCTAAGTTAACATGGTTATTATGAGCAATCGATTAGGAGTAGATTCAATAGGATTACAGTGGTACCTCGGGTTAAGAACTTAATTCGTTCTGGAGGTCCATTCTTAACCTGAAACTGTTCTTAACCTGAGGTACCACTTTAGCTAATGGGGCCTCCCGCTGCCACCACGCTGCTGCCGCACGATTTCTGTTCTCATCCTGAAGCAAAGTTCTTAACCCGAGGTACTATTTCTGGGTTAGCGGAGTCTGTAACCTGAAGCGTCTGTAACCTGAAGCGTATAACCCAAGGTACCACTGTAAAGTGATCTGTCAATTAACCAATGCACTAAATTCTAAAGGTGAGATCCATTCTTGGCCTCCTTGTCCTTGTACAACATAAAGGGTGGCACTGTGGTTTAACCACTGAACCTTTTGGGCTTGCCGCTCAGAAGGTCGGTGGTTCGAATCACCCCGTGGCGGGGTGAGCTCTTGTTGCTCTGTCCAAGCTCCTGCCAACCTAGCAGTTCGAAAGCATGCCAGTGCAAGTAGATAGATAGGTACCGTTGTGGCGGGAAGGTAAACGGTGTTTCCGTGTGCTCTGGTTTCTGTCACAGTGTTCTGTTGTGCCAGAAGCAGTTTAGTCATGCTGGCCACATGACCCAGAAAGCTGTCTGCAGACAAACGCCAGCTCCCTCAGCATGAAAGCAAGATGAGCGCTACACCCCATAGTCACCTTTGACTGGAGTTAACTGTCCAGGGGTCCTTTACCTTTTTACCTTAAAGGTAAAGGGGCCCCTGACCATTAGGTCCAGTCGTTGCCGACTCTGGGGTTGCGGCGCTCATCTCGCTTTATTGGCCGAGGGAGCCGGCGTACAGCTTCCAGGTCATGTGGCCAGCATGACTAAGCCGCTTCTGGCAAACCAGAGCAGCGCACGGAAATGCCGTTTACTTTCCCGCTGGAGTGGTACCTATTTATCTACTTGCACTTTGATGTGCTTTCGAACTGCTAGGTGAGCAGGAGCTCACCCCATTGCAGGGATTCGAACTGCCGACCTTCTGATCTGCAAGTCCTAGGCACTGAGGTTTAACCCACAGCGCCACCCGCGTCCCGTCCTTTTTTACCTTACCTTGCACCAAATTCTGCACCGGTGTCCAAACGTTCTTCAGATGCTGCCCTATGTATAACGCATTGCAGTAATTTCTGAGGGTATTTGTTCAGACGCTCTCCTAAGGTGTATGGCAAGCTACACCACATGCTCTTCTACACAACAATCAAAAGGGCAAAAGCCATTCTCTCTTTAGAATCCAGCCTCCCTAATGACACACCTGTAGCTATTCTCCTGATTCACCTGAGATTTATTTGTAACATATACATTTGACCTTTGTGCTAAGACATGGCAGCTCAGCTATAGCCTTCATAAAACTTTCCTAATGTTATAAAGAAGGGGTAGGGAACCAGATTTTGATCTCCCTCTGCAGTTACAGCAAACTGTAAATGGAACTCATTGACAAGCGACAGTGAGCCCCACTGACTGTACCAGGGAGTTCCCAATGAGCTCCACTTGCGATTGAGCAATTAAGGGCTCACTTTAAACTCTAAATTGCTCTTTTGTCCACATTTGATGTCACATATGACCTCAGATGTGTGGGCAGGTGGCAATGGGTTGGGGAACACAGCCCAGGAAAACCAAAACGGTACCTTGTTCGGGGCCTGATTAGGCCTATGGGCTAGATTAAGTTTCCCACCCCTGTCGTAATGCAAGTAGAAACACAAGCGAAACTTCCAAATCTGTATTTCTTCCTTTGGTTCTTTAAACTTCCTGGCTTGTTTTTTTCCAGTTCTCCTCCCAAACCCTTCTCTTTTCCTCCCCACTCCCTCCTTCTCTCTCTAATTTCGGTTCCTCATTCCTGCATGGATAAAGCTCCCCCTTCTTGCGCCAGCTCAGAAAGCATATGGCATTTGAGTGAACACAAGGGGATTTATCTGGGCTAAAAATATAACATGAGGCCACTTGGTGGCTGAAACTTTGTCAATGCTGAGTTTGCATAGGAAAAAAATGCAGTAGTTTCTCTCTTGAGGAGCATCTTAATCCCGCAAATACTCATTTGACACTCACTTGACGAACTCTTAGGTATTAACTCCACTAATCCATTTTGGGAAACAGACAAACAAAAACAAAAACACAAAGTAGCAACAAACATTTCCAAGGAAAGAAGTAGGGCGGCCAACTTTTCACCTAGCCTGTATCTGTATCCTTTACAAGTGCTTCAACAGGCAGCACTTAGTAGGCGACTGCATGTCTCTCCATGCCATGAAATAGGCCATATTCAAGCTGCTGTTAAGGCACAGCTACAGGAAGCAGTTAAAGAGTTGGCAACCTTAAACCTTGTTTGACAAACCACTAGAACTGCAACAACAACACACACACAAACCACAAAACTTACTGCTCCTGTGCCTATAAAAGCAATGCAGAAGGTAGAAACTTAACAGGTGAAGCTTTTCTTGGCATTGATTTAAATACGTCAGGAACAGCAACAATTTTTAAATCTCTGCTTTTTCTTTCATTGGATCAAAGCCAGTGAACCTGAACTGAAACTGGTTGCTCTCATTGTGAAAGTAAACTGATAAATATTTATATATCCCTTTCCTCAAGTGTTCAGCATGCAACCCTAAGAACTAGGAAGCAACCCCCAATGGTCTGAATAGCCCATGCTCAGGACTGGGCTGCAAGTCTCTGGCTGCTGTGGTGTCTGGGCAGGGGACAGTGGCGCCATCCTGCCACCAGTGCTACACTTGCCAGGGCAGGGTGGTGTGAGACAGTAGTGTGTACCTGTGGGAGGCCACTATGGCCAACCCAGAGCTCCCACAATCTCACCACTCTCTGCCCTACTCCATCCCCATCTCAGCAAATGCACCACCACCACTGCCAGGAGAGCACAGCTGTTGGTCCAAGAGCACATTTTGGCCCTTGATCCCAAAGACCACTTCAGATCACACAAGCTGCCATCTGGAGCTCTCCAAGGTTCAGTTCAATGGGCTCAGGGCAATCAATTCGTCCTAAATTATTGTCCAGTCAAGAGCAATCAATCTGGTAATATTAAGTGCCTGGAAATAAGCCTTCTGTTATCATGGTGTTATCATGGCAAGAGATAAAAAAGTTATATTGTACGCCCATGTAGGGAACACTGTGGGTCCAGATCAGGCTAACCCCATTTCCTCTTTCTCATTTTTTTTTGGTTCCCAGACCTAGAAATAACTATCTCTGTACATTACTTTAAAATCACCACTTCATTCTTTTCTTCGCGGAGGGATGAATTCCTGTCCTGAGGGAAATAAACACAGCTCTGCCCTTCTCCTGGGAGTGGGAGCCAGAAGAAAGGAGCTAAATGTAGGGTTGCCATTTTTCAAAACTGGCTCAAGGCTGGCCCTGCCATTAGGCAGAAAGAGGCAGAAGCTGGGAGGTGGGGCGCAGTGTCAAGGCGGGGAGGAGGGGTGCCATCTTGTCTTTTGCCTCAGGCGGAAAAAAAAGACTTAGCCCAGCCTTGTCTATTAGCATAGCAGCTTGACAACACAGCAATTTAATATGCGAAGCTTTTCCCATGATTTCTTGACAGGTCAAAACAAGCTTCATTTTTTTGTAGTGTCTTGGGCTGCTAACAAAAACAAGGTAGGAGGGTTAAGGGGTGAAGCTTAGTTTTATGACATAATATACGATGTTGAAAGGGGCTTGCCATGTTGCAGAGGGGAGAAAGGCTAGTCTGTTCACTGCATTTTAAATAGAAAAGAGCTGTATTTAGGCATTTCATACACACATACACACAATTACAGTGCTGTGAGGGGGAAGAGCCAGGCCACACTTCTTGGACTTGTCTCCTGTGTACACACAATATATTCAAAGCACCTTGCTTTCACCTCAATAATCCTGGGAACTGGGGTTTACCCCTCACAGGGATGCAACTCCCAACACCTTTAACAAGCTACACTTCCCAAGATTCTTGTGGGGTGGGTGTTTTTTAAGTGTGCCTTAAATGTATGGTGTGTCCTCAGTTTTACGAACCTCTTACGTGCTGAAGAGGAACTTCTGCAGTAGGGAGACTTCTAAATAGCACAGGGAGTGTCCATGTAATCCCAGCACATTTTTACAGTGAGAATCGGTTTGCAGTTCAAATGCTGTCTGGTCTTTGAGTGTGCAGTGATACCTCGGGTTAAGTACAGTACTTAATTCGTTCTGGAGGTCCATTCTTAACCTGAAACTGTTCTTAACTTGAAGCACCACTTTAGCTAATGGGGTCTCCTACTGCTGCCGCGCCGCTGGAGCACAATTTCTGTTCTCATCCTGAAGCAAAGTTCTTAACCCGAGGTACTATTTCTGGGTTAGCGGAGTCTGTAACCTGAAGCATATGTAACCCGAGGTACCACTGTAATAAAGATTGATTGATTTATTGATTGCAGTCTGAGTGCTGAGAAAGTACAATTTCCTTATGCTAAGACAAACGCTTGAAATGAATTCTAGGTAAATGCATCTATTGCCCCAACAAGACAATTGTTTGCAAATGCCATATTAAACAGAAAGAGCAAAAGTGTGCTGTAATACGGGAGATACCAGAAGAGAGAAAAGAAATCAGGTGGACATCACCTCCAAACATACCTTTGGACTGGGCTACCCCCCTCTTTTCCCTTTCTCCTGTGCCCCAACCGGGCAAAGCCATTCTGCCACCAACTGCCCTGTGAGAAGGATCCTAATGACTTTTTATATTGTTATATTGTTGTGGTTTGTGAAACATTTACAAAAATGCTTCCCTTCTCCTCCTCACAGCCGCACAAGAGGAGGAGGTGGGAAGCTAGAGTGGGTAAGTCGCAGGGGGAGTTTAGTCTCAATCCCATCATGATTGTTAAGCCACAGTATATCGCAATGTGGCTAAAATACCTCTAACTAGACTATAGAAGGACCCTGAGGGGACGGCTAATTAGAATCTGAACTACATGGTTATAAATGCTCGTTTTATTTTTGTTTATACTTTTAAAATGTGTTATTCTTTTCTATGAAAAACGTCAAGTAAATTTGTTTCACCTCAGGGCAGCAGAAACAAACCCCACTTTATTCTGTGTAGTCATGATGGTGCTATAATGTAAGCGTGTTAATAATAATAATAATTTATTGTTTCTACCCTGCCCATCTGAGTGGGTTTCCCCAGCTGGGCAGCTCCCAACAGAATATTAAAAACATGCTAAAACATTGAACACTAAAAACTTCTGTAAGCAGGGCTGCCTTCAGATGTCTTCTAAAAGTCAGATAGTTGTTTATTTCCTTGACATCTGATGGGAGGGCGTTCCACAGGGCGGGCGCCACTACCGAGAAGGCCCTCTGCCTGGTTCCCTGTAACTTGGCTTCTCGCAGTGAGGGTACCGCCAGAAGGCCCTCCGTGCTGGACCTCAGTGTCCGGGCTGAATGATGGGGGTGGAGACGCTCCTTCGGGTGTACTGGGCCGAGGCTGTTTAGGGCTTTAAAGGTCAGCACCAACACTTTGAATTGTGCTCAAAAATGTACTGGGACACATGCTTCAGAGGTTGTTGACTGTGTGAGGAACAGCAGCTATGCTAGCTTCCCAGCAGGTGGGTCCCTATAGCTTACGAAGGGGGGGGGGTGAGAGTCTGGAGCTTTTGGTACATTTGCTGGGCAAACTGATAATAATGGACTTGAGGATATACTCCTCGATCTCAGCCATTGCACTCGGTGATGCTGGGAAGACTATCAAAAGCCATCATCTCTGCTAGAATGTAGGGTGTTAGGCCTGATGGTGTCTTGTCAGTGGCGTAGCGTGGGGGGTGCAGGGGGGGGCCGGCCGCACCGGGCGCAACATCTGGGGGTTAGGGTAAGGGGGCGCAAATCCACGGGTTAGGGAGCGCAAATCCACGGGTTGGGGGGCGCAAATTACTTGCCTTGCCCCGGGTGCTGACAACCCATGCTACGCCACTGTGTCTTGTTACAGGTACAGAACCCCCTGCAAGTTTCCTGTTTCTGAGGACTCTGGAGTTTCATATCAAGCTACCCTTTTAACATCAAGTGATAGAGATAATTAATTATATTTACAGGAGAACAATTGAACACTATTTCCTCTTATCTCCTAGAAACAATCGGTTACACTTCTGCTTTAAACTGAAAAGCCAAACAAGTATTGTGTGTTATGTGGCTATCTTTTCCCTTCGGCTACTGTGATAACTTCCTTGTATTAATGATTCTTAATGATGAAAAATTACTGACACTTTCTGACCACCTCGGTTGGAATAAACAATATATCAAAATTGTTTTCCCAAGGCCAGAAAGTGAATTCCTGGGAACTTGTCAACGGCTGCTTCTTCCTTCCTCAACCTTCTATTTTTAGATTGTAACCTCCACCCCAATATTTCTACTCTCACTGCCTCCTTTATTCCTCACCTGACTTCCACCTCCTCTGCTGCTTCACAATGACTGAGTATCAAAATCATGAAGAATATTCTTCTGCATACTGCCAGGCTCCTCCTGGTACCTATAGCTAATGCTACCTTGGTCGTAGCAACAGAGGTAAAAAAGATATATATTTCCATATCAGCTTGTGATTTTCTTTTTTAAAAAAAAAGTTCTCAGGAAAATTCTACAGCATTTTTGTGGAAATTTCTGCTACTATACACATTTTTATACACAGTTTCACATAATGTACACCTTTTTACAATGCTATTTCCCTAAATATAATGCATTTTAATATTATTTTCACTTATATATGCCTTTATATGCACACTTGTTGTTGTTGTTTAGTCATTTAGTCGTGTCCGACTCTTCGTGACCCCATGGTCCAGAGCATGCCAGGCACTCCTGTCTTCCACTGCCTCCCGCAGTTTGGTCAAACTCATGCTGGTAGCTTTGAGAACAGTATCCAACCATCTCGTCCTCTGTCATCCCCTTCTCCTTGTGCCCTTCATCTTTCCCAACATCAGGGTCTTTTCCAGGGAGTCTTCTCTTCTCATGATGTGGCCAAAGTATTGGAGCCTCAGCTTCAAGATCTGTCCTTCCAGTGAGCACTCAGGGCTGATTTCCTTAAGAATAGATAAGTTTGATCTTCTTACAGTCCACGGGACTCTCAAGCGTCTCCTCCAGCACCATAATTCAAAAGCATCACACACTTAAATGTACACTTAAATATATACAATTTGTGCGCCTTACTTGGCTGGAGAGCTCCATTGCAAAATCCAGGTAAGTGGGAATTCTGAAGGATGGCTATGCTTTTGTTCACACATTGTTACAGAAACTGGGTAAGTTTTCCTTAAATGTGAATTGAGTTGCATTTCTCACCTGTCCTTAGGCAGCTGATTCTGTCAGAAACATAAGCCTGGCTCATGGATGGGAAATATAGTCCAGCTGTTGTTGGACTATAACTTCCAACCTTCTTAACTGTTGTCTATGCAGGCTGGGGGGAATCCAACAACATCCAGAAAGTTTCCCCACCTCCACTCGAAGTGGAACTTCAAAAGACTATTTGTGCCTCTGAAGACAGTTTGGAAGCTTCAGCTGGTGCAGAATTCGGCGGCTCAGGACTGCAATACCCCAAGGACCATTTCTCTCCATATGAATTGTCCCGGACCCTGAGATCATCCTCTGAGGCCCTTCTTTGCAGGCCTACTCCATGAGAGGTCTGGAAGGTGGCAACACGAGAACGGGCTTTTTCTGCAGTGGCGCCCCATTTGTGGAGTGCTCTCTCTGGGGAGGTTCGCCTGGTGCCTTCATTATATATTTTTAGGTGCCAGGCAAAAATGTTCCTCTTCAACCAGGCCTTGGGCTGATTAATATTCTATAGCCTTTAAATGTGTCTATGGGAAGAGGTTGTGCTGAATGATCTGTCTATGAGGAGAGCAGATAGAAAACCCTTCAGTAAGATCATGATGATTGAGAGCAAATGGCATGAAGAAAGCAGCATAGGATAATGTGAGAATTTGGATAGAGGCTGTTGCAAAAATGAGCACCCACCTTCATATATTTACATGCATGTTGAAGGTAAGCAGGGCTCCTCTTGTTTTGACCCTGAGAGCATGCTCTCTTGAGTCTCCTGTGCAGAAATTAATTAGAGTACTTGCTTCTACCCACTCTCCTAATCTTTTACTTGTTTAATTCAAAAGCTGACTTGCTGCTGTGTCGCATGCATTAAATTAAACTTCAGAAGCTCCGAGGAAGAGAAATAACATTGTGGCAGCCATTTCTTTTTTCTGTGCAATGTCCCTTGGAAAGGAAATGGAAGGGGCATTGTTTCTCTTCCTATTGGTTTTTTTTTTTACATTTCAATTTGCAGCAAGCGACAGCGAACCTGAGCCAGCCTTGGCAGTTCAGTTCAGCTGCCTGCTTGCCTTTGCTGAATTTAAAAGAAAAAGGCATCTTCTCTCCCCCCTGTCTGGCCCCAACTGAGTCCTTGTGCTCAGTTCCCCCACAGTCACAAGTGTTGGCAGATTCAGGGTTGGGTGCGAAAGGCACAGGCCACCTTCCAATGAAAACCCTGACATTTGCATGAAGAAAAACATGTCTTTAGGGTGACTAAAACGAATGGGAACGGCTATTGGAATGCCCTGGTTCCTTCCAAATGGCTATAGGAATGCCGTGAATTTCTGAATGATGATTAGAATGTGTTACACCAAGGGGGATTGATGGCTTATGCTTTTTGTGTGTGCCTAAGGGCCATCTCCAAAAGTCAAAATTTAAAAGCATTACCCTTCCAAATGGCCTGAAAAGAACTATGGTGGGCTGGTCTCAAACTAGAGGAAAACAAAAACAAAAATGGAGGGTTCCTCCCAATGTTTTTTTATGTACATTTATAATGATTATTTTTTTTGGCTCACGATAATATCAGAGGAGTCATCCACAATCCTGCTTTTAGTACTGTTTGCACCTGCAAGGATTTTGGGGCTGCCACACTGTTTTATTTCCAATCAGTGCATATCCTGTAACATCCTGCTAATCCTGTAAATTTCTATACCACAAATGTTCTCGTTTGTTTTTGTTCCGTTTTTGTTGCGCCACAACCTCTCCACACTGCAATAATGTGGTAGCATTGGGCAAACAGTGTGGCACAAACTAAAGCAGAATAAATCCACCACAAATTCACTGTTATTATGGCAAAAACTTGTTGCAGATTCCCTCGCAATAAAACACCAGCCTGAAGGGTCCTGGGTGGCTTGCCTATCACCATCTATTGCAATCTTTTAAAATAAGCATTATAAAAGCATGACTTGTCACTGGACACATATTTGGCCCATCAACATTATGGTGCTGTAAAGTGATCACTATACAAGGCAGAGAGTTTTCTCCATAAGGAGCAGAAGCTTGAGTAGACACCTTGCAAGATTTTTTAAAATGACAGTTCTTATTCCTTAACACCTCTCACTTCGGCCATACACAAGGACCAAAACAGACAAAGATGAAACTGCATATTTAAAAGATATAAGTTGCCTTTTTTTTGATGCTCAAGCGAGCTCATTAGAAGAGATGGCCTCGAGTGGTCTGTGTATGTGCATCACAGTAAAAATTGATTACCTTCATCTCTTTTTCATAGTTCAATGCAGAGGATGTAGCATTAATTGCCACTTTTGAGGAGGTCTTCTCTTTGTTTTCTTTCCATCTCTTTCATCTCATCCTTTTTTAAACCTGGAAGTAAGAAAGGAAGTGCTCTCTCCTGAACATCCCATCTTCAAAGCCCAACTTGTGGGAGTTCAAGAGCTGGTACAATGAGTCTCATTGTCCTTTGCTGATGTGGAGAAGCCATCAAGAAGAGACAAAGGCAGGCTGGAGACACTGTCCGGTCCATCATGAAACCATAGAACAGGTCAACAAAAGCAACCCTCCAAAAGTCCAAACATTGGGAGTGGAGGGGTCCCTGCTGGACACTGAATGTGATGTATTGTCTAGGAGTGGCCAGCTATGTCAAAGGGATCAAACAAACCTGATTCTAAAGAGGGGAGTGTGGGGAGGGGGAGGCATATACACATAACATACGCACAAAAAAGCTGCTTATCTCCTTTTCCTATCTCATGGGCTTTGCTACCTGCTAGCATTCGCTTCCCAGCAAGCCAATCAGACTCCAAGCTCAGCCCTTGACTGAAGTCACTTATATATATGACTCACTGGGCTCTGCTGAGCACAGAGCTCTTTCCTTGAGAGAAGCTTTCTGCCTCCTGTCACTTTCTGCAGCTCACTCACCTCCCAGAATCAGTCCCTTTCTCCTTTCCTTCAGAGCGAAGGTAAGCCTTATTCCCAACACAATTGTGCTCTTTGTTCAAGGTGGGCATAGGGAGGGGGGGTGAAGAGGGAGATTTTGCACTCCTGAGCTTACAAATACCACTGGGTGTGAACTTAAATATTATGAGACCTTATTTATTTATTTATTTTAAAAAACCACACACAACCGTTTCCTTCTTTTTACAATGCAAATTTACCCAGGAATTGCTTAGCAATGATTTAGGAAGAAAAATATAGCAAGATGCATGTGTGTGAAAGTTCAGTCTTTTAGAAGCAAAGTCCTTTCTATCCAGTGAGCGCCCTGAAAATTTGCCTGATGGCAGAGGGGTGTATTCCTAAACTATGATCAGTCAACTTGGCTCAACAAAAAGCCCTGGGTTTTTATACCTAAGCATTTCAAATAACAGGTCCTTGCTTCCAAATTCTTTTACAGCTTGAGCACTGAAGAGGAGGAGAGGTCAGGAGAATACCCCCAGAGAGGGAACAATTTGTATATCCATACACATATTAATGAGGAAGAGGGATCCTTTCTTCATCTGAGGGTGACCGTTTGAGACTTAGACGTTCCAAGGTCAAAGCTTTTACCTGCTGCAGATAAGCAGATATGTAGGTTTTGAGTGTGACTTTGGGCAGGCTTTTAAATGAACCCGAGCTTCTGCTTTTCCCCACATAAAAGAAGAAGAGATATTGTAGCTCTTCACTTTCTTAGGTTTGGAGAAAATGGGAGTTGTGAGAAACTTGGCTGTTGTGCTAGCAGGTGCCAGACTGCAAGGGCAGAAGAGAGATTATCAGCTGGTCGGGACCCTTGGTGTCTCATTTGTTCATTTGCTCTGATCCAACAATTTAGATCCACAACTGGACCACCTTTCCGTTTGCACAAAGAGTGTTGCAATAAATGTGTGTGTGCATGCAAGTAGTGGAGAAAGTCTAGTTTCTCTTTTTGTCTACACACACACACACACACACACAATAGCACCGATAAACTTACAGTGCTGTTTCTGGGAAGGGGGATTCTCAGCTGCAACAACTTTCTGCTGAGTTTGTGCTTCTCTAGACTGGGGACACTGGGTTGTATCCCTTGTAATATCAACCTATAGGTCGCTGTAATCTACTTCTAATTTACCAAGGGCTTGTGCACTGATGGTGTTTCATCTTGCGGCTGCTGTTCCAGGAGGCAATTTCTGCCATTTATCTCTAGGTAGTGGCAAGCCTGTTCCTAAGAAGTAGATAGAAGCAATTTCCTACTCAACTGGAGAGTAATTGTAGCCTCTCTCTACTGTAATTGCAGCGGCAGCTTGCTACTTTCCTGGGTTTAAAGAAGAGCAAAGAGCTCAAAAGGAGTAGCAAGAGAGGAACTACAAGTGATTTGGGCTTTGCCACCCCACATTTCTGGGTCTTATCTAAAAGAGCAAGGTGTGTATTCTCAATATAGGGAGAGAATGTGTCTTTCCCCCTATCTTCAGATGAGACACAGAACCCAAAGGGAGGAATTCCAACCCACATGCTAATGCTTTACATCCAAAGCAGTCCTAAAACTCAAGCAAGATGTCATAGGCAGCAGAGATGTGTGAATACATCCCTGCTTCTAGAAACTCTTACAAACAGCAGTTGCAAATTAAATTTGGGACTGCGGCATAGGAGTGGAGGACCATTTTCCCAAGGAAACTCCTCTTCAACTACTTTTCTTCTCCTGGCACAAACTATCATATATATGCACATGCCAGAAGAACATAGTGTTTGCACAAGCTGTGAGATGTGCGCAACAAGCACTACCTGATTAGCATGTTTGTTTAAAAGTGATGTAGGAGCTGAATGAATGACCTGGACAAGAGGGTGGTAGTGGCATAAAAGCAGTAATGCAGCCATGTTTTGCGGTGTGGTCAACTGAGATCAAAGCATGAAGTGATACCATCAGTATGTACACAGAGGATTCAAAAGCAGCTATACCTCAAACCACTCAATCACATTTTGCATTTTCACTAATTTGGCCTGTATAGGTCACATTCAGTTTCCATCTCTGCTAGAATGAAACACATATTATATCAACGGGTTATGCTAACTATGGGGCAGCAGTCTATTCTCTCTATTTCTGAATAGGAAAATGAAATATGTGAATACACTGTAATGCCTAAACTATCTCATGATATAAATGCGATAAACAACACAAGTTTTTGCAATAAGTTTGTTCGAATTTGGTTTTAATTTACCGAACACTGGAAAAGTAAAGCATCTTCAGATATGGCACTGTGATGATTAGGCTGCTGTATTTAATTTTTTTTTAAGTGTTACAGTTTATGATTGCCATACAGATACTTATATGCATTTAAATTATAAATATTTTTACATTTTCTAACAAAATAACTTGAAGGGGGTGGGAAATATATGTTTGGGGCTGAAATTATATAGTCTTAACCGACTTGAGCAAAACATGGGGAGTTTCAGATTGTCTACATTGTCATTGAGTTTTGGATGGAGACAATTTCATTATAAGATGTTTGGCTGTTGATAGGAAGCAGGGAATGTGTGGAGATGCTGCTGCAATAGCGATGCCCCTGGGCAGGATTGAAGAACCTTTTCAGCCTGAGGGCCACATTCCCTCACAGTAAAGCTTCTAGGGGCCACAAGGCAGTAGTGTGTGTGGCCAGAATCCAACATGGGCAGAGCATCAGGTGAGAAACCTACCTGTGCATAACAGGCTACGTTCCATCTCTGCAAAAGTCAGAGGCTTTTGTCCCCACGCCTCTGTATCCAGACAAGCAAGAGGTTTTATCCCAGTTCAAGGACACTTTTCAGCCAGGCAAAAGTACTGGGGAGATGGGAGATGTCTGGGGAGTGTGGCCAAAGGGGAGTCGCAAGGGACAGCTACAGAGACCTGGAAGGTTCCATTCAGCCCCTGGGACTGAGGTTCCCCACTCCTGCCCTGGGGTTAAGCCTATCCAAGTGACGAAACAGTCTCATGGGCGGACAGAGTAGATGACCTGAACATGTTTGTTGTTCTCTAATGCTTCGTACTCCAGCAGTGAGGGAGGGAGGGGGAGAGCAGGAAGGAGAGTTTGCATTAGAGCTCCCAGCAGGCAGTCTGCATAAGAGTGTTCTCAGGTGCAACAGGAATGCCTCAGTCTGCAAACTTTCTAATTCCCTAAGACGTTTCATTGGCCGTGTGCTTTTTTTCAAAGGGCAATAGCAGTCGGAATGTCAGGGAAACATTTGGCAAGCAAGTGATAACTAGTTCAACTAGTTCAAGGAAATGTTATCAACCAGGCCTCTTTCTTTTCAGCCCACAGTTCTAAATATTCACTAGGAAGGAAGTCTCTGGATTTACTTACAAATACATTCAGGATCCCTTGGACTGAAAACATTATTCCGTTTGTCACTCGTCCTCCAAAATTCTGAGATAGCATTTAGGGAGATCAGGGATTCCCCTTGCTTTTTTGTCTGCTTCTGTCAAACGTGTACCTTATTATGACTATATGTGATTTGACCTCTGGATTTGACCTCCCCCATACCCTGAGCTTATCTATGGTGGTGGTGGCAGTGCTCTGATCTGTGGCAGGTGGCAAATCAGCAGCCATTTTAATCACCCACAATGACCTGACATGGCATCCCTCTGGAGCATTGTGGGAAGTTTAAAGTGGAAGCTTGGTAATACTGGTGCTGAGGCTGACACAGAGTTGGCATCAGTGTTGGTGGGCCCTGCTGGGTGTTGGCACCAGAACAACTGATGCCAGGCCTGACTAAGACAGCTATTTATAGTTGAATGAACTTATAGACAAAGTATGCATAACAATGAAAAAGGCTTTGGTTGCTGTTTTAAAAGGAAGCTGCCTTGAACAGAGTCATGTCAATGGTCCACCTAGTTATCCACCAACTGGCAGCTGCCCTCCAGACCTTTCCCACCCCAGCCTGGAGACGCCAGGGATTAAACCTGGACCTTCTGAACACAAAGCAAGTGTTCCATCACTGATCTACAGCCCTTGCCTAGGAAGTAATGGGCATTTTTTTATATTCTGAAGCCTCAAAAAGTAAGCACAAGCCCTTATAATACACTGCTTCCCTGGCATGTAATCCACAACATGCAAAAATAATGAATTCAGCCTTACTGGATATCTTCTTTCCACGGAACCTCTTTGTTTCTCTGTGTTGAAATCTAAACTGGCACCCCAGGTAAAACCATGAAAAGGCTTTGTCCATAAGGAAGCAGAGGTGGCAAACATTTTGAAAGATCCACTGCACCTAAGCCCCGATTTACCTGAAGTCAGTTGTATGACTAAGTTCCATTGAAAACAACTAGAGACCTGTAATCAGTTATTTGGCTAGTAAATTGCAGCACCTATGTACACGCCCCTTCCCTGTTGACACCCAATCAGGGCGCACTGGGATGGTTTCTTTCTGTTACCTCTCTTGGGTGCCTCCTGTGCCCTTTCTCTATGATGCATGCACTGTTGTTGACAGGGTTTCAGTGCCACAAGTATGACAAAGTTAGGATGGAACTTGAACTCACATCATGACTAACGTTTGCACTGGTTTCATTGGGACTTTTGCTAGATTGGGATGATGTGATGTAAACTATTGATTCGGGTCTGAGAATAGTTTGGCACTGAGTGCTTATTTTAAAAAGAAAATAAAAAGAGGACCAGCATCATATGAAAAAGGAAACACGGCAGTAACATCTGTAGTGTTAATTTAAAGCATTCTTATACCACTTTGATGTCATGGCTGCACCCACCCCCCAATCCTGGGAATTGTAGTTTGTTATGGATGCTTCAAATCATAATTCTCTGAGAGGTAAATGATGGTTCCCAGGATTCTTTAGGAAAAGTGGTATAAATGTGCTTTAATGGGATGGTGTGAATATGGCCGGTGTTTCAAAGGTGAACAAAAATAAGGATTTAATGGTCCAAAGTGCTTGGAATATATTCTTCCTCAGCAGCAAGCAAGTGTACAATACTGTTGCATCAATAATGGCCATTCGTTTTGTCACAAAGTCTCTTAACTCTTCCCTTCAACCCAGTATTGGTGCTTTCTTTCCTTTTCCCTTTTGTTCCTGGTTTGGGATCTTCATTAGACATAATCTATTTTACCCATTTTTTAAAAAAACCACTTCAATTGTTGGAACAGTCTCCTGTTTTTTAAAATTACAGTTATCTGGACATAGTCCAGAAAATTGGGAATTGCTTATGAGACGGTGCCCACACAAAATTAGAAATTAATTGCAAGCTTCAGTTGGTCACAAAGCATGGCAGAGGGCACAGTGTGGCGTATCTAAGTGTTCCTGATGAAGAATATCTTTAAAACACGCTTTGCTTTTCTGTGCACCTTGAGACTTCCATCTCTCTTTTTGCGTGAGTGGATGTGCTTAACTCAAAAGTGAAGGGAATACTTGGCGATCCCTTTATTCAAAGGGCTTCTAGCTCTGATACTGACCACTGGCAGACTGTGTGGCATAGTGGTAAGAGTGATGGACGTGAACAGGGCAGACCCAGGTTCAAATCTCTGCTTGGCCATGAAGCTCAGTGTGTGACTTTGGGCCAGTCGCTATCACTCAGGCTGGCGATAAAATGAGAGGGAGATCTCATCTGAGCTCCTTGGAGGGAAAGTGGGATATTGTCAAGTGAAATGAATAAAGTTCCGGGTTCAACACCTGCCTTCTTCTTTCAAAGCAGGGATGGGGAGCATGGGGCCCTACAGATTGCTGTTGGATTGCAATTCCCACAGTCTCTGATCACATAGGCTATTCTGGGTGGGGTTGGTTGGAGCTGGAGGCCAGCAACATCTGGATAGGGTCCCCATCCCTGATCCAGAGGATCTCAGCCCAAGAGGGCTGTGGAAAAGCCCTGCTAGTTTCTTCTGCCAGTCAGCATAGATAATATTGGGATAGATAAGCCAAAGGAATGACTTGATATAAAGTAGATATGCTCTCTAGGTTCCACATCATTCTCTCTCTCTCTCTCTCTCTCTGTGTGTGTGTGTGTGTGTGTGTGTGTGTGTGTGTGTGTGTTCTAGTTTATTTATTAGATTTTTATACCGGCCTTCACCAAAAATGGTCATGGGACAATTTACAAACAAACAAACAAACAAAGAATACAAGCATAACACAGAATAACCAAAATCTTTAAAATAATTATCACAGATTACATAAGTATCATAAAACACCATAAATGTGAGTTAACCCACCAGCCACTGAAAATTCAGCAGAAAAGATGGTTTTTGAACCCTGTATCTGGAAGAATACAAAGCTGGAACGAATCTCTCCAGATAAGAGTTAGGAATAAAGGCATCCACTGATCCAATAATTTGAAAAGTCCCAAGAATTTTTACTTTGGCACAGGCAAATTTTCTACACAACGAATGAAATCTCAGGTTGTATGAAGAAGTTCATAGTCTTGGACTCCAGAAGGTGGGAAGGAATAAGCGTCTCTATTTTAACTCAATTGCTTCAGGCTCTTTGCTTGTAGTAGCTGCCAGGTGCCTAGAGTCCTCATTCTGATTGCCAAGTGCGTAGTTAGTTTGGTTTGAAACTTATGTGAAGTGGTACATTAAACATTGGCACAGGCTCAGCAGCAGTGAAGAGTGCAGGGCCTGTGAATGGCTGCTGGCTACTTCTTTCACTTTAAAGGACCATCTGCCTATGAAAATCATCTAGAAATGCTCCCAAATATTTAATTTAAGCAAAAGAAAACATTGACATTCAGCTAGAGAGTCAAGAGGGTTGGTGAAAAACAGGGAGCTTTATTTTGGTATATTACTTTGGGAGGGGAATTTAAGAGCATTTTAAAAGGCATGCAGAGGATAGAGAAAGAAAAATTAAAATGGGAAAACACACCTTTATATATTTTTTCCTAACTCTCTCAGAGAGAGAGGGAGAATTACTTTGTCGCTTGCTGCTTTTTTATAATACCATTTTAAATTTCCGTTTTCATTTCATTGCTATTGTTGTTTTATCTGCGTATTTTCTAACCATATCTGTGTATACCCCAAAAAGTAATGTTATTGGCCCATAAGGGGGGAAAATCCATATACCTTTATGAGGTCAACAAAAATGTCACAAAATATCCATCATATTCTCCAGAACTGAGTGTGAGCAACACAAGGAAGGGTGAAAAAAAGGTTGGCTGATGATATTCATGCAAGGCATTCGTGTCTCCATCTGGTTAGAGTCTTAAGATGGGAGTGTGAGAGGAGACAGAGGACATTTCTAAAAGGTTCCTTCAGGTGCTCTGCAGGTCTCAGGTTGCACCCAGGCCCCTTGGGGAGGAGAAACCCATAATGGCAGATTCCCCATAACTGGAAATGCACAAAGCAGCTGTTATTCAGGTCTGACTCCATTTTTAGGTGAAACACACAGGTTTGTTGGTAGGTGAAGAACAAAAATAAAAAGAAACTAGGCAGTATTTATATTAACAACGGTAGAGCTTAAATTGAGGTGGTTGTGCTAGATTGTTTTTAAAAGAGTAAATAGAAGCCAAATGGCTTACCAAGCAGTTGGAGGGAATGTCCCCTCAGAGAATAAAGTCCCAGATTCAGGTAACAGAAGATCCACTTCCTCTAAGCCAGGCTTCCTCAACCTCAGCCCTCCAGATGTTTTGAGACTACAATTCCCATCATCCCTGACCACTGGTCCTGCTAGCTAGGGATCATGGAAGTTGTAGGCCAAAAACATCTGGAGGGCCGAGGTTGAGGAAACCTGCTCTAGGCTAAGATCCTGCTGCTGTATCATGCTAAATGTGGTATTTTCCAAGTCAAACAAAAAGTAAAGGTAGCCATTTTGGCCCACAAGAAAAACACTACCACCCAGTCAACCTAAACATATCACAACCTGAAATCTGTGTGCCATCAATTAGCACCTCATTTGAACATCTACTCCTTCCTCCCACACCTTGCACTCTGGTACAAAAGGCATGGGCTTGTCAAAAGAGGCCATGACATTTCCAGCTCCTTAACTATCTCATATTGTGCAGAGCCTAGCACAATGCTTCCTGATGCTGACTGAGACCTCTAGATGGCACTAGAAAGCAGCAGCATGGGGCAGAGCATATTAAGAATGTCCCTGAAGAATCCTGGCCATTCTCTCAAGTGACCAACCAGGTGTCTATGTGAGGTCTGCAAGCAGGACCTAAGCACACACCCACACACACACCCGTGCACTTGTGATTCCCAGCAACTAGCAGTCAGGGGTTTATGGTCTCCGGCTCTGGAGCTAGTACATGTTTATGACTGGCACTTCTCCAGGAACTGAGTAGGATTGCCCAGATCAGGTTATGTTGCTTGATGCCTCCATCTTGCCGAATTCTGCCATTGGAAGAGTCATTAATTAAAATAACACCCCTTGCTCCAGGGAGATACAAGAGAATTACTTCTTGCACTCAAGAGCATCCAATACCAATTAATTGCTCCTGAACAAAATGGATCCTAATGAGTAGCAGAGGGATGGGGGCTTTGGGGTCTCTGGAGTGTGTGCTTATAATTGGAGTGGGGACTGAAATTCCCATTAGTGATTGTTCATTCAGAGCTCGTGATAGCTTAATCCATAGTCCATAAATCAGGGACAAAAAGGCATGGTCTGTTATTATATACATGGAAGTCGGCAAAACCCAACCATTTGAACAACTGACATGACACACTATAGTTGTTGTTGTTTAGGCATTTGCATGGTGTTTTTCTTATATGCTCAAAGTACATGTGCCGTGTCAGTCATCTTTACAAGAGGGATGGGGAACTTCACAGGATCAGATCAAAGGCCCATCTAGTCCAGCGTCCTCTGTGACCAACCAGATACCTCCAAGAAACCCACATACCTATAGTATTGCCTGCAGCAAATTATTAGTTATTTATTTACTAAAAGGGCTCAATCAAAGGCATCAAATAAGCAATTGGCTTGTTAAGAATACCAGGTGTTTGTTATTTTAAAAAAATCCCAGTTCTTGCCTAAAGCATGAGAGAGATGGTCAAGAACCTGCACTCGTTCAGACCCAGGTCCATGAAGTAAAAGTGAAGGGGTGGGAAAGGGTGGCCATTTGTCCCTCTTTGCGGAGTGCAGGCCTCTATCTGAAGGGCTGCCTGGGCCAAGTATATATTAAAGAATCCTAAGAAGGGACAGCAGGGGACTGGAAGTTGCCCATCAACTGCCTGCTCAGCAGACTGTGCGCGGCAAGTTATCTGAACAGGTCAAATTATGGCCTGCCAAAGTTATGATTAGTCAGTACCAGCCAGGAACGTCAATGTGACTTTCATTTCCCCCCCTAAAATGTGGCTCTCACCTGTACAGGATGTGGAGGATTCAACAATTATACTAGCAAGGCAGTGGGAAATTTGAGCAGGCATGTAGCCTTACCCTGCAGGATGTAGCTGTACAAGACGCTAAAAGCGCCCTTGAGTTTCTTGTGTACACGAACATGATTGGAATGGAAAGTAGAGCAGACTGTAGAAGAATGCCATTGAGAAATCAAATGTTCAGTGTAGACCTTAGAGTTGCATAATGGTCCCAGGAAATGCAAAACAGGATTGAATGATCTTGTGTGAAAATGCCCTTTGTCTCAGATGACTTTTAGTGATGGGGATTGTTAAAGGCTTGTAGATCTGAAATTATGGATTGATTTGCCTCCTAGTTTCAGAGAAAGGCTTGAGTACAGCCAGATTGGTCCTGTGAATGTTTACTTACAATGAGTCCCACTGCATTAATTGGGGCATTAAATCTGCCTAGGATTGCAGCCATTGTCTCCTGAGGCACAAGATCTAGAATGCAAATACTTCTCCTGCCTCCAAACATGCTTCTTTCAAAATGCTCATGATTCATTTACATCCCACATACGATTATATGGTTCTGCAGTGCTGCATAAGTTTTGCATTCTGGAGGCGTATGACATTAATAGTATTTCACCTGTTCTATCCTCCTGAAGTAAAACACTTCAGCCATTAGCTTGTCTATCTCCACATTCTCCTGTTGTCTATACTAGCTAATTTATTCTCATAGAGTTTTATGGGCACTGTGACAGACTGCAGAATCAATTTAACTTCCTCTGCCTCACCCTCTTTTGAGGCTGAATTGAACATCTTGCAACCACAGAGTGTCCTGCGTAACTGTGATGTGCAATTCTGAAAATTTGAACTTTGATCTCCTTTCTTACCTAACCCTTCCCCTTGGAAACTTCAGCTGGTGCACAATTCAGGAGCCAGGTTGCTTACCAGGGCATATTACACCAATCCTGGTCTGACCAATTAGTTTCCGGGCCCAATTCAAAGTGCTGGTTTTGACCTATATACCCTTAAATGGCTCAGGACCACAATACCTCAAGGACCGTCTCTTTCCATATGAACCTACCCGAACCCTGAGATCATCTTCTGAGGCCCTCCTTTGTGTGCTTCCTCCTCGAAAGGTCTGGAGGGAGGCAACACGAGAACGGGCCCTCTCTGAAGTGGCTCCCTATCTGTGGAATGCTCTCCCCAGGGAAATTCGCCTGGCGCCTTCATTATACACCTTTAGGCACCAGGCAACGTTTCTTTTCAACCACACCTTTGGGCGGTGATCTGATTTACATCCTATGCCATTTTAAAGTGTGTTTTTGGGGCAGGGGGGTTAATGGGTTGTTTTTGTTTTTATTAGGTATTTTGTGGTTTTATCTTGATTTTATTCTGTGAACCACCCTGAGACCCCCGAGTATAGGGCGGTATATAAATTCAATAAATCATCATCATCATCTTTCCTAGCCTGTAACCGCTTGCTGGCATTCAGGAAGGTGACATTTGATAGCTGCTGTCTGCTGTCATTTAACTTGAGTTTTGCTGTTCTTTCACTCCAAATAATTCTGGGCACAGTTCCCAAGATTCCTTAAAACTAAGTAGTGATCCCATAACCACATTGCTTAACCTAGAAATCACCATGCAGTAATTATTGCAACTCAGCACATAGAGCTAGAAAGGGCTCTCCATGGGAATCAAGGTAGAAAAGCAGAGGACTGAAAGGTTGCCTTGTGAGGACATATGGTCATTTCTTCAAATTCTCTGCAACAATATTTGACACTATCAAAGGTCACTGCTTCCCCCCCACTATGAGCCCCAGAACAAATGCACATGCTGTGGTGAGGCAGGCTGTCCTTCATGATCATAGTATGTCAAATATGCTGTATTTGAGTCTTTTTAATCTCCAGTTTACTCTCACCTGATATTTCGCCCCTGAATTTTGCTTATGAAGGGCCTCATTCATGGTCAAACACAAAGCCTCTTTCCCCAACTTTTAAGTAATAACTGAAAGAGAGGCTCACATTTCACTTCCATTTAGTTAGTATGTATTTTTAAGCATAATCCCAGTTTGAGATCAAGGAGCTCCATGTTTAATCAAAGTTTTCTCCAGGAGGAATAGTACCAAGTTTCCTAGAAATCCTTCCCTCTTCCTGCTTCTTATTACTAGCAGAGATGAGGGACCATCTTTTAATCTGTTATCTCTATACTCTCTCTTAATGCTTTACAAGTTATTCCCTTGTTTTTCTCAGGACTTGGTTTTCCAGAGAGCTCAGCTTTCATGATCTGATCCTAAACTCTATGAAAGTCGAGCCCTAATTGCAATGAGTTGCACACAACAACTAGTTGTCCTAGCTGTGCATCCCCATCTGCAGCAAAGATACATCCAATCAAGTCGGTAGGTCCTGCATGAGCATCTATGAGCCTCACCTGCATATAGAAGGAGTCTGCTACTCAGGGCCGGTTCCAATTTTGAGCAGACCATGGAGTAAAGTGCCCTTGGTGGTCCATTTCCTCCATCCATAGACCAGCAATGGGGAGCAACAGCAGTCAAAGCTCCGTTCAGAGCACTGGCTGGCTGAGTCTGTATAGGTTGAGACCATAACCACAAACCAGGTCTCATTCCCGAACTAAACTATTTGTTTTTACAATACACTGGAAAATGCCAGGGCATTACCCATTAAAAGGGTAATAACTTGTGCAACGTTACTGAAAATTGTCCCTTCTTATTGTCCCAGAATTGTTCCAACCGCTGGGGAAATTTTGCAGGCCCAAGTGCTTCTATTGGCACCAGTGATAAGGGCTGATCTTGGGAGAGCTGGGAGGGAAGTGACCAGAAGGGTTGGTGCCTACATCACTTCCCCCCCAAATCCAAATGCTTAAAAGTATTGGTGACACAGATCCTGGCTGAGAAGCTGATGGGCTGATGTACTGCCCTACAGTTTATTTACTCAAAGCTCTCTTTCCAGTGTTGGTGAAGCTGTAACAAGAGAGGGAGCCTCATGCATGTGTTGAGCCTACTGGGTTTCGGCAAAGCATTTTTGAAGTTGTTTCTAATATTATAGTTCAGTCATTGAACCCAAACCCTGCCCATGCCCTACTGTCACTAGATGCCACTCTAACCCCCTCCCTCACCGGCACCCTTATACATAAGGACCTAAGTGCCATGCTGTTTACCTTTGTCCATTTAGAGATCACCTTCCCTTGGAAAGACCTCAAAGGTCCATCTCTGATGGAAAGGGAAAGTCTGGGACCTGGCTCTTTCCAAATATCAGATTTCATTCTCAAACTCACCACAGGATATACGGTAACACAACGCAGAAGGGTTGTTAGAGGCAAAACTAAGCACAGTCATTTTGATAAGGTATGGTCCCCACATATCAGCTATGTAAATGGAAGTGACGTTAATGTTAGACCTCTAGCCACTCATGCCTACTTATGGAAAGGCTATGTCATGGGTAGTTGAAGTCTTGGCACTGTATTCAATGATTCAGTTATTTTACAGTGTCCTTGCTCATTTTTCTTCTTATATGTGACTGGTATAAGAATGTAGCTCTACAGATTTTGTTATGGCCCATTTCTAAGAAATAATTGCATAGTTCTTTGTCACCATGGTGCAAAGGTGAGTGGCCCCTTTTCAGCCACATTCCATTCTGGGCAACCTTCCAAGGCTTGCGTGCAAGTGGTGAGGAGAGCCAGAGGCAAGAATGGGCAGAGCAATGAACGTAAATCTTCCCTTTGTACACTAGACTAGCTTGTCCAGTAAGAGGCATTAAAACTCAGGGAGTGTGTGAAGCAGCGCAGTAAGGGATGTGGCCAATGAGAGGATACTGTCTGGGGAGACAGGCCTTGAAGGCCACATTTGGCCCCCAGGCCTGAGTTTCCCTGCTTGTGCCACTAAAACCTTTCATTCTAATGTTCAGAGTCTCTGTTGGACTTCTTCGGCTCACAACCAGAGCCCTTTTCAGATGGCACTATGGAGAAATGGACACACATAGGCAGAGAGGCAGCAACATGGCAAACAATTCTGCCTCCAACCTGTGCACATTCATTTTGAAATCTGAAATGAAAGTGTAGTAGCTGGGGCAGAAGGCTGCCACCGCGATGCCACCTCCCTGCTATGTGTTACACATCTCCACACCTGAAAAGGTCTCAAGAGTTGCTTTTGCCTTCTGTCTCGTGCCTTCTTTTCTAAGGCTTTCAGCTCTTGAGTTCTGAAATCAGAAAAGTTTCCACTTGTGTTTGATCTAGGGCAAGGCCATCGATAACGCCATCTCAAAAACTTGACTCTTGCTGATGTTGACATCATTGGCCTGTTTGTTTTAGGTGGAATTTTAATCATGGGACTTCTTTTGTCCTTCTGACTCTTGCCTTCCCTCAACCCTCCTTGATTTGTTCCTGATTTGTGAGAGTGTCTGCTAGCACTTTCGCTCAGCAGGAAAGATATAAAGAGAAAAGGCTCAACACACCCAAGCCTGTAACAATAAAACCACAGCATGCTGTTCAGAAAGTTGAAATAAATACTGGAATAAGAAACCGGAGAGGGTGCATGTGTGTCAGATGGAGAGGGGAGAAGTACACTTTCAGCAGAGTTCAAATCCTGATTATATCCTTGATCAAGTTTCTGGATCAGGCTTTGAAAATCTGGGAATCTAAGGCTGCAAATTCATGTGCACCAACTTGGGAAGAAGTCACACTGAGTTTAGTCACATTTTCTTTGGTGTAGTCGGGATCAGGCTGTAAAGAAAGGATGGAGAAGCTGCATTCGTCCAAGTATCAATGCACAGCTCAAATTCCTTACACTAGTGGAACTGTTAAGTTTACCCAACATACCCTAATATAATGCATTTCTCTATGTCATTTTCACTAATATATACATTGTTTTGCACATTTTACTCTTGTATGTGCATTTTTGTACGCATTACTTGACTGGAGAATTACATTGCTTGTGTATTGTTTCAGGAAGTGCAGTTGAAGTAGATTTACCTTTAAATATGAACTGAATCCAATTTCTCTCCCATATCTTTTATCACACTATCAATGAATCTTCTGCTTTGGTGATCACTCGTTGCCGAGTAAGGTTGTCTTCCACAAACACGATCTTAACAGTGAGTCTGTAAGTGACTGTGGAGGCCAATTCTGGATCCACACATCCTTCCACAGTGGGGACATAGGTTTCCAGGCGGGAGTTGATCGTGGTGAGGGATTCCCAAGTGTGTCTTCCTCTTAGCACGTTTCTCCCTTTTGTCCTGCATTTGAGTTTCTTCAAAGGCCATGACACCTTCGGTAAATGCTGTTCTCCAGTTGGAGCACTCACAGGCCAGTGTCTCCCAATTGTCAATGTTTATACTACTTTTTAAAGATTTGCCTTGAGAAAGTCTTTATACCAGGGGTCAGCAACCTAAGGCCCATGGGCCGGAAGAGGCCCACAGAAGTCATTTGACTGGCCCACGAGCCACCCCCGAATCAAGCTGCCCGCTCACACGCTGTGCTAAACCGGTGCAGCGCGGCACAGGCACTTGCTTCCATGGTGCCGGAAATTGAATCTGCACAGATGCAGACGCCAAAAATCGCATCTGCGCACGCTCAGACGCCAAAAATCACACATACACGATCCAGTCCACAGAGGGATCTCTGCGGGACCGATCCAGCCCAGGCAAGATAAACCTTGCTGACCCCTGCTTTATACCTCTTTTGTTGACTACCAGCATTACACTTTCCATTTTTTAAGTTTGGAATAGAGTAGTTGCTTTGGAATACGATAATCAGGCATCCGAGCAACATCCAATGAAGTTGATGTTGAAGAATCATTGCTTTGACACTAGTGATCTTTGCTTCTTCCAGTACACTGGCATTAGTTCATCTGTCTTCCCAAGTGATATCTAAAAATTTTCGGAGACACCATTGATGGAATTTTTTGAGTTGGAGATGGCATTTATAAGTGGTCCATGTTTCACAAGCATACAGTAAAGTTCATAGTACAATAGCTTTGTAAACAAGCATTTGGGTTTCCCTGCGAATGTCCTGGTGCTCAAATACTCTGCACTTCAATTGGCAGAAAGCTGTACTCGCAGAGCTCAGGCGATGCTCGGTTTTGGCATCAATGTTGGTCCTTGTTGAAAGATAACTGCCCAGGTAGGAGAAGTGATTGACACTTTCCAATGTTACACCATTGAGTTGGATTTGCGGCGCTGTGGTGGGATTGTTTTGTGATTGTTGGTGCAGCACTTTGGTCTTCTGGATGTTGAGAGATAGGCCAAGCTTTTCCTTCTAACTTTTCCCTCATTCTGTTTGGTATTTATTGTCCCATATGAAGCTGTCTTATACTTGATTCAGACCACGGGTCTATCTAGCCAAGTTATTTTTGTCAGTGGTGGCTTAATGGAATGAGGACAGCTCAATGGAATGGGGTAGTTCAGTGGAGACTACCATTTTATGCTGCCAAGCACCACCATATGGTGCTGGGACCTGGAACCCTTTCCAGTGAACACCAGAAAGAGCCAGAGGAGAAATAGAAGGAGTGTTAACTCAGCATCATGCAGATGCACAACTGCTGATTGGTAGCTGCATCCAGCATGGGCCAACATCTATGCTGAGCCCTGCTCAGTATCTGAATAGTGGCTCTGCTACTGCTTCTTTTATTCTTCCACCAGGCAGTAGTGTTCTGTGATTGACAGAAGTTGTCTCTATCAAAATGCCTCAGAAGGCACCACTGTTGTTGATGCTGATTGATGTTCCTCAGGGTCTAAAGCTGAGATCTTAACTGGCTTTACTACTTAAGATACCTTAATCAGTGATGTTAGGGATTGGATCTTGGGCCTCACAAACCTTGTGTTCTATCATACGTACTATCTCTCCCCCCCCCCAATATACCATTAGATCCTCAGCAGTGACCTCCATGAGCTCCATAGGTAGGATAACAAAGGTGAAGAAAACCATAATAGTAATATCACCTCACAGGAAATGTTGGTGGTGATTATCATATTTAACTAGTACTTAAATGACTCATTCCTACTGGTTAGTGTCTAGGATGTTC
This sequence comes from Podarcis melisellensis, assembly GCF_964234715.1. NCBI lineage: Eukaryota > Metazoa > Chordata > Lepidosauria > Squamata > Lacertidae > Podarcis > Podarcis melisellensis. Next base: position 39,779,996 of record NC_138538.1, read on the forward strand.
AGGAATTTTTCAGCCCAGCTTTCCAGTCAGTGTGGATAGGAATTGGCCTTTAAAAAACTGGCATCTCCAACTGCTTGGGATCATTAAAGTTTCCATGACATGTTGGATTTGATTGTTGTGCTGATTTCCTGACTCTGTTTCCATTGGGATAATTATTTAGCTAGCTGACCTATATTCCTCAGCAGAGTCACCTCTCTGATGCATCCATTACTTCCTGCTCTACTCTACCAGGCACTGTTACAATAATCAAAGCTCCATCCGCAGAGGAGGTTACATCTTAACAGGGAACAAGTATAGGCCACCATCCTGGTAGCTGCTTGGAACAGGAACACATAAAACATTTTTTTTCAGGGCAGTCCTCACCTACTATTGCTATGGGAGCCAATAAATTGAAGCTCTGTCTAAACAAGAGTGAGGTGTTGTTGGTGAATAGTTTCTTTGACTGAATAAGTCATTTACAGCCTGTTCTACATGGGACTGCACTCTGGGATTGAAGACACTCACAAACGAGCAAGCTCATAGCTTGTGGGTGTTGCTGGATCCGTCACAACTGGTCAAGGCCTAGGTTGTCTTTGACTAGCTTTAGTTGATGGTCCAGCTACAACCCTATTTCTGGACAGGGATAATTTGGCTTCAGTGATCTGTGGTAACCTTTAGACTAGATTACTCCAATGTGCTCCAATGTGTGGGGACAGGGCCGTCTTAAGCATATCTGGTGCCGTGGTGCAAAGATCCCTCCGGCAGCCCACCACCCCGTTTCCCAGAGTTGTTGACCTTTTTAAGGGGGTGACCCAAAGTTGTTGACAATTTTTAGGAAAGGTTCCCCAGAGTTGTTGACCTGAACTTGGGAATTCCACAGATTTCACTACAGGGAAGAAGGGGCAAAAGCTGGGGGTGGGGGGAACCTACCCCTTCCTTTACTGGATGAAAAGAGGGCAAGAAAGTGGGACAGAGGAAAGTAGAAAGAAGAGGACATTTAACCCACTGACGGACAGGAGAGGAGGGTGGTGGTCGGGAAGCTGAGCCAGGGTAGAAATAGCGTCGCTCCTCCTGCCCACGCAGGCTTTGCGGCCAAGAAGGAAGTACAGCAGGAGGGTTTTAAAAACACAAACACACACGCCAACCCTGGTTGCTCCCTGACCCCCTTGAAACGAGTGGGTGGGTGGGTGCAGCGGGACAGCAGCAGAGTGTCCTCGCCCATGACCACACACGCAGTGTATGGGGTGTGCATGTGCTGCCCGCTGCATTAAAGGGAGAAATAAAGTGCACTTGGGCACAGCTAAGGACGGGTCTGCTTCCCTTCTGCCCGCTGGGAAGCTGCTGCACTGAAAAGGGAAAGACAGGGTCCTCGCTTGCTGGTGGGGAGCTTTGACAGGGAGCTGCTGGGAGAGGCTCCAGTGTCCCCATCAAAACCGTTCCCACCTGCCTCTTCGGGGCTCCCCTCCCACACTCAGAGGCAAGCTGCACGCCCAGGCATGCAGGGAAAGGGGAGGCCCCCGGCAAAGCCACACAGCTCCCCCAACTTGCTGGGGCACCCCTGAGAGGCTGGCACCCTGGCACAACGAACCACTAAGCCCTATGGGAAAGACGGCTGTGTGCAGGGGTGCCTTTGAGGAGAGTTTTGAAACTGGTGTGCAATGCCACTGGCAAGCATCTGACCTTGGGAATGAACAGTCTGGACACATAACACCAGTCTTGGCACAAATGTGCTGGCTAAATGTTTTCAAGCACAATTCAAAGTATTGTTTTAACCTATAAAGCCTTCTATGGCTCAGAACCCCAGTATCTGGCAGAGTGAGGCAGTGGTTGCTGGAGACAGTAGTGGCAGGGAGCCCTGACCATTCCTCCTTAACTCCCCTGGCTGTTGCTTTCTGTTGGAGGATAGAGCTGCGTGTATCACTCAGCCCACCCTGCACCCTGTGAGCTAACCTGCTGCTCAGGTGTGAGTAGAGGGTACTATCCCATCCCCAGGGTAGAAGCAACTTTCATTTGCTAGGGCCTCAGGCAGCAAAATATCTTGGGTAAGTCCTGGCAGCACATGTTTAAAAGTTACAAACAGTGAGAGCACGATGGAGAGGAGTTATCCCATTGACACATGCAGGCTTACATTTCACACTGTACAGTGGTACTTTGGTTGTCAAACTTAATCCGTTTTGGGAGTCTGTTCGACTCTTCGAAAACCAAGGCATGGCTTCCGATTGGCTGCTGGAGCTTCCTGCACTCAATCAAAAGCCGCGTAAGCCACACCTGATGTTTGGCTTCCAAAAAACGTTCGCAAACCAGAACACTCGTTTCCGGGTTTGCAGCGTTCAGGAGCCGAAATTTGTTTGGGAGCCAAGCCATTTGATAACCAAGGTGCCACTGTATTCACTGCTGGACTTGGTGTGTTACGTGGGAGTGAGGAGGGAAGTATGGCATTTTCCTAACAAAATACTTTGGTTTCTTAACCTACCTCTCAGGGTTGTTGTTGGGATGGATGAACCACGCATGCCACCTTTGAGCTCCTTGGAGAAAAGCGTGGGATATAAATGCGTTAAATAAATACATAATACCTTGCAGTGGGAAATAGCACATCTCCTCAACGTGAGGCAATGCCTAATATTTGCACTAAAGGTTCAACGTCTATCCCTCAGGGCGTAGGTGCAAATTACCCAGCTAGAGTGCCAGCAAAGAGTGTATTGCACTCAAACAAGACAGTTACAATTTGGGTGGTTCACATCATGACTCCAGGGGAGGGAATGAGGATTGATTAAGTGTGGAAACTACCACTCCTTGAAGCTGCAGCAAGTATTCAAATGGAAATCAAATAAAAATTTCCCAAGCTGGGGCCAATTTGTTTATTGCGTTTCCACCCGACACTTTGCCTGGGGAGCTCAGGATGGTGCACATGGAGGCTACTGCATTTTACATCCCCACCACCCTGTGAGATTAGGGTTGGACAACATGGCACCCACCTGATGTTAAAGCAGTGACTCATATCAGTCCTCCCCAGCATGACCCGTGGTCAGAGATGCTGGGAGTTATAGTCCAACAACATCTGGATGCCACCACATGGGCCTAATCCTGGGTTAAGAGATAGTGATTTGTTCAAGACCACCCATGCAATATCACAGATGATCAGAGATCTGAACCCAGTTGCCTCCGACCCAAACCAAAAGCACTATCCATTTCATTGCTTTGGCTCTCCATTATATAACCAGCCAATAGTTCCTTCTCAACTTCAGAAAGCATATTAGCTGGGCAATGCTTGACAGTGGCATAGCGTGGGTTGTCAGCACCCGGGGCAAGGCAAGTAATTTGCGCCCCCTAACCCGTGGATTTGTGCCCCCTAACCCGTGGATTTGCGCCCCCTACCCCTACCCCCCAGATGTTGCGCCCGGTGCGGCCGCCCCCCTGCACCCCCCACGCTACACCACTGATGCTTGAAGTGGGGAGGGACTTCTTTTCTGGCAGACCTATCATCATTCTTTTCACGCGAACATAACAGTCAGGCCTAACCACTCCACTTCCTTTTCCCTCCAACTTAAGGCCACTGGTCCAGGAAATCAAGTGGGAAGGCTCAAAGCACAGAACCGCAAGACAGGTTTGTGTAACATTTGCATAGCCCAGAGCACCTTATAGCTTGCACAGATGATAGTTAACAATCTGGGTTATCAAACAGGGTTTGGCAACTTCAGCGTTTTAAAAGAGCACAATACCACACTTTTAAAATGCATCCACGACCTATCTGGCAAGTTCACTTTTAGATACAGCGGTACCTCAGGTTAAGTACTTAATTTGTTCTGAAGGTCTGTTCTTAACCTGAAATTGTTCTTAACCTGAAGCACCACTTTAGCTAATGGGGCCTCCCTCTGCCACCGCACGATTTCTGTTCTCATCCTGAAGCAAAGTTCTTAACCCGAGGTAATATTTCTGGGTTAGCGGAGTCTGTAACCTGAAGCGTATGTAACCTGAAGCGTATGTAACCTGAGGTACCACTGTATATGGGACCCAAAAGTATTGAAGGACCTGCAATTTAAAACGAGCATCTTGAATTGTGTCTGGACTGGAAGACATAGTGGTCAAGCACAGTAGCTCAATGGAAAGAGCACATGCTCTGCATGTGGAAGTTCCTGGGTTCAGTCCCCAGCATATCCAGTAAAGATTGGGAAATACTTTGTATCTGGACCCCTAGAGAGCTATTGTTAGTCAGTGTAGACAGTTCTGAGCTAGATGAGCCAATGGTCTGATTGAGTTTCCTATGTTTCTAAGTGGAGGACCAGCTTGATCTGATTTTTGTCTTCCCTTTGGACCTCTGCATTCCAGGGCAGCTGCAGCCTCTTCTAAAACAAGGAGCCTTTTACGCCTGCTCCAGGCAGAGACGTGGAGCCCAGCAAGTGGGCCTGATCCATGAGCAACCCTTTGTTACATTCTCATGAGAAAGGATCTGCGGTGTGAATTCTAAAATGAGTGACAAGGGCAAAATTCCTCTATTGACAGAAATGATTACTTACCCATTTTATAAAGTTTTAGCAGAAACTTGTCTCCCCCCTGGCAACCTCTGCTGCCCCTTTCTCACCCTCTGCTTCCCTTAGGCGGTCTCAGGGTGGGGGTGCAAGAGAGAGGCCACCTGTTATTAACTACCAGCTTATATGAGGAACTTTACATATACCTGGCAGCTAGTTTTTTTAAAAAAAAATAGAAAAGGGTCATAAGGTGAAGTCTTTCATCCAAGTGAGCCCAGAGTTTTGGATAGACAAAAAAAAAGGTCTCCCTCAATGAGAGTCATGCAGTAAGACCCCAAGCATGAATGCTGAAAAATAAATGCCATTGTGAGCCTGGGATGCAGCCTTACAGTACCAAAGTCAACTAGATTGTCTATTCCTATGATGGATCACTCCAAAGCCACATATCTCCTCCCTCCAGCCCACACAGAGTAGAAATCCAATATCATGAGGCTGGAACCAGATAGAATCATATATGTGGTTTGGTTCTCTCACACTCAGATCATCTCACTGAAATGGAGTTTCACAAGATTCACTTTAGTTAGTATTTCTTTTTAAAATTACCCAGATTGGATCTTGAATACATGTAGATCTTCAAAGATATATGTCAAACTGGTTAACTCAAGTATATATTCTAAGTTGATTTGACACCTTTTTGGGGACTCTGAAATGATGAGCAATCCCATGTATTTTTAATCTCTTGTTGGAAGCTGCCCAGAGTGCCTGGGGAAACCCAGCCAGATGGGTGAGGTATAAGTAATAAATTATTATTAATATTATAAATTATATATTTCCTTTTCAGCTATTTTTATGTTATGTTCTTTAATATTTATTTTACTTGAAAAATGTTTGGCTGTGTTTTGTTTTTGTGTTGCTGTTTCTCTGTGATCAATGAATGCAGCATTTTAAAAAGTTTTACAATTAAGCAGCAAAATAACTGAGGGATATTTTAAAATGTGGTACATTTCAGTTCCAAAAATTAACATTTCAAGTCTGAAATGGCATTATTTGAATTTGTTTTTTGCTTGTATTTAGTTATCAGATTAAAACAATTATAACGTGATGCATTATCACTATCTTGATGGATTTTCCCCATGGGTTTAATGTGCTCTAAATAAAAGAACCATGTAACAACACCCACAATTGCTTCATAATCTCTGTCTATCTTTTATGATGATTCATTTTCTGTTCATTTGCCCACTAAGTGCTTAACTGCAATACAGCACTAAAATAATGATCCACATCCTTGTTCTATTTCTTCATATTCTTCCACCCCACCCCCAGACTTATCATCTTGCAAAAGTGCTCTTTCCCCTTCCTTTGATAGTTTTGTTTATACTAAGGCCTGTACCTCAAGGAGTTTATTTATTACCTGCCTCTAGAAACACCTTGATACTGCGTAGGACTGGTTGAGCAGGAATGGTTGGCATTATTATAATTAAAATAGGTCAAATTGTTACATTTCTGAGTTGTCCTTCGTTCTACAGTGTATTTGCTGAGCTATAGATCACAGCTATAGAAGCACTCGGGGCAAAAGTTCCAAATGTATACATAACATAGGTGAAACTACAGGATGCTAAACAGGTCAAGGATCCACAAGGCACTGTAGCAGAAACTTCAAGAGATTTCTAGAATGTGGGTGAAGTTTTACCACAACACAATGCATCTTTGAATGAGGGTGCTGATTCAGCCTTGCAGAAATTCCTAACCTCATTTTCTTCATGGCAGACAATTCCTAAGTGACCGGCCCAAGGCTAAATAACAATACAGAGGCAAGAGCTGTGATCACAGCCTGTAACTGCCCGGCACTTGGCCACGTGTAGGAACTTGAACTTGTGCCAACTCCTGCATCATTATAAAGTAGCTGATTAATAAAATCTCACGCAGCCTGCCACGAGGCATCGATGCCTCCAGAAGGGCACCATCTTTCCTTCTGCAGGAAGGGGAGGGGAAAGGGGCGGGACTATGGAAGGAAATTTGAAAGGCAGGCTTATTGGAATGAGGATAAGAGGAACTACCTGCCTTATTAAAGGACCTTCCATTGGTGATGCTCACTTCTCACTCCAGCTTCCTTACATTTCATTTCTGGGTGAAGGGTTTAGTGGCGCAAAGATGAACGAAGCACGGCCACGTTACATCATCAACCGTCCAGCTTATTCTAGCAACTACTTTGATGAAGAGTTTGAGAGAAAAAATAGAAGTTATCCACTTGGGGAGAAAATAAAGAATCTTTTCAGGTATGTTGAAAGCCATACATTAGTGTTGTAACCACTTTGATGTGTTTTTTGTTTGTTTGTTTTTTAACAACTATATAAATTTTATGAAAGAAAAATAAATAAAATAAAATAAAGTCCACATGCTGTCTAGATTTGTGATGTTGGGCAGTCTAATTGAAACTTTGAATGAGAGATTGCTAATTCCATTATTGAGAGAGTTTTGCACAAACCAGGAGCAAAGAGGCAATCTTAATCCAGGCACTCCCACAAAACTGAAGTGAGGTTTTAAATCAGAAGTTGGATGTTCACCCATCAGAAATGCTGTGTGTTGTGGGGCTGGACCAAATTATCTTTGAGGTACTTTCCATCTTTATGATTCACTTTTGTGATTTTCCAACAAATTCTCCTAAAGAATTTGCAACCCAAGCAGTGATGCAGAGTTGGTTAAGGCAGTGCCAAATATCCGAACCTTATCAGGCATCAAAGTGAAGTGGAGAATAATAAATACCTCATTCTCAGTTTTTCTCTTTTTCAGTGTTAAAAGTTTGTTGCTAATGGTTTAATAGCAGACAAATATGTTTCCACCGCCACAGCCAAGAGAGATTAGAGTAAGCAAACTGTACAAATTGTAGAAGGCCAAACAACATTTCTGACACTAGCCATCAGAAAAACACAATTATGTAGATAAGGGAACTTGTACTGATTCATTGCCACCATTGCTGGCTTGCTGGCTTTACTCCCTCTTGAATATATTTTTTCCAGGAAGGAGAGAGCAATAATATTGATACCCATTCTCTAAGAAACCCACCCAACCCCAATGCATATTAGGAGTATTTGAAAAGAATAAAACAATTGTGAAGAAGACATTTGTGCCAGCTAGTTTTGTCATCTTTTGTGGCGCTTCAGTTGTTATTGGACTCAGTTTTCGTTAACCTCTGCCAGCACGACCAAAAGTGCAGCAACATCTGAAAGGCCATGGTTTCTCCATCCTGTCACTCATTTATTTTTTTAATTACATTTTTGGTCCTTTATTGCTTTAAAGCAAATTTAAGTTCACTATATACAGTGATGCACCGGGGCTCTAGGTGGGAAATCACCATGTTTCTAAAAGAGGTCAAAATAACAGTGAAGACTTGGTTTATGCAACAGTGTTTCCTAGATACCGTATTATTCCTTCTTGGTATTACATGGATTATTTCTTGTTCAGCTAAAGAAACAAGGTGTGGTACATAAAATTAAATGAATGACAGGCCCTGCCCTGAGGCTTACAGTCTAACAGACTAGACACACATCAGAAAGGGAGGAGTCAAGGGGAAAACAGAGGTCTGAGGTCAGTTAAAAAATGTCAGAGGGAGAAGTGAGCTTTGATCAGTCCCTCAGAGTGAGCCGGTGTGCCCTTAACAGAGGTGAGTGTGTGTGTGTTTGCTAGGAGGTTGTAGGTAGCGGGGAGAGATGAAACAATTTCTGGGGTCTTATGCTGCTCAGCGATTCTCATATCACACATCCTCCCCCCTTTCTCACAGAGACATTAATGGTGATGCACCCACACATAGAAGCAGTTCACACAGTCATTTGGTCCTGCGGGTATGGTTAGAAAAAAACAGGCATGATGCACCTCTCTCGGGTCATTCCTTAATGAAATGGTTGAACCTCCTTTGTCATATGATGGGACACATTCATCATCATCATCATCATCATCATCATAATACTTTATTTATACCCCGCCCATCCAAACAGTTCCCAGATAATGTTACCCATATCAGTCAGTGCTTTGCTTGAAACTCAGACCCCATGCTTAGGGATGGAGTTGTGCTTTTTTTAATGAGTTCACATTTAAAGATAAGCCCACCAAACTGCCACTTTCCAAATCAATATGCAAACTGAAACACACTGCTCCTTTGAAATTCACCCTTTTCTGAATTTTGTATTGCAGTGGTTCAGCCAAAAAATTATAGAAATGCATAGAAATGTGCATATTAGTGAATATAACATACAAAGATGCATTATATATGGGGAAATGGCTCTGAAGAAATGTGTACATAAGGCAAAATTGCAGCCAAAAATGTGTTTTATTAGGAGAAATTTGAACTGAAATGCTAATGAATTTTCATGAGAATTTTTGATCTATTTTTTTAAAAAGTTGCAAATTTCTGGGGAAATGTGGAGAACTGGATTTAAGACTGTGAAAATGAATAACTGAAAGAATCAAAACTGACAGGTCCATTCACCCCTACCCATTCTAATTAAGGGACTTGCTTAGATACAGACAAAAGAGCACAGAGACCACTCAGCATTAGTCGAGTAAGGTGTGTGAACAAATACATATAAAAGCACAAGCCATGCACAGGAAATAAGCAACTTGCGACCAGGTGTTGGATCCAGAACATTAGTTTTCTCCACAGTATGTGTTTGTACTGAACTGCAGGACTTTGGGTGGATGGCCATTTGATGTATATATTCTCTAGATGTCGACTGGGTGAAGGCATTGCCAAGCAAGCATTAATTAAGTAAACTGGATGCATTACTTTGGATTACACAATGATGTTGACTTTAGATTTGGGTGGCACCCAGCGTGACTGAATGGTCTCTTAAGTAGACAGAGCTGTGGAATCATGCCAAAGGAATAGCTGCTCTCTGAGTGACTTCACAGATGCTCAGAAGAGTGCCACCTAGGGGAGAAAAAATAAGTACAGACATAGCTAATTTAGATACCTAATTCAAAGCAATCTGGTTCAGTTGCAAATGCAGCACATTCATCTTATATGGGACACATTAATGCTTGATGAAGAGTAGCAATATCATAACCGTTGCCACTTATTACAAAAGTATAGGTCTTTTTTCTTTCGGTCAGGGCATAAGCTCAAGCACAACAAAAGTGGAGCTGATGTTAAAGTCAGTCACTTTAACATGAAAATTGCAAATTAAACTGGGCTTGAGGCTTTTCACATTGAACTGAGCAGTCTGCTACAAGGTGTCAGTGCATCTGAGAGCGGATTCTTGCCTCTTCTTTGCCTTAGCTGGTGTGCTGTCAATGTTTTTCAGCTTGGACTGCCTTTTGCCTGTGTTTTTCTGCATTTGGCGTAGTGGTTATGTGAGCAGTGACTCCAAGCCTTCTTCGATAGATATTGCAAGCCATTATAGGCAAGGGTAAACAGAGCACGTGGTCAGCCTGATCTTAGGGTGCAATAACAATGCCCTAGACATTTCCACTGGACTGATATCAACTGTGGCATCAAGTTCAGAGGGAATGTAAGCAACTTTAACCCACAAAATGCTTTGCATCACAGCAAATTTCTGAGTGGTTAACTGTCTCTGACTTTACCACTCACTCCTTTATAAATAAAACAATGCTCACAAGACAGCTCACAGAGGACACAAGAGTGGTGAAGAAGTAGGCTGGCTTCCCTGCTGCCACAAAATGGTAGGCATGTTGATAAACGCTTACATGTGTTGGGTCGATTTCACCTTGAGACTTGTGTCACCAGCTCTCTGGCATCTTCATTGCATCCTCTATCTTCTCATTTCCTCCCCTCCATGTGTCAGAGAACAATTAAAAGTGGATCTAGAGGACAAAGGCTGTGCCATGTCCTGCATGCGATTAGGACCAAAGGGGCTAAGGGTGGAGGTGGAAAGAGAGGGCAGTGTATAAAAGGATGGAGGAGCCACCACTGAAGCCTGAAGCCCTTCCAGCTACCACTGCTGGGCTTGGCTGCACCCCCTGGCTCCTCCCAGCCCCCATGTGTCACAGCACGCATCAATGCCCCCCACCAATATTTTATTTAAGTTGGCGCCTCTGCCTGAGTCTCTCTGGGCAGCTGCAGCCAATCAAGAATAGGCAGCACCAAGCTAGATGCGCCAATGACCTGATGCAATACAAAGCAGCTCTGGGAGGAAGTTCCACTGAAGCAGTAGGACTATCTTTGAAGTAAACATTCATAGGTTCTAAGTCAGTGCTTAACTGTGCAGTTGTATCCTGTTGATTTCTCATGTCCCATTGCTGAAGCAGGTCACATACTTTGTTCTGCTAACTACCGTATTTTTCATGTATAAGACGACCCCTACATCTGGGAGCCCAAAATCAATAAATCAGTATTTTTAAGTTGTTCAGCTTTTGGGGGAAATCGCCCAAAAAAGCTGTTGAGCTTTTTCTGAGCAATTCTCCTCTTGATCCCCGAGCCAAACTCCTTCCTCACCTTGGCACCGCCTCACCTCTCTAGCCGGCAGAGCTGCCAGCTCACCCAAGACCATCTGGGGGGGGGGGGGAGCATTGTCTTGTTCACAAAAAAATACGGTAATCCACTGAGCAGGCTGTATCAGGGCTGCTTGAACTAATAATGTGATGGCTTATTACCCTCATTGTGTTTAGCCACCCAGTAACAACCCACATTGATTTTGCTGAAATTTCGTTCGGTTTGACAAAGGATCTTGATTTTGACGTGTCATTAGCCTGAGCAAACACCCACCACAGAATTCAGCTGGGCGTCTTGTTCTCCAGAGTTTGAGGGAGGCTAGGATAATGGGGAGCTGACCCTTTACTGCATTAAACACAATGAAAGGCTAATTATGAATAATAGGAATGGAACATTTTTTCCATTGTGTACTTCATGCCAGCACTGTGTGGGCATAGAAAACCACGGGACCAAAACAGCAGCTCTTTGCCCAGCCTACATAAAGTGCTGGGTTCAGTAAGTCTTCTTATAATAATTCACAAAATATCTAACAGTGGAAAAGTCTCCTATTAAATTCAGTACCGTCTTTCTCCTTTCTCACTAGATGTTCACCATCCAGATTCAAACTCATCCTGTACAGCCTGTTTCCTATTCTTGTATGGCTTCCAAAATATAAAATCAAAGATTATATTGTGCCCGATGTCCTTGGTGGAATCAGTGCTGGAACTATTCAGGTGCCTCAAGGTGAGAGAACTTTGCCCTTTCCATATCACTATCAAACATGAGTAGTTTTACCAATGGAAAAAAAATGAGGAAATGTGTATATATCTTGGTGTAACACATTAGCTAAACTATGGCAGGTAATAGATTTCAGCTTATGGCCCACTTTAGTTATGATCAGTGAAATGAAGATGTCTATTTACTCTGCTCTGGTTCATACTTTTAAAAATCGGCCCCTCCCTAATGTGTAGGCACCTCACACCACAGCCATAGGGGGAAGTAGCATATGAACCAGGGTGTCAACATTGACACAATACTCTTGAAATCTGTCACAAAGTTCATTTTCTCCAAAATGTGAGAATAAATCATGTAAGCGGGCTCTTCTTGGAATTGGGTATCTGTATGTGTGCTCTATATCAAACATTACTACCCCAATGCATTTATAAGGATGGGACTGCACAATGTGGGGAATTTTTAATTGGAACATGGATCTGCATTGGCATCTTGGTTGTGGAAACCTCAGCAATAATGACAGAACAGTAATGTCACCCTTAGCCTGCTTCCTGAGCACCCCAAACATCTACTATCGTCTTTGTTACCTAACCTTTCTGATGGTGCCATGCTGAAAGGTTGGCATACCTGCTGTAGAATCTGCCATGGTGTGTGGCATCTTGTTTTCATAAGGCAGACTTGAGCATAGTTAGGATGAAAGGTCTGATCTGCTTTTCACTTGTGTTTTTTAGGTATGGCCTTTGCTCTGTTGGCCAACCTACCTCCGATCAATGGGCTCTACTCATCCTTCTTCCCTCTGATAGCCTATTTCTTGCTAGGAGGTGTTCATCAAATGGTCCCAGGTGAGGTCTTCTATTCCACTATAGTGACCGTATTTAGTGCACATATCTCCTCAAGCTTTAGTACATAAACGGGAAGTTTGCACTAATGAAATGAAGAAATTGCTGAAGGGCAGAGGTGGGGAACATCTATCGTCAATAAAATTGTGGCCTGATCTCACTCAAATATTAGTTGACATGTCTCTTATTCTTGGTAATGGGGAGGAACCACTGGTGGAGGAAGGTGGGTGCGGGGGGTGCGCCCTGCTCTGGGTGTCATCCCTGAGCGGGGGTGACATTCAGTGCACTGCCCACCTGCGTCTTGGACTCTCATGCCTACCACGAGCCATCAGGGAAGGGGAGAGCTGCTGCGCTGCTTTGCCGGTCCCTTCCTCTCCCCTTCCTGCTTGCCTGCCTCCTTCCCATCCTCTCCCCTGCCTGCCTGCCTCCTCCAGCCGGGAGTGTGGCAAAGCAGCTCCCCCCTTCCACTGATGGCTGGCGCTAGGCACGGGAGTCATGGGCGGGCAGTGAGCCGTTGCCCCGTGCTCCCAGCTAGAGGAGGCAGGCAGGCAGGCAGGCAGGCAGGGGAGAGGTTGGGAAGGAGGCAGGCGAGCGGGAAGGGGAAGCGGGATCAGTGGGTGCACGTGCGGCTATCCTGAGCCTGGGAGGGCACCCTCTTGAGAACGTGCCCATCCTGTGCAGCGCGGGCATATGCTCTGCCACTTGGAGGGCCAAAGAGTAGGGGGGATGCCATGCAACCTGTTTCATAAACTAGTTGCAAGGCTGGGGAAAAGAGATCCATAATTCATTTTATGCCATTATCAGTCATGCACCATTCAGCCGCCTTACGCTACTGCCAGTTACGTAGATGAAATTAAGCAGAAGGGTAGCCCAGCCTGGCCCATTGGTCTAAATATTTTTGCAGTCTTCAGCCATCTTAAGCACTAACTGTCACTACATACATGAGAGATGCTCTGCATGAGTGTAAGCCAACCTTTGTGTGTGTGTTCCACAGGCACTTTTGCAGTCATCAGTATTATTGTGGGGAATGTCTGCCATGAACTGGCTCCTGATTCCGACTTCGAGTACTTTAACCACACAGCCAATGAGATGATGATTAACAACACAGCCATGGAAGCAGCCAGACTGGAGATCTCTGCCACCTTGGCTTGCCTGACAGCCATAATCCAGGTAAGGATGCCCTGTATTCAGAACTGTGCAGAAGGCAGACGTGTATAGAGTTTGGCATTAACTGCTCATGTATTGAACAGAAGGGAAAGCAAAGGGATGACTATTCTAGCATTTGGAAGCCAATGTAGAAAAAAAAGATGGCTACTTGAGCTGTATGGATGAACATATGCCTTTAAACACCCATGTATCATCTAGAAACTCTAACTGTGCCAGGACATTACCATGCATCCATAGATGTTCATCGACACATGTTTAGGTGTGTGTGGCATCAATACGTCAAGTGTTTCCTACATGAAGCACTGGTATACCATGTTTGCATATCATATGTGGAGCTGCCCTTATACTGATGCCCAAGATGAGGCAGCAATACTCTTTATAGGTAGTAAGCCAACAGCTAAATATTGGTGTGGGCTCAGGAAGATCTGTTCCCTGCCTTATCTGCTGTTACCTCATCTCTCCTGTGGCAGGGATGGGTCACATATATTGGGTCAGTGCCACACTCCTACACTGGAGGAAATTCCTCCTGCAACAGTTATCTTATTCATTTCCACACACAAGAGACTAGGGATGAAAGGAGCTTTCAATTCCGGTTATCTTCAGTTCTTCCCCTTTCTGCAGCAATGTGAGAGTATTATTATTTTCAAATCCTCATAAAAGTTCTTCAGCATTTCAGTGTGAGGTTTTGACTAAGCTATACATTTTTGCAAGCGATTCCTCCTAATGTAACACATTTTAGTTTGTTGTGTTCGCTTGCTATATTCATTTTTCTGCCCGTTTCCTCCTGTTATATGTATTTTTTTAAACAGTGGTTGGCTGGGGAACTGCATTGCAAAACTTATATAAGTGTGAACTTTGAAGGATGGCTATACTTTGGTTCCCATGTTGATTTGGAAAGAGCAAATTATTTAAACTCAGCTTCATTTGCACACTGAACTGAATTTCTTCCCTATCCAAGATTCCTGTGGACTATAGTTTGAACTATGGGATATCCTTCTGAGAAGTTGTGCTCACTATTCCATCTGGCATGCCTGTCTGTCTGTCTATCCATAGATATGCCTAGGATTCGTGCAGTTTGGCTTCGTTGCGATCTACCTCTCAGAATCCTTCATCAGGGGGTTCATGACAGCAGCTGGCCTGCAGATCCTCATCTCTGTGCTCAAGTATATCTTTGGCCTGAAGATTGACTCTTACACAGGACCCCTTGCCATTGTTTATGTAAGTTAGTTACTAGAAGATGATATGATGGTTATTACCCTAAACTGCCTGATTGTGACAAATGATATTAATGATTAATTTCCCTAGTCAACTGACTGGGCCCAGGAAGAGTTGGCTTGATGTTTAATGCAATAATGAATGGCTGAGATGTTTTTCTTTTCTTTGCCTTAAAATGCAAGAACAAATGAAAATAATAAAATAAAATAGATAATTAAACCATATATTTACGAAAGGAAATGTGATCAACTGGAATGAAGAAAGCATGAGGTCAGGAAAGGACAGATATTTCAGGAGAGAATGGCAGGCTTGCAGAGTCTCCCAAATCTTGCACAGAAGGCAGAATTTTGCTTGACATGGTCTGCATGGCAGGAAAAGCTCCACCTGGTAAATTTTCCCTTCTAGATAACTCTTCAAAGGTACAGGAGTACTCTTAGGGTCCTGTAATTCTAGGAAATGTGCACATAAGTGGCAGAGTTACCATTAATTCTTCCACATTTTAATTATAAGGGATTAGAAGAAAGTGTTTGTGGAGTTATGGAGGCTGCAGTGACCTGCTGCGCGCCTCTTGAACCTTTCTCTGAATTCCCAGCTGGATGCCGTTGTTGGAAACAACAAATCAGATTAAATGCATCCTGTCTGGTCAGGCCCTGCTTACTGACCCTATAATTAATCCAGAGCTGGCTACTGCAGGGACTGTGCTGCTTTGAGTGCTAGCAAGTCTCAACAGCAGACTACAAGGCTAAATAATGGCCACTGATGGACCATCTTCATGTCTTGGAAAACAAACACCATGGCATATCTCCCAGTCATGCTGAAAAATGCACATGCTGCCCTTTTCTTGTTTCATCCTTCTTTTCTTTTTTCTAGACCTTTATTGATATTTGCAAAAACTTGCCCAAGACCAATATAGCCTCCCTCGTCTTTGCATTGATCAGCACCGTGCTTCTGATTATCGTGAAGGAACTGAATATGAAATACATGAAGAAGATTCGAGTCCCCATTCCCATGGAGATTGTTATAGTAAGTAGTAGATCCTGAGCTCTTTCTTTCCCCTGCTTTTATCAAAGTGGTTAGAGGGCATTAGAACCTCCATTGTAGTCAGTGCCTGCCCTCCCTTCTCTTCAGATGCAGAGATAAGTTTATAAAAGAGCTGTTGACTATTCAGCTAACAGAGTGGTCAAAAATACACCCAAGGAGGAAATTGATGCAATAATTCACTCCTGGGGGAAGTATTACACTCAAGTTTTCTGATTTGAGATAAGGAAGCTGGCATGTTTCTGGTTGTACTAGAGGTCTTCTGAGTCCTTTCCAAATGTTTGGATTCTCTCCCCCCCCCCCTTTGCACAATAAATGTCCAGTTATTTGTGCACAAGAGTCTACCATATCTGATGAAATGGATGAAATCCTTCCCCAATGAATTTGTTAAGGTTTTGCAAGACTCTTGGCTGTTTTTATTGCCACGAACTAACACAACTACCCCTCTGTAATTTGACTCAGGGAATTCAACCATCTTCATTCAAGATAATGCTTCTGTTGTTTTAATAATAACATGCTTTCCCAACTCTTGGACAATTTCCTGTTCATAAGCCATGCTAAGCTACAGCTTGGTACTATATGGATGAGAGGCCACAAGTCTTCGTGAAGCAGACTTTCTCTTTCCACTTTCTTAGAAGGAGGACTTATGCCAAGTTTAGTTTCACTTTCAACAAAGCTCTTTTTAGCATTACTTATGAACTGGGAGTCGTGGTTTATAACAACAGTTATTTGCTAAGCAAGGCAGCTTCAAACCATTCCTTAGCCTGTGCCCCTTTTGCACACCTGCTGTGACAAACTGGTCCATGAAGAAGTTACCGTATTTTTTGCTCTATAAGACTCACTTTTCCCCTCCTAAAAAGTAAGGAGAAATGTGTGTGCATCTTATGGAACTAATGCAGGCTGTGCAGCTATCCCAGAAGCCAGAACAGCAAGAGGGATTGCTGCTTTCACTGCGTAGCGATCCCTCTTGCTGTTCTGGCTTCTGAGATTCAGAAATTTTTTTTTCTTGTTTTCCTCCTCCAAAAACTAGGTGCATCTTATAGAGCGAAAAATACAGTAGATATTAAAAACGTTAGGGTATTATTCATCTGCAGGCTCACAAACCTGTTGCTGATACTAACTGCATCATTAACCTATATATCCCACCAATTTAAACAACAATGCAAACTTGTGCTCTCAGGTGTTTGGTCAGCCAAGGTCACTAAAGAAAAATGTGCTGATATGGCCAGCTTAACCTTGACTCGTGCTTCAATGAGTCTGGGTGAAAACATCCTCGGACTATACAGCAGGAAATGTCCATGCAGATAATGCAGTTGTATTCCAAAGTACTGAAACGTGATAAGACAGGAAGCTGTAGTAAGATGCTTACATGCCTCAGGTGATCAGGGAGGCAGGAGGCCAATGTACGTGCTGACACCCAGGGAGCATTTGTGTAATTAGAGCTGTGGGAAATGCAAAGATTTGGGCAGACCTTGTCTTTGGTTTCAATTTGCAATCACTCCAAAGTTTGCTATTGCAGCAGTGTGAAATGAAGCTTGCTGTTCTAATATAGGAATGTGTTACATCCACTTTACTCTGGTTTTGAATAGTATTGGTGGAGACAGGATGGCAGAAAAAGCAGAATTTACTCAAGTTTCAAAAACTGAAATGTGCAGGAGAGATGCCGTGAGAACAGGAATCCATGTGAACCATGGCAAAATGCCCGAATAAAACTTTCTCTGACTTATCAGCTTTATTATAGCAGTTAGCTCTAAGACAGACCTGTGACCAGAAAGCACTCTTCTCCCAGACTCTGATAATTCTCTATTATATATTTTGATCTACCCAGTAGCCACCATCTTCTTCTTACAAAAGAGACTTTAAATGGAGTGTCCTGACAATAAATGGAGCACTCCAATGCATCCACAAATTTAAACATAGCTGGTAGATATGATAATGCAGGACTAACTTCTACATTCATTCATTTATTCACTATTTACAGGAAAAATACTCTTAATGGATTTCTCCCCACCTTAATGCAAATCAAAATTTATATAAACTGAATCCAGTTCCCTGCTGAAGGAATATATTGACAAATTTAGCTTGTATGAAACTGAAAAATGTGCTGCTAGCCTAAAGCCTTTTTTATGCTTTGATTTCAGGTCATTGTAGCTACTGCAATTTCTGGAAGCTTTGATATGCCTGATAAATATGACATGCCCATTGTTGGCCATATTAATATGGGGTGAGTCAATGCACAGGATTATTCTCTTTCCAAGAGTTCCTTCTCTTCCAGAACAGGGATATCCTAATGATGCCAATCCATGAATCCCACCCACTGTATTTAATAATGAATATATTCTGGAATAAGGGCTGAGCCAGACATGATTTGGAAGATTCATGAACTAAAAATAAGAAAACTTGGAGAGTTTGCAGCAAAGTGAGCAGTGGAAAGAGGGTTTTTTAAAAAAGAAGAGAAGGCTTTTTTTACTCCCACTCTGCTGCAATCTCTCTCCCCCCCCCCCAACTTTCCCACCAGCTCCCAGAATTAACAACTGGCCATGTTGAAGGTGAGGGCAAGAATAGATAAAATTGTGGGCCCTTCTGAAA
Source organism: Podarcis melisellensis (assembly GCF_964234715.1). Taxonomy (NCBI): domain Eukaryota; kingdom Metazoa; phylum Chordata; class Lepidosauria; order Squamata; family Lacertidae; genus Podarcis; species Podarcis melisellensis. The sequence continues at coordinate 39,798,445 of NC_138538.1, forward strand.
ACAAGTTGAAACAGAGCTTGCAGTGGCTGGATGTGTTTCAGCATCTCTAAATGGAATGGAAAGTAGGGCAAGCTTAAAGTGGACAGTGTCTGCAAGCCTTGATTTATATGAGTCAGTCCTTTAATGAATTACAAGCACAGTATAATTGCAAAGTGGATAATAACCATTGCGGTATAAAACTGTACCATTCATTCTATGCTGCCGTGACTATTATAAGGTCTGCACATGTCAACATTCCTGTGCTGAAGGAATAAACAAGGGTTTTTTGTGGGGGACAGGACTGCCTTCTAGGCTATTACTATGTTTGTAATGGCTTGAATCCATTATATATTAAGACCAACTCATGCATTACTCTTTTGGGGGATAAGTGGGCAGAACTGAATCTTGCTTCTACATCACACACACACACACACACACACACACACCACCATCTCTCTGGTCCATTGGTTTAATCTCCAGCTACTTGTTTTCTTATCCTGTCTGCTTTATTTTGTTCCTCTGATGTTAGATTTCCATCTGCTACTCTTCCTGAGGTAGGCAAGTGGAAGGACATGATTGGCACAGCTTTCTCACTTGCCATTGTGGGCTATGTGATCAACCTGGCCATGGGCAGAACTCTTGGAACCAAGCATGGCTATGATGTGGACCCTAACCAGGTAACATTTAGTGGCTCTTTACAGAGAAAGGAAAAATAACTCAACCCCAAAGTTGGCCATTTCCAGGGTTGGAGTCTGGTGACTTGTCCTCAGAGAGACAGTGCTAAATTTATAGGAAGAAAAGTAGGGGGCTCTTAATGATATTTCCAATCCCTGCCCCTGACTCCCCTCAGTTTTAGTCAGTTCACTCCCCTTACTCTTCTAACAATAGTATTTAAGAGAGCCTTCACAACAAGTAAAAGGACCTCCTTGTAATTCAAACACTGCTATGGAGAGTTCCCCTCAGACTCCTCTTAGTAACTGCAACACACACCATGGATGGATTAAGTTGCTATCAAAGAGGATCCAATGGAGGCCGAGTTACAACAATCTCCAAGCAGTGAGGCATTGGGTATGCAACTGCTTGCCTTATCAGGCTGGGCAATTTTCTCAACACATCAAAAAAAACTAGGGAGAGAAAATAATAGAATCATAGAGTTGGAAGGAACCGAATGGGTCATCTAGTCCAATCCCAGGCAGAGCAGGAATCACACGAAGAGGAGATAACATCTGCCTCACATGAAGAGTTTGCCTTATGGGAGCAGAGGGGAACTTGTGGCCCACCAGGTATTAATAGACTCATCCCTGACCTACTGGCTGAGGCTGGTGGGTTGGAATCCAATAACATCTGGAGGACCACAGGCAGGGAAGGCCTGTCCTGTTTCACCACCTGAGGCAAAACAGGAAAATGCCACCCCTGCCACAGTTTGCTCACTGGGGTCACAACGGTGACAGATTCTGACATCTTGCTGGAAGTCATTTCTCAAGCGGTGGCACCCCTTGGATTCCACACCTTAGGCAACTGCCTCACTCTGCCTGATGGCCCTGTGGGGAAGATGCAGACCCCTCCCCCCCCCGGACGCCCCTCTGTTTGTAGCCTTCCTAAGTTGGTGCTGCCTTGAGCAGGACTAGCCCACAACATTTTGGCACCTGAGGCAAACGACCTAACCCTAACCCTCCCCACAAGGAAAGAAGGGGTGAGTGAAGATGTGCATCAGGAACAAGGGGAAATGAACGTCTGCATTGGGATCTGCTGCCCCTATGGATCCAGCCGCCCAAGGCAGTCTGCTCACCTTACCTCATGCGTGTACTGGCCCTGGCCACGGGTACCTTGATTCTTCCTTAAGGAGGCAGTTGCCAGCAGTGGTGGCTATTGCAACTGTGGCTTGACGTGATTGGTTTCTAATGTTATTTTTAACAGAACATTTTTTTCTTGTTTTTTGTCAAAGCTACTCTGGGTGCCTATTGACAAATAAGCAAAACAAAACAGGATATTATATTTCACAACAACTGTATGAACCCCAGCAGTAAGCATACTTTGTGCAAATCTCAGTGCCATTGTGTTAAATAGCTCCTGTACATTTCAGGTTGTGCTGGTCTGTTGCTGCTTGATAACTCTACTGAGAACTGGCCCCTGACTCAGAGAAGAATCTGGAGCGCACACACACATGGAGACTATTTGTTGGATATTTAGCAATTAGTTCAAGCAATTAGTTCCTAAGACCTCTCAGCCAGATTAAAGAGGCTTCTCCAAAGAGCAGCTCACAAACTGTGTCTTCTGAAAATGCCTTGTGTGCATCACATGGCTGTGGAGCGTGTTCTCCCTTGCTAGCACTTGCACAACCACAGCTTTTTAAAACAACCTGTCGCCAAGTGTGCTACAGGTTACTCCTGCAGGACCTTTCTGTGCTGCTTGCTGGATGATTCATCAGGGATGAGAGTCTCAGATTAGAGTTGCGGTTAAGGGAAGCCTGCAATAATTTTCCTGCTCTGAGGGTTTGCAAGAGAGTCAGAGAATCCTGGGATGCTTCTGGAGTGAGAAGAAGCAATTTTCATGGGGTGTGAAAGAGCCTCAGGTGATGCGATTGCAGGTATGACGGCAGTCTTTTGTATAAATAATGCCACCCTCACATGTGAAGGAAGAATCTTGGAGCTATATGACCACTTGACCTACTTTTTGCATCCCAGCAATAGCTGCCAAAATAACCTTACTGTAGGAGAAATGTCATCTTGTTTGTTAATGCTGCCACCTAAACTGATTCGTCCATTATCCTTGTTTCCATAGGAAATGCTGGCCCTCGGTTGCAGCAACTTTTTTGGATCCTTTTTCAAAATCCACGTAATTTGCTGTGCTCTTTCTGTGACCTTAGCTGTGGATGGAGCTGGAGGAAAATCTCAGGTTATTAATTTATTGGTTTGTTTATCCCCTCTCTCTTCTCAAAGTAGGAGACTTTGTAAGATGAGCTGTGAGCATTTCTAGATCATGGATTAACTTGAACTAGTTGAACATTCTTTTCATTGGGGAAATAATGTGAGGAGGGCTTAGGATCTAAAACAGTTAATACACTGCATCATCTCTAAACGCAAATTCCCAGAGTGACATGGCTTTCAAATGAAAGCAGATGACTCTTTTATACCGCAGGTAGATAATCAACCTGTTGTTCTGTTATTGGAACAGAACTGGCCACATGGGTGGATCTTCAAAAGCAGAGCCAAATGGTAACCATTAGCATTCAAATAGTACTTTCAAATGTATCCAACACTTCAGAAACATCATCTTGTTGTAATCCTTACAACCCTTTAAAGCTGGGTCAATTCCCCTATATGGGGCAGAGAGTGGAGGGTGAGAAAAAGTGGCTTGTCTAAGGCCCTCTGGTGAATTCATGGCTGAAATGAGATTTGAACCAGGAACAGCCTGATTTGGAGCTCCATTTTCACCACCACACTACAGCGCACTAGCCCCCCAACACTTGCAATTTGTAATCATGCCTATTTTAATTTTTGTCAGATTCCGAAATAGATATTAAGACTATGCCAGTTTTTCATCTGCAGCAGTTCAAGTTGTACTGACTGTTCTTGAGGTGAAGAACCTGTGGCCCCTCCAGATATTGTTGGACACCAACTCCCATCAGCCCCAGCCAGCATGGCCAATACTCAGGCATGGTGAGAACTGTAGTCCATCAACGTCTGGAGAGCCACAGGTTCCCCACCCATTATAGTTGGTCAGGGTACACGGTATTAACATGTGGCTTTGCACGATGATGGGCAAACAGGATTTTGCATCACTGTATCTCAATTTCCAGAGCGGTAGCCATCTTAGCTTGTTGCATCCAAGAGTCTTGTGGCATCTTCAAGACCAATGAATTTATTACAGCATAAGCCTTTGGGGTCCACAGTCCACTTCATCAAATGCATTATATTACAGCACATCTTTTGGTCTTGAAAGTGCCACAAGACACTTTATGGACTCTCAGATGCAATCCTCCATTAAACAAATGGATCAGATCCATTCTGTTCTGCCTTCTCTAGCTTTATAAATCAACAGAGCCCTTGCTTGGTGCTGTTCTGAACTTTTCACAGGGGATCCGGAACTCCTCAGGCTTGTCCAGAGGTGCCTGTTCTTTAAATAAAAGGCAACAAATGAAAAATTGCACAGCAAGGATCTGTCTCAGGTATAGGGAACCTGCAAACTTCCTGATTTTGTTGGCCTCTCCCATCACTCTCAAACAACATGGCCAATAATCCAGATGATGACACTCATAGTCCAGCAACATCTGGAGGGACAAAGATTTCCCACCCCTGATCTATAGGCTAACCAGAAGCTCTTTGACATAATTCGAAAGTCCACAATTATAAAAATGGCCAGATTCTCCAATTAAATGCAGTGTTATTATATGTAAACACTCCCCCCCCCAATGATTAACAATGTAGTTACTAATAACATGGCCTCTCGTATACAGATAACAAATAATTCAAGGCTCTGTTGCAAGCAAGGGGTGGAGCAGGACAAGAAGCCATCTTTCTATCCCACTAATCTCCCTCAGCTACCAGACTTATATTGCTTCTTGCTTCTACTACTGACAGATATCACAAAAAGGACCTGCAATTTATGTTATGCTAAGTTACTTTTCTCTCCTCAGATGGCAAGCTTTTGTGTGGCAGTGGTCGTGATGATAACCATGTTGTCCTTGGGAATCTACCTCGGCCCTCTTCCTAAGGTAAAAATTGTACCACTGAGCATTAAGACATGCTTCCAGACTGTGTAATTCAGACCTATCTTCTGCTGTATTTACACCACAGGCTTATCCTGGCTTAATAGTCATTCTCTTTCCCCAGAGAACCCCGGAAATTGTATTTTCTGAGGTGACCTAGGAATCAGAGAATTGCATATACCTCCACCAATTTACAAACCCCAGGATTCTTTGGGAGAAGCAGACAGTTGAACTGGTATAAAACCAGTATAAAGGGACACCTTTCTGTAACAGGCTTGGTGAAACAAATTCTAGCGTGGTGCCATTTTGATTTCAGATGGAAGGAAATGACTGGCTAAATTCAGAGTACTTGACAGAAAGTTACTCTAACCCTTTTTTTGTCATGTGAACACATTTGCACTGTTGCGGACACTGTTTCAGTTACAACTGGCAAGGAAAGGGAACATGATGACAGGAACCAGGCAAGTGGCAGAACTCACTTCTTATGAGGCTGCACAATTTTGCCACTGAGGCTACATTCCTATGCATGCTTTCCTGGGAGCAAGTACTATTGAAAACAGACTTACTTTTGACTAAACATATACAGTGGTACCTCAGTTTATGAACAGTCCTGTTTACGAACTCCGCAAAACTGGAAGTAGTGTTCTGGTTTGTGAACTGTACCTCGGTTTACAAATGGAAGCCGAATGGTGGAAGGGCACCGGCGGCGGAAGGCCTCATTAGGGAAAGCACGCCTCAGTTTAAGAATGGTTTTGGTTTAAAAATAGACTTTCGGAACGGATGAAGTTCGTAAACCAAAGTAACACTGTATAGGAATGTGCTGATAGTTCCTTTTGCCTGTGACCTAGTTCTAGTAGGAATTTATCTTCAAGACAGTTTGGGCCTACTTGAGCAGGCATTGTGTTGGAAAAGGACAACCACTATACAGCATATTAATGATTTTTTGGCAATGTGCAGCAATATCTGACTTCCAGCATACTCCCATCAAGCAAATGTAGCCATTGTGGCAGAAACAGGAATCACACTGGGGCAGCAAAAGGCTGTTATATTATTGAGGCTTTTTGTTATCTATTTAGTTATCTTTTAGTTATCTGTTTGTTATCTATATCTATGTTGTGTGATCTTTATTGCAGGCTGTGTTGGGAGCCTTGATAGCTGTGAACCTGAAGAATTCTCTCAAGCAATTGACTGATCCTTACTACCTCTGGAAAAAAAGCAAGCTGGACTGTGTGAGTGCCCCTTTTTAAATGCCTTGTGAGAGAAGAGGGGAGTCCGAACCTATTGTTTGGTATGGGTTAAGTCATTCCTTTGTAAAGCACCACCAGCATGAAGTATTCAATGAGAACGTGAAACCAGGGGCTTTTGCATTTCCACATGCAATAAAATCCCCTTGGAGTTCCTAATAAAATCTGGATTGCTAAGAATATCAGGTGCTTTTTTTTCTAAAGGCAAGAATCTAGCCAGCATAGCCATGGAGATATATTTCAGTCATGTCTCTCAATGATAAACAAATATTCCATAAGAACTCCAAGTGTTAAATTCCAAGTAAAGCAATGCAGGAGTCGCCCTTGAATAAGTCATATTGCATATTTATTCTGATAACAAGATTTCTATTTCCTTGGCATATAATTACATTTTCTTGCTGGAGTTTATGAATACATAGGAATATATTGTAAATGAATGTTTATGAACAGAGCCCAATAAACATAACTTCTGAACTAAAAATTCAGATGGTTAGTGTATCCAATATACAGACCTGAGCTAACATGACCAAGGCTACAATTGGATGCCACTGTTTATCATGATGGGAATGAACCTTGGACGTGTGTACTGCTTCCTCCCTTTATAATGCAACCATTATGGAAGCTTTTGTTTCTGTTTTCTAATTAACTGCAGATTTGCATTACATTTGAGTCCTAGATTTAACTCTGGTTTCGTTAATCTTAACTATGGCTAGTTTGAAAGCTATCAGCTTCATAACCTGTGGTTTCACAACATGATTTATTTTGATGGAAGAGCACAGCCAAAGTCTATTGCTATGATGCAAGCCGCCTTTTAGAGCCTGTTGCCAACACTAATAATACTGGTGGAGGGGAACATATGATTCCCATGCAAAATGACTCAAGTTCAATCTCTGACATGCGAAAGAGACCCTGAAAATCTCTTAACAATTAATACTGGTCTAGTCTAGTTCAGGGTGGTGCTGTGGGTTAAACCACAGAGCCTAGGACTTGCCGATCGGAAGTTCGGCGGTTCGAATCCCCGCGATGGGGTGAGCTCCTGTTGCTCGGTCCCTGCTCCTGCCAACCTAGCAGTTCAAAAGCACTGCAGTTCGAAAGTGCAAGTAGATAAATAGGTACCGCTCTGGCGGGAAGGTAAACGGCGTTTCCGTGTGCTGCTCTGGTTCGCCAGAAGTGACTTAGTCATGCTGGCCACATGACCCGGAAGCTCTACTCTGGCTCCCTCGGCCAATAAAGCGAGGTGAGCGCTGCAACCCCAGAGTCGGTCATGACTGGACCTTTTAGTCTAGTTCAGCCTAGTACAAAGGAGCTTCCTTTGTTGGCGCAATCCAATATCTAGAAACTGTTCCTTGAAACTCTTAGATAATGGCCCTCCAGGGAAGAAAAGTCCTTCACAAAAAAAGAGATAAGGGTTCCAGGCATTAGCTGATGTAAAATTTACTGGCATGTGTACCATGGAAAAAGCAAACGAGCTTTATAAAGGTTTGGTTGTTGGATATTTTATTTGAACAAGATTTACAACAGTAAACTAAATTAGTGTAAATTGTGCCAATGTGTGTTCTCCAGAAACTGCTTTATCAGTGAAAAGAATAATCCAAATCGTTCAGTTACAGACATCAACAGTTTTCTTAAAATGCTGTTCAAATAGAAGCCAAGGGAGATATTGCTTTGAAGTTCGGAATATGGAATTACACAACAATGGACTTGAATTCAGTCTTGAAATATGCTGGGCAAAACACCTGACTCAGTGACGCACCTGCACAAGTAGTTAGTTTGGAAAAGCTTCACATACCCTTGAGTAAACTGTATACAAAAAGGAGGGATATAAATTTTATCAATAAATCATTTCTTTTCAGTAGCAAAACCCATGGAGTTCAATAGGGCTTACTCCCAGGTAAATGTGTATAGGAGTACATGCTGAAGCAAGTCTGAGTGCTCAATAAACATATTGGGGTGGGGATGTCAGATCAAATATTCAACTAATAGCAACCCCTGCAAGATAATCTAGGCTGCATCTTGTTTTCCCTGCCCCGGTATGGCAGAAGAGACGACATAGGAAAAGCAGGGGCCTTGGGGCAGAGGGTGCTTTGCACAGCACCTGAGCAAACATACCTTAGGAATACAGTCACACAAACAATTGTACTCGATTGGTCCAACTGGTGTAGATCCCACAGAACCAGCAGATATGTGCTGGCAAAAAGTCAGCACACAACCACTTCTCCAAAAATATATCAGTTTAAACACTCTCGGAAGAACTGTATGGGAAACTACTGAACCACATATATAATTGTCCATCTTGGCCCAATGCTTGCTGTAGATACTCCAGTATCTTAGCTGAGATCCTCAGTTTTTCCAAAGAGAACAAGAAATTTAATAGGCAACAATAAAACAAGTGTCTTAATGGCAATTTGAGTTGAGCAAAGCACATTTGTCCACATTCACTTGAACGGAAGATAAGATAAGATAAGATAAGATAAATTTATTGTCATTGTCCGTATATACACAGTATACACAACAACGAAAATCAAACGGAAGGGTCTAAGGAGGCAACAACTTAACTCCGGTCTACAATATCCCAACCTTATCTTTGCAGATATATTTAAAATCCCAGGCCCGTCCACTTCAGCCAAGTATCCCCATTCCCCTCCCCATTCTCAGTGCAAGGAAGTGACCAGCTGTATTTTATGTCTTTCCACAGGTGGTCTGGGTGGTGAGCTTCCTGTCAGCTTTCTTCCTGGGCTTGCCCTTTGGACTCGCTGTCGGAGTGGGTTTTTCCATCCTTGTGGTGGTTTTCCATACCCAGTTGTAAGTATTTTCCTGGTGTGGCCTGTGGTGTGGCCCAAGGAGGGACATTTTCCATCATTTGGGTCAAAATTTCAAAGGCAGGTGCAACTCCCAGCACGTGGAACATGAAAGCACCAGTCCCTGTTAGTAAACAATGATGTCAGTTTCAGATAACTGCTAGCTAATCTGCCATTCCCATAAATATATTCCAAGGCTGGTATAAATATGAAAGTATTTACGTCATGTTAAAAACAGCTGTGGCACGTATCCTTCTCTCAAATCCATTATAGATACAAGGGAACTCCCACTTATTACTCACTAAATTCTCAGTATAAGAGATAAATGTGATGCTGGACTATGCTGATATTTCCTGTGGTAGCTTGACCCAGAGAGAAAGTCAAGGTGAAACCAGATCATGTAGTTGTGCAGTTAATTTAAAAAAAAAAAACCACAACCAAATAGCTGGTGGGGAGAACTAAAACAGATTGAGAATGTGGCATTGCAGAGGGAATCTTTAACCCATTGTCCCTGCTGGGATCCTGATTTGAACCACACATACCCCACCTCTATTCATGATGGGAGGAAAGTGATCATTTTCCTTTCCTTGTGAACAGCAGGGTCAATGCCAACTGGGACGAGGGCAGGAACAAATTGTGAAAGGCTTCCCTCCCCCGCCTCCACTCCTTCACAGTCCCAAGTCAACTCCCTCCCATCCCCATTAGCACCAGTTGGAAGAAATGCTTTATATTCAGGGAGCATCTTTAGATACAACTGTTTCATCATGGTAGACGATAGGAAAGGACTAAGCACGGGGACCTCTGCTTTTCTTGGTTTCTCTTTTCATACCACTAAGGCGTCCACCAGGTTAGGTCTTTCACCATCTCAGAAAAATAGAGGGGGGAATGTTTTGCAGAAATGCTTCCCACATAGGAATAACCTTGCATGAGTGTAGACTGCAGAAGATGCTTGCAGGACTCACCTTGGTATCTCCCATGCCTGCAATGTAGATAGGAATGTAGAATCAGAATGTCATGGACCCCTGCTGTCTGTTATCGTTGACGGACAGTCTCTCCTGTAAGGACTAGGAAGAATCCCCAGACCTTCTTGCCCATATCGGCCTTGCAAATTCAGGCCACAGAGAACTCCATGCCATGAGGGTAATATGTGAATCAGCATTTATTTCCCCGTGGTATAATTCTGATCTTGTAGGGATCTTGAGGAACCACTTGTAAAGGCACACCCTTAGTCTCATTCCCCCATTTGTTTTTTCAATGGTCAAGACTGCTCCCTAGTGTGCTGCCAATTGTCACCACACGGGGGCACATTCACGACAAAAGAAAATTCAACTGTGGAAAACTTAAATGTCTACCATGTTCACAAGGCAGCAGTTTTCCGCTCTTTTGAACATTGTGAAACACATTCAGGAAAAAGAAGAAACTCAATCAGCTTTTTAATGTATATATGACACAATTGATCCAGAAGACACACTCTTCCTTTCTTCACACCCTCTGTCATCAATTTAGGATGGTGGTGAAGGAGAATAGCAAATGGGCCATCACAAACACTGTTACATATTGCTAGACTAATGAAGCTACAGTGGTACCTCGGGTTACAGATGCTTCAGGTTACAGACTCCACTAACCCAGCAATAGTACCTCGGGTTAAGAACTTTGCTTCAGGGTGAGAACAGAAATTGTGCTCCGGTGGCGCGGCAGCAGCAGGAGGCCCCATTAGCTAAAGTGGTACCTCAGGTTAAGAACAGTTTCAGGTTAAGAACAGACCTCCAGAACGAATTAAGTTCTTAACCCGAGGTACCACTGTACTCTGTTTTGTTTAGCAAGATTAGAGCCACTGATGCTGCTGTGTTTTCAAGAGATTTCCTCCATTGGCCCAGTGAAATGGGAACCATAGATAAATTTATATAGATATAAATAGCTCTATTGGCCTGCCCCTTTTATTTTATTTCCTCCAACTGTGGACATCACTACTTTGAGAGTGATTTTCTCCCTTCCCAACATCTCTCTTATTGAGATGAAGAGTGTAGATTGGTTTCATAATCTCTCCCCCAGTTTGGATAGTTCTGGTATAATAATAATAATAATAATAATAATAATAATAATAATAATAATAAAATAACAACAACAACAACTATTATTTATTTATTTATACCCTGCCCATCTGGCTGGGTTTCCCCAGCCACTCTGGGTGGCTCCCAACCGAATATTAAAAACACAATACAGTATTAAACATTAAAAACTTCCCTAAACAGGTCTGCCTTCAGATGTTTTGGAACATAGCAGTGACAGCCACAGGTAGTTAAAGAGAAAAAATTTTGCCTGGCGCCTAAAGCTATGTAATGACTTATAATGAAGTTAAGCACACAATCCTTTCTTTTCTACTTCACTTGCATCATTGAACTGTATTAACAGGAACTTCAGTGAAACTGATTTTTTTTTAAAAGGCTGTCTATATTTTGACAATTGTTTCTTTCCATTTTCCTTCACAGTCGCAATGGTTGTGTCATTGGTCCTGTAGCTGCTACTGATATATACAAAAATCCCAAAGTCTACAACAAGGTAAATGGGTCAGAAAATAACCCTCTGCTTCCTCCTGTTTTTTGCCATCAATACACAAGTGAGATGTTCGCTCTCTCATCAGATGTGATTTGAGTTTTGAGCATCTATTTGTTGTGCAAATTTACCTCATAGTATTGATGGACAAAGTTGGCCATTATTGTTCAGTAGAGTTTGGAATTCTCTGGCAGCATTGCTCTTTTCTTTTCTAACCATTTCCATGGCTAACATTGTTTGTCCACCACTTCCCAAACCAGCAGTGGGAGCTCACTGCTTGCAGAGTAAATAGGAATGTGTGTGACACTGGCTCTAGTATGAATGTCCAATTATGTTCTGTGCCATAGGGAATCTTATGTAAGCCAAACACATGGAACAGGCTCAGCAACCTAATCACTAAGACATGGGTAGGCAAACTAAGGCCTGGGGGCCGGATCCAGCCCAGTCACCTTCTAAATCCGGCCCGCGGATGGTCCGGGAATCAGTGTGTTTTTACATTAGTAGAATGTGTGCTTTTATTTAAAATGCATCTCTGGGTTATTTGTGGGGCACAGGAATTCATTCATTCACCCCCCCCAAAAAAATATGGTCCACCCCCTACAAGGTCTGAGGGACAGTGGACCGACCCCTTGCTGAAAAAGTTTGCTGACCCCTGCACTAAGGCTCTGCTTTGCAGCCTGTTTGGCTAAATTGAAGAGCCAATACTATCTGGGAAGGAACTTCACTTTAATTTTTGCAAAGGGTGAAAAGTGTGCAAGATTAGGAAAATGTACTTTCTCGCTATGTTCCGTTCCCTAGCAAGAACAGAGATGAAAGAGTTAATGGAAAGTAGTAACTCTTACCAAAGTGACACTACTTTCAGGAAGCAGACTAGCAAATTGAGGGGACTCCACATGTTAACAGGTGCTACATATTCAGTCCTGCAACAGGGCACACATAGCCTAGGATTCTGCCAGCCAGCTGTTTAGGTAAAAGCTTCTGCTGGGTTGAATGGTCTCCCCCATCTGAGATGCACTTAGCCACCAAAAATGTCTAGATCTGGAGAAGGAGCCTGCTGCCACAGTGCAGCCATTACCGCCCGCATTCATTTCTCCTTAGATAAGTATGAGTAAAGGGTTCTTTACTAAATTTTCCTCCTTCTTTTAAACATCTCAAAAGAACTGCAAGTACCATTTGAACCCTGAGAACTTTTCTCTTTCTTTGCAGGTCCGAGAAATTGAAGGAATTAAAATTGTTACCTACTGCTCCCCTCTTTACTTCGCTAATTCAGAGATATTCAGGGAGAAAGTTATTGCCAAGGTAAAAAATAAAAAATAAAAATCTATTGTGTAGGCGATGATTAACCATTTTTTGCATTACAGGAACAGATATTTACCTCATGCCAAAACCATTTCTTCATCGCAATGTACGGTTTTCCTCACTAAGCAACAGCAAATGTCTTGCAAACAAAGGCGTATTTTGGACCTGTTTAGTTCTCTCACTTAGTTCACTGACAAACGTTGGGAGTAAATAAATGAGTAAATAAAAAAACAAGAAGTCATACCACTTGGCTTTCTGCACCATCAGTTTTCAGAGCTCAGTCTACCTTGCAGTGACAAGCCTGGAACACCAAAAGTTGTGGAGAGATGAATAAGCTTGGTAGGAAAATTTTTCGAAAGGCTTGGCTGGCACCTGCTCTGATGCCTTTTCAGGGCCAAGTGAATATATTATTTATTTCCCTAGGCTTCTCTCTCTCTCTCTTGATTTCCTCTCAGATTTCATTGCAGTTTCCCCACTTTTCTCTGTATTTTGTTATTTTATTTTTAAAATAAGTGTATGTATCATTGTCACCACCCAAGGACATCTTAGGAGGCAGAAGCAGTCACTGGGCAAACTAGTGTACTGTACTCACACTTGCACTGAAATATTGTGTTTGAATCTCATTTTGAAGCCAATATCCCAGCCCTACCCATTGCTTCCCAATAAATATAACTCTTGCTCAAGTTAGGAAGACACATTTTTAAATGTAAGCGGGTCCACCTCTCGCTTTTCAGCTCCACCACTTACGGTAGGAACTGTGGATTCCCTAGGTAGAATCCAACATGCCACTAAGGAGGTCATTCCATTCTGCTTGCCTGATGCAACGATCTTGCCTTTCCTTCCTCCTGCGCACTTTCCTGGGGAGTCTCCAGGACCACCACCACCACTACAACCCGGCCAATTGGGGTGGGGCTCAAGGATAGAGAGAGGGGAAAGCCCTGGGGGTCCTGGAACTGGCTTTCACTTGAGGGACAGGGTCGTTGAACATGGTGGCCCGTTTGTTACCCGTAGGAGTTGAGAACAACCTGGCTTACTGTCTTTTATTTAAACAGACTGGTGTGGATCCCATCAAAGTCTACTTGGCAAGGAAAAAGTATGTGAAGAATCAAGAAAAGGCAAGGGCAACATCAGAGAAAACAAGCAAACTAAAATCACTCTTCAGGAAGAACAAGGTAACTTAGCAATTTTCCTAGTTGTGAGAGATCCTTTCTATGCTTGATACATGAAGGAGTTAACCTTGTTGGAGCGCCAGAGGGCAGCTTTGTTGGGGATAGGAAGAGAACCCTACTTATTCTGGCCTTTAAAAAAAAATGTTGATCTGTGTGCTGCAACAGTGGAAAGAGGCTACCAACAGCCTAAAAAGAACTGTTTTTGCTGCTGGGTTATGAGGTAGCATTTGTTTGCCACTTTGGGGAGAGATTTCACCAGCCTTCATGGCCACTCCTAAACCTGACTGGGACAGAGGAGGAGAAGCCAGCCTCCATTTAATTTAAAAAAAATTAAATAAACTACTTTATTTAAAAAAAAGTTCACATAATGAAGTCATTCATCATGTGTGACTTCATAGGTACTATCCAATAGATGCCCGTAACTTTCATGTGCCACATTTTGTTCTGCACCCACTACTGCAACTAATGCACTAACTAGGGGGAAGGGAAATAAATTCCTTTCCCAAAAATATTGAAAACAAGTGTAACATTTTTTGTAAATTGCTTTGGGTCACTGTGGAGAGCGGTTGCTGGTCAGAATAGATAATGCAAAGTGTAGAATGGTCAATGGGAGAGATTTAAAACAAAACAAAAAGAAAACACTCTCCTTTCTTCACCTGGTTGGTGCAAGCCTGGCAGATCTCCCCACCACCACCACCACACACACCAATTTCCATACAGTGGCTCTGCCCATAATTAAATGAAAATGAGATGCATAATTTAAAAATCGCTATTTATCCCAAGTGTTGCTGTTTTGAAAACTCTGGCCTAATTCCTTGCCAACTGGAAGGACAAGATTTTTTTTGAAAAATACACAGCTAATTGCCACATATGAAACAGGAATTACTTGATTAGCAAGAAGATGTTTGCAAGTTGATTCTGCCACAAACACAGGAAGCTGCAGGTTAGAGCAGGGACTGGATAATGGTACTAGCATGCAAATTGTTGTTGTTGTTGTTGTAATATTGGGCCAAACTAGTCCAATAAATGTTGGACTAGACTGGAGTTTTTCCTATTAGTTTTATCATTGTAAGGCAAAGAATATTCATTAGTTATTTATTGCAAATCCAGTGCAAGCTACTGAATTCTACAGTGAAAAATGTGAAGAAAATGTATGAACGTGCTAAAATTGGGAATTGTTGGGCCATTCCTTCCTTTGCCCTTCATGCGCCACTTGTATGTTTTTTTATAATCTATTACTGTCTTTCTTTGGAATTATTTGATTTATTTCATAAAATTTATATACCACTTGATTGTAAAACAACAACAACCCTCAATGCTGTTTACAAAAAGAATTAGTAGACAAACAACCAACAGCTAGCACTACTGCTTATGATTAATGCTGAAATCCCTCAGTCTCAACTCATTCAGGAGAGCACTCTGACTCTCAGGAGAGCCTTTTTCAGTATTTCAAGCCAATATTCAAATGATATCATATAAAAGTTTGTATTAATGTATTTGACGGCTGGTTTTGTTTTGTTTTAATGGCATTTTCTGATATTTTGCTAACCACTTCAGATACCAACCATGGTAGAAATGTGGTGTATGTGCATAAACACGCATGCATGTTGCAGGTTCGATCCCCGTATGGGACAGCTGCTAGATCATTCTCAGGGACCCTTCCAAGTCTACGATTCTATGTGTCTATCCACATATAATCAACATATAACATATGAAACCAAGATTTTATTAATTTATTAAACTCATTAGTCACGGTTTGTTTGTTTCTTTGCCAATGCAACCCAAAGCAACTCACAATAAATAAGATCAACAGCAATGAAAATAAGTTGGAATAAATGTGAACTTGAATGTGGTCCCCCTTCTTTTGCTACAGACTATGTCTCTGCAAGAGCTCCAGAAGGATTTTGCAAGCATGTCTCCGACAGATACCAACAATAACCAGACCTCCGCAAATGGTAAAAGCGTCTCCTACATTAACTTCAACCCATCTGAAAAGCAGGCTGAACAGGGAACCATTGCCAGTCATTGCAGCAGCACCTGCAGTGCAATTCCAGAATCAAACATTGACCCCATGACCACAGCGCCCCCATTTGTCAACTTCCACACAATTATCCTGGATATGAGCGGCGTTTGCTTTGTGGACCTGATGGGCACAAAAGCTTTGGGAAAGGTCAGTTTTCCTCTTGGTTCCACCTCTGGTTTATTTCTTTGACGCTGCACTGCCTACTGAATTCGTTCTCTTTAAAACTTCCCATTGAGTTCTCTTAAGTTTTAATAACAAGAGCTGCAATAGTCTTATTTTTAAGAAAAGTTGGCAGGCACAGGGTAGGATTAGGCTCGTTTCAGCTAGTTGTAAACGCTGCCAGATAAGCAATCAGAACAAGATGCTGAATCGAAGGAACACAGGTCAGTTACCAGAAACAGACTGTGACCCTTGCACTCCTCCTACAGATCTCCTTCTGCTGCACTATTCAAAGCTCAGCCGTTGTTTACTGAGCCTGAACACTTGGTGATTCCCATTGCTGTTCCAGGGTTACACATTGCATCAGTATCACCTGAGCTAAGCACTTTTGAAAATGCAGTGCTACATATTGTTTGGTGTCCGTCCCCCCACATGACACTGGAAGTGTTATTATGCTAATGTACCATGTCTTGAATTTGTAGTGCATCCTAAATTCATGGACTCTCAGATTTCGTGTTGTAAAAGCTAATAATGTACTCTCTTTCCCTCCCCCACCCCCGGTCTCCTCATATAGCTGTGCACCAACTATCAGAGGATTGGGATTCAAGTATTTCTGGCAAATGTACAAGGTGGGTCTATTGCTCTTTGTACCATATTTTCTCTATCTTCCATTTTGAGGGCATTGAAAATGGGCAGAATAACTGCTGGAAGCAAATAAATATATTGCATGTGAAACATACATATTAATTGCAAAAATCTAGGTACTATACAAATTTACAAGTGCTGTTCTGTAGTGTAGCGTTGTGACTGAGTAGGTATTTAATAATGCAGCAGTAACACAAATCAAGTTCAAACATCACTGAGCAATGCCCTCTGACTTTTTATATGTATGCAAAGTAACCTCGGAGGCTGCCAGGCTATTTGTCACTTCAAAGTTTGCTTTCACCAATCTGCTTTTCTTCTTGTGGGTGAAAAGATACTCGTGCACCCTATCTCCTCCATCGTTGGCAAAACAGCTGGAAGGCCATAAGTGGAAGGGTTAAACAGGCTCTACAAATCAGGGGAAGAATCACACATCTGAAACTGATTGTTGCATGTAGTTTCTGCCCCTCTAGTAGTATTAAATATCCAATGTGAATTGGTTTTGTATCAGTTTCCTGGTATAAACTCCTTGTTCCATTGTGGCTGCTTTAGCCAGCTAAATGGTTCAGGGTATGACAATTCACAACAAAGCCTGTTTGTAGCCAGCAGAAAAGACACACAATGCTTAAAACTAAATAAATCACACAACAGCATATGAAGAGGCAGGTATAAGAGACTTACATGATTAAGGGGTTGGTGTTTTCTTCCGCTTCACTGCATTAATTTTAGATTCAGGGTTGTGTTTTTCTGAAATCATTAGACATTGCTAATGGTTGTAAATGTGTGACTTTACTTAACCATAAGAGGTACGATTATACCTTAGATTTCTTGAACTTGATTGTTCTTGGAAATAGCATGCAATTGATATGCCAAAGCAGCTTAAAGCTGAAAGATGGAAACTCAGAGGAGGGATGGCACTTCTACTGAGGCAAAAGTATAGGGTATTTTTTTTCATGATTGCAATTCAACCCACATTTTAACTTAATAAACATATGAAATCATGTGGGCTTTCACCTTTCGCCTCCAGTGGAATAGGGGTGTCTCGCTCACGGACTACCCTAAAACAGCCTTGTTATCCTACAATGATTCAAGAATTATGAGATTTCCTTAAGAGTGTTATGATAATGATGGTGAAATTAATGAATTACTCTACATATTGGAGCTTCGGACAGGGTTCTAAATAATGTGAGTCTCCAGATCTTAGGGGTTTAATGACACAGTGACTCTTTCTATACCACTTCTTGTCCCAGAAAAAAAATATTTTGCCAACACATGACATGAGCCAGCTGCTTCCAAGTGTACAGCTGGGGGGGGGGGCATTTCCCAACAAAGAACCTGCAGTCCCCCTTAGTCCTCTTGCTCAATCCATTAACATTCTGAGCGTCAAATTCAAACAGCAATAGGGCATCATCCTAGTTCCATATACTTGTGTCTGATTCTTAACAATTGCAACAGGCCCTATGGGCTTTAAATGTTATCATTTTGCATAACATAGGCCTTCTACCTATTATTCTTGCTCACAAATCTAGTGTATAGGAAATGCCCTGACACAAATAATTTTCCAGCACACAGCTCCTGCTTGCAGTTTAGTCTATATAACTTTGTTTCCTTCGTTAGCCCAAGTGTATGATGATATCCGCACGGGGGGAGTCTTTGAAGAAGGGGGTCTTGAGCCCAGTCATCTCTTCGTGACCATCCATGATGCTGTTTTGTTTGCAACAATGAATGGAAACAGAGCCACACAGCGTCCTGACTTAGAGCAGGTAAAGATGATTCATTTTCTCTTCACTCTTTTCGCCACAGGCAGCTCTGTGCATGTGTGTTTCATACTCTTCTGCTTTCCTTTTGGACATTGCCTTAGTGGTTATGAATCAGATTGGCTAATTGGCTTTTTCTTTTCTTACACTTTGATCCTGCCTTTTCTCCAAGAAGCTCAAGACAGCGTACACAGTCCTCCACTCTTTATAACAACCCTGTTAAGTAGGTTAGGCTGAGGGTTGTTGACTGACCCAAAGTCACCCAGTGAGTTTCATGGCTGAGGGGAGATTTGAACTTGTGTCTTTGCAGTTTTAGTCCTACACTGTAACCAGTATAGTATGTATGAATGCAACCAAACCTTCTGCCCTCTTCCTATTGTTCACCACCACTTACAGACTCACAGCCCTACACCTCACCACTGGATCAATTGCTCCTCTGATCTTCAGATACTGTACACCTATTTTCAAGCCTAGCTTTGCACCTGTTAGCAACTTTTTCAAAAAGAAAAAGAAAAATGCTAATATTTCTGCCACATCAGACTCTGAAGAGGAAGCTTGAGGGGAATGAGACAACAGGCTCCTTTTAGTCATTAGAAAGACATAGCTGAGTGTCTGGTCAATGGGTGTGTGTTGGTGTGCTAGTTTTGGGGACAAGGGCTGCAAGCTGCCCTGACTACTTTTCCATTCTGGACTCATTTTATCCAGCCTGAGTCCTGAGAGAATATAGTGGTCTGCTCTTCCTGGAAACCTATCACAGATGACTAAGTTTGAAACATGAAAAACAAAACAAAACATGAAGTTGTTAGTGGTCCAGTCTAAATGTAATGGGCAAAATCTGTTTGGATTTGGATAGGTGCAAATAAAGAAATATTAAGTAAGGACTAGACATGGTGGCATGTTAAATCGCCCCATATCTCAGTTCTGTGTGTTCATGCACAGATATAGACAGCAAATCTATACAATTCAGTGGTTCGTCTAAATGGAATGCTGTCTGGGCAGACAGGCAAGTTGCAGAGGTCATTCTGGTTTTGTGCTTCTTTCTCTAGAAGCCTCCACAGGTTGGCTTTTAAAAAATTCCTATGGAATTGTGGGGAAGAGCCCCAAATGAAGATCAGCAATTGATTCTGCTAACTCTTGTGGAGATAAAAGTATTAACTGGCCTCCCAGATCAAATAAACTCACTACCAACAAGTAACTTTATCTCATATGGACTGAGCTTTAGCTTATTGGTCATTACTAATCTCAAACACTGATTCAGCATGCCTGCCACCTCAATGTCTCTGGTTAAAAGGAGAAATAAAGCCGGGTGTCATAAGCAAATTGATGACACCTCACTCTATTAACTTGCAGCTGAATGTATGAACTGATTCTACAAAAACATTGTATATGAAGAGACGAAAGATGAATAATATGGTTTTGATCGGTGGCAAAATGGCTCATTCAGACTTGCAAATTGCCACTCGATGCTGCACTTATCAAGTTATAATCATGCATGTGTGAGTCAGTCTGCAAAGCAAACCTGTGTTGCATGCAACAAACTAGCACACAGACATTTTATAAAAAAATAAATAACACCCCATCATTTTATATCTAGCTGCTAAGCTCATGGGGTAGTCATGGTCTTGGTTTCCTTATTTGCATTTCTTTGCTTGATAAAGGACTTGTTGACCCAGCTTTCAGCTGACATGATGGAACACCTAATCATTGCTGTATGGCAACTGCTATTTGCTCCTAAGAGATTTGTTGAAGGTGAAATCATCTGGTTATCATTTGGATATGGGGCAAAGGACTAAGTCCTTGTTCCACCGTGAGGCTGGGTCTAGCTCCTGAGGCATGATAGGAGGCAGATACGTGGGGGCTGGGCAATATTTTTAGAAGCCTGTCCTGAACCACACACAGATATTTGTGTCTACAACATTCATGAAAGATGTCTGTGTACATTCTATTTTTCAAACTTCCAACGCTTGCCACTCCACTCATACCCTTAACAAATGCTATTTGAATGCACTGACCTTTCCAAGAACAACTTGAAGTGCCATCACATCATGCAAACTCCACTGAAACCAAACTATTCACAGAACCGTTGTTTCATTCTTACAAGACTTTTAGTACTTGGGAATGAATGCATTAACACAATGTATTCACTGTGGTATATGTCAACCATAAGGGTTTGTGTGTGGGCACATTACTGTTTAATGAATTTGCATAGAATAATCTGTTCCTTATAGAATCTAGAAAATGTTTGGGGAGCTTGCTGACATGTGGATCTAGTGCCAGAACAGTGTAACAAAGCACTACAAACATGTTGCAGTGCCTACAAATAACAATTATACCCCATGTTACAATACAATAAATATTTATTACTTGTAGCCATAGGCCATTGCAAAGGGGAGAGTACAACTGGAAACTCGGGGAAGGGAGAGTGCTCTTGAGCTTGGGTCCTGCTTGCATGCTTCCCACAGGCATCTAGTTGACCACTGTGAGAACAGGATGCTGGATTAGATGGGTCATTGGCCTGATCCAGCAGCCTCTTCTTACGTTCATGACCACAATGTTTGCAGGAGCAGCTGAAAAAGTACACAACAGTTGCTGTATATACTGTCCTGTCTATTACAGCACCACATTGGGGAGATCATCTCAAATAAATATACATTGAGCTGTCCCCTTGCTAGTATTTGTATTGGTAATTAAATCTTTTAGAGTCTTGTGCTGACCTTTGGTTTTAAACAAATAAATGGCTGACTAGCAACATTATCACGTTTTTTAGCTTGCAAACAATAACTGGTGATTTGTCATGCTTCCATACAGAGGTCAAGTCAGATAGAAGTCTCTATCTCTGATGAATCATTGGAAGACAGCAGCGCTGAATTTCAAAACTTAGAAGAGGTAAGTTAAAAGAAAAATGTGGTAATAAGTGAAATGTCTGAGCGCTCATTCTTCTTAGTACATTTCTGGCCTGTTACTAATATTCTCAGCATCAGTTACTCTAACCCAAATCTTTTTTTTTTCTCCTAGGAAATGTTTGGAAGCATTTTTCATTCGGATGCACAGACAGCACTGTGAGCTCATGAGAAACACTCATATGATGGCAAACTTCTTGACCAAGACATTACTTTATGAAGAGATGTCCCTGTGTCTGAATAGCAAGAAAAATACCCTTTGTGGAATGGGACCATTGGTGCTTTTGCAGCACAGGGCCTTCTGACCTGATGATCTCTTCTCCCTCCATTCATCTCTGGTTATTGAAATGCAGAGCAAGCGATTCTTGAAGCAGTTGGCATGGGCGACAGAAGGAGAAACTCAGGGAATATTCTTCATCTATCTAGAAGAAGCAGAAGAATAGCAGGACTATAATGACTTCTCTCTAGGACTCATCCCGCACTTCAAGCAATTCTTATGAACCCTTCAGGATGTATCTAGCATACACACATACGCAGGAACTCTCAGTCATCATCCTTGTTTTTATTAAGAGAAATATGAGGAAACACAGAGAATATATGATTGATCAACAGATGTAACTCTCATAAGGTGTAGTTATTTGGGGTTTATTAAGGGGACGTTTGCTTCCAAAGTGTGAACTGATTTTATAGATTTCACACTAAAATTAAGCATGCCTCTGAAGATGTTGCCCAATTATTCCTCTGCTTTCACCACTACAGCCTAATACAGCACTCTTTGTTTCTATGGTCTAAATGCACCACCAGTATGTTTAGTGACCATCCATTATTTCTTGAAACATGTGCTGTATATACTGTGGTACTGAGCCTTATCAAACTACTGCCTAGAAGTAATGTTGTATTCTCTATTACAACTCCCCATTTTTTAAGAACAGTTCTGTTCAGGGGTAGGTGTGTGTGTGTGTGTTGGTGTATGTGTAAATTACTTTCCATAGGAACTACATGCATAGAGAGACCCTTTCAGAGCGCTTTGAATCCAAAAACTGTAACTGTCTTTTGACTGCTGCTTCTACCTTGTGTCTAGAAATTGCAAGATAATAGCTACTTGCACAGTATTTTGGTGCTTTAGTTTCCTGTTCTCAATAGCTAAACATTTAGAAAACATTCAGCTTAAGTTCATATTGAGAAATAAACAAAGTTTCTGAAGGGGCCAATTTTCCTGGACCTGTTTGCCAATCCCATACATATTCTGTATGGGATAAAAGGATAAATTGTACCTCTTAAATACTATATTGAAAATACTCAGATTGCAGTCTACTCAATGCTTAGACTTCACCTCAGATGCAATTTTGGTTGAAGGACTCTAACTTGATTTACAGGACAAAGTTCAAGGGCAGCGTTTGGTTTATTATTTGATGCCTTTCAAGCTGTTTTAATCTATGCAAACATTCTCGTGGATTTTCTTTAACGTGTGTCACAGATGGGGAGAATCTACCTCTCAGGCAGACCTGCCTGACTAGTTAACCTAGAAGAAGTTGTCTTTTTAAATTTTATTTTGTAAATGCGAATTAATTTTTATATAAAAATGTGAATGATGCAAATGATGTTTTAGTTTTCTGTTGTAATTCCTTCTTGCAGCCCCAAGGTGTTGAATATGTAATGCCTATGACTTAAGGTTAAATGTTCTAAAGTAAATGCTATGCCTAAGATATACAGCACAAGCCAAAGAACATGAAAAAACAAACCAAATAAAAGGTTGGCCATTCTTATGCGGCACTGTGCTGAAATAAGCCATAGTTTGGTTCATCGTGTCTTCTGAACCCAGACTCACGGTTTAGCCCTCTCCAGAATAACCATCAGTTGCATTCAAAGCTTGTCCTATGGTTTACTGCTTGTGTTTTGTCTGCCATAGCTAAATCACAAGCCCAGGTTAAGACAATACACTAAGTCAAACTATGGCTTAACTCAGCGCAGCACAGCAGCAAAACAACAAGAGAGGAGTAAAGCAACTGCAGTCTTCTCTTCCAAAGGCCACACACACACTTGGGCATGCACACTGAGATGTGGTTTGGCTTAGTGTGACATGTGAACCAGGTGAGCTGTGGGGGTGCAATCAAACCACTCTAGGAGTTTCCAAAGAAAATAAAAAATAAGAACTGGAAATGAAAATAACTTGAAACAGAAATAAAATTATCTCTCCCCCCCCAAAAAAATCTACATTGTTCTAACTAGTGGGAAATCAGAGATTTCAAATGCATGCTTAATGTAGATGATTTTGGAACTTTAAAAATATATTGTTTTAAAGCTGCATCCAAGTGTTTGTTTAATTCTTATAATTGTCTTAAACAATAAGGAAAAAAATTTGAGATGTAATCTGAATAAGATAACGCAGCTGCATTGTAGCTTCCAGATAAATGGTGCCCAGCTTGCAAAGAAAACAGAACTTCATGAATCATCCACTATGGGCAAAAATATATTGGATTACAACATCCAATTTTCCTTAGTTTTGTTCTGCATAATAACTCATCCCCAGAGGCACGTATAAACAGAGGCGGTGGGGTTTGTTTGTTTTTTTGAAGCCAGGTCCAGTCAAAGGCCCAGCATGTATGCCACATTAAACCAGTTTAAAACAAACTATAGTGAAAGCTCCTCTCTTGCACCTGTTGTGCCACCAATGAAACAAAAGTGTACTGCAGGGGATAATAATGGTGCAATACCGTCAACATAAAAGTCTGCTGGGATAGGTCAATGGCCCATCTAGTCCAGCATCCTGTTTGAGACCACATAACACTGGTCCTGAAAGACCTACATTGGCACCCAGTAAGTTTCTGAGCACAATTCAAAGTGTTGGTGCTGACCTTTAAAGCCCTAAATGGCCTCAGTCCTGTATACCTGAAGGAACATCTCCACCCCCATTGTTCATCCCGGACACTGAGGTCCAGTGCTGAGGGCCTTCTGGCAGTTGCCTCACTGCGAGAAGCGAAGTTGCAAGGCAGAGGGCCTTTTCGGTTGTGGCGCCCCCCCTGTGGAACACCCTCCCATCAGATGTCAAGGAATAAACAACTTCCTGACTTTTAGAAGACATCTGAAGGCAGCCCTGTTTCAGGAAGTTTTTAATGTTTGATGTTTCATTGTATTTTTAATATTTTGTTGGAAGCCACCCAGAGTGGCTGGGGAAACCGAGCCAGGTGGGCGGGGTAGAAATAAATTATTATTATTATTATTATTATTATTACTATTATTATTATTATTATTACTACTACTACTTACAGTGTCCAACCAAATGCCTGTTGAAAGCCTGCAAGAAGGACCCGAGTGCAACAACCATCTCCTCACTTGTGATTCCTGGCAGCCTGAAGTAGAACATAGCCATTGCGGCTAGTAGCCACTGACAGCCTTATCACCAATGAATTTGTATAATATTCTTTCAAAGCCATTCCAGTTGATGGCCATCACTAGTTTTTGTGGGAGCAAATGACATAGTTTATACTAAGTGCTATGTAAGTCCTTTCTTCTGAACGTTCAGCTTCACTGGGTGTCCACAAATTCTAGTGTTACGATAGGGGAAGAAAAACGTCTCCCCCTCCACTTCCTCTATGCATCACTTAATAAATCTCTGTGATGTCGCCTCTTACTTTTTCTCTCAACTAAGAAGTCCCAAATGTTACAAACTTTTCTCACAGGGGAGTTGCTCCATCCCCTTGATTATTTGTGTTGCCCTTTTCGGAACCTTTTCCTACTCTACAATATCCTTTTTGAGATGAGGCAACCACACAGTGTTCCAAGTGTGATTGCACAATTAGGTTTGTATAATGTCGTTACGATATCAACAGTTTTATTTTGCAATTCCATTCCTAATGATTCCTAGCATGCAATTCGCCTTTTTAACAGCTGTTGCACACTGGGTTGACATCTTCATAAGCTATCCACTATGATTCCAAGGTCTTGTTCCTGGTCAGTCACTGCCAATTCGACAGTTGAATTTGCTGCCAAGGAGTGTGGTGGAGTCTCCTTCTTTGGAGGTCTTTAAACAGAGGCTTGACAACCATATGTCAGGAGTGCTCTGATGGTGTTTCCTGCTTGGCAGGGGGTTGGACTCGAAGGCCCCTGTGGTCTCTTCCAACTCTATGATTCTATGATTCTAATTCAGATCCCATATGTGAAATTAAGATTTATTTATTTTTGTCCCAATGTGTTACACTTGTCCATACTGAACTGCATTTGCCATTTTATTCCCTAAAATTTCCTTTGTATAAATACTTTTGGAGCTCTTCACAATCTCTTTTAACCACCCTTAACAATTTGATAACATTCACTAACTTGGCTACCTTACTGCTTGCCCTGAACTCTAACCTATTTATGAATAAGTTAAAATGCCCATATCCCAATGCTGACCCTTAGCGGCCTCCACTTTCTTCATTCCTCCGTTGAGAATACTCCATTTCTCTTTCTCAATCTCCAAAGCCACCATTTCCTACATCCAGCAATTACATGCTCAGGTCTGGGATGATCAGTCAGTCCCAAACCAGAGCCCTCAAGTACCATAGCACTACAAAAGGGGGAGGTAGAATTCAGAAGTGAGAAAATTTTATTTCCCCCCCCCCCACCTCCTCAATCTCCCTCACAAGCAGCCTAAACAGCACTACAAAACTCCTGTTTCAGGCTAGCTGGAAACTTAACCAAGAGCATCTTTATGGGGCAGATCAAACACACACCCACACTTCCGCAAATGCATTAAAAACAGCTCAGCTTAAAATGGTATAAACAAGTCAGCATACACAGAAAATGATAATTAAAAGAGTTCCAATATAAAAACACCCTGTGAGGAGACTTAGAATATTTCTCCAAGTATGTGTTCCGCAATCTTAGTGATGCTGGACAAAAGTCTGTGTTTTTAGTACTTACCCAACAGGTTTGATTTAAATATAAACCACAGAGCAGAGCCTGGGATGATAATCTTAAAATCTAGGTAGGTTCATATGGATCGAGACAGTCCTTTAGGTATCCTTTATAGAATAAGAAAAATATGATTTTAAAATATGTGTACTACACATTTTGACAAGGAGGGTGTTAACTCACACCATCCAACGTATCTGAATACTAACTGCCATGTAGCAAGAGAACTGTATTTTCCCATCAACATCAGACTGCATTAGGAAAAATTTAAATGTCCCCACAATGAAGGCAAGATGTCTGTTCACCCTATAACAGTTACAGCATGGCAGTAGATTCTCAAAAAAAAAGAACCATTCTATACAAGTCATCAAGTATGAAGCATACCTGTCCCCACCCCATATTAGATCATATCCATTTAGGGGAAAACAATGTTTACCCAATCTATGCAGTCATTAACAGCCCAATCTGTTGTCATGGTACAAGAAATATTTGCACTTGAAATGTACTATCCCAGCCAGCACCTCAGTAGTCTGGACGTATGCGTTGGTTCTTGAAAGTAAGCCCTAATTGAATTTACTGTACTTCTCTTTTGCTCAATTATTTGGGCATAGGTAGGACTCTGAATATTAGGGATACAATCCCTCCAAGTACTAGGTTAATACCAGCTCTTTACATACAGCATTGCCTGAAAATAATCTCCAACCTTGCTGATAAAGACTGGCTTCCATGTTGAATACCTCATCTATTCCAATGTGCAAGCCTGGTTTTTCATGCCCAGGAACACCTCTGTCCCACAACCACCCCCTAGTTTCAGAAGTTCTGGGGTTCTAGAAATCTCGTTTGCTACTCTATAGTATTTTTGATGGTCCTCATAAAGATATTAACAACTTTGTTTCTTTGAAATCCCCCCCCCATGGACCCACACAGCTATTTTCACTCTTTATGGAGCAATGCAATCCTATGCATGCCACATTTACACAGAAGCAAGCACCACAGCAGGGCCAGCCCAAGACATTTTGGCACCTGATGCAAACCAAACATGTGTCCCCTGCCTGGAAGAGGAATACTGAGTTCTACATCAGGAGCAGGCAGCAAGTGAGGATCTCCATGTGATGCATTCCTTGGGAGGCCGGATCTGATGCCCCTGGCAATCTTGTCCGTCCCGCCGTGGCAGTCACCTTACGTTGCCTCATGAGAGGGCCTGCCTTGCTCTGCCCCACTAGGACTTATTCCCAGGTAACCGTGAATGGCAGCAGCCTTAGGATTGCAACATACTGCTTTCCTTCCCCATTTATTTTAACACCAAGAAGAGCTGCTGCAGTCCCAAACGCGGCCGATATTACGCAGGCACACGCTGGTGTTGCCTAGCCATTTCTTTTATTATTTTAGGAGGGAGCCGAGCCCCACTGAAATCTCGAGGAACTCGGTAAACGCTTCGAGCCCACACTTGTGATGAGTAACCAGCTCCATTAATGATTCGCAGGGGGACGCGCCGATCTCCGAGGGACCCCGAGCGGAGGCCAGAAGGCGCCAAGATGGCGGCGCTGAGCGGCCGAGCGCGAGGGGCTCTCTGGGTGGCTTTGCTGGCGCTGTGCGGGACTGTGCTGGCCCTGCTGGCCGTCGTCCTGGTCCGGACCTACGCCCCGCGAAGCCCCTCGCCGGCTCCGGAGCTCTGGGCGCGGAGGAGCCGGCAGCAGCGCCTGGAGCCCGCGTTTAGTCCCCAAGAGCGGCGGGAGCTCAAAGAGGCGCTGCAAGGTAAACTCAACACAAGTCAATAAAATGGGTCGAGGGGCCGAAGAAGCGGCGGCGGCGGCGGGAGCTGCTTCCTTCAAAGTTGCACGGTCTCCTAAGGAAGAGGGTGCAGGAGGGGCAAAGCAGCGTTGCTGTTTGGGTAGGACTTCGGGGCACAGTTCGGCAGAAGGAGAAGAAGGGTCGCCAAACGTAGCTGGGCTGCACACTGCCTCATTTTGAAGTAAAGTGCATAATGCAAGTCAAACATGGGAGCCTGGGGCTCCAGGGGTCGCTGCGGGACCCATCATTGCTGACCAGCTTTTCGCGCTGGCCGGGGCTGCTGGGAGTTGGAGTTCAGTGGGTCAGCCCCATTTTTCCCTGTCAGATCTAAACCTCAGTTGCACCGCTGGAGCCAAAACGGCGTTCCAGGGTGGGGCAAGTTTTTGTGAGATTTCTGAAAGACGAATGACGGCATGTTTCACACGGACACCCCATTCTCAACTTATTTTCTCTTTGCTCGTTTTGATGGGAGTAACCCTTCCAAGTGAAGCACGCTTAGGATTGCAGCCTCGTTTTAGCTTCCGGTTTCTGATTCGGTTATCATATGTATGGGGAAACAGCCTTTTCTTCAAGTTACTAAGGGGGTCCAGGAAGGGTTTGTGTGTGTGCATTGTTATTTCGAGGGGGGGGCGGGTTATCCTCTGGTGCTATACTCGTAGGAGTTCATAATGACTGCATTGTAGGGGGTTGAACTAGATGACCCTCAGCCTCTCTTCCAGCTCTACCAGTGGCATAGCGTGGGTTGTCAGCACCCGGGGCAAGGCAAGTAATTTGCGCCCCCTAACCCTAACCCCCAGATGTTGCGCCCGGTGCGGCCAGCCCCCCCCTGCACCCCCCCCACGCTACGCCACTGAGCTCTACAGTTCTGTGAGTCTTCCCCGCTCCACCTTCAGCTACGCCTGCAATTCTATACACTTATCTGAGAGTAAGTCCCATTAAACGCAGTGGGACAAACTTCTGAATATACATACAAAGGTTTGCATACCATTGTAGGGTAATCTACAATGTCTTTCTTTCCATATCCTTTATTTGCCCCAGTTTCAACCAACAGAAGTGTGTGTGGCTTGAGAAAGCAAAGCACTTGTGAAAAGGCAGAGCATGGACTTGCCACAGTTTCTGAGTTAATGTGGGAATCAAAAGATTTGGTCATGGTAATGTGATGTATATTGAAAACCCGCCAATGATTTTTCAGCCAGCCGTCAATTTGCTGTACTGGAACAGCCCCCATATTAACATTATAGTAGCTGAATATTTACTGTTCCTTATACAGTGGTACCTCGGGTTACATATGCTTCAGGTTACATACGCTTCAGGTTACAGACTCCACTAACCCAGAAATATTACCTCGGGTTAAGAACTTTGCTTCAGGATGAGAACTGCTCCAGCAGTGCGGCAGCAGCAGGAGGCTCCATTAGCTAAAGTGGTGCTTCAGGTTAAGAACAGTTTCAGGTTAAGAACAGACCTCCAGAACGAAGCAAAGTAACCTGAGGTACCACAGTATTACACACAAAACTATGGAATCACAGCTTGCATTCTCCTCTGCAGAGTGAACAATAGGATTCACAGACTCAATGGTTTTCAGCACCACCACAGTGCAAAAACCTGGATGCTCATATTTCTTACAGATTCCCCCCAAATACACCATTAGATCATAGGGTTGTATAAAGTAGACCCATTGAAATTAATAGACATGGCTAACTTAGGTTTTTTAATTTCAGTGCGACAGCTCTGGGTAGGATTATCATGAGCTACAACCCAGTGCAGTGCATTGTAAAAATTGTGCATCCATCACTTTCTGCAATAATGCATTCCATTATACCCAGTTGTGGGATGCTACTTAAGGCCTTTCCCCCAGGAAAATCTACTGTTTACTGCTGGATTGGAACAAACATCAATCGGTTTTTCTGCAAATTGACATTTGTTCCAATTCAGTGGTAAGCAGCAGGTTTCCCCAGGGAAAATAGCAGGGAAAACTAAAAACCGCTTGGACTTGTGTGTAGAAAACACTGGACAAGCAGAAAACTTCTCAGACTTGTGCTTTCTAGGCACAGGACTGTGGACGAATCCTTAGTTGGACTATCCTTTCTGCTTTCTTGCACAGCAGTACATGATCATTGGGCTTATTGAGTATTTCTAGTGCCTATAACATTGAAATCAACAGATTTGTGGTTCATGTCTGAGAAGTGAGCTGCTTGAAGACAGGATGGTTTTGCATTTATTTTGTTTCCCAATATGTTTCTTTTAAAG
The DNA here is from genome assembly GCF_964234715.1 of Podarcis melisellensis. NCBI lineage: Eukaryota > Metazoa > Chordata > Lepidosauria > Squamata > Lacertidae > Podarcis > Podarcis melisellensis. The sequence goes on from NC_138538.1 coordinate 39,828,607, forward strand.
GCTTGATTTTATCTACATATAGTTTGTTGCAATGACATTGGATTGTGTAAACAATATGTTATCCTTCAGTCTACCCATGCTTGTATCTTACGGTTACAAGAAAACAACTTAGGAGGCTTGTTTGCAGTATACCGTATTTTTCGCTCTATAAGACGCACCAGACCACAAGACGCATCTAGTTTTTGGAGGAGGAAAACAAGAAAAAAAAATCTGAATCTCAGAAGCCAGAACAGCAAGAGGGATCGCTGCGCAGTGAAAGCAGCAATCCCTCTTGCTGTTCTGGCTTCTGTGATAGCTGCACAGCCTGCATTCGCTCCATAAGACTCACAAACATTTCCCCTCACTTTTTAGGAGGGAAAAAGTGAGTCTTATAGAGCAAAAAATACGGTACATACGGTTTCTGTATGGGAAATAGCCTTGTGGGAGGAGTCTGATAGTGAGGACGTGTGTCTTTTCTGTTTAGCCAATCCTTGATATTTCTCATTATCTTGTTCTTAATGATAAGCTTATCTTTTTAGTCAAGGTACATTTATTATCTACTGCCAATGTCAATAAGTTCAATCTGGTCATTATGCTATGAATATACCAGAACTCTGGAGGTTTTATTTATTTTGAATATTCATATGCTATTTAAGAATTTCACAAATCCAGAGTCACGTACTAAAAATCCAACTAGCTAAAAGAATAAATATGTACAATTTAAATAATCAACCGCAGTTGGTAGAAGCAGAATGAAATACAGATCAGATCAAAATCAGACAAAAGGTCAGAACTACAGATTGCATATTAAAAACGTTGGAGCTTTTTTAGTTATAAATGTGCTATCTAAATGATGATGATGATGATGTTGGTGCTTCATGGATCTGTCTGACAAGGATGTCTCACACACATGACACAGCCACTGAAAAGCCATTTTCCAAGTCACCAACTAACTAGCTTCTGAATGTGAAGGCACCTGGAGCTTGGACTCCAATGCAGATTTGGGCAAGTTCATGTGGACATTTTCATATAGGAAAAATCATTTCTCTGGGTACTCTGTCCCCCACCTGTTTAAGCATTAAAGGTCCCGCCTTTTCTCTCTCTCCATCAAACTGATTTCAATTTGTGCAGCGTCAGTATGTCTGCTAGATTATAAACCTTTCTGGCAGCTCTCTGTCTATTTTATTTATTGTGTAGTAGTCAGTGGAATTTTAAACACATAATAAATAATAAGATGGCATTTTATAGTTCCTGATCTTCCTGTATTTAAGTACCTTTGAAGAATGTTGATTTGTTGAGCCATGGACGTAGAATTTATACTATGTAATTGTGGGAAAACAAGTTAGTTTCTGAAGTCACAAATGCAATGATGAAATCAGGTGGAAAAGGTATTCATTTCTTCAAAGTAAATGTTTCTGTCTCAGGCTTCTTCATAGAGTGACCGATGGTAATTCTGGAGAGCAAAATTATAGCCTGTCTGCATTTTGTGACTTTAGCCTTTAGCCTTTTTCTTTGTTGCTCACTGAAATTTGGTGCTTCTACTTTTCTGGCTGCCTGTCATACAGCGCTGTTCTCCGTTTATTTGCTCTTTGAATGTCTGCCAAAAACATATTAATTTTGTTCGCATCAATCACTTAATATATAATGTATCTTTATTGTTGTTATTATTATTTCTCAGTCACTTTATTCACAGAAGTGAGCCAAAGCAACTTACAACAAGGTATAAACATTAAAACCAATTACAGTACAGTACGATTGCATCTAATGCAGGGGTTTGGTTCCAAGAGTTCTGCATATACACAAAAACACTTGGAACCACCCACAGACACCTCCAGCCTTCTGGAGCCTGCACACTCAGCTTGCCTTTCCCAGTAAGCAAGGCTTTCAAATTTATTTCCACTCTGGGAAATAACCTTGCACACCTTGCATATGAGTCAGTTCACATGGGGAGAGGTGGTCCTTGAGATATTGCAGTTCTGAGCTGTTTAAGGCTTTATAGGTCAAAACCAGCACTTTGAATTGGGCCCGGAAACTAATAGACAGCCAATCTAGTCGGGCCAGGGTTGGCATTATATGCTCAAACCATCTTGCCCCAGTGAGCAACCTGGCTGCTAAATTCTGCACCAGCTGAAGTTTCAGCTTCATTTATAACACATTGCAGTAATCGAGCATAGACAACATAAGTTAGGGTATCCCTGTCCAGATAGGGGTGCAGCTGAGCCACCAGCCAAAACTGATGGAAGATACGTGGTACCACTGAGGCCACCTGAGTCTCAAGCAACAGCAAAGGATCCAGAAGTACCCGCAGGCTGCATACCCACTCCTTCAGAGGAAGTGTGACCCCATCAAGAACAATCAACCTCCCATCCATTCGGTCTAAGTAACCACCCACTAACTGTGCCTTAGTTTATCTGGATTGAGCTTCAGTTTGTTGGCTCTTGTTCAGTGCATTGCCAAGGCAAGACATCGGTCCAGAACGTCCACTGCCTCACCTGCAGATGTAAATGAGAAGTAAAACTGTGTCATTGGCATACAGCTGACAAGGTACTCCAAAACTCTGGATAACCCCACTCAGTGGTTTCATGTAGATATCATCTATAGGTACATATGATCCAAGACCTGCCAATGAAATCATGTGGATTGGGGGTGGGGATAGGGTGCAGACTCATTCATTCATTCATTCATTCGTATTACTGTCTATATGAAAATCAAAGGTGATACAAGATGTACAGACATCTTCTTGCTTAATGGAGTCTGGGGATCTCACTCAGCCACTTGATCAGGGGCACCATTTGCACATCTAAATGTGTGATCCTGCACATCATTCAGCAATGCAGCAAACTCCAGACCCAGCTGCCATTCACAATATTCTCAGAAATATTGTAACTGGGAATGACATTTGCAGGCTCTGTCAGCCGATTGGTAGTGGCACTTCTAATCCTTTGAATTGGCATCTTGACAGCCTTTACGTTATTTTGCAGGGAAGGAGAGTTTATTGCATTTCACTGTTGTTTTAATAATTGCCTGTCTGAGAAAGTCACGAAATCTCTTCTTTTATGTTTTATGTAAGGTGCCATCAGAATGCAAACAGTTTCCTTCTCAGCAAATGATCAAAATACAACAGCCCTGGCAGAATTTGAGCCATATATTCGTAAAGGTATTTGAACTTAAATTCCTTCTTTTAACTAGCAAATGGGCATTAACTTAATTGAGTATCTAATCTTTGCGTCGTAAAAGAAGAGTCTTTATCGACAAAACTAAAGTACTAAGCTGACAAAAATGTGATTTATTATTGAGTAGAATGCAAGTTAATGAACTGAAGCAGCTGTGGAACTTTTAAATACAGGTTTCTGCAATTGTAAATAAATCCTTTTTTTTAAAAAGTATTTATCTCTTTGTGATAAATTACACAAAAGGATTGCATCTCAATGGCAGAGTGTGCTTTGCTTACGGAATGTGCCAGTACAGACCCTAGTATCTCTGTGTAGGTCTGGGAAAGACCTCTGTCCCCATGTGAAGACCTTTGAGCACTTGACATATACTCTTAGTATGGTAATAAATGCAGGAGCTACAGTTGTTATGCAAGAGTAGATTAATGTAGTGTGGTTTGGGCCTTATACGTTTCATGGCCAATACCAGTCAAACAGGCAAAATTACTAGGTGCTCAGAAAAGATTGAAATTATATGAAGATTGGCTTTCATTGTTGTTGTTGTTTACTTTATCCTTTTGTTTGCTTTAAACTCTGTTCCTCCACCCCATAGGGTGGTGGGACCAGCAAGAGACGTGTGCTATGCCTTTCCTCATCCTTCAGTTACCCATTTCCTGAAATATACCAGCCACTATAATATACCAACTGTTGCACCGAATACCAAAGGTTAATATGTCCCCATTGATTTGTCCAATCCTTAACCTCAAACTTTGGAGGAACCCTTGCTAATTTTCTTTCCCTTCTGTTTTTCTTCCCTGAAGCCTTTCCTGCAGTGTTTTCTGCAGCATTCATTAAACATGAAGTTATTGGGGAATATAGCCACCTGTTCACCATCCAGGGGTCTAACGCTCAGCTGCAGCCCTACATGCTGCTTGCACATATAGATGTTGTTCCAGCTTCTCCAGACGGGTGGGACGTCAGTGACCCTTTCTCTGCTGAGGAACGTGATGGGTTTATATATGGAAGAGGAACACTCGATAACAAAAACTCTGTTATGGTATATGTATTTTGTAAATGTACCTCGTTTTGCAGGGTGGGTGGGGTGCAAAGTGTTTGTCCCACAAAGTTTGGCATGCCACGTTAATGATGGTTCACTGCTTTCTGTTCACAGTGTGAGGAGAAGCATTCCTATTATTATTATTATTATTATTATTATTATTATTATTATGCAAGCAAACATAAATCAGTGCACTTTAAAAAGAACCTTTTAGCCATATGAGTATATTTTGCTTTGCTTTAAATTGATAACTTAGTATACTATTTCTGTGGACACCATTGGGCCAAAGGTTGTCCTGAAAGTAAGGAGAAAAGGAAGGAGTTACAGAAGGTCAGTGGGTTGCTGCCCCTGACAATTGGAAATCAAGAAGATGATAGGAACCTGGAGACTGGTTCCAGAGGGAGCAGCCAGCTGGATAAAGTGCTGCAGCCTGAAAGTCAACAAGCAGAGCAAGAACTGACTATCATACAGAAAGTTCAGTGTGCACTACTTTCATCCAGTAAACCACTTTCCAAGTCACAGGCATTTCCACAAGACAGTTTCCTCCATTTTCTTCCAAAGAACAGGCTAAAAAGATGCTCCAAAGCTTCTACATTGAATTTTTGAAAGCGTTATTTATTTTTTTAGCTCTGTGATTTGAACTTTCCCACCTTGATCTATAATCCGCTCCCAGTCAACTGACAAAGTTAAGTTTCATGCAAATAAATGGTGTTTTGGTTCAATCAGAGGTTAGTACAATGCCATTGGATTCTCAAATCCCACCCTCTAACCTGGGGCAAAACCAGTCCTTCATTTTGCCCCACAATAGTTGCTGTTAACATGGAACAGGTTCTGTAACCAAGGTGCAAAATAGACAGTGTTTAACATTTTATTTTTTATTCCTCAGGGGATTCTGCATGCTCTAGAATTCTTACTGAGACGAAATTACAGACCTCACAGGTCTTTCTATATTGGCCTTGGGCATGATGAAGAGGTATTCTATGTGTCTTTAATTTCCCCCGTATTTATTTATTTTAGATTTATAGCTCATCCCAAAGGCTGAAACAGTAGATACTGAACTTGAGTGGGTCAGCCTGCTGCTCTTTTTACATGGAGACTCCTTAATGGTGTTGTGCTGTCCTGATAAAAGATTTTCCATGCACTGCAGTGGTAGGTGCCTATTGACTAGTCAACTGTCAACAGCAAAGGAATGTGGATTTTGCTTTTTCATGTGTATTTTTTGTGTTGTTTAGCATTATAATTCTGTATTCAGCCCCACGCTGCCCCCAATTTTTTTTAAAAAAAGTTTTGAGGGTTAGGAGCTTGTCTTCACTGCGTTTACAATTTGATGTAATAATAGAAGTTATATTGAAATGTATGGATTTGTTATTAGAGTTTGGTGGATTATGTTACTTGTACTACTTGCATTGCATAAAACTGACTATGTTCTAGCTCGGGCTGGGGAATCTTTTTGACTCTGGGTGCCAGTTCCTCATCAGGATTGGCTTCATATGTCAAATGTGACAGGTGGGTGGGGTTGCTGACCTGTCCAATAGCATGACATCACATATTGGCAGGTGAGCAAGGCCACTTGCCTGTCAAAATCCCTCCTGTGGCTTTGTAAGTCTCCCTTGCTTCCCCTTTAAACCTAGTGTCAAGGGTTTAAAAGAGAAACACGGGAAGACTGCACAGTGCCCTTGGAAGCAGCCTGGAGGGTGCTTTTGCCAAGGGCTTTAAGATGCTTTTGCCTGCAAGACACACCTCTCTCTCCCCCCCTTCCTGTCACTTGTCAGAGAAGGCAGAAAAAGCGGTGGGTTTTGCAAGCAAAGGAGGGGATTACTCCAGTTCTCTGCCTTTGCTTGAGACTGGGAAGACTTGCAAAAGACTTGCAAGTGTCTCCTTCTCTTTTAAATGCCCAGTCCTGTGCTGAACTCAGTCCCATCTTTAATATCTTTAACAGAGAATATTTCCCCTGCTGTATAAAAGATCACGCAGGCATACAGGATTAAACCCTGGCCTTCCGCCCATCAGCTGACATCACCAGTAATGTCAGCTAATGGCTGGGTAGATATGGTTAGGTGAAACAACCCTGGTGGGCCATGATTGGCCTGGAAGCTGGAGGTTCCCTAACCTTGTGTTAGCCTAATGGCTGCTACACTTGAGGAATTATGTGCCACAATTTACCTCTTGAGTGCAGACCTATAGCAAGATTCAGCAAGTAATATATTGGAATGAAATTAGTTCATTAGGTGCAAGGTTAAATGGTTTGGAGCACCACACATCAATTGCTCTCTCCAGTAGAAGTGTGTGTGTATATATTTAAAACTTGTATAGCAATTGCCTTTTTCCGCTGAAGCACTGGATGCTTATTGCTGCCTGAGACAGAATGAGATGACATTTGGTGAGATGACTTTGTTGTGGGCTTTTCAGGTGGGGGGTAGAAAAGGAGCCATGAAGATTGTGGCTGAATTGGAATCTAGAGGAATTCAACTTTCTTTCGTGCTTGATGAAGGAAGCTTCATCTTCGATGGTATTGTCACTGGAATAGAGAAACCAGTAGCTTCGTAAGTAAGAAATGATGAGAACTTTCCACAATAAATGCAGTTGCTGCTCTTGTTAAACAATTGGGAGTCAAACATTGTTCCTGATCTACTTGGAGTGTGTGGAATCAACAATCTAAGTAAATCTTCACCTAAGTTTTGCCTACCCGTGCTGTTGAGCAGGGCCATCTTTACCTGGGGATGCCAGGGGTGCGGGGCACCCGGGCGCTGAATTCTGGGGGGCACCAGGTGCCCACCGCTCAAGCTGCCTAAGCTTTAATTATCTACCTGCTATGAAATAATAAATAATTTTGATCAAGCTAGAAAAACAAAATGCATATAATATATACCTAGGTATTACCAAAATGTATACCTACTGTCTCACTAAAGGACTTTCGACTGTGTGTGCTCATTTACCAAAACGCGCCGCGCCAGCAGTGGCGCTTGTCAGACTCGACGGCGCTTGTCATTCACAACTGCGACGCTTGTCAAACTCAATGACAGCGCTTGTCATTCTCAATGGTGCCGTGCACGCGAAATTAACTCTTACATCAAAGTATTATGTTACGTATTGTATTGAGCTGCTATGCGGCAGCGGGGTCAGTGGCACCTTTGACACAACTGATCTTGCGCCGCCTGCCTGCCAGTCATCTCAAAGGTGCTGCTGACTCGGAGTGAAACATTGCAAATTGAATTTAATTTCATCACTTACAGTTCAAATTCGTATAGAGAAATTGTTTTTAAAAATGTTTATTTTCGCTAATTGTCGGCATTTTCTTTGACTAACTCCTTAGGGCTCTACTACACTTGTGTTTCAGCATGTGATTTTAGTTTTCCATTTCTGCAAAAATGCGCCTAGAGCGCACTATGAATTCTAAACTAAATTTGGGGGCACTGGGCGGATCTTTGCACCCCGGCAGTGCATATGCTAAAGACAGCCCTGCTGTTGATTATTACAAAAGTATACTACACCTCATCTTCTTTTAGGGTCAGTATAACTAACCTATGTAATGTCTCATTGGAATAGCCCCCCAGCTATAGAGTACTAAGTGCTAGTAAACAGGTCCTAGTTTAGGATTGTTACCACTTCCTCTTCCTGGGCACTATTGCTGAAAGAGGAATGGTAGCTGAGCGATGGAGAAAATTGATCTTGGGTAGGTGTGAGGTTTTCCAGAGCTGAGGGAGCCAAAGGGACATTGACAAGGGTTCCTACTGTGCTGCATGGCATAGCAGGGATGTCAAAATGGTTGTCTAACTAGATGATAGAGGGGGAATTCTTACATCCTGAATCTAAATAATTGATTTCCCCCAACTTATCAGAATAGGTATCACAGAAAAGGGTGCAATTACAGCAAATTTCACTGTGACATCAGAGCCTGGTCATTCTTCTGCACCACCTAAGAGGACAAGTATTGGTATTCTTTCTGAAGCATTAGCCAAGTGAGTATTTTCCTTTCCTGGTAATAGTGAAATCCTATACCTGTCTAGTTAAAAATAAGCTCCATTCTGATTGTAGCCTAGAGATGTTACATAAATTATTTTGCTCTATAGTACCTTGAGTTGCCAGTTCAATATTTCAGAAATAAGGGACACTAATGGTTATAGAACGCTATGTTGGACTGAGTGCTCACTGGAAGGACATATCCTGAAGCTGAGGCTCCAATACTTTGGCCACCTCATGAGAAGAGAAGACTCCCTGGAAAAGACCCTGATGTTGGGAAAGATGGAGGGGACAAGGAGAAGGGGACGACAGAGGACGAGATGGTTGGACAATGTTCTTGAAGCTACGAACATGAGTTTGACCAAGCTGCGGGAGGCATTGGAAGACAGGAGTGCCTGGCGTGCTCTGGTTCATGGGGTCACAAAGAGTCGGACACGACTAAACGACTAAACAACAACAACATGCATATTTAAGTCACATGTTCTCCTTATTTAAGTGTGCAAATCATCTGAGGAGACAAACCTGTTTGTTGAAATCTACCAGAATGCTAAATGGGGCTGCTTTTGCCGTAGCCATAGAGTTATGGATCTCCTTCCCAAACAAAAACTGCCAGTGCCTACAGTCTTTTAGAAGGCAATGCAAATGCTTTTTTGAAGCATATATAGAAAACTGTTGCAGTAGAAAGTGTATGTATGGTTTAATAATCCATACGGATGATATAGTGGGAAAGGGGTTTATGTGTGCCTTTACAGAGGGAGGGCTTAGTTTGATTTTTAGAAAACCTACCACCAGCACTAGTGATGAGCCTGGAACTGTTACACATTTAGATCAAGCCATGGGGCACCTTCCAGCGTCTTGCCACACATTCTATTTGCTTAAGACTGTTCCTGTTCCTCAGTATATGGATAAGTGTTGGTTTTGCATGGGAAATGGACAGTAAGAAAACAGTTCCTCACATAATGTTGAAGATGCACTGCAGTGGTCTTTTACCCTCCTCCATTCAGATTGTGACATGATCTCTTCCCAGTTTAAACATGAAATAAATCAGATTTATAGCACATCATCCCGAGAATTTCCTCCAGCTTTCAAATTATCACTGACTCCGCTTCTGTTTTGAAATCTAACATCATCATGATACTTATCTGTAGCAGAGACTAAAGTAGCAATTTTAAGATGACTAAGACATTGCAGACTTCTGCCTAAATTCATGAATCAAAGTAATAGGAGTGGAGCCTGTTTATTTTTCGTCTTGCATTTGATTGTTACAATCAGATAGCTGTTTGTTGTTATAGGTTGGAGCAGCATCCCATGCCCAATCTGTTTGGTCATGGGCCTGAAATCCTGATGTTTGAGCAATTGGCACCAGATGTAAGTATTCAACAATATGTACTCTTTCATGTGATTTCAGTGAAGTGACCTTAAATTTTCAGTGTTAACATTAGATTTCTTATGATTTTCATTAGATTTTCAAAACTTGTTGCTAGTCAGAGTTTTAGAATTTTCAAAGTCATTCCCAATTGATAGAGTTCATAGCAACTTTCCATCCCCCCGCAACAGGTTTCATTCTGCCACAGTGGCTCAGTTCCCACATAACATCAAAGCCTCTTTTAAAGTTATAGTTCTCATGTACTCCCACAATCACACACGTTTTCTTCACTTTCTTCCTACTTTGATCAAACCACAGTTTGTCATTATCTGAGTAATCAAACTATTGTGGGGGAACCTCGGTTTTGGAATGTAATCCGTTCCAGAAGTCTGTTCAACTTCCAAAACGTTCGAAAACCGAGGATCAAAGGGTTGTCAGCAAGTTCAATGAGGAAAATTGAGAAACATGCCTTGGAAGCCATCCGACTTCTGAAGCGTGTTCGAAAACAGAAGCATTCCCTTCCAGGTTTTTGGTATTTGGCTTCTGAAAACTTTCAGCAGCCGAGACATTCGAAAACCAAGGTTTGACCTTACTTTTCTTCAAACCAGGGCAACTTTAAACTGTTGTTTGGAAGGCAAGCACAAGCTATAGTATGGCAGTTTGAATTAAACAGCAAAGTATACTTTGATCCAACTGGAAACTCATTGAAGCATGGGGGTGTAGAGTTAGCATGGGAGTCATTCCCATACTGCTGAATCATGCTTTGTTACTTGGAGCAAGCTAATATCAGCTACTTGGTGGAAAGGTTGTTTAATAGGAAAGTTGTATTGCATTGGAAAGCTTCATTGCAGTTGCTTTTTGTGTAACTTGTCCAAGGTCAATGCCACAAGCGGCATCCTAGATCCACTAGTGGAGGAAGAGGGGTGCAGGGGGAGCACACCGCCCCCGGCAGCGCGATCCCAGTGGGGTGCCATCATGGCTGCCCCCACACTGGGCGCCACGCCCCCAGAACGCGCACAAACCCCGCCCCTGCCTGCTCTCCGCTCTCTATGCCGGAGCATGAACTCCACCACTGCCTAGATCTCTGACGGGCTGTGCTTGCAACCCTATCCTTGTAGAGTTATTGGTTTGATCCAGAACTTCACAAACATTTCCCTTCTCCTACGTGTTGCTTCTATGTGCACAGTTCTCTTCCTGCCCCCTACCCACACAGTTCTTCCATTGGCCTGTCTCCTGCATACAGGAAAGTTCTAACATGTGCACTTAGAAGACTACTTCAGCATGGTTGTTTTTTTAAGAAACCATTCTATTGATCCAGACTTGCTGATGTGTACTGCTTTTCTCCCCTTTGCTTTTCAGTTCAGCTTCCCTCTAAATATCATTATGTCAAATTTGTGGTTGTTTGGACCACTTGTTGGAAGGTAAGAAAGAAACATGATATTTCATCACATTTTTATTACAGCAACAAGAGCTTTCCTATGCTGGGATACCGCAGGAGAGCATGCTGCCACTACACAATTTTTAAAAGCATTTTTTAAAAAAGTTTGCAAATTGATAAGTCCACGAGGGTGTGGGGAGGCGCATATCACAAACAATATTCAGTAAAGTGCCCACTTCATGAAGCAATTGCAAAGAAATGAATGGACAGTGGTTAAAATGCAACCATACTCTTAAATGCAACCTCAAGGGAAGATGGCAAGACAGAGCACAAAAAATGAGAAACAAACATACATTTATTGATTTAAAATATTGGTATTGACTTATGGAATGCAGAATCCTACATTAATTTAATTCTGATCTCTAAGAACTTTGTGTCATCTAAATCTTTACATAGATTTCTTGAACAGACGCCTACCACCAATGCCTTAGTTCGGACTACCACTGCAATCACTATGTTTCATGCAGGAGTCAAGGTACTGTAGTACGAATTCATTGGATTTTCCGTAAAGTGTAATGAGGGTCTAAATTTATCACAACTACATTTTCAGCTTTCAATATTACTAGTACCAGTGAATTATAGGAATACAAATCCGTTCCCCCCCCCCAATGATAAATTCTCCTCCCATGCTGAATATTCACTGCTGGCATCATCCCATGAACTAAGAATGTCAATTCGATTCATGCCCTCTTAGTATGGGATTTGTTATTGATGGTGGCTTGTCCTCAGAATGGCTTAGTTTCTAGAACTAGTAGAGCAGAAAGCTTTCGCTTCAGTCAGTCCTTGCAAGAGGAGAGTTTTACTAAAATAGAACTTCATGATCAGAGTATTTTAGCTCCTATGGCAAGTTGGTGAGAGAGCCATTCCATACATTTCATAGCAAGAAACCTGGTTAGCTGTTCAGTGTACATCACCCAGCCAGTCAATGTTCTCTTTATCAATGTTTCTGTACTGTAATTGAAACTGTTATTTGTAACATCCACACTTAGCATTAATAGGTGTAACCTTAAAAAACTTGCACATGAGGTCCACAAAAATGTAACATAGGAAGAGCTCCTGAGCTTGCCAGAACAGTGAAAGTGGTTTGTTAGTGGCTTTTACTTGGTGTGATAGTTAAAGAGTGACACCCAGAGGTGGACTGAGATACAGTAGGCTTTGCTTTTATCATTTTTCTGTTGCTTTAAAACTGTCTCCCAAACGACACATGATGGTGACAAAGCTGCGTCTTTAAATGGAGGTCTGCCTCAATCATGTGTGGCATGCAGGTGTTTGGGTTAAATCACAAAGGGGGGTGCATGAGGAGGTGGCTGAACCCACATCCCTTCTTCCCAACTGCTTTATTCTCAGGTGGGCTCATTTGTGATATTGGAGTCTGGAAAGTGGAAAATAATAACTTTGGGTGGTGGAGGGGTGAACGGAGGAGGAATGTGCACCTGCATGTAACCTCCTTATGCACCTTAAAACCACATCTCCTCTATTTTATGCATGATTAGATCAGGCCCATGTTTAAAGAGACAGATCTGTTCTCAAGTATAGCTGTGCCATGTGGTTCCAACTGCCATGTGTAAATGCAGTAGTACAGTGTACTGTATAGCAAAGAACAGATCTGTATAGTTAAACTGATTAATTTAAGCTTCATGTTTTAAATAACTTTTAGCAACAAGTCATAATGAAACTGGATTAGTCATTATACACCTTCTCCAACAAGTTTGATTGTTGCTTCTAAAAATATTGCGATAGCACTATGTACTTTTTACATTACATTTATAATTGAAGGCATAGTCATTTCACCATTCAAAGAAATTGTACATTTTCATTTGCCATGCATTCCTCACCTGGTAATGTGATTCTCCCTCAAGATAAAGCTGCACCTTCCAACAGCCCTTTGAGAGGATAAGGGGGAAAGTCTGTTTAGCACACACTCCTTGGCCATGCTTTCGAATACTAAGATATGAGCAGCTCCCATCTTTTCTCTTCTTTCATTCTGAAATTTAGAAAGTAGACCCAAGCCTTTCTTGTATGATGGAGGAGATGCCAGTTATACATGTACTCATTTCAGCAGGCACTTGGGCCTGCCCACCTTTTTCTAAAATAAGTGAGCTTTTCACTGCCACGCATCATAGGTCAGGGCTGCAACAAATGCATGCATGTCTAATGGATCCCTATGTTGTCAAGGAGGAAAAGCAGACCTTCATTCAGTGGCTTAAGCAAAGAACATGAACTTTAGGCAAGAATTACCTTCGCATAAATATAATTTTACAAGGCTGAATTAATATTGAGGACTGTGCATTGGCTTCAGAAATTACTGGTGAAATTACCTTGGTTCTGAAGCTCATATTTTAGACTGTGGTTTGTTGTCACATGTTTAAGCCCTCTCTTTTTCTCCCCTCTCCAGTCAAACGTTATTCCCCCCTCTGCAAATGCAACTGTGAATTTCCGCATCCATTCGTCACAAACAGTTGATGAGGTATTTTATTTATTCTGAAAAGTTTGTTAAATTAACAGGTTATTGTTTCTCTCCCCCTCCTCACCCTGGCCCTCATGTTTGGCCAGGAGACTTTAGAAGGTTTAATAATTGGCGTGTCTATGGTTGTGTTCCTTTTTGCAGTTAAACCTTGGGTTTCCCATTCAAGAAACTTCTGAACTGGCTTGTCATCTTTTTCTGTATTTATTTAATACCTCAAAAGTGATTGGTACATTGGGGATGTATCTTTGTTGAAGGGGCCTAAAGGAAGTTCTTTTGAGGCAGTAACCCCAAACTGAATGCTTTGTATCTCTACCTATCCCATTGTGTAACAGGAAAGCAGACTTCCACAATGAGGTCCCAAAATGTTCCTGTCCTGATTGTGCATCTTTAGTTGGTTTGCTAAGTGTTACTTAAGAGTTTGCAATCTGTGCTAATACCATAATGGAAGTCACCTTGCTACTTTAGCTTTTTTGTTCCTTTGGGTGTGTTCTTAGGTCCTGGGCATAGTAGGCAAAACAATTGATGACAAGAGAGTAAAGATAGAAATGGAAAGTGCCTTTGATCCACTCCCAGTGAGCCCCTGGGACGACCAGACCTTTGGAGTGCAGGTTTTCCGCCAGACCATCCAGGATGTTTTCCCAGATGTTGGCAGTATAGCTCCAGGTACTGGCAAATGCATTATTACTGTTTTCCCCTTCTGTTTCCACCCAACAACCTCTACTTTGTTTTCATTTTCTGAGTATTCTCTTTCTATCTTATCCCCTTCGCCAGGTACGTGCATACACACATTCACTATTAATGACTGGAAACGGTTGTTTTCCTCTCTTTCTGACCTAAGATGGTGGTCATTAAAAAAAAAAGTCAGCAGGAAACTGGCAATCAGTGTACCTCGAGTTTTTCAGGTTTACATGTAGCTGAAACCAGGCTATATATTTTCTTCTTTTAGAGCAACTCAGTTGTTGGACCGCGCTTAATAACTTCATTCTGATCCAATTCAAAGCTACTAATTAGCCCTCCAGTCTGTTTCAAAATGTCTGCTTATGTAGAGAGTTAACATTTAAACATGACAATGGGCACAGTTTTTCTGAAATGTACAGCTGTCTTCCATTGCTCCAATAAATAAAAGGCGGAATTTTCAAAACCTCCTAAGGAAAAGTAAGGCAGATAGCTTCCAGTGCCACTCAAAGGAAGCTAGGAATCTAATTCCAGAAGTCTGTGATGCTAATGCAATATTAACTTCAACACTACCAGTTTTAATTTTTCAAAATACTGATTTCTCCTCCAGGTATATGTGTTGGTAACACTGACAGCAGACACTTTGTCAACCTTACAAATGCTATTTATCGATTTAACCCAGTGATTTTTAAACCCGAAGATTTGCCAAGGTACAGTATTCTACTTGACAATTTATTCCTAGTGAAAATACCAGATGAGAACTAGCAAAACGAATGAGACATGGCAACTGAAACTTGACAGAGAGCAACACTTCTAAAATGCCCATAGTGTTTCCCTACTAGTCCGAAGAAATAGAGGGAGGGTTAGATCCTGTACTTGTCCTTATAAAAAGCAGATTGGAATTGAAGCATCTCTTTAGGACCTCATTTCTGTTATGACATTGCCTGGGCTGCAGATATGTAACACTTCCTGGCTGTAGTTGGAAATAGGGCTCCTATATAATAGGCAAGCATTTATTTATTTATACATACATACATACATACATACATACATACTCCAATCATTTTAGGATTTCCTTTAGAACTCCCCAAATAGGTGGTATTCAGAACTGAGCTGCAATTGAATCTTTTATTAATAATGTAGAAGCTCGGTATAAAGTAATAAAATACTTGTTTTTCTAATTTCTCACAAGTTTTATATGTGGTTAGTTCATTTTAGCCACACTTCATTGGTACACAGTAAAAGGGAATGAAGTGACAAATCAGTTTCATCTATATGCCTTAGTAAACCCAAACATATCTCACCCACTCCTTGGCTTCTGTTGTAATGGAGCTGGCTAGGACTTCTGGTCAGTGGGCTGGTATGCATCCCAACTTTCTACTCTCTTGTTTCTTTTTCAAAAGCTACCAGTCTATAAGTCCAGCTGACTTATGGACCATCTGCTATCTTGGAATAAGCATCCTTGTGATAAATAAGGAGTCGTATCACATATAACTTTGTGGCTAGAAAAGGCCTTGTAAGGGATCATAGCATGTTTCAGTCTTTTGTGGCACATAATACAATATCCCTGTTACACAATTATGTAACCTATTATAACCTTAACCCCATTGCTGCTTCTCTCTTTTTCCCCCCAATCAGGTTCCACGGGTTGAATGAACGAATATCTATTGAAGGTTATGTAAAGCAAGTGCAATTTATCTTCCAACTGATTCAAAATTCTGATATCAGCCAATCCACAGAGCCACATGCAAACCATGAGTTGTAAAAACAAAATAGGAAGGCTTCTGTGAGCATTACTAGGAATCAGAAGACTATTGTACCGTACTCCAAGCAGTTGTGAAATATAAAGCAAGCATAGAACAAATCAGTTTGGATCAAAATGAACATATTGAACTTATGCTATGTTGTATTCAGTAGTGGGCCATGTGGGTGGTACTGTGTTGCTTCCCCAGCTCCCCAACAGCATGGGGCACTGCCACTTACCAAGAGGAAGAGGGACACAGCGCATGGCGGCAGGAGTGTCAGATTGGCTTAGCTGCCACACACCAATCTCTCCATGCCTCAACCCCTTTTCCATGCCTTTGGGAAGCCAGGAGAGCAATGCAGCCTCACTGTTGCCACCTGCAGGCCACTACTGCAGATATTGGAGCCCAGAAAATCTTATTGCTGTATAAAGTTTACATCCTAAAGATTATTGCACTGTTCCCTTAAATGGAAGGTAGAGCGGTTCTCTGTAAAGAGGGCAAAAGATTCCTGCATCGCAGGGGGTTGGACTAGATCATCCTTATGGTCCCTTCCAACTCTACAATTCTGCAATTCTTAGCGGGTTATTAATCTTGAGAGATTCTCTGGAGAGATTCTTTTACAGAATATTGTGCTGCTATTCCTGTCAATCCCTGCCTGCCTGTCCCTTGCTTCTGTGAAAAAGGAATCACTTTAATCCTACCCTTTCCAACTACCATTGCCTTTATATCTTTTTCTTTTCTTCCATTCCCCTAAATCAGGCATAGGCAACCTTGGTCCTCCAGCTGTTTTTGGCCTACAACTCTCATGATTCCTAGCTAACAGGACCGGTGGTCAGGGATGATGGGAATTGTAGTCCCAAAAACATCTGGAGGGCCGAGGTTGCCTATGCCTGCCCTAAATGGCAGCTGTGGGGCAGGGGGCTATGATCCAGAGTGCAGTGAAGAAGTTAATTTACCATTCCTCTACACAATGGTGTTCTAAACATTTGAGTCTGGGGAAAGGCGGGGGTGGGGGGTGGGACCAGTTAGCTAAAGAGTGTTAGAAGTCTAGAAGCAGAGTTGCTGTTCTACTTCCAGCTTAAAACAGAACAGCAATGATTGCGTGCTAGCAAGTTCTCCCAGCTGGAAGCACCCTTAGAGAGATGTATTTCACTGGATTCAAGTTCTTTTATTCTACTCACAGCCTGATTTACATGCCTCTTCATTTTCACTTCTGAAATGCATTGTTTTCTGGATGTCCTATCAATTCTCTCTTCCTTCAGTGGGTGTACACTTGACAGGAAGAAGATTAATTTGAATCCTGATAGGAGCCAGGGATCTTGTGTCTTTCTGCTACTCTCATCTATAGTACCTACGAGAGATGTTGCAATAGGACAGTCCCTAGTGCTGCTTTTCATTTTGTATTAATCTTGAAACTTGTCACTTTAAATTTGATTACATAATTGCTCAGAAAAAGAGAACTTGATTCATCTGCTCCTGTATAGAAGATTAAATGTGCTGTTTATGTAAAGTAATATACAGGTTATGGAAAGAAAGAAAGAAAGAAAGAAAGAAAGAAAGAAAGAAAGAAAGAAAGAAAGAAAGAAAGAAAGAAACTTGTCTTAAATGCTTTAATTCCTCAGGGATGTTTACATGCAAATTTTAAGGGTCTGATTAATAACAGTATTCTTCCCTAGTCTTTCTGAAATAAAATGTGACTCAATGAAGCCTTTACAACTAGAAATGGCGATAACACTGGATTATTACACTGTGATCTGGTTTACCCATAACACTAAGCCATGGTTTGCTTAACTATAAATTGTCCCACAGATGATTAAACAAGTCATGGCTGTTTCATGAGTTTGAACTGTTTTCCAGTTACTCTTGCCTTGTGCCTTTGTAGTGGGGTAAACATTTGAGGGTGATGGTTAGAAAAAAACAAAACCCATGGTGCTAGGAAGTGCTGGGTTCATACATATGATCACTCCACAGTTTAACAAACCAAGATTTATAAGCTAATAACAAACCGTGGCTTAAGATTGTGCTTTGTTAGCAGTAAACAAATTATAATTAAGCCCCTGGGCAGAATTTTCGCATAGCACTCAGCCATGGTTTAACAACAAAAAAAAAATGTTTAGCATTATGTATGAGATAGGCCTGTGATTTTTATGAACTTCTTAACAATTATGTATGGATTTGCACTGTAGCTTTATCTGGATGTGATAATAACTAAGACTTGATACAGGTTTTTCTTATGAAAACAATAAAAAGGACTACGATGTGTGTGGTCACTGTTTGAACATGGTCTATTAATCACTGCACTATCCCACAGATATCTCTGTACCTGAGTTTTGATAAGAGCTGGGGGGGGGATTTTCATCAAAACAAAACCATTCTAAGTAAACAACAGGATAAAACTCCCATTATTTTCCAGTCAGTAAACAGGATCCAAGGCTTCCTCTGTTTGACAAAAAAATTATTTTGATTCATAACCTATATGTGCTAGCTTTTAATGGATCAGGTTTTTTTAATGCATCCCTCAGGCATTTAATGGATCAGCCTTCAACACAGTGCTTGAATAAAATTAGGTTTTGTTATCTCTAAATGTCATTATCCCAAATTTTGCAGAAATACAGCATAATCTAAATAAACCTAAGAGGAAACTTCCACCCCCCCCCCAAAAAAAAACCAAGGAGAGATGAGCATGCTAAGTAGACACTGGTTGCTGATTGTCTCTAGGGAGAGACTAAAACGGGAGGTAGGTGGAAATGTAATGGAGTGTCCTGGAAGAAGGCATGCCTAACTGGAACACTCCATACTTTAACATTTTGTTGCGACTTCTACTTGGCTCAATGTATAAACAAGAAAATTGTTTTTCTTAGGGTCTTGTATTAGTTGCATTCACACTATGAATTCACATTTCCTGCCCTCTAGTTTATTTTCAGCCATTAGGCCATTGATCCTGCAGTGATACAGCAGGTATTTCAGCCGATTTGCTGAGAGGCAGAAAGTTTGTTTGGTGTAAAACAAGCTTTTAACTCCTGTAATAGAGCCAAAGTAACGACAAACCAAAGGGATAAATAATACTTCTATATGCTTGAAAGCGGGGCATGGATGGCAGGTTCTTCTGATAAATGCCACAATGTTTGCTGTGCTCTGTAGCCTTTGGCTGCTCGCGCCCTGGGCAATTAGTGGGAAATCACCATGCTACATTGTCCCATTAAACTTTAATTAGTTTAATGTAAATGCCCAGTGCACTTCCTTCTTTAAAAGTCTCACCACGGCAGAGGATTTCGCGCAGCAGCTAAGAAGGGCAGGAGAGGCAGCATCTTCCCAAAAGGAGTCCTGGAGCATGCGGTTTGTAAATCAAAAATAAGGTTTATTTACAAAACACCAAAAAACAATCCTGGCGACGAACCACACATCTCAGCAAAACACACACCCAAAAGGGAGAAGGGGGAGAACAAACAAACAGGGGGACTATTTATACAGACTCATGTTCCTGGAAGCCTAATGACCTCCAGCTGCTCAGTGATTAGAGCGTTTCTGCTACTCTTTTAACCCTTTGATAGCAACACCCCCTCTCGCTCGTAACACTGAGCTGTACCAACCTTAATACAAATTTAAACCTGAACAGAAACATTTATGAGATTGCGGACTCAAAGCTTTTGTAAAACCGTCTGCGAGATTTTCTTGGCTTGGACAATACTTTAGTTCAATTAAACCTTGTTTTACACTTTGGCATACATTTTGATAACGGATATCCAAGTGTTTTGTGTGCGCCTTGAATTGACCTGATTTAGCTAGTTTAATACAAGGTTGATTGTCTTCCCACACTCTGATAGGTAGGGAACATTCTCCAAACAATTCTTGTACCAGTTGCTTATAAAATTCCAATTCTCTACATATATCTGATAACGCATTGAACTCAGATTCAGTTGAACTTAAAGCTATAAGTGATTGTTTTCTTGATCTCCAGCCAATTAGTGCATTTCCAAATTTTATCGCCATTCCTGACACTGATTTTCTATCTGGTCCAGCATCTGCCCAACTGCTGTCGGCCCAACATTCAAGTTGTGTGCTGCCCTCTGCTGATAGTTTTAAGCGAAAGCTTTTGGTAGTTTGGAGATACCTTAAAACTCTTTTTACTCCTTGCCAAGCATGCATTGATGGTTTTTCAGCTTGTCTACACAGCATGTTGACAGCATATGTTATATTGGGCCGAGTCCACTGTGCAATGTGGAGTAGACTGCCTATCGCTGACTGGTAAACCCCGGGATTACAGAACTCTGCCTTTTGCTCAGTTTGAGCATCCTTTGTGTAACTTAACTCCATTGGGGTTTTAACACCAGCACAGTTGTTCATTTTAAACCTTTCCAGCAACTGCTGGATTTTAGCTTCTTGGCTAAGCCAATAGTTACCATTTTCATCTTGCTGAATTTTAACTCCTAGATAAACAGATACATTGCCTAGTGATTTTATCTGAAACCTTTCTCCAAGCTTTGTGGCAAATTGTTGTGCAAGTTTATCATCCTTTCCACTGTATAATAAATCGTCAACAAATATCAAAACTGCTTCTTGTTCACATCCCGAGCCTTTTAGATAAAGACACGCATCTGCTGCGCTCTTTCTGAACCCCATGCTCTCTAGAGCATCGTTTAAGCAGGAATTCCAATTACGGGCGGACTGTTTCAACCCATAAATGGATTTGTGTAGGCGCCAGACCTGGTTTGGCTTGTCTCCTTCAAAACCTGGTGGTGGTGTCATATAGACTTCCTCCTGTAAGTCTGCATTTAAATAAGCCACATTGACATCAAAATGAAACAGCTTATTTCCCTTCTTAGCTGAAGAGGCTAGAAGCATTCTTAATGACTCCGATCTTGAAGTAGGGGCATAGATTTGAGAATAGTGAACACCTTTGCGCTGCGAAAACCCTTTTGCAACTAGCCGGGCTTTATATTGCAACTCTTCAGTAGTTGTGGGCTTTAAACGATATACCCATCGACAACCTACAGCTTGTTGCCCTTTCGGAAGCTCTGTACTTGTAAACACACCGAGAGACTTCATTGAAGCCATCTCTTTTTCCATTGCTTCCTGCCACTTTACGGCTTCTGAGCTTGGAAGCTGTTGTACTTCCATATAGCTTTCTGGCTCACACTGTGCCATATTTACGTATACACTTGTCACCTTAAACCGCTCTGGCGGCTTGCCCTTCGTCGCACGACTTGACCTGCGCAATTGCTCCTCTTGTGCCCCCTCTGACCGTTGGCTGTCAGAATCTGTCTCGGACTTTATGTCTGGACGCGCCCCTAGGGATAAAGACCTCCGTTTAGATACCTCCCTTGGGCTTGGTGTTGCAGGTGACCTGCTTTGCTTTTGCTGTCTGCTAGGCCTACTGACTGGCGAAGTTGGAGCACTCCTAGATTCTGGCTTTTCTACCTTAGGAGAAGAACCTCGTGCCTGATCAGAATCTGCATCTGAACCATGTGCACCATCCCCTTCTGGCTCATCACTCTCTAGACTTTCTTTCTCAGCATGAATGCCTAAATCATCTCTCAAAATGTCAGGGTTAGCGTGTAAGTGAGTCCATCCGGACTGCTCACAAAAATCAGCGCTCCTACTGAGGACCACTCTTGTAGTATCCCCACCTGGGTCCACAAACCTCCAAGATTTGGCATGTGGTTCGTACCCGCAAAAGATGAGTTTCCTAGCCCTTGGACTTCCCTTTTTCCTTAACGCTTTTGGGATAAGTACATAGGCTTGAGATCCAAACACCCGAAAGTAATTAACTTTGGGCTTCTTCCCATATAAAGCAAAATAAGGCGTAGTATCAATTACCGAATTATATACTCGGTTCAGAATATGAGTAGCCGCCTGCCAGGCTTCCGCCCAGTAACTCTGAGGAAGTTTAGCATCAAACAACATAGAGTTTGCCAACTCTTGCAGAACCCTATTTTTACGTTCGGCCACGCCTCCTTCTTGGGGGGAATAAGGTGTAGACAGACGATGCTTAATTCCCTTTTTCTTAAAGAAATTCTGCAACACAGACCCGGTAAATTCTGACCCTCTGTCTGTCTGAAAAGCAAGTACTCTAGTACCGAATTCAAGTTCTACCGCATGAACCCAATTTTTAACTGTTTCTGCAGTATCTGCTTTTGTTTTGAGAGGAAAAAACCATGTAACCTTTGTTTTGTCATCCGAGAGACACAGTGCATACTTCGAACCTCCCATGCTAGCAACAGGCATTGGGCCACATAGGTCCATATGCACAAGTTGGAATACTTTGTCAGATTTCCTATCTGAACTGGGATAGCTGCATCTATGAACCTTCGCACTTTTGCATGCAGTACAATCCAAATACTTATTACATTTGTTCAATTTGCACCCTTCTGATAATTCAGGTTGCCTTTTAACATACTGAAAATTAATATGCCCTAAACGGCGGTGCCATAAATGAACACAAGAATTATGGGTAGGCGTGTTCACACAACCAGCATGAACCTGTTCAACTTCATCTGGACTTGTCTCAAAATAATATAACCCATTTCTGCATTCCACCTGCAAAAGAGATACGTTATTCTTTGAAATAGTGCAAACCCCATTTTCAAACACAGTTTTAAACCCATTTCTATCAAGTTCTGACACAGACAAAATACACCCCTTCAGTCCCTTTAGCACGTAGGCATCAATTTCTGTTTGCAAACAATTTAAGAACACTGTGCCTACAGTCTCTAAGGAACGTTTAGTTGAATCTGCCATTGTCACAACTTTAGGGGTTTGCAAATGTCTGCAATTCTGCAAACGGACACTAGATGGCGCCACCAGGTGGTGAGATGCACCACTGTCGATCAACCAGCGTAGATTGCTGCCTTGGCCACGCCCTTGCATCAACGCCATTGCTGAAGCCATGTGCTGTGTGCTGTGGGAGTAGCCACGACCTCCTCCTCTTCTTCGACGTCCCCTGGAACTCCTTGTCTGGTAAGGGGAACCACAGCGAAAACAGTGTCTAGCTGCAAAAGCATTTACTGTGTGCTCAAACTCAGCATCAACACTCTTAGGCACAGCATAACTCCCCTTTAAAGACAAACCTCTTTCTCTTTGCCTTTTATCCTGTTCATCCGCAAGCCGAGAAGAAATGTATTCAAGGGTTAATTCAGTTGAAGGCATAGCTTCCAAAGTTAGAGCTAGAGTCTCATAGCTTTTATCAAGAGAAGACAACAATATGTATGACTGCTGCTCCATAGAGAAAGGAATGCCCAGCTGTCTTAGTTGATTAAAGGCAGACACCATTTTGGCAATATGTTCTTTCACACACGCTCCCGGTTGGAGACGTAAATCAAACAAACATCTTGTAGCATGGATCTTGGCCCCCGCAGTGTTTCTGGAATTTAACCGCTGCAGAACCGTCCAGACCTCATGTGTGTTCTTTAACTCAGAAACATAAGGCATTTGCTCTGGTCCCACTGCCAAAACTAGTAGACCTTGGGCTTTCCTGTCGCGTTTCTGTGAAGCTGCTGCTGCTGCTTTGGCTTCTGCAGACGCGTCTGCAGCTGCCTGTAAAGGCGGTGCTTCAGTACAGCTCCACAACTCTTTTGCTTGCAACCAAACCCTTACTCTAGCCTTCCAATCTTGCCAATTTTTCCCATTGAGTCGCGTAAACGGGACAGTAAAACTTTCCTGGGACTCTGCCATCCTCCCTGGGGCTTAGGAACGATACTCACACACCTGTAGACCGTCTCCCAGCTGCTGAGGTGGCTCCTTGAGGAATCAGACGTCTTCCAGCGAGTACAAACTGCGCAGTGCCTCTTTAAAACTTTTCTAGGCACGTTGCAGGACTCAAGCTGCTTTGGAGGCTTTCGTTGTCGGCAACCGCTTCTGTCTTCACTCCAGTCCTTGCATAAATCACTCTGAACTGCTCTCCTTATCTCCTTCTTGACGTACAAACATCCATAACCTGTCCCATTAAACTTTAATTAGTTTAATGTAAATGCCCAGTGCACTTCCTTCTTTAAAAGTCTCACCACGGCAGAGGATTTCGCGCAGCAGCTAAGAAGGGCAGGAGAGGCAGCATCTTCCCAAAAGGAGTCCTGGAGCATGCGGTTTGTAAATCAAAAATAAGGTTTATTTACAAAACACCAAAAAACAATCCTGGTGACGAACCACACATCTCAGCAAAACACACACCCAAAAGGGAGAAGGGGGAGAACAAACAAACAGGGGGACTATTTATACAGACTCATGTTCCTGGAAGCCTAATGACCTCCAGCTGCTCAGT
The DNA here is from genome assembly GCF_964234715.1 of Podarcis melisellensis. Lineage (NCBI taxonomy): Eukaryota > Metazoa > Chordata > Lepidosauria > Squamata > Lacertidae > Podarcis > Podarcis melisellensis. The sequence goes on from NC_138538.1 coordinate 39,852,697, forward strand.
GATTAGAGCGTTTCTGCTACTCTTTTAACCCTTTGATAGCAACATACATTCCCGCACATGGAGGAGGATGGGGGTTCCCATCCATTTACAATCCTGTACTCTTGGCTCCTTTGGCTCGCCCTAAAAATATATTTCTGGCAGGTTTTCTTGATCAGGTTGTGCTCTTTGAAAAGTGAGTAGTACACTTTGAACTGAAAAGGATTTAGGCCTCTCTTTTTAGCACGGGGGTGAGGGGAATTCCTGGAAATGGGGCAAACACCCTCCCCCTCCCCCTTATCTGCTTTGCCTGACAGTGTTTGTCAAATGAATTTCACAGAGAAAGGGAAGAATGAAGGTCAGCAGAGCTTGATTTTTGGCAAGCATGCTCCTGCAACTTTTAACTGTTGGGCCCCATCACACTCTGCTTTTCTAACCAGAGCCAAGGGTGTGATCTTAGCACTTTATCCCAATAAAGACTCGGGAGTTATAATGGAATACCAGTAAATTTAAGGGCATCATGCTCTGGTTAAGATTTGACCTAAACTCTCTAAAAGGGACGCTGGTGGCGCTGTGGGTTAAACCACAGAGCCTAGGACTTGCTGATCAGAAGGTCAGCAGTTTGAATCCCCACAATGGGGTGAGTTCCCATTGCTCGGTCCCTGCTCCTGCCAACCTAGCAGTTCGAAAGCACATTGAAGTGCAAGTAGATAAATAGGTACCGCTTCGGTGGGAAGGTAAACGGTGTTTCCGTGTGCTGCTCTGGTTCGCCAGAAGTGGCTGTACGCCAGCTCCCTCGGCCCATAAAGCAAGATGAGCGCCGCAACCCCAGGGTTGGCCACGACTGGACCTAATGGCCAGGGGTCCCTTTACCTTTTTTAAAACTCTCTAAAGCAGGGGTTGTTAACCCAGACCCAGGGGACTGGATTCCCCCCTCCCTCATTTTTTCTTTACCCTACTCTCAGGCAAGATCCCACTGATCGTGGTAACAACAAAAATAGCGGGCAATTAAAGTAGACACAGGACTGGAGTGGGTAGAAAAAGTTTAAAGCTCTTCACCTAGTGACCTGAAGTCTTGGCCTTATTGTCACAGTGCACTACAGGGCAGCTTATGCCCATGTACTTATGCCACGGCAAATGATAGGGAACACGGGAAGGCTGCCTGGGCCACCTGCCTACTTGCTCTGCTGCCTTGCTCACTCATGCTGCTGGCCAACCTATTTCACTTATTTGTTCTGCCTACCCACTGCTTGCATGCTGCTCCCATGACCACCTATTGGCAGCCATGCAAACTTCAGTGTGATGACTTTCTCTTACAAAAATATTAGATAGGTAGATAGATAGATGAGGGTTTGTGGGTGGGTGTGGTGGTCGCCATCCATATTCTACTCAGAATAAACCCATGGAAAGTGGCAGATGCAAGCTGGTCATGCTCATTCATTTCAGTGGGTCTACTCTGGTTAGAACTAACTGCCTACAACCTGTACAGTGGAACCTCGGGTTGCGAACGTGATCTGTGTGGGAGGCACATTTGCAACCGACAGCGTTTGCAACCCATAGCACCATGTCTGCGCATGCATGAGTCGCGATTCGGTGCTTCTGCACATGCGCAAAGCGCAATTTAGTGCTTCTGTGCATGCCCGGGCGCTGAAACCCGGAAGTAACCCATTCCAGTAGTTCCGGGTTTGGGGCGGTGCCCAATCCGAAATCATGTAACCTTAAGCATCTGTAACCCGATGTACCACTGTAATTGCTTCGCTGTCTCACCTTTGTTTTTTCTGAAAAGAAAACAAGCTCTGTATTTTTTAGCCCTGTGTTGTGTGAAAGGGTTAAAATGTGAGTTTTGTAATTAGACTGACACATGCACTCTGGGGCTGTATGTTATTTTCTTCCTGGTTCCTTGCTGCAGTTGCTGTATCTTCTACGGTGCTGTGGTATAAGAATAACAAGAAAGTTGTCTAATCTCCTGGCTGTATGCCAGGCACATACCACCCCACTGAGCAAGCACACTACAGAAGCACACAGAAAGCACTGCATCACATCTAAGGCAAGGTCAAATCCCACACCTGCCTTTTCAAAAGCAAACAGTCTTGCCAACTTCTATTTTTAAGGCCTAGATTTATTCCGAGCGTGTGACCACAGAGAGTTCGTGTCTGTCATGCCACAAGATGTCAGGAACTGTGTATTTAACGGAGGCGCCTGGCGCCTTCAGAAAGGGGGGAGGAGGTGTGTTATAAGTCCCATCCACTCTTCAAAACACTTCAGCTTCACCCATTCAAGCCCCTTCTATCAATCATGATGGCCAAATAGAACCTCCATGTTCAGAAGCAGCATAACACTGATTATTAGGTGCTGGAGGCTGACAGGAGGGGATGCTGTTGCACAAACAGCCTGCCTGGAAGCGTTTGGTGGACCATTTTTGTTAGCAGGGTACTAGAAGGGCCATGGTAGAACATGTGCTTTGCCTGCACGAGGTCCCAGGTTGAACCCCTGGCATCTGCAGGCAAGGATGGGACACTGAAGCCATATAAGGCCATCACTTTTCTGCAGCCAAGCAAGCCTGGGTCTGGTAGGTGCCCACATGGGAAACTGCCTGGAAGCTCCATTTATTTCCATGAAGGAAGAAAGGGGGTATAAATGTAAGATAATAAATAAAATGTTGAGTATTAGATGGACCAATAGTATCATCTAGATAGCTAAACAGAGACAAATTATTTGGCCAAAGCCAGCTGTGAAGGACCAGGATTTTCAGCCAGTTTGTGTTTGCTTTCTTGGTTGTAAAGCTTGGATAATAAAATTGTTGTTTTTGGTTTCAAGAGCACCCTCTTGCCCAGGAAGGTCAAAATGGCTGTTTAAATTGATAGGACAATTTTGGCTCGGAAGGTTCTGCACAGGAGGGTCAAAAATTCAACCCAGGAACCTGACATTCGGGGGAATTAGAAACTTAGCTAGGGATCTGTTCTTTTTCTAATACTTGAAAAACTGAAGCACTGCAGCATAAAGGAGCCAGGAGAAAACAAAACCAGAAAGGGACCCAGAAGCTGAGCTGATGGGTGTAAATGGATAAGTACTGTATTGGTTTGGATACAAAAACAGAACAGTGTTATATAACTGGATGTATCTCTTCTTGTTTTAATTTGTCCTAATGGGTAATTACTGAACAGTAAAACTAGCTGTTGTTTTTCCTAAAATAATTTTCTCTATTCAACTTGTTGCCTTACTAAAACCTTACAGAAAAACTTTATTTATTTATTGGGGGGGGTAGGACTTGATTTGCAGGTTTGTTCTTCACCTCATATTATACCATACCCTCCAATATTTCTCTGATGAAAATAGGGACATCCCATTCCATAATGATAACTTTATTATTTATACCCCACACATGTTACTGGGTTACCCCAGCCACTCTGAGCGGCTTCCAACATATAAAAGCATAATAAAAAATTAAATGGGGATACTTGGAGGGTCTGTTATACTGTATCACTCTAGCCTATGCTGAGTGTAGGTTGGGCCAGTTAAAAGTCCAGGTAGTTAATGGGTTCTTTAGTAGAGGAAGTCAAATAAAAATAATTTGGTTGTAGCTGCGAAGTTAACAAGGAGGTCTGGCTGGTTTGCTGCCATTCCTGCAGGATATAGTCATGTCATGTCACATGATGTCAGCCTTCCTACCCACATGTATTACACTAACATCCGTGTGGGGGTACTATTTTACCCTGGGAGAAGGACTGCACAGCTCTTCAAAGCTGTCACTTAGCAAAGTGACTTAGCAAAACAAAACCCCAAAGGAGATCCTAATCACTGCAAATTCAGATAGTTCTGTCAACATCCGTTACCCACGATTGCTCAATGGGCCTCCATGTTCTGTTTACCACTGCATATCAGGCACTAGGGATAAATAACATGAAAAGACCATCACCAGTTTTGTGCCTTGTTTGTGAGCTTCTAGAAGCATTTGGATGGCCCAGAGCTCCCCTTCCACCCATACAAGTCGCCCATCAGAAAAGTAAGTCCTCGCTTTCCCCCACTCATTACCAGCTGCCTCTCTTTTTTCCTGATCCCCTGAGACTTCTTTAATCCGTGCAGCCAGATCCTTATTTCCTCACTTCAGAATCAGCTGCCATGACAGGTTTTCCCTTCAGTCTTCTAAAATGCAGGCATCCCAGGCCTAGGGTATCTTGTTATCCTATATCTCTGTCTATGCGAGAACAAAGAACAAAAATGAGCAGCAGTTGCCTAGTTAGGAGGCACCCACAAAAATGTTTGCATGCTAATTGATGGGGACAGGCAGGGGGCAAATCCTGTGAACAATGTTTGTGCTTCTATGCTGCCCTCTCTCTCCCCCCCCCCCCCGTGTGTGTGTATGTGTGTGTGTATACCCTTTTCAAAAACCCCACCACACATCCTACACGTTGATCTCTAAGGATTTGTTTCCGTTTTCTTTCTTTGCCCTTTTTCAAAATGGCAGTGGGTTGGTGTACTGCACAGGTGGCGTTGACAGTCATTTCCTCCAGGCTCTGATAACTTGCTTTCTGAGCTTCACCTGGCTGTTTACCCTTGGTAAACTTCAGACTGCGCAGTAGAATTTTCACTTGCAGCTGCTGAGAGACCTTTTCCAATCCCTTCTCAGTGCTGTTCTTTCTGCTTCTCAACCCTGTGGTACCTGCTGACTTTTCAGGCCTCAGCTGCCCTGCTCAGCTGCCCTTTGCTATTCAACCCCAGCTCTGACAGGCAGCAGCCACCGCTACATCCAAGATGTCCAACATGTTATGTGCTCACAGAGTGAGATTGCTGTTCTTTTAGCTGCAGAGTGCTCAAAAGCAGGCCTCATGGGAGATGCAGTTTTGCTAGTTGGTGGCTCTCAGAAACACTGCCGCGGGAACCTTTTCCCGACTGCACAGCACGGTGTATCTTCAGAGCTGCCGTGCAAAGGAACTCGTGCTCAGTTTCCGGTCCCCCTGGTTTCCCGGGACAGCAGGCGCTGCAGATAGAATGAGCTCAGCGTGATGGGGAAGGGAGTGCCATGCATCAGCCACCCCAATTCCCCTCTTTGTGACTGATTTAGGAACAGCAGCTACCGGCACAAAAGGAAATGGTATGAAGCAGGAAGGAAAATGACCGAATCGAGGGGAGGGGAAATGATGGATTTAATGACCGCTCAGATGGTCAAGCCTGAGACAAAGCAATAGGATGGGCGACAAAGCCGGGGCATTAAGATATGGAGTCCTTTGTGTAATGCTCCATTACTGTGTACAATTCAGTTTGGCGATGTGCTTCAATATAACCAAGGAGGCCTAACTGCTCCGCTTTGAAATGTCCTGAAATATAAGGCAATATACAAGTTAATTAATTAAGGGTAATAAATTGCACCATGTAGTGCAGAATCAGAACAGAGGGCTCAAAATCATAAGCATCTTCCTATCACACAGAAGTTTCTCTTTGCCCTTTCTTTAAGGTTACTACTTTTTTTCTTCCTTTCTGCCTACTGTGTAGCAGCACATGCAAGATCATTTTCTTCCTTCCCAGAATACAAGGGGCCCATGTGCTGAATTTCTCCAGGTCAGGAAAGCTGGATCCTGAGCTGTAAGAGAACTTCTCCCCCTCCTCTGTTAAGATCTCAGATTCCAGGTCTGGGCAGAGCTGAATCCTGACATCGTGCTGCTTCTCTACCATACGTAAAGTCACCTGGTACTGTAATCTAAAAAGGAGGGATGCACCAATTTGTGGGCAAGTGGCAACCAGAGTGGTGTGAACTGCCCCTGCACTTTTTCCCCAGAGCAGAACAAGGATGCCATCTGCCAGAGCACCAGAGTTATTGATGGCCCCTCCATATTCTGGCTAGTGAATGCAATAAGAAGGCTTTCAAATGTTACTGCTGTTTCTGGCAGATTAACATAAAGGTAAAGTAAAGGCACCCCTGCCCGTACGGGCCAGTCTTGACAGACTCTGGGGTTGTGCGCCCATCTCACTTAAGAGGCCAGGGGCCAGCGCTGTCCAGAGACACTTCCGGGTCACGTGGCCAACGTGACATCGCTGCTCTGGCGAGCCAGAGCCGCACACGGAAACGCCGTTTACCTTCCCGCTGGTAAGCGGTCCCTATTTATCTACTTGCACCCGGAGGTGCTTTCGAACTGCTAGGTTGGCAGGCGCTGGGACCGAGCAGCAGGAGCGCACCCCGCCACAGGGATTCGAACCGCCGACCTTTCGATCGGCAAGTCCTAGGCGCTGAGGCTTTAACCCACAGCGCCACCTGCGTCCCTGTGCAGATTAACATAGAGGATGTCAAATCATGAAAAATCTGACCAATTCTGGATACTTATTTCCTTTCCTTCAATGGAACTCCTGCTTCATACAATAGCCTTTTAAATGACAACACTTATTTGTGCAAGAATGTTTGTGTTTCTGATTTAAAAGGTTGCATTTCATCAGGCTGAAGACCTTTTATTAAAGCTCAATGTGTTTTAAAAGCTGAACCTATGCACTCAGAAACAAACATTGTTGAGTTCAAGGAAGCAAAGCATCAGATTTGAGTTAGACAATCATAGTCAACTATGCATGAAATTACTTAATTGGATACCACACTATGTACTGCTGCTATTTGTGGGGTACATATGAGTCAACATTTTCAGACTCTCCTTTGGGATTATGCCTGTGAGGGAGGGGGTATCATGATGAGCTCCTGCACTTAAATGTGTGCGCACCTTGGAGATGTTCAAGGAGGGAAATTATTCCATTAAAGGGAATCAAAACAAAATGGATGAGAAAATGATCTCTTTTCCAGGCTTATGTAACCTGTGGATCAGACAGGTGAGTTTGTTTGTTATAAAGCCTTCTGCTGTCTTCCACCTTCATGTTTTATGAAATCAAAATGAAATTCTCAATGAATAAATATGGATGGTAATGGGGGGGTGGAGTGAGATGACCTAGATTTTTATTTGGCAGGTGGCTGCTTTGACACCAGATCAACAGCTGCTTGCAGAGGAATCTGGCTTAATGACACAGGATATGAGGATACTTTTATCTAAGCTATGTATAAAATCCCAGTAGAGGGGAAAAACTGAGTTCATAATGGTGCATTTTACATTATCTCTTGCATCTTGTGTAGCAGGTGACTAGCATGTGAGATCACCATGGCTGGGCAGCTGTGTGTTTGTAGATTACAGTGTCAGAGGGAACTGTTGTCATTGCCATACTCTGACCTTTCAGATAAGGAAAACACATTCATTCACCCAGTAGTTCCTATATGAAGCTCACAGCATTTGACTGTGTCGGGGGGTTGAGTCAAAGTCCAAGAAGTCATTTGTTTTCCTGTCCAAAAACGCATGCTAGAGAAATTATGGATGTGCTTTGGTAGCAAGAGAAAGCATAACGCAGGGGCTGCCAATGTGACACCAATCACGTGACTATAGTTTCCATCAGCCCTGGCCACTACAGCCAATGGTCAGGGATGTTAAGAGTTGTGGCCCTCTAGATATTACTGGACTACAGATTCTTCACCCTGGCTGATATCTGCCAAGCGAAGTCAATGAAGGTTCATTAAACTCATGTCCCAGTTGGCTACAGATCTTAGACCACATGTCATTAGGCTGTCCAAAATGACAGTAGCCAAGGTGAATAGGGGCAGGAAAAATAGACTCTGGTAGATAGCTGGTGCTTAGGAGGACAAATATACTGTATATATATGATTGGTCTCAAGCTCCTCATAGGCATAAAACTCAGACTGCTAATTTGGGCCATGGCATAACCGTCCACATCATAGTCTTAGCTTGTCATAGAAGAGAGTTCTGCATGCTGGCCCTTTTTAGTAAGCATAAGGGATTTATTCCTCCCACTACAACCAGGGAATAGAAGCCAGAAATCCTGTGTATTCACACAGAAGAGATATAGAACAGGCAGTGAAAATACTATCAGCTTAGACTTGGAAGAGGTATCTAATAGCCCGTGACAGTAGTTTTCTTGACCCAAGGCATGTGGATCCTAACAACCCAGGTAAAAATCTAACAAACATTCTTCAGAAATCCCTGGCAGTCTGTTATCTTATTGTATTGATCCCTGCGTATTTGTCCAACAAAGCTGAACAAATCAATATCCTTCTTGGGGAAGGAAGAAATTCCCCTTCCTTCACAAATTGTGACTGTTTGAGATCTTTCAAATCCAATACAGTACTACTTTTCCAGTTTGCTTTTTGAAAAATAAATATATAAAAGCTATGGAAAATCTTTTGCATTATTGAACTTTTGAATCTTTTCTACCTGGAATTATTAGGAATGTTTCTTCCCCTGGAAGAAAAGTGTTGATGCAGTTCTGACTTTCCTTTCAAACCCAGAGATTTGAATATGTCAACATTTATCTTCATTGCTTCCTCACAAGCCTGAATCCTTGGCCTCTGTTAAGCTTGTCAATCAGCTTTAACCCTGGTGTTCTCCTCCCTCTCCTGAACCATGACGTAAGATCAGTAACTTAATCGGGGGTTAGCTTTCTAATGTTCTATTATTTCAATTGCATATGCACTGGTACCTCGGGTTAAGAACTTAATTCGTTCTGGAGGTCCGTTCTTAACCTGAAACTGTTCTTAACCTGAGGTACCACTTTAGCTAATGGGGCTTCCAGCTGCCACTGCAGCCGCCGCACAATTTCTGTTCTCATCCTGAAGCAAAGTTCTTAACCCGAGGTACTATTTCTGGGTTAGCGGAGTCTGTAACCAGAAGCATCTGTAATTTGAAGCGTCTTTAACCCGAGGTACCACTGTAGGGTAGTATTCAACTCCTAGGGGGGATTCATCAACAGAAGCCCTTAGTAATGACTTCCACTTGCACAATGGAGCTTTCCCTTCTCTCCTACCCCCATGTCACTTCCCTGCCAAGAGGGGGGAATCCTTCCATCTGACAAACCAAAATCCTTGCCCCGATAGAAAAATCAACTTAGAGCAACATTGAATTTCCCTCGTCGTGTTTTTGTTTATTTGCAAAACCTGGATTGTTGGGAGTAAATGAGTGCAGCTGTGGCGATTTATTGAGTAAAGCAGTCATGGGGGACCGTGTGGCTCCCCAGATGTTGCAGGACTACAATTCCCAACATCCCAGAGCACTGGCCATGCTGGCTGGAGCTGATGAGAACTGGGGTCCAACAGTCTCTGAAGGGCTATAGGTTTACCAATCCAAGCCTAAGAAAACAGGCCACCAGTTCCCTTTCCGTCTTAGGCAAGCTGCCATAATGGCTCATAGAAAATGGTGCCTGGCTCCGGATCAATCTCAGACTCTTGGTGCCTCGTGGGCCCCAGATCTAGGAAGGCGCAAAAAAGGCTCATGGGAATACAGGCACAAATGGAGACCCAGCTGATGAAATGTCAAGACGAAAAGTTAAGCAGATATGCAAAGCAAGTATGTGTGAAGAGACAGTAAGGTCTTTGTGAATGTGGCCTTTGGGGACCACTCCTGGCTTGACAGCTCCTCTGGTGTGGAGAAAGAGGTTATTGGAAGAAGGGGATAATTCTGAGGAAGAGAGAAACAATACCCTATTCCTTGGGGGACAAACAGGATATGCCTGTGAGGGTGTGGGCTCAATTGATAATGAGAAATACAGGGGTGGGTTTGTTACGGGTGTATAGACTGCCTAGTGGTTTGCCTGCCTGGTGTGAAAGCAGCAGATGTCACACTTATCTAGATCTGGGTAGGTTGACAGATAATGCTAGGGAGGAACTGGTGGCTACCAATGACATGGAGAACTGCAGAAGTGTGGTCCTAAAAGCAAAATTTAGATTGCAGAAAGCTGAAAGGCAGGATCTCCAAGACAACTGTCACTGAAATGCTACCTGTATCATATGTAGGGCTAATTAGATAGGCAGAGCTGATTCATGGATGGAATGGTGATGTCAGAAGGAAGGGTTTCAATTTGGATGTCACTGGGGGATGCTTTGGGACACGCTAGGCTTGTAATTTCCTGATTAAGGGAATCAGCCCTGAGTGCTCACTAGAAGGACAGATCCCGAAGCTGAGGCACCAATACTTTGGCCACCTCTTAAGAAGAGAAGACTCCCTGGAAAAGACCCTGATGTTGAGAAAGATGGAGGGCACAAGGAGAAGGGGATGACAGAGGACGAGATGGTTGGATAGTGTTCTCGAAGCTACCAGCATAAGTTTGACCAAGCTGCGGGAGGCATTGGAAGACAGGAGAGCCTGGCGTGCTCTGGTGCATGGGGTCACGAAGAGTTGGACACAACTAAACGACTAAACAACAACAACAACAAGGCCTGTACAAAAAAGATTGAACTAAATGGAACCAGAGTGATGGAGCTTAACATCGAAAAGCTGGCAAAGCAGCATTAAACTTAACCCTCAGAGAAAGCGGGCACATTTCTAATGATCAAAATGGATAGAGCTAGCCCATAGGCATATAGCTGGTCATGAAACCTAAGCAAAGAGGCCAAAGGGCTATAGACAGAAAGATGTTTATATGCTAATGCTTAGTAGCCTCCAAGCCAAGATGGGGATAGAGTGCTTGGTTTGAAGAATGCTATAGACACAATGGAAAAGTGATGTGGAATGGCAAGAACCAGTGGGATAGTAGTGCCAGTGTTGCACTGTGCATCAGATAGGGCAAAGGTGAATTTAAGTTTCTAAAAGTGTCAAGAAAGGGTGGGGAAAATTAGAGGATGTACCATTTGTAACCTGATTTGAAGCATGCTCACTTTGACATAAATTCCAACACTCAATGGGACTTCATAGCAAATGCAAGTTTTATATAATCAACAAAATTTATACATTGCTTAATTGTAAAAAGTGTCTAATCCACTTACAACAATATAAAATAAAACATTAAAATCAAATTAAAAAGCTAAACACGTTTTTCCCTCTGTCAATTAAAATCAACACTAGCTAAAAATAAAACACATGTAATTTCTATGCTTGGATGTTGTCATTGTTGTTTAGTCGTTTAGTCGCGTCCAACTCTTCGTGACCCCATGGACCAGAGCATGCCAGGCATTCCTGTCTTCCACTGCCTCCCACAGTTTGGTCAAACGCATAATGGTAGCTTCAAGAACACTGTCCAACCATCTTGTCCGCTGTTGTCCCCTTCTCCTTGCGCCCTCAGTCTTTCCAAACATTAGGGTCTTTTCCAGGGAGTCTTCTCTTCTCATGAGGTGGCCAAAGTACTGGAGCCTCAGCTTCAGGATCTGTCCTTCCAGTGAGCACTCAGGGCTGATTTCCTTAAGAATGGATAGGTTTGATCTTCTTGCAGTCCATGGGACTCTCAAGAGTCTCCTCCAGCACCATAATTCAAAAGCATCAATTCTTCAGCGATCAGCCTTCTTTATGGTCCAGCTCTCACTTCCATACATCACTGCTGGGAAAACCATAGCTTTAACTATGCGGACCTTTATTGGCAAGGTGATGTCCCTGCTTTTTAAGCCTATCCCTATTTGGATAGGCTTGCCTAAACAAAAATGTTTTAAGCAGAGATGTCAGTCAGGAGGGAATTCCAAAGTGTAAGTGCTGCTACAGTAAAAGATCATTTTCTTACAAATGCAGCTGAAACAGAGCCAGTTCTGCAGATCAAAGCGGCTGAGTGAGCACATTTGGGGTAAATCAATCCCACAAGTAAATTAGTCCCAAGGGTTTTATATACTAATACAACCATTACAAATCTCTAACCAGAGATGTTCAGAGATGTTATATGAGCACAGGGTCTCATTCTTGTCATAATCATGCTGCAGCATTCTGCATTAACAGCAGCTTCTGGATCAAGTGCAAAAGAAGCTCCAAACAGACTATATTGCAGTGAGCAAATTTCTGAAACTCAAAAATGTGGTTGGTTGTAAGGAGGCGGGAATCAGGTAGCATCCCCCCCCCTACTTGGCATGACTATCGTGCCTATTAGACAACTTCCTGCTTATTTCACTCTACTTATTTCCTGCTCACCACATATTTTCCCATTAGTCCCAAACTTTGAAAAGTCAAGCCCAAGCTCTAAATTCAACACAAAAACTGTTTTTGGGGGGAGGGGTTGGGGTACTCTGCAGTGCTTGATAAATGCGAATTTAAATAATTTAATCAGGTGATTTTGCGATTGCATCTAGTTTTGCTTACGCATTCAGTGCCAGATATTCTGAGTAAATATGCTTCCCTCTCTAAGCACACTGATTTCGGGGTAACCCTCATTGTACCGAATGGGCCTTTCTTCAAAGTAAGCATACGTAGAGGAAGGCTACATACCTCCTTGTAGTTGAGATATATGAGTCAGGGAAATTGGCTTTGCCAGAATCGTAATATAAGGCCTTGAGCAATTCCCTTCACATTCATTTCCACTGGTAAGGAAACGTAATCAAAACTAGCTCCATGTTGCAACATTGCTTTGTTGGTGTCTCAGAAGACCTTGAATGAAAGTAGCTGTGCAGAGAGGCAGTTTCAGTTGAGATAGAAAGGCATCACTTGCCTTCTAAATTTCACATTTCCCCATTCTTGACAGCTTCTGAACGATCTCACATTTCTACACCAAATTTCACCTGTTTTGTTTTTGTTTTAGCTTGAAAAGATGGTCTACTGTATTTTTTGCTCTATAAGACTCACTTTTCCCCTCCTAAAAAGTAAGGGGAAATGTGTGTGCGTCTTATGGAGCGAATGCAGGCTGCGCAGCTATCCCACAAGCCAGAACAGCAAGAGGGATTGCTGCGCAGCGATCCCTCTTGCTGTTCTGGCTTCTGAGATTCAGAATATTTTTTTTCTTGTTTTCCTCCTCCAAAAACTAGGTGCGTCTTGTGGTCTGGTGCGTCTTATAGAGCGAAAAATACGGTAATTTATTTATCTACTAATTTTTGCAAACCAGGGATGGCTTTAAGAGTTAAGCCTTAGCTCATTAGGTTCCATCCCAGAACTATTTCTAAAGCCTAGATGAAGCCTTTTGAACGGTATTCCTTTGAACATACAGTGTCCTCTGTCTTGCCACTAAGAGGCTCATAGGAAATGCCTATGTCTCTGCACCCCTTATTTACAGAGCAATACTACGCATGTTTAGGGAAGCTTTTAATGTTTGATAGATTATTGTATTTTAATATTCTGTTGGAAGCTGCCCAGAGTGGCTGGGGAAACCCAGCAAGATGGGCAGGGTATAAATAATAAATTATTATTATTATTATTATTATTATTACTCAGAAGTGTGTCCCACAGAGTGCAGTGAGTCTTACTTCCTATTAAGTGTGATTAGGGCTGCAACCTCAGAAATCTAGTTGTGGTTTTCAACTGAGAACTAAATTAGATATGAAGCTGGATAACCACCATAAGATTGTCTCACGTCTTTAAAAATATAATAAGAACATAGCTGTCAACGTTTCCCTTTTCTTGCGAGGAATCCTATTCGGAATAAGGGAATTTTCTTTTAAAAAGAGAAACGTTGACAGCTATGAATAAGAGTCGACTGAAAAATAAATAGCCATCTACCGTATGACCCAGCCTAACCCCAGCCGCAGAATGAGATAGCAGAGTGGTAGAACAGACTGCACCACTTCCAAGTGCAGACAGATCGTGCCGATTTTTGGCGGCTCCCTTAAACAAGAGCCTCCCTGCAGCAGAAAACCACCATGTCAAGGATGCGGATATCTCTTTCCTAGGCTAGATTTCTGCTTGCAGGGAGCTTGCTCGTTGCGCTTACGACAGCAACGGAAAATGTTGCCGCCCACCAGCAGCCTGAAATGGTACAACCCATTCTACCACTTTAACTCCGCGGTCTGGAGAAAAATAAATAAATTCCAATATTGCTTAAGCGCCAGATAACATCCTGACTCGCTCGCAGCCCTCAGTTTGGGAAGAAGCCCCTCCGCCCGCCTCTGAGCAGCTGCCGCAACTAACTGCCCAGGAATGCCACGGCTTTTGCAGCGAGCACGTGATTGGCTCCCACCCTGCCAAGCCTGCAGCCTGCCTTGCCCACACAGCAAAGACTTCCCCCCTCCCGCCGAGTCCGCCTCCTTCCCTGCTGCGGTTGGCCGGCGCTGCTACCAATCCGTCGGGGCCGCTCGCACCTGTCATTCGCGTCGACGGCGGCGAGCCAATCGGCGTGTAGCGAGCGGACGGGCGCCGTGCTCCCACTGGACGCCGCGGCTGTCAACTCCTCGAGCGAGGGGAGGGGGCTTACATGCAAGCTCCGCCTCCTACCTTGCTCTTCTGGCAAGCAGCGCTTTCTCCATCCCCAGTCCAATTGCAATGTAAGCAGTGGCAGCGAGAGGTCGCCGTCGGGGGGCCGGGGGAGCAAGAGAAGGGGCTGGATCCCAGAAGAGGCAAGAAGCCGGGCTCAGGAGGCGGCAGGTAGGCTCCCCTCGCCCCCCTCGTGGGAGTGGATTCCTTGGGCTCAAGACCCCTTGGGCTCCTAAGGGAAGCTTTAAAGGGACAGGGCAAGGGGCTTGGCTTACGACGGAGCCACCTAGTCAGTCCTCTTCCTTGCAACGAGGACTTGTGCTTTGGTGGGGGGACCGGCAAGGAAGAATAGCTTGTTTAGGATAATTGCTGTAGGATGGAGATAGCTAAGAAGCAGAGTCCCCATTAGGGTAGGTGGCTGCTCCCTCGTACCATTTCCTGGGCATCTGGTTTTTCTTTGGGGTGGGGAGTGTGTGTGTATGGTTGAAGGGTACATACTTACTGTAAAGATAGTGGGGTTTTAATGCAACTTTATGGTTCAAATCTGGTGTTCTGGCAAATAGCTTTGTTTCCCTTCATGGTAAGATGCTGGGGCGATGGAATAGATTGGTAGTATGGATCGGTGGGAAGAGTAAAAAAACATAAATGTGTCTTATTAATTTATGGCTGGCTTGGACTTGACTTTCTGACTGAGCAGGCAGGGTCACGAGTGTAGAGTATTGGAGGATTGATCTAAGGATGTGGTGTATTAATAGAATGGATGAGGGTACAGCGTGTGAAGAGATACTCCGATTGTAACTTGCTGTCAGAAAGGGCTTGTGTCTGTGTGTGGATTATGAAACTAGATGGGTTACTCAGAACCCTAAATTGCATTGTAGGTGATGTGTGTCATGCGATTTCATGGTAAATGAGCTGCTGCTGACTAACTCATATCTTAAACATCACTTCCTTTCCAAATTTATTCTAATACAAAAGTTGGGTTGCTTATCCAAGAATGAGTGTCTTGTATTATGCTTCCTTCACACGTGAGAGTCTTCAAACTGTAACCAGGAGCTCCTTGATGCTCTCCTGCAATAAACATTAGAAGAAATTCTAGATTTTAGGCAATGTGGCTGTCTGATGTCTCATGAGTAAAATTGTTTGGAACATACCTCTGTATTCAAAATTGCATTGGCTTCACAGGGTTAGGAGCATTAGATGTGCAACACTGTCTCTCACTAATGTGACTGACCTTTGTGTTGCTAGGAACAACTGATGCATGGCCCTTAATAATATTTTCTTTTGGTAACTGCTGTAGTGTGTTGAGATGGCTTGCTACACATGTGGCTCTACGTGTAAATACAATACATAGGTTGCTAATGCACCTTCCACCCTGTCCCAAGCCATATGTTAGCAATTGTTTGGGAAGAAAAGTAACTAGATGGTGGGATTTGTCTGGCTTTCTTTACCCTAAAGACACAGTGAAATTATATCTTTAAAGACTGACAAACTGGTAGGTTTGAGACTGCTTTATAATGCAAGGAGAATGGAACTTGGAACCTTGCTGCTCCACTCTGCTCTGCTGCTTGCGTTCTTGTGAGCTAGCTGGTGAATTAAAGCATCCTGCACACAGCAGAGGGCAGTAGTGTACATACACATTCATGCCGCTGTTGTGGATTTTATGGGTTTCCTACTTGTTGCAGGCAGAAGCTGTCAGGTTTCTGGCTTTAGGACTCAGAAATGCCATGCGTGTCCATCCTGATTGAGGAATGGCCCTGATGGTACAGCATGCTTGCCTGACTCTGTTTCAAGGGTGTTCATTGGTTGCAGTTGCATTGGCTCACCAGCAATGAACAATTGTGTTTGTCCTCTGCATGGAACACATCTGTGCGCTATGTCCTGTGACTGTCGGGTGTGAAAATCTCAGACGGAATTTAATGTCGGAAGGGGAAATTGGATAGACATGGTGGTAACAGAGGAAACATAAGGGCCTCTTCCTTTGCAGCTGTTTTTATATTGATGTTTGTTTAGGGGGTTTTTTAATTAAAAAAAACAACACCGGCATATAGAAGAACAGTAAAGCTATTGACGTATACACTAATACATGGGAGGGAGGGACTTTATGAATGAAAGAGTTATTCTTTAGTTGCCTAAAAATTGTATCATGCATTTTCCACTCTTCTGTGTTTTAAGGTGAGAGCAGTGTGTTCCCTGAAGAGTCTGTAGAAGAATTTTCCGTTGCTAGCATTGGACAAGCTCACAGCATAAGCCTGTCTGGGATCTTCATGTTGCTTTAAATAAGAGCCTTCATTGCCGCATGTTGTAAGGTGAGAGATTTCCTTTCTGAGAAAAAGGGTGGTCCCTTCTCACAGCTCACTGATAGCCAGGCTGTCTTGGGAAGAGTGTGAAGAGACAGTCAGAGAGGGTGAGAAGGCCAGCCTGGAGACCTGAACCAAGCCCTTCATAATTGGCTGGAATCTCATGAAATCAAGGCAACCCTGATCTTCATTCTAGAGAAGAGGAGGAAGAATTTTTCAAGCCTTTCAACTTTCTGGGTAGCAGGAACTGCCTAGGAAACTAAACTCGACACTTACTCTGCATTTTTGTTTGTTTTAAAGCTAGAATCCAAATTTATCTCAAACTGTTTTTAAAGACTCTAATCTACAAAGTGGTTTTGCTGAAAAATCTCTATTCTCCATCCACTTTAAAGAACAGCTGAATTAGTTGTT
This sequence comes from Podarcis melisellensis, assembly GCF_964234715.1. Lineage (NCBI taxonomy): Eukaryota > Metazoa > Chordata > Lepidosauria > Squamata > Lacertidae > Podarcis > Podarcis melisellensis. Next base: position 39,869,501 of record NC_138538.1, read on the forward strand.
GCATTAAGACCTGAGCTTGATATCAAGATTTGAGAAGCTGATGCTCTGGAAACTTACAAACCAAAGAAACTAACAATTGCAGGCACTTTACATTTTGCACTAAGTGTGCCCCAAAGACTCTTGCCTTGAGAGAGAACTCCAGAGAAGGTTGAAGCGGAGCGGATTTGATCTCACCAGAATCTACTGCAGTGTCTCTGCTGGCTCTGTGGCTGGCGTCTCCCGTTCTGGATTGTGCTTGATGGGGGTTTTTGCTAGGGGAGCAGACCTTGCGGCTAAGGACAGAATTGTCGAACTGGAGGACTTGGAATATATATGTCGAAAGGCATATTGGCTTAACCCCCAAGCAAAAGACTTTTTCTCTGCTGGGTCCCTTCTGTAGTATATCAAGGGTTGAAGGCTGGAGACAGCCTGCCTAATCTTGCAACATGACCTCCAAGCTGGAACAAAAGGAAGCTCATCACACCAATGGCGTGGTGCTACCCATTGTTGCTGGCCCTATAGACTGTCTCTCCAGTCCTGACCGAGAACATCTCGTTGAATCTTCCGAGTTTTTAGGGCCTGAAGAAGGAGGAGGTGTCGAGGTGGTAGTGATAGAATCCCGAGCCAATGCCAAAGGGGTGCGTGAGGAAGATGCCCTGCTAGAGAATGGCAGTCAAACTACAGAGAGCGATGATACCAGCACAGACCGCGGCCCAGAACCAGCCTCTCCCCTAAAAGAGACCTCCTTTTCCATTGGGCTGCAAGTCCTCTTTCCTTTCCTGCTGGCAGGGTTTGGGACAGTAGCAGCTGGGATGGTCCTGGACATTGTGCAGGTAAGACTGAAAGCCTTCAGCATGGAATGGGCTCAAAATTCTGTATATGGACTTGTAACTTGCTTTATTGTTAGTGTCTTTTAAATCCCATGAGAGTGATTTGCTGCTCATTGCTTTGGTGGGAGGCAGACGTTTTCCATTAGAAACCATTATATATTTATTCCTCTCTTTTTTTCAGGCTCATCTTCCTTAGATTGCACATGTGAGAGGTATAATAAGCCTCCCTCTTCTGGAAGCAATTAAAGTTTAGGTGGTCAATAGCAGTGTGACCCACTCTTTCTGTTCCTGAAACTGAATGCCTTTTAATAACCCAAGACCCATCTTTTTCTTATAAATCTCAGCTTTAAAGGAACATAAACTCTAAAACCCAGCCTCTGAATTGAAAATAAACTTCTACTTCTTAGAGATGGAGTGTCGGGAATGTAAAGACATCTAGAGTTCTCCCAAAAGTTCAGACCCTAGAAAGTAAATACAGTAGTGCCAAGCCCAACACACACACCCAAAAACGTGAAGTGAACTTTTAAAAAATGCACTTTTGGTGATGTTTACAGAACTGATGATCATATGTGTGCCTGAAGAGTTGCCAATCTGGGGAAAACTCAGAGCTGCAGTAAACGTTATTAGCCGGGGGCTGAGACCTGTGATACCGATTGCTGGCAAATCCGATTGGCTGTTATCCAGTTAAAAGACTTGTTTAGCTGAGGGATGAAAATGTGTTCTCAGCTTTTGCATGTGGTCTGGCTTTGCCCCAAAGCAGAATCTCCTTAAATATTATTCTAAATAAATATTAGAAATGTAAGGCACAGTGGAGATATCCAATAGATATCTCTTGAAACACTAGCTGTCATGTGGAGCTTGCCTCCTCGCTCTCAAATGACATTGCTGAGTTACTGGGATTACGGTGTCACTGGCCTCTGTGCCTGCAGTGCAGCTATCTGGCAGGTCATGTTAATGTTAAAGGCCGAGGCTCTGTCTCAATAGTCTTATCTGCCTCATTTATGCAAGCCAGGTAGTACTTTGGACAGAATCCGACCCTACAGTTTCAAATTGCGGCTGCCTCCTGAAGTGACCGGGTGACCTACTATAGCTTAACATTAAACATTCAGCTAAAGAGCTTCTACTTGGTTTTAAGCACTTCGTAAAATTTCAGTTTCATACCATTTCTGTGCCTTCAGGAGCTTAGAGGGAGTTGTCGTTGCTAGAAATTGAAATAAGAAAACCAATGTGGTATAGCTAGACCTGGAAGAGCAGGGTTTAAATCCCCACTCAACCAGGAAACTCACTGGTAAACTTGGACCAGTCACATACCTCACTGGGTTCTTGTGAGGGGGAAAAATGAGGAGGGTTAGAGTTCTGTTAGAGTTGAGGGAAAGATGGGATATTTAAAAAATTAACAGAGCATGGTGTAGCTTTGTAGCCAAATGTTCTTGCTCATCTTTTTGTGTGACAAATTAGAACTGCACCGGTCATTAAACCTAATGAGATTCACGAGGGGGGTGTTAATGTTTTGTTTTATGTTGATAACTTAAAAGTCCTGCTGGAGCAGGCCAGAGGCCCATCTAGTTTAACATCCTTTCCTCACAGCGGCCACAAGCAGACCAGAATGCAACAGCAGTTAACCCGCATGATTTCCAGCGGCTGATATTCATGAGCTTACTGCCTCTGACATTAGAGGGAGAGCAATAGCCATCATGGCTAGTTGCTGTTCTTTCTTAGAATCATAGAACTGTAGCTTTGGAAGAGACCCTGAGGATCATCTCGTCCAACCCCCTGCAATGGAGGAATAAGCAGCTGTCCCATACAGGGATCGAACCTGCAGTCTTTGTTATCAGTGCCACACTCTTTGTTGATAGCCGTTTATGTACTGCCTAAGTGTAGTTGGAGTGTACTTCTCAAGATGGGGCTGTGTAAATCTAAAAGGATATACAATATCCTGGGTGTTTGGTTTCATTGGCAGCAGATGCAGTTTGGGTTGGGGAAGGGGCTCAGTCATGGCATAAATGCGCAAACTAATCAGGATTTCCTTTTTTTCTCATGCAGCAGCAATATACACCTTCTAGTTTTTCAGTGTGTAGGGTGTTAGGCCTGTCTTTTACCATCTATATGATAACAACTTCACGTGATATGTTTTATGCAAGCTTTCATGCTGCTTGGATCATCATGAGATTATAATTCATAAGTGAGTGTGTGCATGAAATTAATACCCTACCAGCCTGAACTTGGAGGACTTCCAGATCCAGTTGATGGAATCTTTGGAAGAGTCCTGATACTGAGCCCAGATTGAGAAATCACATCCCTACCAAAGTGAATGTTAAAATTAATCCTAGGTCAATTTTGTTGGAATAGGTGCTAACTGGTAAGATACAAGCTAGTGGGCATCTTACCTGTTAGCAAGTCAGCATTGTACTAGTTACCTTTTCTTCCAGAATGATTTCTTGGGAAAACTTTCTATATTGGATGTGATTCAGTCTTTTTCGGTGCTATCTAAGCTTCTCATTGGGAGTGGAGCAGTATATAGTGTGAAGTTGTCTTGTTCAGAAATAAGCATCTCTAAATGACTGTCATGCTTTAGAAAGTTGAATGCATCTGTGTTACATGGGAACTAGTACAATACCAATATTCCAGCCTTCCTGCTCACAATGGAATTATACAAAAGCAAAATCTAAAATCATTGGACAATGTCCTAAGAAATTTTTTAACAAGAGACTAATCTGCTTGTATTGGCCACCTATCTTTGAAAGTCAAAGCTGTTAATACCTTCAGGCTTGGTTCATTCCCACTGGTATTTGGAAAGCACTCCCAGATTGTTCATAACTCAGTGGGAAATCTGAACAACCACCAACTTTTTTTTGCAGAAATAAGTAGGTCTTGAAAGTTAACAGCAGGAGCCTGTTGGCATCTCCCTAAATGTCAGTGTTGTCAAGTCTTACTCATGGAACCAGTCAATTTAATTTGTTTTTCCTTTGGGTGGCTCTTTTCCTTTGTGGTCTTTTTGAGTCTCTTGGTTCCCCAGCAGTTTGACACCCACACTTTTATTTCTCACCCACACCTGCAAAAACACCACTTCTTCTCTGGATCACTGAGATGCAGCTCTGTGGGGCTGGCTTGCCACCTCTCCCTTTGCTTTCATGAATGTTGAGTTGTGAAGACTTTTTTCTGGGTTAGGGATGAAATATTTTGCTGTCTGTTGCCTTGCTCCCAGAATTGTTCCCTTGTTGTTGTTTAGTCATTTAGTCGTGTTCGACTCTTTGTGACCCCATGGGCCAGAGCTTGCCTGCTGTGTGAGCAAATATCTAACCCAGGAGTAACCCCAGTCAGCATGGCCAACAGGGTGGGTTGATGGGAGTTGCTGTTGAACATCATTTGGAGGTTGGCTACGCTGTTCTTGGAGCAAGCTGTTCATTCTTTCTCTTTGAGGCTTTCAGGGAACAATTAGATAAGTCTATATCCTGGTGCAGCACTGTGTGCACTTGTTTCTTGAAACCGTGCACACGGTTTCAAGTTCCCGGTGTTAGGTCACGAAACTATTGTACGCACAATTGCCTAGGGGTGGATTGTCACTGGTAGAGCATAGCAGTTCGGACACTTTGGAGCCAGTGAGCAACTGTCTTTCTGCAAGTGATCAATTTTCCCCTTGACCTTTTTAAAGGCCTCCAGGCATGCCTTGATGCTGAACAAAGGACTGGGCTGCTGAAGAGGTGAGGGGAAAGTGAGAATTAAAATGGATGCGTATTTATATCCCTTGCTTGATCTTCAGTCTTAACAAGGGAGGATAAGAATAGTCACTATTCTACAGTAAAATGGCACACAGTGAGACGTGAAGGTGCAGAGGGCCAGGACTGAAAAATGGGGGTGTCCCCATTTCCCATTTGCTTTTGTTTTGCTTTCACATTTCCTTGTCTGCTAGCAAATGGTACAATAGCCAAACAACTTTCCAAAGTAACAAGTGGCAGTTGTAAAGTGTCACTTGAGCTGTCTATCAAATATACTCACTTTTCCCCACTTTCCCCCCATATTCCAGTTTAACATACCCTTTATACAGAGGTCATGTGCTGAGACATGTATGTGGAATTTGGGGCATGGGGTTTGAGCTAGCTGCTTTGATCCCTAAACAGGACCAACTTTTACCAGCTGGGATAGCTCAGTTGGTAGAGCATGAGACTTTTCATCTCAGGGTTGTGGGTTCTAGCCCCACATTGGACAACCCCATTGCAGGGGGTTGAACGAGATGATCCTTGGGGTCCCTTCCAACTCTACAATTCCAGTTTAGTTGATACCTATCATGCATTTGCAAAATGAACATTTTCAAAAAAAAGATTGGACGAGGAAAGGGTCACTGGAAAGCTTCTTAGGTTCGTATGGGAGAAGATGGTATTCTACATACTCAGGTCATTTAAAGATCACTTTGAATTGGACATAGAAGGCAGTGAAGATGTTTTAATGCTGGGGAATATGGTCATAGTGTTGTCTTGGTGAACAGTCTATCATATTCTGCACCACTTTTTGATATTTTCCAAAGGCACTCTTCACATACAGTGTCTTAGAGCAGTTTAACCTAAATATAGTAGCGCATCAATAGTCGTCGCCCATCCATCTGTCTCAGAAGAGATTCAGCTGGCATGCTATTCATAACTGGTGAAAGGTATTGTGATCTCCAGGTGCCCTTGATAAATCCTTCAGCAATGTTGGAAAAAAACCCAACCCTCTAGTGAACCTGATCTTTGTGAGGGGGATGCAGGCTCATCCAGAACATGTCAGATACCAATTCCATAGTCTGATAAAACGTCTGGAGCTGTGTGCGATGACGGAAGGTGTTGAGGCTGCTGTCATCTGCTTATTCTACCATTTGGCAGCATGCTGGCGCTTGGAGGCTTCCACCCTTCCACGTTTGGAATAAATAAACACTGTCATTTGTTTATCTGATGTGCGATGCTAATGAAAGACTAAACATGCAAAGGCTTCAGGCGCAGCTGCTGTGCTTTTGAACCTGACCCTGTCCTCTTCAACTGCAAATGTGCCCTCTAATAATCCGAGTCAGGCGGCTCATTGCTTGCATTTAACATGGTTTCTCCTGGACAGCGAGGATTTCTACTGGAGGCTTCAAACTCATGTAGGGTTTTTTTTCCTTTTCCTTTTTTTGCTTCTGCCCTTCATGGTGCCTTGATAAATATGAGATCAGCGTCTAATCCATGCTTTGTTACATCCTTCTTCCCAACCTTATCATCCATCTGTGGTCAGGCATTTTACAAGCAAACAAACACCTGACACCCCCCCCCAAAAAAATGCAGCTCAGGAAGATTACACTTCAAAATTAAAGCTGAAATAGCTTTCTTATCCCTTGCCCAGATATAAAGGTCTTGCATTGTTTCCAGAAAACACTCTGGCTAAAGCCTCTGGAAAAGGAATGGCATTCCAGAATGTGTGAGTTTCCACCAAGGATGCTTGTTTATATTAATGATCCACTCTCAACGCTCATACAGCCTGATCCTATGAATGGTTACTGACTCCTACTGAACTCCTGCATAGGATTTCAGTGTTGGGGTGTTATTTGGAAGCTGTTTTTGCCTGACTAACAGGGATGTTCTTCTGAGAAGCTTTCATAGTGCACTCCCATCTTGAGCCTGTGTTTGACGGTAGCCCATGACCAGTCATACAAAACTGCTTCTTTTATTTGCGTCCCAACCTTCTTTCAAGAAGCTCAGAATGGTGAGCTTGGTGGGCCCACATGGTGTTTCCAGGCATATCCTCCGCCCTGTCAAAACTCACCAGACTCTGACCTGCTTTGCAGACCTCCTTTCTCTGTGGCCTGGTCCCAGCTGTTTACATCAAGATTCTACTTATCTAATTGGCAAGGGCTACAAAGTTGAACTGCCATCCGATGACTGTAATTTTCTTCCTGCGCTGCCTATAATGATCACTCGTGGGAACTCGGCTGTAATAATGCTTTGCCTGAAGCAGAATAAATGCCCCTCGCTTTTCGTTTCTTCCCCCCTTCATCCAAATATCAGTGCTTAAGGACAGGAATGAAACCTTCCATTCTTGGACTTCAAAAGGTGGCATTAGTATGCCACAAGACAATCTGGAAGACAGCGTAGAACTTCATTTCATCTTTAGATACTGAAGTTGCCAGGTGCTGTTGCATCTTAGGGGGTGGAACTTGAACTTCTGTGAATGGAAAGTGTTGAGAGCCAACCTGTGACTAAACTCTGGGTGATAGCAGGGTAGTGAGAAGGTATTTGACAAGTATGTATTGGAGAGCAGCAGTCGACCCATTCCCATTCACAGCTAATATGACTGATGTGACACTACAGCCCTTTGAATTTCAGTTTGCTTTAACTTCCCAAGCAGATAGTTTCAGGGCAGGCAGCTGCAACCTCGTAAGCCTCCCCTGGTGCTCCTACTGAGGGATTTTATAGGTCCGCTCATTATATTAGAGCCACTCCTACTGCTCTGTTAGGGCCCCCATACCCAATCTGTAAGAAACCCTGGCTACAACTTGCGGTGAAGGAGAAGAGACCTTAACCACAGTTCTGGGTTCAAATGACTTTCCAAGCCAAACCTTGGGTCAGTATCTGCACTGTGCATAGGAACTAAAAGGGTAATCTCTAAATTTAGCAATCTCTAATAATATATATTTTCTCGGATCTGTGAAATGTGTTCTAAGAACACATTGCAGCCTTGTGAAGCTTAGAGTTCCAGAGTTCTAACGGAAAAAGCTAAAGGCAGAGTTGTTCAGAAAGTGGATCTTTTGAAGCCTGCAGCTTTTAAGTGCTGCGTAGAAACCCATCTGGCGCAGGATATGCTTGGATGGGTAAGAGATTCTAGGCTAGCAGGGGAGATGCTTTCACAGTAATGGATGTGAGATAATTGCAAACTTTTTCATCTGGCTAGCAACATGAAAGTACCAGCAAAGCAAACTCTCTTTTTTATCTTTTGGCTGTGCGGGGATTTATACAGGATGCCTTGGACTCCCATTGCAATACAAGGGAAACATCTTGCATCTAATTTTTGTGTTTTTTTGGGGGGGGGGCATTAATTGTGTTATCTATCATATGCCTGCTGGCTGAGATGTCTTCACATTGGAAATTTTAAGAGATCTCTTCCCCTTACATAAGAAGCTTAATGTTATAGGCTCCCTTTTTAGCGCTTTGATATCTCTTACCGAAGGACACTCTCTACTTGCAGCAATATTTACCCTCTGCAGGAGCCGGTAATATCCTGATCATGGTTCTAAATACGCCAGTAGGTTTGGCCTTGCGTGTATTAAAAGGGAGTTGGCGTAAGTGAAGGCTCTTGTTTCCCTTCCTTGGAAAGAGCTTCTTCTCCCTTAGGGAACATCCCTACTTGGATTGTATTCCCGCTGGATCCGGTTACAACTCCTAACGGATCCTTTGCCTGCGCCAGCTTGAAGTGCAGGCACCAAGGAACCTGTCAGGAATATTAGAGAAAAATAACTTGATATTGTGATCCCAAAAGTCTCTGCTCCGATGCCTAATTCATCATTTTACTTAGTCTGACATGTTTTGAAAATGCTTCCTGCCTAAATTGCTTGTTCTTAAGCTTTGCTTCGTGGTTGAACTGTAGCCTATGAGCTGTGGGAAAACCGAGAGAGTGAAAATGAGTTACATTCACTCTCATATTAAGTTTCATACAGCTAACTTTTTCTGCCTGGAAAGAAACTCTCTGCATTCTTATTTTTATCTCTGGACTCTTAGCTCATTGTTTTCTAATCAGTGTCTGCCAGTGTCTGTCATGGAATCACAGAACTATAGAGTTGGAAAGGGGCCAGAGGGTCATTAGTCCAACCCCCTCCAATGCAGGACCCTAACACAATTTGACAGAGGACGAGATGGTTGGGCAGTGTTCTTGAAGCTACAAACATGAGTCTGACCAAACTGCGGGAGGCAGTGGAAGACAGGAGTGCCTGGCGTGCTCTGGTCCATGGGGTCACGAAGAGTAGGACAGGACTAAACGACTAAACAACAATAACACAATTTGATATGAGTTCACTTACTTTATTCCAATCTCCAGAAAAGTAAAGCAAGACCTTATGAGGACAGAATTTGGTTCGACTTGTATTGTTAATGCCACTTAACGTGATGCAGTGAACATTCAGTGAAGCTATCTTTGGGGCAACAAAGCAGTTACCCTGGGGGTTGTGGGTAGAAAACTCAAACATAACCTAAATTCATAGGATTGTACAGTCTGAAGGGGTCCCGAGGGTCATCTAGTCCAACCCCCTGCACTGCAGGAATCTTGCCCAGCTTTTGAAATGCATTTGTACTTAAACACATGGAATTGGTATATGCTATCTTACCATACCTTGCTGGTTGTTTAACAATAAATTCTTAGAACGACATTAATTCTTATAAAGTTCTTTCTCCCAAATAACCTGAGTAATATCTTAATGTCCATATAATAGTGGGCAGGATCCACAGTTGTGTGTTCCTTTATGGATAATTTTCACATTTAGCAGAATGGTTAAGAGATTGCTCATTTGCAGTGTCTTTTATATTAGACTGATTCTCTATCTACCGTGTCAAATGTGTATATGAAACCCTATTGGCACCACGGTTGAGTTCTCCTCCCAATGCGAATAGCCCCTGCATAGGAAAGAGTTTCCTGAAGACTGTAGAAAGGAAAGAAAGCATTGCATTCTCTGTCTGTGCCTCCTGTGATCTCAATCATTAGCAGCCCATCACAGCAGCTGATGCGGGTTTTGAAAACCTGTACACAGGTGGCGCTGTGGGTTAAAGCCTCAGCGCCTAGGACTTGCTGATCGAAAGGTCGGCGGTTCGAATCCCTGCTGCGGGGTGCGCTCCCGCTGCTCGGTCCCAGCGCCTGCCAACCTAGCAGTTCGAAAGCACCTCCGGGTGCAAGTAGATAAATAGGGACCGCTTACCAGCGGGAAGGTAAACGGCGTTTCCGTGTGCGGCTCTGGCTCGCCAGAGCAGCGATGTCACACTGGCCATGTGACCCGGAAGTGTCTCCGGACAGCGCTGGCCCCTGGCCTCTTAAGTGAGATGGGCGCACAACCCCAGAGTCTGTCAAGACTGGCCCGTACGGGCAGGGGTACCTTTACCTTTACCTTTTTACATCAAATTAATTTAATGCTTCACCTACTTTGACCCTGTGAGCGAAGAAGCTGTTAAGAAACAGGTATGGGAGGTTTTGCAAAGCAGAGGCGCTTTCTTTTAAAGGCTGCCAAATACTGCCTTTTCTTCCTCTTTCCTAACACTTGTGGACATCTAATGTTGGAAGATTCCAAACAGGTAAAAGAAAGTACCATATTTTCCGCTCTATAAGATGCACCCAACCACAAGACGCACCTAGTTTTTGGAGGAGGAAAACAAGAAAAAAAATATATTCTGAATCTCAGAAGCCAGAACAGCAAGTAGGGATCGCTGCGCAGTGAAAGCAGCAATCCCTCTTGCTGTTCTGGCTTCTGGGCTAGCTGTGCAGCCTGCATTCGCTCCACAAGACGCACACACATATTTCCCCTTACTTTTTAGGAGGGAAAAAGTGAGTCTTATAGAGTAAAATATACGGTACTTTTCACACAGCAGAGGAGACTCACAGGAGACCATCTTGGAGGACTTAGAAAGTCTACTAGACAAATTCAGAGGGCTCAGAGAGGGCTATCGATGGCTACTAGCCATGATGGCAATACTCAGGCTCTGCTTCCACAGTCAGGGGGCCCAGTAATGCTTCTGAATACCAGCCATTAGCATCCACAGGAGGAAAGAGGACTCTTGTGCTCGGTTCCTGTGTGTGATTTCCCACAGACATATATGAGAACAGGATGCTGAGCTAGATGGGCCATCGGCCTGATCCGTCACAGTTCTTCTCATGTTCTTAATTTAGACAATCCTGGGGGTTGTCCTTAACCTTAAGTTTTCCTCAGCCTCAAATCCACCCTCACTCCACAAAGTGACAGTTACAGATAGGTAGCCGTGTTGGTCTGCCATAGTCAAAACAAAAAAAATTCCTTCCAGTAGCACCTTAAAGACCAACTAAGTCAGTTCTTGGCATGAGCTTTCGTGTGCATGCACACTTCTTCAGATACCTGAAGAAGGTATCTGAAGAAGTGTGCATGCACACGAAAGCTCATACCAAGAACTGACTTAGTTGGTTTTTAAGGTGCTACTGGAAGGAATTTTTTTTGTTTCCACAAAGTGAATACTGATAATTAGTGACTGGTTTCATGTACACAGAGTTTGGGGACCATCCAGTGAAGGAGCAGGCGCTCGCTATAGCCGTCTTGCACAGCTGCCTGCCAGTCACTCCTAAAAATAATCATTGAGGAAAATGGAGCTGCTTGGCTCCTGCCCACGACCTTAAAGGCGAAAAGCACCCTGAAGCACTGTTGTGGTTAAAGGAATATTTTTAGAGGCCCTTACTTTAGGCTGCAATCCTAGCCACACTTATTCGGGAGCAAGCCCCATTGAATTCAATAGGGTTTACTTCTGCGGTTAACCACTACTTTCTGTAAGTACCCCAGTTTTTCCTCCCCGTATTCATGTAGGATTTATGCTTAATCTGTTACATTCTGAGAGCACAGTCAAGGCAGTTCCCACGTCTTACTGTATCTTCAGTTGTCCCTTCTGGCTAGGGTTTATGTGTGCCACATAACCATTACTGGTGCAGTTTTTGTGAGACAAACCAGTTGTAATGTTAGATGTCTCTACCTTTTCAGGGATATTTTGGGCAGGCTGTGTCATGTTTATAGGGAGGGACTGTGGCTCAGTGGTTCAAGTCCTTAGCATCACCAGTTCAAAAGGCACTGCCTAACCCCTTGATTTGGGCAGTTGCTGCCAGTCAGAGTAGACAAGGCTGAGCTAAATAAAACCAAAGGTTTGTAGAAGGTGTAAGGCAGCTGCCTATGCCTGAGCAGGCAATAGGGTGCGTCCACTCCTGAAGGTGCCTACCTTAGACCGTATGAGCTATAATAACCACTGCCCATTTGCAAATGTCCCAATCTTGGGTAAGGTGATAGAGAAAGTGGTGTCTAAGCAGTTGCAGGAGTTCCTGGATGATATAAATTCCTGGATCTGTTTCAGTTCGGATTCAGGTGTGGTTATGGACTGAATCAGCCTTGGTTGCCCTGATGAATGATCTGTATCAAGAGTAGAGCAGGTAGAGAGGAACTTGGCTTCTTCATAAACAGCAGCTTTGGATACCATTGTCCCTAATGCTAATTAACATCTATATCTACCAGGATCTGTGCATTTAGTGGTGGGGGGTCCAATTCTATGGAACTCCCTTCCAGTTAGGAACAGATAGGCCCCTTCCCTGTTGAATTTTCAGCCTCTACTGAAGACCAGCAGGCATTTTAACTGAAGTCTGATTTTATAGTTTTAACTGATTTTCTGTATTGCTTTCTTGTACGGAGCTTAGAAGCGTTTGTAGTTAATCAATATAAAAATTGATTAAATAAATACATCTTTGGCACAATATGGCCAAACTGTAATACTAGGGCTCTATATTCACTACAACCTTAAGAAGAACCTTGCTGGAGGAAAGTAAAAGGTCATTTTAAGATTTCCTCTGAAGCCTTTATTTCTTTCCTGTGGTCTGTTTTCCCTCCCCAAGCATCCCAGATACTGCATATAGAGTCTGCGCTATGTAATTAGCACTGCCTAAGAAACCCATGTTTGCCCTTTATGCAGAGTGTTCAGGTTTATACTGGAAGGGACAGGATATTTAAAGCTTTGAGGATGGGAAAAGAGCAGACTTGTTTTTGTTGCCTCCTCTTTACCTCCGCCTCTGTTTCTGTTTTGCGTGTTTTAATCGGGAAGGGAAGTGGTAATCCAGGGCCTTGAAGGAGATGGCCTTGTGACAGACACTCGTCTGGGAATCTGAACCAAGAGTCTGATCCCCAGCTGTATCAGGCACATCCCGAGTCCTGAATGACCTCAGATTCTGTGATCCAGACTATGGAGGCAAATAGGTGATTGTTCACCCCTAAGCAAAACAGCATCCTGCTGTCCTCGGCCTTTGTTGCATTTAGCAAGGCTTGCCATCTGTCTTTTATCAGTCACAAAATTCCTGTGCGTGGCAAAGGAGAGGCTACAGAGTGCTCAGTCTGTGTACACAACTCCTGTTTACTCTGCATTCATTGCATATCAACCACTGGTTTGTGAAGCCGTGTACATATGATGATTGCCACAAGCTGCATCTATCTTGTAGTTCCTTGAGAAATGCTGCATTTGGGTGTGTCCCCCTCCCCCCAATTTGCTTCAATTCTAATTTTAAAATGTATGACATATGACTACACCAGCCATATATGACTCTCCGGCCACTGGTGTGGACACACAAAGGGAAACTCAGAAACACATGCAACTGTGCAACAACCTACAAAGGTTCTTTGAAAAACATGGGGATGACCTTGTGTTTTAAGCCAGTCATGTGTACACAAGCTTAGTTTCTGCCTTTATTGCCTAGCTGTTGCCCTGTGCATTTAAATAATATTACATTTTCCTCCCCTCCTGAGCTGAAACAACCCTTATGGCAGGAAGACAACAGTAACAGCGAGGTTAGTAGCTAGTCTGCTGCTGCTTGAACTCTGAAGACATCCTGATACACTGTTGGAGAATCATAAGGTTCCTAATAATGTGTCTCATAATTAACTGCTCCTTTTTAAACAATCACCTTTTCCTAGATTCTGAACTGATTTCCTTGATTTTTGCAGCACTGGGATGTCTTCAAGTATGTGACCGAAGTATTCATCCTGGTTCCAGCACTCCTGGGACTGAAGGGAAACTTGGAGATGACACTAGCATCTCGGCTCTCTACAGCTGTGAGTATTTTGGTCTTATGACTGTCAGGCAGGTAGCTTTATATCTGCCCCCCCCCCGCTGCCCTACATTGAAGAGGTGTTGACTTAAAAAGACTCCCCCCCCCGGCCTTGACATGAACTCTAGCCAGTGTATACCTTTCAGGCAAACAATGAGGACTAGGAACATGCTTAATCTCTTCAGATGGAGATATTTCGGACAGAGAGCTGGATGTTTCTGAACGTAGAGATGGCCAGCTCATAAAGGTTAGACTACGTTGGGAGATGTGTGTGAAGTTAGCCACGGTTGGCACTTTGATTAGTTCAGCATCACAATCTCTAAAAACACTGCTGCCCGAGCCACAGCATTGCTTTTCCCTTTTCCCTGTAGCATAACCAGGTGCTCCTTGATTCAAGTAGTGAGCACAAAGCCTGCTTTTGTGTGCCTATAGAAAAACAACAAAGTCTAAATGTAGCCAACCTCTGTTCCAGGCATGCGCTGTCTCTAGGTGTGGAGACACCAAGGAATGAATGAAAGTGCATCTCCCCCATTCTTCTGTGCCTTCTGAAAATCTGTTTTTGGGACCTTGGGAGTGGTGTGGGCTATGATCTGGGGGACCACAAGTAGAGGAGTGAGTTGTTGGAAATCACCGCCCTTGTCTGAATGGAAGAATGACTTCGATCCATGCCTCTGCTCATTTTTCTCTTCTTCCTCTGCCAACAACAAGCTGCCCCAAGCAAGTTGCATTTTGACAGATTCATGAGGGTTGTTGGAAAGCAACCGAGGAACAGCCAGTCTTATCCTTTATAGAGGGAAAGCTGGAAGGCTTTTCCCTAATCAGGCCGCTATGATCCTCCTAGATTTAGATTCTGAGACCACTCTTGTGCTCACTTGGTTGTTTGCTGAGCATAGTGCAGCTTACTGATTTCTTGCATGAGTGCAACCTAAACAACTCCTAGCTCCTGACTCTCAATTCGTATTTCTAGAATGTTCTGAAACACTTGGAAAACATGTGCTTTAGAGGAAGTACCCCTGGAGAGTATCCCTGCACTCCAGTGTAAGTGCAGAGGTTCAAAGAAATAACAAATTCATTGGTGTCAGGGTTTCTGGGAGAGAGGAGGAGATGACAGAGGAGACGGAGAGCGAGTGGGAGGAGGGGCAGAAGGATGAGGAAGAAGATGACGGAATTCTGAGGGAATCCACGAGTCTGAGCAGCGAGTCAGAGGATTCTCAAAAGGGGGTTACCTTAATCAAGCAAAGGGGAGGAGAAGGGAGAAGCGGAGAGGAGCCCAGTGGAAGACAGAGGAAGCAAGAGACGTCTCAGCCGGAACGGAGTAAAGGGGGTGGAGTCGTCAGCCTCTCGGAGGGAGCAGGATTAGGAGAGAACAGAGAGAGGGGGTTGGAGCAGGGTGTTCAGCCGGAAAGGGTGGAGAGCAGAGCAGGGGGTGGTGTAGCGGTCGAAAGAAAGGTCAGCAGCAACGTACGCGCGCCAAGTTCAAACGTAGAGGCGCGCGGAAGTGGAGAGAGCTCAGGGGAGGAGCCCGGCCCTAAAGCCAGAAAGAGGGGGGAAGAGGCGGCAGAGGATTCAGCCTCAGGCGAGTCACGGAGAGAGGGAACCCAGGGGGGCAGGAAGACCCTGCGGAAAAGAAAGGAGAGGAAGAGGTGGTCTAGAGCCAGGCTATTAAGTTGGTGCGGAAGAGGGGAGGAGTCAGAGGGGACTTCAGCGGTCTAACGTGGCAGACGTACGGCCACAATGCTGAACTGTATGAGAAGCAGAAATCTTCAATAAACTTTTCCTGTAAATAAGCTGCAACGGAGTGAGGTCTCTTGTGAGCTGGGACCAGACCTGGGTGGCCGTGACAGTAAGTCCCCTCTCTCAAAGCAAAAATTTTTTTTTTGCGAAGCTCACGAACGGGAGCAGCCATGAGCGCTGAGGAGCAGCTGGTTGCATTGCGGAATCAGGTTACCGCTCTCACATCGGCAGTCATTGCTTCGCAGAAGAAGAATGACGACTTGGAGAAGACGTGCCAGGATTTGCAGGCAAGGTGGGAGCGCGCGGACAAGGCGGGGGCCCCAGGATCCAGAGCGGAGGGCATTGCGCTTGGACGGAGGGGGGGTGCCCTAGTTCCGCATTTTAATGGCAACTTGCAAGACTATCCCAATTTCAGAGCGGACGTTGTATATGCACTGCACTTACTCCGTCACGATTTTAAAGATGAGGAAGAGAGAGTGGGGTTCATTGTTTCGCACCTGCATGGGGAGGCCAGGGCTTGGCTACGCAATTTGTGGCGCGAAGATGGACCGGCCCGTCGCGATTCAACTGCGTTCATCAAAGCGATGGATTCTTGTTTTCAATCCTCTGTGGATGTGGACATTGCGCGCCGTCAAATGCACGGGCTGAGGCAGGGGAAAGCGACTGTGCGCCAATACCACTCTAAATTTTTTGCATTGCTCACCGCCTTAGATTGGCCAAAGGACAGTAAACCGGTCAGAGATCTTTTTTGGGAGGGATTGAGCCCCCCCATCAAGGATGAGATCGCTAGGGGGGACAGACCCCAGACCCTAGAAGACGTGGTGCAACGGGCTTTAGCTCTTGGAATTCGACATGAGGGGCGTCCGTGGCATGAGGAGGACGGGCCCCAAGCGCGTGCGCAAGCAAGGACTCTCCCTTTTGTGCACAGGGACTTCAGCCGTGCGCACCCCTCGCCAATGGGGAAGGACAGAGAGGAGCCAATGGAGATTGGTGGTGCTAGGGCTCAGAAGACATCCCAGAGCCCTGTCCCTGGTGCAGCCAAAGCGAAGCCTCCTAGAGGAACCAGGAAGTGTTACATCTGTGACAGTGCGCACCATATGGCGAAAGAGTGCCCCCAGAGGCTCCAGAAGCACACTGCAGCGCTGGCAACTGTAACAGCAGAGGTGCAACCAGGGGAGCAACTTCAGGGAAACGACAGTGCCTGGCTGGAAGCAGAGCTACTGGGGCTCAGCCAGGCGGATCTGTAGACAAGCCCCCAGCATCACTGCAGAGCGTGGACCCTTTGCCTCCCAAACCGGCAGTTCTGCTCACAGCAACACTCCAGTTGCCTGATGGGAGACTCCTCGAGGTTCCAATAACGATCGATTCGGGAAGCAACGCCGACTTCATGGGACTGCAGTTCGTTAAGCAGCACAACATGGCGCTCCTGCCTGCAACGACGCCTCTGAACGTGGTCACGGTGGACGGCAGGAAGTTGCTGGGGGGGCAAGTGGTGCAGCAAACCCCTCCCATGATGATGCAGATTGGCAACCATCGAGAGCTTATTAGTTTCAATGTCACCCACTTATCGGACACACCCATCGTGTTAGGCATGAGTTGGCTGGAGAGGCACAGTCCCGCGGTTGCGTGGTACCAGAGGCAGATCAACTTTTGTTCATCGTATTGTGCTCAGCATTGCTTTCAGACCGATCAGGGAGGAGAAGCTGAGCAGCCATTGCATCTGGGTATGGTGCAAACAGTGCCTCACAAGTACCAGGAATTCTTGGAGGTTTTCTGTGAGAAGGAAGCTGACAAGTTGCCGCCTCATAGACCTTACGACTGCGCGATTGATTTAGTGCCAGGGGCGCAATTGCCTGCTGCCAAGCTGTACTCCATGTCGGAGGACGAAATGCAAGAGCTTCGGGAGTTCATAGACCATAACCTCAAGCGCGGTTTCATCCAGGAATCTAAAGCAGCGGGGGGCAGCCCTGTTTTCTTTGTGAAGAAGAAGGACACGCCCCAAAAAAGGCTTATAGTGGATTACAGGTTCATCAACAGCTTGACTAAGCCCAAAGCTTTCCCCATGCCCAAGATTGACGACCTTTTAGCGACCGTCAGGAGGGGCAAGATTTTCACCAAGCTGGACCTACGTGGAGCTTACAATCTCATCCGCATCCGGAAAGGAGATGAGTGGAAGACCGCCATGTTCACCCCTCTGGGCACATACGAATACAGAGTCATGCCTTTCGGCCTCCAAAATGGCAGCCACGTTTTTCAAGCATTTATGCACCACGTGCTAGCAGGTCTCCTCTACAAAAAGTGTGTCTGCTTTCTCGACGATATCCTGATTTTCTCGGAATCGCCGGAGGATCACGATAAGGACGTGAGGGAGGTCCTGCAGAGGCTGAAGGAACACAGGCTGTACGCCAAGTTGGAAAAGTGCCAGTTTGATGTCAGAGAGGTTGATTTCCTTGGCTACAAGTTGTCCGACGAGGGACTGGCCATGGACAGGGCTAAGGTTCAAGCGCTGTTGGACTGGAAAAGCCCTCGAAATCGGAAAGAGGTCCAGAGGTTCATCGGCTTTGCCAATTTTTACCGCAAGTTTATTAAAGGTTTTGCGAACGCGACGGCGGCGATCACTGACACCCTCAGTTCCAAGAAGAAGAAGTTCGTCTGGACCGAACAAGCGGAGCGGTCCTTCCGGACGCTTAAGGGTCTTTTCGCCTCCGAAGAGCAGCTGCTCCACGTGAATCCCGGCAGACCCATGCGGGTAGAGACCGATGCGTCAGATAGAGCGGTTGGGGCCGTTCTTTTGCAAGAGGATTCACAAGGCAACTGGCGACCGGGTGCGTTCTACTCCCGGAAGCTCAGCAAGACGGAGCGCAATTATACCATATGGGACAGGGAGTTGTTGGCCATTCATGCAGCTTTCAAAGCGTGGCGACACTTCTTAATAGGAGCCAAGCACACGGTGCAGGTCCGCACGGATCACAAGAACTTAGAGTATTGGCGGACGGCTAAGTTGCAGACCCAGCGACACATGCGCTGGGCGGAGTTCTTTGCGGACTTCGACTTCAAAATAGAATACATCCCAGGAGACTCCAATGTTATTGCAGACGCGCTGTCCCGAAAGCCGCAATACTTGGAGGAAGCAGCTCCAATCGCAGCAAAGCACATTTTCGCACCGCAGGCGTGGACGTGCGCTACCATCGCAGTCGACCTGGACGCGGTGCGACGCGCGTTGCAAAGGGATCAGTTTGCACAGTCTAAGATGGAGGAGCTACGCGGAGGGTCGCGACACAACGATGAGTTTCAATTACAAGATGGACTTTTGACTCGTAAGGGTGCCCTTTACGTGCCCACCGACGATCTTCGAGCCAAGGTTCTGCAACAGTTGCATGACGCCCCTAGTGCAGGCCATTTCGGCAAAGAAAAGACGATGGAGTTGGTGGCTAGAGACTTTTGGTGGCCCCAGATGAGAGGAGAGGTGGCGGACTACGTCGCCAGGTGTGATATCTGCCAGAGGTCCAAACCAGTGCACCAGAAGCAGGCGGGATTGCTAGAACCGCTGGAGACACCGCAGCAACCATGGGAGAGGGTAGCGTTGGACTTTGTTACAGACCTGCCCAGCTCCAGAGGTAAGACGGCGGTGTTAGTGGTGGTGGACTTGTTCACCAAGATGGCGCACTTCATCCCTTGTGCCAAGGTGGCGACGGCAGAACAGACCGCAAAGCTCTTCATCGATCACGTCTTCAGAGTGCATGGACTTCCGCAGTCCGTCTTGTCCGACAGGGGGCGCCAGTTTGTTTCCACTTTCTGGCGAAAGCTTCTGGGCATCTTGCACGTCAAAATCAACCTGACATCGGCGAGGCATCCACAAACCAACGGTCAAGCGGAGAGGGTCAACGCGATCATGCAGCAGTACCTGCGGTGCTACGCCAACCAGCGACCTGCGGCGTGGGTGGACTATCTGCCGATGGCTGAATTCGCCTACAACAACACGAAACACGCTTCCACCGGGGTGACGCCTTTCTTCGCGAACAATGGCCGTCATCCCAGAACCTTCCCGAGATTTGCGGCACCAGGAGGGGGGGGGCCTCAAGATGCCGACCAGTTTGCAGCGGAGTTGCAAGAGGTGCACGAGGAGCTGCGGAGACATTTGGAGCTGGCAAAACAGGCGTATAAGGTGCAGGCCGATAAGCACAGGAGGGCGGGAGAGGACATCCAGGTTGGGGACTGGGTGTGGTTAGCAGCCCACGCGATGCCGGCCAGGTCATTGGCCAAGAAGAAGTTAGGACACAGGCAGCTAGGGCCATATCAAGTTGAGGCTAAGATCAATCCGGTGGCTTTTCGTCTAGCCCTTCCGGAAGGTTCCAGGGTGCACCCGGTCTTTCATAGGTCGGTGCTCACTCCCTACAAAACCCCACACAGGTTTCAAGAGTCAGGAGCACCCCCAGAGCCACGTAGGAGGGCGCCTGAGAGGGGGGAATCGCCAAGACCAGAACCTCTTAACGAGGTCACAGAGATACTGGACTCGAGATGGGGGGAGGAGGGAGTTGAATATTTTCTCGCCAGGGAGGGCACACCAGCCGCTGCTAATAGTTGGGTGCCAGGCTACGAGTTAGACGAACCCCTTTTGAAAGAAGAGTTCCATGCACTTTTCCCACATAGACCCATGCCAGCTGAGTACTTTGATGACTGGCTTTTCACACCCACATTGTCAGATAGCACGTTCAGGGGTTTCTCTTCCCCCGAGGAAAGAACACCAGAATCAAGCCCGCCCAGGGGATCGTGCTCGGGGGTGGACACGGAAACCCCTTATTGGTGGGAGGAGCAGCCAGAGGAGGAATGGCGTAAGAGGTGGCTGATAGGTCCTTGGCGGGCAGCACCGGAGGAAGTAGCGATGGAAGCAGAGACTGAGAAGCATTTGGGGGAAGAACCCGACTTCGAATACACTTACACAGAACTGCCAGCAGAGAACATTGACGTAGACGACCTGTATCCTGAGCCTACCCCCGAAGAGCCGCAGTTTCCACAACCGGTCCCCGGCGAGCGGGAGGGGGGAAGGGGGGGCTTCGAGGGGGGGATGGATGTCAGGGTTTCTGGGAGAGAGGAGGAGATGACAGAGGAGACGGAGAGCGAGTGGGAGGAGGGGCAGAAGGATGAGGAAGAAGATGACGGAATTCTGAGGGAATCCACGAGTCTGAGCAGCGAGTCAGAGGATTCTCAAAAGGGGGTTACCTTAATCAAGCAAAGGGGAGGAGAAGGGAGAAGCGGAGAGGAGCCCAGTGGAAGACAGAGGAAGCAAGAGACGTCTCAGCCGGAACGGAGTAAAGGGGGTGGAGTCGTCAGCCTCTCGGAGGGAGCAGGATTAGGAGAGAACAGAGAGAGGGGGTTGGAGCAGGGTGTTCAGCCGGAAAGGGTGGAGAGCAGAGCAGGGGGTGGTGTAGCGGTCGAAAGAAAGGTCAGCAGCAACGTACGCGCGCCAAGTTCAAACGTAGAGGCGCGCGGAAGTGGAGAGAGCTCAGGGGAGGAGCCCGGCCCTAAAGCCAGAAAGAGGGGGGAAGAGGCGGCAGAGGATTCAGCCTCAGGCGAGTCACGGAGAGAGGGAACCCAGGGGGGCAGGAAGACCCTGCGGAAAAGAAAGGAGAGGAAGAGGTGGTCTAGAGCCAGGCTATTAAGTTGGTGCGGAAGAGGGGAGGAGTCAGAGGGGACTTCAGCGGTCTAACGTGGCAGACGTACGGCCACAATGCTGAACTGTATGAGAAGCAGAAATCTTCAATAAACTTTTCCTGTAAATAAGCTGCAACGGAGTGAGGTCTCTTGTGAGCTGGGACCAGACCTGGGTGGCCGTGACAATTGGTATCTCAAATTGTACAGCCTAAGTGTTCAGAAATAGTGGCCTTCTCTAAAATATTCCTTTTAAGCTTCTGACACCAACTGAAGACCTAGTAGATATTTACCCAGGCTTTTGGCAAGTGCCAGTGTTGATGTTTGTCTTTAGTTCTGGTTGTAAATTATTTGCCTTGTTTTTATGTATTTGAAACTGTTTTAGTTGTAACCCCACTCTGGAACGTAATTGTAAGGGGCGAAAATAAGTAAGTTTTAAGTAAAAAAAAATTTTTTTAAAATCCTCTTACTATGCTTGAACTGGGGTGCTTAAATGTCACAGTTTGTTGTGGATTCAGGGTGCTGCTCATGTTACAAGTTTTGCACAACATCCATACAATGCCATCCTCATCAGAATGTCATCCTTTGTTTTCTCATTTAATCTATTTTTACAGTTTCTGTGAAAACAACAATGCAGACATGGTAAATTGGGATTAAATTGGGAGTATTTTGATAAGGGAGATGTTGTGGGAATATTGTGGGGAAAATATTGCATGCATGAACACCGCCAAGTCCACAATAATTGTCATATTGAAGCACTCTTGATCTTGGAGTCACTGAAATCCTACTCATTTTTCTGATTGATATCAAAATCCATTGGCAGACATGTTTTCTCTGTACTGAAGTAAAAGACAGAAATAAAAGATGTAAATAGATTTCTGTCTGCTTCTTTCCCCTCCCTGGGGACACCAAAGGGGAGAGAGGAGCAGTTGGTGTGTTTTCCTCACAGCCTGAGGAAAATCGCCGGAACGGACCTCGCGTATGTTTTATCCTGCCGGGAGTCGCCGGAGGGAGGTCTAAGGAATTCAGCCGGTGCCTGAACAGATAGGCACATACCTCAAGACGGGCTAGAATTCCAACAGTGGTAGCAGACGCCGGTTGCTGTTTTCATCGACCTCTGCATCAAGGAGTGGCCTCCATGGAAGCCTGAGGTGAGAAAGCTGATTCTCTGCAGCCAGAAGCTGACCAGAAGAATCTGAAAGCCAAGCAACGGAGCCCAGGTATGAGTTTTTCGGGCTTAGAAGAGTGAATGCAGATTGAGTTATTCTCTGCTTCACGGGGAGCAGCGTTTGGGTAAAACAGCTCCAGTCAAAAGAGAAACCGCATTCCAAACATTCCTGTGGTTTCCTGTTCAAGGAAAAGGAATGCTGTTGCTTAGCAACGAAGGCCATGCCTCAGAGAGGAGAAGTGAAAGTGAAAATGGAATGTTTTGACTACAGAGTCTGAGGAGCTCTTGGAAAATTCCAACGCAGCCAGCGTTGAGAGCTGCCAGGTGGCACAGAGTGTAAACAAGCCAGCTATTGGATTTTAGAGGCTTGTGTTTGAGAGTCAATGCAAGGACTCAAAATGGATGCAAGGACTCAAAATGGATGCAAAGAAGGGAGCTTTGCCTTCTCCGCCCCTTCTGACCAGTGACAATTATGCATCTTGGTCTATCAAGATGAAGGCCCTGCTGCAGAATCAGAGACTGTTTGGGGTGATTGAAAACCCCATTCCAGCAGCACCAACGCGTGCTTGGGAGTCACAGGATGTGAAGGCCAGAACTGCTATAATTCTGTGCGTGTCAGATTCGGAGCTGATCCACATACAAGATTTAGGCCACGCGAGAGATGTTTGGGACACGCTGAGAAGGACACATCAGAGAGATGCAGGTTCTTCAGCATTGCTGTATTTTGAGAAGCTGACCAACCTGAGGCTTGCGCCTGATGGAGATGTTCAAGCGCACCTGACGGAAATGAAATTTCTGCGTCAACAGATGGTGGAACGCAATTTCCGTCTGCAGGAGGAAGTGTTTTGCTTCATGGTGATCAACAGCCTGAATCGGACTTACAAAACAGTTGCCAGTCAGCTGGGGTCTCTCCCAGCAGCGGATCTCACTTCGGAGAGGGTCTTTGCCATCGTGCTGAATGAACATGACAGACTTGCCGCCCTGGAAGTGAAGGACAAGGAGAGCAAAGAACGGAGTTCTAACGCCCCTACTGCTGTTGCTACTGGAGGAGACGCTGTAGCTTTAAACGTTGTCCGATGCTACAATTGTGACCAGACTGGGCATCTTCAGCGCTACTGTAAGAAGCCACGTCAGAACAGAGGAGCCAAGGGAAGCTCCACAAAGTCTGAGGCGTCAGACAAAGGTCACACCAAGCCAAAGGCAAAGACTGCAAAGGCTTTGATGTCGCTAAAAGCCACACCAGAGGTGGGAAACTTCTTTATCCTAGACACCGGATGTACGCAAAATATGTGTCGACACAGAGGACTATTTTCTACGTTTGAGAAGCAAAGCTTCGCGGTGCAACTAGCCAACGGTCAAGAGCTGGAAGCCACCGGGATTGGAACTGTGTATCTTAAAAGTCTGAACTTGACTATAAGCAATGTTTACTTGGTTCCAGAGTTGAAGTTTAATCTGCTCAGCGTTTCGCAGATTGCCAAGAAGGGACTAAAACTGTCCTATGATGATCAGAACTGCGAGATCTACAAAGATGGAGAGTTGTATCTTTCTGCCAAAGAGAAAGATGGACTGTATTTGTTGACTTTTGATCAAAGTGATTACATGGAATGTAATTCTTGTGATTCTAACATGATCTGTTTTACAGGTGTAGCCAAGAAGAACACCAAGCAGGTGACCTCGAGGGTCGACAAGGCATTTCAGCGGGTGTATGCTGATGTGATTGGTCCTTTAGCACCATCTAGAGGCAATGCAAAGTATTACCTAATATGTGTTGATTCTTTTACAGGTTTTGTCTGGATTTATCTTTTGGAAAGACCGAAAGAAGCCTTAGAAAGGTTTAAAGAGTTTTGTGACAAGGTTAAAAATATGCATGATGCTGACATAGATTGTCTTTGCACAGATGAGAAGCCAATTTTTCTTTTACAGGAGTTCCAGAGGTTCCTGAAGAAGAAAGGGATTAGACACAAAACTGCTAGTTCCGAAGAAGCTTGGAACAAATGTGTTTGTGTTAGGGTGAACAAAGAATTGCAAAAGGGAATGGAAGCGCAATTGCTAAGTTCACATCTGCCACATGAGTACTGGGCTGAGTCGCTAATGTCATTCTGTTACATGTGGTTGAGAAAGTTTTCAAAGAGTTGGGAAGTTCTCCTTTTGAGAAACTGTTCCACAGAAAACCTTCTGTTGCCCATTTCAAGGTTTTTGGGTCTCATGTGAGGACAGAAGCTCCAGGTGGGGTAAAGAATGCCAGAGGCATTTTTGTGGGTTATGAAAAGGGTCTCTACAGAGTAATTTTGTCTGAATCTGGTCAGGTGATTCTCACAAAATTTCTAGAGAGTGCTCCTGAACAGGAGAGAGTGATTGTTCACACATTTCCCACAGGTGATGATGATTCTGATGATGATGATGAGTTTGATCTTATTGAGTTCAGTACTACTGATGATGACAGCGATAGCTCAGACAGCTCAGTTGTCACAGTCATTGAGAGGAAATCTCACATAATGACTAGACCCTCAGAAGAGGAGGATGAACCCCACTGATTAAGCTTAGTACTGGTTCTCCAGAGAGTTCAGAGGCTGAACCAGAAAGCAAAGGAGAGCAGCACCTCTTACGTAGGTCTGAGAGAGCAACGAAGGGTGTACCACCCAAGAGGTATTCACAAGAGTTTGCTAACTTAGCTGTTGCTGTTGTAAACGACCAAGGTCAAATTGAAGCTGTGTCTGAGTCAGAGACAAAGGCACAACAGAGAGTTGCTAACCAAGGTAATGCAGATGCACTCATTCCTTGGAAGTCACACAACCAGAGAGGTACATTGGTAAAACCACTGGCGGGTAGTTCCAAGGGTGGAACTGAAACAACAAGGGAGTGTTATAAGTATAACAACTGTTTGTTTTCTTCTCTGGATGACGCTTTGCTCGCTGCACGCATTGATACTTTAGGGGGAGTATGTTATTCTAAAGCAGCAATGCGACAGCAAGCAAAGGCTATAGCAGCCAAGTCTGCTGCTTGTGGCTGGAAAGCCAAACAGGAAGTTTGTGACTGTTGCCATGGGAACAAAGGGGCAGTCCATTCTGTACTGAGCACCGGATGTTAGCTCAGTGGGTTTGTCATATGACCTGTACAGGATGTACATGGGTGGAGTTTATTCTAACTGCTGATGAGTGCAGACATGTTTTCTCTGTACTGAAGTAAAAGACAGAAATAAAAGATGTAAATAGATTTCTGTCTGCTTCTTTCCCCTCCCTGGGGACACCAAAGGGGAGAGAGGAGCAGTTGGTGTGTTTTCCTCACAGCCTGAGGAAAATCGCCGGAACGGACCTCGCGTATGTTTTATCCTGCCGGGAGTCGCCGGAGGGAGGTCTAAGGAATTCAGCCGGTGCCTGAACAGATAGGCACATACCTCAAGACGGGCCAGAATTCCAACAATCACATCTCAGGCAAAGAGGCCCAAATAGTTGTTGACTCCGTGTTTGATATTTCTTTGACTTGCTGGGCCCTCCGCCTCATGGAAGTACATAAACCATGTTTATGGAAGAGAATCTTACTCGGCTACAAGTGATCCAAGAAGAAGAAGAAGAAGAAGAAGAAGAAGAAGAAGAAGAAGAAGAAGAAGAAGAAGAAGAAGAAGGAAGAAGGAAGAAGGAAGTACAGAAGCAATTATTTCAGTACAAAAAGCAGCCACTGTCCTTGGCGTAATATTTCAATATATCTGCTTCATTAGTACAATAAGGATGCATCCTCAGCGTAAACATCCTGCTCCTGGCCTTCATGATGCAAAGGAACACAAAAGCTAGTCTGATTTGCACGGAAATGTTGCCAAAAACCTAACCTTTGGGAATAGATTCTGGGGGCGAGAAGCTGCATTGCTGGGTGTGTGTCTTGGTTTGTGGATTAAATCAGTTTTCTTATATTCAGATACCCATGAAAATTCCTTTGTTGAACAAGCATGCTTGAAATATAGGCTAGGGAGATACCAAGAGGGGAAACAATGAGTTCCTGTATCCGTGTAACTCACGGTGGGGTCCTTGCAGCAGGAGAGCATGTGTTGAGAGGGATTTGTACTGGAGAACTGGCAGGAGTGAAACACTCTTTCCCTGCGCACCTGCTTATTCTCTCCCCCACCATCCCTCCCACCAGCAGTTTCCCCTATTAGCAAATACAGGTGTGGAACCAAACACTTGCCCTGCTAGTCCAGTTTGGCTCTTGGAAAAGAAGCCTGTAACTGAGGATACAATGCCTAAAATGATGTGGGTTCTGCAGTATTTGCTTGAATCTCCATGTCTCCATGCTATTGGAGATCCAAGTGGTAGCATACCCCCATGTAATGTGGAGAGAAGTACAAGAGAGTTGTGAGAGGTTAGGGCAATGCTTTGTGAGCCTGACTTAACCATCTGGCCCATTTCTGCCACCATTTCTGTTGGCTATTGGAACATCAAAACATTGATGCAGAATTTGCTTAGCCTACAGTCTTTCTGTATATTTTCGCCAGCTAAAACAGTTAAGTTGCATACTGACATTCTGTCCCCGTTCGATGATTTTGAGTGATGCCCGACGTCTGCTTGGCACTTCTCCACCCGGTTCTTCATGAAAGGAGGCAAGCTGATTGTTCCCACTGTACAGAAAGGGCAAAAAGAGCCAAAGGCATACTTTGTCCAGAGTTGGAATGGATCCCATATCTTGGCATAGGCATGCTGTCCATTTGTCAGTGGGAGGTGTTCTTCCCCCCACACCCCAAAGAATGTGCGCAGGACAAAAGGCTTTTTCATCCTAGCTGCGTTGCTGCATGGAGACTCCTTGAAACAATGCTTGTTGCACTCTGGTGCTTGGACACCTTCATGGTGCAAGCTCAGCATTGGACAGGCTGCCATTTGCTTCATTCCCTTGCCAATGCTGAAGTAGGCAGCAAGACCACAAAGTGAGAGTGCTTACCATAATGGTATCCTGCCCTGCCAATATGGAAGAGGCATGAGTCTGCTGCACCACGAGTTATGCCAGGCACCTTGTGCAAGCATCCTCCTCTGTTTCTTGGCTTTTCCTAATCAATCTTGGATGGACTGATTTCAACTTGCACCAAGCACCTACCTCTTGATCAGCTGGATGGTGGAACAAACTCCTTTTCAGCCTTTTCTGCACAGCTGTAAGGAACAATGCAGAGACCAATGCCTGCTATTGCTTCCCTGAGTTACCTGGTCCCTGCTCCATTCATTCTTGTATAAGCTGCTTTAAAGGCTTGGTCAGATTGTCCTGTGGACATTGAAATCCCTGAAACCTTGGGCATAGTTGCATGCTGCTTTAATGGTGTCACTTGAAGTGACATAAGTGTGTTTAAAGAATTGCAACCAAATGCAGGGGGCTTGATCCACACTGGGACCACAATTTGTGGAGAGAGGAGGCTTAACACTGGCCTATTACTGCCCGCCCCCCGACATAATGGTAATAGCAAAGCAATGGAAGTATTATTATTTTACTATTCTAATTTGCTGCACAGGTCACCCCACTGTGCTACTGATGCTCCTACTAACTACTGTAGTGGTTTTTTGGGGGGTCAAGGTGAGAGATGGAAGAAAGAAACTTCCCTCTCCCTATTCACACTGATCCTGATCTTCCTTGGGGGGCCCTGTGCTGGTTTTTAATTTAAAACAATGGCACTTAGAACATTGCAATTATAGCAACATGTAGTTCGACCCCTATCTGTCTTCCAGTGATGGAGAGAACTGCCATATAGCTGGGGCAAGAGTAGAGGTTTTGCCTTCAGTGTGTAGCTCTCCTTTGTTTTGCCTTCAGTGTGTAGCTCTGTTGATTTTCTACGGGTGCCTTGGAATATCTCCTTAATGCCATATTCCAGATGTGAAGTAAGGCTGCATAACCTATCGCCTCATGAGGCTGAAGGCATTCCAATCACTCACCTGGGGACCATTCTCAAAATCTGAGGGTGTGAGGGAACAAAGGAACTTGACAGAAAGTACATTTCCCAGAATAATGCAGTAAGTAAACAGCTGCTGGAAAGTGATTATTCTACGGCCTTCATCCTGCCGTCACCGCCTTCCTCGGTCTCCCCACCCACCCTGAAAAAGTATCTGAATTGGTTACCCTGAATCCTCCACAAATGCAGGTTTGGGCTTGAGTTTGATACATCTCCCATAAACTCGCCAACACTCTCTGTCATGACCTTGACTTGGGCACTATTTCCTTTCTCTAAATAGTTCTTGCTCTGAGCTGTGCTTCCTAGGACTTGAGCCGCAGTCATAGCACTTAAGCTTCTGCCACATTCCAGCAGAGCTTAGTGGCACTGGCAGCAAGAGAGTCCTGGCAGGGAAATGAGACTCCCTCTTGCTGGGTAGAAAGCTTTTTACTGTTTCCCACCCTCCTCTTGTCACTCTGGCAAGTCCTTGGATGTAGGGAGCAGAGTTGCTTAATAGCATCTGCTGCCGGTCAGGTGGTATGGAGAACCTCAACGTTCCTGGGGCAAAGCATAGTATTGGGGCCCTTCTCCTGCACACACTTTGAATGCTATCAGTAGATGACATAGTATATTTAACAGCATAATATTGACATAATGCATTCTGTGGCTTAGTCTGCAGTTTGACTGTGAATGCCAGTTCACTAAGTAGACAAAGCTTGCTGTGAGTGGAGTTTACGCGTCTCCTTCACATTCATAGCTGCTGTTTGTCCTAGTTTGACATTACTCCTTTCCAGCTTACCTTCATTGAGTTTTGGAAATAGAATTATAACATTGGAAGGGACCCCAAGGGCAATCTTTTCCAATCCTCTTCAATGCGGGAATCACAGCTAAAGAATCCTGACAGATGGCCAGCCAACCTCTGTTTAAAAACCTCCAGTGAAGGGGAGCCCTCCACCTTTGAGGTTGGTCTGTTCCACTCTCAAGCAGTTCTTACTGTCAGAGAGTTCTTCCTTATGTTTGGTTGGAATTTCCTACCTTGTAATTTGAATCCAATCGTTTGGGTCCGACCCTCTGGATCAGCAGAAAACGAGCTTGCTCCATCTTTTTTATGTCTGCAACCCCTCTCAGTCTCCTCTTCTCCAGTCTAAACATGCCTAACTCTCTCATAAGGCTTCATTTCCAATAGGCTTCTTATTTGATTCTACAAAAGAACCATAAGAGGAGCTTACTGTGACAGGTCAATGGCCCCTCTAGCCCTCCATCCTATTATCACAGTGGCCAATGGGATGCCCATGGGAAACCAGCAAGCGGCTCCTCTATGCAAAGATGCAAAGAGGTGGGGGAACGGTCTTTCATATGTGGTGGACTAGTAAAAGGGTAAAAGAGTATTGAGAAATGATCCATAATAAATTGGGGGGGGGATGTTTAAAAGTACGGTACTTCCCCCAACCCCCCCCCCAAGTCCTTTCTGTTGGGGATAATACAGACTGAAATTCCTAGGTATCAAAAAATGGTTATTTATGTGTGCTACTACTGCAGCCCATGTTTTGTTAGCCCAAAAATGGAAAACAAATGAGGTCCCAACCAAAAAAGAATGCTTAAGCTGACAGAATATGCACAATTTGCACACTTAACATATAGAAAAAGAGAACAAGAAGAACGTTTAAAGTTTAAAGTTTACATTTAAAGAAGATTGGAAAACGTTTATTTAATATATGGGAAATTATTGTGTACAGCTGAAAACGCTGGCAGCATTAAGATAAATTCAACAGTGCAAATAAGTTTTGATGGATGCAATAACGGAATACTGAATGGTATAGTTTTTGTAAAATATGCAGGGATTTATGATATGTAAAATAAAGAGAAGAAGGGAAGTCATTGATATCTTAAGGATGTAAAATGAGTATTCTAAATTATAAAACAGAAAATTTAATAAAAATTAGAGAGAGAGAGAGATGAAATCAGCATGCAGGAAGCCTGTGTATATTGATAGATGGTGGGAAAGCCAGTGACATTGTTGTGTGTTCCAGTCAACATCTGGATATGGCTTTTCCTCATGCTGAAAACCTGGCATGTGTAGCAGCCCAAGAACATCTATGTGAAGAGGAGCTGGTGCTTGCACAGAGATCCCTGGATGCCACTTTGCAAACCATTCTCTTAGCAGAATTGCATTGATGGGGATGAGATGCAAACCTTTCTAAAACAAGGATGCAGGACAGTGCTAGAGGGAGAAAACAGCTCCGCTTCAGTACTTGTTGGGCTATTTGTTAAAGATAAACTTTTCTTTCTGGAAGGCTGCAGTTGAGTTCATATGTGTTGAAGTCGCATGGACTCCTTTCTCAAGGAAAAGGATCCACGGGGGGCCCACCTGCAGTGGGAAGAAATCAGGAGAGGCTTCTTGAAGGAGGTCTTCCGGGGGCTTGGTCATTAGGCTTGCTGTGTGGGAAGGAAGCTTAGTACAGCTTCTCATTAGCTGCGCATTAAGACTCCCAAAATAGGGGGGGGGGGTTGCCCTTTAATATTTTTTTCCTCTCTCTCCTGCACAGGGGATTAAAAATTTGTGTTTGCCCTACAGCCAGGTTACGCTGATACCCTAACCTAATTGCACGAGAACAAGGAGTCTCTGGGCCAAATTCACAACAAAAGTAGCAGCAATTTTAGCACTGCATGACTTGGATCCCACTCTTCTTGGTGGAATGTGTCTCATTTAGGGCTGCTTTAAGCCTCTTTTGTTTGCTGGACATTCCATTGCTGACGGCAGTTTTTCTTTCTGCGTGTGCTGGTGAAAAGGGGCTTGAAGGGAAAATAAGACCACACAATTTATGGACCGAATGTAAGGTTGTGGAAATGGCAAGCAATGATTTCCACAACAGTGATGAGCCTTTGACCAGCTGCCAGAAGTAGTTAGTGCTGCTGGCCACATTCTTAATTTCCTAGTTCGTGTGTTACACTTTTCTCACCACAAATATTTATTTATTTAGAGCA
Organism: Podarcis melisellensis; assembly: GCF_964234715.1. NCBI lineage: Eukaryota > Metazoa > Chordata > Lepidosauria > Squamata > Lacertidae > Podarcis > Podarcis melisellensis. The sequence goes on from NC_138538.1 coordinate 39,900,540, forward strand.
GTGGGACCCCACTCTTCAGCCAAAAGGCTTCCAGCGCAGCTTACATGGAATCAAAACGAGACACTCCCTACCCGCAGGCTTACATTCAAATAACACACAAACAACACACAAGGGGAAAGGGAGAAGGAGGGAAGAGGAAAATAATACTCTAAGCTCATGCACCTATTTCTAGACAGTTGTTCCTATATTGACTAGCTAGCACAGTTCAGAGCCAGGAGGTGCGTGATGGAGCTAAGTCTTCAGCAAAATGGATGCAATGAACCCTGATTCCTATCTTTCCTACTGAGGCAGCCTGAGAAAATGGCTGCCCCCAGGTGACAGCAGAGAGAGAGGAGGCCTGGTGGAGCTGGCCTGTCACAGCTGAGCCGGTGACATATGGTCACCCTAGTGGCACATTACAGATTCCTCTCAGTGGTTTATGGCTTCGGTGGTGCAATAAGGAGTTATGCAGCAGTATCTCCTGGGCTACTCAGTAATTGTCTCAAAGGATAATTGATCTAAAACCTAGCCCAGACTGGGAAAGCAGCCAAGATGGTTTCTAGCCTCATCAGAACCCTCAGCCTTTGTAGCTGCAGTCAGTCAGGCCTGCAAGGCAGGGAGCAGGTCTTCCAAGACTCAAAACCATGGTGGTGCCTGAGGTACAGATTTGACACAATTTATTTTACGAGTGACCCCTTCCAACGGAGTAAGGACTTTCACAGTTTAAGCAGGCTGTGGAGTAGGTAGAGTGTTTGTACTCTGGATAAGCTTTATTCATTCTCTGAAGTTACTTCTTGGGTATCTGCCAGTGGTGTGTTTCTTCTCTGAGTCCAATTGACATGAGCGTTTAATTCCATTACTTGAGCCCACAGGGACCCTTTCAGTTTTCAAGATTCCAATAAATGAAATTAAGTGTAAGTCGAAGGGGTCTAGGTCCTGGGACCCCCCAAAATAATGAAAAGTTGCACAATATACCGTATATTTACAGTAACTGTTAGCCAGCTCTTTTAAGGCATTATGTATCTAAGGCTACCGAGGATTTCAGATCCATGGCTCTGCTGTGTTAACTTGGCTCTTTTTAAGTCTCTTGTGACTTGGTGAAAAGCATGTTTCTACTCCTCGTGATAACTGATGTTGTGAGCAGTAATGGAAATCATTCTTGGACAGAGCCATGGGGGTGGGGGTTCTGCGTCTTAAACAGCAAGTGCTTCTTTGCTTGTACCACTTCACATTATCTTCCCTTCCTTATCTTCAGTTGGAATAAAAGGCAACTGGTTTTTTTCTGAGCAAAGAATTGGAGTTTTCCCTGGTACAGTTTGCCTATTGCACTGCCATGCATAACTCCATAAAACATCAATATGCTGTGGAAGTTCACTTCCAGTTCTTCTAACCTTGAGTTGGACCTTTTTGCTGAACCTGAGTAACACAGCTTATATTTGGCTGTGGGACCAGGGCAACTAAACTTATATATAGTTATATATGCAAGGTATATGAATGAATGTAATAATAATACAGTCATACTTTGGGTTACAGCCGCTTCAGGTTGCGTTTTTTTGGATTGCCGACCGGCGAAACCCAGAAGTACCAGAACAGGTTACTTCCAGGTTTTGGCGGTCGCACATGCACAGAAGTGCTAAATTGCGCTTTGTGCATGTGCAGAAGCGCCAAATTGCATCCCGCATGGATCACGTTCGCAACCCGAGCATCCACTGTAACTGCTTCAACGGATCCACATGCCAAAATGTTGCCAAAGCCTAGACTTATAATACCAGCTCCCTACACATTAAAATCTGTGGTTTAGCTGTAAGCATCCTTTGAAAACCAGTTCAGAATGCATTGGTCCATTTTCTTTATGTTGAAATATAATGTTTAATCTCTGTTTTATCTTGCAGGCTAATATTGGGCAAATGGACACTCCCAAAGAGCTTTGGAAGATGATAACAGGGAACATGGCTCTGATTCAGGTGAATTTTGGGCAAGAGTATGATGTCTTTAAATATGAAGGGCAGCTTATAAGGAGACTAAAGTCCCAACTGTCAGTTTCTGCACAATTTCTGAATGCATCCATCATGTGATCACCAGCTCTAAAGAATGAGCAGCATAGTGCCAGACACCCCTGCTATCAAATTTGTTTGCAATATTTAGAGTCTGTGTGCAAAAAGAATGTCTCTCCATGCCCCACCCCCACCTTCTGCCACAGCCTGGAAGAGGATGTGCATCCTTTGTGTTTGACCCAACAAATAGGAAGCCTGTGTCTTCAGAGCAAAGGGGCTGGCTTGGCTGGCTCCAGCAACAGTGAGAATGCAGTGTTGGTCAGGACACGCAGTAACCTCTATGACTGCTGTTAAATTGCAGTATCTTCCTGAATGTTTCTGCACAAATGGGAATAGGAGCTTCAAGTTCTTTTTCTCTGACTAATGCCTGACTTCATCTTCTAGGTTCAAGCAACAGTGGTTGGCTTTCTGGCTTCAATTGCTGCAGTGATATTTGGCTGGATCCCAGATGGGCACTTCAGCATTGGCCATGCCATTCTCCTCTGTGCCAGTAGTGTGGCCACAGCCTTCATAGCCTCCCTTGTGCTGGGTAAGGAGCAAATGCTATATAAGGAGGGAAGAAGAGGGGCTCTGCCTGCAGTACCTTTGCAGCAAGACTGAAACATTTCCTTTCTCTGGTGTCTAGGCATGATCATGATTGGCGTAATCATTGGCTCCAGAAAGATGGGCATCAACCCTGATAATGTGGCTACGCCCATAGCTGCCAGTCTCGGTGACCTCATCACACTTGCCCTGCTCTCTGGAATCAGCTGGGGTCTCTACATCGAACTAGGTAAGCTGAAGGCAACTGCATGACTGTGTTCTGTATGAATCATTCTGTTCATTCCCTGTAAAATTCCCAAGCCTATTCCCAGCAGTCTCATTTATAAGGTGAATTCACATTTGTACTGGTGTCTGGTGCACACATGATGCTGGCACCCAGCTTGCAAATTAGAAGCTGATCTCAGATGTGTGCTCCCTCTCCTCTGTCCTCATTCCCATCCCACTTCTCCTGTTACATGTGCACTCACGCTAACCATGATTAGTGCCAACCAGGTTCCCTCGTAACCATGGTTTCGACTTTTTTGCCTTTCCAGGGAAGCCATTGTTTTACAATGGTGCACTTGTAACTTTAAACCATGAGTAGTTCTGACAATGGAATGGAGAGGGGAGGGGAGGTTGCTGATTCCCTGTTCCCAAATCATGTTTTACAGTGAGCCGTCTTTACATCTGCTCAAACATCTGTAGTTTATTACTGCAGAGATTATTGAGAAAAAAAGTTCTTCTGTCCTGTTTTTGAATGGCTGTTTTGGTGGGGATTCAACTACCGGTACATTCCTCTGCTTTGCTTGTATATTAAGAAGAATAGTAACAGCTGCCGCAGATGTCTGTGCATATGGGAGATGGTACTACTTGAAAAGTATCCAAGTATTTTTGACCTGGAGGACAGATGATAATATACTACTCCAGAAATATCTAAACTGCCTATTTCAAGGCAGTTTCAAAGGGAGAGGGTGCATTACTGCTGAATCTCCCACTAGCAGGCTCCAGCGCCTAAGTCTAGCTCCACCATCCCCTTTGTCCATGCCAGCTGGGAGTCGTAAGTGGGAAAGGCTGCTCTAACTGCATCCATGTGAAGATCTAATAAAGTATCACTGCAAATGCATTTTTTAGGTCAGAAGGTTTGGGTTGCTGTGCTACGGTTCTCCTTAGCAAGACCGTTATGCCCTCTACAGTGAAGGTTAGGACATATTGAACTCATGGGAAACTTGTGGCCCAAAGGCACTCTCTGCACCTAAACTGATACTGGTCCTGCAATGATCTCAGTCAGCCATGTGGACTGAGAGGTAACCCAACAGGGACTGTAGCATCCTGCCCATGTGTAGTGCAGGGAACAGTGCATTTGAACTTCTAAAATAAATATGAGTTGTTGTGACCTTAGAATACTACATTCATTGGAACGGTGTGTAGCGTCAGCAGATATCAAAGATTCCCTTTGGCCTTGTGTAGCATTTAAATCCTAAGCGGGGCAAAACAGGCTGCCTTCTTCAGTGAGTGAAACTGCAATATGGTGGTTGTCTTGCCACGAACTGCTGTCTTTCACCCTGCAATGGTGGTTCTTTGACCTCTGGTTTCTCTTTCCCACTCAGAGGAGAAAGCCTATGTGAATCCACTGGTGTGTGCTTTCTTTGTTGCCCTGCTGCCCCTTTGGATCATCATTGCCAAGAAGAATCCAGCAACCCGGGAGGTGCTGTACTCTGGCTGGGAACCAGTCATCATTGCCATGGCTATTAGCAGGTAAAGGGGCCGTTCTCTAGGAAGGATGTCTTGGCCTCAGACTCTGAGCCACGTGGTCTGTCTGCTGCTTAAGAAGCAGATAAAATTGTTGGGGGGAAGCAGGCATTTCTGTTCTATATTGGGTCGTCCCTTTAATTGGGCAAACTATTCAGAGTAAGACTGAGAGTGGCTCTTTTACCACATCATTTAGTCACATGAAACTAGTTTTGTGAAATCCATCTTTAAAATGGCCTGCTTTTGACTCTTTTCTTGGCCTCAGTGAAGACAGACCGCAAATGTCTGGATGTCAGTTGGTTCAAAAGCACTTTATACACTTCAAAGAAACCTTTCAAATAAAGTTTTTTAGGAATCGTAGTAATTCACTGAGTGATTTCATTGCATCATTGAAAACCAGAATGTTGCTAATTTGGCAGTAACTCTTTTGTGCAGATAGCTATTCTGCCCTGAATGTTTTCTTCATTTTCTTCCATTTTGTTGTTACAGTGTTGGAGGACTGATATTGGATAAAACTGTGTCAGATCCAAATTTTGCAGGGATGGCAGTCTTTACACCGGTTATAAATGGTGAGTTTCTTTTCACTTGCACCGATCGCACATTCACACATGTCCCAGGCCTTTCTACTACCAAATGCCTACTGGGAACAACTTCCATGATTTATTTAATCATGGATTGATTTGTTGTGTATTTTTAAAATGTAATTTAATGTTACTTGTTTCACCAACATTGGAAGGATTTGTATTCTGAAAGGTGGAATATAATTAGTAGTAAGAGATGGTTGTTGGTTTTTTAAGTGACATCTTAGGAAGGACAGCTACAAGTATGTGTAAAAAGGATTGGGGGATGTATTGAAGTGGTCCAGGAATTGGTTCTGGATTCTTTGGGGAAGCTATTTCAATGGTTCTCTCTCTTCCTTCTCCTCGTTCTTTCTAGGTGTTGGTGGCAATCTGGTGGCTGTCCAAGCCAGCCGCATCTCCACTTACCTCCACATGAGTGGGATGCCTGGAGAGAGTTCTGAGGTGGCCCCTCGAAAGTGTCCAAGTCCTTGCAGCACTTTCTTCAGTTCAGGTAGCCAATGTGTGTAGTGTACTGCCTCCACCTTTGAATATGTCCTTTTAAAGTCACAGCATCTCAAAAGCCAAGCTAAGATTGATTGCTTCATAGAGAGGAAGACCAACTGAAGATTTGTTGGTTGACTCTGACTTAAATATTCACCATTCTAACCCTGTAGGAAGTCCATCAATCTAAGCACATCTCCTCCTGTCTTGCTCCTGTATCCTAGAAAATTTTGGGAGTTCTGTGTAGCTAGTTCTAAACGCAATTTGGCCTTGTGTCTTTGGAAACCCTTGTTTTTCCATTTCCTTGTTCTCCATAACAAATCTTCATGTAAATTAAAAGCAATTTAGTTGTTTGTGGGTTTACAAACTGCATCTGTGGAACTATTTTGAAGCTCTTGCTAGTATTACAAAACGCTTGAGCCTGCAAATTTTCTAGCGGTACAATTCCTACCAGATTCTGTAGCGATGTTTTGCCTTCTTATAACATAAAGCTGGCTCTGGGTCAGTCCATACAGCTCTCCTTCAGTGAGACGGCCTAGGACAGGGAAGAGGAACCTGTGGCCCTCCAAATGTTGCTACAGCTACCATCGTTCTTGACCATTAGCCATGCTGTCTGCAGCTGATGGGACTTGCAGTCAGACAACTTCTGGAATGCCACACTTTCCCCATCCCTGGGGAATAAGTGCAGAATCTAGTGTCTCCTAAAGATTCTTTGGCGCCTTGGCTAGAAAAGTGTTCAGTGAAAACCATCACAGATGTAGAGAAAATCCTGGAAATTAATTGCAACTCGTTGCAAAGATGCACTAGAAATTTTTTTGGTGGGGCTTTATTCATATTCATTTGCTGAGGGTTCATTGATTCCTGTTGCTTGCTGTTACACACAGACTTTCTACAAGTCCTGACAAATGTGAACTAATTTCATATCCCGCTTGGTGACAAATAAGTCTCAATTATGTGACTGAATGGAACGTGCAAAATAAAAATACACTATCCTTATTTTCATATTTCAATTGCAGGAATTCAGATTGTTTATCATATAATTCTAATCATGTAACCTTGACACGGAACATAGATTTCTGTCTAATGGGTAGAACAAGTCAAGGCTGCTTCTCCTAATTAATTTGTGGGATAACCTAGCTTCTGTTGTCTAAGCTGTGGCAACATCTAAGTGAAATTATTGCAGTGCATTCTACGTGGGGCTGCCTTTGAAGATGGCTTGGAAACTGCAGCTGGTGCAGAGTTCAGCAGCTTGATTGCTGATTGGGACAAGACGATCTGAGCACATCACACCCAGCTAATTTGCTTCTGTGCCCAATTCAGTGTGCAGGTTTTGACCTATAAAGCCTCATGTGGTTCAGGACCACCTTTCCCCACGTGAACCAACCTGGACCTTGCTCTTTTATACATATTACTTGTATTTTTAGATTGTTTACACTTGATTTTAATGCTTATATTTCATAAGTCTCTTTGAGTTTGACTTTCTGAAATGAAGCAACTAATAAATATGATGGTGGTGATGCTAACTCCTCAGCTGCCTCTTTACCTCTGTTCTGTAGATGTGAATTCCCGGTCTGCCCGCGTGCTCTTCCTCCTGGTGGTTCCTGGCCATCTTGTTTTCCTCTACACCATCAGCTCCATGCAAGGTGGCCACACAACACTCACCTTGATCTTTATCATTTTCTACATGACTGCAGCACTTCTCCAGGTAAGCACTGGCTTCGGTTGCCTGACCTACCTTGTCAGTGGTGAGACTGGAATTTGATTAGAATGATGAACATGGATCTTTTATTGACCACCTACACATGGTTATGTGTAGGATGCTGACAGCATTTGGAGTTTAAGCGCATCAACAGAAGTTGACCTTGACACCGAATCACTGCTGGAAGAGCATACCTTATGCTGCATATAATCACACTGAGGCTCTGAGTTTAGGAAAATAAGAAAGCTACGTTTATTGCAGGAAACACATGCTTGATAGGAAAGTTCCTAATTCTAACTTAACTGAGTGTAGAATGCAGTGACCCATGCTTCCTCTTACGTCTCAGCGGGAGAGACACAAAAGATGTCTCCTCTTCCAAGCTCAGAATGAAGGAGGAAGAACGAGGTCAGCAACCCTTGGAGTTTATCTGTAGTTAACTTATAAAGAGATCTGAAGTAAGTTCTAGTGTAATTTAATGGAAGTTTCTCTAAGAAAAGGGAATACAGTCATACCTAAGAAGTCGAATGGAATCCATTCCGGAAGTCCGTTTGACTTCCGAAACATTCGGAAACCAAAGCACGGCTTCTGATTGGAAGCCGTGGAAGCCCTGTCGGACGTTTGGGTTCCAAAGAACGTTCGCAAACTGAAACACTCACCTCTGGGTTTGCGGCATTTGGGAGCCAAAACGTCTGCGTACCAAGGCATTTGGGATCCAAGGTACGACTGTATACAGAATTGCAGCCAATGCTCCTTTGGCATAATGAGACACATTTTACAGAATACAGTATTGTTTTCAAAGATACAGTTGAATATATTGTTACTACTTTTTAAAAATCAGTAGATTTTTGTTTGCTTAACAGAGCTGACATCTACCAATATGATTTCTCTCAATCATATGCAGCTTCCATGATGACTTGCATACCATACCACTGTTATGAACTTAAAACAGTTTTCCCCCTAACACTTAATGTTCTGGAAAATGTTGAACCTCTGATAACTAAATAGTGCCAGGCTCAATTTAAAATCCTTTTTGTAAAGCTGTATTTGGACATGCAATTCTTAAGCAATTCACAAGCTTTGATATGTCTAAGCAAGTCCCACTGAATTCTATGGACCTTACTTCCATGTAAGTATAAGAGTCCAACCTCTGTTCTTCTACTAATAAACATTTATAGTGAAATACTATCCAACATATACCATGTTATCCAGTTTGTTGTTCTGTCAAAGTATGCTATGTTTCTGCACATTATAAAACAAAAAGTTATTTGGTATTTTATGCCATGTATAAGCACAGTCATTATTTGCACGTGGGTTTTTTAAAAAACAAATGTTTATACTAACAATTCAGTCCTTTTTAGTTGTCATAATAAAGTTATGTCTAACTTACTAATTTGGATAATAGACTATTTGGTGAACCAATACAGTAGTACCTTGGTTCTCAAACTTAATTTGTTCTGGAAGTCCATTCCAAAACCAAAGCATTCCAAAACCAAAGCATACTTTCTCATAGAAAGTAATGCAAAACGGATCAATCTGTTCCAGACTTTTAAAAACAACCCCTAAAACAGCAATTTGCCATGAATTTTACTATCTAACGAGACCATTGATCCATAAAATGAAAGCAATAATCAATGTACTGTACTATAAAATAAATAAGACAGTATTGTGGATTATAAAAATTAAAATTACTTTTTTTTCTTACCTGCACTGGTGATAGTCATTGTTTGGGGGGCTTTTATCCATTTTCACAGTCACTCACTCACTCAATCAATCAATCAGTAGCTGAACTGGGTTCCACACAGTCACAAAAACAAATTAACTGAAAAAGCCTCAAAAACAAAAACGCAAAATAAATAGCAAAAACAAAAGTGCCAAACTTAATCTGTTCCGGAAGTCCATTTGACTTCCAAAATGTTCGAAAACCAAGGCACAGCTTCTGATTGGTGCAGGTACTCTGAAAACAATAGCCGACAGACGTTTGGCTTCCGAAAATCGTATGAAAACCAGAACACTTCCAGGTTTTCAGTGTTTGAGTACCAAGGCATTTGAGTACCAAGGTACCACTGTATAGGATAGGGATGGAGCAGTCAAATCTTTAGACAGGTTGGGGGGAGGCAGAATATTTTTTCTCTGGAAATATTTTTAAACAGGTTTCTAGCCTTCTGGGGACTTTCAAAGTGTCCATGGATGGCCTAAGGATTTTTTTTGCAGCCAAAAGTAGGTAAAATAGATTTCTGGAGTTACAGGTTAGGATGCTCAGTCTTGTGTGAGTGGAGAAAGATAAACTTTCTGTGCTTTTATTTTATTTTTAAGGGCAACAATTCTGAGGTACTGTACTTCAGGTCCTAATCACTTTAGATAACTGCACTGAGCATATATCCTCTAAGATTAGGCTAGATTTTGAGTAGCTTTTATCTGAAAGTAGTTTCTGACAGAGGAATTTACAACCCTTTCTCCTCCCACATAGACTCTTGTATGGCCACAGAAGGGTAGAAATTAGATTTCCTGCTGAGAAAAGGAGATGTGGGGCATGCCATTTCCTCCCTCCCTTATTCAAGACTTTATTTACCCAGTAGTAAGTTGTCAAGTCAGCCAGAATGAATGATGGAAGGGGGTGGGGACGAGGCTAGTGAAATGGATGCTGAGGGGTCTGATTACTCTCAGCTGTCCTTGTAGCGGATTTTGGCTTCCCATAATTCTTGGGCACAAACTGCAAAGCGCAGGAAGAAAGAGAGGCTGTGGCCAGGGAACTTTCTGCCGAAACTGACCACTTCCTTGACGCTTGTGGAAGTAGCTGCAGACTCTGAGTCATGTCAGCAGCTGAACAGAACCTCAGGGAAGTGACTTGCAGTTCTCCTGGGAAGAAAGGAAACATCCTGCCAGATGCAGCTCATGGACCCCCACTATGCTTGCAGGAGCTTGGAAAGTTTAGAAGGGAACTTTGGTGAACTTATCATTCCAGGAACACTGCATAGTACAGGTTGCTTTGTTTCCAAAGGTCTGGAGGGAGACCTTTGCATAAGATAGTATTTCTATGACTACTTTACAGCGATTTGCAGTAACGGTAATTTAAATGGCTTTCATTCACACCTCCACCAGGCTGAGGAGCACCAGCAAGCGAGGTGGGCAGTCAGTTGTTTCTCATGAGTAACCATGTTCAGAGCATCACTTGCCCTGCCATAGGTCCTGGGGCTGTAGAGAGAGGAGGCCAGATGTGAGAGCAGCCACAGTATTTCAGACTACAGAGTCTTCTCTCTTCCAGTCAGCTCACTGTCGTTGCTCGGCCTGCTATAGTGGTGCCATCAGGGCAGGACTTTGGGACAGAGGTCCTGGGCTCCATTCAGCAGAATGAACAGGAGGGTCCCAAATGCAGCAGGGCTGGCTGACCACATTTTGAGCCTTGAGGGCCAAATGTGGTCCTCCAAGTCTCTCCATCTGGCCCTTAGGAATCTCTCTAGGCTGCACAAGCTCACTAGCCCTGCTTTGCGACCTTCTCGAGGGCTTTTGCCTGACTGGAATGTGTCCTTCAACTCTGACCATGCCTCTTGCTTCCTTGGACTGAAGAACAGAGAGGGGGCTGTTTATGTAGAAACGCGCTGTACAACTGGGAAATCTGCTTTTGTTGCTCTGCCTCTGCCTGCTTTTCCCTCTGGCCCCATCCCCTGTTGGCCTGTGGTTCCTAGAAGGGAATGTGGCCCTGGGACTGGCAAAGATGTAGATGCTTAGCATCTGAAGAGGAAGGCCCTGTAAATCTACTGGGTGACTTTAGAATCAGAACTTAACTGCATTGCTAGAAGTGGGGAGTCTTTCCCAAAAGAGCTGTGTCCCCGTTAATCCACCACATTTGCGCAGGAGTGGCTGTTGTGCCCTTATTACTGAATTGGGGCTTGCATTATCATAAAATATTGGATAATGCTGTGTATACCAAGCTTGCTTTAGTGCTTCAGTTCAAGACCAAACATGCAATTCCAGTGGCCTTGCCTTGGCATCAGTGGCTAATGTGACGCATTGTGCTTCTGTCTTCTAGGTTCTCATTCTTCTCTACATTGCCGACTGGATGGTCCACTGGATGTGGGGCAGAGGCATGGACCCGGACAACTTTTCTATACCTTACCTGACAGCGCTGGGCGACTTGCTTGGGACAGGTCTGCTGGCCCTCAGCTTCCATATTCTCTGGCTCATTGGGGACCGAGACACAGACGTAGGGGACTGAAGCTACCCTTCCTCAGCATCTCCACTCCCCGGCTCTTTTCCTTCAGTGACATTCCCCACCCCCACCCCTTCTACAAAGCCTTGCTTGCCACCCACTGTGGCTTTAACTTTAACTCTTTGGGACTTTAACTTTGATACTGGATTCTCATTATTTTCAATGGGAATTTTATGTGGTTTATATTTCAAGCCAAGTTTGTACAGGAAAAAAAATGTTTTAGGAAGGATAAAAGAAGAAGAAAAATATGTAAAGACAATCACCAAGTGCAATTTCATAATGGTTAATATCTGAACTAAAGGATATTACAGAACAATTGATCAGATTTTTAAGAAATCCCACCTTCCCCAGTTTGCACCCACTCAAGACACTAAGTGTGAAGGGTCTGTGTGTTTGTGTATGTGTGTGTGTGTGTTTATGTTTGAGAGAGATGCAGTTCATATTTGCTTTGTTATTTAAACTAGGTATAAGAGTTATTTGCCTATTGTCACAACTGGATTCTGAATCGGATTCAGTGGTTTGGGTTCTGTGCATGCTTCCTTCAATCTGTCAACGCTAGTACTGCATCTGATTTGACCACAAACAAGGCCTTCATGGCTCAGAAAATTGACCACTTGCTATTAGTAGACTGCCCTATAACTCAGATTTGACTGTGTTGTATCCTACCCTAGGCTGGATGTTCTTTAAAGGATGTTGGGCTACTCGGAATAACAGAATGATTGGTGGGAATAGACCAAATTCATTCTCTGCTGAGGAGTCCACAAAAGCCTGACTCAAGAAGAGATGTTTATGGTGGACTTCCGCTATTTGATAGTATAGTCTTAAAAAAGTGATACAGCTAAGATCCACCTTGTTCCTGTTAGTTGCCACTTAGTGCCAGTTCCCTTGCAAAAACATGATCATCCATTTTTTAAAAAAGGCTGATACAAAGTACAGCTTATATTCAGCTGCCTATCGCTGTTAAGGAGAGTTGGATTTTCACTGCGTTATACAGAACCTGGATGCTTGCTCTCACCTAATGCCTTTTTAAACCTATTGCCTCTTCTATGCTGCTTCGTTTATGAATGGTCCATTTTGATCTGAAAAACTATGAACCAACTGGTTTCATATTCTCATTGTCTCCAAATTTTAAATTCCGGCGTTGAGATGAGTCATGGTGCTGCACTTTGACGTCAACTGTGGGTGCTTTGTGGCTCCTGAGTTCTCAACACAAGTTATCTGAGGGCATCTGCAACAGCACAGATGCTGAATATTTCCCAGTCAACCTAGCGATGTGGCACATATGTATCCTTATATAGTACAAAGCAGTTGGTTCATATCAAAAGTCTTCACGTATTCAGGGATGAAAGCTCTTCACTTGTATGTCTTAAGTGTTTGTCTGGAAGATGAGCTTGGTGTACCCCCCCCCTCACTCCGTCAAATAAATTCCTAGAGGTTACCCTATCTATGTTGAGGTCATTAAATATGGCACATCCTGGGTTTGTTTGTGGGTGCATTGCATGGCAGCAAGTAAGACCCATCTCTCACTTTCAACACTAGCAGGTTCTGGCTAAGGTTGGTAGTATTAAAAATAAATTGTTCTGTTTTATGACTGTGAATCTGAAGAAATGTCATCCAATCTGACAGAGTAACTGTCCGGAAACTGACACTGCATTTTTTTGTGGGTTTTTTGTGGTTTTTTTGGAAGCATGACATTTATTTTTGGTCTCAAAAGTTCTGTAGAAGACTCCAAGTACTGGGAAACCTAGAGTCTGAGCACTCCGGATTTTACTGCATTCTGAGCTCTGCTGGCCAGGGAACATTGGGGGAAATACAGATTAGCTTCTGTGAGCAATGCATTTCCTCTTTTGAAGTGCACCATGCTCACCACAAGTTCTGCAAGCCCCATGCTCTGGCCCTCATGAAGCTGGAACCCTTCGAATGAGTAGCTCAAGATAACGTAAATGGAAACAGCCACGTAGCTTCCCTAAAACAAGGTGTGACAAGGGGCCATTTCATTGATTCTATGAATGAAAGTGAAGACTCCAGATTGTCCTTGGATGGGGGCCTCTTGTGCTGGTATTTACTTGCATGTAGGTCATGCCTACCTATTCTTGTTAGGCACTCTAATCAAACACATTTCTTCAATGCAAACTCTACTTAAGCCAGGCATGGCCAAACTTGGCCCTCCAGATGTTTTGGGACTACAGTTCCCATCATCCCTGACCACTAGTCCTGTTAGCTAGGGATGATGGGAGTTGTAGTCCCAAAACATCTGGAGGGCCCAGTTTGGCCATGTCTGACTTAAGCTCTCTTTACTTACTTCTCCATTAGCTTCTCCACGGTGGAGCATCATTTCATAATGTGTTTTCTCCTTTTGGCTTTAATTCCTAAATGAAACTGAAGTGCAGAGAGGAAATTAGTATGGATGTGTCTGGAATACGCAATGGTCTTCTGAAGAAGATTGGGGTACTAGATTTGACTTGCTATGCCTAACAGGCCCAAGATTAGATAGAATACCTGTTGCCTTCAGAAAGGTGTATTGCCTTTTTATATTTTAAAAAACCCACTAAGCATAACAAGGCAGCTTTTGCTAGCAACAATTATGCTTGCTGGGCTAGAGCATAAATGAGTTTCCTATAAAATTTGGATTTGGGACCCTGACCTTCCAAATAACTCTTGGAGGCAGTGTTGCTCCAGTTCAGAAGGCCTGAATTGTGATCAAAATGAAAGATCTAGATGGAAATTTGTGCCAAAGTGGTGCATAAAGGGCTCAATTGGACCACTGTACTCTTGAGGCTGTTAATCTTAAACAGGGGCTGTTTTACCATAGTCCTGTGGCTTCAGGAGGCCTATTTCAGACTGCCCTGAGCATTGGCGCCCTCATACCAAGCCATCAAGAACAAAGCTTTGGGACCACAGTGCAAAAGTGTATCTAAGGCGATCTTTTCAGTCTACATTGCAGGGTAGCCTTCATTATGTGGCACAGGAGATGTGGATTTAGATGTCAAACTTCTGTGATTAACAGTTTTTGCACAGCTGAAAGCGATACTCTTCTGACTTTCAACTGGGAGTGCTTGTAAATAACTCAGTTTCTGCTTAAGAATGGGCTTTGTCAACATAACTCAGTGTTATCTAAGGGGCCCGGGACTTTCATCTTGCCTTCCCATAGCTGTTAAATGTTAAACTTCTATAATGACCTTCATCTGTCTGCCCCTGTATGTGTTGTACTGTTGGACCCATCTAAGTTTTCAGCTTTGTAACATTTGAGCAATCCGTTTCTTTATACACGGAATCCCCTTTGAACATCTTTTCTTCCTCATTACATCCATTTCTCTAGTCAAAGTCTGTGTCTGTGCATCCCGTGAAAGAGTGTAACTCTCCTGGTCTTGGCTGCAAGACTTAGCCCCAGGCCCAGGAGCTGGAGTGTGTGCATGTCACTTGGGTGGAATCCCTAGGTTTTATTATGTATGCAGTGGGGTGAGATGGGGGAACAAAGTGGGTGTGTATGAACAGAATTGAATCTCAAAGCATTGAAGAATAATTTTATTCTCACCGGTTGCACTCAAATGCATGTATATTTAAACCTGGCTGCAAATGACGATGAAGCTATTGGTTTACACCTTTATTAAAAGAAAAAGAAACTCATTATTTATAGTTGCTGTAACTGAATTGACAGATGCCAATTTAACTGATAAATTATATTTGGTAAAATAAAGATGACATTTCTTTATACGGCTAATGGTGGTTTTTCTGTTAGTTAAAAAAGGTCTGCAGTTGAAGCTTCACTGATCCTATTGGTATGTAAAACACAACCTCCACTTCCAAGCCCCATAGGTGCTCTGATCCACAGTCCCTAAATTTCCCTTGTCTGCCTGCCCTGCCCTGCCCTACTCCAATGCCCAGCCCTCACAGCTTTCTCCTATTACCAGACCATGTGATATTCTCCTTTTAACACCACTCATCCTGCCTACATTGCATAACTTCTGGTCATCTGCTCACCTTCTCTAAAAGACAAAGTGAGTCATACAGGAAATAGTGCAGTTTGCAGAGCATGAAAGCACAGAACTCTTAATCTCAGGTTGTGGGTTCAAGCCCCACGTTGGGCAAAAGATTCCTGCATTGCAAGGAGTTGGACTAGATTACCCTCATGGTTCCTTCCAACTCTACAGTTCTATGATTCTATTTAAAAATCAGTACCAGCTCTCCAGAATATGTTGGTTTCTGGTCAGCTAGTACTTGCCAGGGAATATAAACCTGAGATCTGCTTCCACCAGTAGTTCAATGCTGCTTTAAATTGCTGGTTAAAGGTAGCATAAATAAGTAAATAAAGCTAGACAAAGTGAAAGTTTGATGACATTAAACAATCAGTGAATAATCTCTGGATTTGGAGGGAAAAGACAGCACAAGCTTCATGGGCTCAAGCCCACTTACTGAAATGAATAAAGTGAAACCTTAGCTGGTAAGTATATAAAGTAGAAGTTAAACATCACCAATATCAGGGCCCAGGGGATCCATTATCTGCTCATCTTCCATGTGGTTTATGTTGACAACTCACTGATGGCCTTCTGCATTCTACACAGGACAGACAGGTCAGTATACGAACAAATGAATTGAAACAAATCCCTCATCGGAAATGGCAATATCCATAAATGATTCCGGGACTCAGCTATACAGCTGCAAATAAAACGTTTTAAGTGTGTTTTAAGTGCAATATACAATGGGACACTAGATGGCAATGGCGAGCCTTATGGAAAATTCAATGTATTTTTTTAAAAAAACTTTTTTAAAAAGCATTTTCAGAATGTTTTTTCATTTGTGTGTTGATTCCAACTCTAAGTGATCTTAGTGAACTTCAAAGGAAGAATGCAACCTTGAACAACTGAATTTCAATTCATCAAAAAGTTTGTAGGTTGTATCCAAAGCAGATCCAGGGGAGTTCTGTTTCCTATACTCCTGCATACCCCCAAAAATATTTTCTGGAGGGTCCCCCACACCCTCCAGAGCTTGCGGGGTGGGCTGCTGCAGGGGAGAGCAGCAGAAAGTTCTGTCCTGTGAGCCCCTTGCAATAGTGGAGTAGGAATGTTGGACACAACCCTATTTATTTTATTTATAGAATATAATACGGTGATGTACAGCAGTTTCTGCAATAGAAAACAAAACACCATAAAGTACAAAATTATTACAATGAATGGCTGCAAAAATTTAAACCGTTGCATAGTCTAAATATGAAGGTCTTCAATGGGCACCTCTTGAAGTTCAATGAGAACACATGTGAGTTCAGTTGAGACAAAGGATTTTCATTCTGTTCATTAGCACAGATATCCTGTCATTTATAAGCTCTGACTGTTTCTTGTGAATGGCTCCCTGCCACACTACAGGTGTCTGCAATGCAATCATCTCAATTATTACCAATCTGCTACTCTCAAGGGTTAAAGGTGTGCCTATTTAACACATATCTAAGCTCTAATTATCTCTGACTGTAGCGTTTGCATTTCATTTCCTTTGATCTCCCATCTTGCTATTGTCTCCCGCCAACTAAGATGTTACTTAATTCATCTACTGGCGTGAAGTTTATTTCATAATAAATGTGTTGGTCTTCGAGGTGTCACAATACCCTGCTGATTGATGTGCTGCAAGAGACTAACATGACTACCTCTCTGTAAATCCATACCTACCAGCAATGGTAAATGGTAAAATTAAAATTACCAGCAAATGGTAAAATACAGGTTTGCCTTTAACTGGTTTATTTATGAGAGGAAGAAATGTAGCGCTCATAGCAGCTTTTTGCTTTATTGTTTTATATATTTATTTGATTTTCAAAAATAAATAAAGAAAAGATAGAAAAAGAAAAGAAAGAAAAAGAATAAACTTACATCAAAAGATCATACATATTCCACATATCAAGATTACTCTGAATCTCCTGACTTCCCCCCATCCCATCCATGGGTCCTCTTAATTCTATTTTCAACTGCATATCAATACTTCTCCAATTTTTCATCTTCCTAAGGTATCTATACTATCTGTTACATTACAGGTGTATTTAGAATCCTACTAATGTTTTGACCTGTTTGGAATAATTTTGTAAATACATTATAAACATTTCCCATTCTTTTTAAAATTTATTGTCTTCTTGGTTCCTGAGCTTCCCAGTTAATTTTGCCATTTCAGCATAGTCCATCAACTTGATTTGCCATTCTTCTTTGGTTGGCTTTTTTCCAGACACAGAATGATGGGGACATTTGAATACTATATTCAGTCCTGGTCCCCTCACTTCAAAAACAATATGGTAGAGTTGAGAAAGGTTCAGGAAAGGGCAACCAAAATGATCAAAGGGATACGGCTCCCCTAGGAAGATTATAAAATGGTGCATGGCACAGAGAAAGAGGATGGAGGAAAGTGTTTCTTTGAAGCACTTGCATACCCCAAGGACCTCCTCTCTCCGTAGGAAGCTACCCAGACCCTGAAAGCATCATCTGAGGTCCTCGTTCATGTGCTTCCTCCATGAGCAGTCCGGAGGATAGCAACATGAGAAAGGGCCTTTTCTGCAGTGGCTCCCCTTTTGTTGAATGCTCTTCCCAGAGGGGTTCACCTGGCACCTTCATTAAACACCTTTAGGCACCAGGCACAAACATTCCTCTTTAACCAGGCCTTTGGCTGATTGGCATCTTATACCCCTTTTAAATGTGTTTATAAGAGAAGGGCTATTGGTTTGTGCTTTTTCATTTTTGTTTCTATCATGCCTTTTGTGCTTTTATCTTGTATTTTTATGTTGTGAACCGCCCTGAGATCTGTGGGTCAAGGGCGGTATACAAATTTAATAAATAGTGCAAAATTCAGCAGCCAGCATTGGAGGAGATTTTATACGCCAACACACGGTGCCGGATTTACGTATAAGCTAAACAAGCTACAGCTTAGGGCCCCACTCTCTTGGCCCCCCCCCCAAATGTCACTATTAATATACTTCTTAATTGTATTTCAGTTCAACAATTACTTTGATAAAACACATATTTTGTTATGTGCAAATGGCTTTAGATACCTATTAGGTCCATAAATTACCATATAGCATATATTCAACACAAAAAACAGCGACAATTTGTTGTTGACCTTCAGTAGCTTAGGGCCTCATCAAACCTAAATCCGGCCCTGCCAACACTGCACTATATAGAAATCTATACATCGCACGAGCCGCGGTGCCTGCCTCCTGAAGGACAGACCGCGGCTACACTTTTCCTTCCCTAAAACACTACATTTCCCATGAGGCAGCCGCACCGGCTTACGGATTTAATAGGGGGCGCTTCGCCCTATGCATGCTGGGTACTGTAGTTCCTCCCAAGGGGCGAGGCAGCCGCCCCGCCCTCTCTCACATGACGGCCAGGAGAATGCGGAAAAGGCTCGGCAGCGCAGAAGCCGCGGCAAGAGGCGCGCTAGTTGCAGGATGAGGATCCTATCAAGAGCTTAAGCCTCTTTCTGTGCAAACGGCAATGCGAACGCTTTCCCTGCAAAGACTTTGTTGCTTCTGTGGTGCAACGGCGTGTACAGATTTGGTTTCTTCCCCAGCGAGCGCCCGGCTGCTGCTGACAGTGTATTTTGCTTTCGCTACTCGTCGGGTGGAGAAGTCCTCTTTGGGATCCGCTTGGTGCGTTTTAAACGCGTAAGGTAGGGCCGGTGAGTCTTCTCCTGGGTGCAAACAATTGAAAACACTGCTTGCTGCCTCTCTGCACTGAGCGAGAGCTGGACCTGCAGGAGGGAGCGGACAATTAAACGTAAAAGTTGCATACTGACCCCCCCAACCCCGTGGTGCTCGGTGGCTTCGCAAGATCCCTGTTTCTTAGAGGTGTTTGCTTACTCCAGATGGAAAACCGAGAAGCGCTAAGCTCTGCATCGCCTGCCTGGGCTTTGGAGGCTGCTTTTGAATGCACAGATTATTATTTTTTTCGCCCTCTAGGGAAAAGCGAGGCGTCCTTTCCTCCCACGTGGCTGCTGTCCCCTCCCAAGAATTGAGGAAACGGCGACGTGCCCTCCCTTGAGTTTACTTGGCTGTTCCAAACCATGGGCCATCACGACCATATGTTCAAAGTGCTGATTATTGGGGATGCCACAGTTGGGAAGACGTCACTGGTCCAGCGGTATGCCAACGATAGTTTCAACAAACACTACAAGTCGACGGTGGGAGGTGAGTTGTTTTGGATTTCTACCCCACCCCCGGCCGCCGCCGCCCCTGGAAAAACAACAAACTTATTTGCAATAGATGATGAGCTCTAATAACAGATTTAATGGCACAGTTCTAGTGCTATAAAAGCGCTGTGTATTGCAAATACCTGCCTTTTGATTGCATTCCGTCTGATGAAAAGCTCTGTGAAACTCAAAAGCTGTCATACTCTTAAGTGGCAGGGGGTTAGTTCAATTAAAAGTGTTTCTCTATTGTATTTCATTTTTGTGTCTGTTTCTTCAGATATTGCATTTCTCACTTCCTCCTTTGGTGTTTCATTTGTGTTTGCACCTCTGTTGAAATAAAACCAAGTCCCTCCCACCCCCTCATACTGGGTAGCAAAATGCCATTGAGATGTCCTGGTTTAAATATGTCCATAGTTACTTATAGCCATGCTTGCATGTATTTATTCGTTTAATTTCTATACCACCTTATATAATATTTTTTAAAATGTCAAAGCAGTTCACAATCTGCATTAAAACATCAAATCCAAAATAAAACATTAGTGAAGAAATTAAAATGGTTTGTAGTGGGGTGGCGGCAGTGGAAGCTCAGGCTCAATCACCTGGGTCTGCATGAAGAGAGTTGCTAGTTCTTAAATAATTGCAATCTATCATTCAACGTTCAGACTTTTTTGTTCCATAGGAGAAACTATCTTGTGAAACACTGGTTCTCTGCATTAGGACTAGCCTGGCTTCAAGTGTGTGTGTGTGTGTGTGTGTGTGTAAGTGTGTAAGACTTACTATTTTTACCAGAATTTTACCAGTATGGTCCTTTAGAAGTTATGGCTCCTTCTGTTTTAACTTCAGAGCTGAAGTGTGTGGAAGTAGCTATACTCTTCCCACTATACATGTTGGGATTGGTGGTGGCATTTTTTTAAAAAAATGCATCCTCTTGAAATATCTTCAGATTCTATTTGTGGAATCATAGAATTGTAGAGTTTGGAAGGGGCCCCAGTATCCTCTAGTCCAGCCCCCTTGCAATGCTGGAATCTCAACTAGATCATACATTGCAGATAGCCATCCAAACTCTGCTTAAAAACCAGGACAGTGGTGCCGAGTGAATTTCTCGGGATTGTGATGTAAAAAGCCAAAGCAGATATCCAGTCTCCTTTGGCTTCAGTATGAAAGTCTTCTGAACTGCTTGAGTTTCTGTGGTAGATTGAGAGCCAGTTTCTAGAAAGAGAGGCCACTTTTTGGAGTGGCAGGGTGAATATTAGGATGGGACTTCCTTCACTTTGCACAACAAGCTATACCTGCTGAGAATCCCTCTTCACCACCATTATTAAAGGTGCAAGAGCCCTTTTTCAATGAGCCACCCTTTTCTAAATCAGAATCCCTACCCAGCCATTATACTCACTTTGTGATTTTGGGATAGTTAGCAGCTCTTAGCCTAATCTGCCTCACAGGGTTCTTGCTTACAAGGGAGGGAGACGTCTATTCCGCCTCAAGTTCCTTGGAGGAAGGATGGAATGGAAAGGTAATATGTTTGTAGCTCTCATGAATCATATGACTTACATCAAATAACTCCATAGATCAATTATCAAATTGTTAAAAGAAATTCCATCATATTTTAGGCCAGAGGAAATACTCTAACCTTGTGTTTTTGGAAAAGGGCGTTTCTGAACTTGCTTGCAAAGAATGGGCAGAACAATTTTATACATCATTGGAGCTATCACCCATCTGTTGCTGTCCTGGCTCATAGCAGCTCAGGCTTAATGTGTGTGTATGGCTCTTTGTTGTTGTTGTTGTTTATTCCTGGTAGATCTTGGTTTCAAATCTTGCCCCTGAAGGCAGGTATTAACTGGCTGATGTAGCTGATGGGTCTGATAGACCTCTTGGGAGAATGAAGGGGCTTTGGATCCATCAGATCCAAGGTGCCCACTAACACTGCCCTGGATCACCCTGTTTTGGGGCTTACAAACAGCAGAAACACTGCCAGTGATGGATCTACCACCTGAGGAAAACTCTACCAATGAAGATGTGCTCCACCCCATCCACTGCAGCCAGCAGGTCTACTGGTCAGGATTGCTTTGGTAGTCTCTCATTGTTTCCAACAGCAGTTTTTAATCTTGGGAACTCACAGCTGCTTTTAATTAAATTGAATCATGGCTGCTGAGCTAGTCCTTGCTTTAACCCTTTGTGAAATCTCTTCCCTTCTGATTCTAAATGCCCCAAAGCAAGCACCTTCTGAAGAGTCCTGTTCTGCAAGGCATGGGATTGCTGTAACCCATGTAGCTTAATTTGCAATGATCTGTAGAAGAGGCCAAAAGTGGTCTATTGTGAAATCTAGATTTGATTGTTTATATTGGTAACATGATTTCTTGTTCTTTTCAATGAAGGGGAATGCTTTAAATTACTGGAAACAGTAATGCCTTTAAAAACTATTAAAAATGTGGGAAGGTGGGCCATGAAGCAGGGCCACCCAGGGAAAACTTAGAGCGATCTTGAATTCCTTCTTAAGAGTAACTCTGAAATTGTGGCAGAAATGGGCAAAACACTGCCACTACCTTTTGTGCCACCCAAGTTTTGATCATCTGGGTAAAGTGCAGCAAGTGAGAGAGCAAGGGTCTCCATCAAAGAAATGATATATATATAGCTGGCCAACCTTTAGGTGGAGCTCAACATTGAGCTGAGTAATGTACTGTTTCATTGGCTACAAATAATGCAGGTGTTCTGTAAAGCTTTGTAAAGAATGGGGACTATTCCTAAGGATCTCACCTGGTGCATTAACAAAAAGCCTAACCTGAAAGGGGTCATGTTAGCGTATTGGACTCTCTTGTCCTGTCTGAGACCTTTTGGTCATTGATCAGATTGTGCAAAGTCTGGGAGGGAGATCTTGGGTATGACACTGACGGAAATACCTGGATTGCTGTGTGGTTGAGATTGCCTTTGAACAGTGTTTGAAATTCCCCAGGTGTGTTTTGCTACTGGTCCGGGTCCAGTTGCGACTACGTGGAGATTTCTGGGCACTAGGTTGGCAATCACAGCTTAAAAACCTCTGCCTTAGTCCATAGTTAATACCTGTTCCATTTCCCCTGTGTGTTTCTCTTTCTTGCATACTGGGACAGGTGAATTGTTGTAAGAGGAAGCTACAGTCAATCAATATAGTTGAGATCATAGAATGGAAATGTTGGAAGCCTCATCTATAACCATAACCTAGGTTTAAGGTGCCGTTTGGCCGCCTAGCTTATATATCTGAATTTCTAACACTGCTTTTGAAATCCACCCTTGCGAGACTGAGGGAAACCATGCTGAAATTGATTTATCACTGGTACACGATGCTGCAGAAACTAGGTCACATGGCTAGGACTCGTAAGTAGGTTGTGTTGGAGAGGATGCAGTCGATTTGGCACAAAGTTCAACATGTGGTGGGCGTGCCCTGTGGTCCAACTGAGGTGGGTGTTCCAGGAAATTACGGCCATTGTTAATTAGAAGTTTCATCATGACCCTGGCCTTGCCCTCCTTCCAGTATTTCCAGAGGCTATGTGAGGGTTGCTCGATAAAGACTGAATTTGTTGTTTACTGGCAGCCGCTTCCTTAGAGATCACACACCACAGTTTTCGATACAAGGCTGGTGGTCCAAGGTGTGCACATAGCAGAAACAGTGATGCAGAGACATTGAGTCATCAGGTGCGCCTTCTGTTTCAACTTTTAAACACCTGCTGAAAACTTTCCTATTCTATCAAGCCTACGCAGGCACAGTTTTCTGCATTTCCGTTGCAGACGACTTTGATATTTTTATGTAAGAGTGATAATAGTATTGAATATTTTTTTAAGTAAATGAGGGGTAAGAGCAAGAGAGACACACATTTGCAGACAGTTGAGCCATGTTCACGCTGCACAGTAAAAATACTATGATGCCTCTTTGAACAGTTGTGGCTTCCCCCAAAGATTTCTGGGAGCTGTCATTGGTTAACAGTGCTGACAATTGTTAGGAGACCCCCAAGACCCCTATTCACAGAGCTACAGTTTCCACAGCTTCAGATTGCTCTGAAGATTTTAGCCAGGGGTCGGCAACGTATGGCCCATGGGCTGGACGTGGCCCATGAAGACCATTTTACTGGCCCATGAGCCACCCCTGAACCGAGCCGCCCGCTTGGCAAGTCCCCCAAGCGCTGCACTAAATCGGCGCAGCATGAGGACTCGCAGCGCGACGCCGGAAATTATGTCTGTGCACACGCAGATATTGGAAATCGTGTCTGCACATGTCCAGACACTGGAAATTGCTTCTGCGCAGGCGCAATTTCCGGCGCCACGACCATGCACAGACGCAATTTCCAGCACCGCAGACATGCGCAGACACAATTTCCGGCATTGCGCTGTGCCAGTCCGGCCCACGGACAATCTCCATGGGAGTGATCTGGCCCATGGCCGGTAAACCTTGCCGACCCCTGATTTGTGTGTGAATGTGGCCTTGGGATCCCTTTTTGCATTATGTAGCTGGTCAGAGAGGGGCTGTGCACCCATCAGTCTCTCAGAACAACTTCTGGTTGGACATATTGTTGACATCTTGGGAGACAGTGGAAGAGCGAGCCTTTGGGAGTAAAGCCCAACCATTGGAGAGTCACAGCACCTGCTGTGACTGTAGAGACCAATACGGTAGAGACGTGTTTTATTGCAGGCAGGACATATTACTAAGTCACCTTCTCTCCTGAGTTGCTTCTGGTGTCTGTAAAGCAGTTGGTGTTATTAGCGTGTAAAGTATTGCCTCTGTCCATTTGTCTTTCATACAGTGGTACCTCTGGTTAAGTACTTAATTCGTTCCGGAGGTCCGTTCTTAACTTGAAACTATTCTTAACCTGAAGCACCACTTTAGCTAATGGGGCCTGCTGCATCGCCGGAGCACAATTTCTGTTCTCATCCTGAAGCAAAATTATTAACCCGAGGTACTATTTTCGGGTTAGCGGAGTCTGTAACTTGAAGCGTATGTAACCTGAGGTACCACTGTATTGGTGAAAGCTATATTGTTATAGTTATGTGTTTAGGTTTTTTTAAATGAAAAAAATGATTAATACATTGTGCACTGTACTGTTGTATGTCTGGGAAAAACTTTTGAAAATGAACAGTAATCATTACAAAGGGAGGAGAGGGAGCTTGCCGCTGGGAGTCAAGGAGGGGAAAGATACAAGGAACAAGCATCGACTTCAATTGTTTACTTAATCCTGGGGTCAGTTGATGTTGGCACAACCACACTGCAACCTTCAACATCCTTAGAGTCTGCAGCATATAGAAGATTCCCTGGGTATGGAACAGATTTGTCTTTAAAAGCTGTGTTTGATGCTACTGAAAGCTTCACAGGGACTGTGGCTGAATAGTTCACAAGCTATAGGAAGACACCAAATCTCTGGCTAAACAGCCTACCCGTGTGATAGAATTTCAGTATATGGGTAAGTGCAGCTTCCCCACTATTTCCTATTACCTTTTAACTCCCTGTTGGAAAATCACAAATGAATAAGTAGGTCAGAGGTCATTAAAGTGAAGTCCAAACCCCACTGAGAAACTGATGTACAAAGGCCCCAGTTTTATGCCTGCAAAGGATTCGTTTACACCCCACTTTGATCATTTGCAGTAGAGACAGGAGG